>NC_143403.1:10775357-12055714 GCF_052110815.1 Crocodylus siamensis | reverse complement strand
GAGGATCTCAACCCTACTTCTCCCATTGAAATAGCTCAAGTGATATGAAGTATTTTGTGGGACCACTCTACACAGGCAACCTCAGGATGGGGTATGGCGATCCTCCCACCCCAGTGGTTTCCCCCACTTGATCCTGGAGGATCACCAGGAGGCACTCTGCAGGGACCCAGCATCCACACCTGATGGCTGCTGTCAGACCCCAGAGTCCTCAGCTACTAGGGCTGAGAGTACCCAGAAGTTGTGGGACTCGCAACCTTAGCTAGGCAAGGTGTACCCATGTGGCTATGAGCCCTGTCAGCTGACGGGGCTCCCAGCTGCAAGGGAGACCCAGCTACATGTACAAATTAAAGCTCAGTGTCAACCAGTTATAAAGTTAGTACACATTTTTTAGGTCTAACTTCATAGTTGATAGGAGTTTTTTTATTGTGTGATAGATGCTTTGCATGGATAGCTGGTCTCAAGGTAACTGTGCACTTAACCAGTTAATTGAATGATATCTGTAACAGTGACAAACCTGTGTTCACACAGAGCTAGCTAGATGCTATCTATATAGAAAAATTTCAAGAGTAGAAGAGTTATCTCTGGCACGGTGGCAAGGACAAGGTTTAGGGTTTGCATGTGGTCATTTAGATGTTATATATTATAGATTCATAGAATCATAGAAAATTTGGGTTGGAAGGACCTCAGGAGGTCATCTAATCCAACCTCCTGCTCAAAGTAGGACCATCCCTAACTACATCATCCCATCCAAGGTTTTGTCTAGCTGGGTATTAAAAGCCTCCAAGGATGAATATTCCACAAGCTGTCTGGGTAACCTGTTCCAGAGTTTTACTACCCTCCTAATGAGAGAGATTTTCCTAATATTTAACCTTAAACTTCCCCTGCTGCAGCTTGCAACCATTGCTCCTTGTTCTATCATCTGCCATCACTGAGAACAGTCCAGCTCCATCCTCTTTCAAGCCACCCTTCAGGTAGCTGAAAGTCGCTATTAAATCCCCTCTCAGGGCATGTTCAGATGAGTGTGCACACACACCTGTTGCAGCATCACAATTGGTTTGAGGCACACTGAGAATGGAAAAATGTTCCCTGCGCTGCATATTTGCAGTGCGGGCTCTAAATTTGATACCTGGATTTCCAGGTATCAAAAAACCCACCACAGAACAAAAGCAGGACAAAGCACAATCCAGCATAATGCCCTGAGGCAACCTGGAAGTAGGTCCTCCAGAGAGGTACGCTGGCATCCAGCCAGAGCATCACTATCATGCTTCTGTTGCCCCAGCACACGCCCTTAGTATGCAGGGCAAACAGAAGCAGGGCAAGGCTGTGGCATAACCCAGCCCCGGGCGCTTTCTCAGGTAAGCAGGGACTGGGGGTGGGGGGGTTTTTTAGTTTCAGGGGGGTGTGAGTGGGGGGTGTGTGGGGGATGTGGGGTTGTCAGGGAGGGCCACAACAAGCCCACTCCCTCAAATCCCATATCCCCCCACCCCCCTCCTGCAACCCCCACACACCCCCAAATCCCTCCATACCCCCTCACACCCATCCGTACAGCCCACACCCACCCATAGCCCCCGACACCCCTTCTTACCCTGCTCCTGCAAACCTCACATCACCCCCATCACACACCCAGCGTGCCCAGCTGCCAGACAGGATAAAACCTGCTGGGAGGAGCTGTGGCTGCAGGGGCAGCTGTCCCTATATCCTGGTTAGTGAAGGGGTCAGGGGGACCTCTAATTTTTCTATGATAAGAAAACCAAAAGCAAACAGATATTTAAATTTTATTTTACTATGATGATAGTGACACTGGTAGGCTTCCAAACTGCTTTTAAATTGCAAATATATCAATAAAACATTGTCCAACTGATATTTCTCTCTCTCATTCATATATATATATTCTCTCTCTCTATGTATATATAGTGGTCTTTTGTTTTAATTGGGGAAGAACATGAGTTTTGGGGTATTTTAATGAGTGAACTTGGGATTTCTTTATTGGAGAATTTGCAGTGTTTAAATAGGGAACACCAGGATTCCTGCTAGTGAGACAAGTAACATATGGAGGCAGAGAGGCCTGCTTAGGGCAAATGAGGTTGCTCACTTCCTGGCCATTTGGAGTGAGGAGGACGTGATTTGACAGTTCAAAGCAGGCCACCACACTGAGAACACCCAGATGGCAGGGTGGGGGCACAGATGACAGCAGTACTGCACAGAGGCCATCTAAGCAGCCATGGCCCACTGGCAGCTGAACCAGAGGTGTAGGCGCCTCTGCTACAGTGCCCATGCCACAGCCCAGGAGGCTGTGCAGTCCCCATCTGGGTCTGGCAGGTGTGCAGCCTTGGGATCGCATGCTATCGCAGGTGGCAGCAGGTCATAGCCAGGCAGCAGCCCCTGCTGCAAGACTGCTGCAGTGGGTAGAAGGTGCAGGGATCTCTAGGTTAGGGCTGCTACAGCAGCCCAGCTGGCACAAGGGGATAGTGTCCCCAGAGACCAATTGGCCAGGCTCCAGAAAATCCTGAGAGCAAGTAGTCCTGAGCTGCTCACCAGGACAGCTTTTTCTACTGCTGGGTAGGGCCGTGCAAACTTCAGTGGCTGTTTCATTTCAGATGGGTTTCAGCCTGTTTCAGAGGCCAGAAACACCACATCCAAAATGAAATGGGAGTCTCCAAAACATCTCTGAAATGAAACAAAACCATCCAAAATGTTTCAGAAATATTTCAGATGTTTCAGAATGCTTCAGAGGCACCCCCTGGGAACAGTCTGGCACAGCCCCTCAGCCCTCCTTTTAAAGTGCTGGGAGCCCTGATCACCACTGCTACAGCCAGTGAGTGCAAAGCTCTCTTTTCTTTTCTTTTTTTCTTTTTTTTAAAGTCCCAGGAGGCTGGGGCCAGGCGGGGGATAGGGTTGGGCAGGGCAGCCATTGGAGCTTCTACCACAGCTCCCCACACTGGGGCAGAAGCAGCCACAGCCAGAGGAGCTGGGAGAGAAGACCCCATGGCTGCCCTGCCCACCCCATCCCCTGCCCAGCCCCAGCCTCCCAGTCTTTTCTTCTCCAGATGAAATAATCCCAGTTCCCTCAACCTCTCCTAATAAGTCATTTACCCCAGCACCCTTACCATTTTGGTTGCCCTTCACTGGACTCTCTCCAATTCTTCCACATCCTTTCTATAGTGGGGGGCCCCAAAATTGAACACAGTACTCCAGATGTGGCCTCACCAGTGCTGACTAGAGGGGAATAATCACTTCCCTTGACCTGCTGGCAACAGTCCTACCAATGCATCCCAGTCTGCCATTCGCCTTCTTGGCAACAAGGGCACAGTGCTGGCTTATATTCAGCTTCTTGTCCACTGTAACCCTCAGGTCCTTTTCTTCAGAGCTGCTACAAGTGCATAGGACTTTTCCGCCCTAAGTGCAATGACTTTGCACTTGTCCTTATTGAACCTCATGAGATTTCTTTTGGTCCAGTCCTCCAATTTGTCTTGGTTTCTCTGAATCCTCTAGTGTGTCTACTAGGGGTGTGCACAATGGGCTGTATTTAATTCAGATTTGGATCAGCCCAGATTGGGGACAGTGATTCGATTAGCTGATTTGGATCACTGTCCCCAATTTGATTCAGCCAAATCCAAATCTGAAGTTTTGATGCCGATTCAGAGAATCAGTTATTCAGCCATAGACACAGCTTTAAATGTTTTTTCCCCATACCTCAAGGTACCAGGCTTAGCTCATGAACACTGCGATGGTGGGGCAGGTGGAGCATCTCACGGGGGTGGTGGTCCATGCTCAGCAGTGAACCTGGAAGTGGACCAGAAGTACTTTCAGTCCACTTCCAGGTCTGCTGGGGAATACGCTGGAGGGCCCACCCAGCACCACCCCGGCTCAGCGATAAGCGGCAGGGGACCCCGGGTGCCCCCCTAGACCCAAGAGGCACCAGTTGCTGAACCAGGGCAATATGGTGGGGGGCGCCCATGCACTCCCCAGTGGACCTGGAAGTGGACCAGAAGTACTTCTGAATCGTTGCTGAATCAAAGCAGGGACCAAAGCTTCACACAACCATACTATCTACTACTCCCCCCAGCTTGGTGTCATGTGCAGACTTGTTGAGGGTGCACTCTATGCTGTTTTCCAAGTCACTGATAAAGCAATTGAACAAAACCAGTTCTATTCTAGTGATATTCTTAAAAGATGGTACCAATACCAGTTGGAGTGACTAGAAAGACAGTTCGTATAGAGTCCCCAGCTTGTCTGAGCTGGAACATTCCTGAACATGCCCTACACTGTCCTGCTTACACACTCCAAATGCAGAAAGGTAGTTTCTGACAGGGAAGCCAAGCAGGAAATTGTCCCTTTGCAGATGTTTGCAAGCACACTGGCAACAGATGCACCAGAGCAAATTCACTTCTGCATTTTCAGAATTGGAATGTAAAAGAGGAAATGAATGAGCAGGGTGTGATCAGAAGCATCCGTCCTCAGGAATACTTGAGATTTGGCATAGACTAACCCCAGTAACTGTAAAAAAATCCTGTCAATGGGTCCTTGAAGCATCATGATTTGGATTTGAGAATTTCTAGAAATAGGAAGTGCTAAACGAACATCATATGTGTGCAATATGAGTGACAAGGACAAAACCATACATTGCCAAAGTGGGCAACGACAGCGTATGGCTCTCTGAATTAGTCCTAAGGTGCCACCCTACTCTACCTTCTTGATTTTTTTAAAGAGATAAAAGAATATCATATACCTTCTCTGTGGAATTTTCATGAGAAGTATAGTATCTAGTTCACGAAAACTGTAATAATAATTTTAAAGAATTGTATTGCAAGCATTGAAGTTCATGAGGAAAAAATTTCCAACTGATGCGTAGCCACCTCTAATGAGTTTATCTAGACCAATTTTCTATTTTGTAGCATTTTGAGAAGTTAAGTCATAATTTTTAATATAGGTGCTGTTTGATGCTTGCTAGTTTTGAAGCAGCTAATGTGTAATACATAGCAGTGACCTATAAAATTGTAATATTTCCTTTCTAGCTATTGATGATAATAATTGTTACTAGTTTTTTCATTCTGCAGCAAAATTGTAGAATAAGTCTGTTTTTATTAAGTCACTGTACCTCGAACATATTTGAAGAAGAACAAATGTGAGCCTTTCTTGCATCCCGTGGGTGACGTTCCCCCTCTATCCCACTGCAAAACAGAGCGAGTGAGCAGAAGGAAGACATGCTGCTGTAGAACGATGCCATATAAATGAAATCATACACAGATTTGTAATGGAATCTGCTTGTCCTAGATGATGTCATTTCAAACAGCATCCGTGTCTTGTCAGCTACCCCAATCTGTTTGCTATATAATGCTTTATTTGAATTGAGAGCAAAATTGCATCATTTATTATGATAGTGGAGCAGGCTATAACTTTTACAAATCTGTCTGTTAGAAATCTGTGCACTATAAAAATAAGTGAAAGTACCAAAGTGAGGAGAGCAGATGTGTACTTTCAGATATTTTACAGTAATGATGATGAATATGCTAACACACACAGCCTTCATTCTTGCCAAGTCTAGACCCAAACTTTCTTCCCCAAGTGAACAAGATCCCATCGCAAGGTACTGTGTACCCCAGTCAAATGCAGATGTTAGTAGGAGTTGAGGATATGAAGCCTTTGACCATAACACCACCATATGCTTCCGTCTTCTTCCAAATACTAGAATTATTCACAAGCTGTGCCTCTTATCTCCCTGCCTTTCCCCTGACTTCCCCACAAGAAAAGACAGAGAGGAAGAGAGAAAGAGAGAGAAAAAAAATCAGTGCCCAGCACCAGCCATTTTACCATCTTTTGTTGCCTCCTTCAACCCACTTACAATGATCTGGATCTAGCTGTCCAGCTGCCCTAACACATGTACTAAACACTTCCTATTTCAGGGAAATCTCACTCAAATGCCACCCAGGAATACCACATTGTTTTAATCTTTGCAAATAATATTTTTCATGATTGCTCATGCTTATGCTTTCTCAAAAGAGCTTGAATACAAAATTATCCCCAACTGCACTGTGTTCTGACAATCACTTTAAGCAAACAATATACCCTACTCTTTCCTAAACATTTCAGTTAACTCATGGCTTTCTCCCACATAGTTAATATTTCAAGTATTAGGAAGCCAAATTCTGCATATTTTTAGAACTGGCCATTCTTTGCTTTATTATGATGTTACTGTTGTGACCAAACATGGCATCTCTTTTAGTAAGACATTAAAATAGTCCTATCAAATACAGGAAATACATATGCAAACTTCTAACTGCAAAGCTACAAAGCTACTATACATTATAATTTGAGACCAGTTTTTACTCTTAATGTAAGGCCACAGGTGTCATTACTAAATTTTCCAAGAGAAAACAGGTTAGCTATCCATAGTACTTTGAGTCATATAAGCCAGGTTAATGGAGAATTTGTCAGAAGAATATTATAAAATCACAGGGCAGATTCAGTTTCTGATCACCCAGTTCCTGACAGAGCTGAAGTAACTGAAGCAGAGCTACATAAAATACAAGTCAAGAAAACAGTGGAAGTTGAGGATGCAACATTGAACACTCGTTACACACAAACGTGTGTAAGAAATCAGAAACTGGTTTACACCTGTAACAGAATAGAAGTTCGGTGCACATAAATGGCTGAAACGAGTGTAAGATTGTGCCCGCCTCTCCTTGATGATCCACTCCTGTGCCACCTTTGCACAGGCAGCTGGTCTTACATGCAAGGAGCCTTGTGTCGGCCCTGGAGGGTTCCTTGATCCCCTTTGGAGTGGCCCCCAAACTCACCTGCCATGACTGGATGGATCTTCAGTGAAGGGGGTGCCCTTTGAGGATGTCTCCACAGTTGTCACATGTCTTGGCAGATGTCCACAGGGCTCCAACTTCCTCTACACCCCAGCCATACTCTAACCTTTGAGATGAGCCTCAGGAACTTTTGTGGCTAGCCCCTTTATGGTGTCTTCCTTGGTTCCTATGTTTCCCACCTTGCAGATGGACGCCTCAGGCTCTGACTAGACCCAGAGGGTCTGGGGACACTCTGCCTTCAGAGTTGTCCCTTCTGATGCCCTGAGTGTTCTACGATGGATGCTGCCGGTCGTCGCCACATTCACACATTGTCCTTTGGCTTCAGTCGGGGTCTCTAATCCCCCTAAACCCAGTAAGGTGTGCTGGGCTAACCTGCTGTAGGCAGGGAACTAAAATAGAACAGACCAAAAGGGAAAAACACAAGAAGACACGCACCGACAAAATCCCGCGCAACAGGAATGACCCAAAGTGAAGAAAGAAATAAAAAGAAAGGTCTGAGGAAGAAAAGAGGAATAAAGAAGAAGAGGAGGGGCAACCATGGAGCTGAGGGTCCTCTTCTTCCCTCACCCCAAAGGCTCCTAAGCTAGCACATCCCCTAGGTCGGAACCTGTGCTTTCACCCCAGCTGGGGTTTCTTTTGTCTCCTCCCGGATCTGCCTCCACTCCAGAGTCTCGGCACCAGCTTCCTCCAGCAGGAGCTCCCTTGATGGCTCTTGCTGGCGCCACTGCTGGCCTCCCTGCCAGCTCCTCTGATCCCTGCCAGTCATCTCTGATGTGGGAGATTGGATCCTACAGAAGAAGGACTGCCACTGCCTGGGGCTGGGGCCTGGGGCCTGGGAGGGGGTTAAACAACCCTTCCCCCATTCAAACTTACTGCTGGCTGCAACTGTGAACTACAAATCCCAGAGGCACCTGGAAACAGCAAGAGGAAGTGATGAGCAACCCTACTGACTCATAGAGTCATAGAATCAATGAGTGGGAAGGGACCTAGACAGATCATCTAGTCCGACCCCCTGCCACGGGCAGGATGGAGCACTGGGGGTGGCAGGGGTCATAAGACTCCCGGTGCTGTAATCCTGGACTGCAAATCCTAGTGACCTTGAGGGCAGCAGGAAGAGGAAATGGACACACAGCCAGACAGCCATGCTGTAGCACTCCCTGGTTTTTGGCCTGACTCACTGCAGGCATGTGGCTGCATTTTCTGAATCCAAGGTAACTGCTTGTTCACTTCTGTTTCAATTTTATTTGTGCAGTTTAAACTAATCTGCAAAGACTGAATTGATTCAGCCCTGGGTTTTTTGACTCTCTGTCCCTAGCCTATAGATCCTATGATATACCTCTGTGCAATTAAATGTTCCCAAGATGAAGATGATCTGTTAATTTAGGCAAGATGGCATTGTTACAAAATGCTCTCACTCAGTTAAAACATGTACAATGACCTAAAGTGTCAAAGACTAAAGAGCACAAATGTACAAAAAGGCTTCATCTAAAAACAGCATGAAAAGTTAAATGAAGGCTCATACCAACCTGGTCCATGGCCAGAGCCTGATCCAAAACCATCTTAAGATTTTCCATCTTAGCATCGTTCAGACAGCGCCAAAGTTCTGTGGGCAAAATAGTATGCGAACTAGAAATTGGAGAAAGGGAAGTTACTAGGTAGGTTTTTGTTGATGTTTTGTTTAGTTTTTATTTGTTTTTGTTTAGTTTGATGTTTTAAGATAGAATTTTTCTTGATTGGGGCACAGCTCAACTGGTAAGCACAGGACCACCAAATCTTTGGTCAGACAGAAATGTTGTTAATTTGACACTAAAACACTGAAAAGTAAAAATCTGAAAGTTGGTGTAGAGAGAGATATGATCATCTGCTCTCTGAGAACATACGGGTTTTTTAATACTAATATTCTGAGGCCCTTTTTAATATCACTATTCTAATAAATCTTAGTAGATTAACAAGATAGCTCTCCTTATTTTAAAATATTTTGGCATTTTCAGTTTTCAAGGTTCCTTGTTATTAAAGCTCTCTAAACTACTAGATATACCCAAATTGAAAGTCTGTGTGATTTGTCAAAACCATATGACTTTGACATTCCCTACTTACTTTGGCTTAGCATTCATCTCCATGGTCTCACTTAACAACCGTGAATCACTGGTTTGATTTTTGAACAATGCAGTTCTGGTGTGGAACCATTTGAATCCAGAATGTTTGTTAAAGCATCATTACCCATCTGAACATAAGCATTTATATCTTGGGGAAGGGCCAGCCTTAGGTCAAGATTTACAATTTGAGCTGTCAGTTTATCAGGTTGGAGCAGGTGGCTGGGACAGTAAGAAATCAACCCTAAAAAGAATAAAATAGAAATAGATGGAAGAGTAAAAGTAATATGTGATGACTAAAACTACTTACCACAAGAGACCAGTAAGGTAAAATATGAAATCAAGACTATGTTTTTTTATGAGACAATATCAACACAAGTGTTATATTATTAGTCAGGGAAAAGAATAGGATTTTTTACATGCTTAGTTTTTGGTTTCTTCATTTTGTTTTGTTTTTAGGAAAAAAGACCCACAGCAGATGCAAAATGAATTTTGCTGTTAGTCTTAAATTTTGGAAGGATGACATTTTAATGATAAAGGAAAAGAGCAGGTACAAAACAGAATAATAAGAGTCAAGTGTAAGTGAGCTGAAAAATCATAGCGAACAATTTTATGGGCATATCTACATATCATCAAAAGATCGTGCTAGAGAATGCTGCAATGTGGCACACTACACCTTCAGAGTGCAGGCTATCTGCCAAAGTGGATATGTAGCCACATTAGTTTAGTGCTACGTGCGTACTAATAAGCTTATTCTCTCAGGGGTGCTTGTTGATGCATAACATCAGCACTATGCAAAGGCAGCTACATAAGGTCTGGTTCAGGGCATAGATCAGATGTGGTATGCCTCAGTGCAGTGCTCCCTAGCTCAGTTCTTTGATAACACAGACATTCCATTTATATCCCAGCATAGATTCTATAAAGCGGGCTGAACTAAACGTTATAAAAATGAAAATTTAGTTTCAAAGTATTATATTGCTTCTGCCCCACTAGTGAGAAAGTAATATACTGATGTAAAATTTGCATAGCTCTAGAATTTGCATAACACTAGAATTATGTTATTAAATATGCCAAACGTGAGGAATCAAGTCTTCCAGAGTAAAATTTAACATCTGTAATTATTAAGTTTGAGTTTCAACTTACAAAGGATCATCTCCGTAACTGGCTGCATCCAAAACTAATTGGAGTCTTTCCACAGCAGTTAAGGGGTATTGGTTGGGCCCTATGGCTAAGTACAGACAGTCAAAAAGCTGAATCAATTCAATCTTGGCAGATTAGTCTAAGATGCAGAAATAGAACCGAAAAGCAAGTGAGCAGACATTCACTTTTAGCTTTGGAAATGCAGCTGCAAGCCAGCAGGGGCCTCGGCCAAAAGCCCTAGAACATGCCTCCCGGTTTGGCTGGAGCAGATGTCCTGGCTGAAGGCTAGCCTGCCCACCCTATGAGACAGGGGAGGGCATGGGGGAGGTACAAAAACATCCTGGGATGCTATGGGGCTGTGAGTTGACTTGAATCTGGAGGGGATCTAGGACAGAAGTTTAATAAACAAATTTAACCTAAATCAGTTAAGTCTGATACTACATCCATCCAAGCTTATCTTAAAATGGGGTTCTTCCATTTTGAAAGCCGTTTATGTGCATGGAACTTCTGTTGTGTTGCAGATTTGAACTGGTTTTGAATCATTTATACCAGTCTATGTGTAATTTCTGTCTCATGTTTGTACAGGGCCTAGCACAATAGCATTTTGTTTCAGATGGAGCCTGTGGCTGATAATGGAATGCAAATAACCTCAGTAAAATTGATTATACATCGTTTGTTTGGCATTGCAAGAATTTTGAAGCTATAATGGAAAATACATTTTATGTTAACAGGCAGTCATATAAAACTCTTTGAATAACAAGGGAACAAGGGATGTTAACCTGTCAAAATGTATCAATGAACAATTGGGAGATGTAAATGAAGGTACATTTCAATGAGCGGGCAGTCAAGTGTTAGCCATATAAGTTTTAGGCTGGAGAGCTAATGGTGGAATTAAAAGTCATTAAGGATTAGCCAAAACAGATTTAAATGTCACCGTATTTTCTGTAGTTAAAATTGAGTTTACACAAATAACGTGACAAGGTAAGTGCTTCTGTTTGCTAGTTTTCTGCAAATAACCAGTTTTGCTATTTCAAGAATTAAAAACTTAACGTATGTTCCCAGCCAATGCTTACTCATAAAGTACTCACTATTCATACAATTAAGTACTTACATCACCTGGTACTTTTTCTGAACCCTGATTAGTTGATTCCAGCATCTAAAAGAAACCATTCAAAATGGCTCAGAAATACATGTGACATGACTATTTATATTGCAATGACCAATCACAGGAGACATTTGATGGACTATTATGTATTTAAAGTCCACAACTAAGTGGATGTTTTTATATTCCAGTCATGTTCTATACTATGCAAGAACAAGGCAACTATGTAGTTATGAAGAGTCAGTTTTCTCACCTAGCACTGACTACATGCTCTGCACAATTTTGGGTCTTATTTTTTCATCAGAGTCAAATGAGCCTTGCTAAGTTTAATGTGGAATGCCATCCAACAAGGTGTAAGGGTTTAGCTCTACCTTGCTGATATCAGGTTGTCCTCATGTTTGTTTTCCTTTCAACTTAATTCTCTTGCCATTTGGTAAGAGGGATATAGTCCTTCATACAAATCAAGAGTTCATTCTTTCCCAAGGGAACAAGAGTTTAATCAAAGGAACAAACCTGTTCAATAAAGACAGCCATTTGGCTCTAGATGGCCTGAAAGTGTTATATATCCTGTTCATCTTTAAAGCAAGCTTTTCATTTCTCTGGTTGGCAGACCATGGTTAGAAGGGCACATCAGTGCTTCAGCCTTTTGACCATGTCAATAAATCTTTGGTATTTGTTGCACCCCATAACGCCAGTGCACCCTTGACCTGCGAGCCTGGGTCGGCACAACCGGCTTGGCGCAAGGAGGGGGAATTATGACCGGACAGGTGGCTGATAATGGTGAGCAGGAGTCAGGATGATTTAAACACAGCGTGATGGTTACACAGAAAAGTTTATTTTACTTACGCTACTGATGGCTTGCAGCGTAGGGAGAGGAGCTGATTGATTCAGTTACAGCATGCAGATATCAAGTTACCCAGCATTTACAGGGTGGGTAAGACAGTTGCTTTCGAGCGATTCATATAAGCCGTTGCAGTCTGAAGATTACTAAGAGCTCTTGATAAGAAAAATAACGTCAAAGATAAAGAGATAAACGGACCAGTAAGACGAGACGGGGTACGCCAAAACAAAAATAAATAAAAAAAAAAACGTAGGCAGAAGAGATAACATTCGTTGTGCACAATCTGTTCTTCTTGAGTGTATACACAGTTCTCCGCTCTCTGCTCTCTCTCTCTCTTCTCTTGGGCGGAAGTTCTTTCAAAGTTTTATTAGACACAGGTGACCGATTACTATACGCCAATTATAAATAATTAATGAGTTGGCACTTGTGCTTTCTTTGTTTACTCAGGTTTCATAAAAAAGCGGGGGCTGTTTTTACTTGGGTGGTACTGGTTCTGTTTGGTCACAGGATGGCGCGCATAGCATATTTAATTTTACAACTTTACTAAAGTCAGCTAATCTCGTTACTATAGGTACTTTATCTTTTGTGCTGGGCCGTCAAGGCCAGTTTGTCTCTCTAGTATGAGAACTCAAGTCATTTGAAATGAGGCACAGATAGGGGTGTGCCTCATTTCAAATACAGAGGGATAAATTACAACCACAGAGTTTGTTGTGTTAGCTTCTGACCCTTTGCCATCTGACCTTTTGCCATCGGCATCTGAAATCAAAGACTTTAATCTTTGACAGTATTCACTTACTGCAGACTCTCATGTAAGGAAAAAATGTAAATATGGATCTTGGCCAAAAGTGGATGGGCATAAAATGATGTAGTTTATTAAGTTTAAAACATCAAATCAGGAAACAGAAACAATATTCTATGACCAAACATAATCAAATGATGAATTGTAACCTTTTAACCATCATAGGCAGGCTAAAATGTATTCACTAGAAACTCATCCAAAAATTTCAAAAAACAAACACGTGAATTATTGATGTACATTGACACACAATATGCTAAAAAGGTGATGTTTCTGAATAAATGGTTGTGAATTGCTCGCCTAACACTAGCTCTGATATCTCAAACAAACCTGTCAGACTTTAGAGCAAAAGACATTCCGATGAAGTCATTAGCATGGAGTGGGCTTCAAATGGCTTTGTTTGATTGGCCAATATTTGAACAAACTATCAAAATCAGCTTGACCCATTCAGTATAACATTCTAATATTTTGTACTGTTTTCTGTTGCCTTAGTTACATGCCAAGAAAGAGAACAAAATGATAGATAAACATTCTGGAAAAAAAAAAAAAGACAAGCATGCTATTATCCATCCCTTTGACTGTTTACCCTGACTAAAATACAAATTAGTATTCTAGGCTCATGGCTCCAGCTCTTGGCTCCTAGACTTTTAAATGCAGTTACTAATAATCTCCGTGCATCCATGCATACTGACAGATATGCCACAACACTTTAATCGCCATTGGCTACAAGGGTAATAAAGGTTAGTAATAAAATAAAATCTTGTAGGGGTTCCCTTTTTACAGGCAATATCAAGTCCTATGAACTTTTAATGCCCACTCTGTCTATTTAGATAGTCATGGCTCAGAGCTTGTATTAAAAATAGCAAGGAATGCTTGTTCTGAAATGTTTGAAAATATTGCAAATTACATTGTAGTATTGGCTTAGTCCAAACTAATCCTATCCTTTACTGACCTTTGCAGAAACAGTTCTCTTTCATCTGGCAGTTTCATTTCCCTTCTTTCCTTCTGTCTTATTCCCCTGTCCTTCTATCTTTATTTTATTTAGTCATCAGGAGTTGGTATGATGGGGCTGCTACCATTTAGATATGTAGTTGATAGGTTTCTTGTGTTCACCCAGGAGCAAATCCTATTTTTCATTCCATTTCTATTGCAGCCTCATTTTCATCTCAATATTGTATTCCTCAGGAGCTACCGAATACTTTTTTCTCTCTCCTTTTTGTAAAACAATGAATGTATTTACTCTTTGCTGAACCTCCCCATCTCTGTTGAGAGAGCCTTGTATTTTCTTTTCTGTATTTCCTTGTGCATTACAAAAGCTAAATTTATCAGGAAGCTAGCAATGAATGCAATGGTGAAGCAAGCTAAAAATGGGATGTAGCACACACATGTGGTTTCACTATAGATCTTTTAGCACTAATCAGCAGAAGACAAGACTTGAACATAGCAGCAGTGAACCTACTAGAGAACAACAAGCCTCCTTCCATTAAAACAGTGAAATAACTTGTGGACTTTAAAATATAGCCATGACTTTAATTGCAACAGCTCTCATCTTGCCAACATAAGTTTTCACCCTTCATTTAGGTAATGAGAATTGGGTGCATGTAGTTTCCTGAAGGGAAAAAAATTAAATCCTGAATCTTAAATTATCTTGACCTTATCCCTGTATGTCCTTCAGTGGCATAGATATCCTATTCTATTCCATGTAAAATATGGGGGACAGATGATCAACTTCTTTAAATTCTCATGGCTGGATTGCAGCTAATGGAGGCATGCCAGTTTTACACCAGCTGTGGATATGGTCATGGTTGTACTTTGCAGAGGTAATGCTACACAGGGTTTCTCTTTAGTATTCACCAAAGGAGACTAGCATCCAGTTTGTACTCTGAACTCTTTCCATGATATTCCGCACCTCCTCGTCCCCTTCACAGTCCAGCCAAAGTCTCTTCCTTTACCAAAGAATTTAACAACAGAAAGTAAACTCGCTTTGTTCAAAAGTGCACCAGTTCATATTCATTCCAGAAGGTATTTCTCCAGGACACCCTTGTCCCTACATACACTTACCCAACGCTCTAACAATTATTTGCACTGTGACGCTCCCAACTGTTCATCCATGACTTTGAACAACTAGATCATTTTATATGTTCAAGTCTTACCAACCCAGAGGTGGTAAGATAACTGTAGTTATCGTTGGCCTTCCACTCCTATCATTTGTCCCTTGAAAAAGAGACCAAGACAGAAATTTGTTCTCACATCATCTTCCTAGGGCACATCGTAAAGGTACTTCATGATGGTCAGAAATACTAATACTAGGAAATACCAAAGGCCATATGTAACTAAAAGAACAAACCTTACAAAATACCAAATAATTTTTTATTATATTTTATTTTTAATATTTGAGATTCACTGCTTCAAACACTTGAAACCATTTTTATTGGCTGTTAGCATCTATGCTCCTATTCAAAGATGCTCATCCCATTACAGAACTGAAATCATTACATGATTTGCATAGTTTTCTTGTGAATCACCACAATTTTTAAATATCAAGTAGTGACTAGCAAGCCAGAAAGTAAATGATAATGTTGAAGAATGTCATCGAGTGGTTATATTTAATAAATTTGAGATCTATGTTAAGGACTCTTTTTGAAGTAGAACATGGTTTTGGCTACACATTGCAAAGTGATGCCAGGCTGAGACAGGTATGTGACACAGTAAGATGTGGTTTGCCTACTGTACACTTACTATACACATTTTAGTGCAGAACTGTATATCTGCCAATAAGCTCCTAACCACTAAGATATGTATGTGCACCATATAGATGTACCCAAAGGGCCAAACGTATTAAATTATTTTTCCTAACTATTTGTTCAACTTTGGTATTAATTCTTCCTCTTTCATTTGGGATTAAGGATTACTTTTGAATGAACTTTATGTGGAGGATCAAAAAAGTGATGGATTCCATCAATGCTTTATGGGGTGGGGGATATAACATGGGATTTCCTTATGTAAGTTTTCGGCAGCTCCTGGGAACACACATGAATCTCACCCTTGCAGCATAATAACAACAAAAAAAGGGCATTTTCCATATCTATGCACTGTGTGTGTCTGTGGATCTTTGATGATATTTAATGATGTTTCAAGAGAGTCTGCTTGAAAAGGGACAGATACAAAATTATCTTTCTAAGAGGATTGTTCTTAAAATGCTTGTTTTCATCTAATAGCTTTTACACTTTGTTCGTAAAAGAAAAACGCATACCATCAGAGTTATCCTTTCAGTGAGAGCCTTGTGTTTTGTAATAATATGCCCAATTTACCATACTATTTTTGCAGTGCTGCCAGTCTTTAAAATTTCCCTATTCATCACAAAGTCAAACCTAATCCTTTCGTTGCTTGGTTTCCACTATGACTACAATTAATTTGTCCTTGGTCTTGTTCTTATATAAGCTTTTCTTTTTTATCAACATCTGGCAATCTTATAGCTTCAGTGCTGTGATAGTTCTGCAACCATTTACAATGAAATACCTTAAGCATATCTAAGTGACAACTGTGGATGTAAAAAATAATGTAGTTCAGTTGTACTGCTTAGTTTTCTTTTTTTCTTATCTCGCCTTGATACAATTCCCCCTTCCACTGAGGTGGCCAGTCATTCAGCATCAGCCTGTCTATTTGGAAGTCCTGCTTGACCATTTGCTATTACACAGTCAATGGTCTATGTAGAGGTCATTATATACAACTGAGCTAAAGGACATACTGAAGTGCATGTCGTGTTTGAGGAGGGGTAGAACCTTTGCTTCTCAAATGGTGACACCTTGTTAAGGTGGTTTGGGATTACTGGTGCTCACTTACATCCAAATCTTAGTAGTGGCTCCATGAGCCATACCTTGGGCAACCATTTTTGCCAGCAGGCTGATCTTAGTAAGGGGGGGGACAGTTCTCGTTATTAAGGGCTATCCTCTGGTCATCACAATGGAAGCTGCAGTGGAAAAGAAGATTTCCCAGTGGCAAAGCTGGTGGATGAAGATACCAGTAACCACAATCACTGCCTTGTGCTTTGCCTTGGGAGAGGTGAAGGCTGAGGGAGTATACCCTGAAAGAAAATCTGGAGTGGAGCCAATAAGGTGGTCAGACAATTTATTCCGTCTTCTTTTTGGCAGTTCCTACAACCTTCTTGACCCCACATCTTATTGGTTCTACCTTTCCAGTGGATAAGTCAGCAAAGTCAAAAGTGTGATTCTGATACCTGGGCAACTCTTGATCACCTAGCAAATGCCCAGGATTTTGCACCCTGGAAAAGCCACTTTAGCTTCACTAGAGCAGAAGCTGTGGTGGTATCCAGTAACCCACCAAAGGCACAATCTCCATAGTCTCCTGAGATCAATGGCTGCCAATAAAAGTATGTACACTTAGCAATTGGTCACATAAAGCTTTAATGGTAGAAAGCATTTTCACTTCCATTTAGTAAATAAGATATTGAATTTGTTGCCTCAGTGGTCATGTAAATAACTACCCAGCAGCCCTTTAAATGGGAAACACTAATGTGTCTGAAAGGATCTATTCTGATTCTTAAAAGATATTTCCTTACTTTTAAACTGATCATCTTTTCTGCGCTCACCATTGCTTTATGAAGTGGTCTGGGATGTCTGTACTGCAAATATAAATATAAGATTGTGTATTATTAATCTTGGTATTTAATGTTTGCCAGCTAACAGAGCTAATGATTCACCATGGTTTTGTAATGGCAGTTGCACGGTTTCCCTATTTGGATTCACACTGATCCGGATTAGCTTGCATTCAGGATAAAAAGGATCTTGGGTCAGTAGCATATTTCCTTCAAAAGCTTAGCATCCCAATGCAGGGTGGATGCAGGATGCTGTAGTTTGTGTGCTGGTGTGGAATTCTGAAGGTCTCTAGGACTGTGAAGGCATGGAGCTACACCATACTTCTGTTGTCCCCTTTCACAGGTAACTAAATTTCTTTGTGCTTTTGTTCCCTGTGCATTGGAGCTCATAATACTCATGCCTTTTGCCTCTTATCTATTTTCACCTTTAGGGAATCTTCTTTTACTCTCTTTGGTTGCGACTTCTAGGCACTACCAAAATAAAAGTAAATAATTATAAGATTTCAACATGTTTACTCAGTCACAAGGAAGTCTATTTGTAGCTTGTGACTTCAATCTGCAGCATTAATGGTTACACAAAGACCTGTGATGAATGCTGCGCTTATTAAAGCTAATATAGAAGAAAAGCTCATGGACGATTGAATTCACTGAGGTTATTATTCACTTACATCAACAAAATTGCTCAAATTCTTGGCTGCTGTTTACTATACTGAAATAACAATAGATTACTTTTTTACTTCAGGGTTCCCTGATTGAAAATAACAAATATGTTTTACATAGTAAGTAGTATTACTGGTGCTTACTTATGGTCATTTTGCATCCAGCTCCAACACATTCTTATGTGGTTATAACTCATGTTCCTCAAATTTAAGAATCGATTTCTTGATTACCTTAGAATTTCTGTGGTAAGGTTGACAAAACATTTCCTGTATGTACAGGCCATATGTTCTGTCCCGTTGTTATTTCCCTACTTTGCCTATGGGTTAGAGCAGGGCTTTCCAACTGGTGGCCTGCAGTTGTGGCCCCTAGGTCCCCACACAGCTGCTGCCCCCCAGCCAGCATGAACTCTGTGTGCCTCTGAAGACTGGGAGGTGGGCATGGAGACTGCCCACAGGTAGTGGTGGCAGGCTGAGTGGGGAGCTCCTAAAGGTGGCCACAGCGGTGAAGGTGGGGGGGGCAGGGGGGTGAGGACCAGCTGGAGGTCGGCGACCACCAGCAGATGCTGTTGGTGGCAAGGGCGATGGTGGCAGCCAGAGTCTCTGAGCTTCTTCTCCTTCCAGTTTCTCTTTCCCCACCTCAGGGGGTAGAGCTGTGCAGCATTGGGAAAGCCTGGGGCCCATGACAGGCACAACGAAGCAGGGGATCCCTCATCTAGAGAGCATAGAGTGAGCTGGGGGGCCTGAGAATATAGTGCAGCAGGGTGGGGGAGAACCTAGACACAGAATGCACCTGGGGGGAAATGGGGAGCAGCATGCAATACCAGAAGGGCTGGTGCATTGGTGGGGCAAGCAGTGTGCAGCCCCAGGGGACCACGGTCCCCAGTGGTGCAGCCTTACTCGTGCAGCCCACAGGGCTTATGGCCCTTGGCCACTTAGTAGCCAAACAGCCCTGCGTTAGAGCATATAAGAGATTTATTGATACCAGTTTACACCAGAGGTTGGAGAAAAGAGGAAGCAGAAATTCATTATGTTTACAATCTCATGGAAAGGAACAGAAACATAGAAGGAAATACATGGAGGAAACCCCATATCTACTGTCTAGTGGTTCCATTGAGTTACTCATTTCTCTTTGCTCATTGATATATTTTGACATAGAACATCCTAACATTGGGCTATGGCCTTTTTCTACACCCACAGTTCCCATCAAGTCATCATCCATTTTCTCTTGCTGCTGTTCTTCATCCCCTACCTCCTCCTGCCCCCTCCCCATTCTCCCTTTATTTAAAGGATCAGGATCCATACTTTATCACTCATTGGATACATCTACATGTACTATTAGCATGGAGCAATAAACTCCAGTACATATCATGCCAGAGTTTATTGCTCCCAAGCACCATATCTTCATATGCGCCCAGGACCACAGTACACTGAGGTGGGTTAGAGCTGTCCCAGCTAGCAAGGGGAAGGGGGGGGGGGGGCGGTGTCAATCTGCCAGCCTGGGGCTTCTCCACCCTGGATCAGTGTGTTGTGGAGGGGCTGGCTGGTGCATGAGGATGCTCTAGTGCTGTCTACCCCAACACAGAAGTAGCCTTGTGACCCAGCCAGCCCCATAAGTATCTACATGTGAGTTGCTGTACAGCAAATTAATGACACTACAACAGTATTAGTTTACTACACCTTAATAGGGCCATCCATGTAAATGTGAGACTTTACTACAGAGCTAATTAGGCAGCTCTGCAGTAAGTATCTCATGTAGACATGCCCAGCGATGACAAACATCTGGGTATATACTGTGTGGTTCCAACTGGCTCTGGCTGGCTTTTGACACTGTAAGTAAGAACATATGCTGGGGTGGCAGGCAAAAGGAAAAGAATTTGCCCTAGATAAATTCTTTATTATGGAATGAAGCAGCAACTTCCAAGGTTAATAATCGGAGCAAATTAGAGGCTTAGGATAGGATTTCCAGATTTTGCCCCTTGTTTTATGGACCTGGTAGATCAAGAAGTGGATTCAAAGCAGATTCAGTTGTAGTTGTAAAGTTGTGGAACACTGCTCTGCAAAGCATTTTTTGCCCTGCAGACTGAACTGCAGTGATTGACACCAAGATCTAGCATGAAAAAGGTCTCTTTTTACATAACAAGAGTAATTCTAAGGTTTTAGGACTATGTGCAATGATGGAGTCAATAATAGAAAACATGGCTGTGATGGTTGTCTTGCAATTTTAGTGGCTAAAAAAGAAGTGAGAGGTACTTAGCCTCTTAAAATGCTGATTACAGAAAACATTAGCTTGGATCACTCAGTTCCTTTAACTGACTCATTTCTGTAGCTCATTAGGATTTGCCTGGATGACAGCAATGCTAATATCCCAACCTAAATTCAAACCTGTGTGTTCAGTACCACACATGTAATTTAATGAACTGCCAGGATCTTCATTGTTATGTCAAAGACTTTTACCACATTCATTTTTATTTACTTTAAAAATGTATATATTGGGTTAATTTAATTCTTATGGAAGGTTCCAGATCGAAAGCTCTGGAAAATGAAGACCCCTGATTATCCATAAGGTGCCGATGAAAATGTAAACATCTCCTTATAGCTTCACCCCGATGGCTAGAGAATAATATTTAGAAATTTGATTTTAGAAACTAGCTTGCATTGCAACTATGGTCCAAGAGAACAGCAAGGATTAATTGGTTTCTAACGTCTGTTTGTGGCGAAGATTCGTGTTCTCAGCATTTTACCATCCAAAGGTCCTAAGTTAGCAGTCAGTCAGGCATATACATCCTGGGAAATTGGAACCATGCCACAGCAAAACAGCCACAATGTTCCCTGAAAACTCATAACAAGATAGGAATATGCAGAACTAGCTTCAGGTAACTATGACCATCTGTAAAAAATCCCCAATTTTGGCAAAATGACCAAATTAGGAGACTGGAAATGACCAAATAAAGGTACTAGCAAATGATCAAATTAAGATGTGTACACATGATGTGTTTGAAGAAACAAAGGATTAGGCTGACAGGGCAGAACATAGACATCTTGATGAACACCAGAAAACCAATCAATGGTACCTGGAAAAAAAGAGTAATCAGGAGAAAAAGAATGCAAAAGGAGGGATCTTTGGGGCAGCAATTTTGCATTGGCCCCCAGCCTCCAAAGCTGTTGCTGTCCTGATTCAAGCAAGAACCACAAGGTGGCATTCATGTACCGGCTGAACATACCATCTCCTTGCGAAACCCTACAACTGGTAAATAAGTAGGACTCTAGTGATTTTTCTTGTTTTGCTTGCATTAGTTTTATTTGCTATCACTGTTTATCAATAAAATTCTCCTATTACTGAACAGACGGGGTCATGGTTGGTCATTTAGAAAGGTTGTGCCCACCCAGAACAAGGCATCAGGACTGGTCCATAAATTCAGCATGAACACCCCTAATGGCCATCTTCCTCAGTGCAGTTCAGAAAAACTCTTAGAAGTGTTGTGGCTGAAATGCTTGTGCAGGCGTGAGGATTTGGGTATATTGGCCATCTCTACATGTTACACTTACGGCATGATTAAGTAGTTACATATTCAACCGGTTAATTGCATGGTAAAACAAGCAATAAGCTATGAAGTTAGTCCACAAAAATATGTAATAGCTTTGTAGCTTGTTCTAATCATATGAACATGTAGCCAAGTGCTCCCCTGTGGCTGAGGGGCTCCCAGCCACAGGGGTGAAACCGCCCATTTTGGGCCTCACGGTAGGGGCTGTCTCATCAGCTGCGGGGTTCATAGCAGAGGCAGTGTGGGGAATGCTGTTCCCACTGTGAGCCCCATTGCTGCAGTTATGCTTTGGGACTCTCCCTGCACCAGCAATAAGGTGTGATGGGATCTAATGCATGATCCTGCCATCGTACCTCTTGCCATGGCAATAAGGGGCAATTGAGTAGACCATGCATTAGATCCCATTGTGTCTTTACCTACACATGTAGAGATACCCATTGACAGAGAATCCTCATGTAGTCACGAAGTGAGGTCTGTTGAAGTTCATTGAGTAATGAGGTTTTACAGGTCTGGTTATAAATGGCCTAAGGGGGAATTGAACTAGTGGGTCTACCATTCTGACGAGGCCACTAGCTAATGTTTCCCTAAGGAACAGAAAAGTTCAACTGATGATGGCTGCTTACTCTGTGAGGCTATGGTAATAGGCATAACATTTTGCACTCTGGAGTCTGGGAGAAAGGACATACATGTTCATGCAACTCTTACCCAGCTACAACTTGTGTAAATATATTTCTTAAGCTTATTTAGATGAGAGTGGTACAATAAATTTACTGCCCAGCAAGTGTGGGCATCAACTTTCCAGAGATTTGATGTTCAGGGCCAGTTTTCTGGTTTGGATCTATCTTGAAAAATGAGTTACAGGTCTGCTAGTCCCAAGTGTTCAAAAACCACAAGTCAGGCTGCCTGCAAGAAAAGTGAGAATGTCTTCTAAAAAAATCCAAGAGATTACATTTATTTGGGGTTGGGTTTTTTTTTTTATTGCCTTTTGTTTTCTGTGCTTTGAGCAAAAGTTCATTTAATTTTTTTCAAGCTTTTCTTTGCAACCACCAAAGTTAAGACATTTACTTAAACTTAAAAAAAAGTTTTAAATAAATAGTGAGGAAAACATGAAATATTGTGGGATTCATAATGAAATGGAGAAAACTGGTTATGCTGAAGTAAACCCAAGCCTTACAAAGTTTCACGGTAATTTTAAGAGCCAGCTCTTATGGGGACAAACTATGCTTCAGTTCATAGGCACTCCAAAGGTCTGAGCTAAAATTCACTGAAATAAGTGGAAAGACTCCTTGTGACTTGAGTGTCTTTAGGATGAAGCCCTGCATGCTTCACCCTTGTGGAGAAATCAAACGTCCTAGAAAAAATGATGCAAAATGTTCTATGAAATCCTCTTGCAAGACATCTTTTATGCTAAATGGTGTTTTGTGAGACAGTTATTTGGAGAATAAGGATTAATGTCATAAGATCCTGTCTGGCTGTTTGTGAAATTACTGCATGTCATCATTTCAAATGCTGCTTTCCAGAGAAAGAATAATCTTTTGTGTATGCATAGATTAAGCCAATGCTGAAAAGCCACCCACAGCAGAGCTTGCCGTTATACATAACAGGAATAGGAATAGAGCCCTAGAATGCTTTTATTTGTGTTGTTTCACCTGCTACAGG
The DNA here is from genome assembly GCF_052110815.1 of Crocodylus siamensis. Taxonomy (NCBI): domain Eukaryota; kingdom Metazoa; phylum Chordata; order Crocodylia; family Crocodylidae; genus Crocodylus; species Crocodylus siamensis. The sequence goes on along the minus strand of NC_143403.1, from coordinate 12,032,452 downwards.
CCATAACCACGGAGATCTCTAAAGAACTGTCTGACAAGTCCATCCACTCATTGATCACTTCTACTGCCTGGCAGGGAGAGTAATCAGTCACTAACAGGATGGATTTTGTCAGCCTGCCGTTAGCAGTGCAGGGTCTCGGAGTCAGTGTGTCTTGCAGATAAGCTTAAAAGGACAGGAAAAAAACATAGTTGTAATCATGTCAGCCTGTCAAATACCCAACTCTCACTCAAAACAACAAGAATAAAGGTGGTCAAAGCTGACTGACCCCAAAAACTCTTCCCTTGAAAGTGTTGTTGTAAGTAGGCTGACAGTTATGGACAGGACCTACTTTAATGGAATTGAACCAATTCAGAGGGGAGAATAATGTGAGGAGAAAATTATCATGGAAAGAGTTCATGTATGATTCTGACACTTTCTTTTTTTTACGTAATTATCAGCGTGGGGGGGAAAAAAAGGACATTCAAATTTCTTTCAAATTAAGATAAAAGATAAGGACAGCAGTAATAAAAATAGTGCATTGAAAGTCCCTGTGTTGCCAGTCAATTTTCGGCAGTAACCTTAATGAAGGTTATTTCCGGTTCAGTGCCTCATTTAAGATCTTACTTTTATATCTTATGCAAGCCTTGCATTTTTACTTTCCCCCCCACAGTAATCCATTTATTTGTGCTATCTACTTCAGGCTAATTATTATTCAGGTTTATCACATGGTTAAATAGCATGTATAGTAGAACTGAATAAAATATGTATTAGTAAATGTAACATAAGATCTAAAAATGTTTTTCTGCATTAATATAAGAGCAACAATATTTTTTTTTATATGGACCTTCATGGCCAAGTGTTCAGTGATGGCTTTTGTGGTGTCTTTGTGTTTGTTCTTTCTAAAGGAAACCTAGTGGAATTTAAACTAATATTTCATGATTTATGATCTCGTCAATAGCTGATTGCATGGGGCGCTTGCTAAACATTACATTTTATTAACTCCACCTTCATTATAAGCTTTCTACTGGTGCACTGTTTCAATAAGCTTTCTGCTGTTTGGGTCAGCAGTGCAATATAGCTTATTTTAAAGTCACAATGTGGGCCTTGTAGGGTCTTAAAAGCCTGTGTGCAATTGTTATGCAACTGTCAAAGTAAATTGCAGATAGGTTCTTCTGGAAAATGCAAGCCACTGGGCCTACCACTAAATGGACCCACTTGTGGACTGATGCAAGTATTTACCATCTTGATTCTTTCCCAGTGAAGTGCTCCCCAAATGCGCTTGCCAAAAAGGAAGGTGTTCATTTGGGGTATGTGCAAACATTCATGATACCCAATATATGATCAAGCAGTTTACTTTAAGCTGTGTGATCAGAAATTCAGAGGGACATGTGCAGACATTTGCCAGTGCTGGGAGTTATGCCAGGAAACCAAGTAACTTCAGGGGGAGGAGAGGTGGGCAGAATTAGGGGATAGTGGGTCCATGGGGGTGGGGTTGGTGGGATCAGGGAATCTGGTGGATCTGTGGGGAGGGTTGTCCATCTGGGTTGGGGTGGGGGGGTGAGGGGACTAAAAATAGTCTGGGGGGGTGGGAGGAGTAGGAAGAGCCCAGCCCTAAGAGTGGGAAAAGTACATGGGCTTTCCCAGCCCCAGCGCTGTGCCCTGAATGTGTGCAGACATTCACTTGATTGGGCTAACCCATGCCCAAATTAAGTTCACTTGCCTCTTCAAGTGAACTAATTTAGATCAGGCCAGCTATTTTTGTCCAATATAACCTCCTAAAACATCTGTACAGATTGATGCTTAGGCTGACCTAAACCTAGTTAGGTTGATCTAAATGTAACATCTGCACGTGCCCTGAAAAGTTTGCAGAATCAGGCTTCAGATTAGAGGAGAGCAGGAAGAAAAGAACAGCACTGCATTTAATTGAAACTGCAGGGGAAATTTAGCCAGGCATATTGCAGTAATTGGATCTGGAGCAGACAGTAAGATTGTAGCAGGAAAATATTAATTGTAAATTTCCTTTACCCATTTCCCCCTACGTTATCTAGCAAGTGTTATTCAAGCAGCACATTCCGGTGGGTAAGTTACTGAGAACCAGTCCATGGATTTTGGTCCTACTGCTAACTCAGCTATTCCCCTGCCTTTGGCAAGTTACTTCACCTCTCTATGCCATAGTCCTTTTTTTGCAAATGGGCATATATCGATAATTACTGTATTTTCAAAGGACAATGAGATTCAGGGCTGTACAGTTCCATACAAAAGCTAAGAATGAGTGTTATATTTTTTATGACTAGGAGAGGAGACACAAATCACCAGACCATATAATGAATAATAATCTGGAAAATCATGAATATTGATAACTATGTAGCACTGACTGCCTAGTTTGGAGTCATGCATAAGGAGGCTTTGTAAATTCTCCGGCAGGCACCTTTTAACATGGACTGACTAGGACTGTCAGGTCTGTCAAAAGCAGCAATTCTTTTTCCATAGGATCAAAGATCAGCAAAATAAACAGAAGCAGTCATGTATGGGAATGGGTGTGCTTCGTACACTATTCCACAGAGTGTCTGCACTGAATAAAATAATTTTCTATATGAAACCCACTTTTTAAATATAATCTTATGTGAGTATAAAAATATCTTACCAATATTGGACAACAAGAGGTGCCAGAAGACTATAACATAAAATTAATAGCATTAATACGTGCTTTGTTTTAGATTATAACTTGAAAATGAACCAAAGGTGAGAGATGACAACATGTAAAATTCCAACAAAATATGCAAAGCAGTTCAAATGGCAGATGGGAGTAAGACAGGACAAAAGATGCTAATTCATTGATAAAGAGATTGAGTAGTTGTGGACTCCATGTAGGATTTAAACTACAGTAATGGGCAACAAGGTGAGGCTGCTGCCAATAATGCTTTTCCTTCATTCTCATTTTTTCTTTCTTCCAGTTTTAGTCAAAACATATTTTGCCCTTCTGAATGACAAATGAAACTTCTCTATATACACTACAGTCATCTGTCAAAAGGGAAACCTGGACTTCTAACACACCTGACGTACCACTTTTCCCCTGGTCCTATGACAGGCATTTAATATGCTGCATGTAAGTTCATAATAGCTAAAAGTAAACATAAATGGAGTTCTGGCCAATGGGAGCATAGAAAAGTAGGGCTGGAAGAGACCTTGCAAGGTCATCTAGTCCAGTCCCCTGTTCAAGCCAGGATCGTCCTTGACTAAACCATCCCAGCCAAGTGTCTAACCCACTTTTGAAAATGTTCAGGGTTAGAGAGTCCACAACTTCTGTTGGTAACCTGTTCCAGTGTTTGATCATGCTCACAGTCGGAAAGTTTTTCTTGAATGACGAGGTCGAACGGTCACAAACTCCTGCAAGACCATTTCAAGCTGGACATAAGGAAGAATTTCTTTACTGTCCAAGCCCCCAAGGTCTGGAACAGTCTGCCAGCGGAGGTGGTTCAAGCACCTACATTGAACACCTTCAAGAGTAAATTGGATGCTTATCTTGCTGGGATCCTATGACCCCAGCTGACTTCCTGCCCTTTGTGCAGGGGGCTGGACTCGATGATCTCCTGAGGTCCCTTCCAGCCCTAATGTCTATGAAATCTATGAAATCTATGAATCTCAAACCTAAATATCCTCTGCTGCAGCGTGAGTCTGTTTATCCTAGTCCTATCCCCTGTCGTCACAGAGAATAATCTATCTCCATGCTCTCTGTATGCACCCTTCAGATGTTTGAAGACTGTTAAGTTTCTTCTCAGTCTTCTCTTCCCCAGACTAAGTAATTCTTTTATGCTGTCCTCGTGAATTATGCTTCCCAGGTCTCTAATCATTTTTGTCACTCTCTGCTGGACTCTTTTCAGTCTGTCCATATTTTTCTTGAAATGTGAGGCCCAAAGTTGGACATATTACTCCAGATAAGACCTCACCAGTGCTGATTCAAGTGGAAGAATCACTTCCCTTGATTTGCAAAGGATGCCTCTGTTAATACAGCCCCGTATTCGATTGACTACTTTTTTTTTTTTTGTTATAAGAGCACAATGTTGGCTCATATTCAACTTATGGTCCACTGGAACTCCCAGGTCCTTCTCAGCAGTACTGTAGCCTAGCTGGTCATTTTTCAGTCTGTATATGTGTATATACTTATTCTGTCTCAAGGTCAGAACTTTTCACTTGTCCTTGCTGAATCTCATCTGGTATCACACCCCACCAAAAAGGCAACCAGATGTCTCTTGTAGAGTCACAGAAGATAGGATTTTCCATTCTTTAATAGGCCATTCTCCTACCTCTCAAACTTATTTTAGACAAATTACCAAGAAACATTATAAGTTTTGCACCATGCATCAAAACCAACAAGTAAGAATGTCTTGGACAAGCTAAAGGAGAGGTGCAGCAGGTTTGCACAGCAGTCTTTGTTTCTCTGGGGCAAACTTGCCAGTCAGGACACAACATAACTCATAAATCATTAAACAAACAAAGACATCAGCAATGAAGGGTTAACTCACACCATGCGGTCCTTTCCTGAACCTGGAGATAAAACTCTGGCTAATTGCTGCAAACTGCAACTGCAGCCTCTTTTTTTTTTTTTTCCCTCTCTCTATCTCTCTCTCTCTCATCCTTGGGAGCTTTTAACTTCATCTGGGCTAGCCAATTAACATCATCAACTGGCTCTGTCCTCCTAGGTAGGCCTGCAATCACTTTCTTATCGCAGCTAGGCTACAGCCTCTGAGGCATGCAGCCTGTTTTAAGGGGATGACAGCAATAAGATCCCACACCCTTTGTTTATTTAATGTAAAAACAAGAAATGTTTGTGGAATGTGACACACATGGGCCATTTCCAGACGAGTGTCACCATGTGGTATATGGTACTGCAGACACTTCTGTGGTACCACACATGGCACATTAGTTTGTTTTCCATGATGCAAAGTAGCAGTCCAGGGTGGGGTTTGACCCTGGGAGATTCTGGAGTCAAGAAAGACTTGTGCAAAAAAAAATGGAGCAACACGTACAGGGGCAGCACACGCCACCCCAAACCAGACCCTGGCTGGTCAGAGCCATGCTCTGGCTGCTGGCCAGGCTCTGAGCAGCAAGGTCACCACCGCTGCAGCTCCAGAAGGCCCCCAGAACCCCAGGTAAGGCTGCTGGGGTCAGCCCCGGCTCCAGCCTCCCCTACCCCACCAGGGTAACCTGCCCAATGCCAAAGGGCACTTGGCACAGGCATTCCATGGGAACAAGTAGTAGCAGCACAAGATGTACTGCTGCTTCTTGCCCCCGGGGAAAAAAATGTCCATGTCTGTGGGACACGGCCATAGTGGCTTGTGGCAGGGCTCTGTTTGTGCCTGCCACTTTAAGGGCCAGAAGACAGCAGCCAGCAGGTGCCTTATGAGGGCAGCCATTTTAGATTCAGGGCTGCCCATATAAACAGGGCATTTTGCTGCTGGGAGGCTAGGCAACAACATTCCCTAGCTGCAGGGCTGCTGGTATCAATTGGAGGCAAGGGAAGAGCTGTAGGGGATGGTAAGGAGGCTCCTGGTCCTGGGCATGACCTAAAACTGTAGCCTGCTGGGAGTGGGTGGCCGGGTGGGGCTCTCAGTGGTACAGGAGCCCCCAGGAAATGCCAGGCCAGTTACCACCCCAGTGAAAGACGGGTTGGGGCACCTTAACCCCTAGCTCACACAACCGGGTGGGTTACCTACTTTGTAGGGTCTATAAGGTGGACCACAGAGAGAGAGAGTCAGACCATAGACTCCTAACCTTTCTTGACATCCCCTGACTGGTCCAAGCTGGGGCCAGGACCAGAAGGGTCAAAGGACCAGGGGCCTACTGTGAGGAATGCCCAAGAGTTGAGGGCGTGGGGTGCTGACTGGCCTGGAGGTGGGCCAGGGCTAGTAGCCAAAGGTCCTGTGGAGGACCACACCTGTGAGGGGGAGCAGCTCTGGGAGCTATGCAGCTGGGAATGAAGGCAGAATAGGCTGCTTGAATGGAGGGATCTAAGTGGGGTTCGACTAGTAGGATTCTGGGGCTCAGTGTGGGGCCAGTGATATTGATAACATCTGGATGCCATCTGTGAGGCTTGGGCTGCAGTGTAGGGGAGGAACGGAGCCGCAGATAGTGCCCCCTGGCATTGGGGCAAGAGATGGGCAGTCTCCCACTTTATTAACATCAATTAAATAATTAGCAACAAGGCATGGTGGGCAAGAAGGTGGGCCGTTATCCCAGAAACAGGTGGGTGGGCCACTGGGAAATTGGTCCTGAGAAGGCCCCCTGTTACACGGTTGAATTTAAGTACAGAGGAAATGGTGAACACTGATTGCCAGTGATGTATATAAACCATGCAATCAGTTTGCATTGTAGTTGATACCTATGATCAGGAATTGCTGTAAGTGTCAGAATATTGACCATCAGCTGTTACAATATGTTTGGTTGGATCAGCCCAAAATGTTTATTGCTTGTACAATATGTTGTTAGAGCAGGTATCCTTATTTAATATTCAAGCTTGCTTAATGGGAATGGATGTTTTGCACTGGATGTGCATTGACTTACTGTAGAAAGTATTTTGACCATACATCTCCTCTCAATAATTCCTCCTCCTAACTGAGGACTGACATTAATGGGCTCTTCTGGGAACCACATGCCTTACTGAAAGAAAGGTCAACTCCACATAGGCTTTCATGGGACAAGATAAAGGGGAAATTTTGCGGGGTGGAGGTTCCTTGGGATTTCAAGTAGGTCTTGCAGTAACATGCAGGGTACAAATAAACAGATGGTCATAATCTCCTAGCTCATTTTGACTGTTTGAGTATTTTTTTTAATTACTGTGCAGTTGGATTGCATCTTTGACTTTGCCCTGTCTCTGATGCTGTTTTCTACTGCATACCAAAACTTACTCTCTTTCTCTCTCTTTTAAGGTTATGCAATGGTTTAAGATGCTCATCTGCTAAAAGCTACCTATATTTATCCATCTCTGCTGTTTACTGTCATTAATAGCTGTATCTGTCCTTGAACTGACAGGTTGTATACGCAAATTCCCTTTCTCTCTTTCTCAAATGTAGACACACATATGTATCATACAAACGTATATACATATTCAATTACCCAAAGTTTATAATTTAATGCTGAAGGAGTAGGGTGTGAGGAGAGACTATGGAGATATTTTAGAAATGTTCTTGACAAAATGTCATACTTTAAATTCTACTTCTTACATCCTAAAGTTTGTTTTCCCTTTCTTTTGTAAAAACACAAGCAATAGCAATACAGCCGTGTGGTCCAAAGAGAGCAAAGGCATTATGTGATTACAATGCTGTTCCAGAATAAAAATAATAGAATAAGCAGTAAGAATGATGTTGTCTAATAACAACAAACTTCCATTTACCTTCCTATAACAAGTTTATGAATTATTTCGTATACCTGTATGGCAAGGTCTCTTGAGACCATATGATGTCAAGCCACCTACCTTCCACTTGGTAGTTAACTTTAGAAATAAATTTGATGTAAAAGTTTGCATTTCAATTGCAGACTTGTTCTTCACACCCTCCTTCCCTCCCTCTGCCCCTGGCATAAAAGAGTTTCAGTGTTACAGGTGCACAATAGCTACTTAGAGATAGGCCTGTTTTGGGGGAGGTGCGCGTTCCCTATACCAATACCCATGAGAAGGTCTTTGTAATCTTTCAAGATGAAAGGCATTCTACATTAGGTTCAAGGTTAGAATGCTGTGCCTCATCTCTGTATGCATTTTCTAAGCAGTGTTGATAATGTTGCTCATTACAGTTATTGTATTAGATCTCTCAGCCTCACATTCAAGCAATGGCATAACAGAAACAGAGCTTGCAAGTACTTAGAACCTCCTTCCACCAGCCTTCTCTAGGGGAACATGCATTTTCCTTACCATAATGAGACCCATAAACAAGAAAAATGATGTGGCCTAGTATAGATAGGGAGTCACATTACAGTAACTCTTCATCTGAATTAGAGTAGTTAGAGACTACTATATTATAGCAGTGTCGGGTAACACCGCCACAGTTAAGAGCCAGCTGTCAGCACTTCCATTATAAACCCCATTTTTCAGGGGTTTATAACTCTGCTGGAAAGATCCACTCAGGGATGAAACTTGGCGTAGAATGGCTCAGCAAGGGAATGCTTTTTTTTTTTTTAAACAAGCAAGAGTCAGAGAAATAAAAGACATACAAGACGTTTCCTAGCTACTTTTCCAATCCGTTATTGTTCTGTTGGATTACTTTGCCCTACTATGGTTGGCTAGTTACTTATTTTAGCATTTCCACGAAAAAAAATTTGAAATGGCCATGATAACGATCACATATGATGTATACATTCTACCCCCATTTCATTAATGCTGCGCTCCTGGAAATTCCCACCAAAACTCCCACAAAGCTGTGACATCCCCCATCGGCTCTGGACAGCCTCTGCAAATATGTTTAATACAGTTTGGGGCTGCCTGTTCTTTTAGGCTAGCTCCCATGAGGCAAATGCAAGGGTGGTGTACATCCCTCCTCTAGCTTACCCCAATCCATTCTTTCACACAGAGTTTCTGCAGGATTCAGAGAATGAGAGAGGCCACTTTATGAGATTCATAACTCTCTGTTCTGCATAGAGAGGGGAGATGCGTGCACTGCTAGATGCTGAAGGAAACTATCCTGGGGGCTCAGTAAAACTCAGTAAAGAACAGTTGCTCCAGTTGGGCTTTCAGGGTGCCATGCTACTGTAGAGGACATTTTGCTAATGAGACATTACGCTAACAACCTCTTGTGTATGCTGAAGTTTCCTTGAACTTGTAATGATCTGACTGTTAATTCTGGTGTCATGAAAACATTTTAGGTCAAGCGATGATTAGAACTGAATGAACAGTACAAAAAGCCTCTGTATTTTTGTTTGAATTTTAAAGTGACTCTACATTGACCATATTAATGACATTTTTGAGCTGGTTTCCATAAGTATTTGAGCTCTCAAGCTTTATTAGGATGCCCATGCAAATCAAACTTTAAGCTTTGATACTCCCTAAAAGCTAATTTCTAATTGCAGTGTATATTCAAATGTGATTTGCAATTCCCAGTGAAGAAATTCACAGCCAATTATGAATAAAAATGGATTTAAGTATATTGCCTTGAAAATAGATGAAATTTGTCTATTGAGGTGTTTGCAGCACATTATTTACTCAGCTTTAGTAATTACCTGCTTACATAGATTGCCACTACCTTTTCTTTTGGATAATGCTCCCTGTCCCTGCAAACAACTGTTGTGCTACACTCCAGAGAAGGCTGTATATCGGCAGTGAATGAAAATGATCCCTATATATAAGGTTTACATATCTTTTGTGGCACTTAGAAGCTTAGTAAATGTTTCTTTTTTGTAAAGCATGCTGAGATATTTACATGAACATATTTTGAACATATAAAAATAATAATTACTGTATTATTCCTGTTTCTTCACACACAAGCATATGCAAGTGCTGAAGATGACTTTGTGCTTTGGCTTTCTCAATCTGTCTTTGTGACACTGATGCTTCCTCCCCTGCTAATAGTGTTGGTCAGCATAGAGGCTGAAGTCAACTGATTTGCCTCCTCAATCAGTTAATGTTCTAATAAAAAAGGCACTTTCAAGCAATTTGTGCTGGCATGTTCTTACCAAACAGTTATTCTAGAATGAAATTGCCTGTGGCTAAGTACAGACATTCAAAAAGTCTGCAAAGGAATTGGTCTAACACACGGGTTTCTGTAAGTGGCCTAGATTAGATCGGTAGCAAACAATACACACATTTGTCCCTAGGTAGCAGGTGAATGAGCTGGGGCCAGCAGACTCTGTTGTCGGACATAGTCCCAGTGACAGCCTGGCCCAGAGTGCTGGTGGGCTGCGCCCTCCCCCTATTTCCATGTGCTCCTGCACCTCTTTGGGACTGTCATGGACCTGCATGAAACCCCTGTGTACACAGCTGTAGCAGGCTTGCCTTTTGGAGTTTTGGAGTCCCAGGTTTGAAATCTTGCTGTTTTGATTGGTGGAGCCCATCCACCAATCAGGAGGCAGCAAGAGGAGTTAAGTCACACCCCTTTCCTGAGGGGAGGGGAAGAGGTTTGCCCCCGCCCACAACCCGGACCTGATTGAAGACTGCAACACTCAGGTCCAGAAGACTTCAGGGTTGGAGCCCTGGAGCATATAAAAGGAGCTGTGTGTCCAGCATGAGGGAGACGCATTGGAGAGAGAGAAGAGAGAAGAGCGGGGCTTAGAAGAGCTGAGGAGAGCTGCTCAGCAGGGCGAGGCAGTAGCCCAGAAGCGCCCCTGGAGACTTCAATCAGAAGGGAACGGCAGACAGCTCCAGCAGCTAGGCTCTCGGTGTGCAGCACGGCACATGGCATCCAGCCCCTGGGAGCTGCATGAGGCGGCTCGGATCTGCAACCTCTGGTGTGTGGCCAGAGACGTGGTGCACAGGTTGGTGCATGGAGCAGGATCTTTGGAGCGCTTGGGCAGCTTAGGTCCTTAACCCCCAGAATGAGGTTGGGAGCTCGGTGTAGGAGGCACTGCAGGGAGGGCCCAGGAGCAGATGGAGCCTGATGCTGCACAAGGTGGCCTGGGCTTCCAACCCCTAGCAAAATGTTGAGTCCAGGGAACCAGACAGTGCTCAGGCTACTGAGCCAGCAGACGGGGCCAAGCCAGACACCCCAGAAGCCCTACATAGAGGAGCCCTGTCCCAGACAGAGCAGCCCTCCAAGCCTGGGAGCTGTGAGTTGCAGGGAAAAGAAGATTCCCACAGGGGAGGGGAAGTCCCCCATGGTTAGTGAAGGGCTTCTGAAAGTGGAGGTCCCAGTGGGAGGCCCCCCCCCTAAAGTTAACAGCTTCCTTGTAGGGCTTGGAAAAAGCCCTAGGACATTGGGCTTCCCCTTGGGATTAAGTTTATCTTTGGGGATCTTCCACCGTAAGTGGCATGATGGCATGCCTTATATTTTGTGAACTCTCATGTCTGTAAATTAGTAGATGAGTAGAGTCCTAGGGCTCTGTTGGGATCCCCTGTTGCTATCATTTCACCTGTTATTTATTTGTATTTACTGGTGGTCTATTTATTGTTCACTCATACTTAGATAGCTAACAGATGAACTATAGCTATGCTTATTTTGGGGTTTATCAGTTTCAGGTCAGACTTACCTGTATCTGGAGCACTTATGGCATTTACCCAGAGGTTATTGTTTGTTATTTGTTTAGATATCTTATACATTTTTATATATATATTTATGGTATATAGATTTACATCCACATTTCTTTTCCTTGTGATAAGTTAATGTAAATAATTGTGTATATAGTTAAGTCCCCTGACTGTCCTGGCCTGGTTCTATAGGGACGGAGGGAAACTGAGTGGTCTGCAGTTCCCCCGCACCCAGCACACCTGGCAGCTAACAAGCCCCTTCAATTGGAGAAGGGGAGTATATACCCAAATTACCTGGGCCACACAGGGCAACCACTAGGGCTGGGCGGGAGCAGAGCAGATCAGCTCTGAGAGGGAGCAGTGTCCCCAGTGGCCCAGGCATCAGGCCCTAGGCATCCCAGTCCTGCTCCCCTCATGCACCACTGTCCACTGGAGCAGGCCCCACCAGTGGCCTTTCTGCTTCCCTGGGCCACTGGTCACCTGCTCCTTCACACTACTTCTTCTGTCCCTGTCTCCCACTCCAGTAGCTCCCAGTCAGGGTGTTGTAGAAAAAATTCCCTCTACCTGGCATTCAAGGGTCTCTCCTATGGGACTCCCATTCCTGCAACCCAAGAAAGAGTCCCTGGAGTAGGGCATGGCATGCTGTGGGGGACTAGCCAGCAGCCTCCCCTTCCACCCCCGGCCAGGAAGGGTATGGGCTCTCTGTGGGAGGCTGTACTGGTGTCAGTCAGGGACATCAAAAGTAGATACAGAGAAGTCCAGGACCCTGTCCATAAATTCCCTCTCCTGTCACTGCAACTCAGCCAGCTCCACAGGGTTGCAGGTGGCTTTCTTGAAACAGTGGGTGGCCATCATGACCTCCTCCTATTCCTGCACCTCAGCATCTTGGGTATTTGCATCCCCTAGCCTGACCATGTTCCCCCCGTACATCTCTGTGCTAGTCCTGCAGCTTCTGGCATCAGGAGTCAACTGTGTATACTCAGAGCTTGGAGACAGCAACCAACGCCTGCAGCATCTCCTCCTCACTTTTCAGTGCCTCCTACAAACATCCCATATGCACTCTGCACTTGCATATGTCCTCTCCATACAGTCCTCCCTCGCACAGATGCTGTCTCTGCAGTTAGACATGGGAGACAGAGCCTTTCTGAAAAGTTACAACTTTTGCTCATGAAAATGAAGTATAAGAGGAGACATCTCGGGTGCTCTCAGCACTCACCTGGGCATTCACACAGAGACAGTAAGGCAGTGATGGTGAGTCCTCTGTATGGACGCTTCTCCCACCCAGAACTGTGAGTCCTTGCACTGCTTTTCACCTGGCACCGTGGAAACCAGGGTCCATGCAGTGCTGCAGGTGGGTAGCAGGCCCCACAGCGGTGCTTGGGGTGGATTGCCAGGGAAGCTCCTGCTCCACTCTCTCATAGGGTCCAGGGACCTCAGTCCTGTGGGAACTCAGACCATTCCCAGAGCAGGCAGGGACTAACCATTCCAGGCAATGCCATCAGAAGTCTTACACCCTGCCTTTCCTCATCCTCCCCTTACAGGAGAGGCATTTCAGCACTGTGTCCCTGATGCAGTGGTACTTAGTGGTACAACATTACCCTGGTGAGACTCAGCTGGAATGGTGAAGCTTTTACAAAGTTGTCCACCCCTCCCCTCCTTCCCTTACAGGAGAGGCGGTTCAGTACTGTGTCCATCTAAGAGTAGTAGTTCACTCCCAACATTTCCCTGGAGACAGTCAGCCATGCCCAGAGGAATGAGCTTTACTACTACACCCAGGGGAGCACCAGCTCATACGCCATGCTCCTGCTGCAGGAGATGGTCCCCTGAGAGGTGCTCAAGCACTGGAGTGGGGGCTGTCTACTTTGATAGTGCCCAGGTAGCCACTCAGCCTGAGAATCTGCCTCACTTTGTAGGCCAGGTTCTGCCCCCTGCCACACCAACCCACCAGAAGTGAGTTCCCCACACTCACCCCTGCTTTGGCAGGGAGGGCAGTCCATGCTGGGGTCTGGGTATCAGGTTCCCTGTCTCTGGTCTTTGATGTGTGCAGGAGCCTGCACACATCTGCTGGGCTGCACTCACGTTCAGGGGTTCTCCTGGGCTCAGAGTTCTAACTTGAAACAATAGGGTATCTGGGCCAGAAATTCAATTCACTGATCTAACATAAACCAATAAATCTGAGTGCACACTGAACCAGGTCTATCTTAGACCGTAGATCTGGTTCTGCCCCTTTTAGACTGGTCCATGTTCACAGAAGTTCTGTACAGGTACAAGTTCAGAATGATCTCCAATCACTTAGACCTGTTCTTATAACATGTCTGTACCTGGCCTACAGGAATGTACGTGACCTGCTACTGGCATAACCTACTGGTAGCAACCAGTCTACTGGCATAACTTCCTACGATGTTTAGTTATGCCATGTTGTCTGTAAGGCTATGCACTGTTTATCCACTCCACTTTGACAGTGGAGCAAAACACCGTGCAGAACTTGCCCTTTATTCTCAGATTCGGGGGGAAGACTGTATAGCTCCAACCTAGTCCTGTTTTCCTTCATAAACAAGAGAGATCCTTTTCCCTTCCATCACGGCCCTTTATGAGTCTAAAATAGAGCTTGTTGATCACTTGCATATTGAGTCGAGACTATAACTGTAATTTATTAGTCACACATCCTCTACAACTTTTGCTTTAATGAACAGGGTTTTTTTTTGCTGTTTTGGAAAACTGTTTTTAGTGGTGGGAAATGACAATATAAAAATCTTGGCAAAGTTTGAAGTAAAAAAAGAGTGAAAATGTTGATGATCTGTTTCATCAAATAAGAATCAATGGTAAATTGCGTGCCTCCTCTGAGCTTTATGGTTTGAGCTATGTATACCAATAATAGCTCTTTGACACTTCAGTAATAACAATCAGTTTACAGAGATAAATTCACATTTATTAGGCAATGTAAACAATACTAAGCAACATAATCTATACTAAAATTGGGTAACAAGTTATTCAAATATGCCAGGTACTCCATATAAATGAACATGTATGTTTTCAAGAATAGGCATATCTATGAAGAAAGAAAAGTAACCTGTGCTTTGAACTGCACTAGGAATCTATTCTTAGTTGAATGCCAGGAACAGGTTTATGGCTATAAAAGTATGTTTAAATACTTAGTCTCCAATTCTAGACTGAGATCCTGTGTTTTTGTGTTGAGAGACTGAGAAAAGGCCAGAACAAAAGGATCAACATGAATTTTATTTTCCTATTTCTATGACTCATGAATGGGGTAATGTTATCAGCAGAGATAATAACACCTTTAAATGGTTTGGAATTTATTTGGTTCACAAAATCATATGAGAAGATTGACAGCATCTTAAACAGCAGCAGTCGGTGTGGATGTGGCTGGAGTATTGACAGGAGTGATTTTTCGAGTAATGAAGAAGGTTATGTGATTAAGTTTCCTGAAGCATACATTGCCTGCCGTGTGCACTTACTGTATATTGCCACCCTTCTGAGTCACAGAAGAGCTTCACTTCTTTTCAGAAGCAGGATCAATAGGATTAGAGGATTTGCACTCAAAGCTTGCCTGTGGCTTCTTGTTAAGCATGTAGTATGCTTTATAGCTGTCTTTGCTGGTTTTTGCACCATTTCATATACTAATCACTAATAAAAAAATACTGACAAAAATACTAATAAACCTCCTTCAAAAAAATCAGCCCCCCAAAATATCCATCATGGAGATGTTTCAAGTTGCTTGCTTGTATTAGGACCCTTAAAAACCTCAGCCAAAATTTTCAAAAATTCAAGTTACCAGTTAGACTGAAATCCATGGGTCAGGTTCTAAGCAGGAAGCCTGATTTTTTTTTTAAATGTTCAGTAATCCTTGATTTGGCTGCTGGGGTTTTAAAATACAGGGGGAGTGAGCATTCAGAATAAGGGCACGCATTTATCTATCCAAAAGTGCACCAGGCAAGCTATGCACGAGTTACATAAAAATGTTTGGATCGCCTTGTCACCCATTAGGAACATGTAAATTGAATTCTCAGAAAACAAATTATATCAGATGCTTTTCTAGTCTGTTTTTGTTTTTGCTTTTCCTTGTTGCTGTCATTTAAGGAAGTCACCCTTAAAATGCTTTTGCTAAAATGTGCCTCTTGTTTGCAAATGGAAACATTCATAATAACTTTAAAGACGCTGACCAATTTTCTGAAAGCTGGAATTGAATCTAGTTATATCTACAAAACCAAGCATGACTCGTAAAAGACTGGGTGAGTTAAGCTGCTCAGAGGGCTGAAAAACCTGAAAGAAGGGTTAGAGAGAGTTTGAACTAACTTGGCTGAGGTATAAAATAAAGCATGGTTTGAAAATCCTCCAGTTGTCCGTAGTATTTCCAAGGAATTACAGGTCTGGTGAAATATTATACTACCCCGTTTTTTTCCTCTCAGGGTATTTATTTTCGCTCCATGTATTGTCTGGTGTTCAGCAATCACTCTGAGACAAGGTACTGACGGATTTGCTTTATTCAGGGTTTCTCTTCCAGCTGCCTCTGCGTTACACAATGACGCCTTTTAAAATAAATAACAAAGTTGAGGTAACGTGTCTATCAAAAATACAGGCAGAGTCAAACAGCTCGTTTTGGTGAAGCAGGAAACACATAGCTCCCTAAGGCAAAGTAATCATACATTTGTTTACACTGGAAAAATTCGACGTGCCTGATTTTGGTTTGGTATGGTTTTGCTAGACTATAATTTTTGCTTCCCTGAGCTAGCCTTATTAGAAGATATTACAGATAAACAGGTGACTGTGCATGTCAAATCTATTTAGCTGGGCAGAGTATACCTGACAAGGTAATGTCTGCCAGTGGCTACAACTTCGGCTGAAGCAGTTTTCATTGACGTTCAAGTTTGTACATGTAACCTTTAGTTCCCGTTATCCCCAATCCAACTGCTTTCCATAAAATGATATCAAAATAATAAAGTGACTACTGAAAAGAATATGGAGTCAGACTCTGATCTGCACTTAGCATGGTTAAATTACAGGATGGCATCAGTGAAGTGCTGGTTGTCACCTACTGACATTTTATTTAAGGGAAAACTGAGAACAAGAATGCCTGTAATGTTAGAAACCGATGTCAGAGGAGCTGAAGATTTGCAGGAGGATGAAGAGACAGATAAAGCCAGGAAAAATGAAACAATATGATTTGGGGCCCTGAAAGATGCCACCATTTCAAGAAAAAGACTCAGCATGCATTTGTAATGGGCATCTGTAGGCACAAATGTCCAGATGGAAATACAGACAGACATGACTTCTACTTCACCTGCAGGACTGTGGGTTTTGCCAAGAAGGTCTTAATCAGGCAATAACCCCCGGTTAAAGCAGATGAGCCTTGGCCATGGCTATCCCAGAGCAAATAGTTACTGCCTCCTGATAACAGTAGTCTTGTTGAAGAAGCCAGCAAATCCAGGTGAAGGTACATGGCCTCAGAGACTGACTGAACTTTATAAGTAGTAGTAGTTATATGTGCAAGTGTTAGAAGTGTTTGCATTTCTGACTTGCAGGATGTTAATTGTTTATTGCTAAAATTATTAAATTTGGCCAGAAAAGTAAGATGTGAGTAATTGTACATCTTAGATCGTCAGTCAAATGCCGAGGCTCATGTAATGTGACTAAGGGATATTAAATTTGAGATGCTGAATGAAGCAGATATCTTCCAAAACCTTTGTTTCATAGTAGCAGGCACTGGAGTACCTAGGTAGGCGGTAACGCAAGAATGGCAAGAACAGACTGGTTTTCTGGCCGGGAAGGATTGGAATTGCATTATAGGGGAATATTGCATCTATAGGAAGCTGGAGAGTGTGTAGGCTTGGAACTGGTGTAAAAGGGGACCTTTGGGGAAAGGACGAATGTAGGCCATGGCACTGAAGAGTCATCTGAGACAAATAACAGATACAGGTTTTCTTGGATACTGGGAGGACAGTGTTGGGAAAGCCCTGGTGCACGACAGGATTTAGAGGCAAGGAAAAAAAGGAGTGAATGTGGAAGACATGGCAGGCAGGTTAAAGTGAAGGGACAGTGGAATTGGAGGGAGTTTACGTTATTAAAAGCCTCAAGTTAGTGAGGCATCTGTAGGCAAAGGTGCCCATGTTAATAAATTTTAAAAATAGAAATCTACAGACTGGAAAGATACCCCATGTGCTGGTTGTTGAAACAATATTTGGCTGCCTGAAACTAATTCAGCTATGGTATGCAGTTTAAAATGGTTATGTATTTGTATATTTATATATTCCTCTTCTCTATATTGATTCAGGATATGTTTTCAGTGCAGATGGAAACATTTTCAAATTTTGGGCAAGGGGTTTTTTTAGCCAATAGAAAATAGACAATACTTTAAGAGAGCTTGGCTGTGTTTTTTGCTTGTGATATGTTGTTGTCCACCAGTTGTCTCAAGCACTTTAATCTTGACCATACAACATAGTCTCAAAGTCAGCCCCTTGATGCAAAAATGGTTGCCTTTTCAGAGAAATCAGGAGTTTCAACAAGTTGAACATTAGACCTGACATTAACATAGGATAAACACTAACCAAAAATATTCCTTGTTCTAACTAAAAAAAATGCATTTATGGTAGAACAAACAAATAGCCAAATTACAAGATATAAGGATGTTCATGAAGCACACAGAAGATGCACTGCTAATATCATCACTGTGCCTACTGTTACCAGTTTTTAGTCCCTATCCTTGAAAATGTCCCCTACTGTTGATTTAAAGTCAAGGCATTTTGCACTATGAAATATACTGAATTTCTTTCAAGGTCTAATGTTTCTGTTTATTTTAATTTGAAGCAATTGCACTCTGTGGCAGGGCACTGCTGGTGCATGCCACTTTAATTGCAGAAAACAGGCAGCATCGAGGAGCCTGATGAGCACAGCCATTTTGGACCTAGGGATATAAGCTGGGCTGCAGTTCGCTGCAGGAGGAAGGAGGTTTCATCAGGCTGAGTGGCTGCTCTGGTCATAGTCAGGAGATAAGGGCAAAGACTATGGGGTGGCGGTGACCCCTTGTCCTGGGTAAGATGTAAAACTGCATCCTGCTGGGGAAGGGTGGTCTGGTGGGGCCCCTAGTGGCGTGGGAGCCCCCAGGATATGCAAGGCCAGCTACCTCTCCTGGTGAAAGGCGGATCAGGGTGCCTTATAACCCCAGCCCCATATCTCTGGTGGTATTCTAATGAGCAGGGGGAGCCCAGGGTCGTTAAGGAGCCCTGAGGCAGAACTCAGGCCAGATGAGAGACCTGAGGCTGTGCCCAGGCAGCAAGGAAAAGCCTGGGAGTGCAAGAGAGACCCTGACTGAGAGGGGAGTGCTGAGCAAAGTGGCCCTGTGGGTGTGGGCGAGTGACGAGGTCCAACGGAGGCACAGAGGCCTGGCAAGGGGCCAGGAGCAAAATAGGCCGATAGTTGTAGAATCACTCAGTCAACACTCAGGTGAGAGTAGCAGCGGACTGCACCAGGCCTGACCAAGGCAAGGGGAGCTAAGCCCAATGCTGGGTTAGGCCAGGTGGGATGAGTGTGGCCCTGAGAGAGGGCAGTATGAAAGAGGCTGGGTGAGAGCCAGTAGAGTAAATGGGACCCCGGTGAGAGAGGGATGGCATGTGAGTGGCCCTCTGGGCTGTAGAGAAGAGCTACAACTGTGTGCCCACTTTGCTCTGGCCCTAGGCTGGAGCAGTAACACCAGAATAACAACTGCAAGGCATAGGATCCATGGAGGGGAGGTCGGAGTGGGTATTAGGCCCTTGTCAGCGGGGTGAGTAATGGGTAGCCTCCTGCCTTAGTAACAACTCTCATATTTTTCCATCAAGGTGTGGTAGGAGAGCAAAGCAGGTGGTTACCCCAGGAGCAGGGCGGCCTGCAAAGACCTGACAAGGAGGCCACCCTGTTACACACTCCAAGAAGAATGTAGTTTCTGCTTCTGAGAACAGATATGGATCTATTCCAGTCTTTTGTAAAAATGAAAAAGGATCCCATTGATTTTTGGTAGGCTTTTTATTGGGTACTACAATCCACAGAACTCATATCTAACATGCAGTGGCACTGCAGTTGTTGCCCTCCCCATAATCCCCGCTTCCCCTTTACCCCACTTTACCTGAATAAAACACTATTGACAGAACTATTCATCAGTCAGGGAAAGTGGCATTTTACAGTTAGTCTTTCCATTATGGCAGTTATTAAAGAGACTACTTTGTGCCCATAAGTGGTTGAGCTAATGTAAATAAAATAAGATGATACCTACCAAATTACTTCATACAATCAACACCCCCAACACACACAAACAAGTATGAAGTTGTCATGCCTTTTAGTAACTATTCCATGGCACTATTTAATGCAGTAAGTTAGAGCTAAATGTTCTGTATCACATTACTACCCAGGCATACTAGCAATTTTTTGTCCAGTTCTTAAGTTTTTACAAGGGTCCCACACATGGTACAGTGCCACTGTCTGCAGACTCAGAAGATTCTTCATTGGGTCTAATACGTTGAAGAAATATGCACTGAGCTTCTCAGGGTGTCATTCAGATGAAGGGGTATTTTGTTCCCTGCTTTTCTGGCACATCTTCTGGATGTGGGCACTCTGACCGTTCCCTCTTGATGGACTATTATGGCCCGGTAGCCCTTGGCTTTCAGGAAAAAAAATTGCATAACCAACTAAATGATGGCACAGTAACAGGTGTTACTGCACAGTAGCATCCCTGCACACTGTCCCTGCACATTTTTTTCAGATACTACTGTGCAGTAGCAACACATCACAGTTAGTGCCTACCAGTGCTACTGTGCAATAGCATCTTCTGGTGATGATCCCAGTGAAATGCAAATTGACACGTTGGGTTTGTCTTTAAACCAAATTAGCGCTTAAATATCTGTATACCTAACAGAACTAGACACGACAGAATGCCCTGTTTATATTTCTTTGGCCCAACTATTTTTCATGAGAGTCACAGGGTAGAATCATCATTGAAGTCCAGGATCTCCTCTGCTGCACAGTTTTTGTGTATGTCATGAGATTGTCCCCCTTCACTCTGCTACAAGTGTCCTTCTTGAGACGTTGGTGGTCCTGAAGTTAAAGATGACATCCGTGCTACAGCAGGATGTTGCTCTGACTCTTTCTTTTGGTGAAGACTTCACAACCTCCTCAGCTACTCTCTCAGATTTATATATCCCACCATCAACATGCGATTGTATTTCGTAATGTTTGAATTTTACTTTCCAGTTCCCCTTCCCTGCAGAGAAGTTGGAAGTGTTCCCTCTTTCTCTCATCTTCAGCAAATCCGTTATCACAAGGTGTTTCCATTCAATAGGTGACCTTTCAAATTTAATGACCAGTATTGTCCTGGATTAGGTAGATGGATTACACACAGTGAATTCCACATACACCAAGGTATTCCATGATAAAGCAATAATATAACATAAACCAGAATTCATAAGTTGTACATTGACGGATTCTGCAAGTCAACACAGCAAGGCCTCAACCTTGCAGCATAATAAATATCCCGTTGCCTTTGAAATTACAAACACAGAGATCTATTTATCAGTTAGCCATCTTTCTTATTTATTTTACTTGTGTGTGTCAATTGTGAACCTTTCCTGCTGAAAATTGGTAGCAGGTACACTGAGGGGGAAAGTGTTCTGTACAGGAAAATAAAAAGGAACTAAAAACCACTGAGTGACCTTTTCCTGTTGTTCACAGAGAAATAAGTTAATCCTTCCATTTCTCAAAAGAATCTAAAATGCTGCAAATCTTAAACTTGTAAAAAAAAAGGGGGGGAGGGGGAATAAAAGAACGTTCAAAAAAATCTAGCTCAGTTCCACAATTAGTTGGACAAGACAGTTTCTTCTTGCTGAGAGAAGAAAATTGAGTTGCTTAAATGACAATGTTGCTCTTTGGAATATTACCTGTTTCCATCTGCTGGTAGTCATGTTACCTAACTCTCAGTCCAGCATTTTTTTTTCTGTAGTGGGGGCCCAAAACTGAACACAGTGCTCTAGATGTGGCTACACCAGTACTGAGTAATAGGGAAGAATCACTTCCCTTGACCTGCTGGCAATGCTCCTACTAATGCAGCCCAATATGCCATTAGCTTTCTTGGCAACAAGGGCACACTGTTGGCTGATATTCAGTAGGGCTGTATGAAATGAGCTGTATTCAATTCAGATTCAGCCCAAATCAGGGACAGTGATTCAATTCTTTGATTCAGATCACTGTCCCCGATTCAATTTGAATCCAAAGAGAATCAGTGATTTGGCCATAGACACAGCTTGAAATGTTTTTTTTTTCTACATACCTTGAAGTACCAGGCATGGCTCATGAGTGCTGTGATGGTGGGGTGGATGGACCATTCCATAGGAGCAGGGGGGGTACTTCCTGTCCACTTCTGGGTCCACCGCCAAGCATGCAGCCCCCCCCCCCCCCAGTTCGGCAATCGGCCATGGCAGGACCCCCTCAGAGCCAGGATGCACCAGTTGCTGAGCCATAGCCCTCCTGTGTGCTCCTCAGTGGACTCTTCCAGGTCTGCTGCCAAGTGTGCTTGGAAGCACCCCCCTGCACCTGCGCTCCTGTGGGACGCTCCATCTGCCCCATCATCACAGCATTCATGAGCCTCCTGGCACCTTGAGGTATGTAGAAAAAACATTTAAAGCTGTGTCTATGTCCAAATTACCAAATCTTTCCAAATCTCTCTGAATTGATTTGGAGGGTTCTGATTCAATCCGGGGAAATTAAAGGGTCTCCTGATTCAATTCAGATTCGGAGATTTGGTCACTGAATTGGGCTGAATTTAATATTAAGCTTATTGTCCACTGTAACCCACAAGTCTTTTTCTGCAGAGCTTCTGCCCAGCCTATTAGCACCCAACCTGTACTGGTGCATGGGATTCTTCCATCCTAAGTGCAGCACTTTGCACTTGTCCTTACTGAACCTCATGAGATTGCTTTTGGCCCAATCCTCCAATTTATCTAGGTCATTCTGAATCCTAGTCCTACCCTCCAGTATATTTGCTATTCTCCCCAGCTTAGTGTTATCTGAAAACTTGCTGAGGGTACACACTATGCCATCATCCAAGTCTTTAATGAAGACATTGAACAAAACTGATCCCAAGACTGACCCTTGGGCACTTAACTTGATACCGGCTGCCAACTAGACATCAAGCCATTGATTGCTACCCTCTGAGCCCAATGCTGAAGTCAGTTTTCTATCTACATTACAATGCATTCACCCAGCCACTACTTCCTTAGTTTGCCTGTGAGCATGTTGTGGGAGACCATATCAAAAAACCTTGCTAAAATCAAGATAGACAACATCCACTGGTCTCCTCACATCCACAGAGCCAGTCATCCATCATAGAAGGCAGTCGGGTTGGTAAGGCATGACTTGACCTTGGTGAATCCATGCTGACTGTTCCTGATCACCTTTTTCTTCTCCAAGTGCTTAGAAATAGATTCTTTGCGGATTTTTCCAGGGACTAAGGTGAGGCTGACTGGTGTATAGTTCCTTGGATCTTCCTTTTTTCCTTTCTTAAAAATGGGCACTATGTTTGCCCTTTTCCAATCATCCAGGACCTTTCCTGATCACCATGAGTCTTCAAAGCTGATGGCCAGTGGCTCTGCAATCACATTAGCCCACTCCCTCAGCACTCACAGCTGCATCCCATCCAGCCCCATAGACTTGTACACATCCAGCCTTTTTAAATAGTCCCTAACCTGTTCTTTCACCACTGTTGGCTGCTCACCTCCTCCCCGAACTGTGCTTCCTGGTGCGGTAGTCTGGTGCAGCTGCCAGGTGCAGTTGTCTCTATCGGCACACTCCAGCAGCCTTAGCATCTCATGTATTCAATGACTTGCACTTCAAAATGGCTGTGGGGTTGCTTTAACTAAATCTTGTTGAATGAGCTTTAGCTAAAGCATCCCCACCACCATTTTGATGCTCAGGATGCTGAATACATGAGATGCTGAGGGTGCTTTAATTAGAGCCGCTCTAATTAAACCAGCCTACCCCAGATCACATGTAAAGATGCCCAGTATGGCTATCTCAGAATAGATGAGCAGGGCTGTTGAGATAGAACCAGGAATAAAAAATAATAAATCAAGAGAAAGTTGAAGGTTATTAGAGAAAAATTAGAGACTCATGACTCTGAGGAGACAGAAGGAATAGTGAGATGGAACAACTGTATCAATATCAAGCTCCATACCATTAAAAGTTGTTGCTAATCTGCATGATCCTGTAACAATACAAGTGTAGCAAACTTTAAGCCCATTTCATTCTGGGCCAGATTTGGGCAATTTAGCTAACCTGTACTGCTACAGGATTACACAGACCTAACAGCTCATAACAGGTGATATGCTCTTTGAAGCAGCAGCTCCCCCTCCCCTTTTAAAGCAGTTAAAGGCTTGCCCATACCCTGAGCTTCATATGCAGATGAAACAAGAAGTGCATGTGCATGAATGACACTTTAAAGTGGGCTAAATTCATCTGAACTGCTTTAATGGTGTTGGTGTTTGCACGCCTCAGCGTTGTATTCTGCATTAATTCCAGCCACTGGAGGAAATTCAGCGGCATAACGCACCTTAAATGACTTGGGACACAGCGAAGTCCTTCAAGGAGTTTTAGTTTGCTGCCCCTACAACTGCAGAGCGAAGTGAAGCAACGGGCTCCATGCAGCTCATGCGGCTCTCCAGGAAGCCCTACAAGCAACCTAGCAGCCACCTGGGAAAGCAGGCTGATCTCCCCCCTTCCCCCTCCCCTCCTGGAGCCTGCCTGCCTGAGCCATGCAGCAGCTCAGTGCTTCCCTCCACGACTGTGGTGCCCCCCCGGGACCACCTGAGCCAGGTGCCTGTGGGCGGGTGCCACCGGGGGGAGCACTGCTGCCATGGAGGGAAGCACCAGCCCCCCACCCCACAGCCCAGTGACTGCTCTGCCCACCAGCAGCTCACCCTCCCCTCCCTGCCAAAGACACAGTTAAGTGTGGGGTGTGTGCATGACATGGGGGTTTAATCAGCCCTAAATTGAAGCAGTGTTTTTTAGAACCCATCGCTTCAATTTATGGCCCCCGTTTCATCTACACACGCCCCTAGCTTCTAACTAGTAGGACTAACATGCCTAGAAATGGACAATACCAAAGGCTCCATCTGAAGCAAAAAAACCCAGTTCTCTGTCTGGAGAGAAGGGAGAATCTGTCCTGCTCTTGAGAAACTGTCCTCTGAGCATCTATTATGTTCTCTGAAGAAGCTAGGCTTATCAAACCCCTTTTCTCAGAACTTTAGGAAGGATAGGTGTTTTAAAACTGTTTAACTGACAGCTTTATTTATTTATTTTTTGCTATTAAAATTAAACAAGACTTTATTTTTAAGGGTTAACTGTTTACATTAGCCATCTCTGAGAAAAGCTACCCAAAAAAGAAAAAAAAAAAATAGGCCTGATGGGTAAACAGAAAAAATAGGGTACTGTAGCCCAGGGCTCTAAGTTTGGAAAAACCATCAGAAAAAGTAAAGATTCAAAGCCTGATATCTAAGGAGACAAACTAAAAGAGACCAGAGCAGCTAGCTGTACACCTGTGACACACTTGGTGGCTGAATGTGGTAGTGAATTTCTAATACGTGACAGCTGCAATGGAAACAAGTACCTTAGAAAGAAGAAGCAATAAAAATATTATTTGCAAGAAGAAAATAGGAAAAGACAGACCAGAAGAATGAATTATGAACAGCTCAAGAAGCACTGATGGATAGAATTGAAGAAAAAGCTAAACTGTAAAAAGTGAAAGCCAGAGCTGAGATTGACAGAAAACCGAAAGGAGTGTCAGCCACAGGACACTGCCTGGAGGAAGGTTCCAGCTCTCTCGCAGAGCCCGTGCATCGTAGGCTTCCTGAAAGCAGGGACTACAATGGGCCACCAAGGCTAGAAGCATCTGAAGACAGCGAGTTCTCTGAGGAAATCATGGAGGATGCCAGAAGCATATGCCAGAGCTGAAGAAATAACTAGGCCACATCCTGAAGACAGCAGAGGGTGGAGGCTGTAGCTGAATAAGAGGAAGCTACGCTAAAGTTTCTGAAAGCTAACCCTGTACCGGCATCAATAGAACTCAGTGGACTGGCATCAGAACTGGGAGCAACAATTCAATCAGGGAGGCAGAGTGAGAGCAGAACATGAAATAGCCATCATATTTGGGAGTTGGTGGCCCGTTGGTCTGGCATGTGAGTCTGGAATTTGGCATGCCAGTCTTGCAGGGCGTGCAGATGTAATGTTGCTTCCAGTGGTCGCTTGGGGGGAGGGGGAGAAGGATATTACTGCCTATCTCACTGCTTTTATTTTGGCATGTTCTCTGAGCTAGAATTCTCCTGTGGATCAGATCCTTTTTCTCATCTCTGTACTGGGAGGAAAGGCTATAGAGGCCTGAGGCCTGACTCAATGGGGGCAGAGTGAGAGGCAGAAGGATCGCAGAGGAGATAAAATCCATCTAATTTTGCAACCGTGACTTGCATATTTTGGATGGCAGTGTCACGACTAATGATAATGTATTAGTTAAAGGTGGGATATTTACAATCATAGGAAAATAAGGCTAGAAGGGCCCCTGTGAGATCATCTAGTCCAGCCCCCTGCTCTAGGCAAGATCACTCCTGAGTAAATTATTCAACTCAATTGTCTAACTTGTTCTTGAACATTTCCAGGGATAGAGGTTCCCCAGCTATTCCAGGTAGCCTCTTCCAGTACTTGACCATCCTCATAGTCAGAAAATTCTTCCTAATCTCCAATTTAAATGTCCTTTGGAGAAGTTTGAGGCTGTTGCTCCTAGTCCTGTCCCCTGCAACCAAAGAGAAAAGACCAGAAAGCTGCAGTGGTTGGGTTGCAGTTACTTCAGTAGTGTATTCAGATCCTAAAGAAACAAACTACAGTGACGACAAAACCTACACATGCATCTAAATTTTAAGAAGTAATGAAATTATTTACAAAAAAGAAAAATTACTTTAGGTAGATCCTTATTTGCCAGATTTAAATGGCTTGTACCAGACTGAATAGTTGTTTCCTTTCTTGTTTAAATAAGGCTGGGGAGCCCAAATTTAAAATCCAAATAATAGCATTAAAAAGACTTATTCTGAGCTGCTTGTTGCTGGGATGTGTTACTTCGGTTTGCTTTTCAATTTTATTTTACAATAAAGATGATTTTTTCTACCTTGTTCATCAATGAGAGCAAAAGATTACAAAATAGAGGGAAACAAAGTAATGATGATAAAAAAGAAATCCAGCATTAAAAATAAACATGAGACTAAGTGAAGACGAGCCAAAGATACTGAGAGTCTCTAGTCCAGTGGCTCTCAATCTTTTTAAATTCAGGGACCTCCCCCTAGCTTTTCTAAATTTAGTGGCACCCTAGTTGAGAACAGGGGTGACCACCAGGATCTGGGGGAACATTTGTTCACCAGAGCGCCCCAAGGGATGACGAGGTCGAACGGTCACAAACTCCTGCAAGACCGTTTCAGGCTGGACATAAGGAAGAATTTCTTTACTGTCCAAGCCCCCAAGGTCTGGAACAGTCTGCCAGCGGAGGTGGTTCAAGCACCTACATTGAACACCTTCAAGAGTAAATTGGATGCTTATCTTGCTGGGATCCTATGACCCCAGCTGGCTTCCTGCCCTTTGGGCAGGGGGCTGGACTCGATGATCTCCCGAGGTCCCTTCCAGCCCTAATGTCTATGAAATATATGAAAATCTCAATCCAAGTATTTTGTATTCATTTTAGAAGACCGTATGTGATAAGATTTAAAAATAGATGCTTTGTGGTTATATTTTCTGTGGAGCAGTTTGAAATGGCCAGTCAGGTGAACTTTTACATCTTTTCAAGATACAATATTGTGACAGAACTCATTTGAGCATTAATATGTTAATAGGACTACTCCTTTCCTAGAATGGAATACAAAAAATACTCAAAAAGGAGCTCTCTCTACAAATTCAGGTTAAGGAAAAAATAGTTAGAAAACAAGTCAACTCCCACAATTTTACTACAGTTTTGTTCATATAAATGAATGGCCACATGTTAAATATAACAATGTTTTCCAGAGGAAAGGAGACATGCACATCATGACAAGTATAGTGGTCCATGAACACAAGGGTCCTGACTAGGATAGCTTTATTTAAACTTAAAATAACATGTGCTGTCATTGACTATTTAGTATTAGAAAACAGATAGGCCATTGTGGCTGAAATTGCAATAGAAATGGACATCAGTGCTAGCTCAGTGGAAACAAACGTAGTGGAAAAATTGGATATGAAAAAAAATCTTGGTTATATAGGTTCCTTTATAGAAAGGACAAAAGGATGTGAGAAAACATCAAAGGGAGTGAATTAGTTATCTTCTGAAGTTTTAAACTTTATAGGATGCTCAGTGGATGCACACTGGAATAGATTCATCAGCTGAATTATTTAACCCCCCCAAAATCATAAATGGAATAGATACCAAGACACTTTGCTCTAAAGTGGCATCATGTGAACCCAAAATAATGGTTTTTTGCATATCATAAAGTTATCATTCATTATAATGCAGTGTATAAAGGGTTTGGAGTAACTGCTAAAAAAAAAAAATAGTTGAAGGATGCATGAGTATTTCATGGGGCAACCTCAGGACAAAATGTTTGGTAATAAAAAAAAAAATAATTAAAGGAGCACAAGATATAAGGGTTTTCCCAGTAAAGCTATGTGATATTAGAGAAGCCAAATCTTGCCACTGCTGATAATGATGAACGAAGTTATTGTGATTGTTCCAAGGGAACTGAGGGCATTGTTGCACAAATTAGGTAATGTATGTGTGAATTTACAGGGCATCATCTCCACTGTAACTACCCATGTACATGCTCTTATTCCTTGGCAAACATAAGATATGCCACTTAATTGAAGTGGGATATCAATCTTGCAGTTACTGTAGGTTAAGAATACATACAACTGATGAATGTGCTTACTTTATTATGTTTTCTGTAGTATGCTCATTTATTTAATTACAGACCACAATGCCCTTACTTTGGGCCTCTTTTGAGAGTGAGTGAGACCTGATAGTCTGAAAGTAGAACTAGGAGCCAGGAACTCTTGAAATCTAAACCTGGGTCTCATCCAGACTTATTGCATGAACTTGGCCAAATCTTTTTCAATACTCTGCAATCCTCATGTCAAAAGAAAAAAATATTGTGGGGATTTATTAGTTAATATTTGGACAGTGTTATGAAAATATGAAGTAAGATGTGCCTCAGTGCTAATTGTAATTACAGTCTGTTCTGAATACCCACCAGGAGATTGGCAGGTAGCTAAGACTGTCTTTAGGCAAAGTAATTTATTCCATGTTACATGTGATGTAATGTAAGCCACCTCACAATTAGTGCACAAGAAAAATGTCCACACAGGACATGTCTAAACAAAACGTTTACTGTTCAGTAGACTAATTAGCTCCACAGTAAATATCTTGGCATCTACATGTACACCTGTTAGGCTGAAGTAAACTAATTTACTCCACAGCAGGATAGTTCTTGTAAATACTCTTTTACTTGTAAAAGTAAAAACCACTGCAGCAGCGCACATGTAGATGCTGCCCCAGCTGGCTGGGGAATGAGGGTGCCTCAGTGGAGGGGATGTCTACTGGCTAGTAGGGCTGTGCGAAGCTTTGGTTGCTGATTCGACTTGGTGGAGAGTCCGCTTGATTCGGTAGGCAAATCTCCAAATCTGAATCGAATCAGGAGACCCTCCAAATCGATTCAGAGAGATTCAGAAAGATTTGGTGATTCAGACATAGACACAACTTTAAATGTTTTTTCTACGTACCTCGAAGTACCAGGCGGCTTGTGAATGCTTAGATGCTGGGGCAGATGGATCATCCCATGAAAGCATGGGGGGTGGGCATCCCCAGTGTGCTTGGCAGTGGACCCGGAAGTGGACCAGAAGCACTTCTGGTTGTGACTGCAACTGGTGCTTCTGGGGTCTGGGGTCCACCCAGAGTCCCCCCGTGGCCAATCGCCGAGCCGGATGGGGGGGTCCAAAACAGTATCGAATCCTCAGATTCGGCTGAATTGAATCAGGATAGTGATCCTAATCAATTAATCAAATCACTGTCCCCAATTTGAGCCACATCTGAATCCAAATCAAATATGGCCCTTTTCACACACCCCTACTGGCTAGCACCCTTGTGCTCCAGCCAATCCCTCCATGGAACATTGAACGGGGGAACACTGAACA
Organism: Crocodylus siamensis; assembly: GCF_052110815.1. Lineage (NCBI taxonomy): Eukaryota > Metazoa > Chordata > Crocodylia > Crocodylidae > Crocodylus > Crocodylus siamensis. The sequence goes on along the minus strand of NC_143403.1, from coordinate 12,003,081 downwards.
GCACAAACTTCTGGAGTTTTTTCAGCCACATTAATTTCACATGTGGACAGGCCCAATCAATAGCAAAATTCTCACTGTTTTCTGGGGGTGCAGGATAAGGGTCTGGTACAGACTAAGTGGACCTGTAGCAGTATCTGGTTCTTTCCACTGAGTGGATTTTACTAGGTTTTTCCAATGAAATAGTATTGGCATTCCTGTTACATGAAAAGATATTAATTCACATACTTCCTTTTCATGTGCAAGACCCTTTACAAGCCCATTGAGCTGCCCTTCTCTATGCACAGCTCCCATCCACATCATGGATCATTAGATGCAAACAATTTGTAGGATTGGTCTCATGAACCAGTTAACTAGAATTGTATTGGTGATGTGCAAAGACATTAGGACAAAGACCTGTAGGGGTCCTATATAGTCCCATCCTAGTAACTGGTACTATGCAAAGTCAAAGGGATTTGTCTGCCTGGAGTGTGTTTCAGGGTGTCATTTTAGAAGAGAACCTTTATGTTTAAGTATAGGCAAATAAAAGCCAGAAAACGATAGACTTCTTATTTTTACATGTTAAAGGTGGCAAGTCTCACAGGAGGAGAGTATGCAAGGCAAGACGATTTCAGCACACTTCTTGATTCAGTCAGATTTGACTGGATTTCTTTAAGACTAGCAAAAAAGAAGGAAGAACCAGTGTTGGTGTTTCCCAGGCACAGAACTAGAGCTGCTGGAGTAGAAAATTTGAGTGGTGATAAAAAAAAAAAAAAAAAAAATTGTTTGAACGTTTCTAAAGGGAGAGTGCACAATGTTTCCCAGTCCTTAGGGCAGGGATGGGCAATTATTTAGGCCCAAGGGCCACATAGGCTCATTTGGTGAGCTGTCATGAGCTGTGTTAGCACCCTCCCTGCCCCTGACAACACCTCACCAAAACTGGGACTGGGCCCGAGGCGGCAGTGCTCAGGAGCAGGATGAGCAGCCTCAGGTACCCCATGCAGGGAGCAGATCACAGCTCTGCCCCTCCCTGGCCCCACAATCCTGGCCTGAGCCCTGAACACAGCTCCCCACAAGCCTGCCCACATGGCTCCCTGGAGCTGAGTCCAGGGACGGGGCTGGGATCTTAGATGGTGACAGTACAGGGCTGGGACGGGGCTGGAAACCACCGCCAGGCCTTGCTGGGTGGTCACAGCACCCACTAGAGGGAAAGGAGGGCTGTGAGCTCCCGCTTGGGAGACTAAGGAGGGAAGGCAGGAGAAGAGGACAGTCACTGCCAAGCCTGCCAAGTCAGAGGATCGTAGCCTCCTTCCCTCCCTGCCACCCATCCTCACCCCTGGCCCGGGGCACACAGCCCACAGACAGAGAAGGCGGGGGTGGACACAGCTGTGACTCTACCCCTCGCCTTTAGACATTAATTGGACTCCTGTTGCAATAGCTTTGGACGGATTTCTTTTATTATTATTATTTCTAGCGAAATGTTATCTGTAGGTAAACCAAGATTATATTCTTTATCTTTATGACATCAAAAACTGTAAAAGTAAGCCCAATTTGGAACAAGCATCCTTTATAAACATTAACAGTTATGGGGTCTAATGTTGAAGCTTGGTGTCTAACATTAGGACTGTCAGATAATTATTGCTTTGATTATTATGGATTGGAGTTCAAATCAGTTATTTATTTGTTGCCTGAGCTCACTGCAGTCGTAGCTAAAAACACAACATTGTGGATTTATAGATGCTGGAGATGGAAAAGACCTGCAGGATCACCTATCATAGTCTTTCCCCTGTCAGTGCAGTTAATGACAGCTGTAGTATAGGAGCCCAGAGCAGGAGCTCCATATAAAAGCCAATTTATACAGCTGATCCTGTAGCTGTTGTGAGGACTCCTTCCTAAATGTGAGCCCAATTACACTGGAAAAACATGACACAGCAACAGCAGAAGGAATCAGGAGCACTTGAACTGCACTGCTGGGACCAAAGTGACTGGCAGAGCTCCTTCCATTAAAGTCGCCGTCACAGAGACAGGAGAAGAGATCGGAAGCATCAAGAAGAGTCAGGATAAGCCACATCAAATGGCTCAACTTTCACAGCTTCCACTGTGATGGTAAAGGAAAGGTCATTTGGGACAGCAGCTCTCATGTGTGGCATGTCAGGACAGCATAAGCAAAGATCAGAATGGCCTTGATTTTGAATCCGGATCTGCTAACATAGCTGTGTTCAGACACATTGAAGTTAACAGCACAGCACATTATTGTTGCATTCAGGTTAGCCAATTCTGGTGCAATTACGGGTCCTTGTCTTTGGGCAGACAAAATTCCAGAACTAGGTGAGATCCATTTTTCCCCAGGTAACTAAAAGCCTGTAAAGGAAACTATTACTAGGCGCCACAGAGAAAACAGAGCAAACATCAAAAATGCACTTTTGCATTTAAGATGAGATTTAAGGGAGATGTCAAAAAATATTCAAAATGAGGAAGATTGTTTTTTGTAATGCTAAGGAGTTTGTTGGAATTATGATAAGGAAGTCATTGGGAGGTTGTGATTTGATTATGGGTCGTCAGGATACATTTACAAAAGAGAAATCATGACTAACACAGCTCATTTAAATTTCTGTTTTTCTGAAAGTGTCAGAAAGAGCTGAGTAGTGAAGCCATGGTTGCATTTTACCAGGATATTTAAGTAATCTTTTTAAATATACAGTGGAAATATTCAAAAGACTAATCTATCTACCTCTATCTAAAAATACAAAAGACTAATCAGCAAGATCAGTAAGTGTTACAAATGATGAGCTGCTCAAATGGATATAGAACTTGATTGGATGTCAGTGAGACAGGGCAAATATGAATGACAAGAGTTCAGGAAGGAGAGATGTAAATGCCCAGGTACAACAAGGATCGTGTTTCAAACTTGTTTTCAGATTTATTGGCTGATTTTACTTTATAAATAATTTGGATGAAGGAACATGGAGCAAGGGGAAGAAACGTGCTGAGGAGACAGAACTGGGGAGGGGTAGTCAATACAGGCGGTGTATTAACAGTCAAACTACTGGCATAAAATGAGGTCATGTCATAAGTAGTGAAGAGTGATGATTTGCAGGTATCATTCAAATGAGCCCTCCAAAGTTCAAGTGTTTGTCCCAAACTTAACCAGATTCTTGGGTTTGCAAAACTGGAGTGGGAATTTTGAACATACAGACTTTCTGCTAAAATTTTATCTATTGTCTTTGTTCCTTCCAGCTAGACAAGATTTGCCACAACTATAGCTAATTACCTCAATAAATAAGCCAGAATAGAACTTTTCATAAACTATGACCCTGTGGCTACATTCACTTCAAAGCCCATTTAGTAAGGAACCATTACAGACCATTTACTATTCACACCAGAGTATAAGTAACAAAATAGAATTACAGAAAGGAAGAAAGGCCCTCATTAGTGTATACATTTTACTTATTGTTAGTCTTTAATTAGTCTGAGTGTGTTAACATTTATACAATAAGAATTATATAACTACAGTTTAGTGAGTAGTTAACTTAATGGTACTGTGGCAAATTAGAAGGCTCAAATACACTTCCAAATAAAAGCCTAAACCAAAGTCCTGACAAAATATGAGGACTTAAACAACCCATAAATGCTGAGAGACCCTCTTTGGGGTGCTCAAAACCTCACAGGAGTGATTTTTGACTCTTCAGTCATCACCAGAGACCTGCTCCTGCTCTTGCTCCCACTGACTGTAGCAGGGAAAAGGACCTGTACAGAGGGAGAAAAAAATAAAACCTACCCACAGAAATTTCATCTTTTAATTAACCCCCTTATGAATAAGGTATTTGATAATTATACCAGCAGGAAGTTGAAGACTCCAGACCTTCTCTGTTCCAAAATTGTATAAGAATAAATTTTTTGTTTTATTTTCAAATAAAAATAGAATGATGTGTTATAATATATAAAGATGAGTACTTTAAATTTCTGATATTTTATAAAATGTTAACTAGTTTTTACTCCTTTTGGCTATTTCCCATTTTTTGTTTCCTATTTTACTTTATCTTAGTGATCAAGAACTATATCTACTTATAAATGTTATAGTTGTCTTAAATATATTTCTAATTAGTTCATTTTTAGCCATTAAGCATTTTGGAGATATTTATGTGTTCTAAGACACTGGGCAATACCTACTGTGTTCATAGCACTAACTAATAGTCAATTCCTTGCAAATGTGTTCAAAGCCATTTTCTTAATGAATCCAAATTTTAAAAACTCCTTTTGAAAGTTATTATGGATTGGTAATTGATTGTTTTTGTCGCCATTCTAGTCTCTTTCTCTTGTTAGCACAACTCACTTTGTGAAAGCCACTCTTCTCTTTTTTACATAACTGAAAGCTTTTATTTCCATAATTTACCAACATATTCATAAGGGAAATGTAGCCAAGTCACTGATGTCAATACTGGCAGCACTGTCCACTGTATCCAGGAATAACAATGTAGAACCAACTGATTGGCCTTTCCACTTCTGTTCCAGCTTTCACAAAACTTCAAAGATAGGTTGCTCATTATTCTGAGAAGCACTATGACTGAGCTTCGGGAAGCAGGCCTTATTACAAATATTAAAATAACTGTGACCCCTTACAATACCTCCAGAAATAGATCCCTGACATTTCTGCTATCATCGAACACAATAGCAAGGTTCCCAATGACTTCACTGGGTTGGGTGCCAAGCACATGTACAACCAGTTAAATGTTGTCAATCTATAACTGAAATCTGAACAATCATGTAGATCCCTTTCCACCTACAATTTTTGGAAAATTGCCCTGGAATCTTTTAAAATTCTGTACCCACCAGAGTTTTGTTGATGTCATGTGTTTGTTTGTTTGCTTGTTTTTTCAGATATTTGTTTTCTACTAGTGCCCCTTTAAAACTATTCTACCATTCTGTAAATGAAAACTACAGTTTAAACCTGGCTGATACATTTCCAGCAATGTTTTTCTTGTCAAAATATTTTTTATTTTGTTGTTGATTTTATTATTTCGTTAATGTTTAGTACGGCAGGTAATTTCAGGGGCTTTTAAACTTAATGGTGCTATGGTTAAATGCATATTCCTAGGACACCTTCAGAAGAAAAGAAAGACACAACAGAAAAAACTATAGTTTAAAGTGGATTTAAATATTTTCTACTTAATAAGACACATGCTTGTGTCAGGTATTGCAGTCCCTTGCAGACATGTAGGATGCTGCCTGCCGCTCAACTAAGATATTATTGCTGCTAATTGATGATCTACATGGCCACGTTTCTCCTGCCATGACTTGATGTTAACGGAGTTGGTTCATTACCTGCATGTGTAGTCCAATTAGTAGTCTCACCGTTGTCCTGCGGGGTCCTGCGTTCCTGAGGGCTCCACCACCCCTACACCCTCGCCCATCCCACCGGGTCTGACCAGCCAGTTGGTCCTGCCACGTGTCCTCGGTTCCAGGCAAACAACCAACAAAAGACCAAAAAGAAAACAAGAAAACAGAGAAGGCTCTCCAGGCCTGTATCACTGTTCCTGCTGTTTACAGCCAAAATCTAAACCAAAATTGACCTTTGTGCGGTCAGTCCCTCTTTGGGGGCTCTCTCTCTGTCTCTCAGAGCCTCTTGTGGAGGTCGCCACAACTTCTTTTAGCACCTTGAGTCCATCTATAACACCATCTTATTGGCTTGTGCCACTTTTACCTGTATTACAGTACTGTGAAAGACTATAGTGCCCCTCTATTAGGGTTATTATGGCACCACTCTCCCTGCCAGGCTCTGCCAGCCTCCGGCATGTAAACAAACAGTTCTGCACCCCGCAGGGTCAGTAGACTTGGCTCTAAGTCCCCGCTGTGGGTTTTACTCTCTGCAAGAATCTCCTACCAGCACCCCATGTTGCTTTCAGAGTTCCCTGCAGCGGGTGCCAACTGGCTTCTCCTCCTCCTCCTCCTCCTCTTCCTCTTCCTCTTCCTCCTCCTCCTCCTCTTTCCAGTTCTGCGCTCCTCCTGCTTTCCTGTCCCGGACTCCTCTTTATACCGGCATGGGAGTTCTCTTCCCCTCCCCTCCCAAAACACCTGGCTGCGGACCTAGGGCCTCTGGGCCTTTGTTTAGCCCATGTGCTTTGGAGCCCAGTGGCTCCTTCTCTCTCTCACAGCTTGGACCTCTATGCATTTTCTCTCCTCCTGCAATTGTAGATGAAACTTATACTTAAGTAGAAGGGGAAGTTGTACATTATGCTCTTCTCACTGCTTTAGAGTAGGTGTTACCAAAAATTCTAGGAAAAGAAATAAAATATCTCAATATGATCTCAGCAGAAGATTAAATTAAGAACAGATCATTTTTCAGATATCTTGTTTAGAAGCTGTAACACTATATATCTTATACTTTTTTCAATGTAATACCTGAGTAAAGATAACATGGCACAATCTGTCTGTTACTTATCTGTATTTTCATTGTATTACTGTCATTTTCTCAGTGGTACTGAACCCTGGAAAGGATGAAGAACCTATCAAGTATTTCTTGAGTATTATCAGTTTCTATTTCAGTGGGAGTTAGATTCAACACCTAGGTCCATAAATCCCACAGTACTAAGCCAGAGTTTTTCAGGGTTGCTTGTAACTTTCTTGAATATCAAAGTTTCTTCATTTTAAAAAAGTGTTTTGTTCTTAGATGCAAAGTTGAAGCTGAATAATTGTATCAACCGCGTTCAAAATAACGGCAACTTCTATTAGGCACTTTTACTTAGGACTTAAAGTGCAATTCTGTTTCTGTGCAAGATGAGAACTACCTGAGCACGATAATCAAAGAAGTAAACAATGTCTCACACACTCTCATTTGATGTTTGTAATTATTTTCATGCAACAACAAACAACAGGACTTTTTCCTCGCAAGGAAAACCATGATGTTAATCACAATACTGGAAGTTCTCTGAGGCAGCATGACACCTGCTAATAAGATGGGAGATGCAGCATACAAGTGTAATGTAGCCCATCAAAACTTCAAAAACAATGTCCTTCACTATCATTCCTGACAGCAATTGTAAAAAAAAAAAAATGAATTGCTATAATCAAACATTTGCGACATCTGAGTTTCAGGGCTGTAGTAAAAACTGACTGATAGAAATAAATCACCAAGATAACCTTTTGCAGAGATGATTAGCAGGATTGGCATGACTCATTAAATAATAAGTAGAGATAATTATTTTTTATTAGAGGCAGGGGATTTTTTTTCATACAAAAGATAAATAACATATTGCAGATGAATATCCAAAGCACAGAGGATCTCTTATTGTACCAGTGGGCAGCATACAACTGCTAGTCTAAGAGCAATTAGTGTTATAACAATCTTTTAGTTTAGACAAAGAGCAGCTTTTATGCACCTAAGAGTACACACTTTTGTAGCTTGCTGGTTTTTCTCTGCTACCGAAGGTGACATGTTAAAGGCCTGAATGGTATTTTCCATATTCCTTTTCAAAAGTCAATACTTATATCTTTCTAGGCATGTCTACATGTGAATTTAAGTGTGCCTAAATTTAATGTGCATTAGCTTAATATACATTAAGCAGATTTAGGCAGGCATCTACATGTGCAGGCATTAAAGCACATTAATGCTGTATGTGGACTGCCTTGAGACTAAAATTATTCCCAAATCAGCCCACACACACAGTGTTAATGCACTTTAACATGTCTACATGTTTCTTAATGCGTTTTAACTATTTGTACCTAAATGGGATGCCTGCATGTGCAGGTATCAAATTTGAGCCTGAATAGCCTAAATGCACTATTTTAAAAGCACATTAATGGCATGCACATGTAGACGATCACCCTAGTGCGTATTAAATTGTTCTTTAAAGCATCTCATGTAGACGCATCCTCTGAGACTGTTAATCACCTTGCAAGAAAGTATAAAAGGGAAGTATAAAGGCCCTGGTCCTGCAAGTCCACCCTGTTGAACTCTTCTGCCTGCAGCTTCCCATTGAAGTTCATAGGGCTGCAAACAAGCAGAGTTCAGAGTAATTCTCAAGGTTGATAATTCTTTGCCTATGGAACTTTTGAGACCGGTACATTTAGAGTGTGTCTATACACTAAGGGCCAGGTCATAAAAAGATTTAATTGCCCAGAAGTTAGATGCCACAATGCTTTTTAGATGCCTAGTCCCTAAAGAGAAACTTTAGTTGGGTGCCTGGGTTGCACTCTCTTGATAATAGAGAATCAAATCTCTATTATCTCAGGAAGGTGTTAAATCATGTGCAACTCTGGGGAAAAAACAGAGGAAGATGGCAGTCTTTCATCTTTCAGTCCAATTATATGGTAGGTCAAGCACTTGACTGAGGAGTGGGAGAACCAGAATCTAACCCTGTGTAGAGCGCCCTTGAATCCAGCCCCCTTACTTTTCAGGGTCTAATTTCCTTACTTTATTACCCATAAATTTTCTCAAGATAATTTGCATAAATAATTTTCCAACTCTAAACCATTCTCTTTGTTTCACTGCTGTTTTGTATGTGTATGTGTTTATATAAGTCACATGATCTGTTTCCTACTCCATGACTGGATGAATGAACCTTGTGAAACACGAGAATAATTCATTAAAAAAATAAAGAATCTTCAGTGTAAAGTTCTGGCTGAAGAAACTGTCCCAGTTCAGAGCTAGCTCCACCTTTAACTTTGATCACACTTTCCAAGTACCACCCACCTCCTCAGGTTTTAGACCTCATGCTTTCACCTCAACTAGGATGGGATCCTACAGTTCTCTCACTGTTCAGATATCTGGGCTAGTCAAAGTATGTATCCATTTCCCTGTTTTTCCTTGTAGTTGCCATGTGATGAAATGAACCTTTTGTAATCATGCAACAGAAAACTGAAATGCTTATAATATTCATAAAATATTACAGACAGATCCCATGTCCTTCATATTATCATTCCGCTTAAAATTCAGGAGATTTAAATTTAAATATTTTCACTCGTACACCAAGGATAATCCAGATGCTTATGAATAGTGACCAGGATGACCCTTCAAATCACAGTGAGTCAAAGCAAAGCTCACTGAAGTTAATGGAAGTAATTGCTTGGCTCTCTTTGTCAGTGTGGAATATTCACAAAGCAGTTTCTTCTTTTATCATTCAGCAAAATCTATGCTTTATTTTCTAAAGTTTGGCTATTGCTTGGTCACTGCTGTGGAGATAGTCATAAAAGAGGCTTCTGTCTGTTTTTTCTGCTAAAGCTTCCAGTTAAGAAGTTACTCCAATGCTATCAGTCTTCCAGCAAGGCAAACCATTAAATTGTAAGAAACTAGTTGTTTTAGTGCCTTGCTGAAATGGCCCTGATTTCCCTAGCTTCATTCCTATCAGAGGGCGTGAAGCTGAGAACACTATTGTGTAAGGAATGATTTGTGCATCTTTTTTGAGAAACCAGACTCCCTGGAACATAACAACACAATATTATAGAAGCAATTTATTCTCCAGTTGGTTTAAAGCTTTACCAAATGGGATTGTTTATAATATCTAGTGATTGTTATTATAGATGTAAATATTGTAATTGGTTGGAATGTCAAGCAGTGCTTTGTTAATCTGTTTTTTTCCACGTAATATCATAGACAATATTGCAGCTTTACTTGTTGTTATTAAATTCAGTAACAGGGCATCATACCAGCAGCAGGGCTCACTGGTTGTATAACTTAGAAGACAAAAGTAGGCATAAAGCCTCTTGAATCCTCAGTCATGGTTTTGTAAGCAGGAGTAGACTGTTTCATCCTTTAAATGTGTGTGGCATCTACTTTCCCCAGGATTGGCCCAAGACCTCAAGCCAATCTCTTCTTTAGCCATCCCTTGCAGTTGAGGATTGTATTCCATTATTGTCTTATCTGTGGGTCCTAAGATGGCTGACAAGGCTGATCCAGGATTCACAGATACTGTTGCAACTTGGGCACTTATTTCTGTGATGGATGGGTAGCTCCAGACTCTTGATTTGATCTGCAACACATTGTGTCTGTTGTTCCTACTTTTCCATCTCCTGTTGTCATCATATGGTTTCAAAGTACTGAGATCCTTGCAGCAGACTCTTCCTCCATTGGGGCAGTCCTGGGCAATCCTTTGAGTTCATGTTTATGTTACATTTTTCAAGTTCTCCTTGAGGACATCCTTGAGGTTTTCTTTGTCTTCCTTTTGAGCATATGCCTTGACTTAGCTGAGAAAATAAAACTTGCTTCAGTAATATGAAGTTGGACATCCACAGGACATGGCTGACCCAGCAAAGTTGATGTCAGATGATCATTGCCTCAATGCTCCTAGTGGTTGTTTACAAGAAGATGCTAATGTTGGTGTGTCAGTCTTCCCACTGGATATGAAGGATCTTCTGCAGGCAGTGTTGATGTTACTTCTCCAATGACTTCAGGTATTTCCTGTACATTGTCCATGTCTCAGCTGCATACAGTAAGGTGGGGATCACAACTGCTTGATAAATCATGAGCTTGGTTTTAGATCTGATATTATGATCTTCAAACACCCATTTCCTCAGGTGTTCAAAGATTTCACATGCGCATTTGAGGCAATGGTGGATTTCTTTGCCTATGTCAGCCTTCTGTTAGATGACTTCTGAGGTATAGGAAATACTCAACATTCTCTAGAGTCTCACCATGAATATGAATTACTTAACCTAGGTTGTGCTCATTAAGAGGTTATTGATGGGGGACCTTAGTCCTCTGAATGTTAAGTGTCAGTGTGAAGCAGACATCAAGAAAGAAAGGGACGGTCAGTGTCCCAAACACCACAGTGCTGAGCAGCTTTGGGAGCAGCAGGCTGGAGGTGCTGCAACACTACCAGAGCAGCGTGAAGCTCTGGAATGGTGGGGGACACATCTGGCACAGCATTTCCAGCCCCAGAGAGGGGCACAGCAGCAATGGTGGCAGGTAGCTGAGGCAGGAGGCTGAACTGCCCTCAGGCTGGGGGCAGCAGGAAGCTGAAGCAAAACAGCATGCCCTGCCAGAGTGGCAGGGTGCTTGGAGGAGAGCCATTTAACAAGTCAAATGATCAGCAGAAGCTGAGCCAGGGACCAGCACATCTGGTTGACCTGGAAGCAGCTGGACTAATTGTAGGTCACAGGGACCCTGGGTGGAGGTGAATCAAATAGAAGGTCTGAGTACTGAGCCAGTACTTGACACTTGGACAGTATCACTGGAATCAGGGGTAAGGGAGGAGACTAGGGTCTGTACCTTACCCAGGCCCCATGCTCTGTAATAGGGTAGAGGAAACAGGAGGCTCTGGAGTTTTTGACCAGACCCTAGGAATGAGGACTGGTGGGCCCCCCCAGGACTGCCAAAGGGACTTTAAATGGTAGGCCTGGCACAGGTGAAGAGTACAACTCTAACAGACTCCCAGGAGGAGGTTTATGATTTGTGCCAGGGTGGTGAGGCAGCATCAGCTGTTGCTCATGGCAGAGTGACTGATTTGGGGCCCTTGGGCCTGGAACTATACTTTAAGAGCTGAGCCAAGCAATTGGCAGCCACTGAGGCTCAGCGGGAACAAGGCCACAGTTGGAGCAGGGCCAGTTAAGAAGACGGCTGCTATCACAGTTGCTATAAAGAACACATGCCATTTGAGTCATCGGAGATTCCTGACAATATCCATTTCTGTCGGAGACCGGATGTGGTTAGGGTGAGGTAAAGGGAAGGTCTGGAGCCCCACGAAGAGAACAGGGTGAAGAACCTGGAAGGTTGCCTAAGAGGAACTGCCTTCCTTAAATTACATCAAAGTCATGGCAGGAAAGAAATATAACATTACGTAGGCAGACTGATTGACTTAGTCTAGGCTCCACCTTGTCACCACTGGTAGGGCAGAGATCCCTGGGACCTGCAGCTGGCACAGTAGGTCCCATTTTCTTGTATACCTTGACAAAGATGTTGATGATTGCCTGAAGGTCTACTTCCAAATGAGCACAGACTACAGCATCATTGACATACTAGAGCTATCATAGTCTTGGTTTTGACTTGGATTCAGTTGAGACTTAAAACAACTTACCATCCATTTGGTAGTTTAGCTCCACTCTGACTGGAAACTTGTTGGTAGTCAAATGCAGCACCACAGTAAGGAATATTGAGACGAGTGTTAGAGCAGTGATACAGTCTTGATTGACCGCAAGGTGCTCTGTGATAGAGCCATTGCTGAGAACCACCACTTGCATACCATCACAGAGTAGGCAAAGAATGGTGATGAATTTAGGTGGGCATCCGTATTTCAGAAGGCTACTCAACAGCACTTATCGGTTGACAGAGTCAAAGGCTTTCATGAGGTCAAGGAAGGCCATATGTTGTTCCTGGAATTTTTCGTGCAGCTACCAACCTATGAATGTCATGTCAGTTGTGCCTTTTGATACCTTTAACTTGCACTGAGATTCTGGCAGGAGCTCTTCAGCAGGTGAAAGGAGCCAGTTCAGGAGGGTTTTTGCAATGATCTTTCCTGTGGTGGACAGAAAGGTGATTCCTCTGTAGTTTCCACAGTTGGACTTGTCTCATTTCTTAAAGATTGTCATAATCATGACATCCCTAAGGTCATCTGGGATTGCCTCATCATTCCAAATCCTTTAGATGAGAGCATGAAGGTGTGACGTGAGCTCATCTCCTCCCTGCTTGAACATTTCGGCAGAGATTCCATCAGCTCCAGATGACTTGTCTTCTGCTTGCTGGATTTCTTCATGTCATCAATGGTAGGAGGGATTCTGAGTTTGTGTCTAACTGGGTGTCATGGGATGGAGTTGAGAACACTCTCATGAACAACAGAGTCACAATTGAGAAGGTCTTTAAAATGCTGCTTCCAATGGGCATTGATGGCTCCCTTTTCTTTGATGTCTCCTCCATCCTTAGGTGTCAAGGTGGTTGGTTCCTGAACACTTAGACTATAGATGGATTTGGTGGCATTGAAAAAAAATGCACATATGGGTGTCAGCTAGATGTTGAATCTCCTTCACCTTGTCTTCCCACCATCCGTTCTTCATAGCACAGTTCCTTCTTTGGACCTGTGCCTTGATTTGTTGGTGATTCTGTTTATTTTGCTTGGTGTTGATGTCATTCTTCCAAACCAAAATGTCTTATGCTTGTGGTCAATGACTGGGTCTCCCAGTTATTCTCATCAAACCAGTCCTGATGTTTCCTGGTAGAGAATTGAAGTGTCTCTTCACAGGCACTCATGATAGTGAACTTGAAGGCACCTCAAGTGCTACCAACATTCTCGCATTGTTGTTGATTGTAATTCACCAGTTTTTTGTTGAGGCACCAGTAGAAGAGGTCTTGTTTGTTTGCATCCCTGAATCCTTCAACATTGATCTTATATCAGCATTGTCCAGCTGCAGCTGTTGCTTGAGAGCCAGTTTAAGTGAGTAATTCAGTGGATGAGTTGGTGATTAGTCTGGCAGTTGTGAAGTCCTACCAATGCAGATATCTTTGCAATCCAAGGCATGAACAATGATGTAGTCAATCAGGCACCAATACTTAGATTGCGGGTGTTGCCATGATGTCTTGTGCCTGTTCTTTCTGGTAGAACAGGGTGTTGGTGATGATGAGCCCATGTTCTGCACGTTTGGTCAAGAGGAGGATGCTCTTGGAGTTGACCTCTCGTATTCCTTCCCCACTGATGTGTCTATTCTAGAGGTTCAAGTCCCTTCTGACTCTGGTGTCAAAATCACCGAAAAGAGTAAATCTGTCTCCCTCTAGAATGGAATCAATACATACAATACAGACAGGGTCATGGACATGACTCTATTGTACCAAGCCTCTCAGGAATGTATAGGGCTACCGCTTGTTTTATGCTGCTTTGCAACCTATGCCCAGCACCTTGAGTATAACAATCTTTGCAGATATGCACAAAGGAAGAGGAAGATGCCACTTATCCTATCTGCTTTATTCTGCTTTTGTAATCAAGTTACCAGAGAATCACTCTCTCTCAAAACCTAGTCCCACTAAATTCAATGGTAAAACTCCTTTTAACTCCAGCAAGGCTCACATTTTGCCCCAGCTGTGTAAATGCAGCAAGCTGTACTTGATTAATTTCACTTGCTTGCCTCATTTTTGTTTCACTAAACAATAATGTAACACATTTTGGTGTTGGAGGCAAGACACCACAGAGTGCCCTCCACTCTGCTAAAACAGAGGAACTCACAGTTTCAGTTCAAGTATATAAACAAGCCAATTAATCTGGTGTCCATTTTGAGAATGTTTTTGGAAAAAGCATGTAAAATGCCTTTGTGAGCTTATCCATGCTAGAAGGTATAGGGCAGTAAATTTTCATTTGAATAGTCTCATTTGCTGTTAACCACAAATGTTGCCCCCAGATCTGTATTCTCCCCCTCATTTTCTCTCTCTTTTTTCACTGCTTACAAGTGAATATACAATCAGCATAGCAAAGTATAACCATCACATGAATCCTTTCAACCTAAAGTATTATTTCAGCTGTCTGTCTGATGCCTGAGTAAGAAAGATTCACTGTTTGGTCATTTAAACTAAGCTAGGATGAGCTTTTTTATGTATTTCTACCTGGTTGTAGATATTTCATAACACAAATATCAAGTATTTTACCTTTCCCACCAGCTCATTCAGCCAGCTATGCTCCAGTTAGAAAAATAAAAAAATTGGATGCAACTAGTTCCCAGCAAAGAAAGAGGTTCTTATTCTATCTGGGGTGAGGAAAGGAGAAGGAGTGGGATATCATGCTCCTAAAGTATATACGAGTAGTTTAAAAGATGTCTCTAAATATATAAAACTTTTTCCCTTTGAAGTTAACTCTATGAAATGACATATTTTAATAGCATATAGACTGGCATATTTCATGTCCATTTTTTCTTAGCAGTAGGTAACAGCTTAGTACTTTTTAACTAATCAAAACCCAGAGATAGTGAAACCACACTAATTCCCTGTAGAATAGCACTAGAAGCATCAGTCATTAATCCAGGGCTGGACAAAATGCGGCCCGGGGGCTGACAATGGCCCGCCAGGCCATTTTATCTGGCCTGTGGGGCCCCTAAAAAATTTAGGAAATTAATATTTATCTGCCCTGGGCTGCCTGTCATGTGGCCCTCGAGGGCTTGCCAAAACTCAGTAAGTGGACCTCTGCCCAAAATAATTTCCCACCCCTGCATTAATTTATAGTGGTGTTACTAGAGCAGGGTGATGGGGGCAGTGCTCTAGGCATTGACTTGGGAGGATAAGGGGTGGGAAAAATGGCCACTGTAATTGTACTGGTGGTCTGTGGCCAACTGGAAATCACTGCTGCCCCAGGCACCTGGCTGCATTGTTTTGTCTTTGTTCATTTATTTCCATATGCTCAACAGATAGTGAAAGGCAGTTGGGCTTCTGTTGCTTTCCTAAGGGGTAGTCCCTACCCCCCAACTTTTTTATGCAGTCACAGCAAAAAATTCACTGCTAGTTTTTTCTCATATCTACGTTCAGCATAATCAGCAGCTTTAGAGGTTTAACCACCGGCTTTTAAAAGCAACACATTTTATCATATGGATTATCATATGGGTAAGCATTAAACTTTTTTCTACTTTCCCTCTCCCCAGTTAAGGACACAAGACATCCCAAGATATTCTGAAACCTGGAAGACAGCTTTTCAAACAAGTTGCATGCAAAATTTCTTGCACCTGGAGCAGAGTTTGAACATAGTCTCATTGTTTTCTCCTGCAAATGTGAATGAGCTTTTTTTGTATGTTCTGGTAAATGTACATGCAAATGATGCATAGAAATAGCCCTACATTTTGCTTATTCAACTTATGTGAAAATATTGCAGTATAAATTTTAATGCTTAATTGAGAGTGCATGAGTCAATTTGTTACATTTTCAATTTAGGACCAGGTTGTCAGAGGGTATAAATCAGCCTAGCTCCATTTAAATCTATAAAGCTCTGCCAATTTGCACCAGCTGGGGATTAGGCACTTTTTGAGGCGTTAATATAGTGCTTTCCTTTAGCTGCGGAAGGAACCTACCGATGCTTTTGGTATTTCTCGAATTCAAACTCTCTCCAGGCAGAGGTGGGTTCAAAGTGATTATTTTCAGTAGTTATACATTGCAAATAGTGTCTGTGTAAGGATAGTGTGAAGACAGCAATAGAGCAATATTACTCCCAGAAGTGCTAGCTTTTTGAATGATGTGGGAATTTGGAAGTCTGTGTGTTGTTTAGGACACCAGGGGGATATCTGGATATGTGGAGGCAAAGACCGACATTTTGAACGCAGTAGACGGTATTGTGAAGGAATAAATATTTGCAGACCATTCCTTGCTTAATTATATTAATCCTTTTTGTTGTTTTGGATAGTGTAGCAAGTAATGGAGATGTGGTTAACTGTGAAAGGGATTTAGGTTATAAACAATAGTACACTGTTTCTTGTAAATGGATCATTTTCTTTTAGCAGAGAAAATCAAATGCTGAAGAGCGACATTTAGTTATTGTGCTTTATTATGCGACGTTCCCCTTGTATGTTGTTCCCTTTTACCTTTCTCTATGAAAATTAACTTCATTTCAATGCCTAAAGGAAATTAAGGTAGAAATTTCAGAAATAAGTAGATATAGTTTTGGGAAAATTCCATCATGTAGCTCATCGCCCAAAGACTGGCAGGTCTGGCTGTAAAACATTATGATTTATGTTCCTACTCAGTGTTAGTGTTTAGAACAAACCTGACTTTCCTGGTAATTTGTTGAGACTAAAATGATCTCCACTTGATTCTATTTAATTAGCTCCTCTTAATTCCTTCTAATAATGCTGTTCTACACAAAACATTTGCCTTGCCTTTTTTTTTTTCCCCTGCAAAATTCTCATCAATGTCCTTAATTGCCTAATGACATCACCGTGTTGTTGTTGTGGACTTTCACACATTCCTGTATACAGCATGGCTCATAAAGCCTAATGAGAAATAGTTCATTAAATTAATCCCAATAATTAACAAACTTGCTGCCTGCTTCTCGGATGTCTAATTTGTGACACAATCTTGGCAACCAGCTTCAGCTGTGGAAACAGGGATTGCATCCAAAAAGCCTCTTTAAGAGAAGAGGAGATTTATCTTCATTAGAATTTCATCGTGGAATTTACAATCCATTGCTGATACCTATTAGCAAAAAGACACTTCTGCAGTTTAAAAAAGTTGACCAAAGAGGAGAGAGTTCATGGAAGATTTTTTTTTCTTTCTTTCCACAATCTGTCTCTTAAATATAGCTGGGATTTGGCAAACCTTCTTAGGTTTGGGCTTAACACTTTCTAAATTTGGGAGCATATGGCTTACTGTCAGGAAAGTACCATCCCCACTGATGCACTGGTTCGAGATGGGAACTATTTTTTGCTCCGTTTCTGAAATAGACAAATAAATGCTTTCCCTCTCGGGTTTGAATTGGTGTAGTAAACCATAAGGGACATCATACTATGAGACAACCCACTACGGGGTTTCTTTGCTGTCTAAGTTGGGGGGTGGACAGGGAGCTTCTCAAAGAAGGCCTGTTCTGGTGTGCCCACCATGACCCAGAGGATGTATATATATTCAGTAAAAGTTGAAAGAGTTTTGAACGTGCACCGAATTTCCGCTGTCTGGGAAATTTTAAAGCATATATGTAAGGCACCAGTGAGGTTTAGGCACCATCAGGGTTAGCGGAGGTTCTAAGCATACGGTAAAAGCAATTCTTGAGCAAAGGTATAGCATAAAATTAAGCTCAAAGAAGGCAGCCACTGCATAAGAGGCAGTATGAGTTAGATGTGGCAAACACCATTGAAGAGGAAGCAGATAATGAAAGAAGAGGCCGAATCATTTGAAGTAGGGTAGGATAGAGCTGTAAAGTTCTTTTGAGGTGATTGCCAGAAACTCAATCAGGATTGAAGCAATGATATGGGATTGTCCAAGGTAGGAGTCAAGCAGTTAATGCTGTATGATTGGAAGCACTTGCTGGGAAAAGGGAGCATATGGACTTCATATAACATGTAAACCATAGAAAGTGGTTTTATCTTGATGACCATTAAAGTAACTTCATAAAATCAACATTCAAAAAGCAGAAAATAAACTGCCTGACTGACAACCTTATTCCAAAATGGGAAGGTTACATTAGTTGCTGCATTTGCAAGAATAAGAACATTAGGCTGTTTTTAGAATGGCACAAGAAAAAGCGATGATGATTATGACATTTATCGTAAGTCTGAATTTATTTTTATTTTGCTGATGGATGAATCTTTGGCTTGGCTGTGCTAGCATTTTTTTTCTTTTAGTTATTTTTATAGGGTATTATTTTGAATGTTCCCTCAGCTAGTGGAATGTCTTTTTGTGATGTTTAATATTAAAGACTTTGACAGTTCCTTAAAAGTGGTCTTGTACATCTAGATTTTCTCGTTATGTTGAGCTTCACAGGTCACATTTCCATGTTATCATCTTTTTTTTAATTGCTGCCATTATGTGGGGCTTTTCCAAGTTGCATGGTAATGATGATCTAATTCTCATTTGGTCAGGCAAACTTCTACAGCTGCAAAGTAAGTCTTTTACCGGGTTTGTTCAAAGACTTTGGAAAGAGGTGCTGGATCGTAGAGCAAGTCAAATTTCTGACCTGCAAAAAATCAGGATTAATGCTGAAAAGCCTCATTTCTTAGGTCAACAAGTCATCTGAGGAAAGAATGACATTACAGAATCTCAAAGGTCAGTCATCTCGCAGGTATTAAGACATGATGTCAGACCACAGGATCCTCTTACGGTCTTCTTGCAGCAAAAGGAGGTCCGTTAATCTGAAGCACTGTGCCAGCAGAACATTACCACCTGGTTTCTTTTCCATAGCACCATCTCCAGCCGAGAACCCCGCTCGCTGCCGCCAGCCTGTGCTTTATAGAAGTCAGCCCCGCCCCTTCCGGTCAGCTGACTCAACAGGTATGGACCCCTAGCTCCTCCTGGTTGCCCTGGCAGCTATTCCTGCTCTTCAAGTAGCAGGCACCTCAGTGCCCTGCTACACACTCCAAGCCCACAAGGGGAAGGAAACGAAAAGTTCCCTCGGTTTTATCAGCCCTAGAGACTGTCTTGAAAGCCACTCAGTAAAATATTCTGTTTAAAAGACTGTCATTGTTAAACCTTTGTTTTTTTTAAGAGTGCTGTGTTAAAGGCTATGTTATATTGCTCTTTGAAAGAGGGGAAGGAAGGGTTAGGGCCACATATAAATTTTCCTTCCCATACGTGGTTTACAATTCATTCTGAGGTTATGATTCAGATATTAAATTAAATTTCTGGCATTTGATTTCAGTGGGCACATCTACATGAGACGCTATCTCACCTTAGTGATGAGCAACGCTGTGTCAGCGGGCACGAACCATGACGCCAGCGCTACTGTCCAGTAGCAATCGGCTACTGCGCAGCAGGGTTGGGAACAACCTATGTGCCACCAGGACTGCACAGTCATTTAGTACGTGCTTTAGCATTCAGGTGCATATGTAGACAAGCCCAGTATTAAGCTACTTAGCAAGCTGAAATTTTTAGACTCAATTCTGTATTTGTGGTTTACTTTTATTAACCAAAGGAACAGGTGCTTTTCTATATCAACTGTGAAAAGGAGTCTAAGGAATAATGATATTTTTCATTTGATTTTGATTTAAATCTAATCTGGTATTGAGCCTAACTTGTTTTGATTTGTTGATTTAATTCATTTAATAGAATTATGTTAAGCACTCAGAGTTGTGCTTTTGGTGTTGAGGAGCCAGAGTTCATATTCAACTGCTAGGCTGTACCAAATAGATATTTCATAGATTTGCATAGATTTCATAGACATCAGGGCTGGAAGGGACCTCGGGAGATCATCGAGTCCAGCCCCCTGCCCAAAGGGCAGGAAGTCAGCTGGAGTCATAGGATCCCAGCAAGATAAGCATCCAATTTACTCTTGAAGGTGTTCAGTGTAGGTGCTTGAACCACCTCCGCTGGCAGACTGTTCCAGACCTTGGGGGCTCGGACAGTAAAGAAATTCTTCCTTATGTCCAGCCTGAAACGGTCTTGCCTCTCGTCTCCTCATCAGGAGGCTCCATCCTTATTTACAATAAGCCCCCTTTTGCCTATGTTGGGAAGGGCATCATGTACATTTAAAAAATAAATTCTGATTCAATAATTTATACTTCTCTTGCTTTTTGATACTTATTGGTAACTTGATTCTGATTTATACCTTATCTTGATGGCTTTTTTTTTTAAATTTGGATTACAAGATTCCATTTAAAAACTATAACATGGAAATAGAAAGGATTAAATTTAAAGTTTCCAGTACTTTTGAGATTCTGGGGCAGATTGTGAACTGGTCACTCTGAAAGGCAGATCAATTTTCTGTAAATAATCTATGGTTCTTCAAGTATGGACAGAACCACACACATTAGCTGTTCTTAACAGTTATATTTTTGTGTGGATGTTGGGATAAGAGAGGATGAGGAACCCAATAAATATTTTACTGTTTAGTCAAAAGATTGCAGCACATAGGCTGTATACAAATCTTTCCTTTTCTGAATTCCACCCGCCCCCGCCACCAACCTGTGAAAGTGTCTGGTTGCAGGGATGGGTGACTATTTTCAGAGAGGACATGCACAACAATATTAAATAGAGGGAGTGTAAATTAATGCAGGAGAGAGATCAGGATTCAGTTTTGATAGTGTCACTTTTTTAAATTGATGTTAAGATTACAGATTGAGGAGATGTTGGGTCTACAGTGCAGTCATGGAGTTGATTACAGTCTTATATAGAATTCTATAGAAAAGCTGTATTAGCCCATGTACGGGTTAGCTGCAGCATTGAGTTTTATATTGTATTGGATCAAAAACTGGCACAGTCAACCAAGATATGCCTGTAACATGGTGGTTATAGCACTCATGGTTTCCTATTATGAAGTATAGGACTCAGTTGGGTTGCTTCCAACGCTCTTTCATATTTCCCTGCGCAAGGGGGTAGGTCAGCTCTGTCTTTCTATCTTTTCTTCATGTCCTAGAAAGGGAGGAGCTATGTCTGGTTGTATCATCAAGGATGCGTAGTGTAGTTTTCTCATTCCTTATAGCCCCTCTCAGTTGGAGACGACAGCTTACTATGAACAACTACAACCTAACACTAATATATTATATCACCTATGGATATGATGGAGGTGTAACCTGTACTGATTATGTTACAGAAACTTCTCTGCTAGTAAAATGGAATAATGAGACATACCATTCAGAAAATAGCATTTGTTTCTATTGCACATCCTGCAGCATTGCACAGGAAAAGTTGCAAAGTTCAGTTATATTATTTGTTGTATTACTGTTATATCTGTGGCATGTGGCATGTCAATTTTACAACTCCTAAATCTGTGGCCATGCACAGGTGTTCCATTTCTACCAGGAAAATTACTGCTATCCTGGTAGAAACAGGGAATGCACACATGTTCAGGCTTTTCCTCCAAGAGCAAAAATGGCTGTTCAAAGAGGAAAAAAATAAAAACTGACCCCAACTAGGCAGAAATTACTCCCAGGAGAGTTTATCCTGGAAAACAAACATCTGCACACTTTCACACAGCTTAACTTCTCCCAGAGACTAGAAGTGGAGCCATGGGGAAAGGCTCCTATATCTTCTAGAGACTGGGGCCATCCTGGTCTGGAGAACACATGCAGGGCAGCTGCTCTCAATGGTCCTGTAGACTAGAGGGGAGGAACCCAGTACCTTCTTTTTACCCCCTATGTATTTAAAAAAGGACTCCTTGTTGTCATTGATCCAGGTAGCTAGTCCCAGTTCCATCTCTGTCTTGGCCTTCCTGACCGCCGCCCCCCTACAGTCCCGAGCAACAGAAGTATGGGTGTATGCCTCCCTTCCAATGGGTGTATGCCTCCTTTTTAGCTTGGAGACATTTCTGGATGCTTTTGGTGAACCATAGGGGCCTCTGTGCCCTCTTTCCCCCTTTGATCCATGTAGGGATTACCTCCCTTTGGGCTTGGAGGATCATCTCCTTAAAGAACAACCACTCTTCTTGGACAACCAACTCCTCCCCACTCTGGAACCTCAGCGTTGATGTTCAGCGTTGATGTTCAGCACCCTTGAGGTCATCACCCTGCTTCTTTTTCCAGAGTCCATTGAGCAAACCATGCCCCTAGTGGGGCAGTACCTTGTACACTGTACACTGGGAGCTGAGCAGAGGGACCAATGCCACAAGCCTCCTGCCTGGTTTTCACTCTAGAGTACCCAGTATGAGAAGCAGGCAGGGGGCTTTGCCTCACTACACCAGTACCACCAGGAACAGGAGGACTTGAGCAGCCCAAATTTTCTCCAGCTTGGGATCATGCCAGTCTCAGGTAGGCATGAAAAACAAAGCAGAAGGAGCAATTACAGACTGAACATATATACTCTTTCTTCTCCCTGAACTAGTTCTAGAGATGGAAAATTTCCATTGTTAGAAATGAACATTTGTGTGTGGCCTGTGTCAGAATTCAAAATTCAAAACCCATCAGATCAAAACCAGAAGGACTCTTCTGAAAGGTGAAAGAAAAAAAGGAAGGAAAAAATGATGCTAAGTCTAATCACAAACAAAAAACCTATTGACTAAATGCATGAAAGCAAGAGATAATCAGATAATGGTCTGAACAAGAAGTATAACTATCAGGGCTGTAGCTACACATGCATTTAATGCAAAGTAGATCTAGTCACATTTAAGCTAATATGCAGTAAGCGATTTTGGGTATGTGTCTATACGTGCAGAGACCTGGTACTAAATTTAGTTCCAAGTCCCTCCAGCCCTTCCATGTGCCCCTGTGACTATCAAAGGGAGGTCCAGCCTCTGGCACTGCCAGCACTTGGTAGCCAACTTTAAAATACAGCCGCACACTCTGGGCAGCCAACTTCCAAGCTCAGAGGAGCACTATGGCACACCAAGAGGCAGTACTTGGCAGCTCTGTTCATGCCTCTTCTGCATTTCTGAGCTATGGCTCCCTGGCCTTGGCAGTGAGGAACAGGGTCCCCCAATCCTGATGGCCACCTCGGTAACCCTGCTGGCCCATTGCAGATGCCATCGTCTAGCCCATGGCTGTCTTGTTCTGCCCAGCTCCCCCACATGCAGTGACCACCTGCCGACCGCATGCCCTGTTTTCTAGACTGCGTCCTTGCTGTGTTAACAGTATGGTACGTGCCCCAAAATTCTGCTATGAGGTGGTGGGTGGTACTAGGGGCCTGGTTCTCACAGGCCACAGGCCACAGATGCAACCCATCCTTGGCAGGAGAGGCTCCCATCAAGGATCCCAGGGCCTGGGCTTAGGCTGGCTCCCTAGTAGCAGGGTAGACCCTGTGCTAAATTTAGTGCTGGGTTACACTTACATGTGTGTTACTGCAAACTAACAAATTGTGCCTAAATTTGATACCTGAAAATACAGGTATCAAATTTAGGCATGATTAGCTATTTTTACTGCACAGTAAGGGCATGCACGTGCAGATGCCCACCCATACTGTTCAGTAAACTAGGCTAATGTGCAATAACACACCTCAAGTAGATGTGCCCAGTGTTTTTGAATATCTAGACATTTGAAATATGCATCCCAATTTTACTACTTTAGTCAGTTTCAAGCATTTTCTTGGGCTTGGTCTGGATCTGTGGAAAATGTGGAACCAAGCATTATTGGAGGGAACAATTCAGAGGCAATGAAGAAAATCTGTACAGAATTACAAGACATTTTACATTAATAAACAAAAAATGGACTGCCAACTTTGTAATTAAATAGTTAGAATAAAATACCAATTGCCATAAACCTTACCCCAAAATGAACCTCTGTTTTAATTGGGAAAGGTGAAATTGTTTTTCTTATTTCTTTATTGCACATATCTGCACTTCAGAAGACCAGAAACTAAAGTACAAAACTACCCTGGGACGAGTATGTACTTAAAGCATTTGCAATTGAACTCTACCAAGAAATAAATAGAAAAGTCTATTTTCTTAAGGTCTCAGCTGATCTGCAGATTGGGTCAAATCATTACTTGAAGAGAACTAAATTTCTGGAGCTCCTGAGGATAATCCCTGACATTAGTGATCAAATGAAAGATTCTTAAATTATACTTGCTTTTCTTTCTAAAAGTCAAAAGGGAAAACAAACCAGGAAAGAGTGGCAGGTACAGTATTTCTGTAAATATATTGCTTATAGCTGTAGCAGGCTTGCCTTTTGAACCTTGGGTTGAGTCCCAGGCTTGAAATGTTGCTGTTTTGATTGGTGGTGCCCATCCACCAATCAGGAGGGAGCAAGAGGAGTTAAGTCATGCCCCTTTCCTGAGGGGAGGGGGAGAGGAGATCCTCCCCCTCAGACCTGATTGAAGACTGCAACACTCTGGTCCGGAAGACTTCAGGAGTGGAGCCCTGGAGCGTATAAAAGAAGCTGCGTGTACAGCATGAGGGAGAGACATCCAGGACAGAGAAGAGAGAAGAGCGGGGCTTAGAAGAGCTGAGGAGAGCTGCTCAGCAGGGCGAAGCAGTAGCCCAGAAGCGCCCCTGAAGGCTTCCATTAGTGGGGAATGGCAGCTGGCTCCAGCGACTTGGCTCTTGGTGAGCAGCACGGCGTACAGCATCCAGATCTTGGGAGCTGCTTGCGGCAGCTCGGGTCTGCAACTTCTGGTGTGTGGCCAGAGACACAGTGCACAGGCCAGTGCACAGAGCAGGATCTTTGCAGCGCTTGGGCAGCTCAGGTCCTTAACTCCCAGAACAAGGCTGGGAGCTCGGTGCAGGAGGTGCTGCGCAGAGGATCTGGGAGCGGACCGAGCCTGGTGCTGCACGAGGCGGCCCAGGCCTCCAACCGATAGCCAAAGGGTTGAGCCCCGGAAGCCAGACAGTGCTCAGGCTACTGAGCCAGCAGACAGGGCTGAGCCAAAGGCCCCAGAAGCCCTGCATAGCAAAGCCCTGTTCCAGGGCACAGCGACCGCCCCCCCAAAGCCCACTGCAGGCAAGATTGCAGCTTGGCACAGAGGACAAGGGCCACCTTCCAGGCCTGGGAGTTGCGGGGGGAAGAAAGGATTCCCACAAGGGAGGGGAAGTCCCCCTTAGTTAGTGAAGGGCTCCTGAAAGCAGAGATCCCACTGGGAGGGCCCCCCTAAAATTACCAACTTCCTTGTAGGGCTTGGGGAAAAAACCCAAGGGCACTGGGGTTTCCCCTTGGGATTAAGTTTATCTTTGGGGTTCTTGTGCCATAAGTGGTGTGATGTCATGCCTTATATTTTGTGAACTCTCATGTTTGTAAATGAGTACCTGAGTAGAGTCCTAGGGCTCTGCTGGGACCCCCTGTTGCTATTATTTCACCTGTTGTTTATTTGTATTTATTTGCGGCTTATTTATTGTTCACCTATACTTAGCTATAGTTTATCTGTTGACTATCTGTGTTTATTTTGGGGGTTTATCTGTTTCAGTTCAGATACTTACCTGTATCTGGAGCACTGGTGTAAGGTTTTGTAGCATTTACCCAGAAGATATTGCTTATGTTATTTGTTTAGGTATCCTATATATGTGTGTGTGTGTGTGTGTGTGTGTGTGTGTGTGTGTGTGTTTATATCTGTGTTTCTTTTCCTTGTGTACATTAATGTAAATAAATGTGTATATAGTTAAGTCCCCTGACTGGCCTGGCCTGGTTCTATAGGGACAGAGGGAAACTGAGCGGTCTGAAGTTCCCCCACAGCACACTTGCCAGCTAACAAGCCCCTTCAATTAACAACTGGAGAAGGGGAGTATATACGTGAGTTACCTGGGCTACATGGCCTACCTGATTTAGGGAGTAGTAAGAGTATGTGATTACCAAGAAAAGGAGTAAAGAGATGTTAGCTCTTCTTGAGCAGTGTAAAGATCTGTGAACATCAACCAAATGATGAAAATGCTCTGCATTTGATAAAGACATGCTTAAAATTGGAATGAATGAGAGTATTGCACAAGTTAAATTTTCTTAAGAATGCAGAAAAAATGCATTTTAAGGTGTTACATTTATTCTGGCATATCTCTCTGTTCTTAAAATTAAATCCTGTTTGTTTCTTTTCCTTGCAATCAATTTAATGCATTATAATAGCAGAAGTAGAAAGTGCTAATAAATGTGTTCATAATGTTTTCTAGAAGAAGTAAGGTAAGATCTTGAGGGGAGTTGTTTCACCTTATTCCCCTTCTCTCCCCTATGCAGGCAGTGGGTAGGGGTCTTTCAAGTACCAGTAAAGAGAAAGTAATAAGACAAAAGTGTTACATTTATAACATGTCGTCGCTGCTTCAATAAACTATTCAGCGAATCAAAGTAGATTTTTTCTGCACTCACTCTTTTCCCCTATTGATGTTTCAAATAGTTTAACTATTCAGAGCTTTAAAACATGATATATAAGTATCATCAGAATTGATAGTGGCAGTTCTCATCAAAAGGTCACCCCCTATTGAGTATTGATCAAACACTCAGAGCAGTGCCTTAACCCAGGTCTCTAATTTCTTGTAATGTAGCCATAAGTGTGCAAGGGGCAAGTAGTATAAATGATTCACTACATTTTTTAGTGCTGAAAAATTACTGAAGTGAAATAACTTTTCTCTTGTTCTGTGTTTCATTGTCTTGGTTAAAGGAACAATATTTCATATTTAAAAGGGAGCAATTTTATTTATTTAAATTAGGCTTACTTTATTCTTCATCTGAAATGTGTAATAAGTCTGAAATAATTTCTCCATATAACTACAGGGAGGACACATTAAAACTTAGCTAAAACCTCTCTCCAGTCTCTAGATTTTCTATGATGTGTCTATTTATGGTGGATACTTGTTAATGTGAAACAACACCACAATATCACATGCTGTTTCCTAACTAATCTATTTACTATAAATATGAATTTGTCTCATCTCCTCGTTGGGCTCATACACACACAAAACATTGCAGGCAATGTAATATTATCTTGTGTACTTGTGAATGTCTTGATGTGTTTTGAGCAGAATCTCAATTGACATTCTCATAATCCTGAATGTCTCCGCAAAAACAGAAGCACAAAGGGCCAATGGATATGAAAGGAACTGTTTTTTATATTTGTTGGTGACCTTTTTTCATGCTGCTTATCAGGTTGAAGGATGATGCTTATATTAATTGTTCATCCCTTTAGAGTATTAGAGCATGATCACCCATTTAAGTTGTTTTAAGCTGTCATATCTAGTTCTTTTAAAAAATAGGCAAAGCTTTCATCTCAGACCCTGGAGGAAAAAAAGAAGAATAGTGCAATACAAACTGTAGTCAGTTTGCAGGAGTTACAAATGGATTCATCTGCCAAAACAAATTTGATCACAAAATTGAGGCAGTCAAGGAGACAACAAAAATATTAAAAGGTAAACGTGAACAACCACCTAGTAAGCAAGTAGTTTGGGGGGGGGGTTGAGGAAAAAACATCTTCCAAAGAACACTTTTCAACCTAACGACACTGGGATACACTTTAATGAGTTACGATTCAGTTCCCATCAGCTTCACTGGGATTTTTTCCCCCCCACCGAGTTCAGTATCACATATTCTATTGGGTCCTTGATGAAGGAAAGAAAAAACACCTCTTGCTATGTTCATTCTCTCTCTGTCTCTCGCTCCTCTGTAAGTATTAGCAGGTTTTATGCTTCTTTTTGGTTGTCTCTTAAGTGAATGGGTGTGAGTTTACAAGCTTTGTCCAAATTGGCCTAAAGGGTCTAGTTCAAAAAGATTTTGGCTCTTGAACACCTTCCTGCAGCTCTGGATATGGGGCTAAGAGTAATTTCCCTTGTGACTCAGTCATGAAATGACAGTGCCCGTGTAATTTACTGACCTTTACTTTATACCTTAATATGGTGGCATTATTTTTTCCCCTATCCCCCATATGTCTGTGTGGTGTATATTTATTTGAAAGTAGGAGCTATACTCCTGAAATATATTGAGAGCCTGACATATTTCCTTTTTCCAAATAACATGTTAGTGAATTTATTGGCATTCACTTGTGAAACATTAAGGCATGGTGGAAAATTATGTAATATCCTTGTTGTTTTTAATAAGCAAGGGAAAACTAAGTAAATGAAAGAAAGAAGAAATAGATATTGGGTTAGTTTCTGCTCTTTGGCCTGTGTTTGCTTTCAGAAAGATAAATGCTTCACTGCAGTGTTCAGTGCCCTTTTCCCAAGACTGCATTGTTTATAGGAAAACATGGAGGGGTTCTTGTGCTTACCTCATTGCAGATAACCATGTGGATGGTAAATAATGATTCTTTGAATTCACTTCATCGCAGTAGAACATCTTCTGTAAAAGGCTTCGTCAAGTTAGCCATTCTCAGGTGCATTTGGGAAATTAGTTTTATAATAACACCTGGTATATATAAAAAATGAACTGACTATAGGTGAAACTAAAAGGACTCTGTTATGTGTATAAGAGTGTCATACAGCTGGGAGTTGTTGTGAGAGGGGGGAAAAATGGAAGATATTCCAAAATTGGAAAATCAGCTTTTTTGAGAATTCCAACTGATGTCTTTATACTGATGAAAAAAATTAACACACATACTCTAAAATAATAGATAATTTCTTTGTAGAGAAATGGTCTGAAAATATATGTGTTGTGTTACATCATCTTGGACCTTACATAGTACTTTGAAATTCAGCTTCGTAATGACTATGACTCAGAGCTCTGAGTTTATCTATAGTGGACCCCGTAACGTTCACATGTCACGTACAGTCGCTTCTCTGTCCCATTCCTTACGCTCCTCCCCAAATTATGTTCCCAGGAATCATCACTGTGAATTGTTTCTTAGAACGCTGTTTGGGACCGTGTCTCTACTTGTAGAGTTGTCCCCACCAGCTCTAGAAGAGCAAGACAACATCTTGGTAGTAGGAAAGATTGGTAGTAGGGAGGAGTGGCTGGCATGCTGTCACCGTCTGCCCCGTGTTCCACTGGGGACTGTCACAGTCCTGCAGAGAAGGTGTGCTCCTAATCCCTCTCCAGTCCTTATGGTAGTGTACTCCTCCTTTAGAGCCCTGCCCTAAGCTTTGCTTATTAGCAAAGGAGAATCCTGAAGCTCCCTGATTCCGATATAGGTGTCGGTAGTCACTGAGTATGGATGCGTACCCTTACATCCAGTTGACATTCACCGGTCTTCTGCAGGGACACAGCAACACTTGGTCAGTCTGGGTGGGGTGCTTACACGCTCTCTCTTCCTGCCTGCCACGACTTTGATGTTTGTGTTTTCTGAAGCTGTTAACAAAAGGGAGGGGTGGTGACTACCCTGCCTCCACCACAGCTGACTGTTGGTGCCTGCCCTGAGCTCCGTGTCAAGAAAACAACCCCCCTCCCCCCCCGGGGGAACGACAAAATGACCAAGCAAAAAGGCTCTTTCTTTCCTTCTCTCTCCTTTCTTTTTTTTATTATGATGCACATCAAATTTCCTCTCCAGGGACTAGGTCCTGGACAACCCCCTGGCTCAATTAGTTGTCTCACCAGCATTGACTCTTCCATGCCCACCGGCAAGTGGGGAGTCCCTTTAGCTTCTCTTACTGATGACAGCCGCATCTGGCTTAATTGGCACCCTGCAGCCGGTAACAAGCCAGTGTAAATAAATACAAAACGAAGGATAAGATACGAGGGAATGTTGCCTTCTTCTCTCTCCCTCTGCCAGGTGATAGCTCTCTTCCTCCGCCCCGGCAGCCAGGGTTTTGTTTCCCATTTTCAGTCTCAATGTATCCTTTTCCTTTATCCTTTCATCATGGCTGCACGTGGCTTAATTGGAAATCTACAGTGATCAATTAGCACTTAATGAAAACAAAAAAGCCTGCCGTTCGGGAGCATCCACCCCTCTTATTTTCCTCTCTTTACTTTCCTTTTTTCTTTCTTCGTATTGTCTTTTTTCTCGTCTTTTACTCCTTTAGCACTGGCTTCCCCAACCCTCCGTGGTCCAGTCAGGCTCACACCCTGGTCCTGGGGCCTTCAGTCTTGGGTTGAGCCATCCCAGCTTCCATCCTGTCCACAGTCTTCCACCTTCCATCTGATCTCCCCCCCAGTCTGCTCCGTAGCCCCTGGATATTGCTCTGGCCATGGATCCACACCAATCCACCTCACCCCCCAAGGTGCTAAAGCTGGACTGGGGCAAACCAGGAGCTCCCGCTGTAGTGTGGAGGTCCGAATCTGGTCGGACTCATATCTGTGGCTGAGGGAACACCCTAGGTGAGTATCCGTGGGTCCTTCACAATAGGGTCTCTGGGTTCTTCAGACTCTTTGATTTAGAACTGAAAACTCAAGGTTACATGCCTGTCCATGTTGGCACCATTGCTTGCTTCTCCATCCATCAGTGCCAGGTTTCATCTCTCTAGCTGCAGTGGTAGCCAGTCTCTTCAGTGCCCTAATACTTCAATTCCATACATACTGTTTATATATCAGTCTTCTATTGGAGTTATCCTTGATATATTTGAATGTATATAATGTACATTGTCAACCCCTCAGTGTTCTATGCCAGGCAATACAATTAATACCTACTTGACTCCTCCTATATCTCATATTCAGTTAACCTGTTCAATCTCATAAGTATCAGTAGAAAGACAAGTAGGCAGTCACCCTTTTTTATTATCAAAATTGTACAGATTTTTTTTGGACATTTGCCATAAAGTCACCATTTGCACAAAGGCCAGGACAAGATTTTCTCTTTAAAAAAAAAGAAGTGCTTTCTAAGGATGGAGAGGAGGTCAAGGGGGGAAGTGTTATTGTAATGAAACACTGTACTATGTATTATGGGAGGAGATAGATTTGAGGAATGAACTACAGGAACTAAAAGACAGCATGATTTGTTGTCTTATTGCATTTTAAATGTAACTTGCCTACTTTGTGATGATTTTATCACTTGCCCATTGAATACAATAATTCTCAGAGGACTAATCTTTCCTCCTACACCACTGATGTAGGACTGTACTGTATTTGATGATCAACAATGGTACTTTCCAGAAAGTGTTTTAAGTGAGTAGTGCTCAAAGGAAACAGATCTAGTAATAGTATCAAATCAATACACTTTTATATTTGATGAACACACATTTATACTGAATAAATGTACTACTACCCAGTCCTTGTTCAGCTGGTTTACCCACATAAAAACCTCACAGCAACCATATCTTTGTCTTGGTACAAATTTTTATGAAAGATGGTTTGAATATTTATTCAAAGTATATTTCTATAATGAGATTTTTGTTCCTCTGCATATAATCAAAGTCACCATAGAACCATGGCAGCATAATTAGAGATTATTATAATGCTATATGAAAGCTGGGGGAAATTACTTAGGCATACTTTCACATTTATTTATTTATATATATAAAATTTGCAGACTATATTTATTTGAGTTTTTAAAATTTATTTTGGTTATTCTGTTAACATTTGTGAATTTGTTTCTTGAAAATACACAGTCACTAGAGAATGTTATAATATATGCTTGTTCTTAACTCATTATTTAAGAGCAGTTAATACAATGAGGATTAGCAGGAACAATTGCAAAGACTCCTACAGCAAGGATTTCTACATTTCTATCCAGGATCCACCATTCTGTCCAGGATCCTTCATGGCTTCTACTAAGTAGGAAGAACAAAAGGCAGTAAGAATGCACTGTATTACAGCAGTGTCATTCAAATTTTGTCGAAATACAACTGGAGTTGATTGAGTTTCTCAGGGATTTAAATGAAGAAATCTCCAATTTTTGGTCTGACCACAGTTAGGTTCAAAGTAAGTGCCAGGCTGCGTAGGCCTATGGAAATAGGGGACAGTCTAGATATTAAGAAAATATGAAGTCCAATGGTTGGTTCTTTCTCTTTACTGGTAATGAAAACCCCTACCCACTGCCCCCAGAGGGAAGGGGGGAAAACCCCAAAATCCCCGACCAAGCTCAATGGGACCTTTCTCAGGTGGAATTTAAGTACCATGCCCTTTTTGGGGTCTATCTTAAGGTCCGTGCTCCAGAGAACTTACAGTTTAAATTATCCTTGTGGTCCAGATAAGAACATATGGATACATCTGTATATATAGCTGGATTTAGGCTCTATCTTAACTGCAAAGAAAAGGTGAGTTTTTTTAAAGTACTGATAGCTATCTAAAAGTGAAATCCTAGTGGAGATGAGGCACAGGTAATTCTTACTTTAATGTAGCGAATTAAGTTTAACTCTACTCCACCACCTGTGATTTAACTCTTAACTACTTTAAGATAAAAACTGCACTGCCTTGCCTCAACTTGATTTTACAGGGAATTAGCTAGCTTGATTTAAAAATACCTTCTCTGTAATGAAGGCTTCATCTCTGTACTGTAGAGATGTAAGTAACCATACTGTTGAAATCAAATAAAAGTAATTGAATTTGGAGTCTTAAGAGGTCAAGTGACTACTGGTAAAACTGTCTTAGTAATGATAATTATGTCTGTAAAGTTTATTTGTTGGAGATAATATTGAAGTGAGCAAAGAACCCAAATGGAACAGTAAAATAGAAAAATGAAAATATTTCGCAGTTTTGAGGTGGGGGTTGCTTTCATAATACTAACACACAAGTTTAAATGCAGGAATATAATTGTGTCTTGAATTACCTAGTATGCAACTAAGAAAATAAATGTTTTGGACAGAAAAGAAAAGGAATGGCAGAAAGGCTTATTCAGAAGAAGGAAGGCAGCCCTTGGCATTGGATTCTGTGAATTTATTTAGAACAAAGTATTTTTGGAGAGGGTAAACACAGAAAAGAAGCAGAGAAGGGATTTGGTTTGCTAAAAGGGTAAAAGATGCAGCAGAGAATGGATGCAGTCCAGAAGGGAAATTGGCTTAGAACAGATGTAAAGTCATAAAAATGATGTGAAAGTCTAAAGAAAACATGTTTCATTTCAGAAGATTAAAAGTGTTGTTAATATTTCGCAGAGGCAAAGTGCTACTGAGCTAGTGCCTAAGTGAAAGTGCATTGTGAAATATTTAAGCATTTGAATTGTTTTGCTCCTGTGGGAATTCATTGGAAATTGTTGAGTTTATTATCCAGGGCATGTTAATGGATGTTTGACTTTAAGGGTGATTATTAATGAAGGACAAATGAAACCCATGCTAGGCATGGTGCCATATTACCTTGAGCTGTTATTTTATTAGCTAAGTTGACTTGAGTCTGGCAGTACTTGTTGGAAAACCACAAATGTTATGGGAAGTGGTGGTAGCAAAATGGTAATAGCATTGTGTCAATGGACATGAGGCTCTCTTTTGAATTGGATGCAAAACAGAGGTCCTTCTGCCACCTTTCAAAGACCCCTTATCATTTTCAGCTGGACTAAAAAGAGTAAAATTGGCAGCATAGCTTAACCCTGATCCATTCTAGACAGTCAAACGTACTTGCAGTTTTAATTAGGGGGGCATTGCAATCCCCCTCGGTTGAGGACGATCACTCCCATGGGTTAAGTAAAGGCTTGTTGATGGCTAAGAAGGCTGATCCTGGCACTACAGACTCTGACAAATATCACCAGTGGTGGTTCAAGAGTCAGTATTATTTAATTGCGAAGTTGTTTAAAACCTACTGTGCTTAGTCCCATATCTTCAACTGGATTTTTGTCTTAATACAGAGATCAGGGCTGAGCCAAGAGCTGGTAAAATACTTTGGTTGGACTGTTTGGATGTAATCACTGGAGCTGTTCAAGAATCTTCTCACAAGACTTTTTCTGCTCAGAAATCATTGACTTGTCACAACTGACCATAACCCATAAAATAGTTTCAAGTGTACCTCTGTTGGGGGTGGTTTGGCAGGTTTAGGATGCAAATGGTGGTGAAAACCAGAGTGTGAGGCAGATTCCCACATCACCAGAATACCCAGGAGCCAGGGACTGAAGCACTCACCTGGACTGTATATTTGAGATGCAAATTCAAGTCCCTGCTCTGATGGGTACTTGGATGAAGTGGAACAGCTGTAGTAGGAGATATTCCTTTCTGGGTTTCCCTCAGTAACCAAATCCTGGTGTTTGGAGCACTCAGTTGGGATGTAGGATGCTCAGGTCCCTGATCTAAACTGGGCAGAACAGGGACTAGGACTTATGTCTCTGATATCTTAAATGAGTGGCTTAGTCATTTGATTATTTGTTGCTTTCAAGTATGATAGGGGAGGAGATGTTTGTCTGTTTTTTCAGAGTCCTCCTAATGCAGAATGGGAAGCATTTTTAAATCTTAAAATTTTTGTGGGGAAGAACTTTTTTTTTCCTTTCTGCCAACTGTAGTAATGACAAATCCTGTGTGATGATGTGCTAGCAGTTACCCGAAGGAGACCAGATTCTCAAAGGTGATATATAAGGTAGAGCTTCACAAAACATGAGGCATCAATTCTCTGGCAACCAATGACAGAGAGGTGGAAAGTGGCTGCTGAAGACTTTGAAAGCCTAGTCAGGTGGTATGGTATGTTCGGGACACACACAGCATGTAATGATGATCTCTTCATCCTGTATTAAGCAGTTACAATGTTCTTGTGCGTGCCCTCGATATTGAGACCAAATGAGTGCCATTGACATCTCTAGAGATTAGATAGAAATGCTTCATCTTTGGTTTCAGGAAAGGCGGTTCAGTGTGAAGATACCTAAATTTCCTCTTTCTGTTGCTGATGCTGAGCTGAGTGAAGCCAGTGATACATAAATGGGAATTACCAAAGGAAGCAAGTTTTTAGTCACACTCCTTACAGAGGAGCAATTAAAAAAAAAAAAAAAAGACGGATTTGGACCAGATTTAAAAAGCAAACTAGTGTTAACTAGTAAACTAAAGGAAGTATCAAAATGCTAGTAGTGCAGTCTTAAATTATTCTCTGAAATACTGCCACACTGTGGTAGTTTATAAAATATAACACAGACTAAACCTGTCTGCGTCTAGTCAAATCCTAGAGCAGGAGAAACAAAACTACTTTATCTCTTAGTTCCCATTATGGTAAGAAGGTTTTGGGTAAGGCGAGTAGTCATGCTGATACTCCCATCAGTTTTGGCCCCTTTTCTAATCATATCAGCCTTTTATTGTCTGTAGTACTCAATACTCATTACCTTTGGGAGATTTTTATATTCTTATAAATGAACAGGGTCTGCTCCTGAGATAAGCAGAGGAGAAAGGTTAAAAGAATGAATCCACAAACCGATGCATTTCGTTTTTATCCCGATTGTCTTGTTTTGGAGAATGCTGACACAGAAGGTCATCTCGCTTTTGATTATCTTACTCTTGTGTTGAGGCTTAATTTTAATATTTATTACTTATGCTAATAGCCATCTCCTGAGCAATTCTCTAGGCTCTAACATCCATTGAAATAAAAACAAAGCCCAAAAAATCAACCAATTATCAGTGGACTCTGAAGCTCTAAAACAACTCTTCCCCAATATCCATCCAAGTCTTGGGTGTCTCTTCTTTCAATGCACTTGTAAAATTATACCCCAAAAACCAGAAAGACTTCAGAGATCGTCTCCACCAAGGTATGTTCATCTAAAATAAGCCAAACATGCAAGTCCTGAAGTATACAATGCTGCTAACCTTTTCCAGTTTATACCTGGCAGGAGTTTTCTCTAGAGGGTCACCTTGCCTAATCATCATGATATTCTGTCAAAGTTTTGGAGTTAAACTGAAACATCTGGGACTAAAGCTCTTCGGGTGTCTTTTCTTGAAGCTAGCTCCCAGAGGCAGATCCAGAATTAAGAAAAGGCAGGGGGAGGGTGAAGCAGATCCCACCAACAGCCCTCAGACCAATTCAAGGGATGGGAAGCATAGCTCAAGCCTCTAGGCTGGTGGGGGATATAAGGAAGAGAGGTAGCCAGGGAATGGGGGTGAAAGCCCTGTCCACCACTGAGGACCCCAGTTGAGCCTGGCACCTGTGCAGCTCCTCCCCGCAGCCCTGGCAGCAGGCAGGTCCCTCTTTCCTGCCCCTGCTCGGCCCCATCAGTGTCCCCCTGGGGAGCACCGTGGGGCTGCTTCTGCTGCCAGGGCACACACTCCACAGGAGCAAGGGAACTATTCCAGCACCCCTACTAAGCTGCAGCCAGGATTAGTACCCCACTTGCCCCTCCCTGCCCCCAGTGATGCTACTGGGTTCACCCTTCCTGCACAAGCTCCATCCCTGCCTTGGTCCCTGTTCCTTGGTCTGACCTTCACTCCTTCCCAGATTCATTTCAATACACAGTGCAAAGGGGTGTGCAACCGCACTACTGCACGCCCCCCCCCTGCCCCAGATCTGCACCTGCCACCTCCTTAAGGTGCAGCTGGACATGTGGAAAGTTTGTGAACATCATTGCACTGTTAAATACGACTTGGCATGTTTGCACAAGGCCGGCACAGCACTTTACAAAGATTAAATCAGTTAACTTTCACACTGTCCTCTGGAGGCAGGTCATTCTGCAGATGGATAAGAAGCAATGAGGGCAAAATAAATTAGTTGAGGCCACCAAGCGGTTGTAGGGGAGACAGAAAAGGAGCCCAGAAGCCCTACGTTCCACTTCCCTGCTTGTATCCAGTCAACAAGACTGCTTAACAGTACTAAGTCTTGATATCAATTTGTAATAGAGGAGTTTAATGCAGTCAGTGGGGTTTAATTTGAAATTGATGGCAATTCTTTTTTTTAAATGAAAAACCTTTTTTACTAACAAATCAATACTGTATTTTGTGAGACTGGCTACCACTGAAACCTTTGGAATACCCAGACATATGGCTACACTGAGCACAGATTAAGCAAGGCTGAGGGTAATTAAGATAATAGTGGCCTTCTCCTGCTTTAATTACTTTTCACTGTATTATATGGCATTGCATTGTTCAAATGTTGCTAGTAGGAGTGAATAGATTGTTTGACATTTTTACCATGTGCAGTGTTCACATTATATAGCATTAATAAGGTCAGCACACCTGAGGGGCATGGGGGGTGGTATAGCCATTGCATAGCTTTTTCCCCTTCCTGCTTTAGCATATGCCACAACTGAGGCTCCACAGGTCATTGTGTTGATATCTCTGGGTTTTCCACTGCCAGATGGCTGGGTTACTAGCATGTGGTCTCTGTCTGTGTCTCTCTTTTTCCTTTTTTTTTTTTTTTCCTTTGGTATATCTTTAATTCTGAAGAGTTTGTTAAATCTGTGAGTACAGCATGTATAATTTCCTCATTAAATCAATGGACAAGGTCATTATATGTTAAAAGGAGGAAATAACTAGTTCACACATGTTATCTCCACAAAAATATGAGCTGAGCAATTCTGTGCTGACCTTTCAATATCATTCAGAATTAAATTCCATATCCAATCTGCTACCATGTTTCTTTATGAGGTTACTATATCATAAGACTCGCATTTAGGGCCAAGATATAACCTATTGCTCTGTAGTGGGGTAAATGTGGTAGGGTGTTTTTGTTTCACACTCTGATCTTCTGTTTTATATAAAATGTTAAATACAGGATTTAATGAATGTAAAAAGTTATTTTCTAAAATGTATTGGCCATGTGTTCATAAACTAACTGCTTAGTGGAATAAAGCAGCTATTAGCTTTGATGCATATACTGCTTTCTCCATAAATACAGGCCTCAATATGCTTAGCACAAAAATTGGAAGCGCTCACATCTTTAAGTACAGCAGAAAAGATAAGACATTAATATAGATTCATAATTAGAAAATGAATTGCTCTGCCTCAGAGTCGGAAAAGGGTTGTACAAGATGCAACTCAAAATTTAAAGAACACATTGATCCTGAGGCTGTAGGGATACAAAATACTAAGGGACCGGGATCCAAAACTAGTAAGACCTGCCTTGTGGAATGATTTGAGAAGGGAGCTACTGGTGAACCATGCCAAGTTTTCCCATCTGTAAAATATGGGCCTCAGTTTTCCCATCTGTAAAATATGCATAATAAATATTAGAGTTATTTTGGTCTATGCATTTGATAATATATCAAATATGTTAGAGGACAAACTTGTTTCTGCAGACCTCTTCTCTAAAGCCTTCAGCATAATTCTCTACATTTGTTGCTGAAAAGTCAGCTGCCCTTCAGCAAAATAAGCACTCTTAAGCAAGTTCTACCTTTCCTTCTGTCTCTTCCAAATTCAGGAAGATGGGCCCTCAGTCTTAATTAGGATTTTTGAACATTAATATAATTTTGAATATTAATATAATTAATATTGCACTACTTGTTAATGTAGTTTACTATTATTATTAAGAGGTGAAGCAAGTCACACCTTTGATGGAAATATATTTCTAGTTGTGCACCTGATACAGGCCTCTATTACCAAACAGGACTCGGGCCTATTTCCTTCCTATATGTACAAAGTTATCCACCTTGCTGCTGCTGGGTTAGAGGTACAGGGTACATGCAGATGATGCACCTAGATTGATCTAGCTAGGTTTAGGTCAATCTAAGTGCCAAACTCTGTATACATTCAGGGAGTTTAGATTGGGCAAAAAATGGCCAGCTTGATCTAACTTAATTCACCTCAGGAGGTACACTAAATTAGACTGGGCACAAATTAGCTCCATCTACTGCACATGTGAACACATTTGGGATGCAGCCCTGGGGGCTGAGAGCACCTAACTACTTCCCCCAGCTCCAGGGCTGTACTCTTCCTACCCCCCGCAACTAGGGCCCCCCATCCCTTCCACCTCCAGATGGACAGCCCTCATCATGGAGCCACCAACCCCACCTCATTATTGATATTCAAAAATTGAGCTGGGTGAAACTGTGTTGCCATCTCGTGAAACTTTTCTATGCTTTTAATCTGTATTGGGATAATACCCAATCTACTGAATTTCTAGAAAAATGAGACGCATTAAGTAGCCTAAGAATTAATGTACTTTTCTTGGTGGGGGGGGACCCAAGTCAAGAATTGTCATGTTTTGGCTAAGAAATATCTTGAAAAAATCCTGGCCAATTCCAATTACAGTGTAAATGCAGGGCCACCTGGAAAACTAGTCCAAACAGAAGAGAAAGGTCTGAATCTGAGAGTGAGCTTATCTATTCTTAAGACAATGAGAGGTTACTAAAGTTTACAGAAGATAAATAAAAAGCTTCCACCAAAAAAAAAAAAATAAGGATGCTCAGGAAAAGGTCAAAACAATTTGAAAGAGATTTTCCTCTTGAAATAAGCCAAGTAGTTATGTTGTTTTAAAAAAGGAAATGAAATCT
Source organism: Crocodylus siamensis (assembly GCF_052110815.1). NCBI lineage: Eukaryota > Metazoa > Chordata > Crocodylia > Crocodylidae > Crocodylus > Crocodylus siamensis. Next base: position 11,964,056 of record NC_143403.1, on the reverse strand, counting down.
TCTTTGTGGCAGACTTATTCATGTAAAACAGATTAAAATATGCATTCATAATATGTAAATATAGAGTCAATTAACATGGAGTTATTTTACAGTACAAATGATTGTAACCTGCCTGTGTCCTCTGGTATGACTTTGAAACTGAAATGTTTCTTTTCCTCATTTGTGTCCCAGTTAACAAAAATCAATAAATAGAGTTCTGTATGAACAGGAGGGCAGTTTACAAATTTTCGGTAGGTGACTTGATTTTACAAGGATAGATGGGCTCACGGCTCATGCAGCTTGTAGCACATGGGCTGAGATCAATGTAGGCTGACAATTATGTAAAAGAATGTCAGGAGCTCGGGGTACAAATAGATGTCATCTGACATCACATTTGTGCTGCCATCAGTTTTTATGGTGGCAAAATGCCAAGCAAATAGACTTCCCTATCCGTTGTTGTAGCACATCACTGGCACATCAAAAAGGACTAATAAATTGTGCTACTTCAGTGCTGCTGACATCTGTTTGGTCTGTGGTGGTAGAGAGTAGGCAGCCGAGAGTTTTCTGTAATCTCCTGCTATCCCAGGTAGGTGCTTTGGAGGCTTGAGGAGACCAATCCTGTGCACCCCGGCCATGACTGCACAGTTGTTGCTGCACAGTCATTTAGTAGTAAAGCAAGTACTAAATGACCTGAACATTAACAGGTGTTACTGTGCAGTACCGTCCCTGCACAGTTTCTTTCGGACACTACTGTGTATTGGCAACAAGCTACTGTGCGGTAGCTCATTACTACTGCGCTGTATCACCACCGCATGGTTCGTGCCTGGCAACACTACTGCATGGTAGCAATGAGCTATTGCACGGCAGCATCTTGTGTAGATGCACGCCCTGAGTAGGATTGGGTCTCTCAAGCCCCCCGAGCTCCTCCCTGGCTACCCTGTTTATGGAGATGTCCAGGGATGCATCTACATGAGATGTTTACGATGGAGCTACCCCGTTAGCTCCACAGTAAGGTCTCAGCATCTACACAGTATTAGGCCACAGTAAAGAAATTAACTCCATCGCAGGCTAGTGGTCCTATGAGGCCATAGTAAAGAAATTAACTCCACCACAGGCTAGTACTTTTAAATACAAGGGCTGTCCTGCTATAGCATTATTTGTGCACAGCAATGTATGTGTAGATGCTGGCTGGGGCATGAGGGTGCTGGCTGCCTAGCGCCACACTGAAGCACCCTTGTGCCCCAGCCAGCCCCTCTGCAGCATGTTAAGCTGGGTCACAGCAGCCCCAAGCTGCCAAGCTGACCTCCGGGGAGCCTGCCAGCCGGGTCTGCTCAGACCCAGCTCAATGTGCGGTGGTCCCAGGCAAGCATGTAAGTGCAGCACCCAGGAGCAATAAACTCTGACATGTTACGCACTGGAGTTTATTGCATCACATGAATTTTATGTGTAGACATACCCTGTATGCGGGGAAAGTCAGGATTCCCTCTTTGTGCAGACTTGCCCTGAGATCTCCAAGAGTGTGTCTCCACAAGCAGTGAAAGCCTGTATAGCTCCCAGCATGGAAACACGGGATCTAAGGAAACGTTGGGTGCTCTGTCCCTCCATGCTGGGCCCACATGACCTCAGGGTCTCCATGCTGAGGCCTGTGCTGACCGGTGCCTCGTGGAGGCATAGGTCCATGCAGGTCCTAGTCAGGGATCCAGGTCATCCCCAGCATCCGTGCTTCCAAGCTGGGTCAGTTCAGGACTTGACGTGGTCAGCAAGAGACCCGGGAAATCGTTAGACAAAGGGAACACATCACCCCTTGTATGTTGCCCAGTAAAGCAGATCAGCATGTCCTGCCACAGCTGATCAGCTTCAGTTTAGTGACATCTATTTCTACCCTCAGAAAAAAGATTAGACTGGAGATGCTAGCACTGATCTTTTTCTGCCTTCTATCACTTGTACTCATTTACACTCCCACCAAAATAGATGTAAAAGGGGTTTGGAGGCTAATTGAAGAAGGAAAAGTTCTGGGTACACTTTCTACTGTCGGGTCATACACAGGTTCTGACTCAGCACAAACTTAGAGTTAAGCTTGTGAGTTGTCAGGTTGTCTTCACCTACAGGTTCACCACTAAACAATATTTTTCTGAAGTCACGACAACTATTGTTCATTCAATTCTTAACTTGATTATGCCATATAAGAAAGGAACCTAGAATGAAGAGAGGCTGCAAGTGCCAAGAACTGCAATTCATATGTGGAATTTGGATATCCCATTTAGGTGTCCATACCATAAATACCTGGATATTTGGCCCTTGTCTACATGTAGGGTGGTCTTATGACATCTTTCTGTTCGCATGCAAAACGAAAATTACAGATGAAATATTCATCACAAGATATTTTAATTGCATTAACCCAAGTTGCAAATATTAAACATGCTTCTAGCACACTAAAGACCCTGGCTCGACTAAGTATGAAACTACCCAAATTAAGGAGATTGTATGAGGGTTTTGTGCATTTGCTGTCTTCAGCATTTGAAAGCAGTTTCTTCTGAAAGTCTGACTACTTAAAATTCAAGCACTATGCAACTAAGAAACTCCAAAAAGAGGTAATGAACCATAAATTATTGCCGTTAGATATTTAATACTCAATCAGTATGTGCTCTCTCATGCATATCCCACTGGCATTGCATTCATTCTGACAGTGTGGTACTGGTTCAATTACTTTGCTCATTTACAATAAAAGATTAATGAAAAGAGGTATATTTTAGTTCACAGAGATTAATTGCATCCCTTACTTCCCTTACACTAGAAATATTCAACCCATAATCCTGATAGCTTTTTCGTCAACAAGTACATGGAAAATTAATAGACTTTCTTCTGCTGGAATCCTCAGCAGGTTTGCAGATACAAACATCCAGGGAAAAGCTGACTGAAAGTTGGCTTTCTGGTACGGAAGAATTAATTTACTTACCTTTTTTTTCTTTAATTCACGCTGATGCCACTTTGAATTAGCCAGCATAAAAAGGCACGCACAGTACATATTTTAAAACTGCACACTTTTTGTCTTGTATATGCAAAACTAATCCACGTAGTGTATTCCCTCTTGAGGTAAAATTGAAGGCAGCTAGTCATAATGAGGGTTGATTGACAACTCAAACACTTTAAGGGATATTATTGCCTTTTAAAATCAAAGAGCTTTTCTACTTGGCAAGTGAATGCTGAGATTGCTAATAAACTTTTTCTTTTTTTAATTCTGCAATGAACATAGTTGATATTTATTTAAATCAGAGAAATTGAACTTCCACATTCCAGCAGGTTTAAAGGATGAGTGGCTTCTGGTGCTTCTCCACTGTGCATCAAAGATTCAAAGAAAACAAAACCCAAAGAACCATTTCTTCACATATGTAATATCAATACCATAGGCCTGGAAAGAAACGCTTTATGCTGCCTTATTTGGGAAGAGTTATATCTATTTTAACACAGTAAACCAGTCTAAGGATAAAAGCAATAAAAGGCAGCCATTATACCATCTAACACATTAAACAACAGAAACGAGCTTCAATGTGAAAATAGAGGCATTCAACGTGTAAATATGCAATCTAGATCTTGACCGTTCCAAATTTATTCAAGGCTTTTTAGTTCTTCCCCCTGAAAAAAAAAAGGAAAAAAGCCATAGGGGCCATTTGTTAGATCATTAAGAGTCAAAGAGACTAATTTCAAAAGGTCTGAAGCCTGGATAAACATCTAGAAGTTCAGAGGCTTTCCCTGGAATTTATCCCAAATCTCCATTCCTCTTGAGCCTACAATTTCTAGATGAAAAATCTCACAAGAATAATCTTTCCTGAAATATTTCAGCACTTCTGGTTCTGGTCCCTAGTGGCAACTATTAGCAGAAAAAAAAATCGTAACTGAATATTTCAGAATTTATAAAGGCTCGCTTTGGGCATAAAAAATAGATGAATGCTCTGGATGTGTATCTGGGAGATGTGCTTCTTATACTAAACCTGTTTGGTTCTTTATAGTCGCAGTGTTAAATCTTCCGGAAGTGGTTTTGAAAATGTACCTTTACAGTCCCCTTCCAAATGCATTTAAAAATATGTACCAGCTACCTCAGTATACCTTTTCAGGTTCGGCTGTATGCAATCCAGTGATTATAAAAATAAATAAATAAATAAATAAAATTCCTAATTTTTGCTGTATTATTTTTTCACCTCATTAAGGTTTGCTGCTTCATCATTAAGTCAGTGGGGGCTTTGCTATTGATTTTAATGAGTATAAAATCAGGTGCTAAACGCTTCCAAGCTAGACTGTACTATTTAGGAACTGCTTGAAGTAATGAGTATTGTGGAAGGGCCTTGTCTCGGGAGAAAGACCTGCTGGCTCCATGCTTCTGAGAGCTCCTGGGTGTGCCAAACCTGCACACTGCTTTGCAAGGTGTGGAGAACTCTTTTGACCAGTGCAATGGTGACAGAGCCATGAGTCTGATTTGTTCCTTTATTTTGAGGTGTTGTCAATGTGGGGTAGACATAGGAAGCAATCCCTGCCCTCCCATGAGGAGCTACAGTTCTCTGGCCCCTTCACCAGGCAGCCCTATGTCCCTGGGAAGCCGACTCAACAAGCCAGCTGCAAATTTGAATCAGTCAAGATCTGGATTTTTATTATTTTATAATCCTGGTTCTGGTACTTCATTAGTCTTGATAGGTTGAGCCATTTTCTGTCAACATTTTCCTTCCATACTTCCTTCTAAATGCACTCAGACAGGCCTAGACATAGTAACCCAAGGGCTTTTTTTGGTATTGGCCTAGAAAGTCAGTATATATTTCTAAACCATATATTTGTCCCATCTCCGTCGCAATTTTACTGCAAGTTAAAGTTTTATAATCAAGAGCCCATTCATGTGCAAAATTACACTGGTGTAATTCTTTTGACTACAATGAAATTCCTCTTGAAATACACTGAGAGTGCTAGTGATCAAGTTACATATTGCTTAATATGCAATTCTTTTTTACCTATTGCCCAGTTGAGTTTTTGTCCTTTTTTGCAAGTGGTTTCTAAAAGAGAAATTGGCTTTTTTGGCAGCACCTTGGTAAATCATTCTTGATGTTGACCTCTTAATGTTTCTTAATAAGCAAATCTGGTTGTTTCCTGATATTTTACATTGATTTTTTTTTTTTTTTTTTTGCAAAAGCATCTGATTGAATACCTTTAATATATGTACTTGTTCTCCATGTAGAACCTGCATCCACATATTTTAAATCCCACATAATCTAACATGCTGTAGTCCCCACCTGTACTGGTCTTTTATTTGGAAAACTTATTTGAATGGAAACTGACTTTGTTTGGTAACTGGTCTGTCTTTTGATGAGTTGTCAGTTTATTAATAAAATGTTAGAGCTGTCTAAAATTACATCAGCAGAACTTGATCTAACTGTTTGCAGAAATCATCATGTCTAATTAAAAGAAAAAGGTTGAGAATTAGGCCCTAAATCATCAGTTAATAAGACTCATAATTATGCACAAGTCCAATGGATTTTTATAGAAAACAACTTCTTTTATATAAATGTATTGAGTTATACTATGGAATTTGATAGGGGATTATATAGTGCATATAGAATTGGATATGTTGTTTATAGGGGAGACATTGTTTTAATTCAAATTCTGTGTCTATCACAGACCCCCTTTCTCAGTGGACCACCAGCAACAATTGGACCCAGCTTTTGGAGATCAGGCACTAAGGCCAAAGTAAGGACTGAGACTAATTTTAGATGTAGGCACCTAAATTCTTAGTCCTGAGACGCTGCTCATTTGCAACTGAACTCTAGAAACATTTAGTTCTCTAGGTGCCTTCACTATTAATTTTGAAACTTTCCCAGATGTCTAAGGTTCTTCTTTGTATGCCTGGAAATGCTTCAGACTTTGCAGGGCTCCTAAATGCACCACCTGGCGGGCACTGAGGCCTATTCAGGCTCCCCTGTGCATCTCCTCTGAGAAGTGGAATCCAGTAGCCATACTGGACAGACTCCTAACTCCATACCTAGCGGATCTGAGTTCTGCACAAAATGCAGTGTCAGCTGCTGCTTTCTATTAAAGAATGGGGTGGGAAAGGAAAAGGAAGATGCAGAGGGGATGTTGGAGGTGCCATCTGTTTTATACAATAGCCTAGTGACCGAAATACTCATTTGGGGAAACAGGATGGGCACCTAAGATCTATTTCCATTCTTCATGCATTTTATTCAATTTTAGTTACAACATTTAAAATCAATAAATAGTTCTTGGATTCCCTGCACTTGGGTGATTCCCCAGACAGTTATGCTTCCTCCTGTGCTGTTACCTTCACTTGCATGCTAATCCAGGGGTGAGCAATTATTTTGGGCAGAGGGCCAGTTACTGAGTTTCGGCAAGCCATCAAGGGCCACATGACAGGCTGCCCAGGGCAGAGAAATATTATTTTTCTAAATTTTTTAGGGGCCTGCCAGGCCGGATAGAATGGTCTGGCAGGCCACATCCAGCCCCGGGCTGCATTTTGCCTACCCCTGCATCAAACACCCATGAATTATTTTCTGCACACTGTAAGATCCTAAAAAGGAGGGATGCATCAACTTCAGAATATCCGTAGCTTGCTGGGGGCTTTGAAGTTGAATCGGGCAGTCAGTTCTTCGGGCAGAAGAGGAATTGAACCTGGGACTCTTGTATCCCACATGCAATAACCATTAGGTTAATGTAAAAGGGTGACTTTTCCACTTCCACCAGCTTCATTTTTAACCCTTGCTCCATTTTTGAAAAGCCAGCGGTAGGTGCCTACCTTCAGCAGAGGACTTTGAATTCCAAATGTTGGGAAGTGTTTTGGTGAGCATTTTGATTTAGTAGATTATCTCATTAGACCAAATGGCAAGTTTAAGTAAGGAACACGGGGTCTGCAAAGGAACTTCTTAAGTGCACACACACTTTACTTTTAGACAGACCAGGGAGTTTTAGAATGGTGAAAACCAGGGAGAGTGGATTGTGCCCAAGTGTGTGATGTCCTTGCCTCTCCTGAGGCTCCTTGAGTGTGCCCAATATCTCTAGTGGGGAAAGGAAAGTCCATTCTGTCCCCATGCCACCATCTGGCTCCTTGTGTTCCTGGCAGTTGGTGCATGGCTCCTTTATTAGAAAGTACATCACTTTTAAAAGCTGCCTGGCACTTGCTCTGTTTTGCTGCTTTTGCTGGTGAGTCTTCATGTTCCAACCCCTCTTCGATTGCTGCTGATGCTGAGGGTATCTTTTTTAACATGTCATGAACATCTGCAGTGCACTCAGAAGAGCTTGTATTGTCTTGGTTATCACTGTTAAGTAAAGAAAAACAAATGAGTGTGTCTCTTTATAACTGTAATTTATATTTTTCAGCGGAGTTTCATCTCTCCTCTGCACTGCCCCCTGATCCATTTCTGATGGGAACACTTCAAACACTTCAAAACTCTGACCAAATAGCCTTCTAAAAATGTATTCTTCTATTTCCTGCTGAAAACACCTTCTAAGGCCTAGGATAGACGCAGGCTTCTGAAATCTTCATAAGCCCTGTGTCCTCAGTCATTTGCATCGTTTCCTGACTGCAGCCAGAGCCATTCTGAGCTGCTCCAAACAAGATAGTAAATAGGGGCGTTCCTCTCACTCCCTTGCCTGATCAAGCAAGAGCTGATAGGGGATTATTGAAAGGAGCATTTCAACAGGCTTGAGATCAGACATGTGGTGTAATCATCTATTCTTGCTCAATGTACAAAGGATCAACTTTTTATTTAATTAAAAATGTAATCTCGGAGCTCAGCAAAACCACAAACACAAAAAGAGGCAAACAGCCAAGACGGACAGAAAAAACTGATATCTTAAATCAAGGAAGGGAACATGGCCCTGATTATATTGAATTTCTTTAGTGGCCTTCAGTGTGTGACCTGAAATGCACAGGCGGACTTAATCGTGATCTTCTAGCAGGGGGAGAAGAATCACCCTGCTTTAACAATGCAATCAAATGTAAATTCTTCTTCCCTTGAAGGAGCTGAGATCATTCATTTTAGTTGCTGTACTTCTGAACTGAGGCTGATTGAAACTCAGCATTTGAAACAACCTTATTCATTAATGTAATATTTTAAGACAGTGAAACTTTATGAAAGGCTGTTTGCCAACAGTAAAAATCAGAAATAACTCTCAGAGTGAATTATTAAGAGCCACCCTCAGCTGTTACTGTGTGCTCAGAAGAATCTCCTCTTACAAACCATCCATCTTCTCTGTAGGCAGGTTTGGAGAAGAGAGCTCTTTTGAAGACTTTTTTAAATATGTAATGGTGTTCCCTTTGAGTCGGATGCACTTACCAATGTCCCCAGACCCTGGGAATCATGGCTCTAGTGCAAGGCCAGGGCTATTTTAAGTTTTTGAAAGGGATTATTAGACATGCTGCAAGAGCAGAGGATGGGATGTCCTGGGTTAACAAGTTCATTTCTTTCAGTCTTGTGTCCTGTTTGCAAAAGGGATGGAAGGGGAGGACTGGAGATTCAAAACTTCTATATTCTGAAACTTGATATACCCAAGTCAAGTGACTTGTACATGCCATGTTAGATGTCTAAGAAATTAGTGTGCCTAGCTCCAAGCTGCAATCCCAAAAAACCCTGACACTCTATAGCAGCTGCTGCCGAGACCCTATAGGGGCTGCAGGTGAACTTTTGCCTTTACCGTTCCCTAAGTGTCCAGGGCCTGATCTTCTGTGGGTGTCTAGAAGCACCTCATTTTTAATGAAGTAGAAGAGTTCAACATTTAGCTAATGGTTACACCCATTCTGGATCCAGAAAATAGGCATTACACCACCAAAGTCCTCTGAGAGCCTTGATCCATAATTGTGTTCTCAAAATACTCAGCACTTACCAATAGGGTCACACTCCCCATTGAATAAAGCAGCAGTTCATTTTATCATCAGCTTCAGCAATCCCTCACAGTCAAGGATGATCACTCCCACAGGTCAAGGAAAGGGTTGTAGATGAATTTGTTGATGGCTAAGGCTGATCCTAGAGCCTGGGATCTTGTATCTTATTTTGTAAGATAACCTGGTAGATAGAATATCTGTCTAGGATATGGAGGACCTAGATTCATTTCCTCTACTGCCTAAGGATGTTCATCTCTCAAGAGAGTGCACTAGTCACCATCCAGCATATGGGCAGTACATCTCTCCCTCCCTTCTGTTGCTGAAACAGTGCCAATGACATGAGAATGTAAGAAATGTCATATGGTCCATCTAGCCCAGTAGCCTGTCTCCACCAGTGGATGCTTAAGAGGGAGAGTATGGGTATTCGGCATGTCTAGTATAATCTGTACCCTGTCATACCCTCCCTGGCAAAACAAAATTCAAAGGTCGTTGGCCTACAGTGGGAGCGAGGAAGCAAGGCCTATTACAGTCCTTGCACCAGATTAGATTTCATAGATATTAGGGCTGGAAGGGACCTCGGGAGATCATTGAGTCCAGCCCCCTGCCCGAAGGGCAGGAAGTCAGCTGGGGTCATAGGATCCCAGCAAGATAAGCATCCAATTTGAAATTAGAGATATTGTAAATCTACCTACTGTTCAGATAAATCATAGAATTATAACACTCATCTTTAACTGTTATCTTTTTAAAACATCCTTGTATATATGTTTCAGTCTCAACCTAGTGGCTTGACTCTGAATCTTGACTTTGGTTTGTTAGAAAGAGTTAACATGGAAAAACTGAATTTTCATTACCGGAATATACAAAAGACGCTAATGACAAAAACCGCCCATGGCAGCAAGGGTCCCCCAGAATGTGTTGTGTATTGCCTCTTAGTGAGGAAGCTGCAGAAAAGATCATCTGGAAAAGGTGAAGAATAAAACATCTGTTGAGGGGCATTAGCAATGGCTGAAAGATGAGCGACGAGATGAAAATAAACAGTGCTATACACGTTTACACTGAATTATCTTAAAAGACACAGTAACAGGAGAAGAAGAAAGCTGAAAATTAAGGCTCTTAGTAGTAAGTCAGTATATATCTTTGCATGTGAACCTCAGCTGAAAAGCTTTCACCACCTGAACTCCCTTGAAAAAAATTAACACTTGAATTCTAGACACAAATATGCAGCTGATGTATTTGTTGCCTGTCTTGCTCTGAAGTAATTAAGCTTTTTAAACTTTTATTTCTTATTCATGTTTTTTTTAATATGTATGTACCATGGTGGCATAACATTTGGAAAATATTAAGGGAAAATACAGAAAGTGATGTTACCAGGACAGCATAACTAACTGTAGCTGTTCCAGGACCTAGTTTTGAGCAGGGGGAGGGGGATACAGATTAGTAGTCTGTTCCCTGAGTCTTGTTTCATTCTGAACTCTATTTTAACGATGCAAACATCAGTTGGTGACATTAGGCATTAGACCTTTTTTTTTAATGAGAAGGAAAATCCTTCCAAATTCCATTTTATACTGAAAGATTTATGACTAATCTTATAATTGTCTCTGGTATAAGCACTAAATTACTTATGCAAACTTTTTTTTGACTTTTATTTTGCTATTAAAAATGTGTGCAAGATAACATTGAATAAATGCTATTTTAACAAGCTTTCCAGCCTCCTACAGAGAGTGACTCATAGAGCATGTCTGTACAGTCTCCAAATGTGCCAGAGAGTGCCATAGCGAAACGTGGCACATTGGCTCCATGCACACCAAACCACACAGCCGAGGAACATGTCTGGCATGTGCTCAGGGCACAACCAACACTGCTTACAGTGCTGGCTGAGCTTCTAGGCCCATTACAGTTTATTGATACTTGGCATGTATGGTGGGGGGAGATGGGAGGGAAAGGGATGGAAATAGGTTTTAGTAGACCAACAAATCTTGGGGTTGAGAGTCAATAATCAGTTTAATATATGTTGTTATGTACATCCAGGAGGGTAGAGGAACACTGCAGTCTTCATGAAAAAGCATCCCATGCATGTATGCCTGTGTGTGCATGCACGCACACCCACACACACAAGAAAACTAGATCGCAGAATCTTCTCATCTGGTTTTAAATTGGTACACAGGAGGAAATCTGTGCTACTGAATATAAGTCAAGATCTTTTTCTCCTGGAGTGCGCCTATTTTTGCTTGCCCATTCTCTTAATCCCTGATTTCATACCACTTCCTTGCCCTTCCCTAACTGTCGTCTAGCTGGCTTTTATCACAGTTCTTCATATTGTTCCATGTTCATATCAAACTTTTCAAAATCTAGTCTTTACTTCCACCATCCAGATGTTATCCCCGGTTGTTTCCTCTCCACTATTCCATCTGACTGTCTTTTTTGGAGATCGAGTCTGAAAGGAAGATGGTTTGGGAAAGCTAGGATGGCTCACTTAATTTTTCCCAGACTTCTCCTTGACCCTTTTTAGTCAGGCTTCTATCTTTTTAACTCTTGAGAGGACTTGAATTATAGCAAAAGGAGGCAAGATTTTTCCAGGGACAGTTTATTCTTCCTTGCCGTGTTGTGTTGTTCGGTATTTCAAGAAGAAAGAACGGACTGCTAAAAGTAGAGGGGAATATATCCACTATCAAGAAGGGGGAGAACTCTGGGAGAAAAAGGATTTAGTGAGAGAGAGTAGGAGGTAGGAAATAAAAAAAAAAAATAAGAAACCAATATCTAATGAGCTAGCTTGGAGAGAAGTGGGTCATCCTATGAAAATAGGTAAATGGTTTCTTAGATATAAAATGCTAGCTGCATACAGGAGCTTGACTCAAACCCAAAAAGTAGCAATACAATTCTAAAGCTGATGATATTATTGACAAACTTACCAAATTTATTTCAGAATGAGACCTGGTGTGAATAAACCTGAGCTGGCCAATTGGTCCATTTAAATTCCTTGAACTTGCCAATTTTGGCCTCTTCCAAGTGTGACAGTGATTTGTGTTCTCTCAATTGCTTTTCCTTGCAATAGGTATCTCTCTGTAGGTCCTCCATTCAGTATAGAAAGTAAAAATAAAAAAGGAGAGAGGACTGAACAATCTTACGAGAAATTTATTGCAGATAGTAATTTGGAAGACTCATTATCACAGTGTGAAGAAAAAATAGCAAGAATCGTAAGTAAGCCAATAGCATATGAATGTAGGAAACTACATTTTATATCCAGTATTTTGGATGCACAGTGTCACTTTTTTATGTACAAAATTAATAAAAAGCTGAACACATTTGGCTGTAATGGTATATATTAAATAAATACTAAATTATAAATGCTAATGAGCATTTAACTGCTAGAAAGAGAGCATATCCAGCATACTCATAAGAAATGAGTTCAAACTGGTCAAAATCCATGCATCTTTGGTCTTAGTGGGGACAGCATAATACAGGTAGGGGAAAAATTGTCACTAAGTAGCCCGAGACTATATAATCTTGTTGGAGCTGATCTCATGCATGTCAGTAAAAAGGGGGGAAAGCCTTTTTGACATTTGTGCCCTGGTGAGCTGGTCAGACTAGGGTAATTGTAGTGCTGAACACTCATACAGACATACCAGAAGGGCGTAGGCAGTTTCAGCAGCCTCCATGGTATTCACACTATTTCCTTATGATCATAGTGTTACTAATTCACTCTGTTCTCTGATGGATTCACACCTTCCCTCTCTCCAACTGAACTTTATTTTGACATGCAAGTCTGCTGCTTCTATGAATAAAATCAACTGGACTGGTCAAAAAACAGTAAAAAAACACATATATATTTTTGTTGAAAATATTCTGTCTACCACCAAAAGTCAATAACTCTTCAGACACTGCACTCGGATACATGTTCTTCTCTGTAATATATTCTAGCTTCATCGCCTGATTCAGTGGGAGCTACTATGCAGAGGAGGTGATTTCTGTCATAGTCCACCAGGCTATCCAGCCTTGTGGCTAGAGCTGGGCCTGGGGATTGCCAGGGTAGGAGTCAGAAACCACAAGGAACCAAATACCCAGCCAGGGTCATGATCTGAGAATCAGAAGTCTAGTTATGAAATCCAAGGGACAATCCACAGGGAGAGGTCCACGAACAGAGAGCCAAGCTCATGTTAGAAGATAGGGAATTTAGCAGGGAAATCCAGGAACAAGCCAAGAGCAAGGTCAGGAACCAGGAAAGCCAGAGATGCTGCTCAGGGACTGGAGACCAGCAGGTTATGCAATCAGGCTCAGGTGCTGGAGGAGTTCCTTAAAAGCAGCCCTAGAACTAATCAAAGGAAAAGAGCTAAGGGTCAGTTGGTCTTAATTTAGTTTTAAGTGCAGCTGACCCAGTTACAACAGCTGCAGGGCAGGAGCCTGACTGAGGCTTACACAGCTGACCTGGTTACTCAGCCCATAGGGCAGGAGCCTTACAATCTCTATTCAGTACATTGCAATCAGATAAATTGAATTTACCACCTACCTTTGTGAATCTAACCTTCACGTAGCTTACTGATGTCTACAGACTCGAGCTATTATTCTAGTACTATGTGAGTTGGGTTTTTTTTATATGCCTACTTACCACACTGTTTATTTCTTCCTGCTCTTGAGCCCTAACTTCCCTCATATTGATAACACTGGTTGTCAGCAAACCCTTGATTTGAAGGTGATCTCCACCACAGCTCATTGATGGGCCTTGAGGTGACTTAAGAATTCAATCCTTGAGCCACAGATTTGTCCACAGAAGTTGCAAATCTTTCAGAAGGAAAAGTCGGCTGCAGGCCAGTATTTCTCTCCCTTTCCTTTCTCTGCTGCCTCTTTGTTTTGAGGGCAAGGCACTTAACCTTGAAATGGGCTACCACTTGGTTGAGGTTGCAGCCCCACGGGAGTTGGTAAGCAGCCAGCTCCTCTCAGTTTTTAATGTCAGTATTTGTTTTCTTCAGCTATGTCTTCAATGTGTCCTTGTAGCATTTCCTCTGGCCCCCAAAAGATCTCTAGCCACAGCTAAGCTGAGTAGAGCATTTGTTTTGGGAGCTGAGAGTTGGGCATCCACACACAATATCAGTCCAGAGAAACTGGTGCTTGAGGGTCACCAGCCCAGTGCTGGTAACACTGGCTTCAGCAAGGAAATTTGCATTTGGGCAGTGATCTTTCTGTTTATTGTGGAGGATTTTCCAGAGGCATTGTTGGTGATATCTCTCTAGGCTTTTGAGATGACAGTAGTAGGTCACCCACATTTCACAGCCATAGAGGAAAGTGGGGATGCTGACTACATTGTAGACCAGGACAGAGTGTCTTTCTGGAGCTCAGTTCTTGCCTACCTCCAAAGTCTTTCCCTTGATGGAATTTGAAGAATGGGGGTCACATTCATGTCTTGGAGTAGGCTGATAAAGCACTTCAGTCTCCTTTATATTGAGAAACAGGCTCAATGTTTGGTAGGCTTCTGCAAAGAAATCCAACACTGGAGGTTTTCCTCAATGTGCGCAAGGACAGCACAGTCATGAGTGTATTGAAGGTCAAGGATGAGTGCTTTGAATACTTTGGTCTTCAAGCAAAAATGTACCAGTTTGAAAAGGCATCCATCTGTTTGGTATTCAGTGTCAATTCTGGAAAGGAGGTGGTCTTTAATGACAACCAGGATGATGGTAAAAAAAAATGGAGAACAGAATTGGGGTGATGACTAATTCTAGTCTGTGCTACAATCCTCTGGCCAAGACCATCTATAGACAGGTATTCTATCCAAGTAGGAAGTCTGCTCTAGGCAGTTGGACACTTGGCACAGACTCAAGAGATTAGAGTTATGTTCTTGATTTTTTTTTTTTCCGGTGTTGTTTCCTTTTCCATGTCACTTGAAGCAAATTTCTTCACTTTTCTGATTTTGTTTCCTTTCCCACATGTCTTGTCTTTTATTTGTAAGCTTTCCAGAGCAGAAACTGTTGCTTACTATTATCCATGTAGAGAGGTGCTTAGCCGTGTTACCCACAGCAGGTGACTAAGTTGGCTGTTGCCTGAGAAACCTCATGCCTCTCCGAACCAGTTAGCCTCCAAGGTTATACATACAGATGTTACATTTAGTTCAGCCTAACCAGGCTTAGGCCAATCTAAATGTCCATCGGTCCAGATGTTCAGAGAGTTTAAACCAGGCCAAAAATGGCAAGCCTGATCTAAGTGAATTCACCTAAGTTAGATAAGGAATTCACCTAAGTTAGATAACATGATCCACTGAACGTCTACATGGGTTCAGATCACATCCCCAAGACTGGGAAAGGTCACCATAGCCCCAGGGTTGTACTCTTGCTACCATCCCCTCCCCCTCCCCCACCCCCACGCCCCACCATAACTGGGCTATTTTTAGCCCTCTGATCCTCCTCTCCCCTGCTCCCCCAAATTACTTGCACTGGGTTCCCTAAGCAGTTCCCATGCACCAGCAAACAGCTACATACCACTTCTGGTCTATGATCACATGGTTTTAAGTAAGCTCTGTGATTGTAGACCAAGTACAGTGAATGCTTGTACACACCCTAAGATGCCATCATGTCCTACCTTCTTATTGCATATGTACAGCCACTAATTCAGTGAAGGTCAAATTGTAGTTAGGGACTCTGGATACAGTGATGACTTTAAAAAAGGGATGTAGGAAATCATCAGAGATGTTTATTGGTTACTAACTTGGAAAAAAGCACCCCCAAAAGTATCCAAATTGCCAAACAAGAATGTTTTTCTCTCCATATTACTCCATCTCCTTCCCTTGATACTATCACAAGGCATTGGCAGGCCAATACTCTGTCATGTTTAATGCGGAACAGTTGGATATACAGATAACTAGTTATTTCCTTGCCTGGTTCCAGCTTTCTCTATGCCTTTGCTCTTGGTTTTACTTCAGTGTCATTGCATCAAGTTTGTAGATTTTCCAGTGCCTGTGGCTATACCCCAATCTTGAACTTTTTCATCTCTGCTCAGTTAGTTAACAATAGACTTCACCCAAAATATAGACAGCTATGATTTTACATGCTCTGCTGTTTTGGGATAAGATGAACCTGGAGACTAAGCTCTCTGTCACTGTTCAAAGCATGATTCTGTGCAGAGAACAGAGCTCAGGTTCCTTTTGCCGTATCTCGATTTTTCTTTTTCTTTCTCTCCTTAAGTGCAGTTGGTCTTGATATACAAAATCAGCACAGTATTTCCACCGTTTAGTTGTGTATTCACTTCAACCATAACAATATAAAGAATATATTTTCCTGCAGCAATTGCACCTCTTTTTTTCTGCAGCTTAGTCTTGGCACCAGGTGTCCTCCCTGTGGTTCCAATCTGTCTTAGTGTCTTTGCTCCCTCCTCTTAAAGAAAATTTGCTTTCTTTCCCTGGGGGGTCTCTCTAACAAGCGGAGAGAATAATCCTCCTAAACTCTTGGTTCCCTGTCTTGCTATACAGAAACTGGGCATACACATTATTACTTTCCTAAGCCCTTTTTCTCTTGTCATTTATCCAGACTAATAACACAGAAACACGGACATTTACTGCCACCTAAGGAGGGACCACCTACTTACCTAATTTTAGGCTTCTAGTGAACAATGGGTTTATAAACTGTCATTGATCATCCAGAGCTTTTACCTCTGGTGCTTTTAAAAGCTATATCCATGCAACTGTTTTTTTTAAAGTTTCCCTTTTGACTGACTGACTTTTTTTTTTTTTTTTGGTCTATTCATATTTCACAGATCATGCTCAGAGAAAATAGAGGGGGTAGGAGGCAAATACACATTTTAGCAAGAATAAGAGAGCTAGCACATATACACATTTTCTATCAAGTATGACAATGGAGTAATTTACATGTTGGAAGATAGATGAAATGAAGAGCATCTATTAATTCAGTTTGATGTGTCAAATGGGAATGAGTGGGTTTAATCCCTGTAGAGCTCTCCTTTACTTTATAGTCAATGAAGTACAATCACATAATAAAATGTTGCTGGATTCAATGGATGTAATTCAATAACATTAAACATTTTTTCACTTCAATGGTTTCAATATTTTGTCTTTGGTCAGCAGGATGCCTGGAATCCCAGTTCCTCTTTTAAGATGTTGTATGGTTTAGGAAAAATCCTATAACTTCTCTCTGCCTCCATTTACCCATCTATAAAATAGTCCCTGTGGCATGTGTTAGGTATTGTGGTGAGTTAGTTTAACTCCTCATGAGGTCACACATGCAGTTGGACAAGAAACTAGTTTAGTTTAATATCTGAGAACTCTATAAGGTCCTTTTCATTTCTATGAGCCACCAGAGAGGCAGTGAAGGTATTTCAGTGAAAGGTGGCATGAGGTTTTTTAAATAAAGAGGACAGGGAATCCAACAACAGGATGGTCCCATGAATATTTCCCTCACTTTTGTGAGATTTGACCCTTAGTAATTGGGCTGGCTTCTATGCGTGCACTTGGTTTGGCCAAGAGAGGTGCCATTTCTAGATCCTGAGTTCAAATTTTTAAGCTCTGTGGATGCACCATTTGAGGAGTTTGAATCAGGCCTCAGTTCAGTCTGTGTTGTGGGCACAGACAAAGAGATACAAAATATGGAGTCTGCAGACTTGAATATAATACTATATTTAGGATTGGACTATGGCCAGTCCTTGTGCTGCACATTCCTGATGGCCTTCCAGAGATTCTGGAGAGTTTTCGAGCTTGCCTGAAGCACGATATCTACCAGGCCTTCTCTTTGAGTAGTGTAGAGGATATTGCCCTCTACTCGCTGCTGGTTAAGACTACAGGCATCTTAAACTGCTACGGCTATTCAATTTCTCAGTGATACAGTGGCATATGGGTTTGCTTTTTGTAATCAGTGTAGCATTTGATGTCAAAGGTCTTAGCATTTGTAAGCTCTCTTGCAATGTTCTGAAACTTACAAAGGTTTATTTCACTCGATCATGGTTTGCAAATACGCTAAATGAGGTTCGAGAGTTGTAACAGATGTTCAATCTAATGTCACTGGGAGGTTCTGGGAAGCCAAGTTTTGTTATTGTTTCATGCCAAGTTTTTATTACAGCCTACCGAGACTTACGAACGCAGCCTGAAGAATGTTCACAAGAGAGAGGAATCCAAAATACTCAGTTTGAAGAGCAGTGTTGACTGTTCTGTTTTAATTTTGTTTTATAAATACATTGGAATCATCATCTTTTGTACTAGCAATTCCAAGTCAAATCTGCCTTTTTTTTTTTCTAAGTGGGCTTTTCTTATCTCAAAGCAAGGGAGAAAAGTTAAATTTGCTACTTTGCAATGTGGATGTTTATTTGGGTCCCAGCCCTGCAACTATAACGCACCTGAAGTAAATGAGACAGTTTTTGTGATGAAGTGTAGCAGGATTAGGTTCTTAATGAGTTCATAAATGCATCTTTTTGCACATGAACAAAAAGTATTGGGGAAAACGTACTGTTGTCACCACAGTGTGACAAAATTAAGCATCTGTTATTAATTATGTTTGCTACATTATTATGACTTCAACAGTAATTTATGAACTTTAATGAAGATGCTTTTCAGCTCATTTTTGGACAACATCCCTCTAATTATATAGGGCATCTGTTATATTAATAGCCTTGTACACTGCCTATTTGCTTTAAAGGGTAGTTGCATGTACAATTAAACTTTTGCCATGTTTCACTCTGCTCTGGATAGGATCGGTGACCATTATGCATTACATGGCTTACAGAGCTGTGATAATGAAGCAAATTTGTGCTGAAAACCTGTACTTCAAGGGAGCATTAAAGCTCATTAGCTTCATTAGCTGAGTGTAGCTTTCTCAACAAAATCTTAAAGAAAAATTGCGGCATTGTAGAAGGATGCTGTGGTACAAAAGAATAGAGCAATTTGTTTAACAACTGTGGCTTCTGAGCAAATAAACAAATCCACATGATTATTTTACTAGTTTGCTAAAACAAGACTTTCTTTCAAAATTTAGCATCTTCTTTTCTTGCATCAAGCCTGCTTAGCTGTGTTTACTGCTGACATGTCATTGATGTTCCACATCACTGGGAGTTCACCCAGTCCCTAGAGCTATCATTTCCAACTGCCACTGCTTTGTAAAGAACAAGTACACAAAGTAATTAGCTTGATCCCATGTGATATGATGTGCAAAGCTTCAGTTTACTAGGATTCTGCTGGGAAGAAAAGGAGTGCAATCCCAAGAAAGCAAGAGACATACTGAAATCAGAGGGTGTTTTGATGCAGCAGCAGATCGGGACCTAAGAGAAGGTTATCCTGTCCTATAAAGAGTAGGTGCCTAACTTACTCAAAATCTCCCTCAAAAGCCAGCCAATACCACTCTTGCTCAGACTTACTGTTACTGAGTGGTTACTTGCTGCTTTTTCTCCTCCCAGGCCTCAGTCCCCTCAAGACTGCATCAAGGTAATCCAGGACTATAGGTAGGGCCCTGTGTTCCCATCTCCATAATAGATCTAGTGTCCCTTAGGGCTACTTGCCCTAAAGCTGTCTGCTGGGCTGGTAGCAACCTACCCTCTAACCCCTCTTTAGGCAGGATGGGATGAACTTCCAACATTTCCTTGATTGCTTCTCCTTTAGTAAAGAGCATATACTAAGTGTAAAACCGGAAAGCATCAGCCCACTGGCATGCAAACAAAGGAGTTTTGAGGAATTAGAAGTGTAAAGGGACAAGAGAGACCCTTCCATTCCTCCTCCAGAGAGTTGTTACAGGATTGCAACAGCAAGGGCTCCCATATACTTTGGTTTGTGCTGAGAGTTGCCTGTTCTCCAGAGTAATATAATTCAGCGTTAATCTGAGCTTGGCAGCTCACAAATCTTGGAGTTCATTATTTCAGGCTAGCTGCATAGTCAGGCAAATATCTGTTACATTCAAGTTATATTTCAGGTTCTGTTTTTGCAGTTGTGGGTGGTGGAAAAGTAATAATTTCAATTAAAATGGAAACTGTGCCCTTACTATGGGTGCAGACAGAAGTGACAATTTGCACCCAAGCTGGCCACAGAAAGCAGTTTAGAGCTGGGACCAAACACAAGTGCACAACTTAAAAAATAGCGGATCAGGTGAAAATCTGAACCATCATTGCACAAGGGGTCAGATGAAGATGTTTCAAAACAGAGCATCTTCTGTAGCTTCTGTCTGTGCTGCCCAGCCTGTCCCTGTTTCCAGAACGGTACGGGGAAAAGGGAGTGAAGGGAGGTAGGTCTGGGGGGGTTTCAGCCCCTGCTAGAGGGTGGGGCAGGTGGATTGGTGTCCCCTCGTCCCTGAGGTAGGGGGGCTCCAATCCACCCACCCCACTCTCCAGAGCCAGGTGGGGAACCCTTAGAGCTAGCTCTGTTTGCTCCCTTTCCCCCCTCCCATTCTGAAACGGGGCAGGGTGGAAGAATGGAGGGGCTGTTGCTAGAGAAAACTGGCTGCAGGCTCGCGTAACTCCACTCACCCCTGGAACCAACAATGAACTTCTGTTTGGTCTGGGGGAGGTCACTGTATGTCAGAAGATTTCCTGCAAAGCATTCTCAGTTACAGCGGGGAGCTCCACTTCTGTCTGCACCTTGTAAGTCAGATGAGCTGGGGCCTCGGCACAAACCTACGTTTTAGCTTGAAGAAGGGCCCGAGCCCTATTAAGATGAATGAACTTCTCAAAGAGTGAAGATACTATGCAAAATGAATAAAGTTATTAGGACCTAGTTTTCTATGATACTTCTGAAAACGATATTACGGCAATAGGCAGTCAAGCATTTGTCACTATCGTTGTTCCTTGAAATGAGGACAATCATTTCTCTGAAGGAGAGAATGAAATTGATATCACCTGATACTGGGTTGAAGGCTGGCAGGTGGTAAAATATTTCCTCCCTGCAGCCTGCCAATGCACTGTTAGCAGCTGCATTTACCTAAGCTGATTTTTTTGCTCATTTTTAACACAGATAAGGTTTGCTTAAGTCTTGCTTGCATCTGATTTAGCAGTTCCAGAAACAGCTGCCTGCTACCAATATTTATTGTGAAACGTTACCTGAAGTTTTGCTCCTTATTATTGTGCTTTATCCATACACTTAAGCATTATAAAACCTTTCTGCGTAACAGCAGTTGAGCTGGAATTTGATTTGCTGTTTTATGATGACAGGATAATGTAAAACAGTGAAGCTCAACCTCCAGCCTTTGGGTCAACTTTGGCTCATGGGGGTCTCTTGTTCATGTCTCAGGGCTTCTCATGAGTCCAGAAACATGGTAGCAGGAGAGCTATGATGGCTTGTATTTTCATGGCTTTCAGAGTCACTAATTACAGAGTCTCAGGGACTGTAATTAGAGTCACAGAGACAGTAATTAATGCTGCCACTGTTGTCCCACTGCTAAATTTGCAGATCTATGGGAGGCCCTGTGGGCTGGATGGCACAGCCCCATGTGCCAACACACAGGCCAGGGTGTGGTTGGAACCAGCCTATGGGGTTTGGCTGATGAATTGGATCACACCCACAGACTGACCCTTTAGGCTGACCCCACACTGGATCTGGCCCACTGACTGTGCCCACACAACTTATCCAACCTGCAGGGCCAGAAGGTTGATAATCACTGGTGTAGGGTTAGTGTTTTGCCTATTAGTCTACGAATTGTATCTACTTCTCTTTAGAAGTATGACATCAAAAGTCAGAAAGACTGAAAGGGTTATCCAGTCTAAACACCTGCAAAGATGCAGCATTTACTTTTTCTAAGCCATCTCTGGCATGTGCCTATTCTGTATTTCTTGGAGGCTGATGCTTCTTGGAAACCTCCAAGAAAAGATCCCATGCTCAGTGGCCTCATTCCCCACACAAATAACACTGTTAATTCTTTTGTAATCCACCAGTCTTGGTTCCTGCGCTCCTGACAGCACCCCTTGCATCCCTCATGCAATGGGAGATAACCCCTTAGGCCTCCCCTCTGGGGCACTGACTTTCTCTCAACATAGCATCTTGATATGCTGTATGGCAAGACACTTATGGGGTCTGAATTGAAAGCTCCTCCATCCCTACACTCCTGCCACAGGCCCTCCTCTTTTATAGCCTGTCTCAATTCTTGCTGCAGTTGTTAAACTTCCGCAGTTGGGGCTCCTTAACAATACCTCCTGAGCTTGGGATATCTCCCTTAGTCCATCAGAAACTAGAATAAGGAAATGTGAGCAGCTTATCTGCCCCTTGCCCTCCTCAGGCATGCTAGTCCGGCATCCAAGCTGGGGTCTTATCATTCCTGGCATCCTTTTTGTGTTGTTCCTGGGCTTGTCCAACCAAACAGCATGGGATATTGCCCTCCAGCTGCAGCTGCACTCTCCTGCAGGAGGGGGAATCACCTGTAGTAAATAGGGGTCAAGGATCTCCTCATCCAGGGTCCTCAGCTCCCGAGTGCTTGGCAATCTGGCTGGGACAGTCCCAGACAGGGCTTCTCTCTCGTGTGGTCTCTCTTTCCTGGTGGGTACTTCCAGACTGCAATACCAGGGCCATGCTGCTTTCTGCACCACACTCTGCGTTCCCCCACCCCATCTCAGTGCTGTTGGGGCTTTTTGCCCTCCTGTTTGTAAGGGAAGGGATGAGTGGGGTGTTCTTCTCCCCCACTTCCATCACCCTTCTACAAACCAAAAAAGGGGGCTCCAGACATCACCGAAAGGAATTTTCCTTCCAAGACTGAGCAGGTAGTTCCTCTCCATGAAGAGTGAAGGTAACCTCTATTTTCTTCTGTCTCTTGTGTAGTATTTGAAGTTATAATTTATAGATGCTCCCTAAGAGGAAACTAAGAGAGTTGGGCATTAGAAGATGGTCCTTCAGTTAGGAAGTAGCAGCTAGTTAGAGAGGGACCAAGGTCTGCAGAAATTGCCTACTGTCCTACAATAAAGTTCACTGTTTAGTTCTTTCATTAATGTATGCCTGTGTTTATTGGACTCAGTGATCACTTTCACCTGAAAGGAAGACAGCTAGGTCCAATCAATGTCAAATGGTCAGACCTGGATTGTTGCAGGATAGATTATTGTTCAGAGTTGTAACAGTTAGCTAGGTCTGTGCATTCATTTCGTGCAGAATCAGGATCAGTTATAGACAGGACAAGCAACCTGATACATGAATAGTGATTCCCCATGTAAAAGCCAGATAATCTCCTCAGTGGGTAAAGGTACCAGAAATATAGCTGATGAGGACAACTCAGAAATATACAGTGAAATCTGGCTTCCTTCCCTGATCACTACTACATAGGCTACATCAATGCTTTATCTATGTATTGCCTGCCAGATAAAAAAAACAACCAAAAAGGTGATGCCTTTTGTTCTTTTGTTTGAACTGTGGTTTACCAAACTCAATTGTTTTTTCTATTTCAAGCCAAAGCTGGTTGATGATTTGCCTGCTGTTGCTCAAACTGCAGCATCTCTCCTGATTTACAGTCAAGAGAAACCCTCAACCAGAAAGCAATTTTTGTTAATTAGTATCACAATGCCTTAAAGACAAGAGTTGTTGAGTCTTTTAATTTTGCAAAGTTGATTTTATTTTAACATCCTTCCAGACTGCTCTCTCAATAAAGTTTAGTAATGTTAATGGTGGGGAGTCATTTGCAATTACTGTGATACACTGTTGGTTAAAAGAAGAAAGCAAGAGAATCGAGTTAGAGACTAGTCATCCTAGCCTTACTCTTAGTAGCTTGCATTAAAGTAATTTAGTTTGAGGGTATTTTTGAGACCTTTTTTGGTAATGGGTTCAGGTGCTTATAGAGATTAACAGGTAATGAAATCACTACTGCCTGGGTCTTCTGACACAGACCATCCCACTTCATCCCGACTGTGTAGTGTGCTGAAATGTTGAACCGGGCCCTCTGCTACTATAAATTGGCACAGTTCCATTGAACTCAGTGGGGCGTTGACAATTTACACTAGCTGAAGATTTGGCCTTATGTGTCCAAATGTGCTCATAAAAGGTAAGTTATTTTTGCAAATTCTTCGGGGTTGTCCTTTAGAAATTAGATAGGGACCTTCCTGGGGGAAATAGGGGTTGAATTTTAGCTTCTATATGGACCCAAATGCAGGTGTATTTCTATCACTGAAATATACTTTTCTAGAACTTCTGTTTGTGAGTAAATAATACTCTTCTAGAAATGTCACTGTAGGAAGAGAGAATTTTTTAAAGCATAATATAGTGAGTAACAATTTTGGATGTAATGTTTAACGCACAAATATCTTTCAATCTATGAGGAAAGAAGGCGGGTTTGGGGAGTGCACGCTATACTTTAAAGACTCAAAAGAGTATAATTTACACAGCTGAAAAAATCGAGAAAATGGCAACCCTAAGGTGGTTTATTTATATTATCTGGATGGATTGTTAAAGTTGTATAGATACCTTTTACAGGTATTTAGGTATGTTTTAATTATTTAGAAAGGTTCCATACTTCTCTGTCTCTCACACATGCATGTATGCATGCCAGCATGTGCACACATGCGCTCACTCTTGATCAGCTATGCTGGCCTACAAACTGAGGAAGGATTCCTTCCCTCCCTTGCTCCCCACTCCCCTGCCTTCCACCAGTCTACCATATTTCTTCCTTGCCTGTTGTGCTCAGATTGGAAAGAGTAGGCAAATAGCCTCTGCTTTACTTGTCCATGGTTGAAGTCTAGCTAACTATCCCTAGACTCCCATATAGCTGAGTAGGTACATGAGGAATGTACAGACCACCCAAACTCCTAACTCTTATCGGTCTGATCTCAGTCCTTTTTTCCAAAACTTTCAGTATCTGACATGCCCAGTTTCTGACGTCTCTGCAGTATATGCCTACAATTTCTATTTAATTAACCACAATGACCATGTTCAAGTTAGTAAAGGATCTCAAGGATAAGCTAGGCCAGGGCTGTTCAGATCTGGTGAGGCTGTGGGCTCCAGATAACAGCTGCATGTGTTGCACAGGCTGCACACTGAAGGGTGGACCCCTAGGACCCCCTCACTGCATGGACTGCTCCAGCAGCATGCAGACCCCCATCCTCTGCCATGCAGGCTACATTTACAAGACATGGACCACTCCTATGCCTCCCCCCACAAGCCTTTCCCCCTTGCACAGCAGTGGGAGAGGTGGCTGCCCAGGCCCATACCCCTATATATTAACTGCTTGCAGACCCCATGTAGACTGTGGGCAACATCCTGGCCCTTTGTGGGCCACATGTGGCCTGCAGGTAGTCAGCTGGGTAGCCCTCATCTAGTCCACCCCCTGCACAGAAAAATGATGTCCTGTTCCTAAGCCATACCAAATATAGATACTTTCTGAAAGCCACAAGTTCCCTAGGCACATTTCCAGACCCATTTCATTGTCACTTCCTGCAATTTCATTGGTGTTGAAGGTCATGTGACATCACGTCCTGATGTGACACCACTTCCTGTGAGGTCTTTGAATATGGCTCGCTGGCCCACTTGGTGACAAAAAGTTCGTGATCTGGCCCCACATTCAAAAAGGTTGGAAACCCCTGCTATACATGCATATGGCTGGGGTCATCTAACCCCAGCACTCTTTCCTGCCCAGGGCAGGGGGTTGGACTTGATCTGCTGAGGTCCCTTCCAACCCAAACATCTATGAATTTATGTAATGGGTGGATAAGATCCATTTCCTTTTTTTCTAGGGATGTTAACTGGCTTTCTAGAGCCTGGGTTATTAGTGTAACAGGGCAAGGCAAAGCCAAGAAAATGGAAGGAGTACATGGAGGTAAGCTCCCTGTATTAAATTGCTATATTGTGTGATAAAAAGAGGTATTATTTGCTCTAACTGGCTCACTTGTTCTTTCCCAATTAGCCATCAACCCAGGATCTCTTTATACATTGTTAAGATGCACTTGCTTTTAGCAATGGGACAGACTGGCACAAGTTGT
Organism: Crocodylus siamensis; assembly: GCF_052110815.1. Taxonomy (NCBI): domain Eukaryota; kingdom Metazoa; phylum Chordata; order Crocodylia; family Crocodylidae; genus Crocodylus; species Crocodylus siamensis. The sequence goes on along the minus strand of NC_143403.1, from coordinate 11,938,354 downwards.
ACACAAAATAAGATTATGCATTTCTGATTTAGTTAGTCTATAAAGACAAAATCTACCCTGCCTTCTGCCTGACTTCAGATTACCATGGCTAAACTACCTCTCACAAGTTATCTTTAACATCAATATTTGTAAAGAAAAGCTATTGTATATAGTTTTTTGTCCTGATTTCTGAATCTTCAGGCTCATGATAGTTAAGTTGACTGACTTTTGAAGGCTACAAAACATAGCCCAAATAATTGTGAAAATTAGAATAAGAAGAAAAGAAGTGGTACGTTGCCTTTATCTTCAGATGAAAGGTCTTGGTTGTTATAAAGATCTCCAAGAAAGATCTGTAAAGCAGTAGGGGTTTGATCTGACAAATTCTCACTTTTTCCACTTTCACAGAGCTACCGCGGACTTAATTCCTGTCCCTGCTTAGCTGCATGGACAGTTCTGTCCTTATAGGTCATTTTTTCAGCTGAACTTCAGCCAGGGAGTAGAGCAGAGACTATTTGCTTACTATTTCTGTATCTGAGCGGGCAGGCAAGGAGGGTAAAGAGTGGGTAGCAGACTGATGGGGTGGCAGATAGTAAGAACATCCTTGCTCAATTTCTCTCACTTTTGGCTGTCTTAGGTGTGTGCATGTCTGGAGGAGCTCCAGGGGGTGGAAAAATAACCAAAACCTGCCCCTAAAAGCAGAGTGAGAACTCTGCTTCTGAATCTCAGTTCTTTTACTGTTCCGTGCCCAGGCAGTACATCTCATGGACAAGGATTTGAAACACAGGTCCTTCGGGTCTCAATAACAGCTGGGTTATAATTCACGATTAGCTACTAATAATTGTTGCTGACATTAACACAAGAAATGGTATTTTTTAAATAATTGTAATTCAAAAAGTAAGGAAGCATGTGTTCTTCCTGGGATTTTTGGTTTTTTGGTTTTGGTTTTTTTTTTACAATTCCAGGGATTGAAATAAAATGAAATGACTGCATTTCAAGTACATTATCGTTAGATGAATACAGTGTAATTTGGTGTACTCTGTTAAATGTCGTTAGATGTCAAGGCAGTTTAAATTGATGATAATTTAGTTAATTAACCAAGACTTTTTCATGTTGTAGCAGTTTGACACCCAATAAGCACTAGTAAACATATTGTGATTTGAAACCTGATCTCTTCCATTAAGGTTCTGTACAATTAGCTTTCTTTTAAATTAACAAAAATAAGGGGGGGAAATGAATGATAAATCAAAGCCTAATCCTCAAAGATTCTAAAATGGGAGTATTAAATATGCAGTGTGAGTCTTTTTCTCTTGTGCTTTTGAATTTGTAACAGAGTTGGAGATAGACTCTGCAAGCCATCCTCACCTAGCACCATACTGTGAATCTTAGGTGAGTGAAAATAAGTAGTTCCGGTGAAGACAATGGACAAGAGCTGAGTGAGTGACTGCATACCACGCCAAGGGACCCCATGGCAAGTACCTATAAAGCCTTATGGATATCATGGAGACTACTATCATAAGTTCTAGGATTGCCTTTAATTCTCTTTCATATCTTGACTCTTAAGAATTGCTGTCTTGTTTGCCAGCATTCAGGAAATCTATAATTATAATATAAGAAATGCATTATATTTCTATTATATCTAATTATAGCTTTCCTGAATGCTGGCAAACAAGACAACAATTCTTCAAGTCAAGATATATATTTTTTTGCCATCTCAGAATGGGAAGCAGGCAATCCACTGGAGTTTTGACCTAGACTTCAAATGTTATTTTGTTTGAAAAAAACCAAAATATGTTATAAAATATCACCCAGTTAATTGGTAAAATGAAATGTCCTGATTTTAAATGGAAACAGTTGTTGTTCTTTTCATAAATCAGTTGCTATCCCTGAAAATCTGCAATCTCAGTGCGGGTAGTACTGCTGGGATGACTCTCAGCACGAAACACTATGTTCTGTAACAAGAACTTGTAGAAGCTAGGAGTGGGCCTGAAGGCAGATAAAGTAAAGAAAGGCAAGCGGGCCACTGGGGGACAGTTTGTATATGGAAAGTGCCGAGGGATCGTTGGTTAAAAAACAAGATTGGAAGGATTCTTAGAGAAGAGGATTTCAAGAGAGGTTTTGAAAAGAGAAAGAGAAGGGCCCTTGGTGAACAAGTAAAGGCAGAATTGCAAGAGATTTCAAGATGGCACTGACCCAAACATCTCTCAAAAGAGAGATAGCATTTTGCAATATGTTTTTCCTTAAAATTAACGGATATAATCACCACCATATAACATCCTTTGTTGCTTGTTTGTTCAGCAAAAGGTGCAAAAAGACTCCTAAAATTGCTTGTTCTCAACTGCCGTGTATTGTATAAATATTTGATGGCAAGGATTCCTATGAGTACTGAAATAATTATACAAATTGTAATGCTAATCCATGGTATCAATAATGCCTTTGGAGAAAATAGCGTTATATACTCCACTCTGAGAGAATAATAACAATATTAACGCAGCACTGACACTTGGCAGTATTGCTTCCCCAGCCTGTGTTCACTTGGCAACTGGAATAGCAAAGAAGCACAGAAAGCACACGTTTCTGGCTGCAGTTCTGCTCTAGAGTGGCAGAGAGAATTTGGCATTTAATGATATGCAAAGTGTTGTTCCTGTTTGATTGTGGTATACTATATATGCCTTGGAGCATGACTTAAAGTAATTTAACAACTGGAATAACAGGCATTTGGGAAGAAACTAATTTCATATGACGGCAGATCACAGACACTCGGCTTGTTCATAAAAATGTTACCTTGTCATGCTATACAAAGTTGGATATCAAGCTAGCAAGAAAAAGGATGTGGGACAGCATCCTTCAGTTCAGACTGGATGAGATCCACTTGACAAAATAACATAATTAACTAAATGTAAAGACTGTAGTTAACTTGCTTTACAGACCCGTATCTTTGTCTTCAGCTTCTCGTGAGACAGATAGAATGGGCAGATAGAATAACTAACTTCAGTCAGTTTATAGCTTTGAAAAAGTTTTTATGTGCATTTAACTACAACTGAAAGAGGTTAAACAGACATCCTTGGAGACCTGAAATCCTTTTCTCCTTTAACCATAGTGTACTACTGAAGGATCATGAGCAGCAATACAGCAGCATTGACCACAGAATGGATGTTGCATTATGATGGCAGTGTAAACTGTGTCTGCTTCCTCATAATCTTGCACTATTGTGCTTCATCCAGAAGCAGGAAACATTGTCACAAAAGATGAGAATATAGTTAAATCCTATTAAGGTAACCAATGAAATGAGCCTACAAAAAACAGTGTAGCTCAGGGGTAGTTTGTTTTATGAATATTTGCCCATGTAAACCAGGCTAAAGCCACTACTTCTTGTGTGTCTACATGAGATGTTTACTGCAAAGTAGACTAATTAGCTCCACAGTAAATGTCTCAGCTTCTACACATGCAGAGCTATTAGGTTGGAGTAAACTAATAAACTCCATAGTTTTTTACTCTGCAGCAGCGCACATGTAGATGATGGTGCTTCAGTGTAGGGGCTGCCTGCAGGCTAGCCCCTCAGTGGAGCACTCTTGTGCCCCAACCAGGCCCTCCGCAGCACATTGAGCGAAGTCGGAGCAGTCCTGGGCTGGCAGGCTGACCCCCTGGGCTCCTCCCAACTAGAGCTGCTCTGATTGGGTTCAGTGTGCTGCAGCCCTGGGCGCACATGTAAATATTGCACCCAGGACCAATAAACTCCAGCGAGATGTGCGCCAGTGTTTGTGTCACATTAATATGCGCATGCCCCAAGTTATATTGGTGAGGCTCAATTTAAACTAGCAAACTTAAAATGTTACAAACGCTATTACTTTGACATCTCCATTCTGTTCCCATCTCCAAAGACTGATTTTCAGAGAAGAAAGATCCCTTATCAGCCTCCATTTCTCTAAATACAGTTGCATAAAAAGAAGTAGAAGACTGGCTTCTAATCAATATGTTCCTTTTTTTTTCCTTGAGCCTTCATTAAGTCATTTTGATGTCTTTTCTCCCTGCAGCCATGAGAGGAGGAGGCGGCTGTGGGTGGTGGAGTATGTCTCATTGGAGAGTTGAGCATTAGGAGACACTGAATTGACTAAGTAAGTATCACAGTAGTAGTCTCAAAATGCTTGAATAAATTCAGTTAGGTGTTCCAAATTCTGACACTTACTCTCTCTGACTCAAACCTGTGATTTCTTTATGACACACTCATCACTAATTAAGCTAGAAATTTTTTTTCTAAGCCTACTGTGTGGCAAGAGAATTTAAATCCCAGATCTTACTTTTTCATATCCCTCAGCATTGTCAGAAGAGCTTTGAGGTTTTTGAGTTAAAACTTTGAGTTAAATTTATTTTAAAAATAGAAATTGTTATTTGTACTTCTTTAGCAGCTTTCATCCAGGAAATTAAAGTGCTTTATGAACCGTAATGAAGTAAACCTCCCTACACACTTGTGAGGGAAGGAAGGGATATAGGAGGATCACTTCTATCTCTATGGGGATAGAATGAAGCAACACGCTGCAGTACCACATGCCAGCTTAGAAGAGAAAGCAAAGAAAGAGCACCCTCAGCCAGCTAAAAAACTGGGAGAAAATAGGATGGCAGAACACAATGGTCCAGAACTGGAATTCAGTTGGGACACTGACATTAACATCTCTTTCCTTATGCCATGGGCTACATCACTGCTGTAACATGGTCTTCGTGCTGAAGCCAAGAACTTCGATCTGCGCTCTATGCCTTCAACAAGAAGATCATGTTATGGCCATAAAGTAGCCCATGGCATAAAAGTAGAGATATTAAGGCTTGAGCCCTGCTTTCTTCCTCATACAACAGTCATTGGGTGTGCCTACACGAGATGTTATGACACAGTAGCAACGAGCTACTGCACTGGAGTTCGTTGCTACCGCGCAGTAACCACGTGGCAATGGTACTGCTCAGCAGTAATGAGCTACTGTGCAGTAGCTAATTGCTACTGGGCAGTAGCATCAGGAAAATACCATGTGGTAACAGTACTGCACAGTAACGCTGTCATTTAGTATTTATGCAAGTACTAAATGATTGTGCAGTCACAACTGCACAGTCCACCCCACATGTAGATGCAACCATTGTGTGTGACATAGAGCTAGTCGCTGAATCCTTCTATGGTTTGATGTTTCCTCTGTTTTAACACACTCAGTACAAGTAGTTATGACTAGCTCATATGAAACCTAATTCATTTCTGTTTGGAAGGTACTTTGAGATAAGGAGATGCACAAAATATGTCATGCAACAGATTTTATTCTTCCAACAAGACAGGTCACTCCTTAATGCCAGGTTTGGGAACTGGTTCAGTATAACAATAGAGAGAAGAGTAATACCTCTGGTCATGGTTCTGACAACACGCAAGTGTTCACTGAAGGTTTTCAAGTATTTTATCTTTCAACCCTGTTTAGCTTATAAGATTTCTATGGGTTACAGCAAAAGGCATACTTAGTCTTGCAGATGCTTCTGAAGATATTTATTTTAGGGAAGGGTGAGTATTTGGACTCATTCTCAGACATTGATTTGCAAAGTGTTGTCATTATTTATTATGATCGCTCTCCAGACATTCAAGAGTTATGGTCCCTAATGTGAACAATTCACAGTCCAAAAATGGTAGGACACTGGTGTTGCTACTTTACATGAAATGGAAAGGAAATGTTCCAAAGGGGAACAATTAGGGTCAAGGGTGTGAGCCATACTTGGCTCAATTTCTCCCTAGGGCCAGAAAATGGACCTTTAGGTTCAGGTTGCCCTGGGGGCAAGAGCTGGTCTAAAATCTCCTATCCCAGAGTGAGATCCCGAGGTATATTTCCTTTTTGGGGGGAGAGGACTGAATGCGGCAGGAAAAGGAAGGCCAAACTTCATATGCTTTCTATTATGTTTTTTAATTGCATGATCAGCTTTTCCTATTAGACCCATGCATCATGTAATGTGTGACTGCTTGACTTAACAATTTAATTGGCATGGTGTAACATAGCCAACAGTGCATACAGAAATATGATGTGGATTAGGTATATTGGCTCCAATGTAGGCATCTTTAATGAACAGCAGTACAGTAGACCGTGATGGCGAACCTGTGGCATGGGCATCCTGTGTATGTGGCACAATGCCACTGGGGAGAGAGCAGGGAATACAGTGACAGATAGGGCAAGAATGATAGAAAATTAGGTTAGGAAGGGACCTCAGGAGGTCATCTAGTCCAACCCCCTGCTCACAGCAGGATCACCCCCAACTATATATTAAGAAGCAGAATGCAACATAGTAGATAATAAGGGGGCATAGGGAAGGAAGCTTGAAGCAGAGCAGGAAAAGGGCTGGGAGCCTAAAGCAGAACAGTGGATTGCAGGAAGAGGATCAAACGGACATTTGGCAAGGGTACTAGGCTAATCTGTGCCATACCTGCCAAAAAGTCTAGCCACCACTACAGTAGACTCATTTAACTGAGACCTAGTAAATGGTAAACTTCAGTTGTTGCCTATGTAGGATCTCAGGGAATATTCTGTTTCTGTAGCAGACTCAATTGGCTGTTAAGTCCATATTTGTCTCTAACTTTGGGAATCATCTGCATGCCTGGGCATTATGGGGTTTTTTTCCTAATTGAATTAAACATTTAAAGTTATTAAGTTAAGTCTATAGACTGCATTCATCTAACACTAAATATCTGCTTATCATACTTATCCTTCTCTTCAGATTTTTTAAAACTGTGTGACAATAGGGATTAACAGGTACACCGAGAAATGGATGTTATGTTATATTCTGAATCTTGTTGTAGTTGCTGTTTTGGTGAATATTAACTGAGTTCCAAGTGACAACTATCCTGAAACATTAGGAATTAATGGTATAATGAAATTCATAGTAGGATGTGCCCAAGCTCATTTGAGACTGGTTTGTCAACTCTCTTCAGTTAAAAAAAAAAAAAATCATTAGGGGAATATTTTGGGAGATATATATTAATGCATTACTTATTCTTTCTTAAAAATGAGTCCCATTTCAGCCCTGGTGACAAATATATTGGTGTAGAGGATTTTATTGCTATTGGAGATCACTCCATACATCTTTAAACCCCACATATTTTTCGGCATTTTAGCAGCTAATCTCTGATCAAAGGGACATAAAAACCTAAACATCAAAGATGCTTCTTAAGCATTTACAAATCTCTCCTTCCTTCAGTATCCAAATATGAGCACTAGCTTTGAGAATACTGCATTGTGGCTACTTAAAAAAAGTATTTTCAGTCACTTAAACAATATCAGATCTACTGGTAATTTCTATCTTTGTGCATTAAATTAGCTTCTCCATTTCTTCAGCAGAGCTGTCTGGATGATAGGCTGCAATAAAAAAGAGTGTATTGAATATAATTATAGTAATTCAGACCAAAAAAAGGTATTATTTCACTAAAAATTGGCATTATGTAAAAAAATTCTAGTATGATTTTCACTTACAAAATAGCAGATTCACTAGACTAAAATTCATCACACTCAAAGTATATCAAAACAAAAATGTTCTAGAGAAATCCACAAAAGAAAGGAAACAAGTACATCTCAAGCTTCTCTGGCCAAGTTCTACTTTCAGCTCTTGCTGTTAGTGATGGCTTGGCATTTGGGAGCATCTTATTACCCACCTGGGGCTTCAGGAGCTGGCTTTCTGTGATGAAGGATCTTGGCAAAAATTGTGGCATTTCTATAGAATTCCAGGCATTCTTTGGTGAACGTAATTAGTGACTTATAATTAGGGTGACCATTAGGGCTGTGCAAAGCTTTGGTCACTGATTCGATCTGGTGGAAATTCAGCCTGATTCAGTGGATGAATCTCTGAATCCAAACTGAATCAGAGGACCCTTTAATCTCTCCGAATCGAATCGGAACCCTCTGAATCGATACGGAGAGATTCAGAAAGGTTCAGTGGTTCAGAAATAGTTTCATAGTTATTAGGGTTGGAAGGGACCTATTAGATCATCAAGTCTGACCCCCTGCCTTGGGCAGGAAAGAGCACTGGGGTCAGATGACCCCAACCGTGTGTCAGTCCAATTCCCTTTTGAATATTTCCAAGGAAGGGGACAACACCATCTCCCTTGGAAGCCTATTCTATATTTTGGCAACCCTCACTGTAAAGAACTTTTTCCTGATGTCCAGCCTGAATTTACTGTCTTTTAACTTGTGTCCGTTGTTTCTAGTTACCCCGACTGTTGCCCTGGTAAACATCGTAATCCCCCACTTCCTGCTGACCCCCTCTGATGAGTTTGTAGGCAGCCACAAGATCACCTCCTCTTGTGGAGGCTAAAGAGGTTCAGGTCTCCCAATCAGTCCACATAAGGTTTTTTCTGTAGGCCTTTAACCAGATGGGTGGCCCTCCTGTGAACCCTTTCCAGGTTATCCACATCCCTCCTGAAGTGCGGCAACCAAAACTGGATGCAGTACTCCAGCTGCAACCTGACCAATGCCGCATAGAGGGGAAGTATCCTCTACCTAGACCTGTTTGTGATGCACCTACTTACGCAAGAAAGAGTGCAGTTAGCTTTACTTATGTTCATTTTGGAGTCGATTGTGACTCCGAGGTCCCTTTCTGCAGTTGTGCTGCTTAGAATGGTCCCTCCCAGACTATAGGAGTGCTGATTATTCTTCCTCCCCAGGTGCAACACATGACACTTATCCTTGTTAAACTTCATCCTATTCTGTCCTGCCCACCTCCCCAGCCTGTCCAAATCCACTTGGATTTGCTCCCTGCCCTCTAGTGTGTTTACCTCCCCACATAGTTTTGTGCTGTCAGCAAACTTGGACAGGGTGCTTACTACTCCCTCATCCCAGTCACTAATGAAAATATTGAATAGTACCAGTCCCAGAACAGAGCCTTGGAGGACTCTGCTGCCTATATTTCTCCAGGTAGAAACTGACCCATCTACCACCACTCTCTGGGTGCCTCCTGTAAGCCAATTTTCCATCCACCAGACTATGTAATAATTTACATTGCAGTTTTTTAGTGTATTTATAGGAATTGGGTGTGACACTTAGTGTATTTATAGGAATTGGGGGTGTCAAAGGCCTTTTTAAAGTCTAGGTAGGCATAGACACACCTTTAAAAGTTTTTTTCTACGTACCTCAAGGGACCGGGCAGCTTATGAATGCTGCAATGGTAGGGCAGATGGAGCATCCCATGGGAGCGAAGGGGGGTCCCCAGTTTGCATGGCAGCAAACCCTGAAGTGGACCAGAAATATTTCTGGTCCACTTCTGGGTATACCAGGGAGCACACAGGGCCCCCCTGAAATTCCCCAGCTCAGCAACTGGTGCCTCCTGGCTCTAGGGAGCACCTGGGTTTCCCCCATGACCAATTGATGAGCCAGGAGGTGCGGTGGGGGGGAGGGGAGCTGTGTGCTCCCCAGTGGACTTGGGAGTGGACTGGAAATACTTCTGGTCCACTTCTGGGTTCAGTGCTAAGCATGCAGGAGGCCCCCATGTGCTTCTGTGGGATGTTCTATCTGCTCCAGCATCCCAGCATTCATGAGCCATGCCTGGTACCTCGATGTACATAGAAAAAACATTTAAAGCTATGTCTATGGCCAAATCACTGATTCTCCAAATCGGCATTGAATCTTCAGATTCAGTTTTGGCTGAATCGAATCAAGGACAGTGATCTGAATCAACAGATCAAATCACTGTCCCTGATTTGGGCCAAATCTGAATGCAAATCAAATACGGCCCGTTTTGCACACCCCTAGTGACCATATGTCCCAGTTTGGCTACAACAGTCCCAGATTTTGAAGGCCAGTCCTGCAAGACCGGTGAAAATTTAAAACCAGCATCCCCTGGCACAAGCTGTGAAATAGTAAGCCCTAGCAGATGGCAGCATTTCCCTAAAATCAGTTAGATTGATTAGTGGAATGGCCATTAAAAAGAGGAGAAGATTGTTATCACCTATGAAGAAGAGAACAATGGGTCAGTAATAGGCCATTGTCTCCCTTAGCTGCCTGAATAGTAACGCTAGAGATGCACATGTTGCCCCACCCCTGTCTCTGACTGCAGCAGCACTACTAAATTGAAAGGTTGGGGGAAGGGGTCAGGGCAGTATCTCAGATTTCACACTGTCCTGTATGGCCACCCTACATATATTATAAGTGCCCATGTGTTTCTCTTCACCTCGACAACTTTTCTGTGGATGTTTTGAGTTGCCCCAGCTGAGTGCTTTTAGCACTGCAGGCTGTCTGGATATTCAACCAGTTGATATGAACTTTTGTACAAATCCATAGTGGTGAAACCCTTCAGTATCCTAGCATACTTTATAGGATCTGTCACCTGTATCTAGGCAGATGGAAGAAGCCCAGGGCACAGGTCAGGGCTTATCAGTTGGTGCCCAAGGGACTCCATCCCCTCTTTTACAAAACACTCCTTCTTTCAGTGGTCGGGCAGCAAACCCAGAGTGCTCTGCTGTCTCTCAAGTCTATTAGTTTCCTATCCAGCTTCCCACTCCTTACCTCTGTGGCCCTAGATGTGAGAACCAGCACAGATCTTTACTTGCCACCCTGGGCAAGGCCATCAGAAGGATGGGAAATGGGTGGGAGAAGGCTGATTCCAGGTTGGGGGGAGGGACAGAGGGTCTAAGGGATAGCAGGAGGCAGGCCAGGATCTGGGCTATGGGGATTTAAGGGGCCCAGGGATGGTGGGGGTAGGCTAGCATCCACTGTTGGTGGGGGCTTTCTATCTCCAGCACCAAGTGGGAGCTTGACAAAAAATCCACAAGCTGGATTTTCTAGCCCCTGAGCTGTCACAGGGAGGTGTACTCTCCCTCAGGATACAACAGTGGAGTCCAGCCTGAGGCACAGGGGGCAGGGCAGGGATACATGCAGGGCACACTGGGATGCCAGAAGGTATCCCTACATCCCCAGTCAACTTGGGTTGTGTGCAAGCGTTCGTTCAAATGCTTCTACACCAATCGACTGGCATTTCAGCCATGTCCAATGTGGTAGAGATTTTCATTGCATCAGCCATTTTTTAAATGGGTAAAGTGCTGTAAACTCCTGCACAGAAAGCTTTTCAACTGGTGGTACTATGATTAAACTAACCTTTATATGTACCCTATAAGACTAATTGAGATATTGAATTTAAAATATAGTCGGACCTTGATTTATATGGTGGTTATGTTCCTGAAAAAACACTGTAGCTCTTTACATGATTTCTAAGGGTGTGTGGCAAATCAGGTTTTAGGTTCCAGATGAGGCTGATTAATTTGTCCGATAAATGCCTGTATGTGTGCACAGGTGCAGTGCAGCATGCAGGCAGCAAGGAGCAGAGCCCAGCAGCTTGGAGAGCTGCATCCAGCTGGTAAGTCTGGTTTGGGGGAAGGCGGGGATGGAAGGGATGTGGGGTGGCAGATCAACACCCCCCACGGCGAGGGAGGAGTGGGGCAGGGGCAGAGGCTGCCCAGGTGGGGCATGGGACAGAACTGAGGCTGTTCCAGGAGGTGTGGGGTGGATGGCGGCTTCCACCGCTGCATGCACCCTGGGACGGCACAGGGGGACATGTGACCTCAGATCTGTGCAGGGCGGGGCTGGTGGGCTGCAGCTGTGCACTGGGCTTTTCTTGGCAAGGACTGGGCTTGGGGCAAGCAGCGGCAGTGCTGGGAGGAGGCTATGGGGGGGGATGCAGCCACCCCAGATTTTGCCAGCCCCCCCATAACCCCTTTCCAGCACCGCTGCCGCCCACCCTGAGCCCAGTCCAGTTGATCCCCTGCTGAGAAGAGCCCTGCACAGCCCCAGCTCCAGCCTGCAACTACAGCCTTTCCCACCTCATGCAGATCAGGGAGACACGTGCCCCACTCCCCCATGCCTTTCCAGGGTGCATGCAGCAGCAGGAGCCGCCCCCACCCCTGCACCACCCAGATGAGCCATGGCTCTGTCCCATGCCCTCCCTGCCCCACTCCCTCCATCACTATGAGGGCCATTGATCTGCCCCCCCCCCCAAGCCCCTTCCCTCCCCCCTCCCCTTCCACAGCACAGCACAGCACAACACAACACAACGCACTTACCAGCTACACTGAGAGCAATGTGGTAGACAGGGGGTAGGAAGCAACCAGCTGGTTCTAGATGCATCTGTGCATCTTCGCGACCATGCGGTGCCATGTAAAAGTGAAACCATACTGTGTACAAAAATAAAGGTTCACAATTAATGGACCGTACATAACTGAAACAGTACAAAAAATACTGTGTAAATTGAGGCCCAACTGTACTGCTGTATCCTAATATCATTGTCAAAACAACTAGCTACAAAAGTATATTTTATTCACTGTATTAACACTGTGATCATAGAATCATAGAAAATTAGGGTTGGAGGGAACCTCAGGAGATCATCTAGTCCAACCCCTTGCTCAAAGTAGGACCAGCCCTAACTAGATCATCCCAGACAAAGCTTTGTCCAGCCAGGTCTTGAAAATCTCCAAGGATGGAGATTCTACCACCTCTCTGGGTAACCCGTTCCAGTGCTTTACTACCCTCTTAGTGAGAAAATTCTTCCTAATAGCTAACCTAAACTTCCCTTCCTGCAACTTGAGACCATTGCTCCTTATTCTGTCATCTGCCACCACTAAGAACAGTCCAGCTCCAGCCTTTTTGGAACCCCCCTTCAGGTAGCTGAAGGTTGCTATGAAATCTACCCTCAGTCTTCTCTTTTCCAGACCAGATAATCTCAGTTCCCTCATGGAGGCTTTCTATCCAGTGTTTAAGTCAGCAGGTATACCCATATTAGAAAATGCTGACAGTACTTTCTGCCTTTAGCTGTAGAGTGATTGCACTCGGTATGGTCTTGTTCAGGTCTTTTATATTCACTATCTGTGTGCGCGCGTGTGTGTGTTCAGGAAATTTAAGGGCAGATTCTTGACAGCCAAACCTTCAAACTATGCAAAAATGTTTAGTGTTTAATTGTTGTGATGTGTGTGCAATTTAATAACCACTGTGAGTGCAAGTCAGGTTAAGAACAGCACATAAATGGTTGTATAACCAATATAAATGCCAAGTACAGATCTGCAAGGGTAGAAGGGCTTGTTTTCCCTTCTACCCTTGCAAATTCCCAAGAAATTTCACAACTACAAAAGTTAGAGATTGGATTGTAGGAAATCATCAGATTGTGTAAGCATTTGACTGAATTTGAAGGCAGGGGTGTTTGTGCAATCTTCATCAGCAGGGCCTGAAAAACAGTAATGTTTTCAGGCATTTGTTCTTCAAGAAATGCTCTTCTATCAGTGTGAAAACCCCTTAGATCCTGGACTCTGCCAGATATATTGCATCTTGATGTTTTGTCAATGTAGCTACATTTAATGTAGCTCTGTAAAACGTATATGAACAAAAGTCTCCCATCCATGTAGCAAAATACACATAAAACCATTGAGGGAGAACACTTTTTTTCACAGGACAGATAAGCCCCCTAAGCCTGCAAGAATGCCTGAAGACATTCCCCAAACCTTTCCATATGCCTGGATGTCATCTCCCTGTTTCTTTTGGAGGTAACTGGATAAAACCTGAAAGTTTGCTTTCCCTTCTAGCATCTTTCTGGACTCCTTTTTCTGTGCTGCTTTTTCTTTCAGACTCTCAGCATAGTGTTCCTCATTCAGCTCCCTCTCTATCACCTAGCTCTGAATATGTTTATCTCTATTCCCTGCTCCTTTTTATCCTATTTATTCCCCACCCTGTGGCTTCACATCCTGCTCCTTTCATGGGGAATCCTTCCCAATTCCTTCATCAGTGGAACCATCCTACTCTACCTTTTTCCTAATTAATTCCCCCCACGCATCAGGTTGCCTCTTTTCTCTGTCCGGACAGATGCAGAAATCACACCACTGTGGGTCGTGGCTTCTTACTTCCAGAGCTGGCAGATGAAGAACGAACACTATCATGGGAAACAGCAACTGGCTGATCTTGGGCCAGAGGAAAAAAACTGCAGCCAAAAACTCTGATCTGAGTTCCAGTTTCTTGACCTGTCTGAAACACTGGGACAGACACTGATATCTAACCATTTCCAGTGTTGGCAAGGATTTGAGTACTGTGCATTTGAGTAGAAAGACGGGATGGAAACTTCACGAAGATTAGTAGTGGTTGAACCCAACCTACTGAATCAGTTGATTACAAAATTAATTCCCACTGCTTTAACTGGAAACAGAGTTAGAGGCAAGGATCTCTGTGGGTGATATCTTTTACTGGACAAGTGTATGAAAGATAACATCCACAGTAAAATGTCACCCACATTTTTGGACCATCGTGGCTACAATGTCACCCCCATTCTACAACAACAAAATTGGACTAAATCTAGAGTTTTTGAAAATCCTACCCCAATTCCCTTAGGGTTTCTAAACATGGTATCAGGATTCTTTTTTGCCTGCGTTATAGGGCAGTACAATCCCCAATTGCTGCCACTAGCATTTTCAAATGAGGCACCTCTTGCAACACGGAAAATAGCTTTGAGATTAATTTCTGGTAAAATAAACATGAGCGTTAGCTTTTCTGTTGTCGCTGTGCAGAAGAATATAGTCTTGCCTGGGGTTGATAAAAGATTGGAAAGTGTGGTTAATAACAAAAGCTGAATTAGGAGCTCCTTTTAATGATGGGATGTCATGTGCCGGCCTATGAAATAAATAGTAATTATCACATTTGAGAAGCTACTCTCTTAGAATTTGTATTGCTCTTGACAACTTCATCTATATATCAAATCCTTCTAGTTTTATACCATTTCTAGTTCATAATGAACAAACAAATGAAACAGAATTCTCTACCTTGATAAAGGATGTTGTTTTCTATGGAACCTAAACAAATATAGATAACGGAGAAGAACTAACGTGGCAGTTGCAAGATTATTTTTCATGTGCACATTTGTTAGTTGCAAAACAAGATGAGAAATGCGTTTATATGTTTTTCTTCATCTTTACATTGTTCTCCCTCCTTCCCCACCACTGAGTACAAATTACATCAACCCAGCTGGAGCAATATCCTGACACTGAATCAAAGGACTGGAAGTTCCCCGCTCTCTGTAGAGTAGTGGCACGAGAAAAGCTTCAGTAAAGTGGATCTTTAGCAAACCGGAGAAATCTTGCATAAAGCATATTTTTGTTTTGTTTTGTACTTATTTTATCAAAATCTCTGACACACACACACACACATACACACATATCATAAAGTAAACTTCAGAAGCTCCCTTGTAGAGAAAAGAGCTGATTTAAAAAAAAAAGACACAATATTACTGAAAATAAGTGGTTTTCAAAAGAGAATACTTTCTTACATCTATTTGTTCCAGAAGTCAAGGGAAATTGATCTAGAAAAGACAATGTTCTGTATTTGTCAAATAGTTTCTTTGATAAATATGCTTTTATCTGACATTTTTATGGGCTTGTTTCTCATAGTGATAGTGGACTGTCATGTTCTTCCAAAACCATATTGTATAATCTACCACTTTACAAAGAGCTCCTGCAATACCTAAATCCTAATGTCCCCAAATTCTATGGACATTGTGCCAAAGTGAGTCTAAATGGGTACAACCTTAGCTCCCTTAGAGAAGAAATTAAAAGCTATTCTGGACCTATTGATAGATACTGCTCCCTCTCTTACCATATTGCAAAGCTGACTTTATCTCCCTGAGCTGTGAAGGAGTCAAACTGGGGGAATTATACATGCCAAGCAGTGCAATAAGAAGGGTAAAATAAGAAAAGTAAAAAATAAGTAGGTACAAGTTTAAACTGGAGCTGCACCTACTATAAAGTCTCACCAGTGTTTCTACTACACTCCTCTCTTTTGGCCTCCTCTCTGTGTGAGCTACATCAGCTTAGCTGACTGTGAGTTGGGGTTATTGGGCCAAATGAAGGGGAGGCTGTTTAAAGAGAATATAAATTTCACACTGATTAGCAAATGGGAATAAGTCAGACTTGAGAAATTCTGTTACTGTGGAAAAGGATGAGCAGGGACTGAAAAAAAGAATTATTAGTGTAACTTCCCCTAATATTAATGGCAAAACTCTTGATTTTTGATGGTAACTAGCTGTCTGAGGGATATGCTGTTGCTGGGCTGTGAACCCATAATCTTTGGATCCTAAACCGCTCTGTATAATTTTAAACCGATAGTCTCTTATGTTTTACCTGCATCACACTTTCTTTGCAGACTTCCACCCACTAGAGGGCAAGACTATCTCAATTTACTGCGAATGCTCAGTAATATGTAAAGTGTAAGCAAAAACATTTCATTCCAGGGAGTGTTTGAGGAGCCCCTTTTCAATACAACTTTGAATTAAATTAGTCACGGCATCGCTTTCTCAATCGTGGTGCTGGTGATGCCGCAGGCATGTCACCTTCCAGCTCCAAGTGTGTTTGTAAGAGTCTCTTACAAGTTCTAGGGTTGCTTTGGCAGCTCTTATGTAAGAAGGCTGCTGCAAGAGTCTGCTTTGAGCTTCTTAGCAATCTCCCTGTAGCCTCGGGCTCCTGTGCAGCAGGGTTTCTTTCTGGCTAAGGACTAGTGTTTGTGCTAAACTTCTTGGAACACAAACCCGTTAGTGAGGGACTTCACAATGACTGCTATTGCTCTTAAAACTGGCTAGTTTCATGAGTAACTCTAGGTCAGCCCGATACACTATTCATTTCATTATGCAAGTGCTGTAGCGGGCTATTCCTTTTTCACCATGATGCTGCCTGTTGGCCACTGCTTCTAAATCAATGAGGTGTAGTCAGACAGACATCCACACATCCGGGAATATGGCACTGCATATTAATCATGCTGAGAAGGAAGAGACTGGGGCCAAGTAGTGCAGATGGTCCGAGGGTCTGTAAAACCCCAGTTACACATTGTTGGCGCAATAGTTCAGCAATAGATCTCTTTGGATAAAAGAGCCATATTTGAAGCATGCAGCTCACTAAATAAGAGCTCAGGAATAGCAGCGAGCACAGTTGTGCTTTTTTCTCTTTAGTCAGAGAGCAAACACTTAATTGTCTTAGGTACTTGATTGCTAGGGTAGGTGGCTGGTTTTATTATCATTATTGGTTCTGCTGTGTCTATGCTGCCTCAGAATTTGTTTTGTAACTTTTCAAGTACTATTTATGTGACATGACTGACTAAAGCAGCATGGTGAGGGAAGTGGGAAGAGTTTTTATGCCATTTGATGATGCTTTTATGAAGCATTCCTTTGTTCACTATAGAGGTCTGTTTCATGATGACGACATCAAAGCAAAGACAAGAGCACAAAGCCAGCGTTGGTTAGGAATGTCACAATGTATAAATAACTCGGGAAGATCAATGCACAGCAGAGGAAAAACACTTCCCAAGTGGATTGATTTTTTTATGTTGTGCTTTCCCCCCCCACCACCCTTTTCCTTCCTCTTTCCAGTTTTCTTGACATTGCAGTCAGCTAGCTGCAAAAGAAGCACAAGGAAAGAGAGGCGGAGGAAAAGTTGACTACATCTGAGTAGGGACCTCATGACAACAGAATGGCAGCCTGTTAAAAGAACATTTATAGTAAGTCTGGAGGTGTTGGTCCCAATCCTCAGCTTACATGTCAATGTCACTGCAGTCAGGAGAACTTCATAAATTCAAAATTTTCACCTGATGGGAGGCTGGAAGTTTGGTATTGCTTTTGTGAGTGTGCACATAGCACCTTAACCATGCAGCAAAAACTCTGCAAATCATTCTGGAAAAGTAAAGATGATCGAGGTAGTTATGGCAACAGACTGCAGTGGCATGGGAGAGCAATGAAACCTAATAACTGGGAGTACTCGAAGACTTGTTCCCGCACAGCCATAAAACTTGCTGATCCCTAGCACACTGAACGTTTTTCCTCTAAAAGCCCAGTGTGCGACAAGTTTCTCTGGCAAGCGCATGGAGCTTTTGCACATCACGTAGGAATTTTATTTCTTAAAACCTTGTTGACCAGGAAGACATCCAAACAAGTCTACTACCATAACGATAATAACTTTGCACGTAACTTCTCGCTTTTCACAAGCAACTCAAACATTGTACAGATGAGACAGGTTGATAATGAACTATACGTAAGGATCACCGTGCAGGAAAACAATTCAGGAGCATGATAATGTTTTGTGAGTTTGGGACGGGAAGTGCAAATGAAACCTCAAAAGTCAATTTAAAAGGTGGGGTTTAACTTTACACGCTGAAATTTGGCAAGCATGCTGGATTTATGTCTGTGCTGACCCACGCAGCAATATTAAGGTGTGATTGTGGCATGTGCTGCATGGTTAACAGTATTAACGAAGAGGTAGTGATATGGGCTTGAGAACATACGAGCAACTAGGATATAAACCTTTTCAGGTTGTTAGGGCGTGCTTAAATCTGTGCTGTTGCATCTTCACTGCTATGGTTACCTGTGTCAACTCGATTAAGCTAGCAAGTGTTAGAGACGCCCATCTGTTTTGCCATGTAGACACATCCAAAGTGCTGTGGGGCCAGGACCTTGATTTTTTTTTTGTCTTTCTTAAATTATCTCTACCCCCACCTAAGTCCATTCTTGGGTATTTGTGCAGTACTGATGCAAAAGGAATAACGCTGTAGATTGTGGGCCAGATTCTTACAGCCCGACTCACAGAATGCTGTATTTGCTTTTAAAATATAGTCTTATGAGCGAATAACATCAAAATCACATTCTGTAGTTCTTCTATAATTTAGCTAGTGACCCAACCTTTTATTTTGACAGATAAGATATGATGGGACAGTGGCAGAGTCCTGTAGTAACCATTTGATCAGACCTAGAAATATATACACACCATCTGATACTTTTCATTTACAGTCAAAATGTTACCTTTCTTTTTCTTTTAAAAAGTAATATTCATAAATGTAAGACTTATTTGCCAATATCCTGCTGTGATGAGAACAGCATTAATATAGTATATTTCCTCAACTGAACTAGATTTTCATTTTGTAATTATATTTCTTCACCCAAGTTTTCTGTCCTTCAGTGAGAGAATGCTTTATATTACACAATGGGGCTTAAATAGCCCAAACTGATCTGATCTGTGGTACATAATTTCTAGACATTTTATGTATATTAATGCTAAATCATGTTCTTGATTTCCATAAATGGACCACATAACTTGCCAACCTTCTTCCACATTTTAAGCAGTCCTAGATTTTGATGAACAAAATTGATAGGTACTGGATGAACAAAAGAATACTGATGACACATAATGTAGGGCTTGATCAAAAGTTGTGAACTTGTCAAATGATCTGCCAAAAAACTCTATTGTTTTCAAGAAGTTTGAAACATGGATGAGAAATAGATACATTTTGGGTATGAATCAAAGATGCATTTAAATTGTAACGTGTGTTTTGATACACAAATGAAGAAGACAGGTTAAGCTTTCCTATAGAAGTAAATACCAATGAAAAATATTTTACATGGCTTTCATGAGGATCATGCATGGGAGAGACTAGAATTAATAGGAACGGGCAGGATATATTTAATCTTCTTGTGCCGCTGTTTAATACAAGGTAGTTTAATTTTGAAAAATAAAATAGGGATTTTCTTGAAATTTTCTAATCCTATCAACTTAGTTGCACCATATTTTTTCCTTGATGGCATTTGGGTTTGTTTAAAGTGCCTGCATGAAATTAGCCCATCGACCTGTATTAAATGCTAGCTAAACTATGCTAGCATTTTATTTGCTTAATTTTTCTCTCTCCTTTATTTTTGTTCCTTAATATTTTATATAGCATTTTCCTCTATTCACCCCAGCTTGTTCGCATTTCCCTGATGTTTCAAGTTATCATATAAACAGGTGTGGTCTAATCAAAAGGAATTAGTATTTTTTATCCTTTGCTGCATTGGTAAAGAAATTTGGGGCCATTCTGCTCCTATTTTTGAGCAGAAATCAGTGCTGCGGAGTCAGAAATGCTCTTTCCATAATTGCGTTTCTTTTACAAAATGTAGAGAAGTCCTGTCTTCTCTTACGGATAAAAACAACATTCAGATAATAAATCTCTTCCGCATATGGCTTCATGGCTTTCACACTATTAGCTGTGGAACTGGGAGCCTTCAGTTTAACCAGGGCTTGGCTTATGGCTCTAAAACAGGAATCTAAAATCCCTGATAATTCTGGTTTTGAGGTTCCCCTATCTGGAGTTGGGAGCCTGGCAGCACTGGAATCCCTGGGAAAGTTTGCATCAGCTGAGGCTCTCAGGGTCTAGGCTATAAGTCTGTCCAAGAGCATTTGGGGGCCCTGGAAAATGTACAAGGGCCCAGGGCTCTCAGGGCTTCCTGACATAGACATAGGAACCTAGCATTCCTTGTGGTCTTCTGGTGTCTGGAGCAGTCCCAAGAGCAAAGGACTGCTTCAGGTAAGGATCTATAGGACTCCCAGATTTCCAGGCCAGCTAGTTCCAGAGCTGCCTCTCAGTCCCTTCTTCTTGGCACAGTCTGAGAAGTCCTAGACTTCAGGTTCCAAGAAAAAAAAGTTTCAGAGGCCACATAACTTTTTGAAAGCCTGAGCATGGATATAGTTTCTCCTCCAAGGGA
Organism: Crocodylus siamensis; assembly: GCF_052110815.1. Lineage (NCBI taxonomy): Eukaryota > Metazoa > Chordata > Crocodylia > Crocodylidae > Crocodylus > Crocodylus siamensis. The sequence goes on along the minus strand of NC_143403.1, from coordinate 11,917,867 downwards.
ACCTCAGAACTTCAACTTGCAGACAAAGAGTGCTTAAACCCAGAGAAGGTGGTATCCAGGTTGTAGCCATATTGGCCTAGAGGCAAAAGGAGTCAAAACTTGTGGAAGACGTGATATCTTTCATTAGACCAACTAGATATTTGCAAATAAATAAAATAGTATTTAGTTGGTGTAATACAAGATATCACCATGAGTTTGTATTCCTAAACCCAGAGAATATATTCTCCATTTATCTTTCATAGGGGTGCTTCCATATGGATTGCCCCAAGTAGTCAGTCTTCATAGCACTATTATGATTTATGTACATTTTCAATATTAGCTTATAAAAGAGGTATGATATCCACTATACCTTTAAGAATATAAGGCCTCATCATCAGGTGGGGTCAAACACAATACTTCCACTGATTATAATAAAGCTACATTGACTTTTATACCAGCTGAGAATCTGGCTCTTTGTTCTTTCTGGGTAACAGTTTTTATGAGTAACTTTCTACAGGGAGAAGTAAACAAGAATTTAACTAACTCCAGGGCCTAAATGCAGAAGAGATCCTATTATAATTATTTGTAAGTGAAAGCTAATGTTCTGCATTTTTACAGGGAGGGAAATGAACAGTGCTAGTAAAAACACATCTGCCAGAGCAGAGCCTAGTAGCAAAAGTTACCTCTTGTCAGTCTGATAATGGTATCCAGATGTCACACAGTCAGGGGCACTTCCTAAAATATTCTGGAAGAAGGAATACTTGTTACTGTCAAAAGAGAAGAAAAAGATAGCAGGTAAGGAAAAGTATGCACTAACCACTTTAGTCTTTGTAGTTTAGCAGGCAAGTTCAATAGTGGGTATATGTAACAGGGAGCCTATGGCTCCTGTTATTTAAGAGGGAAAACAGTAGTCCACAGTGCTCAGGCAGCCAAAAATTGTTAACTACAAAGTAATAGGCAGCCAGAGGCCAGAAGCTGAGTATGCCTATTGCTGCACTAGTTATACAGCAATAGTATATGATAAGGCAGAGCCTACTGAAGCAGTAGAGGCAGTGCTATAGGAGTCAGGGCAGCAACAAGTTGCCCATTAGAAGGAAAGAGAGAGGCAGTTGTGCTGGGGCTAGCAAGCTGCCTGACCGGAAATGGGCAAAGCTTGAGTGAAATATAAAACAGGACCTGAGTCAGAGGGATAGAGATAGGCCAGAAGGTCAACAGTCCAGAGTGGGACAGAGATAAGGGCCAGGGAAGGTCAAAGTTAGGAGGGTGAGACAAGAGCTGGAGCCCAAGAAGCCAGGCGGGTGCAGCAGGTCTAGGCTAAAAGGGGCAGGCAGAGCAAAGGGTGGACACCAGGAAGACCAAGATCCCAACAGGAGAGTGATGGCCTGAGGTGGCCTGGTGGAGGTAGGGGGGAAACGAGGGTTAACCCAGCCACAATGTAGCCACATGGGTTGGGGAATGGGGTGTGCCACTAATCGGGCCAAGTAGGGTAGGGGCTGGGGAGTTGCAAGGGAGTGGGGGGGATGGGGGGATGGCCGGCCCCGATCCAGCTACAGGGGTAGTAAAGGGGTGTGGTCTGGCCACACAGGGCTTCAGAATCGGGCAATGGGGGAGGGTGGCAGTATTACTTGCCATGGTTCCCCCACCACCAAATTTCCCAACCCCTGGGGACTTGCATGGGCCAGATGCCATGGCTCCATGTGCTGCATTTGGCTTACGGGCCAGAGGTTGAGCACCCCTAGTATAGATGATTCTCAGTCAGGGTGCCACGGTGCCCTGAGATGCCTTGAGATCCTTTCAAGGGGGATGTGGAAAGCCACACAATGTTAGCATTGCTAGGTGTGCAAACATGATTTGCAAATTCAACCCAGAGATTTTAAATAGGAAATCATAGTGATTCTGACCTGTTGTGTTCTGAGTTCTTTGCAACAGAAAAAACTTGTCTATTATTTGTTCTTTAGTCAAAACATGCATGAAAATTAAGATCCGTCTCAGGGGGTGCCTTGAGTCTAACTAGAGGTGCCTTAAATCTAAAAAAGGTTGAGAACCACTGATCTAGACATTCCCCTAGAGCGAAGATATTGTCTTCCTCCATGTTAATCATTGAATTGCAGCTAAAAGGAGGAAAAGCTCCTTACTGTGGCAGAATTCTTCCCCCCTCCTTCTATCTCTGTTGTCAATTTATTAAGTTTTTTCATGTTTTTGGACCCTGGTCCTGCAGTTCACTCCTCATGCATGCAGGAATCAAGGACCTCACGTTAATTGTTCAGGGAATCTTATGACCCCGTATGCTTGCACATTTGCAAGTGCAGGGTGTTTGATTCTACCTTAAAAATGATTAGATAATAGTGATTTCCAATAGGCCCATTCTAAATGATAAAGGTATATAGATCTGTACTGGAGCAATGCCTAGCTGGTCACAAAGTTGGGAATGCAGCTCTCTGACTCTTGTCATTTTAGGTCTTTCAGGTTTTCTCTGAACTCAAAACAAAAGTTCTGTGTGAGAACACGCTTCATGTCATGAACTTTCGACTTATTTAAAGACCCAAACTCTAACAGGACCTCTGCTAAAATACTTACTAACATTGTAAAGAAACTAGCAATCTTGGTTTCACACCTATATCATCTCTTCTGCCAATGAGTCTCACAGAGCTAGAATGGAAAAAGAGTCATCAGGGTAATACTGCTGACCTGCTACGTCTTTCTGGCTTTCAGGGAGCTGACAGTTCCTGTCCCCATAATCTAGAAAGGACCAGAAGTGGGATACCATTATAATGCTGCAATGGGATAAAAATGTATCTTACTGTTGTTGCACTATTCCCCAGGGTGTCTTGATGCTTTTTTCAGTCCCCTGGAGAGTAACTAGCTTGTCCTGCGAGGTTTTTCCAGTCAGTGCCAGCCTGGAACATGTGAGTATTTATGTGCATTAATTAAAAAATGTGTAAGTGCATTTCAGGAGGGGGTGGGAACAGACACCTGTTAGTTAACTCTAATTCAGAAGATAAAGCAAATTATACATTCAGTGCTCTCTTACATAAGAATCTACTGTTGCTATTTGGTGTGTCAGAACTGACCTCTGGTTTCCCTCCTCCTGTTTCTCAAGGGGATGCTGCCTCAGCTGCATCTACTACCTTGGTGGCTGTCTTCCAAGGTTGGATGACAATTTCAAGGTTATAGTTATAGTTGTTTGGGTTTTCTTTTCTTTTGTTTTCTTATCTTTTTTTTTTTTTTGCGTCTTGCGACAAAGGAGATCAATGCTAATCTATAGAGAGGCGGAATCACAAATGCTGGAGCATGGAGGACTTGACCCTGGGAGGTGCTCAGTACTCTTCACTCTCAAGAGCTCCCAAGAGGCACTCAGCTCCCTACAAGATCATGCCCAGAGTTATTATCCACCATTCTCCTCAGTGGATTGATTAAATTTTTTATTCTGTTTTATTATTGCAGGATCTTCTTGCAATTTATACTGAGGCAATCAAACTCGTATCATTGCAGGTCAAGTGGATTGTGGCGTTCACTAAACCCCCCTCTCCTCCCTACCACCACCCTTTCAGATGGAGAGAACAGATGGAAACATTCGAGACTTATAGGGTCATCCATTTTTCTACATTAGGATCATTTCTGCATGTCCTTGTCTTCAGTGTTATTCCAGTTTGCACAGTTGTACATTGAGGGAATGAATGCTAGAAACTGGGTTATCTGAAGTGCTAGTTCAGCTAGCAGCATCACAGACAGAGTAACTCACCCATGCTCTCTTTGTTCTCCAGTCTGAGTGGGTGGTGAGCAATGAGAGTTTTATTAGCATTTTTAATGTCAGCAAAAACGGGGAAACACAAAAAAGTAACAATCCCCTTTTTATTGTTTTTGTGTCCCCTCCCACCCCCTTTACCTTGTGTTAATCCATGAGCATCTTTCATCCAGAACTGTTTGGATCCACTCTGCTACTAGTTTTAGCAGTCCCAGAAAGGAAGCTCAGAAAAATAGGAGATGAGAAATAGGGAGATGTCAACAGACTTTGGAATCTGAGTAAAAGCACCCAAACAACCAAACATTTGAGCGAGAACTTAAATGTTATTTTTGGAGAGGGAAGCAGTTAACCTTTTAATTTTCCTTTCAAATTTCTCTTGGTGACAGATTGACAGGCTTGGAGAATAGAGTTCTCTATTCATAGAACAGGTTCAGCGACAGTAACAGCAGTGAAAGTTTCCGCATGTTGCCATGCCAATGTGCCTCAAATCTGACCTGGAGCCGGTTTCTGGGATTAGGAAGAGAGTTTAGCCTGCACCCATTCAGTTATTTTCCTCTCTGCCACGATAGCTAAAATGGTTAATATTCAGTGCCAGAGTGACTGTGGTGTGAATAGCTCTTCTCTAGGAGCTGCACGGATCACATTGATCACTAAACAGCTGGGAGTTGTTAATAGCCTTCAGTCACTAATAACCATTTCATTTTCTCACCCCTTAACCAACTATTTCTTCTGCAGTATTTCCAGCCTGTTTGGCTTTTACACACTGCTCACACCTCAGATGGTGCAATGAAAGATTTGTGACCAAACGTGAGGCTGGCCTTGTGCAAAATTATCTGGAGTTGTAAGTAGAACTGATTCAGTAGAAGGAGCAGACAAAATAGAGGAACCAGACTGGAAATCCTCTGCCTTCCTTTAAGTCATGCACAAATACAGTATGCAATGGGGAGAATAATCAGTTAAGAAATAGACAAGTCAGAGTTTAGTCTTTACTTTTATGGATCATTCTTTTACAAAAAATGTGACCACAATTTTGTAGCTAAGATCATTTGTATTTGTAATACGAATTTAATGAGCCTTTTTTTTATGAGGATTTGAAGAATTTATCAGAGGTGCCTCTTCTGAGCGATACTAGCACATGTTAGGCCTATGGTGCCAAGAATACTCATCAGCGACTGCTATATAAGGGAATGTAGCAAAAAAGGCTGCTTCAGCTGTTACTGCTCCCACTTGCACAGTTCGGAGACACATAGCAACAAGCAGTGTCCAATGCAAAGATAATATCTAATCATTTCCTTCATGAGAGAGAGAGGAGGTGGGTGACCTAGTCAGCCTTCAATATAGCTAACTTCAATAATTCTATGATGGTATTTCATATTAATTTAGTACCTTAAATAATAAAATAGCCTGAAGGCCTTTGCAGTTGATATATATGCATCGCCAACCCTCCTTTTGGGGATGAATGGTGTCAACTAATTAACAACCCACAAAATTCCCAATAACAGAGAAGGAAACTTTGGTCAAAGGCATCAGTAATATGAATGAAGAATAGACTGAACCATAAGGTTTAATCTTTCATCTCAGACACTAGCAGACAACTACATGGTGTACATTTTACCTAACTCAGAGGGAGGGAGGAAGAGGGGGAATCTCTACTGAGATTACTTGGTGATAAATGCAAGCGTATCAATGTCCAGACACTCCTTATATGAGTTCATTTTTATACTTGCTTATAGATCACTCTAGTTATGCCATTAGGAAATAAAGCATTACACTGTCAGTCTTCAATACTAGGTATTGTTAATGTTAGCTTTATTTTTTGCATTAAACTTTTAAATTATATATGAGACAACTCAGGGTGAGGGTGTGCAGCAATCTGTGGTTTGGAGACTAAAAGTCTGTCTGAGGGCACTTTCACAGAGAGTTTTGTGTGAAAACCATGCACTGAGCCAAATACATGTACTACAAAGGAAACAATATGGATAGCTCATATTTTACTCTTATTGACTTCAGTCTTTTGGAAATGATCCTGCAAAGTGTTAGATATCCTTAACCCTCTAATGCTGCCCACAATATGTATGTGTGGGTGGGTCTGTGTTTGTGCAGATATTTATCGGTTAGTGGTCCTGAAATGATTGCACAGGTTGCTGAAAATCCTTTTTACAGATTAAAGTGAAGAGGGAGCTCAGTTCTTCAGAGCAGGTATCTTTAGACTCAGTGGCCCTATATATCCCTGGATGAGAGCTCCATGTAGTGAGGTGCTTTTGTGCGAGGTTTTCTCTCTCACTTTCTTCAGCCAGTCTACCTTGGGAGTGGGTGGATGTTTCGTTCTCCATCATCTTGACTGCCATAGAGGATAGGAGGTGGGAGAGGGTCACTAAACCATGCCTGGAAGTGGGTTTCAGTGGTCAGTTGCTACATAGTCACCTTGGGTACAGATAGGGAGCTTTCAAGATCCATTGTTTGCAAACACAGCGAAGAGGACCTGAACATACTGTTTCACAGATGCACGTTATTGGTCAGGACTTGGCTTTTAAATATTTTTTATTCTCTGAATACCTTAAAAATAAGCATTTTAGTGGTAAACTCTGGGGTCGCTGCCATTTTCCTGAGTCTCTCCCATTGGGAATAAAAATTGCAATGTGTGTGTGCTGTGGCTTGAAAGAAAAGATTTCTTAACACAAAAGGCAAGTGAAAGTCACTTGGTATTTCTGCTGTTGGTTGAGTCGTAGATCAATGACGTGACAGCATTTGTCATTACTAGGAGATTTAATTGGACTAGTTACAGAAAAATAACACGATAAACAAGTTCTTGGAAAAGGGGTAGAGAAAGGTAATGAAGTTAAAGCTTGATACTTTATTTCTGCCTTTGAAGTGGTAGGTTTTACTTGTGCACTGAAAGGAAAAAAGACATTTTCTAGTGTGATTGCCAGCTATAGGTAATGGAATATGTGTTTATAGCTTTCTGTCCCTTTTATATTTGCAGTATCATACATGTTAATTAGAAGATTTTTACATCACCAATGCACTTTCTGGCTTCCAGGTGAAAATGAATGTTACTTTGTTGCAGATGACAGTTGTCTGCTATGTAAACATGCAAACCAATCTTTACTGAAAAAGAATATTCTTTGGAGTTATCAAAAGCATGCAAGATTGGACTAAGGAGTTGATTTGCATGATTCCTTAATATTCTGCACAGTACCTGCAGTGCATAATGATGGTGCTTCAGCAAGCAGCCCTTTTCATTTGTGTACCAGAAAATAAAGTTTTTCTGTGATCACAATGAAAAGATGAAAGGGTGAAAGAATATAATAGCAAAAAAGACCAGTCTACAGAAGAAAGGTCAGTAAGAGAAAAATGAGGAGAAAGATATTAAAAGATGTTAGAGAAACAAAGGAAATAGAATAATCAAAAAGCAAAGCACGCTAAGAAGACGGTAAATCTTAAAGAACTGGTCAAATGAAAGCACAGAATCTAGAGACAGGACGTTCTCCTTTGTATGGCTGTTCAGTCAGGGAATTTGCAGTGGAAGAATATGTAGTGGCATTTCTGTGCGATATGTCCATACTGCCGAGAGGTTTATGCTTTGTCTGTCAATTTCTATTGCTGATTTTAATCATTATGTCTGTTCTTCAGAGAAATACGGTAGATAGCCTTTCCAAAGAAAGCTGTAACATATGTGTGTCTATATATCTATATACGTCTATATATCTATATCTTAGACAGATAGATAGGCAGATAGAGATAAGCTAGGGGATTTCTTGAGATAAGGAGATCACCTGAGGACAACGTTTGATGCACTGACAATTAGTGTTCTTCCCACTGGCCGCAACTTCCCGTCTGATACAAACAGCCCCTTCCTTCACTGCAAGATATTTGCTTTATTGGCCATTTCTTGACATTTTCTACTTGTTGGTTCGAACTCGAGTCTTCTTCACCAGTGGTACAAGAAAAAAAAAAAAGGAACCACTTATAGACTGCATGCTAGTTTGGGGCTTAAATGGTATTTAAGCATCATGGATAAGGTTGAATAATGTAGTGCTAATAATATTCTGACTGGCTGTGGTTGCCTTGCTTATGCTCAGATTGTTCCTATCTATGAAACAGAGGTGGCACTCATGAAGGAAAGGAGAATTTCAGAAGAACTTCAGTGTAGATGGAGGAGCTCTTGGTTAGCTTATTCAGGCAGCACTCAGCCTGACAGAGGTGCATAATGCACTTTCTTGTAGATTAACCTAGATCTGAGTATGATGCAATAGCTCTGTATTTGCCTGTTATCTGTAACAGCAACATTTTTTGGGGTAGCTGTGCAGGGGTCTGTTGTTCTTTGCTCATGTGTTTTAGAACGTTGCTAAGGCAGTACATAAGGAAGAAATATGTTATATAAAAGCATGTGTTAGAGGATGCAATTTTAACTATTATATAATTATGTCTTATTAATGTAATTGCCTTTATTCCTCAGCTTAAAAATTTACAGGGTTCATTTCCTTTTCACCTTTATTTTGCAAGGTTTGTCATAACATGTGATATAGACTTATAAATATTTAATGCATATTAATTTAAAAACAATATGGGACTTATTCACTATGTTTTTAAGCCAGAGTTAAAGTGGAACACCACAATGTTGGTTTTAGGCCCTATCTTTTGGTTATGAAATAAGATCTGATCTGATTCTTGTGAAATTCATTAGAAACTTTGCCACAGATTTCCATGGGAATAGAATTGGGCCTGTTATGAAGATAAGTCCTTTATAATGTGGGCTACACAGTCATTATTATATTTTTAATATTTCAGATCAGGGCAGTCTGGCTGTCCCAGCCTGTAAAGGATTCCCATTTATTTCCCATTAATATGTGTATGATTGAATCCATCATTCTTTGTGTTAGACATTATCTAAATAAAGTAAAAGAAAATCACTTTTCACATGCAGTCTCCTACAGACAGTCAAAAAGCCTGAGGCTGAATTGATTCGATCTTCACAGGTTAGTCTAAACTACATAGATTGAAACAATAAGCAAGTCAATAGGTATTCACTTTTGTTTCTGGAAATGCAGCTACATGCCTACAGTGGCCCAGACCAGAAGCCAGGGGGTGCTAGAGCACACCTCCCTGCTCCACTGGAGTAGACAGCTGAGGCCAAGGCAGGGTGGAGGAGGTGCAAAGCATCCTGGGATGTGGGGGGATTGTGAGTTAACTTGAATCTGGAGGGGATCTAAGACAGAAGTTCGGTAAACCTAGATGGAAGTAGAATCAGATTTAACTGACGTATGTTAAATTCGTTTATTGAGCTTCTGTTGTGTTACAGATTTGAATCAGTTTCTGATAACTTATACTTGATTTGTTTGTAATCTCTGTCCCTAGCCCCAATGATTCAGTGAGTTCCCCAGCTGCCTGGGGTTTTTGCTGCCATTGTGACTGATAGTATCTCATTGTTACTTGCTGTACTACCATTGTATCCACTTCTGAACTCTTGTCCTATAAACCCATCATTGAAAGCTCTTTGGGACAAGAACCAATAACACAGTAACACTGGACCATCTTATTTTCCCATTAATAAACATGTGAGCACAAGTACAGTACCATAGCATCTAAACATTATATATGTTACTTATTGCAAGACCAGTCTTTTAAAAGTTTCAAACTACATGCAGTTTACCAAAGCTCTGAAATTAGCACATAGCTCCCATTTCATATGACATGTATGGCATTTTAAATCAGTTTTCTGCACCACTGGCATTTAAACTTGCTTTTTATAGTCACAAAATTGTTTTCCTAAATTGTACAAAGTTAACCATTTATTGTAAAAGGGGGAAAAAAAGTACTAGAGAAATGGTACTTCAACATACAAGTCCTGAGGATGTATACAATTGATATTCTCTGTCATCAATGCTATTTATCATACAGGTACTAAAAATGAATTTTTAGGGAAAGCTTCTTTTTTTAATCACAATATCATCTTTTAATCCTTACAGAATGAGTTTGAGAACTACTGTGTTGGCAATACAAAAAGAAAATAACTTTCTGGGCAATATGTTGCCTTTTTTTCCCATTTTTTAAAAATACTTCCCCCCCCCCGCAATTCAATCTATCCCCCCAATAACAACAAAACAAAACAAAACAAAAGCTAGGTGGTGGTGGGGTTTACACTAGGAATGTATTTTTATTTAGTGATATGACATCCTTCAGAAAGATAAAATGAATATATAAATGTGTAGCTAAATTTGTGTTGGTCGATGTTTGTTATATGGTTTTCTTAAAATCTGTAATTCCTTTCCTCCTTATGGGAGGTTTCTCTGGTAAGAATATAGGACCTCCCTCTTCTGTTATTAAGGGATGTTTTCTATTATTAAGACCAGTCCCCTGCTGCCTCAAGCCACCTTTCCATAGAGAGGTTATAGGGGATTGTTAAATTCCCTTTTAAAAACGGTTGGGTTTTTTGCCCCCACTATTCCCACCGGAAGACTATTCCAGAACCTGACTGCTCTAGTGGTTAGGAACTTTCTTCTAATTTCCAGCCTAAATTTATTAATGGCTAGTTTACACCCACTTGTTCCTGCTTAAAGAGCTCTCACCCTGCCTCGTGTCCTCACCCTTCTCACTCCCTTGAGATGCGTCCAGGCAAGCACCCACGTGTAGTATGCGGCACTGCAGACCCGTCTGTGGCACTGTACACCACCCGCGCTGCATATGCAGGTGCTCCCCAGGCTACTCATTTGCAGTGGGGGAGTGGGAGGTGGGGGTTGATACTGGGAGATCCCAGTATCAAAAAAAATAAATAAAGGCTAAACAAATGTGTTTCTAGCTGGGGTAATGTAGGCCCAGCACTCTTTCCTGCTTATGCAGGGGGTCGGACTCGATGATCTACTGAGGTCCCTTCCGACCCTAGCATCTATGAATCTATGAAAGCAGGGCAGTGCACTTGGCAGCAGCATGCACCACCCAAAACTGGAGAGCCATGCTTCAGCTGCTAGTTAGGCTCCCTGCTGCCAGATCAGTGCTGCCGCAGGTCCTGGAAGCCTCCAAGACTCCAGTTAAGGCTTCTGGGGCCAGCCTAAGTGCTGGCCCCAGCCTCCCCTATCCCACCCGGGGCAACATGCTGTGTGTCAGAGTGCATGGGCATTCCCCAGGGACAACTAGCAGTATTATGACACTGCCATTTGTCCCTGGGGAAATCCATGTTCGTGTTTGTGGGGATGTGCCCTCAATGCATTTATAGACAGCAATCAAATTCCCTCTCAGCCTTCACTCTGCTAGACTAAACAGCTAAACCCGTCTAGCCTACTCTCATAAGAGAGGCTCTCCAGTCCTCTAATTTTCATAGTAGTCCTTTTCTGAACTTGTTTCAGTCCTAAATCCTCTTCAAAGTGGGTGATCAGAATTGCATGCAGCCTTCCAGGGAAAGTCTGAGCAGGGCCTTTGTACAGTAGCATTGATACTTCCCTATTTCTGGTAAAAATGTGACTCCTGATGCATCCCAGGACCACATTTGCCTCTAACAACTACATCGTCTTGGCAGCTATTAGTATTTAGCTAGTCACCTAGGTCCCTCTCTACCACAGAGTATATTCATAGCACATGTAAGTTAGGATTTCAGAGTGGTTGTAGCCAAGTGCTGACAGTAAGTACATGTTAGACTTCATTTTCCCTCCCCTTCTCTCTGCTGCTACTGTTCAGGCAGCAGGCGGTTTACTTGCCTGCCTTCCTCTTAGTGCTTGGAACATTCCTCCTCTGCTAGGAACAAGTATAACTGCTAAGTTGTTACAATATCCATTTCTGGACCATTTAGGTCCTTTTCTTAATGGATGGTTGCATAAACTTATGGAGATTTCCCCAAGCAGAATTAAGAGAACACAAAATACTTTCAAGAACTAAAAGAAGACTTTCCAACTTTCAGTGAGCAGGAATACATCATTCTTCTTGGACAGACTCTTCTAGCCGTCTCCTAGACTTCCTGCCAAGTCTCTATGAAAAAGATAATCTCTGAATCTGAGCCAAAAGAAACATTTCATTGAGGCTATTTCTGCACTATGGCCAGGCAGCATGGGTGAGTGTACCTACTATAGTTAGCTTCAGTATTGGCTTGTCACCCAGGTAAGTACTCAGGGCTATCAATATGTCCATTCTATTGTGTATGGACTATAATGTCCAGTGTTACACCTACCATTGAGACCTAAATCAAGAGGAAGAAAAAAACCCCAAAAGATTTAGGTGATGAAAAATCAGCTAACTTTTCGAGTCTAGAGTTTTGAATCCAAACTTGGATTAGGTACCTGGGCTCTCAGATACCTCAAAACGGGACCCAAAACAGCCAGCATACTGAGCAGGTTGTTGCCGTAAGTCAGTGTGCTAGGTACACAGCTGCCTTGACATATGCTCAGGTCACAGCTTTCTCAGGTATTTCTGTCCACTTCACATTCAAAGATCAGATGGTGGAGACAGGTGCAGAGGCAGTACACCCTTTTTATTTTCATAGATTTCATAGATTTCATAGACATTAGGGCTGGAAGGGACCTCGGGAGATCATCGAGTCCAGCCCCCTGCCCAAAGGGCAGGAAGTCAGCTGGGGTCATAGGATCCCAGCAAGATAAGCATCCAATTTACTCTTGAAGGTGTTCAATGTAGGTGCTTGAACCACCTCCGCTGGCAGACTGTTCCAGACCTTGGGGGCTCGGACAGTAAAGAAATTCTTCCTTATGTCCAGCCTGAAACGGTCTTGCAGGAGTTTGTGACCGTTCGACCTCGTCATCCCTTGGGGCGCTCTGGTGAACAGACGTTCCCCCAGATCCTGGTGGTCACCCCTGATAAACTTATAGGTGGCCATCAGATCACCCCTGAGCCTGCGCTTTTGCAGGCTAAAGAGTCCCATGGCTCTCAGCCTGTCATCGTAAGATCTGTTTTCCTGACCTCTGATCATGCGCGTGGCTCTCCTCTGGACTCTCTCAAGCTTCTCCACATCCTTCTTGAATTGTGGAGCCCAAAACTGGACGCAGTACTCCAGCTGCGGCCTCACCAAGGCTGAGTACAAGGGGAGAATGACGTCCCAGGATTTGCTCGAGAAGCATCTATGGATGCAAGCCAGTGTTTTGGTCGCTTTACTAGCCGCAGCATCGCACTGGAGGCTCATGTTCATCTTGTGGTCAATGATGACCCCCAAGTCTTTTTCTTCTGTAGTGCTAACCAACGTAGCACTGCCGAGCCTATAAGGGTGCTGCAGGTTTTTCCTCCCAAGGTGGAGAACCTTGCATTTTTCGGTGTTAAACACCATCAGGTTCTCGTCTGCCCATTTGCTGAGCTTGTGCAGGTCAGCCTGGATCACCCGCCTATGTTCTGGCGTGGATGCTATGCCCCAAAGTTTGGTGTCATCAGCGAACTTGGCCAGTCCACTCCTGACTCCAATGTCCACATCGTTAATGAAGATGTTGAACAGTATGGGTCCCGGGACAGAGCCTTGAGGGACCCCACTGGTCACAGGGCACCATGATGAGTGACTGCCATCAATCACAACCCTCTGGGTCCGACCACGAAGCCAATTTCCCAGCCAGCGGATCGTGGTGGAGCCAAGGCCACAACTGGGCAGTTTGGCCAAGAGGTGATCATGGGATACCAGATCAAAAGCTTTTCTGAAGTCAAGATATATGACATCAATCTCTTCTCCCTTGTCCAGGTGATAGGTCACCTGGTCATAGAAGGAAATGAGATTGGTCAAACAAGACCTACCCACAACAAACCCATGCTGGCTGTCCCTTAGAATGTTAGCCTGGGCCAGTCCCTCAAGGATGGCCTCCTTAAACTTTTCTAAGATCTTCCCCAGGATAGAAGTCAGGCTAATGGGCCTGTAGTTAGCCGGATCCACTCTCCTCCCTTTCTTGAAGATCGGCACCACATTGGCCTTCTTCCAGTCTTCGGGCACTACACCAGAGCGCCAGGAGTTTTCAAAGATCCGTGCCAGGGGCTGGGCTATGACGCTCGCCAGCTCCTTGAGTACCCTGGGGTGCAGATTGTCAGGGCCGGCTGACTTGAAGGTATCCAGCTTCTCAAGGTGTTCCTTCACGAGGTCAGCATTGATGGAGGGTAGGGGATCCCCCTCACCCAGATTTCCCTGTCCCATAGCAGGCATGGGCATCCCGTGTGACTGATGAAAGACTGACGCAAAGTACCTATTTAATAGGTTGGCTTTTTCCTGGGCGTCAGTTGACAGTTGCCCCATCTGGTTTAGCAGGGGTCCAACATTGCCCTTGCTTTTCCTCCGGCTCCCCACATATCTGAAAAAGGACTTTTTGTTGTCCTTGATGCCTGAAGCTAGTTGGAGTTCAGTTGCAGCCTTGGCTTTCCTGGTTTGCTCCCTGCAGGACCGGACCAGTGCGGAGTAATCCTCCTTGGAGGTGAATCCCGTCCTCCATCCTTTGTAGGCTTTCCTTTTTAGCCACAGTAGGTCCGCTAGGTCTCTGGAGAGCCAGGGGGGCTGCTGTGCCTTCTTGCTGCCTTTCCTCTGTGTTGGAATAGATTTAGCTTGTGCACTGAGGATCGCTTCCTTGGAGAAGCAACCACTCTTCTTGAACTGCCATCTCCCTGGGGTCATGGCCCCTGAGGGCCTGACCGACTAGCTTCTTGAGCTTATCAAAGTCGGCTTTTCTGAAGTCAAGGACTTCTGTGTTGCTGACTGACTTGCCAGCTTTACGGTGGATGGTGAAGGTGATCAGCTCGTGGTCGCTGTCACCCAACTTCCCATCAATCACTAGGTCGCCGATTAGGTCGTCCCCTGTAGCCAGTACCAGGTCAAGCAGTGCTTTGCCTCTCGTTGGCCCATAGACTTCTTGAGTCAGGTAAAGTTCATCCACACACGAGAGAAAGCTTTGCGCCCGCTCAGATTTAGCTGAGTGATCTTCCCACGAGATGTCCGGGTAATTGAAGTCACCCATGACAACCAAGGTCCTGGAGCAAGCGGCCTCAGTCAGTTCCCGGGCGAACTCCTGGTCAAGCTCAGGACTTTGAGTGGGAGGTCTGTAGTAGACTCCCACCATTGTGTCCCCTGTGCCTAATTCCCCACGAATTTTTACCCAGAGGGTCTCCAGCTGTCCATGCCGGTCGCCAACATCAGCTTGTAGGGACATGTAGCTTTCCTTCACGTAGAGAGCTACACCCCCACCCCTTTTGTCAACACGATCCCTCCTGTACAGGGTATAGCCCTCTATACCTGTGGTCCAGTCATGGGTGGAGTCCCACCAGGTCTCCGTTATCCCAGTGACGTCATAATTCTTTGCACTGAGCAGGAGGACGAGCTCCTCCTGCTTGTTGCCCAGGCTCCTGGCATTAGTGTACAGGCAGGCAAGTGTGCCCTTGGGGGCTCTTGCCTTGCCCACAGATTGTGCCAGGGCTGGGGCAGGGGTGGGCTCCCTTAAGTGCCCCCTTAAGTGCCTTGGTCCGCTGGCTTTGCAAGGGCCGTTCAGCCACATCTCTTGCCTCCCAACACATGAGGCAATAGGCTAGTTTCAGTGGGGGCACTTTTCCTTCTCTTTCTATCTATTTGAAGCTGTGCACTGCATGGAAGAGAATGCAAAATCGACTAGGCTTGAAAGGCCTCACGTGGGACCGTGGCTCTGTAGCCTAGTGGACATGGCAAATTTGAAGGTGATCTCACCTGGCTGCTCCTGTGACTTGTTTTATATTTTGTCCAAAGGCTAGTTGCTTTTATTAAACTACAACATTTTGTTCTTACCACTTTCTGTTGTACTCCCTGGCTTTCATGGGGCTGGTTGCCCCTGTAACAGAGAGCTGGTCTCGAAGCACAAGCCCATAAAAAGGTAGATGTGTTTAGAGGATGGAGTCTATATATACTTCCTCTCCCCTGGCATTCCACCATACAGAATAACCGTAGTGAGAAATTGGCACTTCAGTCAATTCACAGTGAAATGGGGGGTGGGAAGTCAGAAGACAAAGATTAATTTGATCGAGGCTTGAACCTGAATTTAATTTGTGACTGAGAACGCAGTGACTACCCCTTTGAGATCTGAAAAAAAAATATCCGTCTTTGAAATGTTGTCATTGCAAAAGCAAAATGAATTCTTTGTCTCATTTGGCAGTTTTGTCCTCGTGTAGATTAAATAACTCCCCCCACCCTTTTCCCCCCACTATTGTACCCTACTCACTCTTCATCCTCCCTCTCCCTGTTACATCCCAGTTCTGTCTCTTCCTTCCCCCTCCCCTCCAAACCCTCCGTTTCTTCTCCATCTCTTTTCAGGAGTCTCTCTTCTCTACCCTACTGATGTGGCAGCTAAAGAGCTAAAGCAGGTTGGCTGTGTGCATTGCCTCCTGCAGAGAAGCAGCACCAGCAGCATTGTGTCTGTCTGCAGTACGGTACGTCCTGTCACTGACTGACACAACACAACTTGTCCGGTCCGATAACTTCAGCATACGAACCAGCACACCCGCGGAAGGGACAGGCTGATCACTACTACACTGAGGAAGGCTGGTGCTTCATACTAGTGTTTTCTTACTGCCTATACACATCGGTGATTCTTTGGTTCTCCTATTTGTTTATATTGGTGTAATACGGAAACACACACACGGTCTACGACAATAACCTCAAACAATTTATTTATGTCACAATAGTGTTTAAACACTTCAGGAGGAAGTAGAGTTTGACAGTTGTATGCATATTGCACCGAAGAGCATTTCTTTTTTTTTTACCTAGCCCTTTACAGGCTTTTATATTTTTTAAAAAAGAAATAAAAAGGCATTTTTGTCTGCATTCGCTCAACAAACTTAAAAACAAAAACTTGGAAAACAAAACCATCAATAAGAGCTCAAGATGCTTAAAATAAATAGACTTAAATACCTCTCTTTAGATTCCTATTTTGGAAAAGATCATATTTTTAATTATATACGCTGCTGAACATATTTTTTTAGTGTCAGTGTAGAAATAAGGGTTTTGGTCATCCTGACTAACAAGAAAAATGCTCCTCGATCGACAAGCCACTTTTCATATTTGGTTTAGAAGATTACTGAATACTATTTGACTCAGACGTATGTCACAGTAAACACTTGCTAGAAACTGAGAATCCGTCACTTTTTATATGGAAGAGATTATTCATTTACACATACACAAACAATGAAGCCAGCAAATGCTCAGGCTCTTTGCTCTCTGTGAGAACAGAAAGCAATGTTACAAATTAGTTGGGGATTTAACACAGTGACTGTTAGGGGAAAAAAATCCTGCTTAGTAACTGCACGCTAGAGGGCACTTTAGGTAGAGCAAAAAATTATTTCCATAGCTACAAAAACTGAACCAGGTACTTGTATAAGCAGCTACACTGAAACTTAAAAAGGATTATGCTTCTCAAGTAGCAGCTAAAGCATTAATGCACAAAAAAAAATATATAGTTGATTGCTCCACTTGATATCATTTTCTTTTGTCTTGGTATCTTAGTGTTTCACATACAAAACAATGTCTGTTTTCCTAATAATCACCCTGACAGTAACTAATCAAAATTGCAAACGCTATGCTAGGAATAATAAAAATTGGTAATGCATTGTTGTTTTTATGAACTCTGTAATACAGTTGGCACACATGGGAAACTTCTGGTGTGCAAATTAATAGTTGTCTTTTTTCCCCACCTACATTTAAAATCCTCAGACAGTGAAGAGCCAGTTATGTGTAAAATAACTAAATGGAGGAAAAGGGAAAAGAACATACTAAGAACATAAAGGACCCAATCCTGACATTGGATCTAACCTTTGCACTGGTTTGACTTTCTGTGGGTTATAAAGAGTTGCACATGGATGTAAGAAACTGACTGTAGGATCAGCCCAAGTAACCTAGTGTAAATTAGTGAGATTCTCACTTTCTCATGTATTTAATAACAAAGGGATCTAATTTCTGTTTGATCAGATGCCTTTGATAGAAGACAAGAGTACCAATAAAAGATTTTAAGTGGTTGACATTCTTTTTTTCCCCTCATATGGATACCACTTTTTTTGAGGCCGCTTCCCAGCCTTTTGGCAGTGTTGTTTGAAGTTTAGCACTTTTCTGATACCCTATGAAGACAAAAGACACCTGACTGTTCTGAAAGTGTACTTCTGTGAAAACTTCCTGCATTTGGTAAGTTTTTTGCAGAGGAGATGTATAGGTTTTACTTGCTTGATTAAACTAACCCAGTAGGCTAGCAATTGTGGTTAATGACTACAGGCATATACCCAGGCTCAAGGATATGTTTCATCTTAGTCCCTTGAGTCACTTGTAATAAGAGTTGATTCATTTTAAAAGTATCAGTAACTTGTGGCAATTTTTCAGATACAAGTGAATACAATTTCTCAAGGTATATACCACATAAAATAATTGTAAGCATATTTTAAACCTTGCAAGGAAGTGGGCAAGATTTACAACAATAGGTATGTAAAAGCAGTGAGAACCACTTAATGTGTCATTTCATTTAGAAGCATATTTAGAAACCTTGGAAATAAAGGAGGCTTGATGCTGGACATATTTGGGTGGGGGGAGAATACATACACAATTTGATCCTTGAGCGGAGAAGAAGTGAGTGTTTACCCAAGATCATAAAATCATGGTGGAATTTACATTTAGTTATATAGTAACTTTAATTTTAATACTTTTAATATACTTTGCTCACTTTTAGGTAGCATCGCTTGTGGTAGTTCCTGCCAGAATAAATTATTTCAATAAAGTAACTAATAGATGTATCTACTCTCAGTGCATGCAGTAGTCACAATTAACTAATTAGGACCTGTTCATATGCTTGCTTGCTTAAATTAAGAGAGAAATATTCCATTAACTTCAGTCGGTTTTTGGATTGGGGCTATCAAGCATATCCATATCTAAATCTGGCTACCGATACTTTAAATGTGCCAATGGAAGTAATGTTTCACTGAGAGTGTGCTTCACTCAAGGGTTAAACTCAGGATTTAGTTAGCACAGTGGGTTTTCCACCTTATTTCAGGTTCTGACTTTTGCATTTTTACATGCTGATGCTGGGGATTATATCGTCAGCTAGGCCTTGTAAGGGTCTATTGTTTGTTGAATCGGCCCCCAAGAGCTCATTTCAAGCCATTCTTATTGAATTTTTTTAAAGCGGTAAGGTCTGAGCTCTCTGCTGTCTTCACTATAGAAAACAGAGGTTATTGCCTGTTTTTCAGCATTGCAAGAAGTGCAAATATACGATAGATAATCAACAACTGCTTTTTTCAAAAGCTGACAAGGAAGAAAAGCTACTTGTACTCTATTATGTCCCACGCAGTTTTAGAAGGAAGCCAGGTATTTTCTGCCTCTATATGAATGAGAAGTTCCATTAGGTTTACCGTCCTTCCTATTCATACCAGCAAAATACTGCAGATAAAAAGAATCGGGTTCTTTTACCAAAAAAAAGGGGATCATTCATTTTTCCCTTTCCTAGAGGTTTCAATAAGTTCTTACAGTTCTGTGTGAAATTTTCTGGTATGGAGATCTAGTATTCAAACATTAAGCTGCAGTACACTATTTGCATCCAGGACACACCCACATTTCTAAACAGATTCTTTAATTATTCACCTATATTTTGCATCTGATGCTCTCCTGTTTTCTCACTTGATTGCAGTTATTAATCTAAAAAGCACATTCCTTTTCCAGTTGCAGCCTGCACTTTTCTTTGCTTACCAAATATAACCATGCCATTTAGAAGATTTCTTTAAAAAGGAAACATATTTTAGTGAACATGCTCAACAGCACTACATGATATTAAACAAAATGATTTCATTTGGGTGGGATGACTGAAGTAATAATCATCCTTCCTTCCCACACCCTGTAAAGTGGGGGGGAAGTTTGTTGGTTGTTCTTTGTTTTTGTGTTTTTGTTTTGTGTTTATAAAAGAGATAGGGGGTCCTGATCTTCTGGCATGGGAAAGCTTATCTTTTCCTCTGAAGCATCTTCCTTCAAGCAGGCAATCCCCAGAAGCCAGCAGCTGACTCTGAAAAAGCATAGGGCCTATGCCCCAATGATCAAAAATTGTCTTTTGGGACGAGGCCCAGAAGGTCAAATGGAGGTGTGCCTAACTCCTTTAAGTTGTAGAGATACCAACAAAGCATCCGTCGGCCCCAGCATCGGTGGAACATGGAATAATCTTCAAGCCAATCTTGGCTGTCCTTCCACATACATCTGCACCAACTGCATGTAGCATAGATCTAAGGATATTCTCTCTCATTGCTTAAAATCATCACTTCTTAACTATTACCCTCTTACCTCTTGCCCCTTGCCTGCAGTAGATGATAAAATCTCCTTTTAAAAATAAAAAATAACAAATATGCCAAGATTTAGGTGCATAGGGCCTTTCACCTACACTTCAAAACATTTTAAGAAGCTATCATTAACTCCCAGGAGTAAGGATATAAAGACTAAACATCCTCATCCCTCACCATGACATTATCTATATTCTCATGTGGTCGTTCGGTTGGTGGAAGTAAAGAAAAAAAACACCTTTTCTTCCATGCAGATGCAGATAAAGAGAAGCCACATTTCTGATGTTATCTATTGCACTGCAAAGTGTTTCATATTTCCCTCAAGGCTCCCTGCTTCCTCCATCAAGTAAACATCAAGTATTTTATACCCCTCTTTTCCAAGACAATAGGAGTCAGAATCACAGTTATGTAACAAAAAGTGTAGAGATTGTCAGACATATTTTAAACAAAAATGGAGTCCAGATATCCCTCCATCCCATTATGGAAACTTTCAAAATGCCAGGTCCCTGTTCCTACATTTTAGATGATGTTAAGACTTTTTATTTTTATTTTTTAATTAATTTATTTTTTTTGGTACAAAAAACAAAAGCACCTGTTATCTTGAATAATTTGCCAGGGAATACTGCATTCTGTTAAAATAACATAACATGCCACACATCAAAGTCACAGAGCCCCAAATGCAGGTGTGCATTTTCCATCACACACGAGCATTTAAATACTCAGAATCAGCATATAAAATATTAACCAGACTAACCAACAGTAAAAGAAACCCAGCTATTTTCCTCCTCTGTGTTGGAATACCAGGCTCCATTGTTCGCCTCCCACCCACAGTCAACCCTTGAAAGGCACAGACACATCTCTTGGGAGTGCCTTGAAGTTTACTGAGACTCTCATCCAAGGCCCCAGAGGAGTGCTGTCATTCAAAAACAAAAAAAGCAATAAAAGAGGGGGAAAAAAGCATTAAGCCTTTCAAGCCCTGATTGCAACAAGCCAGAACCAGCAGTGTGAAAATGCATGTAACACATGTTCCAAATTAAAAGTTGCCTTGCCAAAACAAGTTCTTCCCAGTGCGCCCATCCCAAATCCTTATCACTTCTCCAGGCTAAAGAACAAATGGATCTGGAACTGAGTAAGACCCTGCCAGAGGTTGCATATATTGTGCAATTCACTGGTTAAGTGCACAATGCACTTAGACTGCCCACACATAAAAAGTAATTATGCCACAAAAAATGTCTATCCAGCTATGAGAAGAACCAACCAACTACAAAGTTAGTGCTTGAAGATGTGTAACAACTATATAACTGGTTTGTATCCAGCCTTCATTTGAACACTATAGCAGGACCCCAAGTCTCTATTTGAAATAGTTGCCACTGGCATTTAGAACCAGGGTATCAACAGTAATTTAAAGCCATGAAACTTCTACTATTCCATAAGCTGCTAAACTTAACTAGACATACTGAGGATGAAGCAGTGAAGCACTTACTTACTAGACTTACGTACACACACTTCCAAGGCACTCCTTCCTTCCAGGGTGAAAACAAAAGAGATTCAGTTATTAACTGAGTTTAGGGCCATCAGGGACCATTATCACAGTTTTGCCTGACCCCTTGCATAGGACAGGCCCTTAAATTCTTTGGATCCCTGGGCAGAAATGAGCTGGTGCTGAAGGCTTTCAAGACTTTCCTCTCCCATGAGCATCCATATCAATTGAAGGTACTCAGTGTGTGTGTCTACACATGCATTAAGGCATGTTAATGCATGTTAAATTTAGTGTCCCCAATGTGAGGTACTAAACAAATGCACATTAGCCTGCCTTAATGCACTGTAATGAATGCTTGTGGTTTTTAAGTGACACTTAATGTGCCAAAGCCTGTTTTACTGCCATTAGTGTAATAAGATGGGTTTTTACGTGTTGCATGAATGCACAGTAAAATAGGCTACTGCGCATTAAAGCATACGTGTAGATGTGCCAAGTATCACTAAGATGAGATCTGTTACAAGATGGGACTTCTGGGGGCAGGTAGCTGTTGCAAGCTCAAGGGAGCTGCTTGCAGCAGGGCTGTCCCTCAGTGTAGGCATGCCTTTGGGCTGATCTAGTATAGGAGGGGACCTAGCCATGTGTCAGTCTCTTGTTAGAGCTGGCTCCAGTTGGAGGAACCTGAATCTGTTCATCCAGTGTGTGGGATCAGGTGTACACAAAGGGCCCTGCTGCCCATTTGAATTAAAGCTGGACTGAAACCAGCTAGTGAGTTCTTACACATGTTCAAGCATCAACTTTAGACTTGGTTGGCTCTTTTTATAGCTGAAGAGTCATTTTTATCCTGTGCTACTTAGGACCCTGCTACACATTCAAATGAAAGCTGGATAGAAACCAGCCATCAAGTTGTTACCCATTGTCAAGCACTCATTTTAGAGCTGGCTAGCTCTTTTTGTAGCTGATAGACATTTTTATCACATGGTAACTACTTTGTTCCTGTGGTTGGTCCAAGTTTATTGTGTGACTCACCACCAAATTGCATCATATCAGTAATGTGGCGCCAGGGCTTGACTTCATATGTGCAGCTGGTCTAAGCATATTCCACGAGTCACCAGTTAATTGTGCGACAATGACTCTGTGTGTGTGGCAGGTCCAAGCTCATTGCACAATATATGGTGTTGCACGTGGAACGTGCAGCAGCCACTTGGCTTTGCATGGGCAGCTCCCCTAACTGTATTGCACATCACCCATTTGTTGTGTGTCCATGACTTCACATATGAGGCAGTTTATTGTGCCTGACACAGCAATGTGGGTGTAAACGCATTGCAGCAGCTTCACTTTGCATGGGCAGTTCCCCTAACTGTATTGTGTGTCACCGGTTCATTCTGAGATCATGACTTCACGCGAGAGGCAGGTCTAAATTTATTGTACCCTACATGGTGCCATCGGTATAACACATCACAATGGCTTAACTTTTCATGGGCAACTGCTCCAAATGTCTGGTGTGAATCATCAGTTCATAGTGTGATGGGGCCTTCACCCCGTGGCCAATTTTACTGTGGTGGACATCCATGGTGCAATAAATGTAACACGCACCAGGTCCCCAGGCACTCATTTGTAAGTGTTGCCACTTGTGGCCAGTGTTACTACGGTGGACCTGCACAGCACAATAAACATAATGTGTGCCAGGGCCGCAAGCACTCATTGCTACCAATCTCTATTGTGTGTCACCGGTTCATTCTATGACCATGACTTCACATGCGAGGCAAGTCTAAGTTTATTGCACCTGACATGGCACTGTGGGCATAACGCATCACAGTGGCTTGACTTTGCACAGATAACTGCTCTAAAAGTCTGGTGCGAGTCACCAGTTCATCCACAGTGCAATAAATGTAACTCATGCCAAGGCCCCAGGCACTCATTTGTAAGTGTTGTTTGTGGCCAGTCTTATTGCAGTGGACATGCACGGCGCAATAAATGTAACACATGCTAGGGCCCCTAGCACACATCAGTATCGAAGCGGAAAGTGTTGCTGCCTCTGGCTGGTCTTACTGTGATGGAGACCCATGGCACAATAAATGTAATGCTTGCCAGGGCCACAGGCACCCATCAGTACCAAACTGTATTGTGCATAACTGCTTCATTCTGTGACCATGACTTCATGCATGAGGCAGGTCTCCGTTTATTGCACTCTGCATGGCACCATGGGCATAACGCATGGCAGTGACTCGATTTTGCACAGGCAACTGCTCCAAAAGTCTGGCACGAGTCACCAGTTCATCCGGGGTGCTTTAAATGTAATGTGTCCCATGTCCCCAGGCACTCATTTGTAAGTGTTGCCACTTGTGGCCAGTCTTACTATGGTGGACACCCATGGTGCAATAAATGTAATGTGTGCCATGTCCCTGGGTGCTTGTTTGTAAATGTTGCCTGTGGCCACGCAAGGTGTAATAAATGTAACACGTGCCAGGGCCCCAGGCACTCGTTTGTAAATGTTGTCTGTGACTAGTCTTACTGCAGCAGACACGCACGATGCAATAAATGTAAGGTATGCCATGGCCCCAGGCACTCACTTGTAAGCGTTGCCACTTGTGGCCTGTCTTACTGTGGTTGGCATGCATGGTGCAATAAATGTAACATGCCATGTCCCCAGGCGCTTGTTTGTAAGTGTTGCCCGTGGCCATGCACAGTGCAATAAATGTAAGGTGTGCCACGTCCCCAGGCACTCGCTTGTAAGTGTTGTCTGTGACCAGTCTTACTGCAGCAGACACGCACGATGCAATAAATGTAAGGTGTGCCACATCCCCAGGCGCTCATTGGTAAGTGCCGCCACTTGTGGCCAGTCTTACTGCAGTGTCCATGCACAGTGCAATACATGTCGCGTGCGCCAGGTCTCCCAGCACTCATCCGTAAGTGTTGCTTGTGGCCACAAGTGGTGCAATAAATGTCACGTGTGCCACATCTCCCAGCACTCACCTGTAAGTGTCGCCTGTGGCTACACACGGCGCAATACATGTCGCGCGCGCCAGGTCTCCCAGCACTCACCCGTAAGTGTCGCCTGTGGCCACACACGGCGCAATAAATGTCACGTGTGCCACGTCTCCCAGCACTCACCTGTGTCGCCTGTGGCCACACACGGCGCAATACATGTCGCGCGCGCCAGGTCTCCCAGCACTCGCCCGTAAGTGTCGCCTGTGGCCGCAATAAATGCAACGCACGCCGGGTGTCCCGGCACGGCCCGCTTCCGCGCAGGCGCGGCGGGGCCCGACGGGGCGAGCGTCGCCACCCCCCCTAGCGGCGGCGGCGGCGGCGGCGGGCCGGCCCGCGCGCTGCCCTCGCCCCGCCCCCTCCCGCCGGCGGGGCAGGACTCGGCGCGGCGGGCGCCGGGCGGCTCCGCGCGGTGTGGAAAAGTTGTGCGCTCGCCGGGCCCCCCGGCTCCCCGCCGCCACGAATATTTTCAAGCGCTTGGACCTGCCTCCGAGAGCAGCCCAATAAGAGCTGTCAGGGGAGGCTCCCCGCTCACTTTTCCACATCACTTCACAGTTACATTTGGCAGGCAGGCACGCCGGAGCGCTCAGCCCCTGAGTGAGTGGATTTATGTGGAATATCCCCGCGTCGCCGGAGCCGTGCCGCCGCCGAGCCGTGCGCAGGGGGAAATGACTAACTGCCCTTTCCTATGCAGGCGCAGAAACCTGAGCGTCTAAGTGCCCAGCTTCTTCTCCAGCATCAGCAGCCTCGGCAAGCATGAAAAAAACCAGAAAGCCCGGAGGATCCTGTCCATTCCCAGGGACCGGCTAATCTTTTCCTCGTCCTTCTCATCCGTTTGCGAAAGGGGGTGTCAGCAAGACGGCTCCTGGCAAGAGTGAGTATCTGTTTTATTGGTGTTTGCTTATTTATTTCTCACTGTCACTGGGGTTTCTCTCTCTAGATTTGGCTCTGACTTAGTGCACCCTCAACACCCAGCCACCAGCTATCGGAGTGATTGCTTATTAATGGATGTGTTGTGAGACTGAACCGGAGTAGCTCATTACTGCAGCTTCTTTGAAATTCCCTGCTAATGGAAATATCATGGGAAGCCAGTTATAATTTTTGGGAGGTTCTGCCCCCCCCCCTGCCCCACCTCATACCCCCCATCTCTTTGCCCACCCTTTTCTTTTTCTCTGTTGGAGGATCAGAAGGAGTTTTGCATGGCAGTGGGTTGCCCACTAGGCTAAGGAGAGTGTTTCTTCTCCTTGTTTTCTTATTTAGTATAATAAATCTCAGGGCTATTTCACTGTGTTGAATAGATGCAGGGCTGCATTCATGCATTGAAATAGATTGCAGTTTTCGTGCTGAGAATAAAAATCACCTACCAGCCAGATATGTAAATGATGGAGGAGGAGGCTGGAAGAAATATAAAGGGAGAGGGGGAAATTCCCCCCCCCCGCCATTTATCACCCTAGCCCCCAAATCAATAAATATATAGACATAGTGCTATCTGTCCCTTTCTCACTTTCAGAGAAGGAAAGTATCCCAGGAATGCTGTTGCCTTTCTCTAAGCTGAGGTGGCAAGGAAGCTTTAGGGGTAAGGAGCCAGGAGTCATGCCCATCCCTCAAATTGCTTTTTTCCCCTGGCCTTGTTGACTAAATGCAGAAGGCACCCAGCTCAAAGTTGCAAGAGGGAGAAAGCCCCTTCGCTCCAGCTGCTTGTTAGATGCATCATTACCAATGCTCCTAGAGAAGAAAAGCAGGACTCTGTCGACCCCTAAAGCCGGCTGTTCACTAAACGCTCCATCCCTCTGTTTGAGGAAGGCTAGAGGAATAACATGTTCTTACAGACTGCTTGGATATAACGTCTGCTTGGCAGTAACATCCCAATCGGGAGACCCGAGCTATCAGAAAGCACCCCCGCTAGATCTACAAGTCTTGCACTTAGCTGGGGGACGTAAGAGACACTGGATCAGGCTAAGGGCTGCAAAGCTTCAACACAAAAAAACCCACAGCAATTTCTCTGTGGATCATATAGAAGAGATTAACTCAAATCCTTATTTAGCCACTGCCTGCTCCCATGAAGGTGACACCACTTAACCTAAACAGGGATTGCTTTGTGGTTATAGCCATACTGTCATATCTAAAATCTCTGGCAATTTAAACAGATCACATTTAGTACCAGACTAAACAGAATGGAGTCAGTCTAAACTGGCACATCCAGTGCAATTTGGCTCTGGTTGCCAACAGGTAGCACACTCTCCATCCTTCTCTCCCTCCTCCTGGTGCCCGTGCATGTACACGCATACAACCCCCCTCAACACACACGCACACACTCTGCATCTTCCTTTCCCCTGACTGTAATAACTACATATTTAACTTCTATAAAGGTTGACACCTTTAAACAGTCAACTTGATGAGCTCATAAATGACTATCCATTTGTGTGTGTGTGTGTGTGTGTGTGTGTGTGTGTGTCCCCCACCCCCGGGTTTCGTTGCCAGATGTTTTCTTGGGTGGCTGAATGTAAGAAATCAAATAACATTAACTGTTTATTGTTTCAAAACTACAACATTAGTGCTTAATAGAAAGGAAGCTAACAGCTGCTCACTTCAGTTTCAATTAAAGAATATAGCTGATAACTACCAAAGCTATAGATAAAGAATCCTCTTAACTTTACTCATCCTCTTTTGTAAATTCCTGAAGAGTTTCTTTGCAGTGAGGATGAAGAGAAATATGTGATACCTCCATATGATTGCAATCTGAAGATATTCCCCTACAGCCAACTGGTTGTTCCGAAGAGGAGCATATTTCACAATTGGCTTCTTAGTCAATCTAGATTCAGTAAAAATAATAAGCATGTAAATATAAGATAGAATTACAAATGATTGGTAATGGTCCCTTTCAGCTATCTCACTCAAATACAAATGATCCAAAAGGGGTACCTGCAATGGTGTTCTTTGCACAGACACAAAAGCATTAGTGGTCAGGTGCACAAACACTAAATGTGATAACATCAAAAGCCAAAAGCTCTCTACAGTGTCACCTCCTGGCTTCTTTGTATGAGCACCTCAACTGAAAAACTCCTATGTAGGGAACTTGTATTTATGTAAAAGCCTGGTGTAGGGTTTTGCTTCATTCAACCTCTCTGCTATACTTCGGCAAATGTAAAATGAGTCACAACTTTCACCTCTTAATACTGCTGATTGTCCCACACATCATTGCTCTTTATTAAAGCACTTGCTGCATTTTCAGCAGGACTTATTTTATATGATAGAATTTAAAGGACTTCAATCTCGGTGGACCTCAAGTTGAGGGTCTCCTAGAGCAGAGGCTACTATACCCTGAAGCCGTGTTTTGTGAAAGCAAGTATGTTAGGGTCTACAGGTGAATAATTTGTTAAAATTAGTTGCTGGTCATGCAAATAACTTGGGACAATTTTCACCTTGGGAAAAGTCAGTGTCCAAACACTGTTATGTTTGATGGCTTGACAAATGTTGCTTTTTTTAATGGAGTTGGAGCATATACAGGGACTCATTTCCCATTAATATTTAGCCGTCTCTCATTTAAAAAAAAAATCTTGATGATGCTGTTCAAGGGATGCCTCCTTGGACAGTGTTCCTGGTGCTTTTACAGACCACTTCGATCACGCCAGCCCATACCCACTCTGCCTTCCAAAAAGTCTTTTAAAGAGTAGTCAAGGTGCTGGTGCTCCCAGACCAGGTTCAAATGTCCTTATCTCTTCTTTTACATCCCCATAAAATATCCCAATGGTATTACTTCACTACAGAATTAATACATGGATTGATTACGCTGCATTTTACTTGCAACACTAAAAGAAGGTGCATTTAAACTACACTTTAAAAATGTGTGGTCCTGTATCGGTATGCATGTAGAAATACATGGACTACATGTAAAATGATATAGAGGTAGGTGTATTACCACTGGAGGTGCTTTCTTGTTTCAGCTTTCTCTGTTTTGAACAGATCCTTCTTAAATAGGTTGACTTCTGAAGATCTGAGTGCCTTGCATACTTTGCCTAGGACTTTTCACCAAGGGTTGGAATTAGGGGCCTGGGTGTCACCCACTTGACCCTTACTGTATACTAGAAATTAAAGAAATTAAAGCCAGCTTGCAGCAAAACACTTCTACTTCCCAGCATGGAAATAGACTTGGGGGTGAGACTGAAGAAATTACTGATCCTTAGATATTCTTGTGCACAAGAAAGGATCTTTGACAAGAGACAGTCCACATAAAGTACATTTTGAAAGCTTGTGGTGCTGCAAATCTCCAGGTGTTGTGACAGGACTGACTACATCTATAAACAAGGCTTGTAAGAAAGCAAGTGCTAATGCTACGTAATATAAACACCTTCATGGCTAGGACAGCATTTTGTTTAATCAGCCACCATTTCACTGTATATACAAGCTACATATTTATTGTATTTTTTTCCACCTTCAGGCTGCTGCAGTGTAAGACCATATAAGGCTGACCTTTTCGATAGACTATTAATAACAATTGTGGGCTGAACGTATGCACCTTGGTTATATCTGCACTACTGAAAATTGCAGAACACTTTGTGAACCAGGAACTTAAAATAATAGAAACCAAATTTCATGAGTGAGGAAGGAATGCTCTTAAAGGTTTGTGTTGAAATGTTTTAAGCATCATTGCTACCAGAAGACTGCATCAATAGAATTAGATTAGATGATGGAAACTCAACGTTTTTCTTAGTGTTGTTGCCATAGAAAATGTGGCACACTTCACAGCTTTCTAAACATAACCATTTGAGCAAATTTACCCTCTAGAAATAGAACAGAAGAAAGTGCCACTCATTTTACATTTTCAAATATTTCCCTCTAGTCCTTGAACATATTCAGTACATTTCTGAGTTTGATCAACAAATAAATAGCATCAGTACAGTGGCATTTCAACTATTAATACAGTTTAAGTTTAAAACATTTCTCTCTCTCAGTTTTACTAGGGGTTGATGACATCTAAAGTGGGAAGAGAAAGCCGACTTAGAAACCAGTTCATAAAGTACTTATCACATCTGATTACTAATAGTTTTATAAAGTACTAATTGCTAATAGTTCATAAAGTACTTATCACATCTGATTACTGGCAGGGGGTAATTCTTGGGAGCTTTACTCATCTGAGTACTGTCCTTAGCTATCAGTAGCTCATTGGAGCTTCTACTACTGGAGTAATTGATCCAGCAACGTGTTGAACACCAGCTGCTCCCCTCCTGTCTAGTTGGAGTTGCAGGTAGATTGGGCTCTGAATTACTAAAGCAAACAGGACTTTGGCCCAAGGTATGCAAACCTATTACAGTCTTTATTAAGGAGCCTCCGCTCCATTCCTAGGGAGTCTGCAAACCAGTGTTTTCTCGCTAAATATTCAACATGCTAAGACATAAAATGCTTGTCAGTACATTGTGTTTGTTCAGGCTTCCATTCCCCAGCTGGACTAGTTTTGAATTTTAGGAAAGCAGCATATGTCAGCAATATTTAGTTTGTGGCCTCTCTCAGATGTTTCAGACTTTTCAACTTAGTGGCAAGTATTAAATCCAAGCAACTTAATTCTAGGAACCACTGCACAACCTAATCTGAAGAACTCTGCTATTAATTTAAATCCATTTTAAATCACCTTCTCTCTATCACTGATGATATTAATCACATAAACTTACATGTATAAGACAAAGCTCAGTAAATTTGTTTATTTTTTAGCAGAGAAGTGCTAGTTATTAATATAGCTTTGCAAGGAAATAAACATATTTTACAGTCTTTCATGGAGTGATTTGTATCTGCTTCTTATTTCCTTTCAGTTAACCAAAACTGTACCTTAATTTCTGCCCTGAGTGAAGTCTGAGACAGGCAGTACAGTGCTTGTGAGCCTGTGGTCTTTGACCTAAGGGAATGTGCCTTGAATGTAACCCAGAGGAGAAAATTAGTTCAGCTTTGCAACCGTAGAAATAGTAAATTCAAAGCATGTCACTTAAAGACTTATTCTGCTCTCATTAAAGTCAGTGACAAAACTCCCATTGACTTCAGTGCTGCAAGATCAGTCCCCTAATTTCTAATTTCATATGGTGCTGCTAGAGGATTGTAAGAAAACCACTAGGGCAAGCAAAAGTGCTTGCTTTTCTTTTCTACGTAGACTTTAATCCTCAGGTTTTATCCACATGTCATGTGAAACTTTGTACATATGCAATCTTTATAATGTGAAGGGCCAAGCATCATTTTTATTTGATTTTGGTGAGGTGACGTGTAGAAACAAAAGGAGTTTACTTGATACTACCTTTCTTAATTATGCGCGTGGCAGCAAACATTCTCTAAGGAAAATACAAGGATGATTTATCTCTTATGTTAACAAATTCCTGTAAAAGAGCAAGAAAGCATGATCTTTGTGTCCTCCATTAATATTTAAATACATTTCAATAAGTATAGAATAAGTACATCTTTAGCTGCTGGAACTCTGATACTACACAATGCCCTAGACAGAGGATAGTTAACACTAATTCTCAGTCACAAGCCAATCTGCCTGGCTGCTATGAGCTCTATCCATGTTATGCACAATTTGCATTTTTCCCTTCTCCTTTAAAAGTGATATAGGTCTTTGGAATTACTATGTAATGTGCCTTCATAAAAATGAGCAGTGGTCTGAGAGATGAGATTGGCACCAACCAAAACTATTAAATGCATATGTAATGTAGCTTTCTATTTTAGTTTAAAAGAAAAGCATTTTAAGCTGTGGACTGAAGAAAATAAAATAAAAAAATAAGGGTTCAGTTTGCTCTGCTTCTTTCTGTGCAAACTGACTAAATGCAGATCTGACTGTATTTGTCTCTCATGTATAATCTTCTAGACCACCTTAGTTGTTCAAATGGAATTTGCCATTCTTCTTCTACTCGTTCTGAGCTAGAAAAACAAGCTTCTCAGAAAAACTGTGCTGAAGTGAACCGACCCTCTGACACAGATCAGTGGGAAATCTGACTCTCATGCACCAGGAAACAAACCTCTTAATTTTATTTTTTAAAGTAAATATGACACTCCAAGAGAGAAGCATATAACACCTTCTGAAGCAGTTATGCTTATTGAATGCGTATTTTCTTTCACAGTCATAGTTTTTCAAGCAGTTATATAAATACCAGTCATTTTGCTAGAGACAAAATGCAATAAAACAAGTTGCATTACTTTAGCTTCTAGGCTCTTTGAAGAAGTGACTGTCTCTTTGTTTTGTATTGGTACGTTGTCTGGCATGGTCGGATCTGTGCCTTGGGTCCCTGACCATCGCAGTTGGTAAAAGAGCAAACGGGAACATATGGTCAAAACACAAATAGTTTTGAGGTGCTTAGAACAGCATCAGATCAATTGATTTTTTTGATGATGCATTTGGGCTCTAGTTTTAGGAGGTGGGAAGCACCTTGTGTACCAGTAGGGGCTTAATCTGTGGTGCCCGCATGTGTAAAGTTCACATTTAGGGACTTAATGCCTAATGCTCTATTGGCAAAACCCACAAAAATTAACTGAATTGGATTGTAGTTTGTCAGTTAGAGATGGAAGGTAACTTCTAGGTCTCATCCCCCTTTGATAGATGTGATATAGTTCCCTCTAGAAGGAGTTTTACGAATGTAAACATTAGGAAGAATATGTAAAGCAGATTTAATTAATCATCAGTATAAACTAGGCTTTGTTGGTATCAGAGGACATCCCATCCTGCAGTTAAGTGACTAATAGCAGACAATTTGTGTGGTATTTGGCAGAGGCAGGTAAGTTTTGAATGTAGCTTGTACACCCTCTCCTTTTATCCCCAAATATTATCAGGATGTAAATGACCTACATCTATTAGCAGCCTCAACTCCCTACCAAGGTAGTTGTCAACTAGGTTGCTCATTAAGGGGAACTGAGGCAGAGAAGTTGCATAACCGTTAAACCTCCCAGACTTTTTATAAGCCCATATGCCACACTTAAAAATCTGCTGGTGTCTGTATATATATGTGTATGGCTTTGTACAGCTATTGTACTAGGTTTTGGGGGGTTAAATTGGGTTAAAAATGGCCCCCAATCAAATCGGTGATTAGACAGAGCCTGATCTAAGCTAAGTCAGGGGAGGGGAGGGGTAAGCAGGACCAGAGGTTCCAGTGGGGTTTGCAGGGAGGGGGTGGAGGGATTAGGGGGCTAGTGGGGTCCATAGGGAGTTTGGGGGGGGGGATCAGAGGGAGTTGGCAGGATCCCCCAGCTGTGCCCCTGACGATGCCATCAAACCACTCTCAGTGCCTGGAGCCCAACTGAAGTAAGCTGGGGTTGGGGAGGAATGGGCAGATCAGAGAGGACTAGAAGCTCTGCATGGGGGATGGGGGGTTGATAGGATTGGGGGGCTTTCTCCCCACCAGACCACTGTCTAATCTTAGCCTGTCAGCCCCCTGCCCAACCCCCAAAAGAACAGCTCCCCCAGGAAAACAACCCCCCCGCAATCCTGCCTGCCCCTCTCCCCACTGATTTTTATTTCTGTCTGCTTCAAGCACCAGTGAACCCTGGAAAACCAGCACTGGGACTGCCTTGAGATTAGGGGGTTTGGCAGTCAGGGAGATAGATGGCTGGTCCATGGGGGAGAGGGTGGGTTGTTTGGGATGGGGGGAGGGAACCAGGGCTTAAAAATAGCCTGGTGGGGGGAGAAAGATTGCAGCCCTGGGGCTGGTGCAAGCAAGTGGGGCTGCACTTGAAACATGTACAGAAGTTCATTTAGATTGGGCTAATCCTGTCCAGTCCAATTTAGTGCACTGCTGAGGTACAGTTAAATTAGACCGGGTCAGCCAATTTTGACCCATCTAACCTTCCTGGAACTTCTGTACAGTTCACACTTATATCATCCTAATTAAGGATCTAAGTATAAGCTCTGCACATGGGCAAGCTAATTTGGATTGGGTGGCAATTTTTAATACAATCTAACCTCCCCAAATGTCTGTACCCACTCTACGTGTCCATGCCTGTGTTGTATCCATGTATGCACATATATTTTAACCATGTATTAGAAGACAGATTTGAAGAATGTTTTTTTCTTTAAAAGTTCCTATGTGTAAGAACTGTGAGAATTGTTCAGGTGATCCCAAATTATAAAAAAACTGCAATGGATGACTAAGCTTAAAAAGTTAAGGCAGCATATCTTTACAGTCTAACATAAAGTGTTAAGAGTATGTGTCCAGGACAGAGAAGCTGAGAAGACAGATGTAGAGAAGTATCTGTTGATCCCCATGTCAAATTAGGTAAAGCTTTTTTTATTTTATTTTTTTAAGTTGCTTTTCTTTGATTCTGGAAGTCAGGCTGAAAAGCCGCAAACATTCAGTCCCAATATAGAATAGCAAACTTAGACCCATGATTTACAGTCTTTGGAGCATCTTCTCTTCTAAATTGCAGTCTGGCACTGCTTTGCCTTCACAAAGCGCACCTCAAGCTGATGTAGCTTGAAGATGACGGTTGTAGAAGGGGATCTTCTAATATAATGATTTCTGAATAACTTCCCCTTCTTGTGGCCAAAGGAAAGGAAGCCTCATTTTTCTGTGCCCAGCTGCTTCCTATTGACATAACGAGAGGATCACTGGTAGCTAATGAAATGCAGAGCAGCTATATGACTGGTATAATGTGGGTTTGGGGACTGATTGGGTATATAGGTGACTGAGAATAAGAGGAATCACTCTTGAACCCCTTCTTCCTGAGCTGCACTGTGTGATCTCAGCTGTAATCAAGCGCCAGGGCCATAAGATCTTCCCTTAGTGATGGGTAAGTCGGGTCACAGTGTGGGAAAGAGAGCAGGACATAAACGCTGTTCTCCTAGGACCTAAACTTGCAAATTCTCCTCAAGTGTGCAGCATTTACACAGATGAATAATTTCACTAGGGACAGTATAGCTAGTATTTATCATTATGATTCGTTTCTCTCTTAGGCAACAGTCAAAGGCATGCTTTTACAGCATAAATGCAGGCAATTTAGAATCAAAGCTCAGATCAATTTAGTGGGTTGTGGACACCATTCAGCACAAAGGATATGGGATGAGTTTGCGCCTGATTTCTGGGACGAACTTGACATAATTATTTAGGTGACATTCTGAAACCACAAGTGCCTTGATAGTTTTATGGCTTGTTTGATTTTTTTTTAATTGGCAAATTCTCCTACAGGCCTGTTCTTGTGAGCAAGGATTATCCACACAAACAAGGACTGGAGTATCAGGCTCTTTTTACTGTTGGAAACTTCAAAGTTTACTCTGCCACCAAAAGAGGATCAATGAAGGAGAGATAATTGTACTTCCTGCAGTGGGAAGGGTTTGCATCATGTTGCTACTATTGATGGAGAAGGACCGTGCCTGACTCCTCAAGACATGGGACTAGGAAACGTAAGTGGTAGTTTTGCCAGTGCAACCAAAACTTGCAGCGACTAAAGAAAAAAATTTAAAAGGCTTGCACTTAAAAACACTGAAGAAAACAGGAGTAGCTACTGTGGAAAGCAAGAGGAAGGAGAAGTGGTTAGGTGAAAAAATCTAAGCAACGGTGAGAAGGGATAAGCTCACTGATACTAACAGAAGAGGCTCTGAAAGGTGTAAGGGTACCTCCAAGAAAGGGTTGTAGATTTGCTCTGTAGACAGATCTTTAGCCAAAGGGTAGTAAGAAGAGTCATTCATTACTACTAATGAAAGCCGATCAAAAGATAATAGTTATTGTTAATCGCACAACTTTTACTTCCCCCCATCCCATATTCTCTTAACCTGAGTGAAAGCTGTAACCTACAGCTCTACCTGTTCTGCAGGGCAGACTTTTAATTTGTCTTAGCAGTAACTTAGTGGAATTCAGGGGCAGGATTTTTTTAAAGCTGGGTGATTTGAGGACTATATACAATACCAAAACCATCGTAGATCAAGTAATAACCAGAGATCTTTAGGTGACCTGGCGAATGGACACCTCCCATAACTTTTTCTGTGCTTTTTTATATTTTAAAGCACACTGGCACATAGAGAAGCTGAGTGGCTTTCAGAGCATGTGAATAATCATATCTAAAATAGCTGGGGCTCCTTGTGTCCCATTTACCTCATCGCATTGTTGCTGTTTTACATCCTAGCTAGTCTTCCAGGTGGCTGAGTAAAGGGTAATGTATCATCTAAACTCTGTGAATGGCCTTGGAGGTATCTGGAAAAACTTGCTTTAGACAAACATATCAAAAAAATGTTAATTGTCTGGCATTTCCACTGCAATTTATTTAAATGCAGTAACATTTTTTTTAAACATAATAAGCAATGATCATCTAAGAATGTATGAGTCCCACCGTTAATGAAGGGGGGAGGTCAGAAGGCTTATATCTGTAGCTTCTAATCACTGTGATCAACAAAGCAGTACTGAATGCTGACTGAAATTAGAAGTAGAGGATGCGGCAGTTCTTAAGAGGACCCTCAACATATTCTTATGTGAAGGAACTCTAGAGTGGCTGTAAATTCTCCTCAACTGGAGATCATGGTATAAATCAATGCACTAGCATTATAATAAAGTGGATTACTTGGCCAGACAGACATTTTGTGGTTTGAAAAATCTAAAAATAAATTGACTTTTTTTTTTTCCAAGCTTTTATGGCTTGCCTTATTTCTTTCTCTGTGAACAGTTTATGTTAAACTATTTTTACTAACTTTATTAATCTTTATTACAAATCTGTCACCTTCCACAATATCTTTAGTCCATTTTTAAAGCTACAATATGCAAAGTAGCCATGACAAAATTACTGCTAGTTGTTACAGGTATGTAGGCTACCAAATCATACACAAGTGTGTTACACCACAGGTGAATTTACTATTGTTTCTTAGTGTACTTAATTATAATTGGTTATTTTCATGCTTATGCAAAGTCAGTGACCCTACTTGTGTGAGGAAACTGATAGGTTTGGTTCTTATACTGTATCAGTTTCTCGAGGTGATAGGTCTGGTATTACAGTGTCAGGTAATTACTATGTATGACTATAATGTAATGCCAACAAGAAAGTTAATAGAATGAATGCAAACTTTGTTTGACCAAGCTTTTGAAGATGAGACTATCTCTTTGTGACTTTCTGTAGCAATGATGCCTGATTCTTGATGCTACCACTGCAAAAATGGTAGAAGGTTGGTACTGCCTGTCCCAAACCATCTTGGCACGTAAAGGGTTGAGCAGTTACTATAGCAAGTAACAAGCTGCTTAGCTGTACCTGTGATTCTGTATAGGTGCAGGGAAGAACCAACCATCCAACAGGAATGGTTAAACCTTGTCTGAAACACAGTTATTCAAAATTCTGTTATCTCAAATAGGGTCATATTTCCCTACATCTACTTGTTAGAGTGAAAATCCCTTAGTCAAAAAAGATATTTTTAAACCATGCAACAAATTTTCAATCATGCCTGTATGTCCAAAAGCATTCAGAAAAGCAAGGCTGAATTGCATGTGTGTCCATTTGTGTGTATACAGTTTCTTTGAATAGAATCACAGAAAATTTAGGGTGGGAAGGTACCTCGGAAGGTCATCTAGTCTACCTCCTGGTGAGAGTTGTAAGAAATGCCTTCAATTATACTAAAGGGAGCTGTGAGAACTTCCAAGGTCATTGTAAATGTCTTTTAAAGAATGCACTGTTAGGAAACCTAATTTCAGAGGAAGTTCAAAATTAAACGTATTTATTCACAAACTAGCCAAATCCTTATGAATGTGGAAGCGTTTAGTGTGGTCCTTCTTGTGGCTGCATGCGGCAGAAAATAACAGGGCAGCCTGTGGATCTGGTGTCACAGAGAACTCTCCTGATGGCATCCAGCCATCACCCCAGCTCTACACCACTTGCTTATAGGCTGGCAAAGTGTGAGAACCCAAGAGAAGGGGAATATGTCCACATTTGTGAGTGATTGTCCTGCTGAATGGCTCCTTACTTCAAACCGAATCAAAGCAGTCTGACTTGAGAGCCAGCTCAGTCTTTGGCAGATATTGGGTCAGCCTTCTTTCCTGTTTGGGTGTAGAGTAACCAGTAACAGCTGCAGGGGAGGAATGGTACTGTAGCTCATCCTTAGGATCCCTGCACATGCACATGCACATGCCTTCATCTCTTCCCACACACGGTCTGTTCTCTTGGGATGAACCATTCCCTGCATGTTCGTGAAACAGGCCTGAACCCGTAAGTGCCATCTAGTTTGCTTTACTACTGGTTAAATTAAAACAGTGGAGTTCAAATGAGGCCTGAGAGCAAAAAGGCTCCAACCGTTTCAGCCTTGACTGTGAAGATATCATTGTAAGCTGTATGTATTCGCATGCAATACAGCACTAGCAATAAAAACCCACTCAGTTGAGATGCACATTTATTCTTTTGCCTGAAATGCCAAAAACATGCGGAAACTTTACTTTTCCACTGCTTCTAAAGAGCATATTGCATCTTTATGTTCCCGGTGTTCAAGTTAACCGTGCTTTTGCCAGCCTGCTTCACTCAGCTAGCTTTATTGAAATGTGGGTTGTATGCGGATTTTCCTTTTTGGTTGCTGCTTTGTTTGCTTAAAAGTATTGCTGAAGCTTCTCCCATGGAGCTACTCTGAGACTGGATCCTATCACAGTTAATAAATCTTGATGCATTAGCAATGGTTACACAGGAACTTAATTTGACTGTACTGTGTGAAGAGTAATGGCTTTAAGCTTTTGTACAGTGCAGGATTGTTTTTATGTTTAAGTGAATTTAGTGCTTGCAAACAAGTCAGATTGGCAGCTCAGGAAACGAATGTGCTGTTCTCCCTAGCCACCCTCATTCAAACAGGGACAACGCATACAGCGGCAGCATGAGGATTTTTCTTTTCCAGTGAACTGCTTCATCCTTGTTCAGGATGAAGCAGTTCAGTGGAAGGAAAATCTTTAAGGGTGAGAGGGGATGGCAGTGCTGTCTTAATTAGATTAATTAGCTGATGTTTTTAAAAAAACTCTTTGAATATGGAAAGTGCTTTATTTTATAACTGTTCAGTACAGGAAATGACAAAAATGGTGCAAATTAGAACCGGATGAAAGTCAGCAGAGGCCTCAGCTTGGGTTTATCTGAACAGTTTGTCGCACACAGGTGCACCTTGCAGGCCATGGTGTGTGAAAAGCCCCCTTCTATGGCTAATGTTAAGTGCAAAGGAGTGTCACTAATCTAAGCCCTAGAAATACAGGCCTTCAGCTCTGAAGTGATAGGCCCCTAATTTGGCCTCTTATATTGGGCAAAGAGGGTGGACATTGCACTAGTTTAGAGAGCTTCATAACTTCCTGAACTTCAAAGAAGCAAAAAAAATTGCTTTCTGGCAGCCTTCCACCAACAATCCTCAAGGTACCATCCTGCCCACTATTTTTCTTTTAAGCTTGGATTTTTCTTTTCCCTTTTACTTACCACATTGTCACCCCAACACATTCTGAGATCATTTCCCTTTTAATATCTGCCAAGAAGTAGCACCAGTAGCTAAAGACCCTTTACCTTCAATATCTTCTGAAGATAGCTCATTTGCCTCGGTCCCAACCCAGGCTGTTTTGAGCAGTTGGCTTTTCCACCCTTGTTCATGTTACTCCCAATGGGTAATCATGATGTATAGGAAATGGTTTGCCTTGGCCCCAGCAGTTCTTCCAAACTCTTTGGAGAAGCAGGCTACATTATTTGCCTTCTCTCTCCCTCATTCTTCAGCACTGAGACCAAACAATGTTTCCAGGCCCCCCGAGCTATTGCTGTAATGGGCACTTAACCTCATTCCTGATGCATTGTTGATGGATATTAGGTTATCATTGTTCTGAGGTACTTTGCTTGGGTTGAGGCTGATAGCAGCTCTTCTTCTTTTCTTAACAAGGCAAAGAAGAGATGTCTCCTGCTTTCCAATTTTCATACAAAAACTCCCCAGCTATGTCAAGAATTATTAATATATTTTTAAAAAACAACACATCTGTGATCTTTCACTTTTTATGTTGTGTGGGTATTTTTATTTTTTAAGTCTCTAGTTTTCATGTTTTTAAGTTGTTGTTGTTTTTTGTTTCCCCACAACCATGAGAGCTAAAAATTTATTTTAAAAAAACTGGGAAACTAGGATTCCTATATTGTCACATGACTCCAGGAACTTACCCGCCGCCTCCACCTGTTAGATGCACAACACAGTGGTGATCATGGGCACCTTTGCACCTAATCCCCTATACTGTAGTTCCCTATATTATGTTTGGAACTAAATTTAGTCAATGGTGATAAATCAGGACTCTTTTAACGAAACTGTAGCCATATTATGGTGGCTGTAATAAAGCCTTGCTCTTTGAGTTGTGTTTAGTGTTTCTTTTTAAGTAATCTACTGTTGCATTTCAAGTTTTCCATTGCTTATGGATTGACTGTAGGAATCTCTAAGGTGTTAAACATGCTTCTGCTTCATAGGGTATGCCTGCAATGAGATAAGACATATAAAGACCTGATGTCTAATAAAACGGGAGGAAAGAAGTGATGGGTACAAGAAGGATAAGCTTTGCAGTTCCCATCATACAAACATGCTTGAAATTAAAATCTGAACATTTTTCCCCCTCTGGAAGTAGGAGAGGTTCAGTGAGGTCTTTGTTGTGGTCTCTGGTGTGACTGTACTCTTGAGGCATTCTGGAGTTCACCTAAGAAGGCGTTTTCAAGCTAGTTTCTGAACTGCCTACTTTGGGTACCAGTAGGAAACCGGAAGTGGCATCCCAGAGCTAAGTACAGGCTGTAAAACATGCCAGGCAGTCAGGTTAAATTAGCCCAAACTGAAACGTGTTTTGCTAAGGAGGTGCATGCCAAGGAACATCTGCCTTTTCCTATGCATCCCCTTTATTCACCTCACTATATTAGAAAGCTACATCAAGGTTTTAGCTATCTGAATGTTAAGAATTCTTTTTTAATCAAATGAGGCTTTCTATTTTATTTGATGGTTCGATTAAGCTGCATCATGCTGTGAGTAGAGGAAAGTTACGGTACATTTACTCTTTAAAATATATACATACCTATTTTATACATTTACTAAAATAAACTTTGGTAGAGAATGGCCTTGGGCATTTGCAAATAAAATAATAGTCTTGATCTAGTGCTACGGATTTTTGAAACACAGGATTTAATCCTGCAGTGGTCTAAGTGTCCTCAACTGATTCAAAGAGAGTGAGTAGAGGCCATTTAGAGTAAGAAAAAGAAACGGTGGATTTATTGCTCTGGTTGAAAGTGAACGTTTATGCAGGTCCAGGTTTTAATGTTTAATCCTCACCCTGGCAAGTCCCTTACTTGATCATGAAGAAAATAGTATTTCAAGATAAGTATTATCCAGGATAAAAAAGTAGGAGAGTCCATCCCTTAGTTGTTGTTTTTAAAACCATTTAATAGATGTCTATATTACTTTCTACAGCTCTAAAACTAGACTGTTGGCTTGTTTCTAAGATGAAAAAATCTAATCAATCACTAAGATTTTACAAAATGCTTTCCCAAGTTCTGTACAACTAACTTGCCATTCTTTTTTCTTTTTCCAGAAATCTTTAATGAC
The DNA here is from genome assembly GCF_052110815.1 of Crocodylus siamensis. Lineage (NCBI taxonomy): Eukaryota > Metazoa > Chordata > Crocodylia > Crocodylidae > Crocodylus > Crocodylus siamensis. The sequence goes on along the minus strand of NC_143403.1, from coordinate 11,876,953 downwards.
AAGAAAACCCAATGGATCATGTTTTTATAATCTAAGCAGTTTTTATTTATGTTTACTGTGCTGTAAACGCATGGAGGAGCTGTAAGTAAATATTCTGTACTGCATGATGAATTGGATGGCTACAGTCTGGAGGAAAGCAAAGTAATTGTTTCATTTCTGTGATGATTTGCTTAGCTTGTGGTACAATGCCAGAAAGACTAACGGAAATGCTTATGGATACATGGACTCCATTAATAATATTATGGATTACTGTCCTTCCTTCCATTTATATGGCTCCAATGAATCAATCTCAAGTATTGCCAAGTGGATCCAATATGGAACTAAATGGCCTCAGTGAAGAACAGAGAGTTTTGAATCGTTCAAAGAGGGGCTGGGTATGGAATCAAATGTTTGTATTGGAAGAGTTTTCTGGACCCGAACCAATATTAGTCGGCCGGGTAAGTCACCTTTTAAAAATCAAAATGTAAGAAAAAGTATAGTTTTAGAAGGTGTTCAATGCTTTGACTCAACTAGCAAACGCAGACATTCTTTAATGCCTGTAAATCTGTATGTAATCGACAGTGTCTTCTCTTAGGTGCAACTAGTTTGGAATATAATCCCTCTATAGATGACAGTTTGGGTTTGGGTTTTTTGTTTTTTACAGGATTTAGTGATTTCAGGAAACAGTCTGTTCAGACTCAGTTTCTACTTTGAAAATACATCTCTTCTATTTTTTGATGATAAGGACATGGGAACAGATGCAGGTTTCCTTTAATGCAATTAGGCAGAATACTTAGTTTCACTGAACTGAAGACTTTTCCCCAAATCTGCTATTTGTAATATGTTTCTATTTTACATTCAGTATTCAAAAGGGTTGGTACACTTTTCACCTCGTGTCTGGCTACACAGGGCTCTGAGATTTCACATCGATACATATAGGCTCAAGCAAAACAAAACACAAAGGGATGAAGAAAGTGTACTACATACAACACACCATACATGGCTACACTACTCTCAATCAGTTATTTGGAATTGCACTTCCTCTAAGAGAGATCATGCCATCTGCATTCATCATGAAGCTTGCTTAGAAAACAAATATCTGCTTTTCAGTGAATGTTTGACCTATATTGGAATAGTCATAAATACTGTAACATATCATTAACCTTCAGTTTCCTCTGGATAGCCAGAGACATTATTATAGCTTTGCCTTGGATGCTAAAACGTGCATAAAAATGTAAGCAGACAAAGAGTTAAGATGCATCATCATTTTGTTTCATCCAAATGTGAAAAAAATGTTGCCAAATGTTTTCTTTAAACGGATTCTGTGAAGTGACCAGCTTGTGCCCTAAATCTTGGGCCAGATGACGTAATGAGACATAGCTGTATTGACGTCAGTCAAAGTTATATCAGTTTACATCAACTGTATTAAAAAACCTTATAAGGATAGGGGTATTCTGTTACCTATATGTCAGTATCAAGTTTATTGGCACTTATCTCTAATGTTAAAAGATTTTTTCCACATTAAACGCATCTAGTTGCATTTGAAACAAAGATGAGACCCTGTACATGCAAAATGTTTACACAGACAAACAAGAATAGTTTGAGTTAAGACAGGCACTCTCATCCTCAGCTAGTTCTCCTTAAGGAACTCAGACTAAGAGCTAAGATTGCCTGAATTTTGTATGGGTTTTGCTTTTTGGTGTAAATCGGAGCTTAGTGTTCTGTAATGCACTGTGTTCTGGATTTAATTTCCTACATTATTCAAATGCATTAGTGAATAGAAACAGGGCAGGGAATGTAAGGTAAAACTAATAAAGACATTATACCCTCTTCTTCTGGGATTTTGAATAGAATGTATTACTCTACAATGCTGCAATAATCCATTTGCGGTGACTGTTGCGTAATTAGAAGATTGCATGATCCAGATGGAAGAATGTGAAAAGTGGAACTTATTTCTAAGGCCAGGATTCTCAGGCTTAATCTAAACCAAAGTAATTGCCTCCTAGTAATCCTTGTCTGTTTGTATCGTGATATCCAGAAAGTTACCCTTATTTTTATTTTCTTTGATTTCCTGCTGGATGTGAGCACCCACAGGATCCATCCAAGTCAGTAAGATTTGTAGATGCTCTGCATATGGGACAGGTTTTTAAGCCTTTGCCAACTTAAAATGGTATTTTAAATATTTGTTTTTTCTCTCTCATCCTCACTAGTTTTCTTTCCATCTCAGATTCTAATTTTAAAAAGCCACCTCCCAATAGATCTAGTCTACCTCCTACCTACAATCCCCCTAGTCCCTTTTTTGCTTGTCCCATTTCTCTGTTTCCCAGTCTGATCATACCACAGAATTCTGCATAGCTGGGGGTTACTCCTTCATTTATGTGGCTTTCTCCATCAAGAGCCTTACTACCTTATCATTCACCTCAAAGTACTTTGTGACGCTTAATTTGAATGACCCTATTGAGCACCCTACAGTGAGCAAATGTAGGCCATGTCCAGATGAGCATGGCTATGAGGTAGGTTGCGTCACAGGCACATTTGCTGTGCCACATACCATACATTTAGCTGTTCTCTGCACTGCAGGGTAGCAGTGCGGGGAGGTTTTTTGATCCTTGGAGATCCCAATTGTCAAAAAAACCTGTGCAAAAATAATAATAATAATAATAATAAAAAGCAAAAAGCAGAGGGGTGCATGCGGGGGCAGTGTGCACCGTGCAAAACTGGAGCCCGGCCAGCTGGAGCAACCTTCTGGCTTCCAGCCAGGTTCTGAGCAGCAGATCCCCATGGCTGCATCCCCGGCAGACCCCCAGACACCAGGTAAGGCTCCTGGGGCTAGTCCAGTGCTGGCCCCATACTCCCGTATCCCACCTGGGGTAACCTGCCGTGCACCAGAGCGCACATGGCACAGGCATTCCCTGGGGACAAGTAGCAGCAGCACAAGGTGTGCCACTGCTTCCTGTCCCTGGGGGAACAAACGTCCATGCTCATGTGGATGTGGCCATAAAATCTTGCTGTTTGTAGTAAGAAAATGAAACACTGGCGTACTGTCCCATTTGCTGGGTTTACTATACATGCATGTGTATGTGGCAACATATCCACAGGCAACGTTGCTTATTTTGACCTTCTTTACATATTATGAGTACCATTTTATATTCATAATGCGCTTGAGTTTTACAAAATAATCAGAAGGTGTGTGATGCTATCAGAAGGTTTAAATCCAGTCACCTCAGAGGAAAAATTCTAAAAATGAACTTAATTATAGTTCAAATGTTATACAAAGCTTTATTCTAATATAGCGACTGTACAGACAAAACCAAGAGACTGACATATGTAAAGTTCGGGCAGCTTTGTGCTCTGATCAATAAATACAAATATGAAGATTTGCCAACGTATCAATTGTATGAAGATAAGCAATTTCTAATGCCAATTTAAAGTCCTTTAAAAATTTAGTCCCAAGGAGCCATCACTTTTCAAGATAAGGGTTGTTTGCTTCAGTAAGTTTTAAGGAACTGATCACCTTGCAGGATGTATTTTAGGTTGCGCTAATGGGACCGAAGCTTGTGTATAAAGCAAATGAAATATAATATTGAAACCAGTTTCAAAAATCAATGAAAAGATTCAAATTACTTTTAAAAATAGAATTCAATTGAAATAAAAATGGTCATGCAGGGTATATAAATTAAGATATGCAAGTTGTAGATCCCTTAAATCAGGCTTCTAAAATGCTGACAGAACTACAGTTGTTGCAGCACAGCTGCACATAAATCAAGCACTGTTGTGCAATGCCATTCTGGACCAATGTACATAAATAACTGCACTTCTCCAATGCATTCTTTCTAGCACACGACAATGACTTCAGGGAGAAAGTAACAGAGGCTTTAATGCCTTTTTTCCAGATGAAATAGACTATAGTAAAACAAGTTGCCTTTACTGAATGATCATAGTAAAGGATGGGGGGAGAGCAAGTCTTGGTTTTAATCTTATTTCTTACTTATTTCATTGAAGCAAGGTGCCTTGCTGAAGTCAGTGGGAATGCTGGCATCAGCTTTATATGGGCAAGGTCAGAAAATCAAAGCAGTCCTGTCTGCCTCAGTTTCCCCATCTGTGACTAGGGATGTGTATGCCTAGCCATTAGGAGCGTATTGTGAGGATGGATCACTTAATGCTCATAAAATGCTTTACACCTTCTCATTATTCACTGAATGTTTTGTTGTTGCATTTAATAAGAGAGAGTCTCACTTCAGTTCTGTGCACATGTGAGTACAATTTAAAGCATCTGTAGCCAAGTTCCAAAGTCCCATAAACCCTGAGCTAAATAGAGTTGTTCTTCTACACAAATTGAGCTTGTTGAAAACAATACAAATACGTCAGACTGGCACACTTTTGTCGTTCTTGTTGTTTTCCATTGGTTTTCCATCTGTTCCTTTTGATTTGCATACATTGGTAGAGGTGTGATAGGGTGAGAACGGTACCAGAGGTACTGCCTTTAGCTTTAGAAGACCAGCGTACAGTGTGCCACTGAGAGCAGTAGTAGACCTTCCAGTGGCTCACAACCTCATTCAGCTGTGGAGGGATATGTCTTGTGACACTGCATGCTATCCCCACGGACTTGATTAGTTGGAAAGAACTTTTACTTGATATACACAGCTGCATGCTCTTAGCCTCCTCTGCATGCATTTACAATTCCATGGCAGATGTGCTATGAAATCTGTGGTGTATCAAATGTCACTGTTCTTTCATTGGCGACAATAGGCGAATTCACAATGAAGTGCACAATAAAGTTAAGAAGTGTTAGGCAACCTCATACTGTAATAAAATGTGTGGGCATGTACTCCCAGCTCCTGCGTGCCAGAATGGTGGAGCCCAAGATAAACATATAACATGTGTAAACTGTGATGTGTTAAATGGGATTGGGCCCAGTTTAATAAAGAAGCATTTTCAGCCAAACTTTAGGATACTGAGTGTATGGGTTATGGTTGTGGTTTATGGATACAGTGCAGGGGATGAAAACATAAGAAGCGCATAGAAGGGGGTTGAAAGTGACAAAAGCCTTTTATTTTTTATTCCTTCAGTCAATACTGAATAATTCAATAATAAACCTCAGACTCAAAGGAGCTACACTGACAAACAGTCAGATTAATGTTCTTTCTGTAGTGAGCTCCTCCTGTCTTCATGGATCCTCCCTATGCCTCTCAAATCTCTGAGAATCCTTCCCTGAACTTCTCCACTTCCTTTTCTCTCTTAAGCCGTATGTTCTTATGATCCTCTCTATGATAAAAAAGGTCTTTACCTTTAAGGGCCTAATCCACAACCAAAGTAAAGGGGAGTTTCCCCTTGATTTCAGTAAGCATAGAGACAAAATTGAAATTTACCTGTTCGAGGGGAGCAGCAGAGAGAGAGAAATGATGTCTTAGGGCTTTTCCTACAGGCGTTTGAAAAGTCAGTATTCTGAGTCTCAGACATTTGTACATGCGGAAATACAGATCACAAAATAAAGTGCTATCTTGTGCTTCTTTGCATGCTCTATGAGACCACTGCATACATACAGTTTCTTTTTAACTACCGATAAAAAGTAAAAATCAGGGTTGTTTTATGCATACAGTAGTTCTATTGAAGTCCATGGGATACTTGTATGACAAAGTAAATAATATTTGGTCTCAACTGTTCAATCTATCACCATAAATATTTTCCTTTAAGTTTCTGTCTATTTTCTCACTTCTTTCTTTAGTTAATTTGGTTCAGTTATTTTAGTACTGCTTGATCATACTGTTCTAATTAATGTTACAAAATATATCTGCATGCAGATATAATGATCCTGATGGGCTTTAGGGTCTGAATTGTATACACTTCCATGAATTGAAGGACATCAGTGTGAAAGCACGCAGGTTTGCAGTCCTTTGGCATAGGCATTGCGCTAAGGGATTCATCACTATATTAATGCAGTGTTAAAAGTTTTGAGCCAAAATTACTGAAAGTTGGATCTGGGCATATTACATTCATGACATATTTTTATTACTGCTTTTCTTCTTCTTGCTCTGTTTTTATGCATACTATTATATTTTACTCTTTGTTTTCCATCCACCTCATGAAACCCAGAAGCCTTGAAATGCTGCCAAACTAACATTGCTCCTGGAACCTTAGGTTTGGGATTTTGTCTGCAACCTTAATGATACGCTAATATAGGGTTTTTTCCTAGTTATTTTTAATAAGCTCCCAGAAGCCAAAACTACAATTTATTTTCCTACCTGATTTTATGGCAGACATTAATTCCCCCATGCTTTTTGCTTGTTTCTAATGGTGCATAGTATAACTCAGAGTGCTCCTGTTTTGCCTGTTTTCTTGTTTATGTGTCCTCTATCAGCAGGAATGAACATAGCTCTGAGGACAACTTCTCTTAGTTAAATATTGTTGCAAAGCCAACAAACAAAGCACACCATATTTTATATGGAACTGATAAAATGATGTTTTTAAAGGAATCCTCTGATATAACCTCAGGGATCATTTATTTATTGTTTGGCCAATATTTAAATAGATACTATCTAAAGGAGATGCCTTATTATAATATACCAGTTGTAAATAAGGGCAAGGCATTTGATTCTCTTTAGAATGTACAGAGTGTACAAAATCGTTTTACTGATGTCTGATAGCGTTGCCTAAAAGAGGACACAGATGCAAAAATCTCCAAGTTTCTTGTTTCTGTATAACACTGCAAAGAACACAACTTTCCTTAAAAGTTAAGTGGCTTTTAGTTACTTTTCATGCTCCTTTGTCCTTAATTCTGGGTCTGGCTAAATAAGTGGTGTTCAGGCTTTGGTACAATTTAGAGAGCCTCAGTTGGTGCTAAAACTTCATCCGACAGGCCATTTCACCGAGTCCAGCAGTAGTCTGCCATGCCCTTCTAGTCCCTCCCAACACCCCCTCGCTTCCACTTCTGTTTGCGCAGCTAGAGTGGTGCAAAGCAGGGTAGAGCAGGAAGGCTGGGATATGACCCATTACATTCCTTAATACATAAAGTACTGAACTTAAGGCAGAATAAGGCCCTGAGTTCCATCCATGCTTACATCAAAAAGGTGCACTTCTTCCAGGGGCTGAGCACCTTCTAAAACATGCTGGCCACTCTTTAGTGATGTTACCGGTGCAGAATATACTTCTTTGGTGTGGCTTGCACCTTGCAGGGTTGCACTATATAGTTTAGTCTTGACAAATGTAGGTTTTGCTCTTGAGAAGAGCAAGGAGAAGAGTAAAGGAGGGCAAAAATGGTGAAGGATTAGAGCCTGTTTTTGTTTTTGCATTCAAATGTCTGGACATTGCCTTTATAATTACAATTTAGCAATTGTTCTTGCTACATTTTCCCAGAATCTCACTTTTTTTTTTTTTAAAATAGATTGGAAGATATAATTAAGCTTGTTCTTTGAGGAAACATTATACATATGTATATTTCTAGCCCATATGTTGATCCAAAAATGTCATTTTGCTCTTGATGAACTGTTTTTTGTTTTTGGGTTTTTTTTTAAGTTTTCATGAAAAGGGCTAGTGTGACAGTATGAAAAATTAAGTGGAAACTTCCATGTGACCATGTAACAGATACATTACAAGGGCACTAGCTTCCCAACACTGCTCGATAAATGAGTTTCAGCTCTTATCTGTAGAGACCACCTTTAGTGCTGCCAGGATGGTTCCATCTTCCCTTGTCAGTATGGCTAGCTCTTAGTGCCAATGACAACCTATCTAAATTGTGATTGCATGGATTTTTGTGGAAATTGTAAAATCAGGTGAGTTCTGTGAAATCTGTGGGGAAAAAAAAGAGAAAACTTGCTAAAACTAAAATGCTGGTTCCCCTGTGAAAACCAGCAGTTCTTCCAGCCGTGCAGCCTGCCTGGTACAAAAGGGGGTGCCAGTGCAAAGCAGAGCGGGCAAGATTGCTGCTGCCCTGGCCTCTCACCATCGATTGGCTGAGAGGGTTGCCTGTCCTGTGGCCCTGCCCCTCAACACCAATCAGCAGCAGGAAGCAGGACTTCCCTCTTCACCAAACAGTGATGGGAGATGGGGCCACTGTTGGCTGGAAACAACAATTAAATAGCAGATAATGAGGGGCAATAGCAATCTGAGCATATATACCCCACCAGCCAAGTAAAAGGTAGGGAGTGAAGGCTAACGAGCGCAATCCGGCCCTCCAGCATCGATACTGAGATTGCTCTGTGAAGACACTAAATCAAAATTAATGAACAATTCAATAACTCCTCACAGATGAATTATAACTAAAATGAACTATAATGGTTTATTAAACAATATAACAGCGAACAACAATAGCAACTGGAAAACTACAAAATCTATTACACATCTTTACAACATCTTACTGTACAAAATATACGCTTGTTCCTATTATTTACATTATTACAGACAGGGGAACACACAAGACTTACAGACCTATAACAACACAAGGAAAGAAGGATGATAATTACCTCAGGACTACAGGCAAATACAACTGGGGGCAAGATAGGGAAAACTGGGACTGTGAATGGTGCCATCCTAGGAGTGCCACCTGAACTCTGTCCATGCTGGATAACTCCAATCACAAAACTACCTTTCAGGCATATGCATGAGTTCAAGCACTCCAAAATACACACCAGCACACCTCAAGCCATTGACAACCCGTAGGGGGTGCGTGCAGGTTCATGTGCACCCCTTGAGATTGGCCGTGCACCCCTTGGAAGTGCCAGCTGTGGAACCAGAAGTGCCACTGGTTTCGCTGCTGGCTTGGCGATGGGCTGCTGGGGAACCCTGCCCCCGTTGGCGTGCTGGGGCCCCCCCCAGACTCGGGAGGCACCAGTTGCCCATGCCTCAAACTCGCTTCCCTCAGCTCTCTCTCTCAAACATCAGACTCTTCCCAAGAGCTAGACAGACACGCCAAGATCTCAAGTTGTGTCCAGTTCTCAAGCACACACCACACACACTGACACACACTCTGACCCTCTCTCTAGCAGACATTTTACATCACCATTGCACATGGCATACTGTAACTTCACACAACCCTCAGCAACTGTTGCACATGGCCTACTGTTGTGCACTTGGCACCCTAGATTTTCAGCATGGCACCTCAGTTAAGGCCACAGCAAGGTTAGCCTAAGTCATAAGTCTACACCACCAGGGCCCTTCAGCCAAAAAGAGGCTTGGTGGGAGGCCCTGCCACAGTAAGCCCTCAAAAATGGCAGTTGCCCTGCGATCTACCTGTGAAATCAACTGGCTGCTGCCTTGAGCTGAGAAGACCCCTAATTATGAGGGTAGCTTTTGCGATACAGACACCTGTCTGCATGAGTTGGATAAGCAACTGATGCGTGTGTTTCCCATAGGCCACAGAAGGCAACAACCTTCCAAATCTCACAATGCAGGTCATAGCAGAACCATTAGGGTGAAAGGATGCGCGCATTGTGGTTAAGTCTTGAAATTGTATCTCTTCCAAGGCCCAATGATAAAATGCAATATTTAATGTCAAGGTTCACCTAAGCTTCGTCTCCCACAGGGAGCATGGTGAAGGCTCATAGACAAAAGCGCACACAGAAGTGATATGACTAGTATCATTCTGGCTTCCCTTGACTCTCCAGCCCCGATCACTACCTACCCACTTCAGTTGGGTCAACTGGAGGCAGCCTTTGATTTCAGTCCAAAGCAGTGCATGAGTTTGTGTCTCAGGAACCATTGTCATATGCCTTAACCATTCTGCGACTGTGCTTCACAATGATGATGAATGCCAAAATGTGAGATACAGTACTATTAATTCTGTTAGTGTAATAAGTTAGTAGCCTTACAGTTTGAAGTTTCCTTTTGTCTATGGTTAAAAGCAATCTACAGTAAAAAATGGGACGAAAGGTAATGGTTGGACCAAAAAGAGTGATAGTTCATGAAATAAGGAACATTTGAAGGACGTGCTTGTGACACCCAGTTTTCTACTGTTAGGCTACAGCATATGTGTATAATATATATGAGTGGGAACCATCATTGGGGAAAAAACAGTCTTGGTGGGAAAATAACTAGAAAGGGTTTGCTCAGTTTTATTTCTTGAAGATTCTTATTTCTAAAAAATGTTGTGTTTCTCTTCAGCTTGGTGATCCTTTATGTGCTTCATAGCAATGTTCACAGATCCAAGGACTGCAATTCTGAGACGGCTGGTTTTTGCTTTTCTGTTAATGGGCAGAAAGAGGCTGTGCAGTTTCATCTTTAGATGTGAAATACTCTGCTTATCTGCAGAAATAAGCCATTTAAAGCAAGACTGGCTCTGTTAAATGCAGTAATTGTGTCAGCCATTGAGGTATATTGCAAGTGAAAAATTAAGTAAAATATTTTAGTAAATTCCACATGTAGACTTTGATTCATCAAAGTACTTAAGCATGTTCCTAAGCCCCAGTGAAATACCTTGTTCAATCAAGGGCACTAATAGCAAATTTAGAGCTATAGCTTTCCTCTTTCCTGGGGGAAATACTAAGCAACTCTCATGGCCTGAAGGATTTCCCTTCCATAACTTCCAACAAGGGTTTTATTTCAGAGCATCATGCCAGCAGCTAAAAAGCTGTTTCCCCTGGAGACTGTCAGTGCCATTTCTGAATTAGCCAGAGGAATCATTAAGAGCCACATAAAAAATCTCTTTCCTTGTTCCAGTTCCTCAGTTCACTAGTTCTCTAAGACACCCAGACCCTTGTGAATAGAAGTGAAGCCCTGAGCTAGCATTTCAAACTTGGTGTGCACTGTGTTCCTGCTAGATTGCCTTAAGTGATCCTCTCTGAGTCCGTCTTTTATTTCATCACATTCTACCTAATCAAAACAAAGAACCCAGTTGCAGGTAAAACCAAAAAACCCCTAAAACCTTTATTTGAACAGGTATTTCTTAGCCAGGGAGTGTTCCCTAGTTATGTTCTGGTTTTAGTCCAGCAACTGCTTGATTTCTTTTGCCCTTAGTGAGAGCTGCTTCTACAGGACAGCCATGGTACCACCAAAAAAGGAGGGGGGGAGGTTAATGCATGCCAACCTGGCTCTGAAGTCTAGAGCATGACACGTCCTGAGAGCAGGAGTGCACAGCACTGACTTTGAGGGCCACTTGCAAAGATCAGTTTTCAGTTGACAGCTACTATTAATGGGATCTACTCTGGTTGGAAGTAAGGCCTCAGCAGTTGTGTAAGTGGGAAATGGAACTACACAGGCAGGCATCTGCGCAGAAGCATGAAGACACAGGGTCCACACTTTTGTCTTTCAAATCCTTTTTTGTTTAACAAAGTGGGTTATGATTGGGACCTGGAGATAGCATTGTAGGCTGTGGGTTTTGCACCCCTGTCCTGCAGACTGGATTAAAAAAAAAAAAAAGAAAAAAAAGTTTGGTTGAAAAAATCAGCCCCAAATGAACTTGTTTGGCAGAATAAATATAAGCTATTTTATAAGGTCATCCTGTCATGAGCTAATATGTTATAGGCTTAACAAGAGACATAAGCGTAGTAACGGCCATGGAAGATAAAACCCACAATTTTTGATTAACCTGGGATAATCTGAAATATAGACACTTCAGCAAATATGCTTTATGTGTTAAATTGAATTCACACAGCAAACGCACACTACCCAAAACTAACTGAAGTGGTGGGAGTCCCCTTGACTTCAGTGTGCTATGGATTATGTTAGCAGCTTCTATTTTTACTTTACATCATTTCCAGTATAAAAGATTCTTTCAACTTTTATTTTTCCCACAGGATTCTGTTCCTCTCTTAAAATTGCTATTTGCCTTCTCTGGCCTTTGGAAAACTATGACTTCTTGCCAAAATAATAACTACCATATTTACTCACATACCACGTATAACTTTTCTCAAAAAATCAGCCCTCCAAAACTGCGGTGCATGTCTTAAGCAGGGGAAGCGGTTTTTCCTTTTCTGGAAGAGAAGCGTGGAAGAATAAGAGTAGGGAAATGTTGCTGCAAAATGCCTGACATGGTCCTCCCTCCGGCAGCTTCAGGGAGGGAGAAGCAGAGTTCATGCTATAGGCCAGAGCTCCAGTAAACAGTCTTGCAGCCATAATAGTCAGGACCCCTGACATTCAGAATTCAGCCATAATTGGAAACATTATTATTTCTTCATTCTACTCTCTCAAAACAACGTGCCTGGCTTATGGGGGTGTTTTGTGGGGGTGGTGGTATGAGAAGAAATATGGTGAGTGTGAATATTCTGGAGTCAGGCTCTTTATTGCTAAAGCACCAGCAATGGCATGCTTGGTAGTAAAAACATCTGGGAGCTTCTAGTGAAGCTATAGGGATATTCTGGAGTGCAGGTAACCAGACTGGTTGCACCCTTGAATTTGCTTATAGCCCCGGTGGGTTGTTCACATTTCTGATGCATAACCGACAGTGTAATCCCCAACCCTCTACACTCCCTGCCTCCCCCCCGATCCGTCCCACCATCATCATTGCTCTTTCAATCTCCTGGTGACGGGAAGAAAAAGAGAGAACTTTCTCTCTCTAATTGTATCTTCCAGTATAGATGGGCTGGTGATTCTCCTACTCCTATAGTGGGATAAAGAATGGGTCTGGGTCTCCCAAGTAGCCCTTGAAAATAAGCACGTGGATCCAATGATCCCTCTTTGGCATTATGCTTTTCTAACTATAACAAGTGTATTAATTCTATTGCTTGGGTAGTTGCAAATTTTGTGCAAGTGTTGAGGTTCAGCATTTATACCCAACTGATGTTGCAAAATATACAGGCTGCCACAGATGGATATAATAGAAATTATTTTTTCTTTTTCCTTTAACAAAATCTAGGAAATTACATACATAATATGTAAATGAGCATTATTTAGATTGCACAGTTGAGCACTTGAGAGTTCGGAAATGCCAGATTTTCAATTGCCAGAGCAACCTTAATTTGGCCCCTTTTTATGTATGATTTATAATACGGTTTTTAATCACATACAATTTTTCCACAAGAGTCCTGCATGGAATGGATTCACAAGGGGGTTGGGTTGAGGTTGCAGAGACAATCATAAATAAAGATTTTGTTGTAACTTTCAAGACCTTGACTTTGCAAGCTAATATATTAACATAGTATTTTTAATGTAATTATTAGTATATTTGCTATTTCCTTCCTGCTCTCTCTCTTTTTTTAAAACATCTGTCTTGTAGGCAACCTGCTCTCTAATTATTATGCAGTGTGAGGCATTTAATGTTAACCATTGGCATGTTTTGCAATTCCCATTGCTAGTATGTCATACAGACAAGAAAAGACAATGTCCACAGGCAAAGTATTTGTGTTTCTTCCTTCATCCAAAATCATCTGAAACAAGACACAGTGCCAGTACAATATTTGTAACATTTGCAAGCTTATTTTTGTGAATTAATGGTTCTTGATGATTTTATTTAAGACGGTACATATTTACTAGAATAACAGATGAACTGAGGGCAGGTGCTGAACTAAATATACATGGACTTAAACTTACATTTTATTGTTTTCATATGAGTAAACAGATGCTACATAAATCATTTAAAGCAGATACCAGGGTTTTACTTGGCAGGGAAGGATGCTTAGATAGATGAGGTTGAGCTTTAAGCAGTGGGGGGTTTTGGAGAGGATTCTCTTAGTGGACAGTGCTGCTATTATGTGCAGTTTTACTCTGCATGCTCCCAGACCACTAGTCTTAGAAACTGGGTGCATTTGTGAAGCAAAATACAAGAAATCACATATGTTGTCAAATTAGAGACAGTACATTTAGCACCGAGAAATAGTAATAGTATTGTTTGTATTACTATAGTTCCAGCTGAGACCAAAGCCCCATTTTGGTCTCTGTTCAGCAAAGGGAAAGTCTTAGGCCCCCAAAAGTTTGCCATTTTAATAGGCTGGAGAAATGGGCAGTTGGAATTGGATATATTAGTTGGGACTATTAGTGGAATCAGAAGCGTTTGTTTTTTGGCGTGTTCATAGGAAATGAGCTTATATAGGCTGTTAACAAAGTAACTATTTAAACTTCCTATAATAAGGCATGTAGCTTTATAAGTAATTGTAACTAAGGCTTGCTATAGCTAGGATATAGGCTGGGGTCTTTGTCCCTGACAGCAGCTCTCTGTCGCTGAAGAACAGCAGAAGTTGCGGGGGGTGCGGGGATGCTGTTCCCCTGTGCCATGCAGCTAATCAGGGATGGTGTGCCAATCATGTCATGCTTGGGATTCTCCGGCAGCCATAGGGCATGCTGGGAGGCACGTGACAGCAGTCCCAAGCTGCTAGCCTTGGCCAATGCAGGCAGGCTCCAACCCCACTCTCTCCCTCCCACCAAACAGCACACATGCGTTCTGTTCAGTCCCACTCTAATTTACAGCACTTTAAGTAAATGATAGATACTATAGGGTGTGGCTCCTCCATCTTCAGCACTGCTGGGTCCCTAAAATGCTCTCACTGAGTAAGAACAGAGGATTCCTTTTCCAGGAGGGCTGTCAGCAATAGAAGGCACAGATGCTTTAGCTATAATTGCTTTTATGGTTACAAAACCACAAGAGGTTCCAGCCCAGTCACTGGGTTCTTCCAGTCCAGGAGTGCAAAAGCAGCAGGAACCTAATGTAAGCCTTCTCTGCTACCCTCCTGTATTCATAGAATGTAGGCTGGAAGGGACCTTGGAAGATCATCTGTTCTAGTCCCCCTTCACCAAGCAGGAAAGACAACTGGGGTCAAGAGACCCCAGCAAGGTGACCATCTAGTCTCCTCTTGAAGATTTCCAGGGTAGACGATTGCACCACCTCTGGAGGGAGCTTATTCCACAGTCTGGACACCCTGGTTATGAAGAAGTTTTTCCTAATGTTGAGCCTGAAATGATTTTCCAGGCGTTTGTGACCATTGCTCCTAGTTTTCCCAAAGGGTATCCTGGTGGATAGTTGTTCACTGAGTCCTTGACGTACATCCCTGATGTAGTGGAAACCCGCTACCAAGTCCCCTCTCAGCTTTCTCTTTTTCAGGCTGAAGAGTCCCAGGTCTCTCAGCCTTACCTTGTATGGCTTGCCATGCAAGTCTCTAATCATACGGGTGGCCCTTCTCTGGATTCTTTTGAGCTTTTCCACGTCCTTGTTCAAATGCGGCATCCAGAACTGAATGCAGTACTCCATCTGTGGTCTCACCAATGCTGAGTAGAGCAGAAGAATCACTCTCTTGGTTTTGCTGGACATGCATTGATTGATGCATACCAGGGTATTATTTGCCCTGCTGTCTACAGTGTCGCACTGCCAGCTCATAGTCATACTGCAGTCAATTATTACCCTCAGGTTGCTTTCATTCTCAGTGCAGATCAGATCCAAATTGCCAAGCTTGTTGGTGTGCAGGGGGTTGTTTGTCCCCAGGTGCAGCACTTTACATTTCGTAGATTTTATAGATTTCATGGACATTAGGGCTGAAAGGGACCTTGTAAGGTCATTGGGTCCAGCCCCCTGCCCGAGGGGCAGGAAGTCAGCTAGGGTCAAAGGATCCCAGCAAGATAATCATCCAACTGTTTCTTAAAAGATCCCAGAGTAGGTGCTTGCACCACTTCTGGAGGGAGTCTATTCCAGGCCTTGGGGGCTCAGACAGTAAAAAAGTTTTTATTATGTCCAGCCTGAAATGGTCTTGCAGGAGTTTGTGAGTGTTGGGCCTCGTTATTCCTTGGGGTGCTGTGTTCTGCCAGATCCTGATGCACACCCTTTATGTGCCTACAGGCTGCCACCAAGTCACCATCTATAGTGATTTCTCGATGTTAAACCTCACCTGGTTCTTATCTGTCCAACTTGCCAGCCTGTCTAGGCCTGCCTGTATCTGTAGCCTGTCTTCAAGTGTGATCACACTTCCCGATAACTTGATTTCATCCATGAATGTGGCCAGTGAGCACTTCGCCCCCACATTCAATTCATTGATGAAGATGTTAAAAAGCACTGGACCAGGCACTGACCCCTGAGGGACACCACTGGCCACTTCTTGCCAAGATGACACAGATCCATTCAGTAGAGCTCTCTGGGTCCTACCCTGTAGCCAGCTTCCTACCCACCTCACTGTCTCATAGTTAAGCTGACAATCTTCCAGTTTTCTCATGAAAACATCATGGGATACCAGATCAAAAGCTCCGTGCAAGTCAAGGTATACAATGCCAACATCCTCTTTCTTACCCAGGTGGTGGGTTACCTGATCATAAAAGGAGATGATGTGGGTAAGATGAGACTTGTCCATGACAAAGCCATGCTGGCTGTTGTTCAAAATCCTACCTTCTGCAAGCCTATTGCATATAGACTCCTTGATGAATTGTTCCAGGATTTTCCCTGGGATAGAAGTTAGACTAATCGGCTAAGTTAAGCTAATCCTCCCTCCTCCCCGTCTTAAAGATAGGCACAACATTGGCCCTCTTCCAGTCCTCAGAGACCTCTCTGGAGCGCCACGAGTTTTGGAAGAGCTTTGACCTCAAGTCTTGTGCATCATTCCCCCAAATGACCATGCATCTCCCTTGCCAACAATAAGCTGTATTTCTGCCCAGCTGTCAGGTCTTCCAACCCTGTCTTCCTATACTGCTTGTTATCCAGCCTGTTCCCTGAAGACTGCTTCTAAGCTACTGTCTCTGAATTGTTGACCCTGATCGTATACAGCCTCTTTCTCCCCGCTATGCCAGCCACCAGGGTCCTCTGATTCTACTTGCTTTTCCTGTACTCTGTACTCTAGTAGATCAGTAATTTTCTGTCAGTGATGTTTTGAAGGTAAAATTTAAATTTTGATGAAAAATTTTGGTTTTCTAATGGGGACACAACCAAAAACAAGTTTTTGTTTTGCTTGGGTTTTAACGGAATTATAATATTTTATTTTTTGTTGAATAGATAGAAGATATTGCATTTGGACTCAGGTTGGCATCAAACAGCATTCCCATATAAAAAACCATAGCAATTGGATGGGTTGGTTTAGATAGGAATGACTGTGCCTTGAACAGGGAATTGAACAAAATGATGTTGAAACTGTATGATGATGGTTGAATTGAACAAGATGATGCTCAAACAGGGAATTGAACAAGATGATGTTCCCTTCAAACCATATTTTCTATGACTACAGGAACTGCAGTACAGGCCTCATCCTATTCCCAGTTTTTGTCTCCTGGCTTTTGGTCAAGATCAGTTCTAGTCCTGATCCTTAACCCTTGGGCTGGATTGCCCATGCTCTAGTTCATTATATTTGGTTTGCAAATGACAATTACAATAATAAAATGTCCGGAATGGAGTTCTCTTCTGGGTGGAGGTTAAAATATCAATCAACATAATGGCTAGTACTCCCGTATTTTCCAAAAGTGAGGCTGAAACACACACACACACACACACACACACACACTCTGAATAGATAAGAATGTTCCAAAATTTTAGTCTATATATATTATAAATGCAGAGTCTGAGAAGACCGCTAATTATGTTCCATTTGCAAATATTATAAAAATGTGAAAATACAAGAATTACTTCTTCCACTCTAAAATAGTCAAACTGGAGATGTATCACTATAATTGTAGGGCATTTATACATGTGCTCTGGGAGTGGGGGGGTGGGGGGGGCACTTTAATTAGAGCAGCCCTGAGAGCCACTCTAATTAAAGCACCCAGAGTATCCCATGTATCAGGATCCCTGTGCTGAAAAATGGTGTCAGGGATGCTTTAACTAAAGCTTATTGAATGAACTTTATTTAAAGCACCCCAGCTGCCATTTTTCAGGCGATGCTGGAGTCTGCTGGAGCGTGGTAATTACCACACGTGCCCCGGCATACTCAGTTAATTGAGTCTGATTTGCCACGCTGTAATTACAGTGCATCGGAGTAGCCTCACTGCATGTGCCTAGGCACCCTTAAGGCTCTAAGACAGTTTATTTGTAAATGCAAAGATCTAATCCCATCTCAACAAAGTAGGTTTGTATTCTCAAAGAAGATTTGTCAAAGAAGATAAATGTTGATTCCCTTGAACTTTGATTTCACTCATAGAAACTTTCTGAATTTCAAGAATCCACCAGAATCCAAGCTGGTACATGCCAACATATCTGTAGAAGGATTCTTCCCTCTCGGCAACCTTCCTGCAGGACACAGTCTGTAGGTAGTTCACGTGACTCTGTGTCCCTATGAGACACTTATTGGAGAAATCGCTCAGGGTCATTTGTATCAGAATCCTCAGGGACACCAATAATCCTGTAGCATTTAATTCTTGATTTATTCTTCTCTCAGACACCCAACTAATAAGTCTCTTGTCCTTATAAAGCCCTCCTAATATCTTTAAACCTAAATTTCTCTTTTATAAAATTTCATGCTGTAGAGTATATCCCCTCTCCAGAAATCTTTGGAATACATTTTAAAATATATTTATTTATATATAGCAGTTCAGGCGCAATCCAGAACCTTGCTGCAAGACCACTTTGCTTTTTCCTTCTTCAGCTCAAATTAGTGGAAAGTCCAAGATTTGTCTATATTTAGTGTACAGCATTCTTTAGCACTACCTGCCCCAAACTACTCTTCCGTACTTGCTGGTGTATGAGGGAGGATGAGAAGATAAAGGACAGAATGAAAGGATAAATGAATAAGCTTGTGAATGAACAGAGGCAATGAATGATATGATAAAAGTTGCTGAGGGTGATGTGTTTTACAGAAGGAATTATTTGTCCCCTGGTCCCTCCTGTTTTACAACTGATTGAGAGGCCATTCAGTTTCACTGGTGAGGCCATAATTATTATGGAAAGGAATTGTATGTAAGATCACAACCAATCGATATCAGCCTTACCAGCAGTGTCACTGGTCCAAAATGAATTTGGATGTCCTGAGAAATATTAATTAACCTCTTCAGTACCAAGTGCTTTTTTTTTTGTATGTAACCTATGTGTCAGTGGTATGTACTGGATCCCCCAGAAAATCACCAGTTTTGAGATAATATTGCATCACATCCAAGTTCGGTCATAAAGCGGAGAAGTAGTTAAGACACCATTCAGGTCCCCAAGGGGCCAGCATTTAATATCTTCTCTATTGCTTGCACATGCGCTTAAGCCTCTGACACACAATTCCTAAAAAATATCCCATGAGAGATGATAAGAAATTAGTCAACTAAATGTTTCGAATAGTTACAAAGTGTTGCTTTTATTTAAATGTATTTCAATAACCTAATTAAACCTATTAATTTAAGATAGCTCACGCTGGCTTTTTCCCCATCTTACTTCATTTTTTTAAAAAGGACTCTGAAGTGAATGTTATATTACATTTTTTTTACTTTATCATAGTTACTGTCAGCTTTGTCCCTACATTAACATAATACCTTCCATTTGATGACTTCAAAGCACTTTATAAAAGTTAGTGGATAAGTGGCATGAAAGATAGATGCCACCATATTGGAAATGGCAATATAGAAGCATGGGGAGAGAAAATTAATTTTACAATGGTATACACTAAAAGCACAATCCTGTAATTGGATCCATGGAAAATAATGTCACAGCCACCAAAACCTTTTTGACTATATTGAGGAATTAGCCAGTTATATTTCCCATATAAAATCCTATGGAAGGATCTGAGCTCTACACCTGAAGAAGTGAAATGTCCATTCTTATTCCTTTGCTTTACCAAGAAAACCATTCTTTCTCCCATACAGAATAGGTTATATCATATTTGAAGGGCATCACCACACTAGCTTCCTAATACCTATTGGGAAGAATGGCATATAAGCTTTTCAGCAATTTATATTGTTGTTTTATTCTCTACGGTTTTAGTATCAACCAATTTGATTAAAAGTATTTTCTTTGTGTGTTTATAATTTTAATTTCAATGTTTAAGATAATAGGATATAGGTAGCCAGGCTAGTTGGCAGTCAGGCAGAAAGCAGGGCAGGGTGACACCTTAGAGCTAACTTTCTGAACAAGTCTGCCAGTTCAGGATAATAATTATGCAATATTTGCATAACTGGGCTATATAATTGACAGAAGTACTGCTGTAGGTTAATGAGACATGCTTTATTTTCTGGGATCAAAATCTAGTGTGATTCTCTGCTCACCTTATTTTAACATGGATTCTTTTGGCCAGGCAGCTTTGCTTGGCAGAAATGCATTGCATTTACTGAGGTTACAGAAGAGAAATGAAAGAATTATAAGGAGGGAACATTTAGCCTATATATTTCTAAATCTCTGTTCTTTTCAATTGACTCTTAATAGGAAACATCACCTATTAAGCTTGTTTGGAGAGACATAAAGTACACCGACTGTCAAATAAAAGCTGATATAGTTTCATTTATCTGAATTAGTGATGGGCCATGCAGGTGATAAAGGTATCATTGTATATAATGCATTACACAAAAATTGCATCTAACTTTGTTCTTGATACTATTCTGGCCTTTTGTTACAATGAGCAGGAGCAACAGTCAATAATCACTTGATTAGGTTTTTCTCTCTCCTTCATTGTAGCTTTAGATACATTAAGCTCTCAGTAATTGTCTCATTCATAATCCTCTATCACAAGTCATATTTTCTGCATAACAGGAAAGTATAACAGGAAAATATTTTCTATTTATGTACAGTATATTTCCTCTTTAATGTAACTTTATCCAGAAGTGTCTTGCCTTGGGATGGTGAGTGAGTATAATTTTATACAGGTAATCAAATCTCTCAATCATTGGCATATTGTGCTTAATCTCAGTGGATTTAAAAGTTAACCTTCAAATAAATCTGGGCCTTAAAAGAGAGACTTTCAGGACACAATTAGAACTTCAGTAAGCTTGTAGGAGAAAACTTGAATAAATGTTGTTAGTTTTATAACTAGTACTTTATTTCCCCTTCCTCTACAGGCCACCCTGTTTGATTAATACAGAACTGCAGGGGAATATATATGTATATTTGTCTAAAGTATGTATTGTTTAAATAATGGCTTAAAGCACAGGCTTGCAGCCTTTTTTTGTGATTCTTCATTTTTTGTATTTTTTTTTTTTGTTAACTTGACAGTGAAAAACTTGAAAACACATTTCGTGTTTCAGGTTCTTTTTCTTACCTGGTTGAGCAAGAGGAACACAAAGGGAAGGAAAGAAACAGGCGAGTGTTTAGCATTTCCTGGGTTGCAATGCAATACAGAGCAGTTAATTTATTTCATGCCTTCAGACATAAATCATAGGGATTGAAGGGAGAGAGGATGAAAGCCACTGCTGAATTGCAGATGAAAAGCTAAAGGAATAGTTTTAGGCCAACCAGATCTGATAAAGGAGACTTTCAGGGCTGTTTTGGTAAAATGAAGCCTTTTATTTCCATTTTGGTTTTGAGGGTTGAATATTTACATCTCTATTTTCCAGTGGTCTGCTTGCTTTCATATTCCTCATAGCAAGTATACTTGTGACAACAGACCAGAGAGGATGGAAACAAATCCAACCCCTTCTGGGTTTGCTGGTGGAAAGTCAACCAGCAGAGTAACTGTCATTTTAACAGTGCTGTTAGCTCAGAGGTTGGCAGTGTTTTTGGGCAAAGTGTCAAAAACACTTGTAACCTTGATTTGTAAAATGTTGGTGTGTCAGGGGTGCATGGTGGAGCAGCCACAAGTTGCTTGATCCTTTGTTGTGGCAGCTCAGCCCTGGTCCCCTCCCTGCTCTCTGCCCCTAGGTGTGCATGCCAAGCAAACTGTTTTCATTTGCCATGCTCTGGCACATGTGCTGGGGGTTGCCTAGCCCTGCTGTAGCTTTAGTTATAAATCTGATAGATTTATCAGAGTAAGGAAGAATGTTACTCTATGCTAGGTGAAGATTTTGACTTATTGTTTTTTGCATCTTTATGTCATTCTTTAATGCAGGTCATCTGAGTATTTTAAGTAGTGGCTGCTAACTGCCAAAACTCATTATTTTTAAATCCTATTCTCAGTTGGTCAGCTTTGTCTTATGAAACTACAGGGCCTCTTTGGTATTCTTCAGCATTGACTGGAATTAACTAAGGGCACAATTTGGCTATATGTTTGCTCAGGCCTCAAAGTCTAGTTTTGCCAGTCCCATCTCACCTAATTCCAAGTTTATCTGATTATTTAGGTATGTATCTGTGAATGTTCTCTTTGATTTCTTGTTGAAACACTGAAAAAGTATCATTCAGCAAACCTCCTTTTCAGATTTACTGGAGAAAAAGGATGTATTATTAAGATAAATTATAGTTTAACTATGAAGCAACTTTGGGTTTTGTTACACCTTACACTGTAAGGTGAACAAATGCTAATCAGCTTAGTGTTGTTCAGCTAAGTGGAGCAGTCGACCTTATGGTGAAAAACCATTTCTGACTATCCTTCACCTGCACAGCTGAATTGCCAATAGAGGCTTGGTGAGAATGGGTAGGACTAGGAGCTAGGAGCAGAACTGGCTTGCTGCTCCTATTGGGCAGAGTAAACACCACAGCCCTGGAGCACCCAGCAGCCGCAGTACTTCCAACCCTGCCTGGACCAGCTTGCTGCTTGAGGTTTATGGGGCCCAGGCATATTCCTGGACCAGGACTAGGAACTAGGGATAGGACTAGCTCAGTGCTCCCTCCAACCAGAGCAGTGCTGCAGCCCTGGAGTTTGCTTGCTGTACTAGGGCCCAGCGGTGCGGGAACATTCCTTGGGGTTGGGGTACAGGGAGGGAACTTTCTTTCTCCACTGGGCTTGGGAGGTAGCTGTGAGTGGCACAGCCTCCCCTCCTGCTTTATGCAGCCCCAGCCTGAATGGGCAGCACCAAGTCCTGCACTCCATGCTCAGGGACGCCCAACTGCTATGGAGGGTTTAGAGGCTTCATGCGCCTGCCAGCCATATCCATTGCTGGTCAAGCCAGGCAGGGGGAGCCAGCAGCTGGACCCTGCTAAGCCTGGCATAGCACAGGGTCAGCAGGAATCATCTTCAGGCTGCTGTGCTGCAGCCACCAAGCTCCACCCTGGTCCAGCCATCAGGCCATGCCAGGGCATTTGTCCAGGTCTTGGGGGCACAGGTACTGAGCTGGGCTCAAGTTCAATCATGGGCCAGCAGGAGGGTGAGCATCAGCCTACTGCTTACTGCATGACTCAAGCCCAGCCCAGGCATTTGGATTAGCAATCTGGTCTGGAAAACACCACAGCCACCAGGCACTCCAGGGCTGTGATGCTGGCTCAGTGTTGGTGGTATAGTTATGGAGAATGGCCACACCTTAATGGAACAGGAGCAAAATTAGGCAGATTAGAGATAATCCTACCTGGGGTGTCGTAAACTTGAAGTGAATGGTGAGTGCTTTTCACCACTTAAAAAGGTGTTAATCTACAACTAATGCAGGGGTTAAGAGCTCCACAAGCCACTTAAAATTACCTCGTAACAAGGCCCTTTGGTTATTAAATCAGATAAGCAGGTTGAGGTCAGTCCTTGGATTATTGAATTCTATTACACCTATCTCTGTTGCCAATTGGTATAAACTGTTCAGGAAAGACAGGCAGGGGAGAAGAGGAGTTGCACTTTATGTACAAGAGCCATATGATTACTCAGAGCTCCAGTATGAAACTGGAGACAGGCCTGTTGAGAGTCTCTGGGTTAGGGTCCGAGGGGAGAGTGACAAGGGTGATGTTGTGGTGGGGGTCTGCTATAGACAACGAGACCAGAAGGATGTGGTGGATGAGGCTTTCTTCAAATGGCTAGCAGAAGTTTCCTGATCACAGGCCCTGGTTCTCACACGGGGACTTCAATCACCCTGACATCTTCTGGGAGGACAATACAGCAGTGTGCAGGCAAGGCAAGAAGTTTTTGCAGCGTTCTGGGGACAACTTCCTGGTGCGAGTGCTGGCGCAGCCAGTGAGGGGCCATGCTGTTCTTGACCTGCTGCTCACAAACATGGAACGACTGGTGGGGAATGTAGTAGATGGCAACTTGGGCAGCAGTGACTAGAAGATGACTGAGTTCAGGAAGGAAGGAGAGCAACAGAGTAAGGACCCTGGACTTCAGAAAAGAGGACTTGGACTCCTCAGGGAACTCATGGGTGGAAGCCAGTCTGAGGGGGAGAGGAGTCCAGTCTAGGTTGCTCCCCCATTCAGTAAGGGACCCGCACTTTCCCTGATCCTCCTCTTGTTAGTGACATACTTGAAGAAACTCTTCTGGTTACTCTTCACATCCCTTGCTAGCTGTAACTCCAATTGTGGTTTGACCTTCCTGTATTTCAAAGAAGCCTTCCTGAGAGTGTAGGAAGAAACCATCCCAATGTGCAGGAAGACTAGCAAGTATGGCAGAAGACCAGCTTGGCTTAGCAGGAAACTCTTCAGTAAACTAAATCACAAAAATGAAGCTTATAAGAAGTGGCAATTTGGACATACAACTAGGGAGAAGAATACGAATACAGGTTTCCCACGCTTTATGCAGGTTCTGTATGTGCTAATTCACTCTTATGTGATGACCCTTTTTATACAAAAATTTAATTTTATGTGAGTGTACTGTCTGATGTTGGTAAGTACCAATTTTGTCTTGTAAAAGTGGTAGAAATGGGTCTGCAGGTCAGTACAGTCGAGGTCTTGGGACATATCCCTATTTATAACATGGTAAAGTGGGTTCCCTTTATGCAAATTTGAGTTAGGTGCCAATTTCCAGGAAAACAAGTGCAGCGTAAAGCGAGGGAAACCTGTATTCCTTGGGCATGCAGGCATGAAGTCAGGAAGGCCAAAGCACAATTGGAGTTACAACTAGCAAGGGACATGAAGGGTAACAAGAAGAGTTTCTTCGAGTATGTCAGTAACAAGAGGAGGATCAGGGAAAGTGCTAAATGGGGGAGCAACCTAGTGATGGAGGATGCAGAAAAGACTGAGGTGCTCAATGCCTTCTTTGCTTCAGTCTTCACAGGCAAGGTCAGTTCCCAAACTAATGTACCTGGCAGTACATTTTGAGGAGGAGGTAAGCAGCGAACTGTGGTGAAAGAGCAGGTTAGGGAATACTTAGAAAAGCTAGACGTGTACAAATCCATGGGTCAGACAGGATGTGCTTGAGGGTGTTGAGGGAGTTTGCTGATGTCATTGCAGAGCCATTGGCCATAATCTTTGAAAACTCATGGTGATCAGGTGAGGTCCCCTGTGATTGGAAAAGGGCAAACGTTGTGCCCATCTTTAAGAAAGGGAAAAAGGAGGATCCAGGGAACTGCAGACCAGTCAGCCTCCCTATAGCCCCTGGAAAAATCATGGAGCAGATCCTTAAGGAATCTGTTCTAAGTACCTTGAGGAGAAAAGGGTGATCAGGAACAGTCAACATGGATTCACCGGGGCAAGCCATGCCTGAGCACCCTGATTGCCTTCTATGATGAGATGACTGACTCTGTGGATGTGGGGAGACCAGTGGATGTGGTGTAACTTAATTTTAGCAAGGCTTTTGATATGGTTTGCCTCCGTCATCCTAAGTAGGGACCAGAACAGCCACCTCCCTGCTGGGCCCCCCTCGGGCCCCAGGGGAGGCATACCTGGGCCACGGGTTAGCAAGGACTTATGGAGCTTCTGGAGGGGTTGGACGTATTCAAGTCAGCTGGTCTGGATGATCTCCACCCTAGAGTTCTAAAGGAACCGGCCAAGGTCATTGCAAGTTCCCTGGCACAACTTTACGAGCACTCGTGGTGCTCTGGTGAGGTAATGGAGGACTGGAAGAAGGCCAACGTGGTCCCCATCTTCAAAAAAGGCAGGAAGAAGGACCCGGGAAACTATAGGTCGGTTAGTCTTACCTTGATCCTAGGCAAGCTGTTCGAGAAAATTATGCTAGCACACATCCAGGAGGGGCCAGCAGGGGACTGCATGCTTAGAGGCAACCAACACGGGTTCATCAGTGGCAGGTCCTGTCAGACCAGCCTGGTGGCCTTTTACGATCAGATCACCAGATCATTAAATGCAGGGGTAGCAGTTTATATAGTCTTCCTGGACTTCCGGAAGGCTTTTGACACTGTCTCTCACCCCGTTCTCATTAAGAAACTGGGGGGCTGTGGTGTAGACACCCACACAGTCAAGTGGGTCACCAACTGGCTGGAGGGCCACACCCAGAGGGTGGTAGTGGATGGGTCCTTCTCAACCTGGAACGACGTGGGCAGTGGGGTTCCGCAGGGCTCGGTCCTCGGGCCCACACTGTTCAACATCTTCATCAGTGATTTGGACGAGGGGGTAAAAAGCACCCTGTTCAAATTTGCTGATGACACTAAGATGTGGGGGGACGTGGGCACACTGGAAGGATGCAACAGGCTACAATCAGACCTCGACAGGTGGGCGGACGAGAATAGGATGGGTTTCAACACAGATAAGTGCAAGGTGATGCACCTGGGGAGGAATAACCGGCACCATACCTACAGGTTAGGGAACTCCCCTCTTGTCAGCATGGAGGCGGAAAAGGATCTGGGGGTGATCATTGACTCCAAGATGAACATGGGCTGGCAGTGTGGAGAGGCAGTCAGGAAGGCCAACCGCACCTTGTCATGCATCCACAGATGCATCTCGAGCAGGTCCAAAGAGGTGATCCTCCTCCTCTATGCAGCACTGGTCAGGCCGCAGTTGGAGTGCTGCGTCCAGTTCTGGGCGCCACACTTCAAGAGTGATGACGACAGCATGGAGAGGGTCCAGAGGAGGGCAACTCGTATAATCAGGGGACAACAAGGCAAGCCCTATGAGGAGAGGCTATGGGACCTGAACCTGTTCAGCCTCCAAAAGAGAAGGATGAGGGAGGATCTTGTGGCCTGTTATAAACTAGTCAGGGGGGATCAGCAGGCATTGGGGGAGTCACTGTTCCTCTGAGCACCGCCAGGAGTGACCAGGAATAACAGTCACAAGCTGGCAGAGGGTAGATTTAGGTTAGATATCAGGAGGCGCTACTTCACAGTCAGGGCGGCTAGGGTCTGGAACCAGCTTCCAAGAGAAGTGGTGCAGGCTCCTACCCGGGGGGTGTTTAAGAGGAGTTTAGATGCACATCTTGCTGGGGTCGTTTGACCCCAGTATTCTTTCTGCCATGGCAGGGGGTCGGACTAGATGATCTGCTCAGGTCCCTTCCGACTCTAGAAACTATGGAACTGTGGTTTCCCAGAACATTCTCACAGGCAAACTAATGAAGTACAGGTTGGATGAATGGACTGTGAGGTGGATAGAAAACTGGCTGGATCACCAGACTCAGAAGGTTGTAGTCAATGGCTCAATGTCTAGATGGCAGCTGGTATTAAGTGGAGAGCCCCAGGCTTCAATATCTTCAGTAATGACCAGGAATATGACATACAGTTCACCCTCAGCAAGTTTGCAGATGACACCGAGCTGGTGGGGAATATTAAAATGGAGGGTATCGATAAGGTTCAGAGTGACTGAGACAAATTGGAGGATTGGGCCAAAAGGCATCTTATGGAGTTCAACAAGGATAAGTGGAAAGTCCTGCACTTAGGAGGAAACAACCCCATGCACCGGTACAGGCTGGGGGTGACTGGCTGGGCAGCAGCTCTGCGAAAAGCACCTGGGGGTTACAGTGTACATAAGGTGAATATGAGCCCACAGTGTGCCCTTGTTGCCGAGAAGGCTAATGGCATGCTGGGCTGCATAGTAGGAGTGTTGCCAGCAGATCAAAGGAAGTAATTATTCTCCTTTATTCAGCACTGGTGAGGCCACATCTGGAGTACTGTGTCCAGTTCTGGGCCCCGCACTACGAAAAGGGTATGGACAAATTGGAGAGAGTCCAGCAGAGAGCAAGGAAAATGGGATGGGGGCTGGTGGACATGGCTTCTGAGGAAAGGCTGAGGGAAATGGGTTTATTTAGTCTAGAGAAGAGAAGACCAAGAGAAGATTTAATAGCAGCTTTTGAGTATCTGAAGAGTGGTTCAAAAGAGGCTGAAGCTAGACTGTTCTCAGCGGTGGCAGACGACAGAACAAGGTGGTTTTAAATTACAGCAAGGGACGTTTAGGTTAGATATTACGAAAAGGTTGTCACTACGAGGGTAGTAAAGCAGTGGAACAGGTTACCTATAGAGGTGGAATTTCCATCCTTGGGGGGGTTTTCATACCCAGCTTGACAAAACCTTGGCTGGGATGATGTAGTTGGGGCTGGTCCTGCTTTGAGCAGGGGGTTGGACTAGATGACTTCCTCAGGTCCCTTCTAATCTTATTTTTCTATGATTCTATGGTTCACAACCAAGAAGGAGTGCACTGCATCCATCTTGTACAAACACATAAGTAGCATGATCCCCGCTCTAGAATTTTACACTTTGGGCACCTGTACGTGTGCTCCAATATGTTCTGATTAGAACAGACTTGATTAATTAGTAATCATTCTAATCAGAATGCTCTAGTGTCCTGCACCATCGGCATCTCCTGTATTCAGCATCCTGTATTTCAGAATGGCAGTGGGGATGATTTAACCAAAGCTCGTTCAACAAGTTTTAGTTAAAGTGTCCCCACCACCATTTTGAAATATGGGACGCTGAGTACACGAGGGATTGCAGGCATTTTAATTAGACTGGCTCCCAAGAGGCAATCTAGTTAAAACATCCCCCTCCCCAACCTGGAGTATGTGTAAAAATGCCCCTTTACAGCGGTGTGATTTACATCTACACCAATATTGAAAAGAGCTTCCTTGAAAATGCACACCTACCAGTGATTCACTTGAATCTGGTATAGAAGTGGTCCCAGAAAAATGGTGCAGGATTTTTTACTGTGGAAGTTGAGTGTTGTTTATCTGCAGCTTATCTCCAGCTAGTCATTTTCTCAAGGGAAGGAAGCAACTCTTTGCTCGTCTTTGCTTCCTCAGGGGCAGAGGCACAACAAGCTCACTGAGTGCTAAGGTGGTGAGAGGGAACCATGAGACTGTTCTCACTGGGGGGGAGAGGGTAAAGACTCCTGGGAGGCAATTCTGGTGAGCTAAAATAGTCCGTGTCCAAGGCTGGTGCTCCACTCTGCTGTTCTTATGCTACAGAGGGGGCACGGCTACATGTGCGCCCCACTGCAAAGTTGATACTGCACATTCATTTAATACTTGTTTAGCAAGTACTAAATGACTATACAGTACCTGCCAGTACTGTGCAGTCCCAGAAATGCACGGGTCATTTCCAACCCTACTGCACAGTAGTGGTGGCATCACAGTTAGTGCCTGCTGATGCTACATCACTGTACCTCGTCTTGTGGATACGCACCCAGGGAGCATCAGATTGTAATAACAGCCTACAACACTAAGCTACCCCAAGAGAGCTGCATGTTTTTCTGTTCTGTAGCTCAGTGTAAACTACATTGGTGTAAATTATGGTGTCATTTAACCATACTAAATACAGATATAAACATGTCATCTTTCCAGCCTTATGCTAGATCAGTTTTCTCTCTCCTTTTCTCTCTCTGACTCTCTTCCATAGGAGAGAGTGTTCTAAATGTTGGGTTACTGGATGTTCTGGTGTGGGTCTCCTCTATTCTGCTGAAGTTGTTTCACTTTGCAAAGACCATTAAATATCTGAGCAACAGAACGAGGGAGAGGGGAGAGACACATGATGTCCTTGTGTTTATGGCACTGTCTTGAGAAGTGGGAGACCTGTGTTCAAGTCCCTGCTCCTAATTAGGCAGAGGAGGGAACTGATTTCCCCTATTCCAGGTGAATGCCCTAATAACTAAGCTCTTGGCTAGAAGCAGTGAGGACACTACCATCTCTGTACCTTAATAATGCACTGAGTATTTCTATTATACCAGGCTGTACAGGCGGGAGAAATAGGGAAACACCTAATTTGTAAATCTCTTGGGGATTAGTGGCTGTAATATGAGCAGCAAATAGCTTGGGGCTTTCAAAATATAGACTGTTCTTCACATCCAAATGAATGCTAGGCAAAGAGAACCAAAATCCTTTTAAAGAAATATGATGTTCCTCTCAAATGTTCTAATCCTCCAGTGTAACTTTTAACTGTGGTTAGAAAAGAGGACAATTGTTACAATGCTGTTGCTCTCTCCCATATGCCTTAAGCCATATTCTTTCTCTTAACTTTCTATATATTCTCTTTCAACAATTCATAATTCTTTCACTCTCTCTACAAAACCTCCCATTACTAAATGCCACTGTAGCATTAAAGTCAGAGGTCTGTAAAGGTCTGTAAAGTTCTCACTTACATGTGTGACAGCATATGCCACATCATCTTTCAAAGAAAAAGGGAGCATTTTGCACAAGCCCATACAGACACAAGTAACATTGACTCTTCCCCTTGATGATCTAAATAAAGAAAATGTTAGGTATTGTAAATCTTTTCCAGGTTATTCCCTTGCTACACTCCCAGTAAAATGAACTTCTTTGTACTTGACTAAAATATACTTGACATCTTTTATTGTGCTCTGGTCATACACGTGTCTTCCTATGAGAGGAGTAGCCTTATGAACATCTATTCTTTACTCATCTGGTCATGTTAAAAAGAACCAGAGATGTTGTCTACGTTTTCACTGTAAAAATATACAACTTTTCCCTTTTGGTATATGCTTACCAGGAATATAACACTTTGATGGGAAATCTACCAAGGACTAAGAGAATAACTCATTTTGCTTCCTATTTGTCCAAGCAATTGAAGTGACTTCAGTTCTCATATGCAGAGGGGTTGTTATTAAGGTCACTAAAGAAATGGGGTGGGAGAACATGGAAAAATCCATTTCCATTTTTTACTAAAATTTAATTTTCACAAATGGCTCTGACTGGTTATCAATAAAAATTGTTCTTCATAAAAGTTGAAGTACTGGAATTAGTATTGTCATCGCCAGGTATTGCTATCTGACATGTGTTGCCCAAGAAACATTGATTTCTGGGGTTTTTTCTGATTTGAATGGAAGAACATTCAAGCAAGGCAACTACTCTCTGCTGTTCTGTTTGGTCTTCTTTCCAAGAAGGTAGTCAGTTCTTGCAAGAGCATTTTCACAAGAAAATCTACGTCATATATAGTGAAGCCTTTGCATTAAAACAGAGATTTTAATAATACTACTTACTAGGAATGTACCTCCCATATGCACAGTCAAGCACATCTGTGGGAGAGTTTGACGTTTCTTTACTTCTGTTATTATTCATCTCAATTCATTATGTTGAACCCATGTAGCATAAAAATATGATACGCTTAGCTGAAAAATTGGGACTATACACTCTGAAATTCACATTTGTGTGTACTTTGTTTGAAATGAGAGTCACTCTCAGTATCTGCATTGGCTTCTCAAGCAGCACTAAAGGAAATTCTCTAATGATAACGCAATGCTTGTGATGGGCAAACTCCCTCCTGCTGTTCAGAACTGGAATGTGAACGAACACCGTGGGAGGTTGGCCCATCTCTGATGAAAACAGTTTTTTAACAGCATGAATTTATGAATCTACTCAGTGCAAATGAGAGTTTATTATGCTGAGAGTCTAAAAACAATGCTTCATTTATTAAATTAAACCAAAGAAATAGTATTGAGATAATGTTGGAAGTTTGTTTAGACCTTCAGGAGAGGAATTTCACTCTTATGTCCAGCCATTGACTTCAGCCCTGGCAGGCAGTAGTTACAGCAGAAGACTAAGGTTTCCTCTTCCCACCTATGCGATTGATTTTCCAGAAGACATTGGATTTAGTGTCCAAACTACTGCGTCCCAGTCCATAAACTGGAGATAATATATACCCATCTTTGAGATCATGGGTAGGAGCACATTTTTAATTATAAGTAATGTTTCTGATTATATCTCATTATTAGACTATTTAAGAATGTATGCTCTTACACAGCAGGAGTCAATTACATCCATGTAAAGCAGGAGTAATTCCATTAACGTAAGTAGAACTGCTTAGATTTACACTTGTAAAACAGAGTAAAATTTGCCTGAAAATGTGTCGCAGTGCATAGGCACAAATAGTTCTAAGGCTTATTGCCAGGTTTTGATATCTAGTCTGCCAGCTGTACCGTACACTGCCCAGCTCATTCAAACCATATGTCTTGAGCAAACAATCAACAAAGTGTGTTAAAAGCTTTGAAAAGTACCACATTAACAGTAAGTCAACCAGCTGTATGAATTGCAGCATTAATTTGGACTAAAGCTTACCCCTCTGAGACTTTGGATTTTGGAATCATTGTTTACAACTGTTTGTGCCTATGCATTGCAAAATACCTAGTATGCAATCTGTGTAAGAAAACTATTGCTTATACCAAGAATGTCATACAGTCCAAAAATATGTTTTAAATTCTGTCCATTCATTGATTCATTTTTTTAGAACTGGAAAAGTCTATTTCCCATATTTTTTACCTACAAAGAAAGGGAATGGTAATTTCAGAATAAATTTCCAACTCCATTGGAGCACATATCCTAAATATTCTTGAGTGACTCAAGGTTAAAACTGCTTTTGTGTGCAGTGTTCACCGGAACAAAATGAAAAATATAAATAAATGGTTTGGTCAGGGAGGAAGAGGTAGGAAAATGCAACCCCAGGGCTGGGGTGAGCAACTGGATCTTTCCAGCCTCAATGCTGTACTCTGAACATGTACAGATATTTTGTTAGATTGGGTTTACCCATTCTTGATCTAATTTAGTTCACTTCCTTAAATGAACTAATATCAAACCAGTCATTTTTTGCCCATTCTAGCTTCCCTGAATGTCTACAGATTGCCACTTAGGTAATCCTAACCCTAACTAGGTTGATCTAAGTGTAACACTTGTATGTGCACTTAGTTTACATCTTTTGGCTGTTTGAAATGGCCAGGTCAGCAATTCAGAGGCAATAATATAGGTCTAAGCTTGAGGATTTTGTTCAACATCTTCATTAATGATGTGGACATTGGAGTAAGAAGCAAACTGGCCAAGTTCACTGATGACACCAAATTTTGGGGCAAAGCATCCACACCAGAAGACTGGTGGGTGATCCAGGCCGACCTGGACAGGCTCAGCAAATGGGCGGATGAGAACCTGATGGTGTTTAACACCAAAAAAATGCAAGGTTCTCCACCTTGGGTGGAAAAACCTGCATCATCCTTATAGGTTGGGCAGTGCTACTCTGGCTAGCACTATGAAAGAAAGACTTGGGGGTCATTATTGACCACAAGATGAACATGAGCCTGCGATGCGATGCTGCAGCTAGTAAAGCAACCAAAACACTGGCTTGCATCCATAGATACCTCTCAAGCAAATCCTGGGATGTCATTCTCCCCTTGTACCTGGCCTTGGTGAGGCTGCAGCTGGAGTATTGTGTCCAGTTTTGGGCTCCACAATTGAAAAAGGATGTGGAGAAGCTTGAGAGGGTCCAGAAGAAGAGCCACATACATGATCAGAGGTCAGGAAAACAGACCTTATGACGACAGACCGAGAGCCATGGAGCTGTTTAGCCTGGAAAAGTGCAGGCTCAGGGGTGACCTGATGGCCACCTATAAGTTTATCAGGGGTGACCACCATTATCTGGGGGAACGTTTGTTCACCAGAGCGCCCCAAGGGATGACACGGTCGAACGGTCACAAACTCCTGCAAGACCGTTTCAGGCTGGACATAAGGAAGAATTTCTTTACTGTCCGAGCCCCTGAGGTCTGGAACAGCTTGCCATCAGAGGTGGTTCAAGCAGCTACATTGAACACCTTCAAGAGTAGACTGGAAGCTTATCTTGCTGGGATCCTATGACCCCAGCTGACTACTTGCCCTTCGGGTGGGGAGCTGGACTCAATAATCTTCTGAGGTCTCTTCCAGCCCTAATGTCTATGAAATCTATGAAATACCACTCTTAGAGGTGGACAACATGGGTAACTGCCTAGGGCACCATACTCGGGGTGGGGGGGTGCCACATGCACACACACACGGGCATTGCGAGTAGCAGGTAGCAGTGCAGGCCTGAGGTGTTGCTTGGGGTCCACACAGTGCTGGGGTGGGGGAAAGGGATGTTGGTAGTATGGGGTGGGGCAAGGCAGCCTGCCCAAGATGCTCTGTGCAGGGGTGGTAGTAGCAATGGCATCTGCTTCTGCCTAGGTGGGTCAGGGCAGTGCATGCAGGGAGCCCCAGGCTGGGGCTCTCAGCCTGCAGAGGGGAATATGGGAGGGTTCTGGCCAAGTCTCACTTGCATTGGTGGGTTGCATGTCAGGTGCTAGAGAAGCCCTCTGGCAGCCACCAGGGCACCTTGGCCCCCATGGTGGAACTCATCTGCCAGTCATTGCAGGCTGTTGCTCCCTCCAGTTTGGCTCCACCCGATGGCAGCTGGTGCAGTCCTACAAGAGTTTACCCTGCTCAGCTCCCCAGGCCATCAAAAAGAGCCCCTGTGCAGCAGGCAACAGTGCCAATGACTTGGGGAGGGTAGGGGGCGGTAGTAGATAGGGGGATCGGAGGTTGAGGGAGGTGCCAAAATACAAGTTCATCCAGGGAACCATTTTCCCTAAGGCCAGCTCTGCTGAATAGTTAAAGGTTGTCTTGTATATTGTTGGTGAGGATGTGCCAGTTCAGCTTCCTTTTTCCAGAAGACTCTTAATGTACATCTTCTGAAATATTGGAGAACAAACTATAATAAATGTCAGAACTACAAAC
This sequence comes from Crocodylus siamensis, assembly GCF_052110815.1. Classification (NCBI taxonomy): domain Eukaryota; kingdom Metazoa; phylum Chordata; order Crocodylia; family Crocodylidae; genus Crocodylus; species Crocodylus siamensis. The sequence goes on along the minus strand of NC_143403.1, from coordinate 11,842,562 downwards.
TGAAAATTACTATCATTTGAACAACTGTAACTACTCTAAACTTCTTAGCATTAACACGGTGCGAGGCAGGTTTAGGCACGTAAAGCCAATCTACTTTCATATTAATAAAACTATATTCTCATGATCATCTTGAAACTACTGTTAAAGCAGATCTTCCTACGTTTTGGAGGACAGAAATCCTGACAACAGGCTCAACCTCCTCAAAAGCAGTGGTAGTCTGTATGGAGCCACTCTTGGCCTGCCAGTCTTGGTCTACCCAGTCCATCGTTGTGAGTAGTCACTGTGCAAATAAATTAACAAAGCATTCCTTCTCTGAAGAGCTTAGTCTAAATAACGATCATAATATATCAGTTGCTTCTTTGTGGCGGTGGAGACTAAAGGGCATCTCTTTAAATAGCTAAGATTCAATTTCAGTTCCTTAGTTGACCTGCTCATCCTTGAACTTCCATGCATGAGACATGGTGGGATCTGACAAAACTTCAGGGGGTAATTTAGATGCTAGTACAGACCTTGTGCTTTACAGTTCCACCTGCTGTGCAGGGACAGAGTAACCTCTATCAGCATCTTAGTGGAATTTGGTGAAATGTTTTTGCAGGGCAGGAAGCCCCTTAGTGCGAGATGGTATGTTAGGGCTTCAGATTTGTACTTATAAACTAGCTAGGATAAAAAAGTTTGGGTGTTTTTCTCTATGGTTAGGAGACAGTGCATGAGGAAAGGACACTTCAGCTATTTTAAGCTGGCACTATGCTGGCTCAGAGCCAACAGGCTCTTGTCTCGTTTTTCTAAAGGTTGAATCTGGAAAGCTTTTTCAGAGCATACATCTGTATTTCTAATTTGCACCTTGAAGGATGAAATTGACTGGAGAGATGGTGAGAATGAATAAATTGATTCACAGTGGGTTGACAACTCCCTGTGTCTCACTTTCTGTGAAACATCTGTGGGTGATGCCACCACAAAATTTGACTGCTGGCTTGCAAGCTGGTATGCTAGCAGTACACGATTAAAAACCTGTTACTCAGATATGCACAACTGTATTCCTGATGCTGTTTATCCTTTGCAGAATAGTTTGTGTGACATTGGATAGGTGAGAAGGGGATTAAGGATGGGAGAGTGAGAAAAGGCCTGATTCTCCAGTAAATTGCCACATTTTTACCCTGGAAATCCCACTGACAATGCAGTCCTGCAGACATAGAAGTGGTGGACTGCAGCAGAGAATTTAGTGCAGTATCTTGTAGTAAATAGAAAGTATTTGTCTCTTAAGGGAAATAGGTTGTAGCCGTGTTGGTTTAAGTACATAGGCAGACAAAATTATTTGGGTAAATCTGATATCTTTTATTAGACCAACACAACTAGTTGGAAACATTCTTCTTTGCAAGCTTTTGGACTCCCAAAAGCTTGCAAAGAAGAATTTTTCCAACTGTTTGAATTGGTCTAATAAAAGATATTGGATTTACCCAAAGACCCTTATCTGCCTTTGTCTCTTAAGAAAATCCTTTAAGCTTATTGTATAAAGTATTTATATTTGTTTTCTTTCCTTTAACGTTATAGAAAAAAGAATAAGACAAAACATTAGCAGCTAGTATGGTAGAAAAATTGCAGCTGCCCAACCTCACATCCACTTATTTATAAGTATCAAAGGCAGGGGTAGCTCAGAGCTTGATTCTGCCTCTCGTGCATGTGGATTACACTCATACAGGTCAGTTACTCAAGTAAGCACATGCACAGGTTCAGGACTTGAGTTGCTCTGGAAAGCGGTCCACGATATTTAAAGATTTGTTTGGGTGTTACCAGTTAACAGGGATAAACTCAATTAGTTGAAGACCATAATTTCTAAGATGTAGTTGTTTGCCATGCATACATCTATGATTTGAATAGACTTGTGAATAAAATGTTCTTGAACACAATACGTCATCTCAAGATTTTCCAAATGTATTTCCACTGCTCACCTTCATGCTGCTCTCTTGTACTCTGAGGATACATGATGTACTCATCTGAAAAACTTCCTTATGTTAAGAGCACTTAATAAGTAGAATGTGCTCTCCCCTTCTTTTCATCCAAAGAATTGTTCTATTTCATGCAAAGATTAAATGAGACAAGGGACTTGATGTCCTAGAGATCTGCACTTCTGCATGAAAAGTAAATAATTAAGTGTATCAAGTTGGTAAGAACCAACTTTTCAGAAAAGAAAACATTTCATTATAGAATATATAGACTTTTTTTTTACCCCAAAATGTTTTTATTGTTAGCAGAATCTCTCCTTTTGTTTTTTAACAGACATTATCTTTCTGGCTTTATTGTAAGAAACAATTGGCTGTATCACAGCTGGCCTTCAATTAGACATTGTAGACTTAATTCCATAGTTGGCCTTCAATTAGGCATTGTAGGCTTCATTCTTAGATAAATATTATCAGGATGTGCATTTGCTCAGTAAAACAACGAGAGGCATTCTGTGTGTTTGCACATGTTTGTGTGAGAGTGCCTATGGTATATTTGTATTTCAGGGTGAAGGGAAAGGGCTATTAACCACAAACTCTCGAGTCTCTGATTTTGTAATTAGAAATCAATTGGGCAAAGCCTAGTTTTGCATATATGACCTCTTCCCATAACTGTATCCCATAACGGCTTGCTGTTGAAATGATTCACTTAGCAATTTTACATTAACAGCTTATCTGTTTTCAAAATCAGTGTGAGATACCAAATTACCTATGTGCTCCCAGTTGCGATATAGAAAAAAAATCAAACAATATGAAATTACCTTATATCTTATTTGTGATCTACAGTTTACATCCCTCTGTCTATCTGTCTCTCTCGCTCAGTTAAAACTTTGTATGTCCCACTTATGTCACTAGGGCTAAGTACAGACATTGATGAAGCCTGAGGTGGAATGGATCAAATTTATACGGGTTTCTGTAAGTGGCATAGGTTAGTTCGGGTGTGAACAGAACACATGTTCACTCTTTGGTGGTGGGGAAATGCAGGCTGCCTGCAGTGAACAAGGCCAGCAGGTTGAGGGCTGCTCCTGCATACCTTCCAGCAAGCTCCCTAGGCTGCTGGAGACTGCCAGGCACAGGTGAGTGGGTGGGCTACCCCTGCTGAGCTGCTGGGCATGAGGGAGCACACCTGTCATCATCAGCCACAAACATCTTTTGTGGACATGGGAGTCCCTGGGTGGGCTCCCACACACCCACCCAGAGACCACCCCCTCCCCTCATTCCTCCCACAATTGGGTACAAACCCAGGGAGACTTTCTGCAAGTGGAAGCTAGCAGGGGGTTGCAAAGGCACTTGGGATGCTGGTGGACAGCAACCTAACATGAATTGATAGGGATCTGCTACAGAAGTTTGATTCTAATATAAATCAGTCAAGTTTGAGTGCACATTCATCCAGCTCTATTTTAGACTGTGTTTCATCATTTTTAAATCAGTCTGTACATCAAACTTCTGTACTGTTACAGGTTTAGACTAGTTTCTGAGCACTTATACTAGTAAAAGTGTAATGTTTGTACCTGGCCTGGGAGTTTTGGAGCCATTATGATGGGCTCATGGCAGGTCCAGTTGTGTGTGTGGAGTTTATTTCATTCATGTGAACAAGGAGAGCAAAAAAACTACTTATTTTACGGTCCGTATGCCTGGTTATCTGAATATGTTATGTTAAGGAGGTCGTTAAAGACTTTTACTGAATTGTTAATCTGTATGTCAAATAATAAAGGTAGATAAACCAAATCCCATTCTACTTTGTTTGATCCAGTCTGGTGACACAGAGCCAATGGATTCATTTCTCAGGCCTCTATTTAGAAATACTCAGGTAGCATAGAGAGCTGTAGCATTTCCTATGCCACTTGTTTCCTGGTGTCATGCTCAAAAGGCAATTCCAAAAGTGACATGTGGTCAGTGACCCAAAGAACCTCAACTTCTGGAGTGGGACTTCAAGCCCATGAGAAACAGGATGTAATTTAGAGCAGCCCAGATGTCTTATCACTATCTGGTTCCATGTATGGGGAGGAATTAATAGTGCATTAAAGCTGTTTCTGTCCATCCAGTGTTGCCTATATCTCAGCTTAGCCTAGCTAAGGGATTTGGACCAAATAAATATAACAGTGGATTGAGAAATGTATAAAATAACTTGTGGTGCTCTATTTAGTTTTCTCGATTTCAGCTTCCTTTATTTAGTTTAATATTGGAAATAGGAGGCCTCTTTCCTGGGAGAGGGAGAAAATTCTAATAACTCAGTAAATTGTTCAGGGTTTCCTAGCTTCATAAAATAGCTATGTTGCTAATTTTATCTAGATGGAAACTGAGTTTGTTTATATATATATATATAATTTTGTTAAAAATAAATAATTCTTATTTTAAAGAAGTGAAAATGGAATTATCCATGCATAGAGAATTTTATTTACATGCTCTCCTCCCTGTTCCCCAATAGAAACATTATTTTAAAATGTGCAATAGCATTGAGCTTTGAGTGTCATAGAGCTGTATTGAATTAAATCTAAGCAACTGCAGACGTTGCTGGTTTCATCTTTATCAGCTTATCTAAGCTTTTGCACTTAAAAGCTTCTACTAGTTCAAAGCACAGGCATTGCTTGGCTGAACAGAGTCAAAGTATAGTTACACTTTCTTGGCCTTTCAAGAAATAATGCTAGCTTAATTCAAGCTCAGGTGTTTTAGAACTAGCAGGGGTCTAGATATACATCAAGACCATTTTTATGAGGCGAGGAAATGCCAAAAGTAAGCAAGGCACATTGAAGCTCTACACCTATAACTTTGTTTTGTGAAAAATATGTTTTCTTTTCGTATGAATAAATATATTTAATTTTCTCCTCAAGAGAAAAAATAAATAAATAAGAGAAAAAATAAATAAATAAGAACTTTGCTAAAAGTTCACTGAATTATAGCCTATTTCTGCACAATGCTTTCATTTTACATTTCTCAAATTGATAACTGAAACTCAAATCAAGGTAAAAATGTATGGTTTTTATTCAGTGTGTGCACCAAAAAGGAATTCTTTGCCCCGCATTCTAATGAGGTATCTGAGGGCATTTTATATATCACACATCTGAAATTATGGTAAGGCATAGTAATGTTGAACACCTCGACTTTGAAGAGAATTTAAAATAGGGCTGGCAAAATATTGTAACTACAACTTCTGGGGGTGAAAAATACAGGATGAGCAACACTACATCACAGGTACCCGTTAATTTAATTTCAGCAAAATACTCAAAATAGTCTTTTGTTTCCATCTTTTTTTTCTTTTGTCTTTTTTTTTTTTTTTTTTTTAAAGCAAGTGAAAATATTGTTTAAAATATAAATGAAGTATTTATTTTCAGGTTGAATCTGGTTCAGATTTCCTTCAGTAAAATTCAAACAAAACATTTCAACTCTGGTAAAACAGAGGATTTTATCTGAGCCTAATCACATTTATTTATTTTCCATATACAAAAAAAAAAAAGATGGTTTTGGTATGATCCCCCTCATTTTTCCTCCACTTTTCGGTGTTGTTAGGGAAAAGAAATCCATGATTTGCCCAAGCATACTTCAAAGGAAAATGTGTTATAACATTGATCTTACCTTTCTGTGGTAACTCATAATGATCCCTTTCCTTATTTTACTTTTCAGCAGCCTTCACTGTGCAAATTAACCTTTTGAAATCACATTAGGACACAACTTTTATTTCATCAGCAACCATTCATGCTGGACACTAACCATGTTTCTGTCGCTTCTGTACTGTGGTCTTTCTCTTAGCCCTTTGCCCTGTTCATCTCCTTGTTTTTCCTAGGGAGATGCTGGAAGGATTCTGTTACTATAATAGGACTATGCTAATGAGAAGATTTAGTATTAGTATGGAAGTGACTTGCTGTTGCCTGAAGCTTGTTGGCATTGCTAATATGGATCGGATGTTTTCAAAAGCCTGAGCAGACTCACCCTGAGTCAAGTGTTAGTGTAGCAAATTAAAGCACTTTCCTCACCATCCTGACACCAAGTGCTTACTAAATATTCAGATGGGTACTGGACAGAGGAGAGTAAATTCTCTCCCCCCGTGTGGTATCCACTGCAGCGTATGAGGAAGAAAACCATATTTTTCCAGCAAGAGAGGGCTGCATAATATATATTTTTTTAATATATACATACATATCTATATATATATATACATATATATATATATATATATATATATATATATTTCTTTCTGATGCAGTGCTGGTCTATGAGCACTTAGTAGTATTTTCAGAACCTAGAAGATAAGACTTCTCTGCATTGTAAAGTTAGGTTGATTTGTTTTTTAAATTATTGGGAGAACTGGGAGAGGTATTGGTTGGCAAGGAATAACAGGAAAAGCTTTTTAAGTGAACAGAATATGTAGAGATTTATGATCCTCTGATATTGTTCAATATCTTCTATTACTAACTACCATAAAAAGCAAAGAATTTAAAGGACCTTTATATATTCTACACATGCTTTCGGGGTGAGGGTGTTATAAATGTAGTTTTGACTCCAGTCTTAACTTATACTACTCAGATTGCTTATTCATTCAGCTTCTGAGTTGTAGATGTGATAACCTTTATCACTGAAGCACAATACTTATTTTTCATGGAGGATCTGTACTAATCAGAGAGAACTTAAATTAAACAATTCTGAAATGGAGTCTGAGATCAGATTTTACAGATATAAATATATGCTAGATGAATGCCAAGAAAAGCCTCTTAGCTTGTTAATTTCAAGTCTTTAAAAGATTCAATAAAGTGGGTGTTTTGCTGTATATCTATGAGTGGAATGTCAATTCTTATTTATATCATTAAAAACTTAGGAGTAAAGCCCAATAATCATCTCCAGAAGACAAGTCAAATGAAAAAAAATCCATCTGCATTGTTTCTTAACAGTAATTATATGAAGAACATTATGTGAATCTCTACCTAAAAACAACATGCATCTTGATATGTTGTAGATAAAATATGAGGCTAGAAAACATGGTTAGAAGTAGATTTGCGATTACAGTGGATTTCAAGGTACAACTAAAAGCTGTCTTGCCATCTACAGAATGAGTCAAGAGCATAACATTAAAGAATTCAAATAAGCCTGATTCTAATAAGTGAAATACTGAAGCTACATTTTAGTCGCACTGCAGTAAACAAAGGGAAATAAATTGCTTTAGTTTTGTTGGAAGCAGAGGCTTAGCTGAAGGATTTGTTTAGGTAGCAGGAATGGCCTTGCTGTTAAGGCATTTGAATGAGAATGAGGAGATCCGGATTCTCATAAAGTTTAAGGGCCCACTGGATTATTTAGTCAGGTCCTGGCTCTTTTGCAGATTTTCTATGTCACTGGCACTGGGCAGAAACAGATTTTTTGGTTCACTGGTAATTCTTTATAAAAAAAACAAAGAAAAAAATCCTATGAGGTCAGTCAGAAAAATAAAACATGTAAAATTAGGGCTGTGCAAAGCTTCAGTTCCTGATTTGATTCGGCAGAGATTTGGCCTGATTCGGTGGCTGAATCTCCAAATCCAATTTGAATCAGAGAACCCTTTAATTTCTCCAAACTAAATTGGAATCCTCCAAATCAATTTGGAGAGGTTTGGAAAAATTTGGTGATTTGGACATAGGCACTGCTTAAAATGTTTTTTTCTCCATACCTCTAGGTAGCAAGGGCTTGCAAGTGCTGCAATGCTGGGGTGCATGGAGTGTCCCACAGAAATGCACTCTCCAGCGGGAAGTGCACTCCCCACCCCCTCTGTATGCCCCCCCCCCAGCGGACCCAGAAGTGGACTGGAAATACTTCTGGTTCACTTCCGGTTCACCACCGAGCACGCAGGGGGCTCCCCTGTGCTCCTGTGGGACACTCCATTTGCCCCAGCATTGCAGCATATATGAGTCTCACAGGTACCTCGAGGTATGGAGAAAAAACATTTAAAGCTGTGTCTATGTCCAAATCGCTGAATCTCTGAATCAGCATCCAATCTTCAGATTTGGACCCAGCCAAATTGAATCAGGGACAGTGATCCAAATCAACAAATGGAATCACTGTCCCCGATTCCAGCTGAATCCGAATTGTATAGAGCCTGTTTCGCACACCCCTATGTAAAATGTTTGAGAAATCAAAAAGTAACATAAAAGAATTATGTAGGAGTTGGAGAAAATGTCTCCTTCTCTGCAAAATGAAAAGTTTGTTTCAATTATGTCTAAAAGAAATATCTCATGTGACCTGAAATGACATAGTTCTTCCATTGAGCAATTGTCAAAGTTTTATGTTTATCATAAAGTTAACAGCTCTTTTGAATCACAGTCAGTTTGACTGTGAAAGAAAAATGGAAGTTTTGTTTAGAAAATGTTGAAATGAAATGCTTTAAATGTTGGAAAGCCTAAAATGCGTTTCCCTCTTAATGTGGGGTTCTTTCTTTGAAGCACTGAAGAGCTTGGTGAAATCTAAATGTAATTGTGTAATGTCTCAGTATCATTGAATCTGTATTTTTGAAAAAGTCAAAAAATATTGTTGTGCAATTCTACATATGACCATGGGAATTAAAGCACGACTCGGATGCACAAATTTGGAGAAGTCCTGTGCTGTTGCCATACCTAATAAGGTCAGTGGTATCTGTGGATATTCTGAATCTCTGGAAATCAGGCCTCATGTCTTTCCATGCCTCAGTTTCCCCATCTGAAAGCTGGCAGTAAAGCTATTTTTTTTAAGGCTGCTGTGGAGCTACATGAACCAAGATTTGTGTGGTCCATGGGTATTACAGCAGTGCACACCACATATATTTGTTAATGTGGCAAGGATTGTAATAAGAATCCCTCACTTGTGGAAGGACAAATAAAGGGTTAGCAGGGTTTGCTCAGAGGTTCCAAGTAAATGCCTGTGTTTGGGCATGTGCAACCACTTTCAGCATTTCAGCCTGAGGCTGAGTGACATGGCCAGTTTGATGATGACTGTCTCTTCCTGGGCTATCAATATGAAGTGTCAGTTGTGGAAAAAGAATCTGGCCAGAAGGAAACTGTAGCCACAGGGAGTGAGAAGCAGTGAGCTTGGCAGTGAGATACTAGGCACAATAAATATGGCTTGGGAGTATTTCTAGCACAGAAATACAGTTGCTATGGATGTCATGAAATCCAAGTCGTGCATTACTTATTAGACTAAATAAAGTTGCAGGCTCCCTTCCAGCTAGCATGGTTCCCTTTCTTGTCCCACGTTCATTTTTTTAGCTTATGTTTGCAGCCGGAGAGGTATCTGTGATGTTGTCTGTAAGCAACTTGTTGCCCACCTTTCAGTGACATATTTCCTTTGATTCTGTCCAGCTTCTAGCTTCTAATTTTTGCTCATGTGGCTTGCTAGGAAGAGCTGCTTCCCTTCAAGCTACTCCGTTATCCTTTTGATTGTGTCCACACACTGCTTCCCTACAGTTGGCTTAAGAAGTACAGTTCCTGTCAAATCAAGTCTGTTCTGTTTTGTCCTTTCTTTTTAATTGAAAAAAGCCTTAATCAAATGTAAAGGTCTCTGGGTAACCCTCAAGGTTAACACTATCTCAGGCTTACGTGGCCTGTTTCTTTCTTTCTTTAGCTATTTGGTGGGGGTCTGTGAGCACGTGCAGACATTATGCTTTGATCGACCTAACCAGGGTTGTCCAAGTGCTAATCTGTACAGACATTCAGGGGGGTTAGACTGGGCAAAAAATGGCTAGTCTGAACTAAGAAGAGGAGAACTAGGTTAGACTGGGAATGGGTTGCTTGATCTAATGAATCTGTACATATTTGGCACGCAGCCCTGGGACTGGGAAAGCCCAGCTGCTTGTCCTAGCCCTGGAGCTGCAGGCTTCCTAGTCCCACAACCCTAGGTGGACTGTTTTTAACCCCTGATCTCCCCATCCCCAAACAGACAATTCCTTCCCCCACCCCCCACAGACCTACCAATGCTTTTCCTCCACAGAGGTGCCAGATTCCCCTCCCCCCCCATCATGTCAACTCTTCCCACAAGCCTGACTTACTTAGATCAGGTTCCTGGCATGGCTCCTATAACCGGCAAATGTCTGCATCTGCCGAAGCCATGTGATTGTAGTTGGGTTCCTCCAACACGTGCACTTACCTAGAGTGTTTTTTTTCATATAACTAGCTGACTTCTTGCAATCAATAAGCTGACATCTAATGTTACATAGTTCTTAGCTTTAATTTCTGTGCAAGATCTAAAATTGCCCACTGTCTTGGGCTCTTTCTTCTGTTTGGCTTTTCCCCTTCCTGTTGTTTCCATGCCGCTGTTCAGTTCCTTGCCATACTTTGACTGTAGTTGCTGTTCTGTCTTGTTTCATTTTATTCTCTAGATTTTTTTTTTTTTTTTTTGTGGTTTATTTGTTCATTTTTTCCCCCCTCAGTGTTTCCATTGCACTTGGAGTCAGATTGAAGACTCTTGGTTACCAGTGACAATACTGTATCTTTTTTAGACTGATACTTTTATCTAGGCTTTTACTATTTCTCTTCCTATTATCTATCACTTAGTCTGCACAACCTCACTCCCTTCTCCTGGAAAAGGGCAGCAATAGGACCCCTTTTATATTGAAGTTCTCTTTTTATTTACACACCAGCCTATGATTCAGTTTCCTCTACTCTGTTCAACTCTGCCTGATGAATAAGTTCAGTCCTAGTCCAGAGGGGGTGAGAAGTAATTTGGTATTCATGTTAGCAGCTAGGTTTTGACTGAGCAGAAACGGACCATATTGTCAGACTGTGTGCAGAGATTTTGAGGTGCAGGTTGAGCTGAGACGATCAAACCTGAATCGTGGACTCTGCTGTGAAAGGGCAGAGTTAGTCACCTACTCCTGGGAAGTGAGGGGAAAGGATTACCTGTTTTCTAAGACTGAATAGATGATAGAAATACATCTGTACAAATTGATTTCTGTTGGTTTGTGTGCACAGTCCTGCCATCGTTGTCATAATCACAATAAATTTTATTGCTCTTCTTTAAAGGACCATTTCTGAACTATTGATGAGTAACACGAGGGTGTTCAATCTTTCTAGGATAGCCATATGAAAATGTCAGAATAAACCTGAAACTGTTGGTTAAGCCAGTATATCAATAACGTGTGAAACAAAACAAGAGTCTATAGCTCTCACAGGGACTCTGCTTTTTAGCAGATTTCTATCTAATTATATGAAAATAGTGTTGCATTCCCAGGAACTTGCTGAAAATTTTCTTTTTGTGGTGTCACAATCCATTGGGTTCTTGGCTTGTTAAAAACAAGAGATTGTTATAGTCTTACTAATTATTTTTCTTTTGAAATATTACTTAAGCCTGGGTCTCCCAGTGTCATCCTGTCTCACAGCACACTGAAAAGGAAGGAGAAAAGGGAGAACCCAGGGGGTTTCCCTGTTGAGCCATCCTGCTAACGTGTTGCTCTATAATCAGCAGCAGTTATTCACTACAGCAAAGAAGATTATGGCTTCCAGCATTTTCTTTCTATGAGCTTCCGTGTTTCTGTGAGAGAAGCTACCCAGTAGCTAAACTGACAGAGCTGAGACAAAGTACTATGGTACAGCTGATAAACGCATACAAAAGCAGAAACCAATTGTGGTCAATAATGAGATATTTAATATGGCAATAAATTTTGAATATGGGGGGAAAAAGGAGAGATTTGGTTTAATCAGACTGTGATTTATATTTCAACTGCTTCTCCGGTTGCAATTTGAATCAGGAAAGACTAGCCTGTTTTTATAGACCAAGACATGTTTGTTGTCTAAATGCAGTTTTTGCTTTTGTCAGAACATCTGTAAAATAACTGAGAAATTGTGCTTTAAAATTAGAATATTTTTCTAGGCAGCTTCATAATGCAGATTATCTTTCCATTTAACTTTGCCATCAATATCCATTTACATACTGATGATCATGTAGTAATCTCCCTAGCTAGGCAAAATGGACTATATTTTATACACTAAGTAAATGTTGAAAGGAAGCTTTTCTGATTTGATAAATCATCTCAAATATTTCACTTTAGTTTGTTGCTATATTCAAGATTTTAATCTTTCATAGCCAGATAACTGTTAATTTGGTTTAGTTATTGTGTTTATATGAAAGTCAATTACACAGTATTTATTAGTTATTAGAAAGGCATAAATAATAAACTTGTAGGGTAGCAGTAAATTATTATTTTAATTGGACTTCCAATAAACTATGAAGTCATAGTAAGAATGCATAATTAGGTACCAGAAATAACATGCCATTATAAAACTCATCTGCTGAACATATAGCATTTTTTTTTTAAAGAGCTGATGAGAAAAATACTTATAAAATATCAGTTCACTGCAATTTGCCAGGTTTGCAGAATCTGGACCTTCTCTGGCATACCCTCATTTTGACTAAGTTGTGGCAGAATTGTTTCTGCTTGTCCAGTGTCAGAAGCCTGCCAGCTCATCAGATCAGCTTCTCAGCAGCATGCCTTAGGCAGGTATAAGCATCCAGAGTCTGATGTACTGGCACAGCCAGCCAGCCAGATTGTCCCAAGGTGTAAGGCTTCCCATGTCTGTGATTTCAGGGCAGGGCACTAAACAAACTTCCCTTTCTTAGAGAATTTAGATATTCTTTGCAGGGTGACTAAGATTAGGACTTGCTTGGAAAGTCTAAAGCAATGAGATCAGAACTTGCTAGACTAGATGACTGGGATTGGATGAGAAACCTGCAGTGTAGCAACCAGGATAACCTAAGGAGAACAGAACTGGGACTAGAAGCCAGGGTTGGCCAAAAGGCTTGGGTGGAGATACCCTGGAGGAGATCACACTGGATAGGAATGAGCAGAATAGTCTGTGTTCCTGGAGCACACTCGGCTGCGGTGCCTTCAATAGAAATCAATATAGCTGAGCTTCATTCATTCTTTATTAGCAAATATCTATGAAACCCATTGTCAAAGTGCCCGATCTAGCCTCCTGCTCGTCCCCAGACAATTTACAAACTACTACTCAGATCACCTAAGCTAAAATTTTCAAAGGTGGGTTTTAACTATGCACTTCTCATTTTCTGGTTCCCGGTGTAAAAACCTAGCAACACTCAGAAGTGCTGAATGATCACAGCAATAATTGAAGTCAGTGGGAATTGTCCTTGGAGCATATGAAGTGATACAATGGTATATTCTCTGAAAAAAAACCCAGTTCCTAGATGCCTGATATTAATAAATAATAATTTAATATTAGATTTAAAGGGAATTTAATGTTAATACAATACTGCCATCACTCTGTTTCCTGTATGTAAATGAGGATATTGTGTGATATTGTACAGATAAACATATCAGTATTTTTGAAGCTCTTAGATACTATAGAGGTAAGTGCCAGAGAAGCCTCCAAGAAAATCAGTAATTCTAGCTTGAAACAAGATTTGACTCGTATGCAGCAAAGACATAGAGCATTGAACAATGAGGGAAAAGTACATATTGAATAGTCACTCATTAAGCAAATGCTATCAATTCTACATGTAATCATGTAGGTGAGCCAGTAGTATCATAATACACATTCACAAGGTGGCCAAATTAAGGTTGTAGAGCAGCATTGCAATTTTTGAGTGCTTGAATTTGCAGTCATAATTTCTTTTTAATTTCCTGAAATATACCCTTTCTGTCTATAATAAATAAAGAGTTTGGTCCTAGTCTAGTATCCCTGAAATCTGAGAGAGACTGCTGAATAATTAGTTTTCAGGTCAAGCAGAATCAGAGAAAATTAGAAAGGACCTCATGAGGTCATCTTGTCCAATCCTCTGCTCAAAGCAGGACTATCCTCAACTAGATCATTTCAGTCGCAACTTTGTCTAGGTGGTTTTAATTCCCTCCAAGGATGGAGATTCCACCACTTCTCTGGGTAACCTGCTCCAGTGTTTTGTGAGAGAGTCTTTCCTGATATCTAAACTTCCTTTGCTGCAGCTTGAGACCACTGCTCCTTTTTCTTTCATCTGCCACTTCTGAGACTGTCCACCTCCATCCTCTTTGGAACCACCCTTCAGGTAGTTGAAGACTGCTATTAATGCCCCCCCCCCCAGTCTTCTCTTCCCCAGACTAAATAAACCCAGTTCCCTCAGTCTCTGCTCATAAGGCATGTATCATAGATTTCATAGACATTAGGGCTGGAAGGGACCCCAGAAGATCATCGAGTCTAGCCCCTTGCCCCAAGGACAGGAAGTCAGCTGTAGTCAAAGGGTCCCAGCAAGATAAGTATCCAAATGCTTCTTAAAGGAGTCCAGAGTAGGTGCTTGCACCACCTCTGAAGGGAGCCTATTCCAGGCCTTGGGGGATCGGACAGTAAAGAAGTTTTTCCTTATGTCCAGCCTAAAATGGTCTTGGAGGAGTTTGTGACAGTTGGTACTTGTTATCCCTTAGGGTGCTCTGGTGAACAGATGTTCCCCCAGATCCTGATGCACACCCCCAATGTCCTTATAGGCAGCTACCAGGTCTCCACTGAGCCTGTGCTTTTCCAGGCTGAAGAGTCCCAAGGCTCTCAGTCTCTCTCCATAAGGCCTATTCTCCTGCCCTCTGACCATGCACCTGGCTCTCCTCTGGACTCTCTCAAGCTTCTCCACATCCTTCCTGAATTGTGGAGCCCAGCATTGGATACAGTACTCCAGCTCCAGCCCCACCAAGACCAAATACAGTGGGAGGATGACATCCTGAGATTTACTTGAGAAGAATCTATGGTTGCAAGCCAGAGTTTGGTTTGCCTTACGAGCTGTGACACCGCATTGGTGGCTCATATTCATCTTGTTGTCAATCATGACCCCCAACTCCCTTTCAGCCTTGGTGCTAGTGAGAATAACACTGCTGAGTCTATAAGCATGCTCTGGGGTTTTTTTCCCCAAGGTGGAGCACCTTACATTTATTGGTATTGAAAGTCATCAGGGGTGTATCTGCACGCTTTTTCAGCCTATCTAAGTCGGCCTGGATCACCAGCATATCATCCGGTGTGGACGCTGTACCTCAAAGTTTGGTGTCACTGGCAAACTTCTGACACCTGTATCCATGTCATTGATAAAGATGTTGAAGAGAACAAGTCCAAGGACAGAGCCTTGGGAGACACCACTGGTCATGGAGCTCCATGATGGTTTGCTTTCATTGACCACCACTCTCCGAGTCCAGCCTCAGAGCCATCAGACTGTGATGTAGCCGAGACCACAGTGTCCCAGCCTCCTAAGCCATTGGATTCTTTCCAATTTGCCTACATCCTTTCTGTAGAGGGGAACCCAAAAGTGGGCACAGTACTCCAGATGTGGCCTCACCAGTGCTGAACAGGGGCAATAAGCACTTCCTTCAACCTGCAGGTAATGCTCCAACTAATGCAGCTCAGTACGCCATCAGCCTTTGCAACAAGGGCATGCTATTGTCTCATTTTCAGCTTATTGTCCACTGTAACCCCCAGGTCCTTTTCTGCAGAGGTGGTGCTGGTTAGCCAATTGGGGTGCTTGTACACAGGCACGGAGGCTGTTCTGACATGCTGTAATTGCAGCACATCGGAGCAGATTTGATTAATTTAGTCTGCTGGAGTGTGGTAATTACTGCACTCCAGCCAGTCTCTGTGTCTCGTGTATCACTGTCTCTATGCTTCAAAATGGTGACAGGGACACTTGAACTAAAGCTTGTCGAATGAGCTTTAGTTCAAGTGTCCTCACCGCCATTTTGAAGTGCGAGGGTGCTGATACATAAGACACTGCAGTGCTTTAATTAGAGGGGCTCTCTAATTAAAGCGTTGCCCTCTCCACCCCTGGAGTACATGTAAAAGTGCCCTTGGCCCTCAGCCTGTAACAGTGCATGGGATTGTTCCATCCTAAGTGCAGGACTTTAAGACTTTGCACTTCTCCGTACTGAACTTCCCGATAGAACCATTCAAATGCAAAGGAGATACCTTTTATTAATATAATTTTATTTCAGAGTTTGAGCCACACTGACTCTGGAGGGGGGAGAGAGTGAGTGTGTGTGCATGTGCATGTGTATAGATATATAGATATTTATAGATATAGATAGCTATATATATATCTATAGATATCTATATAGATAGATATACACATACATTTATATTTAGAAACTAACCAGTTTATGAGAAGGTGGTAGTAAAACTGTCTTTCCAAATTTACTCTTCCTGGGTATATTCCATATTTATAAAAAACAGTTTATGGCAATAAAAAATTTGGCTTCACTTTAAGTAGAAAGTCACTGGAACAGTGGCTATTTTACATGACTGTACAGCACCTAGCTCTGATGTCAGCTGTGATCTCTCTGTGCTATTGTAATACAAATAATTAATAACTATACATGATAGGTGACCAGTGAGCTTTTGTCCAAACCGTTTGAATATTGACCTAATTTTTGTAGTGCTTTTTCAAGTGAATATTAGGAATGCAGAAATATATATATGCATATGTATATTATCATATAAATTGAGAAATACTCAGTGTGGCTGGGTGGGGGTGAATAACGAAATCTTTTTCCCTGGGGCTCGCCTGCCACGCTTTGGAATGAAGGCAGAATAAGAAGTTAATTCCCCAGTGAGAGAGGGTGTAGTAAATCACCCCAGAAGCAGGATAAAAGAAAATTGGTTTATTAGTAACTTTCCCTCTGGCAGCTCTCACAGCTTGCGGTCTTCTTTTTGCCCTTCACCGCTGTGCAGCCCACTCCCCCAAGCCAGTCAGCTCCACTCCAGTCCCACTCTCTTTTCTATTTCCTGCTGGTACCAGCAGATCCTTTTTCTATGGGACCTTCTCTCAGCCAGTAAGTTTCTCCTCTCTTCCTCACCTCTTTGCTTCACCAGTTGCTGTGGTTACCTACACCCAGTTGGCCAGTCTTGTCACCAACCTGCTCCAGTGCTTGGTCTGCTGCTCCTGGCATCCCCGCTGAATCTCTCCATGCTATGTCCCAAGGGCAAAGGAAAACACCTTGCTGTGGACTTAAGTAGCTGCTGGCTCCAAATCAGTTAACATTCATCCGGGTGCAGTCCCCTTCCCAACTGTGTTTACTAAGTAATGAACTTTGCCCTGTCCCTGACCTGACTCTCCCCCCTACTTGCAGCTTTTTGTAACATCAGAGGACCAGGGCTGTCTGTGCACTGTTACACTCAGGTTGGGTATTCTGTCATTTGGATCATATCAAGTGCTTCAAGTCCTAGTCTTTTCTTCTCCTCTTCCTAAGATTATTCCGTCTATGCTCCTTTCTGACCTCTTCTTCTGGACAAGCTTTTGATATCTTCTGGAAGAAGGGACTGCAATGCTCTCATTTCTTTTGTGTAGCTGTTTCTTTACTTCCACTACTCCTTTTGTGAACAATCAGAAGCATTACAAGATTCACTAGCTGGTGTGGCCAAATAAAACATGCCCAAGGGGCCCGTGTTTTAACCAGCTCTGAGAAACCAAATGCATTCAAAATAATTTGAACAAGTGGCTCCTCACACTTCATAATTCTGCCAAGTACCCTCCTGACTCCTCTGTGATTCTCTTGGGCATTCTGCAGACCATGGGGATAGCTAGTCACTTTTTCTTTCTTACAGAAATACACTCTTATGTAAGCTTGAAAGGGAGCTATGTAAGGGAGAAGCCCATATAGCATAGTAGTTATTACAGTTCTGAGGTGAGGTGTATTTTTAACCTCTCTCATCTCTCCAGGGCCCCCTCTTTCACATGACTGTGATGCTCTGCTCAGGCCTGCACTTTTATCAGGGGAAATCTCATAAATCTGCCCTAGATCACGAACTGGATTTAGCAACTATATTGTAGCAGCAGGCCCAGCTGGATTTACACTATGCTATATAGAGTTCTTTGTAGAAACTTGTGACCATTATGAAAGCCCAGAGTCTTAAGGCAGTTTATGAAAAGCCAGGCCCTATTTATTGATCCACAAGAATCCAACCAACAGTGAGAATGGGGTTAAAACAAAAAGTTTGTCTTTGTATATAAAAACTTTAGACCTTACTTGGCAGTTCATAAAGGTTCCACTGTCTCCAGGCATGCCTCAGTTTTGAAGCCAGGCAATATAATGTGTACCTTTAGATATGCTGCCCCTCTCTCAAGTTAATAACCAACTAAGTTCACATGATTGGCTGGTTCCCCTTTATGTATGAACAGCTCCATCAGAAAATAACTTTAAGGAGAGGTCTTCAGTACCTCTTAAATGTGATGTGACGCCTCCAGCGCCTCCCACCTCGTGGAGACAGCCCGCTGCCGTACTAACTACCACAGTCAGTAAGCACTTGCTCCACCTCTGATGGTGTGTAGCCAGAGTGGTTCTGGGTACACACCACATGCTCCCTCTCTCAGGTGTATCCATTAGAGTGTGCCCAAAACTACTCTAAGGTATACAGAAAACTTACTGTTGCTGGTGGTGACACCCTCAAGCACTCTGTGCTGCTCTGGATAGGTGGCTTCCAAAACTGGAAGCAGTATAGTTGCTTTCATGCAGTGCTGAGTAATGATCCGCCGAGGGTGGCTGCAATTACATTGCTTTGAGTTTAGCAGGTGATTGACCTGGAGCTCCACCTCATGCTGAGGTTGCCAACCCCAGCCACAGTAGCTAGCGATGGACATTCAAAAAACCTGAGCCTAAATTGATTCAATCTTTGCAGGTTAATTTAAGCTGCCTAGGTTGAATTGATTTGCAAGTGCATAGACAGTCCCTCTGGACTGAAGAAATGCAGGAACATGCCTGCAGTGGTTCAGGCTAGAAGCTGGGGGGCACTAGACCAGCTCTCCCTTTCCTTCCATAGTGCTGAGCTGAGGCAGGTGTGGCTAGGCACCAGCAGGCTGCTCTGATTAGGGGTGGGGTTTAAACCCCCACCTTGCCTACATGGTCCCAGGCTTTTTCCCACTTGCTGCTCAAGGGGCAGGAGTGTTACCAGACCCCATCCCCTTTCTAGGAAAAGGGCAGGGGGTGTGGAATGCATGCTTCTGTTGATGATCCTGAGCTTTTCAGTCTCCCTCTCCCTGCTTCTTCATACTGTCTGCAGCAAACCTGACAGGCGAGGGAGCCAGAGGGGAGCTGATAACACAGCATTTAGGAGGGACATTACTAGCTGACCTGTTAGATCCAAAAAGCCCTAAGCAGACACTGTCTTGTCTGCCATCGTGCTGTCCCAGTGAAATTGGAGACACACACAGATGCCCCTCAGTATTAGCTAGGATACCACATGCCTAGTGTTCATGGGGCTGGGGTCCATGCTGTAGGAGATGGGAGTGGGGGATTCTGGCTTGAGCAGCAAACGGGGAGGGGGTAGGGGAGTCGTTGAGCAGGGGGAAGCCAGGCAAACCCTACTACGCCTGCAGTCCCTGCCACATCTCTTGATAGGGAGGAGAGGGGTGGGGGCAGTCCTTGTTCTCTGGAGCAGGCAGCACAGCCCAGCCCAGGGCTGCAAACATCTAGGATGCTGGGGGGACTCTGGCTTTACTTAAACCAGGAAGGGGTCTGGGACAGACATTGGATAAGCCAGTTTGACCCAAATCAGTTAAATCTAATACTACATTCAGCCATTTTGAAACTGGTTTATGTGCACTGAACTTAGGTTCTGTTACAGGTTTAAACCAGTCACTGATCACTTAAACCAGTTTATGTGTAATGTCTAGCCAGTAAGTTTTCTCCATGTAGACATAGCTTATGAGCAGCTACAGAACATTATTTTGAGGTTGGATTATCTACAGAGTGCTATATCTCAGTGTAATGCTGGCTGCCATGGTCCAGTGATTGTACAGACCTGTCTTCAGTAGCTCATAGTGAGTGACACACTGATTTTAAATCCCCATCTATACTGGAGACCAGAAATAACAGCCATTAGATTAACATGGTTATCTCCCACGTTCTTTGCTGTATTAATCTGCATGGGTTCAGATGGTTGAATAAACATCCAGACTATGTTTTACCAGGTAATCCACATTTCTAGAGCCAGGTAGAACCTGCCTCTGTTAAGACTGATTTGTATTGTGGTTTTATGAGCTGGCTAATATGATACTAGTTTGTAACTTATCATTATGTATAATTTGTATTCGTGCTGGTGTTTAAATGGGGTTTTCTCAGCATTATTCCCCTTCTCGTCATTGGCCCTGGGTCTAATTTATGAGACATTCCTTTATGCTGCCAAAGTACATGAGTGTAAATGAGAATTAGGTCCATAGGGTGTCCATTCTTCAAAATCAGCAATACTTTGGGTACACCACTCAGAAACAGGCTGGTTTATCTGCTGTCAGGAATAATAATAATAACAATTCTGTTTTCAGCCTGCAGGATAGTTGCCCTGGAACCAAAGTATGTACATTTGCGAACTCTTCCATCCCTGCCTAATCTGGTGGGCTCATATATGTCTATTAATATTTGTGAATGTGCATTTATGTTATAAATATGTGTGTGGATGTTTGCTTATTTCTATTTACCCTGTTAACTCTTCCAAGTCAGTATTGTCCAAGGAAGCAGCTGTGATATTATGAAATGCATGCTTAGAATCATGCCATTATGATGCATTAGATATCACAAGTAAATCTGGAAGACATTTTCTGGAACCTGTGAGTCTGTGGAAGTTTATGAAAAAATAAACTTTTGAGCTTTGGGCACAAATTAGCCAACATTTTCATGTGAAATTGCACAAAATCATATTAAGTGATTTCAGCAAACTCTTTTCCTCAAAGGAAAGATTTATAGCTATGTATCCTGGAATATTTCTAAATGTAAGAGACTGCAAGTTATCTTCATCTGTTTCTCTTTAATTATGAAATGTAATGGTCTTGTTAGTATATAACTATATAAAAAGTGAAGTGTTGAAGTATAGCAGCATTTCTAGTGCTTTGTTACCTACTAAGGAGTTTACTGTATACCATTTCTGTGTTTGGCCTTATATGTTTCTCTTTGTAATCCAAATAACTTGAAAATTCAATACTTCTTTTTTTTTTTTTTCAAAATTTCCCTTTTCTTTATCCAGGCATGCAAGACACAGATTAAAATAAGTCTGCTAAAAAAACACTTGTACTCATGTATGGCAGTATAGTTATGTTATAATCAATATCTAAATCCTTCTCACAATGTATATTTCAGTTCTCTGCCTCTCACTGATACAGCAGTTACCTTCCCAGTGGTTTTTATGTTTAGCTCAAAAGCTGCCTGCATAGCTGATGTTTATAGTTGTTAAATTCAAGATGTGTTTGACAGCCAGTTGCTGGAAGAGAGCTTTCTATTTGTACTGCCAGGTTTGCACGTATGTGGTCTTTAGTGCACCCACTTCACGTACGTTCAGACACTCAAACATGTATAGTGGTGATCTCGACCCCAAAAATATTTACCTTTACAAAGTTGTCCTTTTTTTTCTTTGAGGTTAAATATTTAATATCATGAAGTATAAGAACACACTTCATGTGTGTTGAAATTCTAGCATTAAGAAGGAAGACATGCTAAATATATTCTCTCTGGCAGCCTACCAGTCATTATGTACATGGCATGTTCAGAAACTAATGTTATGAAAGCGGCTAAAAGCATAACATTTTGGTAATATTCTCAGCAGGGTAATGCAGAATTGTAAAATGATGACAACTTAAATATGCTTAAGTAAATAGAAACATTATTTCACCTTTGACCCAACTGGCCTATTGTGATTTTCTGTCTTTGTTAATCTCAGCTACAACTTGTCTTGCTTGACAGATTTAGTAAGCAGCCTTCAAATTAATGCTGTGGGTACATAGTTATTAACTTTTTATCCCTATTCTGCTATCCTAGGAGTGTGTATTATTAGATACTGCTATGACATTTACTTGAGAAAATCATTTGAAAAAATACAGAAAGGTCTTGCTGTTCAATTGTAATGTACTCTGCCTGAGTATGTCTGCTAGTAAGTTACAATAAGCTTTTAGAAGAGGAAAGTGGAAATGCAGCCCAAACTACATGGAAGAAAAGATCAGGACAGTGTGAATAAACAAAAGGATAAGGGAATCCCTGTACACAGGGATCTTTTCTCTGCCTGAATGGAGAGGATTAGCTGTTTCTCCAATACTCCCCAATCCTAGTCTCTGGTCCCCAGTGGGGGGAGTCTGGGACTTAAGTTTGGATCCATGCTGGGGAAAAAGAAACACCGATCACATCAGAATGGGAATAGGTAAGCCAGTATTTGACTATTCATGCTTCCAGCCTCAAACTTGTACAATGTAGGCTTGTGAAATAACTAAATACAACCGATTTGATCTGGTTTATCTGGATTTTCTTTTCTGCTGTGCTTGGGTCTTGGGAACAGCTGTTGCACCTGTTAGTTTTGCTGAAATGGAGATTGTTATGAGCTGCCTGAAACCCAGAGGGTACAAGCACAGGTCACAGAAGAGAGGATTTGGGAGGAAGACCTAAGACAGATTGTTGTGTTGTGAGTTCAGTTCAATGAATCAAGAGCCACTTTAACAAAAAGGTTTCTTTATTAATACCACCATCATTCAGACAGCCATGAAACTCTTCTCTCTCAGCTCTGTTCAACTCCGCCTAATTCTGAAAGACATTCAGTCCTCACATCTTCCCCCCCTTCAGGTAGAAACACAAACCATTTTAATCAATAATTGTACATATAAATATATAATTGACTTGTGTGTGTCTATTATATATGTATAAAATCATATACATAGAAGTCAACTCTTTAATACACTAACAATTTTCAGTCAGTCTTTGGGGGGCCCTTCATGGTCTTGCAGATCTGCAAGGCATCACACTAGTCCCTGCATTATCTTTGTACGGACTCTACGCTGCAGCCAAGTAATGAGGTCAGCAGCACTCAACCCCCTAAGCAGGGTCAGCTGAGCCTTAGCCTGCTGATTGGTTCTAGGGCAGCTTTTAAGGAGATCCTGAAGCACCTGGCTCCTGCTGCACACTAAACTGGCTTCAGGCTGTGAGTAGCTTTCCATGGTGCCTGATCCATTTTCTCTGCTTGCGTACTCAGCCTCTGGACTTTGGAAGCCCAGTATGACCACAGCTTACTTCCTGACATCTGCTTCTGGTAACCACCTCTTGCCCAAACCCAGAATTGGAAGAGGTAATAGGTACTTATAACACAGAACTGAAAATTCAGAGATCCACATCCAATTTTGGAGACATAAAAGATTTTCTTTTGAGAGAGACTCATTGTGGTAGGCATGATTTCAGCCAAGAAGAGCCTTTGTCGAGAGAAATAGATCTAAACCTAGAAAAATGCCTCCAAGTAGAACAGAGCTGGATTGTCCGGAAAAAAAAGATCAAGGTAATGATTTCTGCTAGTGCAGAACAAGTCCACAGACAAAAGAAAAAAGAAACTTAGAAAGCAAGACAAGAACAGATCAACCAACAATGGAGACATCTTGCTACAACTGCAAGGAAAATGCAAGGAGGAAAGAAAAATGCCCAGCCTCTGGGAATGGGGGTGAAGGACACACAAGCATTTAAGCTATTCATGAAAAAACAAGAATAGTACTACATGCAGTGATTGTGGGTGGAAGGACTTCCAGTCAAGAGCGAGTCTGGGGACTTTAACAGATACAAAGACCCTAAATCCTTGCACTGGAGAAGATTATTAGCTGATCTGTGATGCTTGCAGCTGTGCTCTTTGACCAATTCAATGCCAGATAAACTGTAGAGCCAGATGCAGTAGAACAGCAGTTCTCAACCTATTGAGGGACCCCTTCGTAACATTTGTTAACCATTTAAAAAACAAATTCAGTGTTTTAATGCTTGCATCCCTGCAGAGGGGCTAGACAGGAACAAGCTTGAGACTACACTTCTCTGTTCACACAAGATTATCTCTTCACACAAGCACCCTTCAAAAGATCTTGCAGCACCTCAGGATGCTCTGGCATCCTGGTTGATAATCGGTGGAGCAGAATCCCAGCAAATACTGGTAAGTAGCCATAACATACTGGAGATGCGTGACCTAGTGCTTGTCATCTACAGTAAAACAGTTTGGAGGCCAGTGGAAAAATACAATCTGTCAATATGAAATCCATGAAGTGGATGTTATGAACCGGAGTTTCTAGAAGTTGACAGAGATTGACGCAGAAGACTGCCACCCACTGTGGTCACCAGGGCATATTCACAGTGGGCCCTGTATTGCATTCGAGCAGAAGAACAGAATACATTTCAAGCAGATGGATCTCTAGAGGGCAGATCAAATTTAAATAGCCCTCTCCCTCTCTCTGCTGCACACAGCCTTGGCAGAGCCTCTGCAGAAGGAACTGATGAGCCTCTGAAGATGGGGTAAAACTATACTCACAAAAACAACAGAGTGGATCAGCAACTTGGTGGCAGTCGCAAAATTCTGGTAAATTGATTTAAAGAGCAAGTGAACAGATCTGTAGCACACCTTGGCCCCAGGTGCAGCCAGTTGAGACTTTGAGATGCACTCTGGGGGTATCTCACATATTCAGACCACTGAGAACCAGCTGGCATATGCCAAGAGCCAACTCCTTGGTTAGCACATCAGCCTAACCAGTCTCACCTAGGTCTTTTCAGCTCTTAGCAGAGGGGTTTTGCCAGCTAAAAGAATCATGCCCTTGCCCAGTCATGCAATCAGAAATGATAATTCCCCCTTCCAGGGAAGAGGGCCTGCCTGGCTGGTTAAATGCTCTGAGATCACAGTTATCACTGACAATAAGTATATTATAAAAGATAACAAAGATTTATTATAAAAACAAGTCCATCATAAGAAATCAGCAACCATATATTAAGATACAAGTAGAGTTACAAGAGTAAGCAAACAAAAGAAAATATCAGAACAATAATCTTCATCTGAAACCCAAGGCTATTGCTTCTACCCAGCTCCACAAGTTAGAAAGAAGCTCCTGCCTCCCTCTGCACTTTCTGGCATCCTACCACTTCTCCTGTTGGTCTGAATATTCACCCCCCTGGCTGAGGAACTCTAGGGTTTCCCTATGTCCAGGAAAACTAAAGACAGACCCATGATACCCTGGCAAGGTTTAAGTACTTGTCATTATCTGGCCTGTTCCATTCTTCTATAGAATTCTTGGAGATCAAATATGTGTATAACCTCCTGCCTCTTTAATGTATGTCCATTTGATCCATCAGACATGTTTACTGACCTATGCATGACTGAAGGAATATTTACATCTTTTCAGACATAAATATGACCAGTCCAGTCTTCTTTTCTAATCAAATATTATTTGGGTAGAAGATTATTTCCCTTAAAAAGCAACTCCTCTGTCTGCTTCAGGTCTTGGCACCTAATATTGGCACCCAATGTGCATAGCTTTGCAAATATAAATTGTCAGTCTTTACTTCTCCCTACTATTTTGGCTCTTGGTGTGAATAGGCTCTGTCCCCAGTCTTGTCTGTTCTGTTTGATTGGCTATCATACAAAAGTATTGAATTACATTGATGAATACCTCAAAATATAGCAGGTTCATGACAAAAGCATTGACATAAAGTCAATACCTGTTACCAACAACTGAGGACATACCACCTGATTTATTGAGGGCAAAAATGTCCACTGTGTGTTAATAGGTTCTGCCATACTAAGCTAGATGATATAACTCTAACCACTGGACAAGTTGTACCTCCCCTTTTGGCAGGTGCTACCGGGGATGGATGCCCATGGCAATGTTTCCCAAACTTTTCCTTCCCATGGCACACTTACCCAGCTTTTTCGGTCCCATAGCACACACGCCAAATGTGGAGCGGGGTAGGAGGAAGTGGCAAGCAGCTGAACATGGAGTAGCGACGGGTATCGGTGCGGGACCAGGCTGGGCCTGGGAGCCACGCCCCCCCAAGATTCCAGGGCACACCTGAATATGGCCGACAGCACACGGGTTGGAAGATGCTGGCCTCTGGTGTAACCTGAGCTTAGTACTAGAGGGTTTTTCCAACTCTAACAAATGACACTCTTTTTGACAGAGAAGGACCAAATATCCGGGACCATGATACCAAGACACAGAAATTCCTGAGCAGAACTTCTGAATATTAGGCTAAATGGAGACTAACCAAAGCTGGAACAAGCTAAGGTCTTTACCTTGGACTACTGAGAGACTCCAAACAGACACTGAGAAACTTATGAAGGGGATGTGAAGGGAGTCCATTGATCTATAACAAGGGTCAACTCTTTTTTGAGATTTTTTTTACCCATCTCGTAGTTGCCTGTACACCTTTTAAATAGTGAATAGTCAAGCATGTATTGTAAGAATTGTCAGGGAGCCACAAACAGACAGAAATTTGCACAAGATAATCATAAATGATGCCCTGGAATACTGCAGCCCTGAAGATCAGCAAGAGATACAGTAAGTGAACTACAGAAGGTGGCATTTGAAAGAGTGTTGATGGAAAGCTAGCAGGCTATAATGAAGACAACCAAGAGACTACTGGCAAAGGAAAAACAGACAGGAATGGATCCCTACCTGGTAGTATTAGACCATCAAGCAAGACAGAAGCCCAGCACAGGGATGCTGGGGTAGACTAGAGAATCAAGTTTGCTTTCCAGGAGGATAGTTTCTCTAGCCTAGTGGAGAAATAGCAGACAAGACCCAGAAGCAGTAACGTGAACTCCAAGCTTAGCAGGTAAATTACAACAAAGAAGCCAAAGACCTTGGTTGCTATGCACAGAACATGTAGGGTAGTGCAACAGGACACTCCCTTACAAAATGAAGGGAAAAACAGGATAGTGGCAAATTCCCACCAGCCTCCATCACAGTAAAAGAGGCAGGGATTTGAAGAGATGAAGAGCTTTTATTTAATGGCCATTAGTGGCGTGGAAACATAGTTTCATAGTTTCTAGGGTCGGAAGGGACCTGAGCAGATCACCTAGTCCGACCCCCTGCCATGGCAGGAAAGAATACTGGGGTCAAACGACCCCAGCAAGATGTTCATCTAACCTCCTCTTAAACACCCCCAGGGTAAGAGCCTGCACCACTTCTCTTGGAAGTTGGTTCCAGACCCTAGCCGCCCTGACCGTGAAGTAGCGCCTCCTGATATCCAACCTAAACCTACCCTCTGCCAGCTTGTGACCGTTATTCCTGGTCACTCCTGGCGGTGCTTGGGGGAACAGTGACTCCCCCAATGCCTGCTGATCCCCCCTAACTAAGTTTATAACAGGCCACAAGATCCCCTCTCAGCCTTCTCTTTTGGAGGCTGAACAGGTTCAGGTCCCGTAGCCTCTCCTCATAGGGCCTGCCCTGTTGTCCCCTGATCATACGAGTGGCCCTCCTCTGGACCCTCTCCATGCTGTCGACATCCCTCTTGAAGTGCGGCGTCCAGAACTGGACACAATACTCCAGCTGCAGCCTGACCAGTGCCGCATAGAGGGGGAGGATCACCTCTTTGGACCTGCTCGAGATGCATCTGTGGATGCATGACAAGGTGCGGTTGGCCTTCCTGACTGCCTCTCCACACTGCCGGCCCATGTTCATCTTGGAGTCAATGATGACCCCGAGATCCTTTTCCGCCACCGTTCTGACAAGAGGGGAGTTCCCCAACCTGTAGGTATGGTGCCTCTTCTAAGGAGCCCTCTTCTAAGGAGCATTCCTGCTAGAGAGCGTCTTCTCTTTTAGGTGCATGGCCAGTGAAGCCAAGTCAGCGGCCCTCATGCACAAGATCCCCACATCAAAGTATGGTAAGGCACATTGGGGTGAGTGGGTAGTTTGGAATGGCGGGGATATATCTGGTGGTGTTATGACCTGACTATATCCTGATGCATGGTAACCAGGAGAAGAATAGCGGTCCAGCATTTGAGGCACTAGTCTAGAAAATAGGAAACCTTGTATGACCCCACCACAGACTTTTGTGTGTCTTTTGGTAAGTCACTTAGCATGTACCTCAGTTTCCCATATGCAAAATGGGGGCAACTGTATTTCTTTTCCTCATGATTTTATGAGAATAAAAAATATATTAAAAATGTAAAAAATATATTAAAAATTGTGGGGTGTTCAGGCACTATGGTGGTGGGACAGCATAAGTAAAACAAATGGCTAGACAACAGCAAATTGTGGAAATGCTCACTGTTGTCCTAATCAGCTGTGGGGGGCCCTGGCAACCTCTGACAGGTCTACAACTGGAATGTGGTTATTTTGGGTGGGGGCCAGTTTTGAAGCCTGTCACGGGGGACCCTCTCTATGGCTTGCCTGAGGCAATCAATGTTACAGTCAAGAGCACACAAAGAGCTCTTACAGAAGTTATTAATCACACTGTAACTTAAAGCACTTTACATGCAGGGCTTAAATTTACAGCATTATGTAAAGTAAACAGACAGTTGGTGTTTGATGGGGGCTCTGAGCCTCCATGCACTGACTGAGGCCAGGAGGCAGGGAGCACTGTAACCTGCTCTGGCAGCCGGGCCAGCTGGTCTCTCCAGGCTTGCTCTGATGCCCACCTGGAGATGCCAGGTATTGCCCTGTGTGGAGGAGCTCTCTTGGGGGTAGAGCTCCTGAGCAGTGCCATCAGGCACTGGGGAGCTTCTCCCTGGGGTTAGGGGTGCTGGCCAGCCCTCCACTCCCCACTTCCTTCCCTGGCTGCACAAGGAAGAGAGACTCTGCCTCTTCCCTGTGGCACACTAGGGACATGAGAGGTTACTCTCACAGGGAACAGTATACAAGTTCCCTAAGGCACTCTAATTTAGAGCATGTGTTACCTAATAGAGTGAGGGTTACTTTACCATGTGATCAGCTATTTTCAAAACACTGCAGCTGTCCACATGTGTTATGACATGGCTGTAGAGTGTTTTCAGAGGCCAGATTACATGCACAGTATCACTTCTGTCTACGTCAAAAAACGGGTTCTTGGTTTCCAATCTTGTTTCCAGCTTTTTCAGCTTATTCTGGTACATCATAAGGAGATTATGAGAGGTAAGCAATAAAAAGAGTTTTGTGCGCAGTGGTGGTTTGACTTAAAACAGAGACAGAATTATCAAATCAAATGGAATAAAAAAGCAGTGGCAATATAAACACAAACAAAAGAGAAGGCATCAAGGACCAAAGTTTCTGAAAATGCCAATGTAGGAAATGGAGGCAGATAAAAACATAACGTTATTGGAGATGGTGTGACTTCACTTCTCCTTGAATATTGGTGTGAAGCTGCATTTGAAAAGTTTGAATGTTAAGGTGTGATGTTTATGATAGAGGCTTCACACTATCGTCCTGTTCCATCTGACATCATTCAAGGTACTAACATTAATTTAATTGATGACAGGGCTGTGCCACGAATCTGTCATTATTCTTGATGGCAATGCAAATTATTTGTTTCTCCTCTCCCACACTGTGCTGGTATAATTCCCATTATTAATAATGGGAGCAACATATCCATGAAGAAAGTAATAGACTCTATCAAACTTCACTTTAAAAATGCCACAGTGGCTGTGTCTACATGAGCAGTGGACTGCAAAGTTGTCACTGTGCATAAGCAAGTACTAAATGACTACACAATAACTGGAGTTACTGTACAGTACCATTGCCGCACAGTTTTTTTACTGATGTTGATGCACAGTAGCAATGAGCTACTGTGCAGTAGCTTGTTACTACTGCATAATATCGTTGCTGCACAGTTAGTGCCTGGCAATGCTATGACATGGTAGTGACAAACTCATGTAGATGCATCCATTGGGCACGTTCAGACGAGCCCACACATGCCTCTTGCCACATCTCAAAGCAGTTTGAGACATGGCAAGAGACAAACTGGGGAAAAAAAAACCACCTGAACATCTGACAGCTGCTGCTGCTGCAGGGGTGAGCTGCAGGCTCTGTGAGGGTCTGCAGCCCTGCAAGGAGGAGGTTGGGCCCTGCGGGGAGCAAAAGCAAACATCAGAACATTTAGATATTTAGAATTTATTTTATTTTGATGATGAAGACACTGATAGGCTTCCAAATTGCTTTAGAAGTGTACATCTATCAACAAAACATTGGCCATCTGATTGCTCACTCTCTCTCTCTCTCTCTCTCTCTCTCTCTCATATATATAATGGTCTTTTGTTTTAATTGTGGAAGAACATGGATTTGG
The DNA here is from genome assembly GCF_052110815.1 of Crocodylus siamensis. Lineage (NCBI taxonomy): Eukaryota > Metazoa > Chordata > Crocodylia > Crocodylidae > Crocodylus > Crocodylus siamensis. The sequence continues at coordinate 11,812,664 of NC_143403.1, read as the reverse complement.
GGGTATTTTTAAATAGTGAATTTGGAATTTTTTTTATCAGAGATTTTGGAGTTTTTAAATAGGGAACACCAGTATTCCTGCTAGTGAGGCAAGTGGCAGGACCCAGGCAGAGATGGCTGCTCAGCTGGAGGTAGCTGACCTCCTGGCCACAATTTTGGGCTAGGAGGACATGCTCTGACAGTTTTAATCAGGCCACCACACTGAGAACATCTTCCGGATGATAGCTGCCCAGATGGCAGGGTGGTGACACACGGTAATAGTGCCATACAAAGGCCAACTGTGCAGCCACAACCCACTGGCAGCTGGCCCAGAGGTGCAGATGCCTCTGCTGCCACCATGCGGTCCCCATCCGGGTTTGGCAGGTGCACAGCCTTGGGGCCACGTGCTGTTGCAGGTGGCAGCAGGTCATAGCCAGGCAGCAGCCCTTACTGCCAGGTAGCTGTAGTGGATAGAGGGTGCAGGGAACTCTCTATTTGTATCATGGGCCCTAAGGCTCACCTGGCTAACTAATGGCCCCTAATATATGGGGCCAATGGGTGAATGATGCAACGAAATTCTTAGAACAACAAAGCCAAAAAACAGGACAGGAGTAACATAAGGGACAGAGGGTCAAAACGTGAAAATGCGTGCTCCTGAGGGGGATACCGAGCAGAGTCCTCTGGGTTGCACCCACCGGTCCTCAAAGTCATCTAGGGAGCTGGTGGATGCCTCCCAGTGGTGCTCCACCCAGAAATGTGTGCAAACCAGTGCTTGGAATGCAACCCCACAGTCCTTGGGCACCTTCCCGGCCACAGCCTCCTTCCTGCTCATGTACAAGGCCCACTTGGCCAGAGCCAGGAGGAGGTTGACCAGGAGGTCCTGGGACTTGGTAAGGCTGCGGATGGAGTGTCCAAAAATAAAAAGGTGGGGGGTAAAGTTCATTCAGAACCTCAGGAGGAGGTTCTGGAGGTGTAGGTGGAGGGGCTGCAGCCTGGCACACTCCAGCATCATGTGCGCCAGGGTCTCCCTCTGCCCATGGAAGGGGCAGGAGACAGGGGTGTCTGTAAAGCTCACCACATGCACGTCTGTGGCCATGGCTCCATGGAGGAACCACCAGCTGAGGTCTTCAGTTGCTTGTGGGATGAGGGTAGAGTACAGGCTCAGTCACTGGAGTGCCCCAGGAGCTCCTGTCTTTTTGTATCTTCCGGTGGACAGAAGCTCCTGAGAGCAAGTAGTCCTGAGCTGCTTGCCAGGGCTGGTTTTTATACTGCTGGGGCCAGCACGTGTGCTGACCCCAGACTTTAGCTCCCCCTGGCTGCAGATCTGGGAGGGGCAGGCAGGGTTATTTTCCTCCAAGTGGCACAGCTTGCCCCACGCCAAAGTGTATGTCCGGCCACATGTGCTGAGGCAAAAATTTGTAATGCTCCTATCTGAGTATTTGCCTGCATGTGTGGATGTGCTCATTGTGTACAAATGAATTGCAGCCTATCTTAAGCAGTATTATAGTGAACAATCACTTAAACCTTGAGTCACTGATGAATTTATGCATCATCTGTCAGGGGTCTCAACTCATTGTTAACACAAAGAAAATTCCTTCTTTAGGTCCTCATAATTTTTATATATCTAGCAAAACCAGAAGGCATGTGGGAAGAATAGAAAAATAACTAGGAACACAGTATGAGAAAGATATTACAATTATTGGGAGCAGTGATGTATATAAATGAATGCAGGAGCCATTAAATCTTTCAGCATTTTTACAGAATGAGGTAGAGCGCCTTAGAACCCACAGAGTCTTGTTTAAATGTCCAGAAAGCTAAAGACTGTATCTGGGTTCATTAAATGAGATCTGCCTCTGAAATAAGAGATTTCCCTTGAGGATTTTCTTGCAAGGCACTGAAAAGAGGAGGAAGGAAAAGTGCATTAGGATAATATTTATATATTATCTTACATATTAGGATATACACTATATAATGAGTCTCAGAAAAGTGAAAGAAAATCCATGATTCAGTAGTTGGGCCCTTTAAAATATATATATACATATTGGGAACAGCCCTTGATGCTTTCACAAGGTTTGAAATGCAGATTGTGTAATTTCCTTTGAAAGAAGCGAAGGGTAATGCCTTTGTAATTATACATAGATGAATTAATTATTATCTAATGAACTCAAATAAAAACTTCATTTCATGGGGCATTTTCTTCTTTTCTTAATTAAAAATATCCAAGAGCATATTTTAATGGCCTTGGTTTTTCTCTTTGTATTATTGCTGCATTTATAGATTTTTCAGCCCCAAAATGTGGAAGCCAGGGTTATAGTTTTTGTAGTTCATTCTCTGATGAACAGTTCAACCCATTGTGACCTTCCTTATTTCTGAACTCATACATAAGCAGAAAGGTCACAGAAGGACAGTATATAGTGTCTTCCCTTGACAAGTTAAGGTAAGTTAAGAGAGAGCCAATACCACATCTACCCATGAACTGGCTAAGTTAGCTGTCTGGGAACACAAGAAAGTACATTGCACCCTCACATGTTTAATACAGCCTCAAGACCAATTCCGGTCAAACTGTTTCTGGGGCTTGCACAGCAGTATGATTACCACACACGATTCTTCAGTATATAATCATTTTGTTCTGGATATTTGTTAGTGGTTGAAAAAAAAGTTGTTTAATATCTACAAGGTAGGAGAGGTTGATATGGGTTGAACAGTACCACTATTCCACCATATTACCTTTTTTATTGCACAGTAGTACTTTTAAATCTCCAAGAGAGCAAGGTCTGTTTTTGTCTCTGCAATTTCTCTCTTGCATTGATTGTAATTATGCATGTTTGTAATATATGTAAGTACAAGACTATAAATATATGCTGTATATCTGAATAAGCATGTTGGCGACACTTTTAGATATGCATTCAGTATTACTGAATAATAATGTTAGTACTGTGGCTGTACAGTGCGTGTGCTGTTGTTAATAATAATATTGAATCCATTGATCATCAGTTGCATTCTAACAATGAATACCAGAGGAATTGATAATTATTAGAAATTATAGTGTTCAGAAAGATCTTTGTGAATTAATTCCTCCTTTCTGCATAGAAGTGATATAACATGTAAGGCCTGAGCTGGGGGTATATAGAGGACACCAGTAAAACATTACACAGGACATGCGTATCATTATTAAGATTAGGCTGTGAGGATGATGAGTTAGATCATGGATCTTGAGGCAACTCATTGGCAATGGGAGGGCTTATAGTTGGTCCTGTACAGGTGGAGGCTGTGACAAACATTTAGCCTGGCTATGAGTAGAGGGGGGGTAGATTTCCATTCCCGGGGGGGGTTCCGAAAGCCTGATTGACTGGGTGTCATTCAGGGGAAGTGAATGTCACTGTCTCTGAATAGGATTACATTTTCCTGTAAGCATGTCTTCTATTTCCTCAGTCCTAATTTAGTACTGGAATATGAGGGCCATATATTGGTTTCTCCTCATTCTTGTTACATTTTTCAAAATTGTTCTGAAAAATAGGAGGTCAGTTTTCACGCTCAAATGTAATGAATAAAGCTACAGCTGTGGAAAGCAGTTTCACATCTCCAACACTTGTGGGGCTTTTTCAGCAGAAACTCATATTCATTTATCCTCTTGATTATGTCTCTCTGTCATTCACCTAGACCCTATATAATTATGTGTTTAATGATCTTTAACCTTCACATGAACACAGCTTGCTGAAGCTCGACAATTGCCTTATATTATCATTCATGTCTCATAGAATAGAGGAAATGTTACTTGGAAAAAAAACCCTGTGCTCTCTGACTTAGAACATCACTTTAGTTTTGTGATTTGACACTGTAACTTGATGATGCTAGCTTAATCCTAAATCAAAATAATGAAATTCTTTTGAAATGTTAGCTCCTTGCTAGGTCATTCATTGTTGTGTTTCAGTATTAAAGTCTAAGCACTTTAGTGTCTTAAAAAGCTTTTCTGATCTTTCACCTTCGATATTCACTGTAAAGAGTTCATACAGTGATTACAATGAATGTCACATTTGCTTTATATATTAAAGGACTTGAAACATATAACTATCATTTTTTGGCCCACATTAATTTTGGGAAGAAAAAGTTTAGTAGATTAGCAGATAACTGACTGTAATCAATTTCAGCTTTAAGGTTATAAAATGCTTTTGCGAACTCCTACCTCTTTTTTAAATGTATTGTCTTTCATCTTATTGTGCCTCAGCATTATCTTGACGTGTTCTTTTTTGAAAGGAAGGGGTTTAAATATCCTGTTTCTGCAATACACTAGTAGTAGTACAATCGAAACCAGTGTTTCACTAGTTCGTGGCTACCAAACATCAAGACAGCTTACTGGGTCCATATTAATTTAGCCAAATTCTGGTTCAGGGATCAAAGTTTTCCTCGTATTATTCAGGAATTCTTATATTTACGTTTGCCCTCTCCTCCTCGTTATCCAAGACGAAAGAGCAGTCTTTGCTTACCCGCACACATCAGGTACTGCAGGTGCATTGGGAAAGAATTTTGGCCCATAATTAATTGGAAATTCAGAATATATGTTCTCATAATATAGCTGTGATTCAGCACGGTTTTTAAGCATGCTTAAGTCAGTTGGACAAAAGTCAATATCTAAGTGCTTTGTTGCACTGGAGTATGAATGCCCAAAGCTATTTTCATTAAGAAATCAGTCATACCCAAGTGAGCATGCTCAGAGAAAACCCAAGTTTTTAATGTAATATTTTTTAGGGTCTCATGTACTAAGGTATAAAGTCACTACTACATGGTTGATTGCCCTTCAGAGCACAGAGGGTGAAATGTAAACTGTTTTGAAATCAAAAGAGAGTTTTGCTGTAGGCTTGGTAGTAGTGGTTATTTACTGTGTGTTTTATGTTAGTGCCCAGGGAGCAGCTAACAACAGAACTTTGTTGTGTTGGGAGCTTGTAGAGCCTGAATAGTAGACAGGCCTTGGTCTTAAGAGCCTATGATCTAAGTCAGTGTCTTCCAACTAATGTGCCATGGCACAAAAGTGTGCCATCAGAAATGAGCAGGTGGGCCACAGAATTTTGCCTTGGCAATGCGCTACATACAACAGGTATGAGGACGGGGAATGCTGTAACAGGTGTGCTACGGAAACATTTTATTGATGTAATATAAGTGTGCCTTGGGCTGGAAAAGTTTGGGAAACACTGATCTAAGTAAGTATGGCAAACAAAGACAGGAAAAAAGACATATGGGAGTTATCATGGCTTATAAATATCATTTTAGTTGCATGATTTTTAGATTGCTTAGGGTTTGGTTTAGCTAGGAAGATGTCAGCTAAATAGAAAGGCAAATTAAAGGGAGGTGGGTGAGGAGGACAGGAGAATAGAGAAAAAGGAATAGGTTATATAGGCCATACAGCATGCAATTGAGTTGAAGTGCCAAGATGCCACACAGAATGTCTTTGTGAGAGAAATAAATTACTTGCATCTATACGCTGGGATGCTGTTTCCTCTTTATAATCCCTGATTGCCCAAAGTTCAAACTACAATATAAATGCTAGAGTCAGCTCCAGAAGACTGGAACTGATTACAGCTGTGCCCACCACATTTATTCTGACATTGAAAGATTTTTTTGGATAAGGTGCTCTTACCCTGTTGTGTAAACTGTCTTGTTGTCATGAGAGATGCAGTGTAAACCGATATCTCTGAACAAATAGGTTTGATATCATTTATGTATATCAGCTGCAGGACAGGGTGGCAGCCAATACTGAGATAAGGCTTTTTCCATTTCATTGTATCTTTCTGTGAAGACCACTGCATGATTGTTGCTGGTTGCCAAGTTATGCGAACATGAGAGCATCTTTCGTGAAGACATGCATAATATTTAATGCAAGTTACACTTTTTAATTGCATCTTATTCAATTTCAGTTCTTAATCAATGTGTTAGAGACAACAATAAGCATGTACATAAACTAATATACTTTTACAATGGGCTTAGTATCACTTAAAATAAATTGTACATCTGTATTATATTAATTACAGCTAGTGTTGACAGTTCTGCATTTGGTACAGCAAATGTCATACTTTTCATCTGAAAATTAATTAATTGATGTATACTGATAATTTAGGGCTCGATCCTGAGCCCACTGAAATCGGTGGAAGTCTTTCCGTTAACTCCAGGGTTCAAGCCCTTAGATAGCAAAGGCTAAAACGTAAAGATGTTCTGTTTCGTTTTTTCTTCTATATTATTTCAGACTTTTATAATTCTATCTTCTCATTTGTTGAAGCACAAAATATAAGTTAAAAATGATTTTTTTTTTTTCTTCTGGGGAAGAAATTGTGAAGAAAAATGTGCCCCCCAAAAATAATTGTTCTCTGTTTTTCTGGTAGGTTGTTTTCATAAAACATTCTTTCATGAAAACCCTTTGGGAACAAGGATTTAAGAGTCTTTTTTTAGTTCAGTAAAACAGCTGGGATGAAATACAGTTGTAAGATTTTTGGTGATGCTGTCAATTAAAAACATTTACTGAAAGGAAATTTGTCAAATGTGCTAACGTAATTTTTAAACACCCATCACTTTCTGAAATAAGCTGAAAGAAATGCATAGAAGTAAGTAGCTAGATTAAAAAATATATTGTTACTAATACTTAATTTGCTCTTTGATCTAATTGGTTAAGGACATTTAGTGCATGTTCATTTTGGCTGATAATAGATCTTGAAGACATTTACATTTAGGAACAGGAATTTTAAATATATATAACATCTGCTTTTTAAATAGAAAGTCTAATTATGACTATGATTATGCTCAATTTTGATTAGTATGCATACAAATCCCTGCTCTCCTTGTGTATTCAAGCTGTGATATGGATCACTGGAGCTAAGATTAAAGTACAAAAGAATCACTTGAGAAATGCATGGATGGACCAATGTGGAAGTAAATGCTCGGTGTAATTTTTATCACAAAAATGCTTATTTGTCATTTTAGCTACACACGGACTTGGATCCTGGAAGCAGCAAAATCAAATACATCCTGTCAGGAGATGGAGCTGGGACAATCTTTGTGATCAATGACAAGACTGGAGATATTCATGCTATGAAACGACTTGACCGGGAGGAAAAGGCTGAGTACACACTAACAGCTCAGGCAGTCGATAGGGATACAAACAAACCTCTGGAGCCTCCTTCAGAATTCATTATTAAGGTTCAAGACATCAATGACAATGCACCAGAATTTGTTGATGGCCCATATCATGCCACTGTTCCAGAAATGTCTGTTGTGGGTATGTATGCGTAACTATTCTAAGAGCTTTGAAAAGTCATCTTTCAAAATAGGCCAGCGTGCAGATGGCGATTTGTTGATGAAGAAAAAAGAAATATTTATATCCTTTCTCTTTCTAATTTGCATTTTTTAAATCCCGTCTTGGCCAAAGCTCTGAACTGTAGTACAATAGTGTGAGTGCCCCAGTAATAAGAAAATGACTAACAGTTGTAATAAAATGTTTTTCTTTGCACAACAATACTTCAGTGGGCTATATTTATATTCTACTTACGATACTGTAGTTAGAGTATTGTTATTGAGGGGGATTTATCAAGATTTGTTCCAACATGCCATTCTAATCCTATTGATATTTTGTTGATGCTTAATTATCTCTCTCTGTATTTCATGCCCAGATGTAGCACTTGCAGTATGTGGATACATACTCATTTATTTTCCTCCAAGTGCAAGTGTAATCAGCCAAAAACATTAATATGAAAGATACTGTGTTGGGGAACTGATGGTAGGACTCTACAGAGTGGACTTAACCAATTAACTATATGATATGAAAGAAACATAGAATGGACATGTAGAGAAAGCTGAGGGAGAGGGAGGGAATGAAGAAAAGTATGTGAAGGAAAGGCAAAATAAGAAAAGACTTGAAAAATGTTTTTATTATTCATTTTGTATTTGCCTTATGTTTATTCTTATCTTTAGTTCATCGTTTGTTTTTTTCTGATAGATTAATATATTTGGTTCATTTTGCATGATTGATATGTGTTTTTATGTGTCTACATCTGTAACTATTATCATGATGTACTCATATAGCTACCTGGGTACTTATAACTATACAAGGCATTTCACTTGTGGATAGCTGTAGAAAATAATATGCAAGATGTAGCTATATAAGTATATCATGTTATAGCTACAAGTTCCCATATAGCTATATAAGTATATCAGCTATATAAGTACTTATAAGGCAAACCTTGTCCTATCCTAGAATTCAGTGAATAATAGCTGGAAGCAAGTCTACCAAACCGGTTGGATTCATTGTACAGTAATGTATAATTCAGTGTGAATGAAGGTGCCAGAATGTAGTCCCCAGATGTTCCCCAATATTAAGCTGAAAATAATGTGTTTTTCAGCTATTGTTCCTCTGCCATAAGGCTGTTAAAGCAAGATGCACATAAATGCCTATTTGAAGGAGTGCCAAGCCACCATACAAACATAGTAGTGCCCTGTCAAAAATGTTTGAAAACAGTATTCTGTCCTATTACTGTTGAAAAAATTTAAACAAACAGAGGAGTGAGTTGTTCCAAATCTAGCAGTAGCAGACCCACAAGCTCTAGCATGGTTCAGGTTGTATTTGCCTGTCAATTATAATTCTTCACAAGAGTTGAAGTCTTGGTTGTTTTGAATCACTTCTGCTAAAACTGTATACGAGTTTTCAGCCTGAATGTCAGTTCCTTTACCAAAACACAGGTTTAATATGTTAAGCTGTTTTTAATTATACAGCAGCACTAACATAATGTGGACCTGGTTTCAGATGATATTTTTTTTTGCCAAGCTCTAGGCAAAGAAAAAAATGGCTTAATTAAATTTGAAAAAAAAGAATAGAGGAAGGAAATTCAGGCAGTTAATCCTTATATGAACAGAGTTAGTTTAGTAATGCTACAAGGAAAACCACAGAGAAATTCAGAAAGGGAAAAAAATGGTTCTTGAGCAAGGATGTTACCGTTAAAAAATTGTACAATATACATAAACACATGCAGCACTATATAAAATGATTAAAACATAATTTCAACCTGAGAAACTTCCAATCTAAATAAGAAGACAAATAATAGACAAAGCCCTAGTCAGCAGATCAGGTGAGGGACAATGTGGAGATTTTTGATGGCAGTCACTGAAAAGAGGTAATTATGGGGAAAAGAGAGTGAACTCAAGAGAAAGAGAGATGAGATGGGAAAAGGCAATAAAAGTTAAATGATTGGGAAAAGTGTTAGGGGAGAAAGGCTGTGGTGGCCTAATGGAAAGAGAAGGGAAATTTGGTAGGACTGGAAAATGAAATTAGCAGCAGGGTTTCAGACTGACCAGAAGGGGAAGATCAGAGATAGGAATACAGTGAAAGGCTTGAGTAATCTAAGCAAGTTACAACCTATATAGATGGTAGATGGGCAAGACCATTAACAGGTTCTTTTTGGTGGCTATTCAACAAGTAACAGAAGTCGGCAAAAACTTCTGATTTGTGGAATTCCCCTCTCCACTTATCACGTGATACATCTTTACATCTGACCTTCCAGGCCCCTGCCTGCGTCTGTGCTGTTTTTTACAGTTTGGCTCATGAGCGCATTATTTTCAAATACCGCAGTCAATTTTCAGTCCTAAAACAGCGGGGAAAACCTTCATTGAAATCGGCCTCAAGTCATCTAAAATGAAGGCCTGGGTGTAGAATTATTGCATCATTTGTGCATTTGTGTTTCATTTCCATTTCATTAAAGGGTATATTTGTAGAGACTTCTACTCCATTCTGTTTTTTCAGGCAGCCTCCTCTGGGGATGTTTTCAACCTATGACTCCAAAGAAGCACCACTGCATGCCACCGTTCTTTCCTCGCAATACAAAACTTAATTATTACTGCTACTCTTAAACCCAAAGCCTCTGTCCAATTGCATTAGTTGAGTCATAAACGTCATAAACAGCTGTTAAATCAGAGCAGCATACACAGTCATTCGTGTCTCTTCACCTCTGCTATGACTAAAACACAATGCTGACAGCTTGAAAATGAGATTGTTTACTGTTTTACCAATGTTGTTGTTACTGCTTCTGCTGCTCTCCTTCATCTTTTAAACCAATTGGAAGCTATGTCAAGGCCTGTAGTAAATATAAATTCTTTTAACTTTCTCTGGATATCATTATGTCGTATTTTTAATCAGTCTTATTTTGGGGCCTCACGCTTCTAGAAGGATGTGTACAGGTGGGAGTCCAGCAGAAAGCTGCAAAAATGAATAGAGGCCTGGGAAGCATGACCTGTAAGGAAAGGCTGAAAGAATTAGGATTATTTAGTTTGATGGAGAGGCAACTGAGGTGGGATTTGATGACAGTCTTCAGATACCTGAAGGGTGATTATATAGAGGCTGGAGATAGACTGTGCTCTGTGGCCACAGAGCACAAGACAAGAGGCAATGGACTCAAGGTGCAGCAGAAGACATTTAGGTTGGAGCCTCAATCAGCTTTCTGATTGAGAAGGCAGTGAAGCACTGGAACAGCATACTTTGAGAAGTTGTGAAATCTTCATTTCTGGACATTTTCAAGGGTAGGATAGACAGATACATGGCTGGGATGGTTTTTGTCAGGGATGATCCTACCCTGATTAGGGAGCTGGACTAGATGACTTCCCAAGGTCCCTTCTAACTTTACAATCCTGTAATCCTATAATCTACTAAGAGTTAGGAGAGAAAGAGACTTCATGCAATTAGATGAACTGCTGTACTGGGCTATCAGTATTTCACTTCCATTATCTACTTACTTCCGTATAAGAGATCTCCAGCCTCATTTTAGTCTTGATGCTTTCCACTAAGGCCATTGTTATTACACTTTGCTTTGTTCAGGACAGGTCAAAACTTAAATGAAAACATTCTTTCCTTAGACTGCTATAACAAATCAAAATGTTCTGGGACTGGAGAGCCTCGTGATATGTGTTCTTATGCAATGAAGATGCTGTACAAGGCATTTCATTTCTGGATAGCTGCAGAAAGTAATATGCAAGATGCAGGTGAATACATTAATCTCTCAGAATTGCACAACTAAAATGTCATTCTTCATTGAGATCCCAGCATAGTGTAGCTTCTCTGACAGATAATATATGCAGCTGATATATCCTATACTGGTGCTAATACATTTCTTGTTTGCCAGCATTGTACAAAACATACAGGAAAACAAAATTGCGGTCTCAAGTATTTACCATATACATTATATAAGGATACAGTCAGTATATACTCTTGTACATGCCTGTCTAGCTCATAGATAATACACAGTGCATGTGGGGAAACTGGAGTTTTACAGATACAAATATACCAGTGCTCATATAAACAGTATATAAACATGCAGTTATAAATATAATCTAGTATGTATAGGTGTTATATGGAAGAAAGCTGGAAAATCCTGTTTCCCTACAAAAACTGGAGAGTGAGATTTGCAATGTTTTCCTCCTGCTACATAGATTCAAGACGATGTATATTGTAGTGTGTTATCTCCTGCAGGAATAATGTTCACTTTTCAGCAGTCTTCACTGAACACACACCCACATACACGCTGGATGGTGTGTACAGTCATTGTATTCAGAGATATTTTGAAATCATTTATGTCTCTTTATGAGAGAACACTATGTTTCAGGAAAAATAAAAGTCTTGAGAAATGCACAACATTTCCCTCTTTATTTCAGTCTCCCGGCTCCTCCTCATGACACAATAATCTCCCATGTCCCACAGAACTGCTTGTGAAGACTAGTAAAGTCACTCAGACAGAATGGCGAACTCCCTGTTTGCTCAGGCAGAGCATTCGGTACTGCTTTAACACAGCTACAATTTCTTGATGGACCAGAGTCTGATAAGCAGAGTATACATCAAATTTGTGACATCATATGGTAGTGGAGCTGCTAAGAGCAGTGCACTTGAAAGTCAGAAATAACCAGCTTTCAGAAGCTTTTAAAATACATTCTGTAGAATTGCATTTAAGCTCTTTTAGACAGAAGGGAGCCAATCTTGAAAGAATCTGCCCATAAAGATCCCATAAAAGAGATCCAGATAAGCATGGTAGTAGGAAGAAAGAGCAGTACCCATGTTTTCTTTAAATGTATCCATGAACAAGAATCGTAGACTGCTAGGGTTGGAAGGGACCTCAGGAGAGCTAGGCAGGATCATCCTTGACTAAACCATCCCAGACAAGTGTTTGCCAAACCTGCTTTTAAAAGCACCCAAGGATGGAGATTCCACAACCTCCTGGGTAGCCTGTTCACATTTTTTACTACCCTCATGTTGGCACTGGATTTATGACCCAGATACTAGGACGAAATGGCACCATTTCATTTTGACTTTGGTTTTGACATTTCAGTGGAACAGTGTTTCATTTTGAATTTCATTTAGTTTTGAAGCACTGTTCTGTTTCGTTTCGTTGAAACTGTTTCAACGTTTTGCCCATAGGCTATAAGCTTCATGGGGAAGCACAGAACTGCCTATAGCTTTGTTATTTCTTGGCAGATTTAGATGAAAAGAGCAGAGATAGTAGCCCCTTCCAAGAGCATGAATCCTGCCAAGTTTCAAGAAGATAGGTGTAGGAGTTTCTGGGAAACTGTACCTCAAGCTGCTGCCAAGCAAAACTCATGTCATGTGTGTTTGTTAAGGCACAGCAGGGTAAAAACTGCAGGGATGGTATCCCGTTATATGGCCATGAAGCCTGCCATATTTTAAGGAGATTGATGCAGGGGTTGCTGGGAAACTGCACCTGAAACTACTGACGAGCAAAACTCATGGTGTGTGACTGTGTGTGTTAAGGAACAGCAGAGTGAAAACTGCAGGCATGATAGCCCCTGCTGAGGCCATGAAGCTTGCCAAGTTTCAAGGAGATAGGTGCAGGGCTTTCTGGGAAACTGCACCTCAAGCTGATGACAGCAAAACTCGTGACAAAAGTGACTAAATGTGTGTGTTAAGGCATAGCTGTTTTTCCATCCCTACCCCACAGCATTGGGATTGGAAAGGACCTCAGGGAAAGATCACAGTCACTGGCTAGCTACACATGTGAATATTAGAGCAGTCCTTCCCCCCTATCCCCCCTCCCTCTCCTTAATTTCTGTTTGCCTGCAAGCAAACCCAGCTTCAAAACTCGAAATGTTTAGAAACATTTTAAATGTTTTGACTGCCTTTGTTTTGTTCTGAGGCTGCTTTGAAGCCTTTCGTTTAATTTTGATTTTGCTGGTTTGAGCTTGAAACCAGTTGAAACAGCATCAAAATGAAACACCTAGCAAAATTTTGCAGAGCCCTACCAGATACCTTGTTCCAGGCAGACCCAAACCGTCACACCAAGCATGACCTTTCCATTTAATAATAGGTGAATTTTATTGGACAGTGATAGCAGATAAGATTAATACAGTCCTTGAGCTATGATCAGGGTCAAAGTCAATTTGGCCAGTACACAAGCTTCACCCTGAGGTTATCTCTTGAGTGTCAGATGTCAGCAGCCTGGAGGTCAAAGGCTGAGGTCCACCCCCTGTAATGGAATGGGTGAGATGGGCTGGTGGTGGGCTCTGTCCATAGTAGCCTGGGGTTCCCCTCTCATGGACCTTTGCTGCTCTGAAATCCTTCCTTTTGTATTCTTTCTTCCCTCTGATGACTCTTCATCTCTGGGCATCATTGATTGGTTTCCCTGTGGTTGTCAGACTATCCACATTCTGTCCTGTCAGATCGTATGCACACATCCTAATTTGGGCTTTTACTGGTCTCTCCTAATTTGGTCCATCTACCAAAACTGGAAATCCCAAGGGCTCTGCAGCTAGTCACTGTGACCTGCAGAGTCCCTTATCTCTGTTATGGAACTGTATGTGTCTTCAATTTCCTAGCTTGTGTGTCTGCTGCTGCTTGTCTGTGTCAGACACAGCCGGCCTTGAAGGAAACTCATCACAAACAGGCTTTTAGAAATCAGTTAACCCTTGCCATTGCCTTTGACCATTGCTCTAATACAATATCTCCTTTACCTACAAGCCAGTTCCCAAAAGCAAATCTCTAAATACTATTTTCTAGCCATTATGTCATAGCAAGAAGTGTCTTCTTAATATCCAACCAAAAGTTTCATTGCTGCAATTTAAGACCGGTGTTCCTTGTCTTGTTCTCTGCAGCCACAGAAAATAGTCTCCATCTTCCGCATAACTGCCTTTCAGGTATTTGAAGATTGTTATATCCTCCTCTGTTTTCTCTTTTCCTGATCAATTAATCCTAGTTTGTTCAGCCTGTCCTCATACATCATGTTTCCCAACCCTCTAATCATTTTGTTACAGTCTGCCCGACTCTTTCAATTTTTTCCACTTCTTTCTTCAAGTGAGGGTTCCAAAACTGGACTCAGTATTCCAGGTGAAATCTTACAAGTGAAAAATAGAGCAGGAGTACAACTTCCCTTGATTTGTAAGCGATGCTTTTATTAATACAATCCACTAAACTATTGGCCTGTTTGCAAGAAAACTGTTGTTTCATGGTCCATTGTGACCTCCAAATCCACCGCCCCCTCCTTTTTTGAGTATTGCAGCCTAGACAATCATTCCCCAGTCTGTATTGCCCAGTCTCCCAAAGAACTAGTATTCCTTGCATAACACCAGATGAGATTACCATACTGAATGGGAGAGTGAGTGACAGCTTAAAAAATTAAGAATGGCTATAATAAACTGAACTAATACCATATATTTCCTGGAATGTATTGAAGGGATGCTGCAAGTATGGTTACTGGCACTGAACTGGATGCTTTCAAATACTGTATTTTCAGGAACACCATTCAGGGTTGGAATTATCAACTAAATTTAATAGAACTTTTTGCAAGACCTCAAGAACGCTAAGAGTTTGGGGGTTATATTAGGGGGAAATATTTTAGAATAATTTAATTTGTCTCCATTAAAAATAGGTTTACTAGAAAATAGTTCAGAATTCAGTTTAGTGTGGTTTAATTTCATAAAGCTATACCGTTTCATCAAAATAAGTCCTTGGTTGCCTCATAAAGCAGTAGTCACTGCAATAACTTCAGTGACTCTGTTTCGTATATGTTAATAATAGACATGTTTCATGTAGGTATTCATTCATACAAAGAGCACACAGTACCCGTTGTGTGTGCTTTTTCCCTTTCTCCCATAGATATTAATTCTATTTCAGTTATGAAAGGTTTGAAAAGGGAACATAATCACTGAATATGTCACAAACATGCCAATTCTGCAATAAACAGTGATAGAGTAACCTGGCAAATTGGTAAGTTGTGATAAAACCCCCAAGATGTAACACTATCAAGTCCTACCACACTATTGTGCCCCCCTCCCCCGCTCCGTACTCATTGATTTTTAAGGCACTGTGCATGACTGTTAAATCAATGATAGTCTGTCACAAAAAATGTTGACTAAACGGGCTACGTTACTAGGGTCAACTACAAATTAACCCAAAGGGTAAACTCAAAGGTAGTGCAGGAGTTCAGAAAAAGAAATAGCAGATGTTGTAAAATATGGCTACAATGTAACAGGTGTTAGAAAATGTGTATCATCGTTTTCTCTTGTTCCACTACTTGTTCATCTTCATGAACTCTGTGACTGAGGAGCATTTTACATATGAGATATATTTGAGATATGGATGGTATAGATAGATATAGAAATATAGATATCTATATATATTCAATACAGATGTGAAGGGATGAAAGTAAGATAGGCAATAAGGATGAAAAGGATGTGGGGTGATAGCATGATGGGATGTGAGAATCAGATGGGACAGAATAATTAAATACACCGTTTGACTCTTATTTGAGGTTTGAAGTAGTATACTAGCATGTGTCTTACCTTTGTAAAATTTCTGCCTTCTTACGTTTCACAGTTTCTGTAAGCTCCAGAAAGGAAAATGTCAAGGTATTTTTTATGCTTTATTAAATTATCAATACATGTTCAAGGAATTCAGATGTAGTTATGACACTATTTCCAAGGAGTATATAATCTGAGGGCCTAGTTTTACCAATTTTTATATCACTGGGTTAACCGGTCTCTCACAGTAGCAAGCAAAACATTCAATGATATAAAAGTTGGCTTACTTGTGTGAATAGTTGCATTGACTTCATGGGAGCTGCAAAAAAACAGTGGGGCTATTCACAGAAGTTATAACTGTTGGGTAGCAAGTGTTTGCAGGATCAAGTCCTTAAGTATCAGCTTTGATCTCAACATCAGTGTGAACCTTTCTGTTTATATCAGTAGATATAGAATCAAGCCCTACTTTTATTATACCAGGATTTGGGTGAATAATTTGTAATGATTCATTAGGTAAAAAATACTTCTTTCTCTGGTTGTGAATTGTGTGCAATCCCTTGAATGTATTTGTTCTTCTTGGAGGATATCAGCAGTGGTGGCAGTCGCTTGGTTCAAGGTTGATCCCTACCATGGCTCATTGATGGATCTTGCAGTGACTTAAGAGTCCAATCCATGAGCAACAGATCTGTCCCCAGAAGGTGCAGGTCTTTCCACAGGCTGTAGGCCAGGATTTCTCTTCTGGTCTTTCCTCTGCTCTCTCTTATCTGCTTTAAGGGTAAGACACTTTACCTCAAAGTGGGCTATCACTTGGTTGAGATTGCGATGCCATTGAGGTCACTTAGCAGTCAGACTCCTCCCAGCTCTTGATGTTGCTCCTGTTTCATCAAGGTATGCCTTCAGATCATTGGAGGATATACTGTTCTACTTTCATGCAGCCCAGAGTAAAAGGTAGAACAGAGCCAAACCATGCTAGGGAGGAGTTTTGGGGCATGTGCTTTCTGCAGCTCTTTCAAATACAGGGAAACAGCTAAAGCTACATCCTTTGATTGTGTCTTGTTTCCCCTTCATACTGATCATGTTCCATAGACTAGAGCAGGGGTTTTCAACCTTTTTAAAGGAGTGTACCCCTTTTGGTGGGTACCCCTTCTAGAGTGTACCCCCTTCCAGATGCGGGGGGGAGGCTGACGGCTAGCTAGATATGAAGTTGGCAGCATGCGCATTACAGAGTAGCAGTGTGCAGTGGCACAGAGTGGTGAATGGCAGTGGGGGGGGCAGGGAGCTCAGTGGCCGCTGCCATTGCTGCAGTTTACCACTCAGCACCACCATCGTGCGCTGCTTCCGTGTGCCACAATGCGTACCCCTGGTTGACAACCCCTGGACTAGAGAGAAGGTCATGGCTACACAGTGCTTGTGTCCTGGCACAACACATCAACTTAATTTCTAGAAATCCTGTTTATGTAGTTTCTCGGTCCTGTGTCCCCATGTAAGGGCCTGTCAGAATCTATCCCAGAAGCATTTTATAAATGATTCTTGTCTCCAGATCAATCTCAAAGAACTTTGTTTCCAATATTCTGCTTTGGAAATTCAACTTCCGATAATTAGTTTTACTAGTAGACATACGTCACACTATATTATTTCTGTTATTTGATTATGTGAATTTAAATTTTTCCTCGTGTTTTAGGTCAAAATGTTCATTTACTGAAGAAAGAGATTTTCTAAACTTCTCCAACATTCCAAATTTTGAATAAAAACCAAGGTGGAACAAAATAGGCTTATTCTTTTTCAAACAGCCCATCCTGTTTTTTGTACAGCTGTGCTTGTGAGTCCCTATCATTTGGCCAAAGTCCATATGAAAAGACAGGTTGGGGTAAGACATGACTCATTACTTGTAACCAAGGCACTGCTAAGACCCATAGAGCAACAGACCTGACCCTGTTCTTTGTTTCCAAATTCTGGAAAATTTTAACAATCAATAGATGCAAGTTACTTCATCTGAAATTTATCATAAATCAGAAAAAATAAATTGACCATGGTGATAGTCTTCTTTGAATTTATATTAGCATAATCTGCATCTATAGCATCTTCAGCAATCCTTCGCAGTCAGGGATGATTGTTTTCTGTGATTGTCTTAGCTGTGGGTCTGAAGATGGCTGATAAGGCCAATCTGGGATTGACAGACACTGTTGGAACTTGGCCATGTATTTTCTTGTGGGTTGGGCTGGCTCTGGATTCTTGCAGTTTCTCCTGCTCCCAATTTTTTGTCTCCTATTGTAAGGTTTCAAAATACTAAGATCCTTCCTCAGTACAGCAGACTCTTCCTCCATTTATGGTGGTTGTTGGTGGTAGTCCTCCACAAGTTGATATTGATGTTACATTTTTCAAGTTGGCCTTGAAGACATTCTTGAAGCATTTTCTCTGCCTTCCACTTGAGCATATGCCTTTACTGAGCTGGGAGAATAAAGTTTGCTTCAGGAGTCTGGAGTTGGACATCTGGATGATATGGCTGGCTCAGCAAAGTTGATGTTTGATGAGCATTGCCTTTATGCTAGTGGTGTTTCCTTGCGAGAGAACACTAATGTTGGTGCATCTAATTCGAAGGATCTTCTGCAGGGAACATTGATGGTACTTCTCCAGCGACTTGAGGTGTCTCCTGTACATTAGCCACATCTCAGCTTCATACAATAAGGTGGGGATCACAACTGTTTCATAAACCATGAGCTTAGTTTCAGTACTGTAGCCATCTTCAAACAGCCATTTCCTCAGGTGGCCAAAGGCTGCACTTGCACTTTTATGGTGATGTTGGATTTCTTCGTTGTTGCCAGCCTTCTGTGAGAGACAGTTTCAAAGGTACAGGAAATACTCAACATCCTCCAGAATCTCACTGTAAATCTGAATGACCAGAGATGAGGACTGCTCATTAAGAGGTTGTTGATGGAGGACCTTAGTCTTCTGAATGTTAAGCATCAGTCTGTACAGTATTCATAACTTTCTCCCATCTCAAAAGAGATGGACCTTTGAGGCAATTACTTTCTCAACAGACTCCAGAGGTCATAATTAAGAATTGGATCCTAATTTTATAGGTCAGGACTGTCTGTGTTCCACACTCTTGAAATTCAGGAAAAACAGATTTGTACCCAAATCAAAATCCTATTTTATGACTCTGGTTCATATTTATTGTCTATTCTTTAGCATCAGTATTTCTTTCTTGGTTTGGCTGCCGAATCTGCAACACTTAATGCTTCCCCCTGAATACAGATCTGCTGTCGCCTGTGGAGCTGTTGTCAATAGTACTTTCCGTGAATCAGCCTGTACAGGATGGCTCACTGGATGATTTTAGTGTACCCTTTCCCTGGAGCCCAAATGGTCTTTGCTACCATATGCTTACTTTGCTGGCCTGAGGGAGCAAGTGTTCTAAATTTGCATCTACAACCTGACTTATACTTGCTGGCATTACTAGCCTTTGTCAAAGATGAACACTTCAAACGAAGAAACCAAAGCACTAAAGCTGTAAGGTTGTGTCAGCTATCTTATCCTTTTGTAAATTAATGAATTACTCGTGCATTAATTTATTGCACGTGTTGTACTTTATTTCACTTACTGCGCTTATTTATTTTGAGGCACACTCCCTGAAACTTCCTTGGTTACTAAACATTTTTGTCCCTCTTCTTGGAAATATAACTCCACAGTGATCATCCAATTTTACTTTCTTTGCCTGGGGACCTTCCAGTTCCATAGCTTAATAGTCCTGTATAAAATAGGCAATTCACCTTGCTTTGAGTGAACGCAGATGAAATAGTCAACTGATGAGACAAATGCCATCTTTCAGACAGTCCTGAACAAAAGACTAGGTATTTCCCCATTCACCCACAAATACTATTAATGTTGCACAGGAGCAGTGATATCTAAAGGGAGAATAGAAGTAATATCTAAAAGAAAAGAAAAGAGAATTATTTTAAAGCAAATATAAAATATGCTGAACCCCCTGTACTGCTGCCTGTGATGTTACAGACTGTATTCTTATCCTAACAAACAGTCACCCTTGGGATTTATAAACCAGTACCTGCAGGCTCACTAAAGGCACCATCTTATAAGTTGTAGCCAGAAAGAACTGCCATCCTTAAAACTAAAAAGACAGTGTCCCTTCATATTACATTCATATGAGCTATACAGTAGGTAACATCAGCAAGGACAATTGCCACAGAGACATCTATATCTATAGATATAAATATCTATTTCTGTATAGAATATTTTACTTTTGGTAAGATCACACTGAAGAAAAGAAGCCCCACAGATTTAAAACAATTAGTTTATGTGCCTAAAACTGTAAAATATGCAGCTTATTAGATTTCACAACCATGCTTTCTATAGCCCTCATTATACAGTTGTAAAATGCTGAAGGCTGCCAGCTTGTTCTATTGTCTATGTGCTGTGCAGAAGACAGTTTTCTCCTATGCATAGCAAGCACCTTCCAGACTTTTAGAGCTCCAAATTTACATACAATATATTTTTTTCCATTTGCTTCACATTACAGAGGCTCATTAGAATGACACATGAGCAATCTGAAAACATTGTCATGTCCCAGTGCATGTTCTGGGTATTCAGTTTTTCAAAAAAAGTTTTTGACTGGTGCCTGGCTTTTTTTTGGTCATTATATTATTTTTTGGCAACATTTCATTAGCTATCTAAACTGTTTACACAACAGGGTACTAAAATGCAATATATTTTCAAGTTTTGAAACAGCAACCTAATTTCTACTTACATTTGTATGAAACTATCATAACCCCTTTGTGATCAATATCTATTAGTAGCAGAATCCTGCTTGTGGAGATGTGAAAAGACTCTGGCCCAAAACATACTTTAAAAAAAAAAAAAAAACCCTGGGAAAGTAAGGCATACGTCTAAAATGCTGAGTTGTAGAGATACTCTCCTTAAACAAGGGGTGGGCAAAGTGCGGCCTGTGGTCCAAATGCGGCCCGCCAAGCCATTCTGTCGAGTTCCCGGGGCCCCTAAAAAATTTAGAAAATTAATATTTATCTGCCCCTGGCTGCCTGTCATGCAGCCCTCAATGACTTGCCAAAACTCAGTAAGCGGCCCTCCACTGGAAGTAATTGCCCATCCCTGCCTTACACCCATGTTCAGGGCCTAGAACCGAGCAGTGAGAATTTACTTTCGGATTGTAAATTCTTTGGGGCAGTCAGTCGTGCTGTAATACTTTCAGCATGAAATTTCTGTCAAAATCCCAGAGTAGTCTTTTGCCTCATGTATATTTTAAATTAGTTTAGAAATGAAAGAATATGACACACGTTGGTTGTAGAATGTCTGCACTTTATGGAAAATATATACCGTTTGGGTGTATGTGTACACATAACAACTACAGTCGCAGCAAGCATCTCTTTTAAAATCATAATAGCACCACATACAGATAAATTACTGAGAGAGTCATATAAATTGCAACTGGAAGTACTACCTCATTAGTTCATCTCTCCCTCTTTATGGGATTTTCCTTTAGAATATATTATCCAGTACTGTGTGCAGTAGTGTGAACTCTTTCAAGTGATGAGGATTCTGCTATTTCCCTTGGGGAACCATTCCTCATTCGATTAGATCTCATTGTGAGGAAGTTCTTTTTCTGCCAGTTAGGCTAAATTTTCCTAATTTCAGCACATTGATCCTAGTTTTATCCCTTCTAAGAGACTGAATAATAGCTCTTCTCCAGCTGTCTAGCTGTGTACTTATATGGCCTTGACCATATCTATGTAATTCCCAGTTGTAAAGTATGTGCAGTCGTAAAGTATATTCTCTCACTTCTCCACCTGTAGAGCTAATGCAGTGCCAAATTCTGCACATAGGATTGGCATACCCTCTTCAGTTTAAATCCCTTTTCTGGCTCCCTCCTCTCAGTTAAACCAACATAAGCTCCCTATCTTCATTTCCAAGGCCCAACATGATATATCCATACTGCATCCATCATCTGCCGTTCACTACTGAGATGTTACCTCTTACTCAGAAATGATGCCAGCCTCCATTGGACACCTGCTTCATTTTCAAACAAGTATCTTTGTACTTTTTCAGTGCTCTCCATAAACCATGGAGGAAGGTGTTTTGTGATCCTCTCTGAAAAACACCTAAGTATTCCTGTTTTTTGTGATGTTAACAAAAGACCTAGGCCACTGGTTTGCACTGATGCTGCCCAGTGCTGTGCTGTTTCTTATCTGCCCTGTCAGACTGTATCTGTATGCTGTCTCTTATCTTAGATTGTAAGCTGGGGTGGGGGCAAGAGCTGATTATTTCTGTCCTATATTTGTACAGCACCTAGCACAATAAGATTTGGTCCAACAATAAAAATGATCAGGAACTGATTTAGGAGGAAAAATGTTAATAACTATAGGATGGATCATGTAAACATTTATATGTACCAAGATATATTATTTTAAATTCCAAATCATATTTCAAATCATAGAAAATTAAGGTTGAAAGGGGCCTCAGGAGGTCATCTAGTTCATCACCCTGCTCAAAACAGGACCATCCCCACTATAATATTCCAGCCAAAGCTTTGTCTAGCCAGGTCTTAAACACCTCCAAGGATAGAGATTTCACAACCTCCCTGGGCAATCTGTTCCAGTTCTTTACTACCTTCCTCATGAGAGAGTTTTTCCTAATATCTGAATTCAATTCCTTTGCTGCAATGTGAGATCATTGCTCCTTGTTGTGTTGTCTGCCACCACTGAAAACAGTCTATTTCCATCCTCTTTTAAACCCCCCTTCAGGTAGTTGAAGGTTGCTATTAAATCTCCTCTCAGTCTTCTCTTCTCCAGACTAAATAAGCCCAGTTCCCTCAGCCTCTCCTCATAAGTGATGTCCTCCAGCCCCCTCATCATTTTTGTCACCTTTCGCTGGACTCTCCTATTTGTCTACATCCTCTCTGTAGTGTGGGGCCCAAAACTGGACATAGTACTCCAGATGTGGCCCTACAAGTGCTAAATAGAGGGGAATAATCACTTTCTTTGATCTTCTGGCAGTGCTTTTACTAATGTAGCTCAAAATGCCATTAGCCTTCTTTGCAATAGGCTTTTGCATTTGTCCTTATTGAACCTCATGAGATTTCTTTTGGTCCTCCAAAATGTTGAGGTTTCTCTGAATCCTCGCCCTACCTTCCACCATATCTACTGCTCCCCCCAGCTTGGTGTCATCTGAAGACTTGCTGAGGCATAATCTCATCTTCCAGGGTGTTGTTAAAGATATTAAATGAGGCAGGTCCCAGGGCTGACCCCTGAGGCACTTCACTGATAGTTTCATAGTTTCTAGGGTCAGAAGAGACCTGAGCAGATCATCTAGTCTGACCCCCTGCCATGGCAGGAAAGAATACTGGGGTCAAACAACCCCAGCAAGATGTGCATCTAACCTCCTCTTAAACACCCCCAGGGTAGAAGCCTGCACCACTTCTCTTGGAAGTTGGTTCCAGACCCTAGCTGCCCTGACCGTGAAGTAGTGCCTCCTGATATCTAACCTAAACCTACCCTCTGCCAGCTTGTGACCGTTATTCCTGGTCACTCCTGGCGGTGCTGGGGGAACAGTGACTCCCCCAATGCCTGCTGATCCCCCCTGACTAGTTTATAACAGGCCACAAGATCCCCCCCTCATCCTTCTCTTTTGGAGGCTGAACAGGTTCAGGTCCCATAGCCTCTCCTCATAGGGCCTGCCCTGTTGTCCCCTGATCATACGAGTGGCCCTCCTCTGGACCCTCTCCATGCTGTCCGCATCCCTCTTGAAGTGCGGCGCCCAGAACTGGATGCAGTACTCCAGCTGTGGCCTGACCAGTGCCGCATAGAGGGGGAGGATCACCTCTTTAGACCTGCTTGAGATGCATCTGCGGATGCATGACAAGGTGCGGTTGGCCTTCCTGACTGCCTCTCCACACTGCCGGCCCATGTTCATCTTGGAGTCAGTGATGACCCCCAGATCCTTTTCCGCCTCCATGCTGACAAGAGGGGAGTTCCCTAACCTGTAGGTATGGTGCCGGTTGTTCCTCCCGAGGTGCATCACCTTGCACTTGTCTGTGTTGAAACCCATCCTATTCTCGTCCGCCCACCCTTGTAACCTGTCCAGGTCTGATTTCAGCCTGTTGCATCCTTCCAGTGTGCCCACGTCCCCCCACATCTTAGTGTCATCAGCAAATTTGAACAGGGTGCTTTTTACCCCCTCGTCCAAATCGCTGATGAAGATGTTGAACAGTGCGGGCCTGAGCCCTGCGGAACCCCACTGCCCACGTCCTTCCAGGTTGAGAAGGACCCATCCACTACGACCCTCTGGGTGTGGCCCTCCAGCCAGTTGGCGACCCATTTGACTATGTGGGTATCTACACCACAGCCCCCCAGTTTCTTAATGAGAGCGGGGTGAGAGACAGTGTCAAGCCTTCTGGAAGTCCAGGAAGACTATATCCACTGCTACCCCTGCATCTAATGATCTGGTGAGCTGATCGTAAAAGGCCACCAGGCTGGTCTGACAGGACCTGCCACTGATGAACCCATGTTGGTTCCCCCTAAGCATGCAGTCCCCTGCTTGCCCCTCCTGGATGTGTGCCAACATAATTTTCTCGAACAGCTTGCCTAGGATCGAGGTAAGTCTAACCGGCCTATAGTTTCCCGGGTCCTCCTTCCTGCCTTTTTTGAAGATGAGGACCACGTTGGCCCTCTTCCAGTCCTCCGGTACCTCACCAGAGCACCACGAGTGCTCGTAAAGTTGTGCCAGGGGACTTGCAATGACCTCGGCTAGTTTCTTTAGAACTCTAGGGTGGAGATCATCCGGGCCGGCTGACTTGAATACGTCCAACCGCTCCAGAAGCTCCCTAACTAAATCCTTGCTAACCCATGGCCGAGGTGTGCCTCCCCTGGGGCCCGAGGGGGGCCCAGCAGGGAGGTGGCTGTTCTGGTCCTTACTTAGGAAGACGGAGGCAAAGAAATCGTTAAACATGTTAGCTTTGTCGTCTGATGTGACAACCAAGTTTCCCATCGCATCCTGCAAGGGCCCCACATTACCCGGGACCTTGTTTTTACCCCCTGTGTATTTAAAGAAGGGCTTCTTATTGTCCTTAATCTGGGAAGCTAGTCCCAGTTCCATCTCTGCCTTGGCCTTCCTAACTACCCCCCTACATCCCCAAGCAACTACAGAATAGTCCTCCCTGGTGATGAACCCTTCTTTCCATTGGGTGTAAGCCTCATTTTTAGCAAGGAGACATTCCCGGATGTTTTTGGTGAGCCAGGGAGGCTTGTGTGCTCTCCTTCTCCCTTTGATCTCTTTGATGCTGGCTGCCAACTAGACATTGAGCCAATGTTTGCTATCCTTTGAGCTTAACAATCCAACCAGTTTTATATCCATCTTACGATCCGTTCAACCAACCCATACTACTTAAGCTTGCTTGCAAGAATGTTGTGGGAGACTGTATCAAAATCATTGCTAAAGTCAAGGTATATATTGCCCACTGCTCTTCCCGCATTCACAACGCGTGTCATCTCATCAAATAAGGCAATCAGGTTGGTCAGGCATGACTTGCCCTTGATTAATCCATGCTGACTGTTCCTAATCACCTTTTTCTCTAGGTACTTAGAAATGGATTCCTTGAGGACCTATTTCATGATTTTTGCAGGGACTGAGGTGAGACTGACCAGAGAGTAGTTTCCCAGATCTTCTTTCTTCCCTTCCTTAAAGATGGGCACTATATGTGCCTATTTCCAATCATCTGGGACCTCTCCTGGTCACTTTGAGTTTTCAAAGATAAGGGCCAGTATCTCTGCAATCACATCAGTCAACTCCTTTAGCAGCTTCTTCTGCATCACATCCAGCCCCATGAACTTGTACACATCCAGCTTTTCTAAATAGTCCCTAACTTGTTTTTTCAGCACTGTCAGCTGCTCGCCACTTCCCCAAACTGTGCTTCCAGGTGCAATAGTCTCGGAGCTGACCTTGCCTATGAAGACTGAGATAAAAAGGGCATTGAGCACTTTAGCCTTTTCCACATCATGTGGTACTAGGCTGTCTCCCCTGTTCAGTAAGGGACCCGCACTTTCCCTGATCTTCCTGTTGTGGTTGAGATACTTGTAGAAACCCTTCTTGTTATCCTTCATGTCCCTTGCTAGCTGCAAACTCCAGTTGCACTTTGGCCTTCTTGATTTCATCCCTGCATGCCAAAGCAATGCTTTCATACTCATTCTTAGTTGTTTGTCCAAGTTTCCACCTATAAGCTTCCTTTTTGTGTTTTAGCTTACTGAAGAGTTCCCTGATAAGCTAAGCTGGTTTTCTGCCCTACTTGCTAGTCTTCCTGTGCATTGGGATGATTTCTTCCTGCTCCGCCAGGAAGATTTCTTTAAAATACAACCAGCTCTCCTGGACTCCTTTCCCCGTCAGACTGGCCTCCCAGGGGATCGTGCCCATCAGTTCCCTGAGTGAATTAAAGTCTGATTTTCTGAAGTCCAGAGTCCTTACTCTGCTGCTCTCCATCCTTCCTTTCCTTAGGATCCTGCTGTCCAAGTTACCATCCACTTCTACATTTCTTACCAATTCTTCCCTGTTTGTGAGCAGCAGGTCAAGATGAGCGTGGCCCCTAGTTGGCTTCTCCAATACTTGTACTAGGAAGTTGTTATTCTGGGAATACCTGGATACACGATTCCATGCATTGTGAATTTAATATAATCCCCCTCCCCCCAATCTCTTTGTATGAATTAAATATACTGCATTCATCTTGACGCATTTAAAACTTTAAAAAAATGAAAAAGAAAAGAGTAAGTTCCTTCAGCTTCAAGGCAGCGATAATTTACATGTCAAGAAGTTATACAGGTTTTTATGAGATTATTGCAGTGTTATTCAATAAAAAATAGTTACCATGACAACAACTGTCATGCTACCTGTGAGATTATAGAAAAGAAGGATAGTCAGGCAAAGGCTTCATTTTGGAAAGAACACTTCTCTGACCTAGTGAATGCAAACAACATGTTGTTTTGACCATCAGTGACTGTACAGCTATCATCAGCCAGACTAAAATTCTAGTTCAAGATTTTAAGTGGGGTTTTTTTTTTAAGAGCCTTGACTCTCATAAGAAAACTTAACAGTTGGTAAACAATAACAAGTTTTTTTAATGCAAATATACCGTTTGTGTTCTGCCAAATCACTGATTGGTTCTCCAAAAGCAACTGGAAATTTCAGCATGCCAGGTTTAGGGATGGGAAAGAGTAAAGAGTATACAAGGAAAGGAAAAAACAAAACAAAACAAAACAAAACAACCCCCCCAACTCCCAGAGAAACTAAGAAAGCGTAGTCCCACTAGACTACAATACAGTCACATTTCTGTACTTTCACCAGCCATTACAATATTTCAACAAAATGGTTGCTTCATTGAATATGGATTCATGTAAATTTCAGATGCTGACTATGTGTTCAGTCCTCCAGGACATACAAGTTTTATTTTTTTCCAATACACACATTTCACTGCCACACCAGAATCTTTGTTTTTCTACTCCCCGTGGCAGCATGTGCATTTTTCTTTCTGACTAATGTGAAGAATCTGTATCCTGACTTGCACATAAAAAGCATAGCCAAAACAGCAGAATGACATTACCCAAGCACACACATCTTATCTTTTATGAAGGCTTTTAATCTTAGTTTGTCAGCAGACAGAGGCTTTCTTACCTACCCATAGAAAAATACTTTTATTGTTAATTATGTCTCTAGTTGTTAGCACGTTGCAAGGGGAAACTATGAAACCTGACATTAACAAAGTGAAACAATCAGCGATGGTTAATAGTTAAATCACATTAGAAGTGTTCATTAATTAAAATCTGTTGAACCTCTTTGCAGTCCATATTTAATCATGGTGTCATTAGCATTGCAGAAATGTGTCTTGGGAAAGATGCAGAAAGTTTTAAAATGAACATGCTAAAATTTGCCTGCAGATCTATCTAGAAGTGGATTTGTGTTATAAGGCAGCACCAGGTACACATGCACACAAAAAAGAGAAACAACCATTACGTTGTTGGACCGGATTATGTAAAACTTCTATATTATTGTAATTAGGACAACAGTGAGTTGGACTACAAAACTGGCTTTCTTGTAAAAATGGCACCATTTCAAATTTATATTCTCTGGCTAAATGAGTTTGTTGTAACACTGACAAAGAAACAAACACATGCCAAAGGCCGTCAAAATTACAGACAGACAACCTCGGTTGCTTATTTTCTGGATAGAATTTGGGACACTTTCAAAAGACAAGCAGGTAATGAATGCTTTGCTATGCGACCTTGGGTTTTTCTTAATGTAGAATGTTCTTTTTTTAAATGAAAAAAAAAAAAAGGCGGTCATGCATCTGTGGTATATGAAGACCGATTTACTTAGTTATATGTAGTGTAACATTGCAATAAGAAAATGCTGTTTCAAAGTTCAGAGCCCAAGGTCATGATCTGAGACCTAAGGAGTCTGAAAGATCACATATCAGAGCAGCACTAGCCTCACGGGCTGCTACAGCCCCCTGTCTGCAAGGATTTACTAGTCCTCCATAAAGTTCCTTCATGCCCAAACACAGATTAATACATGAGAGCGAAGCAGGTTGCAGGCTCTGTCAGCATCCTGCTTTCCCCTGTGCAGTGGAACTGTCCTGGCTCTGATGTAGGCAGAATACTCTGCAGCCATAGCAGAACAAGGGTTGTTTTTTTTTCCTTTAAGCACATACATTCCCAGTTTGTGTCAATTTGAGCTACATATGTGCACGTGGCAAGTTCACAGCTGCCACAGCCTGAATGTAGGAACAGTTTGAAAGAAAGATTAAGGAATACAAGACTATTATTTGTACAGAAAATTTAAACTGCGGGGACATTCATTTCATTAGTGGAAATAACTCTTTGTGCCCTGATTGTTTACATCTGCTGTAAATAATTTTCCACACTAAAAGTGGACAGGATTGGGATATTAAATATGCATAAGATGGAGGTAATCTTGGAATTCAGAGAATGACAAGCTCTTAATCGAGGAGGCTGTAACATGGAGAATGGAGTTGGGGACTTAGAACTTATTTTATCTTTCCCATTAGTACAATCTCTCTCTTCCTCTATCATGGTCATTTTCCCCTTCTATAGACTGTGTAAATAAGGCCTGGCACAAAATGGGTGCTCTTGATTGATTGATTTGAACCCAAGAAATGTAGGTCTCTCTGTTAACAGGGGAAGTGGTGAAATTACTATATCACAAGAAAAAAGAGATACATTCTCTGCTGCCGAATTGTGAAGCAAATTTTAAAACTTGATTGATTTTTTGTTATGGCATATTCAACGTTAATGCCTAGTGAACACTTGGGATAAAGGATGCCTTTATCAAAAATTCAACTTCCCCATCATCCAGCTAAGCTGCGTGAGCTCAGAATAGACATTTCTAGAGTCCTTGAGAAGGCCTAAGGTGAAACGAGGACAGAGCCGACTTGACATCCCAAATATTTCGAACTGCCCAAAAAAACTTTTTTAAACAAACAAAAAGCCTTTCAGTCCAGATCAAAATGAGCAAAACACGTTCTCAAATATGTCCACGGTTTTTGTTGTTAGAGCTATAGGTGCAGAGGAATATCATGAGCACAGAAAGGAACCGTCAGTAGGTTAGAAGCCCGGCGAGAGTTTCAGCTGTTCTGTGAATGAGCCATATCTTCTCCCTTCCCTTGTACATCTTCTGCTGCGCTGAGCACACCCCTGCTGTTTGAGCAGGTTACAAAACACACATTTCACAGCTACTGCCACTCCCCAACGTGACTGAAAACATCTCTGCTGCTATTTTAACTAGAAACAAATTGAGGTATGCACTAATCTCTGTCTCTTTCCACATTGTCACACAGCAGCTGGGAAATGTGTGGCATGCAACCTGTTGGGAGGGTGGCGCCCTGCGAGAGGGGAGGACCAGATTGTTTGACAGCTTGCATCCTGCACGATGGCAAGGCTGACAGGTTCTTGCTAGCATCTGAATGATAAAAAGCAAGCCAATACCAGATTTAGATATGTGCTAAATGCAAATAGTGAAAGGGTGGCAGGCTCTTGCTTCTGTGGGTTAAGCATATTGCAGACATAGCAGAAGCCTGTTGCATTCCTCCATCACATCCTCCCTGTGTGCCATCCTCCTATTGTCTGCCTTTTTAGAGAGTCCCTTTCCATCCTCTTGCAAGGTTCTCTGTGCGTCCTCAGCTCCTTTCCATCAGTGTTATTTCTTTCCCCTCATACCCATGTCATTTGGGATTTAAATCATATTGTCATTAGTGAGTTTTTGGCTCTCTAGGAAGTTACAGAGATCGAAAAAGCTGCTGGGTTCCCAGTTACTGAGGACTCCCATTCCCCCTTTTGTTGTTTTTCCAATTTTCACCAAAATCAATTTTCTTTATCTTGAACTCCCATCTCCACAACCCTTCCCACAACCTTCACTACCCAGGACTCTCAGGCATCCTAAAACCCATCTATCTGTTTCTCTCTCCTTCCTTCCGCATACCATGCCCATATCTAGATATCTCCAGACAGGCCTCACCTTTCTCCCAGGCCCCCCCTACCATCCATACAGAGAGGCAGTGAACGGTAGCCTCCTTCTACCTATGCTCGTACTACCTCTGCTATAGTACAACCCCGTATCTTACCCCAGCTATTACATGACATTAAGTGTGCAGGCCAGAAACCTACATGTTATAGCTGTATGCAGAATCATCACCAAGATGCAGACGTGCACAGAGCTGCACAAAACTTGGCAGCTTCATGCCTCCCTCACATGTGGCAAGGACAGGAAGTGAGGGGTGGGGAAAAGGTGAAAGGAGTCCTGCTACTCTTACATTCCTATTTAACAGCCAGGTATAATTGGGGTTCAACAGCACAATGAGGTAAGGAGGCAATGGTAATAGACTTAGAGCAGGGTAAATGTTTTGATGGGTGCTGTAATTCTTTCCCCTTCCATACATGTTCCAGCTCCTGGGAACGTAATTCAGGGCTGAACCTTGCCGCAGCTCCATTTCTCTCCTTCACTAGATATTGTTTTTATCATATATGCATTGACTTAATTAGCATTATCAGCATATTTTTAAGTTTTCCAAAAGTCTATGGCAAAAGTAATGGGGCCTGCTTAAATTTCATTTGGTGCACCTTGCTCACAATCAGAAGCTACAGTGTAATCTAAGAAATTCAATGAATAATTTCTTCGTCTTTTGCTTTCTTTCTTGGACAAACTACTGAAAAAATATATACCAGTGACTGGGCAGTAGACCCCCCTCAGTGATAGAGACTAATTTCAGAGACAGTAGTCAGTGCTCTGTCCACATCAAGTCATCACTGTAGCTGGAAGCCAAGGAAAGAAAGAAAATCCCTTTTTATGATTTCTTTTCTATGCAGCCACTGTAACTTAGGTTCTTTCAAATGTGCTTTTTCAAAACTTAAATGCAACATATTATATTGTATTATTAACCTTGTATTTTATATCCCTTTGATATAATTCCTTTGCAAATGCTTGAAGTCTACATAGATCTAACAAGAAGCTTTAAAATGCATTCTACAAAGGAACCTTAAATAATACAGCTACTTAAAAGGTTTTTCTTTACATAGGACTTTGGTGTGGTGGCATATTTCTTTTTGAAGGAAAATGTTTTGACTGTGTTCACTAAATATTATAAGTCATGATTGATGACTTTTTTCCCTTTTATTAATATATCCTACCTCAGATATTTCTGCATAACTTCAAGCAAATAGATTTTTTAAATAAAGAAATGCACGTATCTGTGGGAAAACCTGAAATGTTAATTAAATATGTATGTATTTTTTAACTAGGTACCTTTGTTACTAAAGTAACAGCTACAGATGCAGACGATCCGGTTTATGGAAACAGTGCAAAGCTGGTTTATAGCATTTTGGAAGGACAGCCTTATTTTTCAATTGAACCACACACAGGTGGGTGACCCTGAATTATGAATCTCTAGGTTATATTCACATAAGCAAAAGTGCTGCTTGCATATGTCACTCAAGCAAATTTAAAGATGATGCCTAAGTAGGTGTTTGCTGGCATCAGTCAGTTTGTAATTCACAAGTACCTGACTCATTTCCCATCATGGTCTTGTGGTGGGCCAGTAGGGGCTGCTCCTGCATTGAGCCACTCACCTCACTGCGCCCGACCACCTTCCAGGCTCCGAGTGCCTCCCTAAGGGTGCCTCGCATCTGGCTGACCCCCTTCCTGGAGCACACTCACTAGCTTGGGGGTAACGTAAGCTGCCTACCATGTGTGGCTGGCACAAGGAGGTGGGTGGCTCAACACAGGAGCACCCCCTACTGACCTGCCACAGTCTAATGTTGCAAAAGTAAAAAAAACAAAAAAAAAAACAACCTATGTTAGTGAGTGACACTGACAGTAAAACGAAGGCCAGTGCTGCAAGTTACTGAAGTAAAATTCAAGGTTATGTGACTGCTGTACGGCTAACACCTACCTAGAGGCTGCAGAATTTGTCCTGAAGATTTGACTGAATACGATTTATTTTTCAGTAAGAGAGAATTGTACCATTGCTAGGTAAAGACTGTGGAGTTAGCTTTGTTTTAATTAGTCTACTTTGTGTTTCATGTTAAGAAATATTTTGACTTTTTTTTCTTATCTGAGGGATCCAGAAAGGGAAAGAACATTATACTGAGTTGTGATATAATGTTTTATTAACATGAATATTCAGTCACACGAGAAAGCACCATGAATGTGTGTTTGATATGCAGGTCGTCTCAAACAATTGCTAATAAAGCCAAGTTCTCATTGTTAATTTTGCATTTCTCACATTTACAGCAGAGCTACTTAGAACTATACTAGATGCATTTTTTT
Organism: Crocodylus siamensis; assembly: GCF_052110815.1. Classification (NCBI taxonomy): domain Eukaryota; kingdom Metazoa; phylum Chordata; order Crocodylia; family Crocodylidae; genus Crocodylus; species Crocodylus siamensis. The sequence continues at coordinate 11,780,076 of NC_143403.1, read as the reverse complement.
CGGCAATTTGATATTGTTTTTCATAGAAGTTATTTGCTAATGGAGGCTGATTTTAGTTAATTCAATTGTGCTGGTCTCAGAAGAAGGAAAATATATCTAATTTTAGAAGACCCTCAAATGACCTGAATAACTTTGCTGCTTAAGGGTAGAACATACGTATCACACCTAGTGCATAATAAGAAATCTTCCAAGCATGCCACAGAAGGTCTGATCAGGAAAAAAAAATAATTAAATTGTATTCAATTAAAATAAATCAGAGTTCATCTCAACTAACAATTTTGCTTGGCTTCAGATAGTTTGCCCTAGGAAAAATCATTTTTATTTCATCAACTATGTCAAAATGTAAAGGCATCTGCGGATCCATACTATTACTTTATGGATTTGCTGTATGTTAAAATCACCCTACTAATGTTTTTTTGGGGGGAGGTTGAAAAAAAAAAAATCAAAAGCAGCCATGGTTCTAGAAATCACCTTATGTGAATCAACTCTATGAAAAAAATCTGAGCATAATGCAATAAAATAACAGAGCTGTGAGAATGGTATGAGTGACATAGGGGAGAGTCCCTCTTCTCAGGAAAAAGTTTTCTTATCCAAGCTAAAGATCACATATGTAACATCAAGCAACAGCATATACAGGAGCAAATTCCTAACTCTGGTGAATCCCTTTCATGATTTTAGGATATATGGCTTGTTTTTTCTATTATACTTTTCACACTTCAGATATTACAAATTATTGTATATGGTAATGACTTCAGTTAGATATATTGGTAATGCATTGAATTCAACATCTAGTTTAAGGTCTGCTTCAGACATCAGAGTCTTTTTAGGAAGACAAATAAGTTTACAAGACTCCGAGAAGGAATATATCAGGAATAACAGAATGACATGAAGGAAAAGAAAACTTTAGTCGGAATATCATGGAAAAAAAAACAGTGAGTTATATAAGGCAGTGAAATCATTACTCAAGGGAACAAGTGGAATTCCCAAGGCTGGAAATATTTGAAATTAGACTGAAGAAAGTACTAAACACCATACAACAAAACTGCATAAGTGAGAGGATGGATATCGCTAGGTGATTTAAGTGAGAGGATGGAAATAATTAGATGATTTAATTTCATACAACAATACTGCATAAGTGAGAGGATGGATATCATTAGATGATTTAATGGGCCTTTCCCATCACCAATGTCTTATTTTCTAAGGAACAGCTCACAGCACACATTTCCTGTCCTTTAGCATTTCTCAACAGCTTTCACACCAAGCTGTATCCTGGGAAAAGACAGCCCATTACTTCTGTTCAAGATGATCTTCATGGCACATATCCCAAACCGGAAAATTTGTGAATTTGCCTTAGGTTTATTTCCTTTAAAATTTTGCTTAACGTAGTGAAATGAGAATTTATCAGCCAAGAAACCAGGGTTTTATGGTCATAAAAGGCAGTGAAAATTCTGAGACTCTTTTTGTGAATCTGCAAATGATGATTTCTTTCCTGTTCCACAACCATTAAGTTTTCATCTTAATTTTCAGTTATCAAAAAATCAGTGAGCAGCAGCATTAAAAAAAATGGTAAATTATTTTTTTCTAAAATGCAGTTGAAAACCCTGCTACAAACCCTTAGAGGTAATGTTTAGTTCTGCAATTTACTGCAGACCCAAGGAGTGTACCTACTCATTTATCCCCAGTTTGGTTCCTGGTTCTCTCCTCTCTCCAGAGCTGTGTATGGTATATGTGGTACAGCTTACATGACCCTTTATATGAGCACATCTATATTGGCTGGTATGTTAGGCGTGGAGCCATAATCCCACCCTTTCTGTTCCTGCTTTCTGCCTACTGCTGTGATAAGTGGAGCCCCACAGACTCTATTCTACCCTCCATACTTCTACCTATGAAGTGGATTGCCAGGACATGGGAGCTGAGAGGCACATTTTTTACATGGGGCATGAGATTTCATATAAGCCTGTGTATTATTTTCATTGCTTTATATTTGAAATATTGCAGGATTTCCTATAGATAGGGTCATTAAGGTAGATCCTCACTCCCATAGGGAAATCATGAATGCTAAATCATACAAACACCACCAGTGTACTCCTATAAAAAAAAGAAATGCTCTGTTTATTGGCAAATCAAAATGGTGTAGGTCTATACAAACTACAGAGTTCCCATTACACAAGAACTGTAAAGGTTAAAACAGCAGAATACAGGCTGCACCTGAAGTTGTTCTAAGGAGCAGAATTGCCTTTAGAAATTGGTAAAGAAATATGCTGCAGATTTTCTTGTAATCTGAATATTTGGGAGCAATAGGTATGATAATATCATTTACATACTATGGGCAATTTTATGGGCTGTTACATGAAGTTGTGTAAAGCCAATAGTAATATATCAACTATAGCTACAATTCTGAGCCATTTGTGGCATTGTAAATTTCACCTTCCTGAGGTAGCGATGCATAAAACATGCAAATGACCGAATCTCTGGAGTTCAGCAGCTTTACAATTTGTAGAGTATTGCTGTTAACAAGAACAGGTGGAGGGAGGGGCACATATTAACCAAGATAAGATGCCTGCGGCTTTAATGGAGAACGCAGAATGAAAGTAGACAGTCAGGTTATTTCTTCAACCCTAGCAATGCAAGCAATCATAACTAGTCATTTCCCCATAAAACAAATTACCAAACAGGTTTGGCAAAGGTACTATTAATCCTGTGCATGAGAATGTGTATGGTATTTTCTTTCTTTCTTTTTTTTTTTAACTCCTGGGATGTGCTTGACTATGACAATGGGCAACCATATTGACTTAGTTGAATGGGTCAGACTAAGGTTTTGTCTGAAAAAGCAGCAAATTTGTAGGTGATCCTGCAAAAGGAGACAATACTTCAAAGAGAGTAATGCTTTTCTACATTTTCCCCATGATTATATTTCCCCACATCCATGCAAAATCTTTCAAATATGTTTGAAGTAGTGCAGACACTTGAAACGGATATCATTTCTCTAGTGCTGTGTTCCAGAAAAAAAGCATTCTTTTACTGATGAACAAACATATATGCAAGTGCAGGTGGTGTAAAAATGTGTGTGTGTATCTATATATGTATACACACAAATTTTGTACACATGCACATATGTGTGTATACAAAAATATGTGTGTGTGTATAAATATATATACATAAATGTGTGGGTGTATGTGTGTGTGTATGTGTGTACATATACACACACACGCACACACACGTATACACATAGACATATATGGCCAGATTCACACCTGTGCAAATAACAGTTATAGTAGTTGTTCCTCTTCTGTTCAGGTTTAATTCTGGATAAGCATGACCTTGATTTATACTTCTTTTACAATGGTCCTTCAGCCTCTGGCTGTGGCAGAAGAGCAGAATTGCCAGAAGCTTCCGTAGTCACCTCTCCCCCTACCACTTCACTGGCCAACCCACTCCCTGGACTTCATTCTGCACTGGCTGGACCTTGCTGTAAAAATGATATGGAGCTACAAGACCTGGCTCTAGGTGTATATGAAGCCTGTTGTACTTCAAGGTTGCCCTAAGTGGAGTCTTACCCCTGTTCTGTTACACCCAGCTATTTGTCACAAACAGATTTCAGGATCTCAGACCATTGGCTGAGACTTTGATACCCCTTTTTATTTTGTCTGTGGGAGCACTTCCATACTGATGGATATGCAGGCATAACTAGTGGCAGATGATCCATGTCATTTTTCCATTACTGTGCATTAAAAAAATGCAGACACGTGCAGTATTTCTTCAGTTACAAATTTGCAAATGTTGCTATATAGGTGTATGCCCATGACAGAAAGCAATCTAGGGATTCTTATTCCATTAAATGTCATTTTTATGGTATGGGGAGAACACCTTTTTTTCAGTTATGGATGTAATTCTCCCCTCTTTTTCCACCATCTTCTAGAGATGAGTTTTAACACAGCTGCTGGTTCATTAGTTTGGGGAAAAATATTAAAACAAAGACAGAAATTATGTTTGACAGGTCAGACTTACACGGTTATGAAACCAAATTAGTGATGTAACTCATATTGGACTAAATAAATGTAACCTCCAAAAATCATGACTGTTATGTGTCAAACCAATATGGAGATGCAGCTTAATTTTTCCAGATTAGTTGCATGTAAATTGGAGTTCGAAAATTGTTTGTAAAGGTGTGCAAATTGCATCTATTCTTCGATAATTTACAAGCTCAGGGTAGCACTGATTTTTTCCTCTAGGGTTCCGAGATGTAGCTCAAAAACAGTATTCATTTTTCAGTTTTACCAAGGATATTAAATCCTTTCAGTCAGTTTTACAATATGATTATCATAATGGAGTATAATCTGAAGTGACACTGTTCCACAATATGGAGATGGCAGAAGAAATATATTTTCAACTCTGACTTATTTACATTTCATATGAACTTACTGAAATAATGTCACTCCTACACTATCTTTGAAACATGGTTACATGAATGAGGCAAAGTAAGTCATCCCCTTCGTATAGTAGAAGACACAGTATGTTGTTCAAACAAAACCCTTAAATTATATTTATAAAGCAATAAAAGTTTTAAAAGAATATTAAAAGCTGCTGCCATGGAAATGATCACAGAATGACATGGTCAGAGCTTGATTGAATAAAACATTTTCAAAATACAACTCGGGAGATTTAGAGAGTTGAGAGTGCTTCCTGTGGGGGCATGCATGTATAGGTCAGTAGCTTGAATTTAGCTCTGAGTATTAGTGAGCAAATGTCATTTCCACTCTGGAGCTGGTCTGTATGAAACTAATGTAGTTTGTAGTAGAGGGGGGCTCATATGAAAGCACAGCTTCAGCAATTAACGCTCATGCTGGAAGTCTCAGCAGAGGAGCTAAGATATGAAGGCTATGTTATGTTCCCAGTATTTGTGCTGAAAAATATCTTACTGAATGAAAAGTGCCTTTGATTTCAATAAGCAAATGAAGGACTGGATTCAAGTCAGCCGATTTGAATGGGAGTGCCTGCTGGGTTAGTGTAAATTGACCTCATCAGGATAAATTTCCGGGTTGGATTTAAGGCTATAAGCTAGACACTGCACAGACCCTTCTCTAGTCCTCCTCTTCTCTTGAAGCTAGCGTACTGAATGGCTGAAAAGGGGAGCTGTATGGGGCCGGAAGGAAGGATAGAAACCAGAAAGTGTGCATTTCTCTGAGAAGGATGTTGCCCTGGAAGAGAAAGGTCCTTTCTCAGTGCAGAGAGCTAGAAGCCTAGACCTCTGTTCCTAATGAGAAACTCACCCAGTGTAGTGAGAAGGGTATAGGCTGGTAGCTAGAGCTTATGACAAAGCCCAGAGATGCAGGCTCAGGTCCTGGCTAGGCAAAAGGAGCTTAGATCCTGACTCTTCCATTTCCCTGGCAAGTGCCCTAACTACTAAGTTAAAAGCTGTGCGTCTCCTCTTCTGTTTTACTTCTTGCAGGTGTGCACACTGGGCAATCCTAGTTCACCATAAAAGGACTAGTATCCAGAACTCCATGTAAGTGTCAAGAACTGCAGTTACAGTGACATACAGATGTTACAATTAGCTTGACCTAATGGCCCCCCTGATACCAGCAAGCCCCCTCCATGGAACTACCAGTCCCACCCTGAGTTATGTGCATCAGGCGCCCTGCACCGCTGCTGGCACCAGCCAGTGTCTACACACTGCTTCCAGTCTACCATTACACGTCTTAAAGTAAGCCACATGATCATAGGCCAGATGCAGCAAATGTTTGTACATACCCTATGTGGCTACCTATGTTTAACTGAGGCATGGGAAGGGCAAGATTTGACCCCATATCCCTCCCTCCCTGAGATACCTGGTGGTTTTCAAGCTGGGGCATGTAAATAAGTATGCAAATTTAATGTGTGAAAACTGCCTGCAGATAATCAGGCACGACTTGTATTTCAGCACCTTCTGATTCTTTGCTCTTTTATCTCCCTCCTCCCATTCTGCCTTGCTGCTCAGAATTTAGTACAACAGAAAACAAATAAACTATAATCACAAACAGCATAAATTATAGCTCTCCAAAACTGCAGATGTTTCTGACAATTTATTTCTCCTGTCAAGCCTGAAAATCACCCATTTTATTAATAATGTTACATTATATAGTAATATTTAAATGCCCTGAGAATCCTGCATGCAGATATAAGTTCCTTCATTATAAAAAGGCTATTGAAAGCCTAGAAAAAGTTCAAAGCAGGGCAGCTGAGGTGAGACCCACTAAAGAATGCAACATGTCATGTGAGTTTGATTGAACTTAATTTGTGTAAAGTATATAAAAGGTGATTAAGGAAGGATATGAAATCACAGTACAAATATTTGAGAGGTGTTAATAAGAGCGACGGGAAGGGACTGTTTCTGTAATTATGCCTGATAAAATGGCAATGTAACACTCTCAGAATAGACAGAGTAATGGAAAAATTGTGGTTTGATACAAGAAATAATCTGCAACAAAGACGGAAGTGCAATGAACTGTCTGGGAGGGGAGATGAGAAATTTTCAATATAGGCTTTCGAAATAGTGTAAATTTAACCAGCGGGATTTGTGTAGAGCAGGGGCTGGCAATTATTTTGGGCAGTGGGCCTTACTGAGCTTTGGCAAGCCATCGAGGGCCACATGACAGGCAGTCCAGGGCAGATAAATATTAATTTTCTAAATTTTTTAGGGGCCCCATGGGTTGAATAGAATGGCCTGGGCCGCATTTTGCCCACCCCCTGGTTTAGAGAGAGGACTTGTTCACAGCCTGGATTGAGCTGCCAGCTGTGTAGTACTGCTACCAAATACCACAGGTTTAAATTTTGCCTTTAAACAAATTAGAATAGCTCTTGTGGTGGGGCATTCTGGACCAAATTTATTCCCCCTGCAAAATGCAAGCACAGCTCAATCACGTGCTCATTGACCTGTGTTGCCAAAAGTGACAGTAATAATGAAGGTCCCGTAGGACGGGCTACAAGAGCATGTACTCAGGATCTCTGGAGAGCTTACGCTTGCAGCTGGCATGCCCTATAGTCACACCTTAATTTTGCTGCATGGAAATACCTTCAGCAGTTGCACACGGTTACCAGCTGCTGAAAAAATGGGATTTCCACCTATGCAACTGAGAGCAGAATTTGACCTCTTAGTTTTCAGAAAAAGTAGAAACTGATCCACTCCTTTCAATAAGCCATGTGAAGTGTGAAGCCCATTGCCAACAATTTCAGTATCACAACTACACATACAGTGGTACAAACTGGTCATTTTAGAAGGTTTCAGAAGACTATAACAACCTAGGGCCATTGTGTAGTGGAGAAGAGTATAACACATTTTTTCACCTCTCAGTGTCAGTGTTCCTGGAATAAATGTCTTTCAAGATTGATTTTTTTTTTTAGTCTTTGAATTAGCCATGGGGAGAGGGTTAATACAGAAGTCTGTTATGAGCCTAACACTGATTATTTTCCACATCATCTTTCCGGTTCTTGTTCATTGAAGGGAAAAATCACAGTTGCACTGATCACAATTACATTGTTGTCAATACAGAGTACCTTTGCTGAAATCTATAGGGCGTCAGATTAAAATGGGACAGCTAAAGTTTGGTTGTGGCTACAGTTACCATAGTTTTTTTGGTCTGACAGTGCTAGATTCAGTGCTGAAGATGCCCTTACACTCCCACCTTTTCAAAGCTACCATGCCATTTTTCCCGACATTGTTTACTAAGCTCACTTTATCCCTAGGAGATGTGCTAGGGCATTTATAAGGCTAACTGTCCTCCTTAGCAGATCCTGGAAGTTGTCTTGGTGATGACCCAGTAGAGAGAGAGGATTTTGTAGAGAGATTTCTAGTGCAAAAGACATGAGGCTCAATCCTGCAGTCCTTGCTTTTGTTCAATACTCTAAAGGACAACTCTTCTGCTTAAGGGCTGAAAGACTGAAGCCATCAGCAGCAGGAAGAGAAGAGCTGTCTTTTCATATTAATAAGGGCAGGGTTTAACCTCTTTGGAGATGTTTAAAAACATGTTAGATAATTTGTAGTTGGAAAAGCAGAATGACTTATGATCAAGAGGGGCTTGAATCTGAACGTTTCTGCCTCTCAAATATGTGTTATAATATTGCTACTAATAATAACTATTGTTGTTGTTGTTGTGTTGGTATTTAGATTATTATTAGTACCATAAGTCACAGTTCTCAAATTTTGGATTGATAGCTCAGTGCTACTAGCTTTGTTTGGTCCGAGGTATTTTCCAAACTTGAAGGAAGAAGGTCTGCTTTTTTTAAATTTACTTTGATGTCCTACTTAATCATGTTTGGTAGATTTGCTTTGATGAATATAATTAGGGATAAACCAGAAATGTAAAGCAGGGTCTGGAAAGCCTGGTCACAGCCAGAAAACTTGATTCAGATCCCTCTTTCAGGAACTAGGAAAGGCCATTGCCAGCCTCTGGTGCTGAGAAACAAAACTTAGGAATGGGTCCTGTTTGCCTGCATTAAAGGCCCTCCAATTTGTAGCTCCAGCAGAAAGAACTATTAGCAGGGAGTAGATGTTCTTTAAATAGCAGTACCCACAGAAATGCACTACAGAAGTATGTGATATACCCATGAAGCTTTGGCTCATGTGAGGCTTCTCTCCCAGAAAAGAGCAGTGGACTGATATAGAGTATTACAAGAATAAGAGATTTATATGATTTGCGTTTAGATATAGATGGGTGAAGGATTTGGATAGGTCAGTTGAGGTCTGCCTGAGCCTAGAAGAGCCATCCATCTGGGTTTGGTTGGTTAAAATTCATTCTCTAACACAGCCAATAGTACATGTGGGACTGATGTAACCAGCTTTTATGTCCATGCCTCTGTGACCTCCCCAGCTCAAACAATAAGGTATCTATTGACAGCTGGCTTGATGGCAGCCTCCTTTGAAATAACTCCTTAGTAAAGCCAGGATTTACACCTCTGGACCACTAGCAAGATGCTACCTACTCTGCTACCATTCTCCAGACACATGATAAAAATACACATTTTGAGTTGGCAGCTTTCAGATCCCAGCCTTGCATGTCTGTAGTTTCTATAATTACAGAGAAAGCCCTATGTTAAGAAAATACTAAGTGTTCCAAGTCAATCACTGCAAAGTTAGAAAATGCCAGAATTAGGGTCACTTATACAAATGTGTTCTCCTCCTCCCTATCAAATGTATGTATGCATTATAATACAGTTTTTAATTACATGAGCACATACTATATTTTTCAACAGGGGGTCTGCTTTATTCAAAGCACAGATGGTGCCTTGTCTTTCTTCCTGTGATATTCAGGACAATTACAATTATGCTAAGCAGTATTAGAAATAAAATGTAATCCCCAAGAATCAAGGTTTAGAATCACAGAAATGTTGGGCTGCAAGGGACATCCAAAGATCATTTGGTCCCAGCCCCACACTGAGGGAGGTTGAGGTATATATGCCTAGACCATCCCAAACAACTGCTCATCTCACTTGTTCTTAATATTCTGTGGTGAAGATTTCACAGCTTCCCTAGGCAACCTTCTTCAATGTCTCGCTATATGCACAGCTAGGCAGTTTCCTCCCAATATCCAACCTAAATCTTCTTTGCTTCAAATTAAACTGTTTTCTTTGTGTCCTTTCCTCATTGGCCATAGAGAACAGTTGTTCCCATCTGCAGTACAAAATGTTAATTGCCTTACTGTACTCTTAAAACCGTCACATTTATTCTCACCATTAGTTAAGGTAACCGCCACTGAGTACCTTTAAATATTTGCCCCCAAATGACTTAATTGCATGGCAGAGAATTAAAAAGAGAAACAACTTATTTCCCTACAACTATGAAGCCCAAATAGAGGCCAATCCTATGTATGTATATTATATATTGCATTCTATATACTATAATCCTACTATGAGAGATTTTTATCACATAACAAAAAGTAGAATATATTATTTCATATGCAAAGGAAGACCTGAGTGGCCCATTTAAGAGTAATCTGGTTCAGAAAGCAGCCGCACCAATGAAGAGAAAATATACTGGAATTAAAAAATAAATCTTCTGTTCTTGTATAGAGATGCCAGTACATAAGAGACATAATAAAACAGCATTTGTCCTCCATCTTTTGTTTAACAAACAAGCAAGCTGTGCCCTCTTCCTTCTAAAGCTCCAAAAAAAAAGTGAACAGGGAAGTAGAGCATGCACAATCCTAGCTTCCCAATTAAAAAGTACAAATTATTCCAAGCATAATTAGACAACTAGGCTTGCAAGCTCCTAACCCAAAGGAACTGTGTAATAAATGTAATGACTTTTTATTAAAAATGTATGTACACCTGAGTGTAATACAGACAGTACAGTAATTGACCAGTTTATAGAGAGGAAGTCAGAATTAGCAGATCCTAATAAAGTCAATATAAAAAATGCACAAAATCTTTTGTGCTTAAAAAAAAAAAAAAAACCCGAGAGCATTTAAAAGTAGGTAATTCTCCCACGGGGAAGATTTAATGGCTAGCTGTTATTAAAGCTATTATAACCCAGATGGAAGTTTAGTCTTAATAAAAAAACTTAGAGAAAGAGTGTGGTCAAGTGACATCTTAACAGATCTATAAAATCTTTGCTACTCCCATCTGTTCGTAGCGCTGATTTCTGAAATCACTTAAAATGTGAATGGAAAAAATATCTATGACACGATATGGAGGCCCCATAGATGGGCAATATATTAGATAGTACTGGGATTAAGAGCAAAAGAACCACAGTTCTGTAGACAGATGGGAAAGGTCTTTCAAAGTAATGAATCAAAGTACCTTTCCAAGTACCAGGCTTTCATGGTCCTTTCAAAAGTTGGGCATGTTGACATGGCAGGAATCCTCCAGAGAAACATGCGAGCACATGAGATCGCTTGGGATGAAATCTCGTAGGGATGAAAGCATGAACTATCCTTCCAAGACAGGTTTTGTAAAGCTTTTGCTTGTGTTTTATTGTTTATGTTCATCCTATATTGTTGTTATGTGGAGTTTTATGAAACAATTGTAAAATAGACATTGAAATAGAATAGAGAGAGTGGAGAATAGACAACAGAAAGTAAAAATCCACGTTTCTTTGTGCTGCTTGCTTTCCCTTGCTAGCTGTAGCCTCTGACATCTTGGTTCTTTTCCCCTGATCTTTTCCAGTGTGAGACAGTGTATGTTCTTCCAAATAGGTTTTTGGAAGTAGTCCACAGGGGTGCATTTTAACTGATTCAAGTTGTGAGGCAGATTGTGCAAATTGCTCAGTGTATGCATTTAGGACCACTGTAAAAGTAAATCCCATTCTGCAGCTGTTTTATTTGCTATTGAGCAGTATGACACCAATAGCTGTTTGGGGAAAGCAACACAGCCTAAAAATGTGACTTTCACTTTAGAGGACATTTTTGTACGCTTTTGAATCGTAGGTTCTCTCTTTTTTGCCTGTCGCTATATTTCTTTTCTTGTCACTGTTTTCAAATGGAGGCCCCATAGATGGGCGATCTATTAGATACCTATTTATTGATTATAATGAAAGTGCATAGAAATATTTTCTAATTATCTCACTGACACAGCTTTTATTATGTTTCTACCTAGCCTTGAACCACTCTCAGGTTTTTCTTACTCCCCATTTGACTCAATATGGCATAAGTCCTTGACTCCCCACTTTCATCCATTAGAATCTAAATTTGGGGGGTTTCTTTTATTTATTTTTTAAATGAATGAAATAATGGTAGAGTAGTTCAACCAGCTTCATGTTTTGAGCTTTAGAGTCTGTATAAATATCAATATTTGATTTGGTGGAATGGTTTGTGAAGGCAAGTTTGAAAGTTCCAGTAGTGCCTGGGTGTACGGTTTGAGGATTGGCAAATAGACTGAAAGAAAAAAAGACTTGTAAGTTACTATTGAAATCTACTCAAAACTTTTGATCATCTCCTTTTATCATCGTATGACATATGTAAGTGAGGATGCACAGAAAAGAGCAGCATTTAATGTTTATTAATTTGGTTGAAAGAAGAAACGGAGACTTTTGTTCTTTTGTTGGATATTGCATATAGAAATACTGGTGCTGATAGTAAACTCTTGTAATTCAGGCTTGTTACACTTCAGAGACCACAACACTAACTGTGGCAATCATTTTTGGTTTTGTTGGTTTTTTTTTTTTTTTCTTGCTTTGTACCATTTTTGCTTTGTTTGAAATTGGTATTTACCTTTGTCTGTGACTTGTGGCCCATGGCAAAGGGTTTATGAACTGAAGCTTCATGAAGGGAGATGTGTAAAAACATTGAATTGACAAGGCTGTGTGGGGATCTGTAATGCAGCACTTCTGTTCTTTGAAAATCAAATCTGGAGCCTTTATTCTGATTTAGAAGGGTTTTTGTTCGGTAGTTTGTTCTGAGGTTATTTTACTCTCCCTGACTCCCTTCTCTCCACACGATAGGTGCAGTGTTGCCTGTGTCACATTTTGGAGACAAGTTAAACTATATGCCGTGGAGAACAATCCTTGAGAGTCTGGAGTTCATCAAACTGTCTCGAACATAATATCCACAAAATATTTGTTGTCCTTTCCAAGTCATTTGGAGGCCTAAATTAACTACATGAGTTAGAGAGAAAACAGATTTTAGAGAAAACTCTCTTGAGAAAACTCAATAATCCATAAACTTTTATGTGGTCCTGATTTAAGACTCATTGAAGAGTGCCTTAATGATCTTTGACTCAGGCCCAATAAGAAGAAAATTCATAATGGACCATGTTCTGCTAGCATTGCTCATCATTAATAGCATCTGACACAAGTGGTCCCACTAATTTCAGTAGGGCTGTTTTTTTAATTAATTACTAAGTAAACACGAGTAAAGTCCCTTTCATCAAGTCATAACTTGGTGGCTCCTTTTAGAGAAAGCTACTCTTATTGACTTCAGAGGCAGTGCCCGACACACAGGCTGATATAACAGGAAGCAACCCTGTTCTTTTCATCTCTGGCATGATTTTATATAATTAGGACCAGATCCTGTTTTACCTATTAAAAAGATAAGAGTGATTCTATCTGACCCAGCCCAAGTCCCTGAAAAGCTTTTGTAATGTACCAATAACTTAGCCTTAACGCTAAGTCATCCAAAACAGTAAGGAGGAGGAGAACCCAGTCCACTGCATGTGTATTAGGGGAAATTATTAAGGGCTGATGCAAACAGGTAAAATCTTTTGGCATTAACAGAGTTGCAGCTGCATATTCTGCTTCTGAATTTGGTCTATATAATTTACTGTAACTATCAGGATTCATACAATCCTGGAGATTCAGTCTTTTTGCTGCCGTATAAAGCATCTTTTTTTCTGAAGTTCGATAGTATTTAGTGGAAATCAACTCATATGCGAGAGTAAGAAGTATTTGAAGGGACCAGTAATGATTCAGTGATTTTATTTTAAAGAAATCCTGATTATAAGCCAACATGAAAACCCAGGAATTTTTTTTTTCTTGGCTTGTAAGGATATTTGTATTTTTTTCTTAAAAGCTAATGAAAACAGGGGTGTATGATTTGTCAATGGTATGTATGCCCATTGTATACAATTCTTTGTAATGTGCCATATAATCTAATTCTTCCCTGTCTTTAAAAAATGTATCTTAAGATCTTACAGAGTTCCTGTAAATGTTTCCACACAAGCAGTGCCATCCATCTCACACTTCTGTGACTATGGGCCCCTGGAAAGAGACAGTCTTCCCCAGGCCTGATAAGAATCCTCCAGCACAGTGGTTTAAAAAAGACCACTGCACTGGTGGATTAGATTTCCCTTGGCACTATTACGCTTCACTTACTACTAAGATGATTCAGTAACTTGAACTCTTTGCTCTCTTTTCACAGACAGATGATTTCATTAAAAATATGATTCAAAAACAGGATTAAAGGGGAAAAAAGAGAAAATCCTTCCCAGAGAAACTACCATATACCATGTTTTGATTTAATATGTATAGATGCTCCATAATTATTGGTCCATTTCTTTTTTTGTTCTTCCCCCCGCCCTTAATTAGAGTGATCACAACTGAATCGCATCCTTTTCCACTGGCTGTCATTTAGTTTACCATTATATATATATTTTTTTTAATTGGGAACTTCATAGCTCTGTTGGATACCTATAAACTGGAAAGGCCTGGGTTTGATCCCAGGATAAGTGGTGGGTTTCTACTTCTAGCATGGCCCTGAGGCCTACCCAGTCTCCTGTCCAGTGTGCACCAGGAACACCTCAGGGAAAAGGCAGCTGGTGCATAGTTTTGACCGGATCCCCTCCTTCTCATGCCATGCTTAAAGAAACAGCGGAGCCCTGCCTCCACTGCTCCAGCAGGCCTCATTGGTCTGTACAATAGGGCATACTATATCTACCTTTACCTTTCTATTTTTTTGATTGTTCATCCAGTTCTAATTACAGTAGAAGCCCTGCTCTATGCCATTTTACTAACCAGATTACTCTATTAACTGGAATTTCCATCCATCTGGCTGGATGCAGGGGGTGGGTGGGAAGCACACATGTCGCAGCTGCCACCACCATCCTGCGCTGCCTCTGCTCTGCATCTGCCCAGTGCTCCCCCTGCTCCGCATCCGGCCCAAAACTGCCAGCCTCAGGTAACCAGAATTTTTAGATACCCGGCACCCTTCCTCACTCATGCCAGATAACAGGGCTTTTATGGTAGAGCCGTGCAAAATGTTGTCAGCTGTTTTGTTTCAGAGGTATTTCAGTGCCCGAAATACTGAATCCAAAATGAAATGGAAGGCTTCGAAACATCTCGGCAGCACGGAGGCAGAAAGGGATTTCGGAGTCCTAGCGGACTCCAAGATGAACACGAGTCATCAGTGTGACGAAGTCATCAGCAAAGCTAACTACGCTTTATCATGCATCAGCAGATGCATGACAAACAGAACCAAGGAAGTGATACTTCCCCTCTATCGGGCACTGGTCAGACCGCAGTTGGAATACTGCATCCAGTTTTGGGGGCCACACTTTAAGAGAGATGTAAATAACGTGGAGAGGGTCCAGAGAAGGGCCACTCGTATGGTTAAGGGCTTGCAGGCCAAGCCCCACAAGGAGAGACTAGGGCACCTGGACCTCTTCAGCCTCTGCAAGAGAAGGTTGAGAGGCGACCTTGTGGCTGCCTATAAATTCATCATGGGGGCGCAGAAGGGAATTGGTGAGGCTCTACTCACCGAGGCACCCCAGGGGTTACAAGAAATAATGGCCATAAGCTAGCAGAGAGCAGATTTAGATTGGACATTAGGAAGAACTTCTTCACAGTTAGAGTGGCCAGAATCTGGAATGGGCTCCCAAGGGAGGTGGTACTCTCCCCTACCCTGGGGGTCTTCAAGAGGAGGTTGGATGGACATCTGGTCGGGGTCATCTGAACCCAGCACACTTTCCTGCCTATGCAGTGGGTTGGACTCGA
Source organism: Crocodylus siamensis (assembly GCF_052110815.1). NCBI lineage: Eukaryota > Metazoa > Chordata > Crocodylia > Crocodylidae > Crocodylus > Crocodylus siamensis. The sequence continues at coordinate 11,764,679 of NC_143403.1, read as the reverse complement.
TGATCTATTGAGGTCCCTTCCAACCCTAACATCTATGAAGCTATGAATCTCCAAAACAAAACCATCCAAAATGTTTCAGATGTTTTGGAGCCAGGCATGCAGGGAAACAGAAACTAAGAAGGAGGGGGAAGAGGGAAGGATGGGGATCAAAATGAATCTCATCAATTCAGTTGTAGAAATATATATATATAAAAAAAAACAACAAAAACTAAAGGTTTATCGATTGTGTCCCGATGGTTTATAATTGCATTGTACCCTTAATTGGATAAAAGCTTGGAGACCTTTAATAGACTTTTCTGGCAATATTTTAATTCTCTTTACCTTGGTACTGACAAGAGCCAACTTTAACTGGATATTTGGCAGATATACTGGTATTGGCCTAAACACAATTACACGTGAAAGTAGGTCTCTGCTTTTGTAAATTAGCTATTAATTTTTTCTTTGTCATGATTATTTTTCTCCCTCTTTTTATTGTAGCTATAATTAAAACAGCTCTTCCTAATATGGACCGAGAAGCCAAAGAAGAATACTTTGTGGTCATCCAAGCAAAAGACATGGGTGGGCATATGGGCGGACTGTCTGGCACAACAACTGTGACAATTACACTCACAGATGTTAACGACAATCCTCCAAAGTTTGCACAGAGTAAGTGACATTATCTAAACAGGCTCTTTGAACTGAAGATGTGAAATACTTTTTGGTGCTTTATTATTCTGTGCATTTGTCCATGGCAGAGAACGTTTTTCTTTTTCAAACATGCAGCAAGAATCATATAAAGAGCCTTAGACCACCGACTGATCTGGAACTGCTAGGGGAAAAAAAAGAGGAAAACATACACATACATGGACACACGTACGCATGCACAGACACTAGACAATAATTCTGGTCCTTTGGGCCCCAGTTGTCTTTAACTGTGCTCATGTCTGAGGGGCAGATGGATAACACTACCTCAGAAAGACAGACATAGTTGATGAAAGAAATAAAGGTTTGACTAATTAAGGATGAGATGGGAAAATAATAGAAAATAAGTCTGAGTCTAGTTAATTGTTGATCTTTAATTTAAAATCCATGCTTACTGCTATGGTTCCACTGCATGTCTTGCTGGGTTAGGTTAAAATGATTTGGCATCCTGCTGAGCTGTTCTGCAATGCTTTGTAGTCTATTTCAAAGTAAAAAGATAAATAAATAAATAAAGTATAGGAGTATAATGCCTGGATTGATTGTATTTGGAGTAGTTGAATTCAAATGGGATGTTTAAATGTATCCCTCTACTGTGTAAATGTATCAATTCCTCCCAGGCTTCTTCTGATGGTTTAAATGGCTGAGATAGTGAGACTCTCAATTTTGGAGTTGGGAAATATTTTACTGTCAACAATACATCTATATTTTTTTTCTACAGGCATCGACATAGAAATGCCTGTGTATCACATAAGCTCTACTTATGCCATATTTTGAAGATTTAAATAGTGTATAAGTCTTATGGTAGTCCTCTGCACAGAGGCAAATTCCACTCCAGTAGCTTAAGATAAGCACTATAAACAGTGAAAAAGGAATTGAGAATGATAAAAGAAATAAGGAAAAGTAATGGTTTACTCACGAAAAAGTTGTTTTAATAGCTAATCTTACTGAGGTTTCTAGCATATAAGTACTGTAGGCACAATCAAAAGATTTTACTTCTTTCTCATTATGTTACATGAGGAAATGCCTGTCTTTCTTACTTCTCATTGCATTATGTTACACAGGTCGGTGCATGAATGTTTTACAATGTAAGGTGACAAGTCCCTTAGTGGTGCCAACATTTATAGATGAAGCTTTTAGATGAACCATATCACCATAATGTTGAAAGACATCTCTTTTGGATATGCGCAATGTACAGTAAATCTAAATTGGTAACTATAGAGCTACTTTTGCCAGCTGCCTGGCTTTTGTACTTGCATCAGAAGTACCCTTTTGTCAAAGGGCTTTTGCATGATGATATGAAATAAGTTGAAGTGTGTTTCCAGGTCCTGCTAGGTAACTGGATCAGAAAATCAGCAGTGCAACTGGTACTAATTGGCACCCTTATTGGGACTCTCAGCCAGGGCTCCAAGAACTAAATGCGTACAGAGACTTCACAGCACTTTTACCCTATACACTCCTAAAATGTACCACCATATGGTCTCTTCAGGATTTTGAGAGACAATGATTGGGCAGCATGAGGAAGCCTATACTATCAGTCCCTGGGACATGCTCGCTAAGTAGATAATAAATGTAGATAACAGTCTTTCTCAACCTTGTGATAACACAGGGCTTCAGTCTCCAGGACTCTAATTTCCAGCACCTCCCATCAGCCAAGAATTCACAAATATATAGTGCCCAGTTACAAAACATAGTAACCTGGTAAAATTTAGAAAGGAGGGGTTGTTTTTTCCCCCTTTGTATTTATTTATTTATTGCAAATATGTAGACCCCTCTCCTAAGAACAATACGTTACTAAATACTGTAATTGGATATTATTATCAATCTGCCCTTTTAAAATTGGCTATTCAAAAATCATGCTGTCTAATATTACAGATTAATCATGGCTCTAGCCTTATATAATAGTTGCTCAATTCTTTGACACTCGTTATAAGGATACCATTGTTAAAGCACAGTTTGCAGTTTGCCTGGAAAGAAACATAAGAAAGGATCAAACTTACAATGGAGCCTCACCAGAATGAAATAGAAATTCATAAGATGTAATACATGCTGCTTTCACAATAAAATTGTAATGAACCCAGAAAGCAGCGTGTTTTATCGTTTTATTGTTTCCAGGCAGGACAGAAATGTGTATTTATGGCTAGATTTGAAAGAGTGTTAGCCTCCTGGGTTTTAGAAATGAAAAAGATGAACTTTCACTACGTCGGTGCTATCTTTGAAATCATTTGAGAAGAATCTTAGAAGTTATTGAAGTTTTTAACCTAACAGTTTACCATTAGATTATATTCAGAAGAACAGCTGACTGTTGTGAAAAGTTAGGGGATTTAAAACAAGCTTCGAGTGGACGGCTGGTCACAGTCTGAGCATTTGTCATAACAGACGCCTATATAATTCTACTTTTAACAATTAGTAAACAGCATGAAAAATAAATGTCTATTCTTTACAATGCCCAGTAAACTATTTGTGTAAATAGTTCTTCCTCCTCCTCCAACCCCCTTCAATAAAAAAGAAAAACCAAACCTGCTTAAAAAATTCCAGTCAACCAGGACGAGGGGAATTGACCACAGTGTGGGCCAGCAAAATAAATGAGGAACCCATGTGATGGAGGAGATGGACTGCAGTGACTACCCATTGTTCCAAGCTATTTATAAATAGTTTCTCAGTAATCTTCAGCCTGGAAAACAGGAAAGAAAAAACTAAATTATAGGTTAAATAGATGTTACTTTTCCTGCCCTATGTAAGTGTAAGTTTTATATATAATAAAGCAACCCAAAAGTTAATTGCTTCAAAAAAGAGAATGATACCTTTACAGAAATCTGACTGTTAAGGTTAAGAGCAAATGTTTACAAAGGAACCCAGTTGATTTTAGGGCAGTTTGCATCCATATGCTTTATGGTTTCAAAAGCATTTGTCGATGTTTGTTTCTTCCTTAGTTTCATATGTTGCCTTTGAAGTTAATGCACTAATAATTTATTCAAGCAGCTTCAGAAAATTATGGTTTCAATAAACTAATAGCAGCATATTAGGCCTCTAATCACACACACTGCTGCAGCAAACTGTCACTGAGAGAGAAAGAAAAGAAGAGGTCCCCATCCTCCTTTCAAAAGATGTTTGTAACCAGCTCATCTGCTAAGCTGAATTTTTCTGACTAGTATAACTAATAAACCATCCTGCAATGGAACATTTTACCCCTTACCTGTAGTTACAGCAAGTGCAAATTACCACAAAGCTAAAATAATTAGGCCATCTGTAAAGGATTTCAGCAGGCGGAGGCCTCACATACTTTGTATGCACCTGCTAGCTTTCAGATCATTGCTAAAGCCAGGAAGGTATTTCATCAGAATGGGTTCTCTGATTTGCTTCTTAACAAACTAGTAATCTCCGGTATAAAGCATGTCATTTAAATAGAAAGTAGACTTTCCCCCATATATTTTAAAGAAATCTCATTTGAATATAAAGTTATCTGAAGTGATGAAGTAACTGATTAAAATAAGAAATCAAGAAGTGCAGTGGCTGAGTTTCATGATAACACATGACAGGTAGTACTTTCCAGTGGGATTAAGTTATCCCTTAACAGAAAGGTAAATGCAGTAATGCTGACTACGGTATAGTTATTGCTTCCCTTGAAACGTGAGTTGTGGGGGGAGGAGCTCCCCAGATCCCTTCTAATTAGAGAGTTTTCTACCTCAAAGAAGAAAATATATAGACCAATTAGATTGTGCCCAGAGAATATTAGAAGGCAAGGGTTATGGTCAACGGAGCAGTGAGGATTTTGAGTCACACGAGGCATCTTTAATGTATCTGATCAGGTTGCTGCAGGCTGAAGATTAGTAATTGGATTTTATCAAACATGGGCTCCAAGTCTGTAAATACAAGGTAAGTTTAAAAGTGCCTCGTAGTGAATTGCATATTGCATCTTTCTGTGCTGAAATAGCTTAATATTTTATGTTTGGCAATCCTGAACATTCCTGCAGGCAGAGACAGGATGATATAGTCAGTGAAAAGAAGGACTTTTGCATTCAGTCATCTGAGTAGGCAGAGCATACGTATTGAGCACATTATGCATCTTGAAGTAAATAACTTGTTAAAATACAGTTTGCATGGGTTGTGTCTCCCAAACATTCACTTTCGAGGAAATGAACAGAAATGAAGAACATGTTCAGGGGACTGGTATCAGATTTAACGGTCAGCCTTTTGTTCTTATTTGTAAGGTCTGTATCACTTCTCAGTAATGGAAGACGTTGCTCTTGGTGAACCAGTGGGAAGGGTAAAAGCAAATGACCTGGATATTGGAGAAAATGCCAAGTCATCTTATGACATTATTGAAGGAGATGGAATGGATATATTTGAAATCACTTCAGATTCCCAGTCTCAGGATGGCATTATTAGAGTGAGAAAGGTAAATGACATCTACATAAAATGTGTTTGTTTATTATACAGATGGCTTCCTGACTAGTCTGCGTACTGGAAAAGCACACTGGAGATCGTAGTTCAAAATATTCTTTTATCTAGTGTGCAGGAGTCAAAGCAGTAGATAGATCTCTGAGTTTGCTAGTCATGGACATACCTATCAAAATTTCCATCCAGGAGATATCTGTGAAGGCAGCTGTGGATCTGTTTTTCAAAGCTGCATAATGCATATGCAGCCTCTACTTCACACACTAACCTATAAAGGTTCTGTTATCTCACATACTCAAGCAGGGTTGAGATTTACGCTTCTGAAGATGTTCAATACATAAAGTTTCTTAGATGGCTTAGCAGGCTATTGGTTGTAACCTGCCTTTATCCAATAATGAATTCACCGGTATATCCAATAACGAATTCCCTGATATCCAGCTAATGTTTCCACCCTTACTTATGTTGATCACTACTTTAGTCCATGAGTAAAGATATCACTGGACCTGCTCATACATCTGCTATTCCTTCTCATGAGTAAGAGTCCCAAACTCAAGACAAAAGAGAAGTTGCAGTTGTATTACACTTTTCTGTATACATTTGATACCTGTCTGTAGGAAATGTGCTGTTTTCTTCACATGCACATCTTAAGAGGCAACTATGTGCATGCAGAAAAGTGGACATCTGGGGTGAAATCTTTCTCCCACAAGAGCCAACAAAAAACTTCTTGTAGTTTCAGTGGGGACAACATATCACCAGCAGCTGGAGAAAAATCTGACTCCAAATATGTTAATAAATTATAATATTCTAAAACTGTCTTGAGCTTTTAGATGTTGTGGTTACTATCATGTACCCTAAACAATTACAATTAAACAATTACAAGTATTATGGATTTCCTTGTAACATTCTGACAGGAAAGTAAGAATCACAAATGCACAGACATATATTCACTTTATGGCAGCTATTGTTAGACTAAAGAGGTCAGAAGATAGACCCATATAAAGGCTATTTCTTTTTATATTCTTTATGAATGTGTTAGCACAGTAAAAGTATAATAAAACAAAGTGTACATCTGTATTGGGGAGATACTTCTCCACTGGAGAAAAAATATGGTTACATTTACCCAGTATCACTTATGATTATGGATTATATACTATGGGCCTATTTTGTAGACTAAGGATACATGCAGACACTACATTTAAATTGACCTAACTAGGTCACCTACCTGAGTACGTGAACTAATTTAGTGCAGGAACGGGATAACCTGGTCAGTCAAACAACTGCATAGGTTTGGAGTGCAGCCCTGGGGCTGGGAATCCCAGCCACTCATCCCAGCCTCAGGGTTGTGCTTTTTTCTACTTCCCTTCCCCTGGCGCCCCAACACTGACCAGGCTATTTTAAGCACTGTGATATCGCCCCGCCTTGGAAAGACAACCCCCACTTTAGATTCACTATCCTCCCTCTGCTCTGGCCAACCCCCACATGAACCCATTATCCTCCCTGCCTTAAGCCTGCCCACTTCAAGGAACCTACTTCATGTTCCTTGTGTGACTCCCACCACTGGCAGATGGCTGTCTACACCACTCCCAAGCTATGATCACATGGTTTAATAACCCACATAATTGTAGACTGGGTGCGGTAAATGTTTCATAGTTTCATAGATGCTAGGGTCAGAAGGAAACTCAACAGTTCATCGTGTCGGGTCCCCTGCCTAGGCAGGAAAGCGTGCTGGGGTCAGACGACCCCAGCCAGATACCTATCCAAATGCATCCTAAAGCAATTAGCCTTTTACCCTACTCTCTGTACCAGTTAGACACTCACTGTAACAGAGCATTTAATATAGTGTTTTTTTCACAGCTTCAGCTTTTCAGCAATAAGCACCTTGGTTCTTTTGTGGTAGAAAGTGTTTTAGGGTACCATTTGCCAAAGGTTTTTAGATAATCCAGAGTAAATTTTGCCTGGGGATTAATCATGACTAATTTTTTGGGGTGCTGTTTTACTGTGAAGACTTTGAAAATGCTAAAAGCCTGACGAAGGGTTTTTAAACCCAATAGCTTGCTAAGAATTTTTTTTCCAGCTAAGATAAAAGAGATCAGATTCACCCAAAGAACCTTGTTTGCCTATGTCCTGAGACCAGCGTGGCTACAACCTATACCCCTGCAAAAACGATACCAGACATGTGATTGGCAATTCGTGTTTATGCTCATTTACAACCATCAGTGTTATAGTACAATAATCTATTAATAGATGCCAATGTTTAGTAATATCTGAGTAGATGAAGGAACAAAAGTTTCTTATGTTTACTAAAGATTGTCAAGGAAACAACAAAGTCCTATAAGAGCTAGTTTCATAGCTAAAAAATCAACAACAAAAAATCAAAGTAAGAATATATATTGAAATCTTTCATTGACGTCCTGGAAGAGTTTTCTAGTTCCTTTTTTGTGTTCTTGTTTGTATTTGCATTGCAGATTCGGGGTTTTTCTGTCCTTTTCTTTTTCCCCATGGAACATTGTAATGCAAATCTAAATATCTTTCCAAAGCTTGACAATTTGCATCTTTGAAATTTGAATCATTGTGGGACACAAGTGAATTATATTGTGAATATGCTGAGGCAGATGTGTTTGAAGTCACAAATATGTAGTCATGAATTCTGATATTTGAAGGCATCATAGACTTATTTTTTTTACTATATGGTTCATTCTTTTACATCCACAGCATACTTTTTCATTTTAATGTGCAGCCCGTAAAATATTTAAAACAATGGTGATTCTGCTGCAGCTGCTGTATTGATTTGTGGAATAAAGTAATCAGCTCCATGTTTCTTTGTATGAAAACAGAAGAAGATAGAGAAATGTAAAATGCTGGAGTTGTACGAAATTCCTGAGAGATCTCTGCCTCATTTATTCCTATAAATACTGATGCAAAGAGTTATTTAAGATGCAGTAGTATTAAAATATGTTTTTCAAATGATTAGCTGTAAATTACTTCTTCCTAAAGAACAATCATTGCTAGTTTTTTACATTTCTCACACTGTTCTGGAAATAATAAAATAGTTACTCCACCTGGAGCCTGTACAAGATTTTTCCTTATCTCCACCCCACAGAACACTGATTAAGTGCATGATTAACATGCAGGCCAAGTTAGTACAAATAACACGTTACTATTTATCTAAGGTAAAATTGTGACAGTAGAATTTGTGCAAATTTGTTTTTGGTGAATTCTTAATGAAATGCAAAGAAAAAACAAAACAAAGGGGTCTATTTTCACTGAGCCTGGATAAGAAAAAGATATCAATAAATGCCTAGAAAATTTACAGGTTGAGTCTCAGGGAAAGAAAAGTGATTGCATTAAAACTCACTGAATGTGCTTAAATGCAAATAACTTTCATCCATCAGCATTATATTCATTTGTTCTTGCTTCTGTGGTCATTAGTGAAAGGCATTTATCTTTGTCATTCTTAACAGCCTCTGGACTTTGAGACCAAAAAATCCTATACGCTGAAGGTAGAAGCGGCCAACATTTATATTGATCCTCGCTTCATCAGTGGGGGACCATTCAAAGATACAGCAACAGTAAAAATTGTAGTAGAGGATGCTGATGAGCCACCAGTCTTTTCATCACCTACTTATCTTCTGGAAGTGCATGAAAATGCTGCTATTAACTCCGTGATTGGTCAGGTGACTGCTCATGACCCTGATGTGTCTTCTAGTCCTATAAGGTAGTGCTGCTTCAAAGTTAACATTGAAGAAGCTACTGTCAGAATACTAAGTGTGTTATCAGTACAATAGATGATAGAGTTCAGAGCAGTTTGCGCTCTCTCTCTGTCTCTGTTTTGTTTGTGTGAAAGCATTACATTGTCTTTCAGTGCTTTATTGTGTTAGATGTAATGCTTCAAATCATTTTCATAAGTAAAAAATGTTATCCCAGACCCATTTTCTGAGTGCAGTACTTGACACACAGCTATGTTTTGCATGAACTGCATTTATATTTAAATTGTATTCTATCTTTGTCATTTACAATCCCGACTAGTTGGCAATTCTGTGTAATTAGTAAGACAGAAACATTTCTTTTATGTTTCTTTGGCCAAATGCTTTCTTGGGTGGTGCCAGTGAAAGTACTGAAGAGTATACCAAATATGAATTTGGCCTCATTTTCTTTTTTTTTTTCTTTTTGACCTGATCTAACCTGGACCAAATTTATTGTGGAAATGTCATAAAATGAAATGGTTTCCTCTCTGGTTTTCATCTATACAAAATTTCTACCTTTCTTCACTTCTTATGATATCATCACATTTGTGCCAACAAAGGCTTTGTTTATATATAAAGGGAATCTTATCTAAATGGACAAATTTTTGTCTATGCAAAGTTGCTTTTAATGATAATAAATGTGTTACTTAATTAAAGATTGCAGTGTGATACCCTATAGGGAGGGCATATTTATAAAGAATCTGTCTGCTCATATTAAATACAACTCAACCATTCTATCCTCATATAATTAAACTAATATTCCCCTCTATCTGTAGTCAGTTGATAATGACTAGAATACTTTAGTATGTACACATATTTTTTACTATATTTTACACCATTAAAGAAACTGACTTAGAGACAGTGTTCTACCCATTCATCTAATAGACACTATGTTGCATCCCTGATTTAACAAGATTACAGTAACTCATGCTACCACCAGGAAATAGTTATTACCTGAGCAAGTCAGAAATGATATTTCCTGTAAGGCTGGCTGGTTAGAAAGATTAACCCTAGTACATAAAGTCTTTCATGTTTAGTTTACCAGTTAAAATCTGGTTCAGTTAAGTAGTAACCAAAAGTTAATGTTTAATAATTGTTCAGATTCCTACTTAATTAAACAATTACTTAATAGGCCACATCCAAATTGGTACTAATTTTGACATTAGAATCATAGAAAATTAGGGTTGGAAGGGATCTCACAGCTAAGTACAGACAGTCAAAAAGCCTGAGGCTGAATCAATTCAGTCTTTGCAGGTTAGTCTGCACAGATTAAATTGAAACAGAAGTGAGCAGACATTTACTTTGATTCAGGACATGCAGCCAAGTGCCTGCAGTGGCTCAGACCACAAGCTGGGGGTCACTACAGCAGGGCTTTTTGACTGTGCGTTCACTTCCTCTTCCTGCTGCCTTCAACATTTTTGGATTTGCAGTCCAAAATCAGAGCAATAGGACTCTGCAGGGTTGCTCATCACTTCCATCTGCTGCTTCCAGGTGCCTCTGGGATTTGTAGTCCACAGTTGTAGCCAGAAGTTAATTTGAGCAGGGGAAGGGGTGTTTAACCCCCTTCCCTGGCTAGGGACAGACATTCAAAAAGCCTAATCCTGAATTGATATGATATTTTCAGATTAGTCTAACTTGCAAAGCTTGAACTGATTTGGAGGTGAATAGGCTTTCCCTTTTCATTCCAAAAATGCAGACACATGCCTGCAGTGGCTTAGGCTAGAACCACTAGGCTAGAGCCCTCCCACAGAACTGAGCTGAGGAGGGGCATGGCCATACCCCAGGAGGATGCTTCAATTAGCTCAGCAGGGAATTAGTAACAGTGTTTTATTACCCCTAACTCAGTGTTTATCACCTTACTAAGAAAACATCAGAGGAACATTACCAGCTACCTGTAGATTCTGCCTTTGTCACAACATGGACTGTAGCCAGCATTTGGTCTGCTAGTTAATACATAGATACCTCTAAGCAGGGCAGAGGGGAGTGGGGAATTCCTGCTTAGCACAGACTGGTGACGGAGAGGGGAGGGAGAAGCCTCCAAGTCTCTGCCGGAGCTGCAGCCAGGGAGCAGGGCAGTGGGGCCAGCCCTATTGTGGAGCAGAGAGCCCCACCAAGCCCAGGGAGCATGCCAGGATTTGGGGTGTGTCTGGTTTAACTTATACAAGCAAGGGGTCTTGGACAGACATTGCATAAACTGGTTTGAGCCAAATCAGTTAAGGCTGATACTACATTCAATCAGATTTATCACAAATTGGTTCCAGCCATTTTCAAACTGGTTTTTGTGCGCTGAACGTCTGTTCTGTTACAGGTTTAAACAGTTTTTGATCACTTAAATCAGTTTATCTGTCTGTCCCCATCTCCTGGCCCCAGACCCCAGCCAGGGTTTGCCTGAGGGGAGAACTCCTCCTCCCCCATTCCACCTTTCCCCTCCAGGAGACTGGGCTTCATCCCTAGCCAGGCTTGCATGCTGATCTCCTTATCAGCCAGACCTTACTGCTCCAGTTAGGGAGCAGAGTGGTGGCACCAACCCTGCTCTCTGGAGCAGACAGCACAGCACAATACAGGGCTGGAAAACATGCTGGCCTGCTGGGTGACTGTGATTTAACTTGAACCAGGAAGGGATCTGGGACAGAAATTTCATAAACTGGTTTGACCCAAATTAGCTAAGTCTTATACTACATTCAACCAGGTTTATCTGAAACCAGTTTCAGCCATTTTTTAAACTGGTTTACGTGCACTGAGCTTCTGTTCTATTACAGGTTTAAAACAGTTTCCGATCACTTAAACCAGTTTATGTGCAACTTCTGTCCCTAGTCCAGGAGGTCTAGTTCAACGCCCTGCTCAAAGCAGGACTGGCCTCAATTAGATCATTCCAGCCAGGGCTTTGTCAAGCCAGGCCTTAAAAACCTCCAGGGATGAAGATTTCACCACGTCTGTAAGTAACCTGTTCCAGTGATGCACCATGTTCCTAGTTAGAGAGTTTTTCCTAATATCTAACCTAAACTTAACTTGCTGCAACTTCAGACCATTGCTCCTTGTCCTGTCATCTGCCACCACTGAGAACAGTCCAGCTCCATCCTCTTTGGACCCACCCTTCAGGTAGTTAACGGCTTCTGTCAAATCCCCTCTGAGTCTTCTCTTCCCTAGACCCAGTTCCCTTAGCCTCTGCTCATAAGTCATGTGTCCCAGCCCCTGAACTGTTTTCATTGTTCTCCACTGGACTATCTCCAACTTGTCCACATCCTTTCTGTAGTGGGGGGCCCAAAACTGAACATAGTACTCTAGATGTGGCTTAACCAGCACAGAACAGAGAGGAATAATTGCCTTGATCTGTTGCCAACACTCCTACTAATGCAGCGCAGCATGCCATTAGCCTTCTTGGCAACAAGGGTACACTGCTGACTCATATCCATCGTATTGTCCACTGTAACCCCCAGGTCCTTTTCTGCAGAGCTGCTGCTTAGCCACTCAGTCCATAGGCTGTACCAGTGCATGGGATTCTTCTGCCCTAAGTGCAGAACATTGTACTTTTTCTTGTTGAACCTCATGAGATTTCTTTTGACCCAATCCTCCAATTTGTCTAAGTCACTCTGAATCGTAGCCTACCCTCTAGTGTATCTACTACACCCCACAGCGTGGTGTCATTTGCAAACTTGCTGAGGGTGCACTCCATTCCATCTTCCATGTTGTTAATCATTACCCGCAAAGAGATTGTGAGAATATACCAATCTAATCAATTAAAGATTAGTGGAGTGCCCTTTGCTTTGGAATGGCAAAATTTTACAGAATTAAAAAAAAAAACAGAAGAAAAGAGAAGGCAGCAAAAGAGTATATAAACTGTGATCTATTTTAAAAAGCTTTTTCCCCCTCTGCATGTATGAAACCTTTAACTCCTCCCGTTTTTATTCATCCTGTATTCATGGTACATCTTTTCACTAGATTCCTTGAAGTGAAAATGTTGTTTGTGCAAAGTGAATGGAAGAACTGTGCTATGTTATTTCTTAATCAAAGTATAGAGGCTTCAGATGCACAGGAAATAGGAAAGGGCAAAACTGAATGTATTAGAATGAGAAATGTCGTATTCATTAGTATAATTTAACTTATTTCTTCTTTAAAAATATCTTGTATGCACTACATGATCAGACTAATTAATAATAGACTTTGACTTCTTTTCGTAGTATTGGCTTATTAGGTAACTGAGAAAAGTACAGAATACAATTTTCTGGGGGGCGAAAAAGATTTTTCTTGCAATGCAACCAGCTAATCTTGTGTAAAACAAGTTATGCAGGCCAGCAGACTTCCTGACCCAGCTGAAATCCCCTGACCAGGGATTTTAGCTGTTAATTGAAGCAAGAGAAGGAAAAAAAAAGACCTCTGCTCAGAGTTCTCAATATTAGGACTAGCCTGTAAGGAGATGGTCTTTTCTTCTACAAATTTTTACTCTCTATGACATTCAGCCTGGCTCCCACCCTATAGAGTGCTGCCTTTTCCATTAGTAACTTCTTGAGCAATATTGGACAACACCCTGATCTGTCCAGTCCCTCCAGCAGAAGTGCACGTTTCATCATCACAGCTATATGGACAGGCAGAGAGGACTTCCTCACTTTTGCATGTACTTGGTTTGAATCTAGTCTGGTTCTGAGCAATCGCATCTTAGAAAGGAGGGCAAAATGTTAGTGCACAAAAATTATTGGTCCAAAACTACAGCCTTCATAACAGCAATATTCCTATCAAATTTGAAAGCAGCTTTGTCAAGAAAGGAACAAAGTTCAGCTGTAGTTCTAGAAATCAGGGATACTAGTAATAAGTAGGTAAGTAGTCATGTAAAGCCCAGGTGCTGAAGCCTTTATGTTTTTTTCCTTGCATGTTTTATTTTTGTCAATTTTAACATACATCTAGATGTGTTTTTAATGCTTCTCATACCTTGGTATTACCTTACATAGGTAGCAAATCTGCTCTTTTCTCCATGTTTGCCATTCTTCTCTTCCTGAAGATCAAAAGCTACAGTTCACTTGTTAACTCTGCTGATGCAAAGTATCTCCAGATTTGGCAGACTGTTTTAAACATGCTGTAATCTGCAGTTTGCCTAATTCTAGCAGTGTTCTTAAATTCATAGTTTATTGTTGCAGGCTTATTTCTAAAACATTTTATTCACGCTGTGTTTGCACATGCACTTAACTGCAGAGTAGACTAACTAGCTGCAGAGTAAAGTGTCATTGTCTACACGTGCAATGCTGTTAGGCCACAATAAACTAATTAATGCTGGGACAGTACTATCTTATCGCAGGGCAATTAACTGTGAGTAGATGCACGTGTAGACACTGACTGTGCGTGTAAATTGTGCCTGGTCAGCCCAGCCAGCAGGGGGCCAGACTTCTGCCTGCACATGACTCCGCACTTTCAGCGCCCTCGTGCCCCAGCCAGACCTGACACCACCTGATGGCATCACCCAGTAGCAGAATCTGGCTTATCACAGTTAAACATTTCCAATCAGTGTCATTAGCATTTTATAATTCTCCACAAACCTGCTCTGCTTTATTCCAGGGTGTTCATTGTGTATTGCTGTTGTTACTTTACATCTACTTTCTGTTTCTTTTCTGTTTTGTTTGTTGTAATAATTTATGTTGGCCAAAGCTTGGTCCAAATGCATAGGAAAAAGCATGGGTAATAAATTTCAGTTTTTATACTATCCCTGCCCTCCTATAAATTCAGAAATTATCATTGCCCTTCAATGTCTCTCTGTGGGAGAAGTAAGCTTCATTGTGGCACATTTCCCCCAATTCATATCTGGAGAGATTTCTTCTTTAGCAGCAGTGGATCATTTTATTAATTCACAGCAGGCCCTAAAAACCTAGATACAATATTTTCTGTCTTCCTAAGGTGCAGCTGTTTATCTCAGTCACCAAGTAACATGCCCTGTCTGCCTGGCATTGCTGAGATATGGTGATTTACAGCAATGGTATTGTGATTTAGATCGCAGTAGGAGCAGCAAAGGAAGGGTTTCAACACTGAAGGACATATTCTTTTCTCATTTACTTTGGTGCAAATCAGGAACAGTTCAGGTTTATTCGAGGAGATATACCCAGGTAAAAATATGACAATCGGACAAAGAATCTTCAGCTAAAGAAATTTAGGATCACACTATTTTCTTCAGAACACCGTGACGTAAACTAACTAAAAAGTCCAATAACCTGCATTGTTACTACAGGAATTTCAAAGGGTAGTATTTCCCTAAATATTCTTCTCCATTTTTATAGAAACGTAAATTTTATGCGTTGCTTATATATTCAACAATGCTTTCCCATTAAAAAGAGCTATAATATCATTATTATGATAAGGAAGCTGCAAATATGCTATTAGTTTCCCCAAGTTTATGATACTACAGATTTTATTTTTTTACTTGGTACAAGATATTTATCAGTTTATAGTCAGGAGAAGGTTTTACCTCTTTGCAGCCTTGTAAACCCATGTACCATGTGTTAAAGAATGCTTTATTTTTAATGCATTTTTGCATTGTGAATAAATATCAGTAGGCTGAAAGTCAATACAATAAAGTTTCTGATGTTAAATTTTCAGTTTTATAGTGTTAAAAAATATACTGAGCGTAGAAGAACATGAATGAAACCATACAAAGGAACCTGATCCAAATGGAAAAAAGTGAATTTATCTCAGTGAGCTTTATATTAAACCTGCATTGAATAAAGATATAATAATAATATGGAGGGGTAACACTGTTAGTTTGTGGGCATGAGTATTTAATTGCTGAAGAGTTTGCAGTTTAAATTTGTGGTGTAACAGAGTTAATACTGTTTCTATGGATAGACTACAAACAAGTCAAAGATACTGGAAGATAAATTCATAATTGTCAAGATTTTACTAAAAAATCCCCAAACTTGACATCCACTTCTGATATCTGGGATGAAATATTAGCCTACATTGAAGGCAATAGGACCCCTGGTATTTTGAGTGGGAACAATACAGACAAATAAAAGAAAAGGATAGGTTTTCGAATGTGGCTGCCTAAAGACGGATACCTGCAACTGTGTTTAGTTAATTACCAGTAGCTGGTTTTCAGAAATGCTGAATACTGTTAAAATCAATGGGACCAGAGCATGCTCATCTCACCTTGGAAGCCCAAATATAAATGGCTATGCCTACCTTTAAGTATCTCAATTTGAAATTTTGCCCTTGGATCCTTTTATGCATGTCTTTAATTACTCCAATTCTACTGATCGATAAAACATCATATACGTGTGGCCAATCAAGTATCATACGTCATTCTGGTCAAATATTATTGTGCTCTTCCCTAACTTTGATCTTCATAAAGATGTGTTTGCATTACTAGCCTTTATTTTTATGACCAAGAACAAATTTGATCTAAATGAAAATTTTGCAAGAACTCACATTTTTCCAAACTTGGCTGCTTTGCATTTCTCTAGTTCCAGTTACAAATAAAATATCCGAATACAGAAAAAAAAAGATTATTAAATAACTGAGATTTAAGAATCATCTCCCAGGGCTCAGGTGGAGGTAGGTCAAATTTCTTCTTGGTGTATGTCCATTGAAATTAATGGAATTACACCAGGAAGGAGTTTGAGTTGTATTTATTCAGTTTCTTACAGGCCATCATCACAACGTATGAAGGCCCTGAAATTGGACTTTTATTTGAAGTTGATCATGATACATGAAGCACAATAGAATTTCTGATTTTCTGCTATGTATACTATGGTGACTACAGTAAAATACATTTGGGCTTTTGTCACTGACCTAAGCAGATCTGGTGCAGAGTGCTGGCAAAAAACAAATATGTATTGAGAAACCATCTTTTTTAGTCATATATTTGACTATAAGCACATAATAGAATCCATTCAGGCACTCGCTCCTCACTTATGCCATTATATCTAGGTATAATGCAGAACAGATGCAGAACAGTCGGTGCATGCTGTTCTGCGTTTTAATACTTAGGCACAAAAGTCATTTTGGTCGCTTATATAAATCCATGGTTAGGATTCAGTAAAGCCCCTTGAAGCCAATGACTGTTGTACCGTATCAGTAGTTTGTGATAAATTCTCTTTTTTGTACCTTATCCATCAAAAATTGGAAGGCTTAATTTTCCAGTTTAGTTTCTTTTAACAAGTAATACATTAATAAAACAGCGGTCTGAAAATGGACCGACATAAAAGCTTTCCTGGAGATCTTGTGCTGAGCCCTAAATCATCATTCTGCTTAATGCACTGCTGGAGCAATCTACTGCAGGTCTTTCTTGTTAGTCAAGCTGGCTGTATTTAGGCTGCATAATTTACCTGTTCTCATTTGCAAGCTCTGACTACTTGTTAGATCAAAGTTGTTTTGTTAGAAACCAATCATGTTGATCCATAAAATGGTCAATCTCCATGTTTTTGAAGTGTTTTGCTGGTAACCAGTGATTCATTAACTACCTATTGTCCATGGAATTGCTTGAAACCTAAGCAAGTGATATGTTTGGTTAATATTTCATGCTTCATTAAAAGTGAAATTTATTAGCAATGTTACTTCATACTTTTTAAAATAACCGAGAAGCCCAGCATTTTTTTTGGCTGAATATATTGGTCCTAAAATTATCTGCAGTTGCTATGAAATAGTACATAAGATGTCTGATAAATGTGATGGATTGTCTAATTAACTCTTCATCAGCAGTGGATTTTAAAGATGCTACCTACTGAACCTGATGGCAGTTTATGACCTTCATGTGGAGTATACAGCTAATTACTCCTTGGACAATAATTATGAAGTTTCTTGAGTTTCAGTTAGTCATTTTGTCTTATAAATTATTATGTTCCTCAATCCATTTGGCTATCAAACTGCAGTTCTCAAAGGATTACTTAAATTCTCTTACAGTGTGTATAGCTCATATCAATTTATTTGAATAGATTACAGGGATGTCTATTTTGTAGGTTTTCCATTGATCGACACACTGACCTTGAGAGACAATTCAACATTAATGCAGAAGATGGGAAAATAACTTTGGCAACCCCACTCGACAGAGAAACAAACATGTGGCACAACATAACTATCATAGCTACAGAAACTAGTAAGTGTGTGTGCATGCTTCTTTTTTTTCCTGTTTGACTTGTAATTCTTTTCTGTTGTCTTTGAAAATTTAGTAGAGATTGCTACAGATTAAAGAAGTTGTCCATTGCTGTTGGGTTTAGAATAATAAGGTTTTAGAAAAAATGTAGTCTCTTGGGAGGTTCTTTTTACATCTTCTGTAATTTTCAAAATTGTATTTTGTTGCTGTGGAAAGTAATATGTAGTTTTAAAGGAAAAAGTAAATATATTTGTGCAGAGGAGAAAAAACCTTTTTAGATGTTTAAAAGAAAAGTCATATGGGTGAGAGGACTGTCATGCAATGAGGGAGGGGGAAGCTAGCACCAAAAGTCGAATCTGAGCCAGCCCTTAAGGTTTTTGCTCTGAGATTTTTTCTTATAATATTTTGAATGATTACACAGATGAGCAGCCCTATTTGACATTCATGAATTACAAATGTGTAAGTAAATCCATCTGCTGAAGTATCTGCCAAAGTAGGTTGTTGCCTATGAAAACTCAGGCTTTTCTGAACCTGTTCATTTCTAAAGTGACACTGAGTGCGTCTACATGAGATGTTTACTGCAGAATAGACTTGTGCAGTACATCTCACGTCTACATGTGCAGGGCTATTAGGCTAGAGCAAATTAATTAACTCCACAGCAAGGTGGTACTTGTAAATACAAGTACTATCCCACTGCAGAGTTTTTTTAGTTCACAGTAGTACACATTTACATGCCAAGCCAGCTGGCTGGGGCACGAGGGTGCTTCATTGTGGCAGCTGCCTGCCGGCTAGCCTTGCACTGGAGCACCCTTACACCCCAGCCAGCCCCTCCATGGCACATTGAACTAGGTTGGAGGAGCCTTGGGCTGGCAATGACCCCCAGGATCTGCTGCCAACTGGTGCTGCTCTGAACCAGCTCTCTGCTCTGCTCTGACTCAGCAGTCCTGGGTACACATAAACACAGTGCCTGGGAGCAGTAAACTCTGGCAAGATAAGCACCGGGGTTTATTACTTCACCTTAATAGTGTGTAGATGAGTCCACTCTGTCCTACCTTCTCCCTGATTTCAAATTTACACAGCTAACCGCATCTCTCCACATAAGATTTGTCAGCAGGATTAGGGCTAAAACCTTAACTAAACCAGGAAAAAGTCTCAGTAATGTACCCAGAGTTGTGCCTGAATACAGACTGATAACGTGTTTCAGGTTTTGGGGTCTGTATGAGGAACACACTGAATCTATTTTTAATAAGCCTTAGAATAGAAACTTGAAATAGAGAACATGCATTGGTCAAGAAAGCTTAGGAAAGTTGGTCTGTTTAATGATAATGCTATGGTTTTCCCATTGTTTTATAGGCTCAGCTGCAATAAAAACTAAGAAATTGTTCCTGATAAAATGTCTGTTCTACTATCAACAGTGTGCATAATTTCCATTAATACATGCCTTGTTCTAAGAGTGTTGTCTTTTGCTACGAATGAACTATGTTGACTTTTCTAATCCCATGGAATATAGTAGCAATGTTGACACTTAACAACTTCTACAGCAGTGGTCCTCATTTTTTTTTATGCTCAAGGCACCCCTAAGAGAAAGGCCAACTCTACGTTTTCACTTGTTTGACTACAGAAAAATAATAGAGCAGTTCTTTTGTTGAAAAGAACTCAGAAAGACCACAACAGGTCAGAATATTTTTACCACTATGAATTCTTATTTGAAATCTCTGGGTTTATGTTATGAATCATGTTTGCACACCTAACGTGCTAATACTGTGCTGCACCTCAGAGCGCCCTTGAAAAGGTCTCAAAGCACACAAGGGTGCCATGGCACCCTGGTTGAAAATCACAGTTCTACAGCTTTTCATCCGTCTTTTCCCCAGAGTAGGTTATTCAAGTAGATATAACTGATCCTTTTAAAGTTTAAGCACATTTAACACAAAAACAAATGGCTCTTACTTGGACTATATGGCATAATATAGTGTGTCTAATTTTGATCCAAAGTACCTATATTTGAAAGTGAACACACCAGCAAGCCGTGAGTGGTAAACAGGATTCAAGCATAAACAAGAAAGATTTAGTGGAATACAAAATAAGCGCTGGGATTACATGCACAGTAAACTGCATTACTATGACCTACCTCTAATTTGTGTGAAGTATTGCAAATAATACTTACTCTGTTACTTGCTACTAAATCTTGTAGGCAAACACCAGTCTGAAAGTGTGGCAGGAATACTTTCTATTGTAATGAACGCTACTTTCACATAGGAGAGCACAGTATATAAGGAAAGAAGGATGGTGCTGTAGCGTAAGGTATCTTCTCCCCCCCCCCGCCCCCCCCACGAATAATCCCAACCAGTCAGTGATACCACCACGTCAGCTGAAATGTCTGTTAGATTCGTGTTGGTGTGCAGGTGTTAGTTCTAAGGAAATTCTTTAAGCTAATATCCTCAAACCATCCTTGCTTCCACGACTCTATTATATGATTCCCTAGGAAAATTAAAATATATGCTATTAACATAACCACCCAATACTTTAATGACATTGAATCAGTCAAGCCATAAGAGAAATGCACCAGGTCTTGACTGCCTAGCTCATCTGAAACAAAAAAGCAGCTTTACATTAGTTCCTTTCACCTGTCACTGGCTCTTAAAGTCCCAAAAGGCTGGTCTGTTGTATAGGGCCAAAAAATACAATATGTTTACACGAAGGAGAACATCTCTACCTGTCCAGAATGGCCTGTTTCAGCACTACCATAGAGACTCACTGATATTCTAGAGCTGTAGTATAAGTTTTGGTTTTCTTTTACTGTTCAAAAGTAGTACACTTTTGTAGTACATCCATGATCATAAGCTGGTAGCTCGTGTGGGTTTTTGATATGCTTTTATATAATTCTTATACCTGCCAAAAAGGAGTGTGGGTTTTATGGCTCCTATAACTGTTTTCCATGGAGTGCATCCTGATACTAATTGTTTTGTTGGTATTTCCAGAAGAAACAAATCATTATGTTTATTAACCCTTTTCGGCTAAATGTAAGGTGTTAGCCAATTCTTAGATCTCTCTCCTGCTTCAAAATTCTTGTGTGACCAGCCTTATGTTGTTTAGCTCAGAAAGGATTCTCACCTATATCAGTCGAGCCTAACTTTGCCCTAGGAAGAAGCAGTGAGACTCAGAAGGAAGTAATCTCTCAGAATGAGGAAGGCATAGGTGACTTATTAGGTATGGAAGCCATCAGAGTTGTCATGGGTTTAAAGCTAGATAATCTATTTTCTTTTGAATATGTTGTGAGACATCCAGATTCTATGGTAGTCAGAGCTTTCAGAAAGGTTGGGAAAAAACTGGAGTTAAAAAAAAACCCCAAAAAACCCTTATCTATACCTTTTTCTCACTGTACTTTAGCCTACGCTAGCAATAAATCTATTCTAAACTTGTGGGGGTCAATGTGACCTATTGCAAAAAGTGTAAAAGTAGGACTCGGGTAAGAGAATGCAATTTCTTTAACTGACTGTACCATTTACTATGGTAACTAATTGTGCCATTTAAATTAGTTCTGTGACATGCTATAATACAAAAAGAGATATTTTGCGTGTCTTTTCAAAAAGTAGAAAGAAAATGAGTATTTTTTAAAGAAACTGCTTGCATTAATACTGTTCTGATCTCCCTAGTTTCAGGATGAACTGCACCAGAGACCCTGGAATTACACTACTATAAGTGGCATGAGGATCAACTCCCCCCAAGCTTTTAAATCCCACCCCAGCTTTTAAAACATAATTGCACTTGAGCATTTTTTTTTTATAACGAGTCTCGTCATTAGGCTTCATGTGAAGCACAGCATCGATCACTATTGTGAATTGCTGCTTACCAGGCTAGCTATGAAAATAATAATACCCATCTTGTAACAAGCATTTGATTTCCCACTGATGGCTTTTTCACATTTCCAATATAATTATGTGGCATTTATAATGAAACAAAGGCTGAATTTTGCAGAGTACCATAGAAACCTACATTTGTTTATTTAAGAGGAAATTTTTTTTTTAAAGCTCCTAAGAAATAAATGTGTTTAGTGAATTGTCAGCGGGAAGGGAAAAATGTGGACATCTTTTTATTTTGCTCTACATTTGTGGTAAGCATTAAGCAAGGTCTTCATTATGAGATAATTTGTTTCCCAGTAACCTATGAGAGACTGTGCTGTCCACAACATAAGGCCAAAAATGGTGAACAAAAATGTTGAAGAACATCTACAATTTGACTGATTGATAACAATATGAATAAACTATGCCTTACATATAAAATATAGATGTTAACGTATTCCATACATTTAGAGCATTCTAAATTAGGTTTGGCTTGAATATTTAGTTGGTCATTCTTGCCATAGTTGACACATTATTTCCCAGGCACAGGTCAGGGCTGACATTTGTTCTCATTTGGGTTGGGGTAAGAAACTGTCCATCGTCCCATCTTCAAAGCGTAGATTTGGTTGGGCTCCAGAGACCTCGAAGGTAGAATGCTGTACTGTCACTGGCTGCCTGCAGGTTATGATACTTGGCTGTGCTTGTCTTTAGCAATGATATGGCTATAAAATATCCCCATCTTTAGCAACATCCTTCAAGGTAACCCAGGAATACAGACAGCTTGCAAAAGTGTGGTTAAGGTATCATACTGGTTGTGGAATCTGTGGTCTAAGTCCCTATGGTTAAGTTGACATACGTATTTTCCGGAGATTTTCTGCTTCACTTCTGCAGTCCTTTGCTTCATTGCTCAGCCACAGATTTAACTGATAGTACTCTTCCATGTAGAAGATTTTTCAGTGGATCTGGGTTATTTTCATTTGGTTCAGAGTTGAGAATTTCTCTTTGTGTATTTTCTATTTACCTTGTAGATTAGATTTAGACCAATAAAATTTAAGTGTTAGGAGATGCTAGTTGGAAATGGGAAGCAACGTTTTTGGGTTTGCTGCCAGTTTCAGATAAAATTGAAGAGTAATTTAAAAGATGGATGCATCTCTTCTAGAGCTCATAACATTAGCAGCTGAGAAATGCAGTGCTTTTTTCTTGACAGAGTAGGTAGCTGTCCAATGAGCAGCAGTTAAACCATACTTAAGAAATTAGGTCCCGTCCTTGAAATTTCTGTCAGCCATCAACCTGTCGCTAACCTTTAAACATACTGTTATTGAGACTGTATTGCAAATCAGTGCATGCATAACATGAAGATCTTGACTTTGTTCAGACTCTTCAGTTGAGCTTTAAGCCCGGGTATGTTATGGGTATTAGCTGTAGATTTAGCTATAGAGTGGAGTCCATGCTGATTCTCTTAAATCAGTCAACAGATAGAAGCAGCCAATATGATATATGGTATGATATGATATAGATAACTAACAGTATTATCAGTAACTTCCCTTTAAACTTGTGCAATTTCTGTGCTTACTTGCATGACTTATACTATTGTTATAAAAATGGGACTAAATTGCATAGTGGCTGAATTGCCTAAAATGTGGAGGTCTCACGATTCTGAACTTGAAACATGGCTCAATGTTGATACAGAAAATCCTCAGTAGAAAAGATGGTCCTGAAAGTGACTGTTTAACCATGCACAACACTGAGTGATAGTCTGTGCAAGTTGTAGTCACAACAGTATTTAGGGTGTAAACCTCTACAGTCTCTCTTTTTCCTTTCTTCATCATTTTTTTCTACCTGGGGTTGTACTGTTAATCTGTCAGATGATGTAACTTCCCATTCAACAGTCAAATTTAGAGTGGCACCTGTAATTTAAACTTTCCGTTTGAACAAAATACTTGGTTTTTTAAATCGTATTTCTGTGCTATAAATATCACTGTCATCTACCAAAAAGCATACACCAGTATAAAAAAGGTGACTTTGTTTTCCCTCATCCTTGCAACTGCTCACTTAGTAGTGTAAGGAATGGTAGCTCACTGTCTTACACTACAAACGGAGAATTTAGAATGACATGACAGGAACTCAGGTATGGTCTGGAATAATGGGACTTGAAACATACTGCTTTACAATGTGTAAAAGTACATTTAACAGCAACTCAGGTAAGTTGTGGCTATAAGGAAGTTGTGTTGACAATCACTGAGCAGCAATTCTAGTGTATGGTACTGCAGTCTGTCCCAGTCTACTGATGACATGTAAATGGTTCAAGGAAAACTCTTTGTCTTATCTGTCAATAGAAAATTAAAGTATCACTTTAATTGCTGTGCTTCCCCCCTCTGCCACCAAAAGAAAATCAGCTGCGCAGTTTACTATTTATAGCACTATTCTCACTAATTTGATCTATGCATTGTAAACTGAGCGGAAATTCATGATTCAAACAATTAAATCATGTATGAAGCAATGAGATCTTTAGGAATATTCTACACACAAAATGAAAACCCTATCTTGCTTACCCTAGCTTTTACACTCCAACTCTGTGATTTTCCACTTCCATCGTTTAATGGTAATTACCACCGCGGCCCAGGGTATTTCCTCAGCTATTCTTCATGCCTGTCATTAATAGCTGAGGAAACGCTCTACACTTCAACCATTACCGCTTAATTGATGTTACAAGAGTAAAAATAGGTGGAGGATTCATGTGCTTTTCAACCAAAGTAAAAACCTATCAGAGACAATGTTTTAACGTAGGCAAAAAGAGGGAGTTTTGCTCATGTTGTTCCACCATGGAACATCCCATTAATCTATTCCATTAATCTAAGTCCGATATTTTTATGTTTGTATGTCCACAAACAAACCTGAGGTCCACTTGAAGTAAAAGACTCTGATGTATCCAATCCAGAAAAGAAAAAAAAAAAAGCCAAGCTTATTATAACCCACAGACTTTGCTAACAGTACATGTCTGGAATTTCCTAACAAAAATGTTGCAATTTCTTTATTCAAAAAGAGGTGAACAACAATATGAAAATTAATAAAATTATACCATAAACTACCATACTGAAAACCTCTAAAAATTCCATTTTCCACCCTGTAAGCTTTGTTAAAGAATCACACCAGCAAGAGTCAGAAACCATGGCAAGCTTTAAATGTGATTAAGTGATGATCCCTTTAAAGTACCCAAGCTTTCTCTTACCTGGCATAGAACTACCACGCTCATTAAGAATTGCCACTAAAGATTAGCATTTTCTTCATATCTCTTTCTTTTGGCACTTTATTTATTTATTTAGCATTCCTCAGACCATATAATTCAAGTGGGACATTAGATATGGTTTATGATAGTTTCTAACATGAGGATCCTCAGATATAGGTGATAGATCAGCAGAACATCCTTCTTGTCTAATAGCCCAGCAACAGACAACACAAACAGCCTCTCGCTCCCTTCTCTGCATACCTGTACTACAGCTTACAATATGGAGCAGCTTCCCATGGCAGCTACTACCTTTCTGATATGTGCGGCCTATCCTGAGTGCTCGATGAACCAATGTGGAGGGAGAAGCAAATTGGAGGCCGGAGGGATGGCCTCCATGAAACAGGGGTCACAATTTGGTTACTGCTCTAATTCTGGGACACTTCCCAGCAGGCTATCCCTTACTTGGGATTACTTGGGAAGGTGCCAGGGCAGACTTTTTTGAATAATGCTGTCTTGCCTGGTGTGTTTGCTATATTTAGGAGCACAGTAAGACTTGCAAGGAATTAATTATTTTGTGGTATGTAAGCAGTTGCAGTGTTTGATATGTATTGCATCGTGTGTCCTTAGTTGAGAGGACTTTGTGTCCCTGTAATCTACAACTCTTTCCAATTTTGCAGCTTTCATGTATATCTTTGAGGAAACTCATGTATATCTAGTTGCTGATGGGTGAGTTACACCCTGTCTTTATTATTATTTCTTCTAGTAATTAGGGATACCATTCAGGAGCAGGCCTTTGTTATGTTATGTGTTTTTAGACACAGACCATTGGAAAAGCCTCTGCCCCAGTAGTAAGCTTGTGGTCTATGGTAGAATACTAAGTATAATGATACCCCAAAAAAAGGAGAAAGAGAGTCATTAAAGGCCAGGTCTTTGCAAAACAAGGTTGTTTAAATTCACTCATTTAGAATATATTCTTGAAATTCCTACTAGCCAATTCCTTAGCCATTTTTTGGCTGCCTGCCAGAATTTTGTGCTGTGCCTGAATATTTCCATCTACATTTTTTACTGGTATTTTAAAAATACTTAATGGTTCAGCATACTGTGGGTGGTGTTTTTCTTTCCTCTTTGACTGGACAGTTGCTATACCAATTAAAATTAAGAGATTTTTTTCCCCAGCTTTTCTCCTGGAAGATGGGGATCTTCTAGCAATTCTTTCTCTCCTTCTCCAGGCTCCATTCTGCTACATAAAATGCTACCCTATCTCTGGCTTCTCCCCATATTTTCTCTTATTTATGCATGAACAAACTGGGAAGAAATAATTAACATTTTCTAATGCATGACATATTGACACAGAGAAATAAAATACAGCTTTCCAGTCCTGGTCTAGCAATGGGCATGGCAGTACTTTTAGTGAGAATATTAATGTTCCCACCTTTGTTAGATTTGATGAAGTTGAGCTTGGAGTATTGCAAATCTTGGAGAGTTTTAACAAATCCCAAAACCTGAGTATTGTCAAGGCTGTAGTATTTGACAGCAATGGGTAGGATGATATGTATTATCTATTGTAATTACAGAGCCAGTGGGGGACTGTATGGCTGCATCCACATGCCACATGTGCATCGACATTTCTTTCTCCAGGCACAAGAAGCAGCAGCACAACTTGTGCCATCACTCCTTGTCCCCAGGGAATGCTTCTGCCACACACCCTCTGGTACGTGGCAGGTTACCCTGGATCAAATAGGGAGCTGCTGTGGCATGACCCCAGCAGCTTTACCTGTGGTACTGGGGGCTTTCTGGGGCTGCAGCAGTGACAGTCCTACTGCTCAGAGCCTGGCCAGCAGCTGGAGTGTGGCTCTAGCCAGCCAGGATCTGATTCTGGGCAGCGCACACTGTCCTCATATGCCACCCCCCCCCCCCACACACTTTTTTTTCCCCAAAGGTTTTTTTTGACCCAAGATCTCCTGGGGTCAAACACTCACATCCCCCACAATGCTACCTTGCAGTGTGGAGAACACCTGAGTGTACAGTATGTCTGCGGTGCCACATACTACATGGCTGCTCTTATCTGGATGCAGCCTATGGGGCAATGTTCAGTTTATAGCCCACAGCAAATTTTTACAAGAAATTTATAGATTTTGAAAAAAGGGTTTTCAATGGAAGAGCCAATGAGCTTCATTTCTACTCTTTGTACCCACAGAGCTGTAATTTACATTTTGACTGGATCCCTTTCCCAGTCATCATACAAATACAGCTTTATTAGCCCCAAATTCTAATATAATAAGGGGCTTACTTCATCTGTCCATCTGTCCCTAATGGTCTTGGAGCACTCTGGTTGGTTACTGAAACAACGAATCAGAGTGCTTCAAGAGCATTACGGCTAGGGGGTGGCCGTGGTGGCGTGCTGCCATGACAGTGGGAATGGTGGGGAAATCTTCCCTGCCACTGGCCTGGAGGCAGCAGCTATGTGGGGTGCTAGCAGGGGGATGAAGGGGATGGCAGGGCAAGGTTCCCCGCCCCCCACTCCTGGGAGAAGGCATGGCAGGGGGGAGGTTGGGGTTGGGGTTAGCAAGCTCCCCCCCTCCATTCCTCATCCTACCCCCTCCTGTCATTTTTGATGGGCAGTTTGCTAGTACATATATATTTCAAGGGGTAGTTAAGGCAAAACATAGAGTGTATAAACACCTTTTAAAAAGAGGTGGTTATTTAAAATTTCATTATAACAGTTTTCCTTCAGATGGTACAATTCAAAAAATCAAAATATCTTATGAAAGCATAGAAGAGGAAACTCAGGGACCGAGGAGGGGTACTTGGTACTTGAAAGCTTGTTTATATAACTCACCACTGTACAGTTTGTCTAGTAAAAAATATCATCCATAAAACTTATTGCATTTTGCTTTTTTCCTGGACCACCACTGCTTCAACATCACCCCAACACTGCCATTTATGGAATATAATTAAACCAAACTTTTGTTTGAAAGAAAAGTAGGAAATGAACTTTTAAAACAGTGGAAATGTTTTAATTTTGCTTCTCAAAATTACCTTTAGATTTGAATTATTCAAATTTTCTATTGTGTTATAAAACAAACATTGAGAAAGTTAAAGTATAAGTGGAACATTTTTTATCAATCGGCAATTCTTTAAACAATTTCCCTTGTGCAGAATTTCAGTTTTGTTGGACTTCATTCTCAACTAAAAACAAATTTTGAAATCTCAAAATTCACCATGAAATATAATTCTCATTCTCTGTTCAGGTCTATTTTTAAATTAAGACACTAACATACTAATTGGATTAGCTTATAAAGGTTCGAAAATGAGATTGGTTAGTTCACTTAAGACATTAGCTAACTTTTCAGGTAACAGTGGCATGAATAGATTTGAACTGAACTTACTAGAAAAAAAAAAGGTATCTCTTTCTGTCACAGCATAATAGAAGTCATTATCATGCATATCCTTGTAAAATTAAGTAATATTATTTTTGCATTATAGTACAATTATCCTAACAATCATTTTAATATTCTTAATGACGTCTGGCAAAGTACCGCATCTAGTACAAATTCTGGTGGATCATTAGTCAAAGCACTGGATGGGAAAATAGAAGAAATCTTGAATGAAAATGGTGATATGATCACAAAAATGTTTTCCAGACATATAATGCAGGAATCTCAAGGACAGAGGTATGGGATATATCTAACAAAGTCAATTGCCCATACCTACTGCATCCGTTAAAAATGAAGAAGTATGGGGAAATTTTGTGCTTTCTGTCGCCTAATAGGAAAAGGCATAAAGCCAAAAAGGCTCTTTATGGTTTACTAAGAATATAAATACAATAATTGAATCATCATGCAGCACATTATATACTAAGTCACGTATATTGTATGCACTTGCATGCATGCGCTCACAATCCCTGCTTCTCTCTCTCTCTCTCTCTCTCTCTCTCTCTCCTGCCCCCTCCCCATATTTATATTTAAGAATGCAAGGGCACCAGTTAGAAGAAAAAAGACAAAACTGCTCTCTACATAAATGGTTGATGTATTTAGCTACTATGTATATTTTAATGCTGTAAAGCTTTTGTTCACACTTATTATTTCTTTAATTTTATTTAATCTTTTATTATAAAATTCCTACCATTATTAATAATTATAATAGCTTAGAGAATTACTTTTGTACATTACATAATTACCTTTCATTTGGTGCTGAGTAAATTTCAATACAATTTAAAACAGGAAAGAAAGAAGCATCAATGAAGGTTTAAATAGAAAAGGCTCCAAACTATTTAACCTTTTTCCTTGACCCCGCTTTTCTACTGGAATCAAAACTACGGCGTCCATAATATTTTCTTGAGCAGAAAAGTCAGGTTTCTTGTTCATTTGCTTATAAATACAGGCCAGAAGTTCTCATACAATATTCTGTGGCCCCTGATGAACCTCAAAGCAATTACTGATGGTTCCTAGAGAAATGCTTGGAATATGATGCTGGCTTTTCTTGCTTAAAAATCTGTTCTAAAATACATTACATTCTTTTCAGATCTGACTTTCTATGTGGGCTATTGATGTAGGAAACAGGGGAGAAGCTTAATCAAATACCTAGGTTAATTTGTGAGGTCTTGGTAGCTTTTTTGGTCTAAATCTTGCGGGAAAAAAAAAAGAAAAAAAAAAGCCCTCACAAAAAGACTGAGACTTTGACAGCATTGATCAAGACTTATCCTGTAAAATGGTTATGAAAGTAGGGAGTACTTAAAAGAAAGGGAGAACGTATGTAAGGTGTTACAGGACATGGGATTGATAGGGACTAAAATAAAAATAAATGTTAATTGGGAAGTTGGCTAAGGAAGAGAGAATGTTTGCCTAATTTGTGGGAGGCATATTTGTTAATTGTTAATTATTATAAGAGAAGTGAAGGAAAGGGTGAAGTGACAATATGTCATTATTGCATTAGCAAAATTAATGAGACCAAAGTGCAAATGAGTTCCTAAGTAGAGTGACTGTCAAATGGGCATTTGCACCTTGAACTTTATACTTTTTGATGGCAAAAATGTCATTTCTTAAAAAATTAGTGTACATAATTCAGCCCTTTTGACATGAATTCAAATATTATTGCTAGGCAATGCATGACTCCAATAAAATAAGCATTTCAGATGGTTGATTTATAAGGATCTGGCTTGAGAATGGTACAAGGTGGACGTAAGTCTATAATTGAACATCATGCTAGGAAGCCTCCCTGAAGCACTTAAGTAGATGGAATTTCCATCTTGAATAATTAAGTCCTTCAATGATGAGCACTCCTGGAGCTTTAACAAGGGTTTAGGGAGGAAGGCACAGGAATTTCAGGGTTTGATGTAAAGGGCCATATTTTTCAAAGTGCTCGGCATGCACAATGGGAACTGCTGGGTGTTGTGTGTGTGCTCTTACTTAGATGCCTATGTGGGATTTGTTTGTTGTTGAGATCTGCGCACTCTGGTTCAAACCCAGCATGTCCTAAATGCTGAGTTCTACAAAAATGTGGCACCTGAACAAATTAGTCACTAAGAGAAATCAAAGCTACCCAAAATAATAAATAAAAAAAAATACATACACATATAACAATATTTTATAATATATTCATATCTAATACAAATTGTTAATACAAAGTTTTCAGTCATTTTGCCCAGCAGTAAGAAGAGGGAGAAAGTTTTCTGCGGAGTTATTTATGGTTTTATTTTATTCATGAAATCAGTTGAATCAAAAATCTAAAGTATTCCAGACATCTAGTCCTCAGTCATATCTACTTGTTGTTGTTATTGCTGCTAGTCATTATAAAATTTCAAAGCTAATTATAATTGACAATACAATGTTGTATATCTGCGTCAATACTTTATAGCCTTTTTTAATATGCATGATACATTACCATATTAACAATGTAATTGCTCTAAACTGTGCGCCTGATTCCTGACTGTGGCACTCTAGTTTTGAGCTGGTGTAGTGAGACTGATTAAAACAGAATTACTCCAACCTAAAACTCAAACAATAGTAGTGAATCAAACCCCATGAATTTACATAGTAGATGTGTTGTGTTTGAGAGTTTCTGCTTAATGTTGCCTTCCTCTAAACTCAATTCTAGAAATATCTCATGGTAATGTGTAGAAATGAGTATTCATTATTTCTTAATAATGGCTGTGATTGCGCATATTACCTCAGACAATATCAGACATGCAAAAAAGTTCTCATACCCCAGTTTTTAGTCTGGGGTTTGGCTTTATTGGTAACTCGCATAATAAAAATCAAATCTCACCCTGGTTGCTTCTAAGATTGCCTGAAAGATTCCTTGGGTCAGAAGGATCAGAGACAGCAAGTGGGAAAAGAAACAGGGAGGTGTATTATTCATGTCATGGTAGAGTTAACAAATAGTGGCCACCACATGTTGGTAACAGAATTCACTCAATTTCTTTAAGCAAATTACACTACCCAGTTATAGTCGCTTATGGATTTCCAGTTGTTTATTCTATTAAGTTTGCAACACAACTTTTAGCTTACATTAATTTGGCCTCATTCTCCCCTCTCTCGGTTTGCATGCGGATGGAACTCAATGGAGATTAACAGTTACTCCTGATTTAAACCTGAGAGAAAAATTAAGCCTCCACTTCATATTACTATATGTTAAAATATATATTTAATTACACTTCCAGTATTTGTAACCAGTGCCATGTCTGGATGGATGTGTGGATGGGAGAATATTGTACCATAGTGGGTTGTTGTTTTTTTTAACTATTTATATTATCATCCATTTATTGTAAAGAGTCTGATGCTAAGGTAGCAGGTTGAAGCATGATCAGTTCAAGTAGCTATACTAGTAATTTATTTGAATTATGTATTTGATTACTTATATTGATGTGTCACATATATCTTGGTTATGTGTCACAGTGAATATAGTGCTCACCCCAGCAAAAATGAGATGTGCAGAATAGTCTCCAAGGACATTAGTATCTAAGATCAGGGCATTTGGCAAGAAACAAGTATCTATAATTATTATTCAGCAGATCTGGAGTGTGTCACAGTCTCTGCTGAAACTGTCCCTTCTGAGATCCTTATCTAGTCCTCATGTGGCCACCCCATATGTCTACCTCACTTATGGGTGAGAGCCTGTAATCCAGCTGCACTCTGACTAGGTCTCTGGGTTGCATCCCAAGGTTGCTCAGTGAACCTGGCATCTGCTAGACTTCTCTTTCAGGATACTGTGCTGCCTCAAAACAAATAATGATTTACATTGCCAAAAAGGCACACAGCACTCAGATCATGAATTCAAAGTAACCAGACTTATGAGTATATTGTTTTGCTTATACTTGGCAGACCCCCTCAAGCCACTAGATAGCTCTGTTGTGTCTCCTCTTCTCTTGTGGACCCCATCACTGCTCATTTGCTGCCTCTAAATCTGTGTTGCATGGAAGCAGCTACCAACTGCATTCCCCTTTTCCAGCCAGTTGTTTTTCACAGCTATAAATTCTGCCCACTTCTATTTAGAGGATGCTCCTGTTATAGGGTTTTATTTTCTCTTTCTTGTCTGGCTGCAACCCCTTTTAGTATACCTCTGTGCACTCAGTTGCTACATCCAGACAAGTGAGCACAGACCTGTTGCAGCATCTCAAAACAGTTTGAGACACCACAGGCGGCACTGCTGCTCCTGCATACTGCCTCAGTGTATTGGAGCAAACAGAAGTGGGGCAAGTCTGGCAGCAGTGGCTTGGACCCAGGCTCTGTCCCCAGTAAGCAGGGATGTTGGGGTGGAGGGAACTGTGTGGTTTGTTGGGGGCTGTGTGTGGGGGTGTGGGAGGTTTGAGGGGGAGCCACCATGTGCCCAGCTCCCCACCCCCTTATGGTACACAGCCCCTGGTGCTGACAGCAGCAGCCAGCTGAGCCATTGGGGCACTCATGACCCACTGCAGGCACAGCCCCATGGTGGTGTGGCACTGTCTGAGACCTGGGGGCTGCATATTGCAAACGGAGCTGACCCAGCCTGCTGACATGTGCCTTCAGATAGGGCTGGGATGGCTTCTGCTACCACCTGGGGCTCCTGGCACTGCATGCAGGAGCCACATGCCATGAGGCCAGGTACTGAGGAAGCATTCTGGAGCAGCAGGGGCACACGGCAGGTATAGAGATGCTCTGGCTGGGTGCTAAAGCATCTCCTTGGATGACGTAGTCCCTAGGCATGGTCCAGGAGTGTGCCCTGTGCTGCTTTTTTCCAGGGTGTTTTCATCCCGGTATCAAATTTAGAGTCTGTGGTGCAAATATGCAGCACAAGGAATATTTTTTTTCATTCATGGTGTGCCTCCTGTGGTGTCTCAAATTGCTTTGAGATGCCACAACAGGCATATGCTTGCTTGTCTGGACGTGGCCAGAGAGAGCAATATCAGATTTATTTAAGGACATGTGATAATTATAAAAGATATAACTAGTATTTCCCAGTTATTCAAATGGATCTCTCAATTCACAGAGGACTAGAAGTAATTACAACATAACTGTATGTTACACTATTGAATAACTGCAAAGCAAAGCAATACACAATTTAATTACAGGTGAAGAAACAAAGCAGGTGCAAATAAATGTTAAGTCATAGTCTGCCCTCCATTGTGAAAACTCAGATCCCATTGATTCAAACAAGAGTGTGCAGGAGCACAGGTTTAATTTTCTTGATATATTTTGGGTCTGATTGTCATGTAGTGTGAATTAGTGAAATCTGTTGACATCAATGTACCTGATTTATGCCAGATGAGGCTGATTTATGCCAGATGGGCAGACTATGACTTGACATTTATATGAACCTGCTTTGTTTCTTCTCTTTATTCTTTCATACTAAAAGGACTGTACACTACTGGAAAGGATTCCATTAACTTCAATTGAAGATGGATCAGGATGTAAAGCAAAAGTCCATATGACTGTGTTTATTTACAGTACCAGCAAGGAATACACAAAAGATGGGTGGACTATGTGAAAGTTCAGTATAATCGCAATATCAGAACAGACCCAGAAGTAATAATTCAGTTAGAGCAAGGAGGATCTGAAACAGTAGAAGAAGAAGATAAAAGCTTAGATATCACAAGAGAAGAAGTAGAAGAAGCTATCAGAAGCATGAAAAGTGGAAAAGCAACTGGCCTAGACAATATACATCCAAAATATTAAAAGCAGGGAACAAGACAATTGACATACTGCACAAAATTTGAAATATGTTGTAGAAAAGGAAAACCTGTCCAATGCAGTAGACAACATCCATAATAACCTCTGTCACAAAGAAGAGCACCAATGTACCAATAACTGCATCATTAGCTTTATCAGTCATCCAAGTAAGGTGCTGCTCAGAATAATTTTACACAGGCTCAATCCACAAATAGAGACTGTATTGCAGAAGAACAAGCTGGATTCAGATCCAGAAGAAGCACCACAGAACAGATCTCCTACTAGCAAATCATGTGCAAAAAGTACCACGACCACCAAAAAGAACTTCATAATTTCATAGACTTTAAAAAAGCTTTTGAAAGGGTGTGGTGAAAAGCACTTTGACTAACAATGAGGAAGCATAACATCAGTCCCACCTGTGAAAGATCAAATCAGGCAAGAAACCAGCAAATATAAACCCATATTTGAAATCATAAGAAGAAAGATGCAGTGGTTTGGATATGTAACAAGAAGCCACAATACCCTTCCCAACACCTTGCAGGGTGCTGTGGACAGACAAAGAGGAAAAGGAAGACCCAGGGCAAGTTGGACCACCAACATCCAAAACTGGATGGGATTAAAGCTGACAAATTGTACAAGGAGTGCAAAAGACCTGGAAGGTTGGAGGAAAGTTATTGCTGTATCAAAGGTGCCCCAATAGTTGGTGAGGCCCTGGGACTGACTGGCCGGCTGGCCAGCAAGGAAATTTATAATATGATTATGCAAATGTCACTAGTAAAATTAATCCTCTTGGTCTTTATTGCTAAATTGCACTAGGGAGTGTGTGTGTGTGTGGGGGGGTACTTTCTGTACATTGTATATAGCTAATCCACATTTCTGGGCCATGTGCAGCCATTCTTAATCCTTTTATGGGCAAAACACAAACAATGGAAGCTGGTGAGGGTGTTGTCTGAACAAGGATATGGGTATGGCCAGACCTTCTGGTGTGGGTTGACTTTAAGACCACTAAAAAGTCCCAAATGCTTTTTATATTAATAGTGAAACAAAAAAACAATATAGCCCTATGGCCATATCCACGGATCTTATATGTTTGTCTGCTGCAGGAACCTTGTTTAGTTACTTTCCTTTTAACAGTGAACCGCTGATCTTTGGAAGCTGTGAATTAAAATCCATCTTTTAAGTAAGTTACATGAACCCAGACAGTTTCTTCCCACCCCTCTGGAACTGCTCACACCAAAATATTGATCCACTTCCCTAGCAGAACCCCATTCTTTTCCCAAACCAGGAAAATATTGCTCTTCAGTAATAACAGAAGAAGAAGCCATGGATTTTGGATGGAGTCTCATGGGAGTGTTTACAAAATAGGAAGGAGACTATTTTACCTGGAAAATGTCATGTAAGTCACCAAAAAAGAGAATATATGAGCAAGTCACTGATTAGAATACATCAGTGCATGAATCTAAATACAGCATGTAAAGTAATTTTGGTTTGGGACTGTTTATATTGTTCACCTGGAGTCCATAATGACACTAAAATAATTGCTTGGAGCAGACAATCCTTTTGCTCTCCCTCAAATATTTTTTTAAAGAGCATTTCCAGATTCCAGGTACAAGATACTTTTTTCCCTTCAATCTGTTCTCCTATAATACATCTTCTGACTATGCTGGAGGTAACTATTGCAACATTAATTTGGAACCAGTGATTTTTTTTTTTTGCACTTACAGCATGTTCCAGGAGGGTTTTTTGCAGTGTAATCCTATGTTTACATTGTTTCATGGTAATTCCTCAGCTCCTTCGTACATTCCTATGCTTTTAGGAAATCTTTTCCCGGAGTAGTTATGCTTCAGAAATGATCATGACTTGAACGCCAGACTTGAATGAGCAGATCCTTTTAGAATCACTCATTACAATGCACACAGGACAGAGACAGAGTATTACAGCATTATGGGAATTCCATATTTAAAATTTGCAATATGATTTTTTTTTTTAATCAGCTTGAGTTGAATCTGTTTTAACTCTTTAAGATTAAATTTAGCGGTTTCATGTGGCAAAGTGCCATGCAGCGCTCTTCTATGTAGATAAAAGATTCCATAGAGTAAAAACAATGTGAAATTGGACAGGCTAAGGAAAGTTATCCTATGTGTAGGCTATCTGACAGAAGCCATCAGATAGAATGGATGAAGGCATAGAGACTAAAGCTCTTAAAACATTACTTACGGAGCTTGCAACATGAGACAAGTGAGAGGAGCGAGTGTTCTTGTTGCTTTGTAAGTGGCAGGTTAGGTTTTTCTGCCTTACTTCCTCTGTTAGAACTGAAATTTCTCTGTGTTCTGCTTCTAATTTAAAATCTTATATTAGGAAATTCAATGAGCCAAAGACGCATGAGATAGCCATTTACAAGCAACATGATAATAGGAAAAAATTGTCATTTTGTGGGGCTCTACCTTTTATTCAGGCATGGTTTACCTTTACTTAAGGGAAAATACAGTTTGCAACTATTTAAGCAGAACACATGTAATTTCTGATGATTTAATTCCCTAACGAGGAGGG
The DNA here is from genome assembly GCF_052110815.1 of Crocodylus siamensis. Lineage (NCBI taxonomy): Eukaryota > Metazoa > Chordata > Crocodylia > Crocodylidae > Crocodylus > Crocodylus siamensis. The sequence goes on along the minus strand of NC_143403.1, from coordinate 11,728,032 downwards.
GGGGGGAAACCCAAACAGGGAAACCTGATCTGGATAAAGGAGATATTCAAATGTACATATTTTTGCAGCTACTTGTATTTTCAGTGAAGACATATGTTTCAACAGTGGATGAATCTTAAGCTACCTTTTACAGCTCCTATGCACTATGCCTACTGTGGTAGAGTGTTTCTAATTACTTGCAGTATCATTGTTACACTCTTTAGTAAGTGTTTGTGACAGATTCCTTTTTTAGATTTTGTTCTGTTTCATTGTATTCAGCACACTCACTGTCTACAATACTGTAAGTGCATGTATATATGAAATGAATCTGAAGCGATAACTTATCACACCGGGGTTCATTGCTCCTGGGTGTCACACCTTCATGTGCGTCCAGCATCACCGCACATTGAGCCAGGCTGGAGCTCCTAGAGGTCAGCCTGCCGGCCCGGAGCTGCTCCAACCTGGCTCAGTGTGCTGCACAGGGAGTGGCTGGGGCACAAGGGTGTTCCAGTGCAGGGCAAGACAGCAGACAGCCCCACACCGAAGCACCCTTATGCCCAGCCATCCCCATCATCTTATACATGTGCGCTGCTGAGCACTGAAGAACTCCGCCGGAGGAATCTGAATTTACAAGTAACATCCTGCAGCAGAGTTAATTAGTTGCCTGCAGCCTAATAGGGGTGCATGTGTCGATGTCGAGACTTTACTGTGGAGCTAATTAGGCAGCTCTGCAGTAAATGTCTAGTGAAGATGCACCATATAGGTAGGTATACAGTTTTTCATAGGGAGGATTGGGGCCCTTTAATGCAAGTACTAATAATTAATACTGAATCATATATAGACTAATACATAATGCTTGAGCTGTAATGTTTTACACTTAACTGTAATTTCTATTTTTCAAATGATGAGCAAACTGTTTTGAATATAATAAGAACTAACACAGATATTCATATAGCCCTCAACTGGCATTTGGACAAAATCCAAAAAGATAATGTTTGGAGATTTTGAAAGATTTGATTAGGTTTTGTCTGCTTGTTTGTTTGTTTGCTGATTTTACTTTTTAGCTCTTTGCACCTTTTGTGTCAAGTCTCAAAATTCTTTTTCATCCTTCCTTGAGTAAATTTGCCATCAAGACTAATGGATTATTATTTTCTAAACAAGAGGTACTGAATTTGGCGTATATTTTTTCAAGCAAAAATCTGAAAAATGTTGAAGTCTGGACAGGAAAAATTAGGAAAGAGTGAAAAAAAGCACCCAAAACATGTTTGCATGACATTTCTCGAGCAGCAAGTTTCAGAATCATCTGGTTCAGACAAATCTTAAACTTGGACATCTGAACTCAACTGAACCTTATAATATTTTCAAGTTCACCAATTACTAATTGGTTCCACTCATTTCTTTCCACTGAGTCATCTTTTCCCAATGTCTGTCTTGTCAGAGTAAGGAATCAGGCTGTTTTAATCAGTGACCAAACTTAGAAGCATATTGGGCCTACAGATCACAGGTAGTAGTGGCAACTACTAATTACATGGAAAGAGCCAAAATCTGCAGAAAGAATAGACATGTCTGGGCACTTAATTTGTATATAGAGTCACTGATTGCATGTTTACTTGTGACAACTGTGCCTACAGCTGACCAACTAAATGTAATCCTACTGAAAATCAGGTCCTTAAGTGCAGCTCTTCCATTTCAATTATACTTAATTTGCAGACAAAACCGTTACTTTTCTAAGTGACAGCTCTGGTAGCTCACGTGGGTTGTAAGAATGAAGCTGAGCCTTTCCTTGTTGTGCATCATCATCATCGATGATGAACTTTTACAAGCCAAATTAGGTCCTTAGTGAAAACTGCTGTATCTCATCTTCCAGTGATATTCTGTGACACTCGTGCAATCTCATACCTTTTAATGGTTTTGCATAGTAGGAACTGATTGGAGCTTAAGTGAACAATTCTGTAGCTGTAACTGAAGGAACAGACTATCTCACTTAGCTGTATTGCCTTTGCGTGGTCAGTGGCAGGAAAAGCAATACAAGCTTTATTTCTGTCATTAAACCCAACAGAAAATATTCTTCATACATACAAAGGAAATATTTTACACATTATTGTTTCACATTGAAGCAACATCAGAGTCTTTTTAACAGGAAATGGGGAGCTTACAAATCTGGTGAAATTGCCAACAAGGACAGGTTTGAACTTGAGCATCAAATAAATTGCATATAAGAGCTTTACCAGTGAGAAAAATACATGTTATATGTGCTTAGGGTAGTCACCAGCACATTCCCAGAATACAGAATATCTCCTTGGGGAGGAGTGGGACCACCAGCCCCCTTGGCCAATCAGTTGTGAGGGGCAGAGCCGCCATCTCCTCAGCCAAGCAGCAGTGAAGGGTGGGGCAGCCAGACCCCTTGGCCAATCAGCAGCAAGGGGCAGGGACACCACAAAAAGGCCACCTCCCTCCCTCCCTCCCTGGCTGGCTCGGAACCTGCTCCTCCTAGCAGTGTACCATCCTACCTCTTGGCACAGGCAATAGAATCACAAGGGCAAATGGTTTTTATTTATTTCCACCAGTCAAGTGAAAAAATGACTTTTTGCAGTTTGTTCCTTGTTCAGAAATGGACGGGGACACGGGATTTAAAAATATGGCAGTCTGGTATGAAACAGGACCAGCGGCCACCCTTTCTGTGCCACAATGGAAATGTGAAAGCTGTGTTCCTTATTCTGTATCCCTAATAATTTGCATCCATGTATTATACTGTGTTAGTTTATTTTGACTATTGTAATAGATATTTTTTGCTAATTTATGCTTACGTGAAAGGCACTGAATATAAGTAAAAACTCAGTGAAGGGTGTTACAATCAGATAGTATAGTACATTCACCATGACCATAGTTGGTTAGCTACTTTCAACAATATTTTAAGCCCTCGGATCTCTCTTCCTCAGCTGACAGTATATTTCATTGTAGTGTGAAAAAGAACCCAAATAAGAGGTGAATATCCCCTTGTTTGGAGATTTCCTAGCCAGTTGGGTCTCTCTCTAGTGTTTAGCAAATTAATTTTTTTAATGAATTCTCATCAAGTTTCTAATTATAATATCTTTAAATGTAATATTTGTATTTCAGATGAAAGACAAACATTTTGGGGGCAGTCATAAGGGACATGAATAATTTCTTTAGAAGCTTATCTAATTAATTACATTCCTCTGTAATGTCTTTAAAATTTGAACTGCCATCAGTCCATTAATTTAGATAAAAGTAAATCTTTAGTGTTTAAATATGACACTAGTGCTGAGAATTCTGATAAGCCAGTGCATTCATTGTTTATGTATTTATCAAGTTGAGATAAAGAGAATGTGCTTAAAATGTTTGGGATTTACAATTTGCATAGTAATTTTTTAAAATACAAATATATTATTAATTCACTGCATAAATATGCACACGACATGAGTGGTAAACTAGAGTCATCTGATAATATGTGAAATCATATGATGTATTGCTTTTTATGCATTTCTAATAGGCATATCTTTCTGATCCATAACTTATTTCTACCAGAATATGTTTTAAACTACCAACCATAAGGGGCTTCAAATACTACACATTTAAGGTCAGATGTCTTGTAAGTCCACATACAGTAGATAACTAGAAATACTGTATTTCAAGTGGACACACAGCATTTGCTTCTTTGGTTATATCATATTTTTAAAACTATCCTGTTTCAGATACATTTTAGTCATTTTCTGAATGTGTCTAAATTAATTTGCTTTTTTCCCCTGAGGAATGTGCATTGAAAGTCCTGGCATTTAGGGACAGAAATTACACATAAACCAGTGTAAGTGATTGGAATCTAGTTTAAACCTGTGACAGAACAGAAGTTCAGTGCATGGAAACTGGTTCCAAAATGGCCAAACCTGGTTTAAGATGCTCCTGGATGGATGCAGGATCAGACTTAACTAATACTTGGGTTAAACCAATCTTTCTAACTTCTGTCCTATATCTCCTCCCGACTCAAGCTACCTTGCAGTTCCCCAGCATGATTTGTGGCCCCTAGGAAGCCCCCCTCATGGGACATCCCACTGGAACATGGCTTGCACTCTGCTGCTCTGGCACAGAGCCTAGCTGGGTCTGTCACTGAAATGACACAGCAAAGACTCATCCCTTCGTCCCCTGCCTGCATCTGTCAGCTCTGTGGGGCATTGGGGAGAAGGAAAGTGGGAGAATAGAACCCCCCTCCCCAAACCCACCCAAAGGGAACCCTTCCTCCCCCGTGTGGCAAGGTGGATGCTCAGCTTAGCTGAGGAGGCATGGAGAAAAGAGTCCCCTGAGCCAGTGTCACACCTGTGTAACGTGGTGTAGGGGGAATGGGAGGAATGCTGCACTTCAAGAGAATTCCCCTGGCCTGGCCCAGGACCCCCCAGCCCAGGACTGTTCTGCTTTGAGGAGCCAGGGGGAATGCCCTCTCCCCTTTCCCCACTTAACTGGAGCCAAGGGGAATTCTCCCTCCCTCCCCTCCCCTCCCCTCCCCAATATGACTGGCCTGTTCAAGGGATGGGGTGGCAGGAGTCCCCACAACTCCCCAGGGCAAGACAGCCTGGGGTTGGGGAAGGCCAGGGGTAGGCCCCTGAGGCATGGAGCTCCCCTTCCATGGCCAGACACCAAACTCGAGGGCTAGCACCAGGACAGGAGCTCCTTCCCTTCCTGCAGGGGGACAGCAGGGGGTTGGGGGCATGTGCTTAGCATCCAATCAGGGATGACCCTTACTTGGCTAGACTGGGAAATGGATGTCAGGCTGGGATGTGTGCTTAAGCACCGCCTCCCCTACATCCCCCACCTCCCCTTTCTGGCCTGGGCCAGTGTAGGCCTCTGCCTGCCTTTCCCAAGTGAAAATTGAACATGAGTTCAGTTGGTTATTGGCTCAATCGACACAGTTTAGCAAAACCTGTGAAGACTGGATCAATTCCACCTTGGGCTTTTTGACTGTCTGTACTTAGACTAAAAGTGCTGGAACTGCTGCTGCTTGCTTTACAGGTGGAGGGACACAAAATACTGTTATTCCAAACATGCAAGATGGAAAACAAAATTCAAAGGATGTGGTTTAATTAAGTCACTAATGTATTAATATAACTCATCTGGGAATTACCAGTAACTACTTTCAGAGTATTAATCATGGTTACTTTTTAAATGATTTCCACTATGTGTAGGGTTGCTATTAGGCAAACTTTTCACAGCCGGTCACCAGACCACTTATGGGGCAATCAGTTTTCCTCACACAAGGGTAAAGATGTTAGGGAGGAGTTGTCTCAACTTCAACTTCTTTAGTGCATAACTTTCCTTAAGATCATTTTCAACTCTACTTTAGTGAACAGGTCTTCTGTAGAATAATTACCTTCATTGGGCACCTGTTAAATTGCAAAAAAGTGAACCTTACCTCCTGTATATCGCTAAGTCCTTCAAACCTGCCATAAGAGGAAAAAACCAAAACACATGTCTATGTCAGTCTGTTCATAAATGGAAAATTCCCTCCTAATTCCAAAAGATAACTACCATGATTCCTACAGTAGACCACAAAAGCTGGTCTTACACTAATCTCATTGGTAGTTTTATAATGTATAATTTGAGTAGAGTCATTTGATTTCTTTGCCATTTAATGTCCATGCTGTTTAAAAAATATTACTCATTTAGAGGACAAAAAGTTCTTAGGCCAAATTTTACTTTTAAATCTACTTTTGGAACCCTATTAACATCAATGGGTTACAGGTCAGGATAAAATACAACTATTGGACACTACTATATTTATTAAGAAGGGAGTATGAACTAGTGGGTAGAGAAAAAGGTTTCTTGGTGACTTCTATATTTTTTTTTCCTTATGTTTACATCAGTTTCTATTGATAGCTTGCACTTGCCCCATAACTGCAAAGTGCTCTGATTCCACTATCACTAGAAATCAGTGGGAATTTCAGTGCCCTTTAGGACTGATCTTATATCCTCTCTGTGGCTCATTTGACCTATACTGTAATTAAATGTTTTACAGTGATATTCTGAGAATCAAAAACTATTTGAAAAGTGGTTAGAAATTCTGGGATGACAAGTGCTTTGAAAACCAAAAATATGATTTCTAACACCAGTGTTCCTATTGTGACTAAAACCCAGAGGTTCGTGGCCAGAGGGTCTTGCCCCTCCACTCAGGGTCACACCAATAAACACATTTGAGGTCAGGAAGGTATTTTGCTCCCTGGACAAATTGGTAGAGACTATAAGGGTTTTTGTCATCCTCTATAGCAGAGGCTGTAGCCCTCTTCCTTGGATCTCTCAAGTGTATCTTAACAACCTTTGCAGTAGCAGGATACTGATCACCATTGTCTCCGTGCTTTACCTGGACCAGGTTAGGGTACTATGCCCTTCTGGCTGAGTGACAGGATAGACTGTGTCATTTTAGTCATATGTTAGACATAAATTTGTATGGGATGCTTTAGATAGGGATGATTCTACTTCAGGTAAGGGTTGGACAATTGGACTAGATGACCTGCAGAATTTCATTCCAGCCCTTTTTTCTAGGAATGTATGGCACCTGATATGCTTATTAGTGAAGTTTCCATCATTTGTATGGAAGTCTGCCTGTTCTTTACCTACTGTTGTCTGAAAAGAATTGATCCTGGAATACTTATTTGGACCAAACTTTTACTTGGGTCAGTTGGGACTTTGCAAGTCAGGCCTGGAGTTGGCCATGAGAAGTATGTGGTTCTCCAAAGCCCTGGGGATATAAGTGATTGAAACTGATATGGATGTAAATTATGTTAAATGCCATTACTTAATAAACAGATTTTGGATAAGGTTACTGATATAGGAATATCTAGGTTACAGTAAGTTTTTCTAGCCATTATAATAGCTCTGTAGTCTATTTCCATTTCAGCATCATGTGTACATGGTTTAGGAAACAATGTCATAAAATGGTTCTTCCAAAGTATTTTAATAGTATTTAAAATAAAATAAATTGACCATAAATTTAGATAAAAGCAGAACCCTGGTTGTTGCTCTAGTTTGTCTTTCCATTCAGCTTACCAAGGTTATTTCACGATGGCATGATGAACTCCTTTATGCAACATAGCTTAATGTTAGAAATGGGCTTTTATTTCAGCAAGATAACTTCATAAGCCACTTCCTTGGTCAACTGTAAATGAATCAGACTGCCTTAAGAGTCCAAAGTAATCTCCAGTTCTACCTATGTCAATCCTGCAATTCATCTTTCTCACAATTTGGGGTCTCAGCATTAATCGTATTTGCAATGAAGAAATAATAGATGTGCAGTCAGAACAACTAATAGAGTAAAATGCTCTGCGCTCTGCCAAAGATAAACAAAGAAATAAATCTATGTTGTTTACAGCCTTCTTTTTCCATGTATAATGGACTTTATCAATAAAACAATACAAACTTCATCAAAGAAAAATCTACCAATTTAGTCTGAGAAGGTCTTCATTGAGCTAATCTCCAACAATTGCTGTTTGCAATAGGGATTTATTCGCTTTTTTTCCTCCGTGAAATACTGGCCATCCTTCGTTATCTTCTGCTCCGATTGTACAATTCATTGAGGACAAAGCAGCCCAATTAAGTTAAGATTGAGAATGGGGATACTACACTTTGCTGTGTGTATATAGTGGCCCCTTTGTGCCATCAGTCCCAAATGAAATATGCTTACTTTTTATGCTATGTTTTCTTCTCTTAGGGAACCACAGTCAAGTATCCCGAGTGCCTGTTGCTATCAAAGTTCTTGATGTTAATGACAACGCTCCTGAATTTGCATCAGAGCATGAGGCCTTTTTATGTGAGAATGGGAAGCCTGGACAAGTAAATATCTCCATGTTGTTGATGTTTTGCAGTTGTTTGTAAATTCTCCCTATGATCTGTCAAAAATGAGAATTGTATCATATTCCCAAATCACTTATATTTTTTGTATGGGATGACTTGTTGAAATGATATCCCTATATCTCAACACACTTCCCTATGAGCTGCTATTAATATTCACTTAGAATATTCATTATGTTTATGGTAATGAGAATAATGAGGTACGAAGTAGAGGTAGGTAGTTTGAGTCCTGATACTGTAAGGTGTTGATGGCTTTGAAATCTCATTGATTCACGAACAATTAAGGGAGCTTAGTACTTCATCAAATGATGTCCATGAGTAGGAGAAAATTATGATCCGGTGTGAAACTCAGTTCAGATCTCTCAGTTATGGTGAACTTTACCCCAACTTTGTTAGGTGACAGCAGTTCCTGTGTCCCTAACTATTACCTGTGACTAATGTCTGTCTCAAGAGCTTAGCTAGTGTGATAATCCATTCTTCTAATTCTAATTCTTCTAACATTTCCTGGATTTCTGTTGCTTAAAAATATGATACGTTATGGGATACAAGAGAAAACCTTACATGAAAAGATAGACACCTATAGTTGGGATCATAAAGTGAAGTTGGGAGTTGAGGAATTTGGGGTTTCTGACATCACTTGATGTACAGTGAATATTGGTGGGTCACATGATGTGCTGATATGTTGATTTTGGTGAAATAAGAGAGTCTTTACAATGGTCCCATAAATTTAGTTTGGTTTCAGAAGCAATGTTTAAACTGCAGGTTCTTCCAACTAACTCCAACCTCCCAAGGTTTTACATTGTGTCTATATTTAAGAACAAGTATGCAGATTCATGTGCAATATAAACCATATGATAAAACATGAGTTTTTACGAAATGATACAGCATAGTTGAAATGTAATAATTTCTGTCCAGTTTGTGAAGCACTGTATTTTACAGAGCTCCACTGTTTTTCAACTATCTAATTTATTTCTAGATAGTGACATTTTAATTTAAATAAACAGCAGCTGACAGCATGACACTAGAGTTGTTAATCCAACTATTCTTGTGCCTCATGTGGGTGTTAGGCATTAAATTCACTATTTGCCAAAGCAGCTTACCTGACAATAGAGTCAAAAATTGTTTTCTTTTGGTAGTATCAGTACTACATGACAACCTTTTTCTGCCAAGATTTGATTGTTGCAAAAGATCAGTGTTTTGACCTTCCAGCACCATTTTTAATGTAGATGTCACAAATGCCTCATTTGCATTGTAAACACTATTCAAAACCATTGGAGAGAAGATAATTGACAGACATCTTTTTATATAGGGACTTTTCTTTCCATTGCATCGACTTTATTATTGGTACTGAAGCTTCATAATTTCAGAGTGTATTTTAGATTTCCATTAGTCTTGTGTTCTATGTTATACAAGGCTCAATGATTACTCTCCACATGAGAGTGTGGATGGCAGCTAGAGGTAGGGAAGAGAAAGGTATTGCATGGAAATTTTAGTGTTTATCTGTGTCAGCATGCATACTACACTGGAGCTGGCTGAAAAGCAGTGACAATTTGTCATATCCTTCCCTCCCCTTCTCCTCCTTCTCTCTACCAGGCCCCTCCCCATTTAGATTTTTCAAAGGGAATTTCAGTTAGCTAGTCAAAAGCCAGTCATAAAAATATGCCTGAAATTTTTGGAAGTATGATGGAGAAAAATCTCTAACGTTTTGTTCATCAGGCTGCATACTGCCTCAACAGCACTGTGCCAGTGACATCTACCTAGATGACAGCCTGAGAAACCATTGAGACACTAAATGTTGCTAAGACTTGGTGAGCATAAAACTCTCACCAGGACCCATATAGCCTTTCTCTGCCCTTTTAGGTGCCCAGTATAATCAGCTCTCAGGGCCCATGTAGATATCCAGTGAAGAGTGTGCCATTCAAACAAGTGTATGCTTTGCAAGCCCCACTTCATACTGAGATCTCAGTATCTACATTGGTTGGCTTCTAACATCGTACTTAGCTCAGAATCTGCCTTCACATTTTAGAATTAAATAGATTGATAAATCAAAGTTCACCATTAAAAATATAGCTGAAGTAGGGTTAATAATACATCTCCCAGACATAAGTAGATTAGCATGGGAAAATGAGCACCCTTATAGGTAAAACCTAATCCCTAAATTGGCTGGTCCTTTCAAATTCTAAAGCTGAATGTTGCATGTAAAGAAAGGGTGCAATTGCTTTATACTATTTCAGTATATTTACATTTGCAGTTTAACTTAAATGTAAGTTCAAATTGAATTTGAATCACCTTAAGGGAAAAGATTACATCTGAACCTTTTATAAACCTTATTTGCAGTCCCTAAATATATTGACTGAACCATCTATTACAGTTCAGTGTTCCAAGTGTTCTATTTTGGGTCCTGATATAATTGAGAGTGGCAACCGCGGCTGCTGGTGACGTGACAGAATGTATTAAAAACTGTTGATGTATAACATTGCCAGATGTATTTTCTTTGCTACTGTTCTGACTTTATAACATCAGAATACAAAACTCAAAGCTGGGAGGAAAAGTGTGCACATGCATGTGCATCTGTGTGTATGTGTGTTCATTTTTAAGAACAGCATATTTTTACACACAACATGAATTGCCAACAAAAAGTCTTTTAGCTAGTTTTACAAAGGGAAAAAAGTAACTTATTGTTAAGATATACACATACATTCCTTTTAGTATTATCCTATGCTGCATAATTGGAATTTATTAACCTCGCAAGCTCAGTCATTATTTGCATGGGCCAGTTTAAAATAGATTACAACTTTCTGCTAAGCCCTGTGACTATTTGTCTCCACCATACTACTTTCAGTTTTGGTAAAGGAGTACAACATCCATAAAAGCAGACCAATCACGTCCACATGGGAGGTTCATCCAACTGGACTTCCTATGTCTCGCTGCCCAGAGCTGATTGGGTCTTGCTGCACAGGCCTGAATTAATTATACTGAGCATAATCCAATTGCACACCACTGTAAATTTTCAGGGTAACTCAACTGACCCACAAAATGTGACTGAACAGCATACTTTCTGTTAAAGTTTTGGAGTTTGGGGTATTATACTCCATATGAAAATGTAGTTGTTCTTTGTGAAATCTCATTGCCTCCCATTTTCACTTCTGTTCTGCTGATGTAAAGTTTTCTAATCACAAAGAGCTGTATTCAGTAATGCTGCAGACTCTGGTGTGTTTAGAGTACAATTAAGTCTATATTTCAATCATGGCAGAAATAGGTACAATGTATAAGAACTTAGAGTTGATACTGTCCTGTATAATTCACTGCTATTACATTGATAGTAACTTGGAAATGCTAAGTATTTTAGGAAATGGTAGCAAATTTTAGGCATTTGTGGTTCTGCAGAATTGTACTATAAGGTTGCAGAATGTAATGTTGAAAGGTCCTCTGGGATATTCTAACTATTAATTTCAGTCCAGAGATACCTGTTAAGACATGCTAATTTAGTGTTTGCATCCTAAGTATAGATACATATTCAATGATATGAATGAACTTTGTTAATAGAACATCAAGATCAAAATTTTACATGGAAAACTATCAGAAAATTCAGGATTGAGCAAAGTAAGGGGTATTAACCTTAATACTGCTGTTGACATACATGCTTTGCAGTAAGCCAGTTCTCAAACTATAATTTATGGAGATCCTACTTGTGCTTTGTGTTACCAATGGAAAAGGAAGAAAACTATCTGAGGGGTAGAGCGGATAGTTCACTAACAAAAGTCTCTAGTATGTTATGAACCACAAAATGAGAGCCAAAGAACTGCTGCCAGTGGCTTTTATTACATGATAACACAACACTGAGCGATGTGACATGCTCATCAGCACAGTAGTAAAAAGAAGGTACTAAACGGTTTTGTTTTTCTCCCTACCGCGGAGACAAACATATGCAGTAGTTTCATATACTGCATATATGTTATGTGCTTATAAAAGCCTTATTGTAATGCATGCACACAAAGGAGGAGAGAGGTTGCTATGGGAACACCAACTTAATTTTTTGTCTTCTGCATGTAAACAACTGTAATATTTCACTAGCTGTACTATTGTCTTTGGCATATATTTTTTAGGCATTTTGAAGAAAAATAACAATTTGATAACCTAGAGGGTTGTAAGAAAGGATGAGGAGGAAGAATTGCAATGTAGGGCATAAGTGTCAGTGGAGAGTAGGATACATCCATGCTCTCTGAAAACTTACATAAACATACAGACATGCCTGTGCCCATTCATTCCACTTCTCTAAGATTTCCAATCTAAATAATAAACTATCCTAATCTTGCAGAGTTTCCAGGAACTGAAAAGCCCTTGACTATATGGTTGCTGACTTGTGACTTATCTATTATATAAATTGAAACCCTAGAGACAGTTCAAGCAATAATTAGAACCAATTCTCTCACATAACATTGGTGAGAATTACCACTTAAACAATCAGCAGGTATTTAAATGGAACAGTCATGTCATAAATTGCACACCTGCATACTTGACCCCCTAAATTTTCTTCTGCTCAGTACTCCATATCTTTAGAACTACTTCCTATAACACCTTAAAAAAGACATGATTCAAAACAAAAACTCAATTGTTTTAATCTTTACATGAAAATTTGGAATTCTGCTGTAATTTCAATGGCTTCAAAAGTAGAATGAAAATATTTGGCCATGGTCAAGATACAGGTTTAAGGTCTTGATATCTTACAACCCTCAATTGAAACTTTAAACCTTTGGGAAGAAAAAAACTCACCATTTTTGTGTCAAGAGGCCCCATGATCTGATTGGCAAACTATTTTATGGAAGAAAATAGTATTTTAGGCCATTTTCAAGTACTTTTTGCTTCCTTTTTGAATCCATCCATTTGAAATCATAGCAAGTGGCATCCATCATTGCCAGCATAGAGTTGTAAAAGTTAATACATATACTAATATATAAACCCTCCAAATTATTTTTCATAATGTTTCTGGCCTATACAGGATACAGAATGGCATGGGTAATGAAGGCATCACAGGTTTTTTTTCTTATAAACTTTTACATCTGGATGAAGTGTTATTGATGGGCCTTAATCCAAATCTACATAAATAAGTGCCTTATATTTAATATATTGATATTTGTCCTATTTGGGTATCTATTTTAAAAGAGCTTTTAATTCCTGCTTTCAACTTGGGTAGGAAAAAAAAGGGAGAGAGTGGTAATGAATATTATAATGTATGTGATTTGTAGTGTTAGACACTAAAATTTTAATGTACTTTCTCTCACTGAGACATTCTTGTTTTCCTAAAAATGATGATTTAAAAACTATATCCTTCTCCAGTGTGGATTACAGGATGATTCATATACACTTCTGTGTATTATATAGAATAAGTGCTCCCCATGCAGTTCATTTTCAAATGTTTGGAACATATTGTGATTTTTAAAAAATCCCTTGCAAATTTGTCTAAGATTACATGCTATATCATGGAGCACATGCAAAACCTGTGAAGTTTGTTGTGTTAAAATGCACCTGGTTTTCCATTTTTTATCATGCAAGAATTGTCAAGCTTTACATAAAAAGCATAAACATTTCCTGGCTTTCTGAAAAAGGGATGTCCTTCACAACTCCATGAACTCTAATTATGTGCTCAGATTTCCATCTAACTTAAAAGAAAAAAAAATGACCAGTAGGCTGATATTTGACATACAGAATTTTACATAAAAAGGTAATCTTCATGTTTATTCTAGTGAAAAAAACCAAAACCACTTGGTAAGATGGTTTGGAGGAGAAGGGAGATGAAGGTGTTGTCCATACCTCTAGGCATGACTCTGAACCAAGAATGTTCCAAACCAAGAAAAACTCATATATGCAAGTCAGAAAAGGTTCTTTTATTAGACCAACTTAAATACTTAATAATAAAATAATACTTAAATAATAAAAGATATCCAATTCACCCAAACAGCCTTGTCCACCTATGTCCTTAGACCAACACGGCTACAACCTACACCCCTATATGCAAGCCATACCTTCAAGTCAAAATTCCTCCCCTTTTTTTCTTTTGCAGAATAATACGTCATTATGCTCTCACACTTGCAGTTACTGTGTCTGACAAGTTATTTGGAGGCAGCCAAGACTTTGCTCATTTTCTGATTGCCATTTTCTGAGACAGGTTAAATATGAAATAGCCCTCGTATTTTTGTATGCATTGGCCTAAGTTCTGTGTAGTTCATACAGGAGTGTAAATAATGGTCCTTTTTAGTCTTGTGAAATCATAGCACTAGCCAGATAATGTCTTTAGCACTAGAATGGAATGCCTTTTACAATGCCCCACACAAACGTCCAGTATTTTTATATTTAACAGGTTAGCTTTTCAAACTAGATACTGCTGCTGAATGCAACTTGTAAAGAGCCTGTAAATTTTATGTAACCTTTCTCTATTGCAGATCATTCAGATTGTTAGTGCTGTTGATAAAGATGACCCTAAAAATGGACATTTTTTCCTATATAGTCTTCTTCCTGAAATGGTCAACAATCCAAATTTCACTATCAAGAAAAATGAAGGTAAATATAAAATGTATGTAATGGTATGCTGTATAACTTACTTTACTTCTGTTTTGCATTGCTTTGTTGACTTCCATTTACTTTGCCAATTTGTCCCTTGAGCAATTAGAATGTGGCTTATCTGTCTAATGGTACCATAATTACATCTCTCCAGCTATTTCCAGTATCTGTGCAGTAGATAAGAAAAGTAAAATGAACACTGAATTTAGATCCACAGAATAATTCACTGGCTTACAGAAAACTTGGAAGGATGGATTTAATTCCTGTTCTAGTTCTGTTCATTTTAAGATCCCAAAGATATCTTGTAAAACAAGAGTTTTGAAACCACATTGATAAATAAATATTGAACCTACGTTGGCTCACATCTCCTTGGGAGCATCTAATTAAATGTTTACTGAATCCCCAAATGGAGACAAATTTTAAGCCAGTTTGGTGTCTGTATAAAGATTCTGAAGTATTACAGTTAAGCATGTTTAACTAGGATGAAAAAAATGTTAGGTCAGCAAGGTGTTGAAGGGCACTTTCTATTTATATTACTGTTTCAGAGAAAGGGCATAGCTTCATCTTGTAATACTATAGAAGTGGAATTTCATTCATGGTGGAAGAAATGTAGAAAATAGATTTGATCCATTTTACTATTGGTGAAAAATAAATTTAGACTGATCCTTTTTCTTGGCTCGCAGCCATACTTGAAGGTCATAAGGAAATCATGGGAAATGATCAGAGTTATTCTGTAAATAGTGCCAATGTATTTGTATTTGCATTTGCATTTGCAATTATTTATACGTATTTCTTTTTTATAATATTGAATACTATTAGGGAATCTGGGTAAATTACAGTCTCATATTTCCTATATGTGCAAGAATAATGAAGGAAATCATAACATGCAAGTCAGCCTTGCTAGTATTAATATGAAACTTGACTTCTGTGTGTAAACATAATATGTAACCTCTTAAATAAATAAGAATATGCTTTTTTTCATAATGATTTTGTTATTCTATCTGTAGCAGCCAGTGGAGGATGATGGTTCTGCTTTGATAAATATATTATAAAAAAGCTATATTCCTGTACCTATCTAAATATATGATGTCTTTTCTTTTAGGTATGTAGTATCATTCATTGCAAGTGTATTTATTATTATGTATGCATCTTTATAAAAAAAATGAGGGAGTCTTTATGAGGCTATATTATTTTAGTTAGCACTTTTATTGGCATAAAAAATAAAGTGACTAAAAATCCTTTTTCATAGTCCTCAATATTAGAATACAAATTGGTTTAAGTACCTTAAATACGAAGCTCCCATAAACAGTGGTTTCCCTTTGCAGCCTGACAAAATAAGCAAAGGTTTTAACATCCCTTTTTGAACAGAGATGATCAGAGATAATCATACCACTAATTAACCTTCCCTTTCCAATCTGTTCCCCTTTTAAGATTCCCTTTAGCTCCCAATTGAAGTCAGTAGCAAAATACTTAATGGCTTGAGTAGGAGGAGTAGGGACCTTTTTTATAGCATCACTGGGAGGGGTGGGGAAGGCATTTTAGCTACAATATAGATGTTATGTTTTATAATTGAAATTTTATGGTACTTTAATCAACAAAACACCTTTTGTTGACTGAAACCCCTCTTTTGTATTTTTTTAAGAGAAAGTGATTCACATCCCATTAAGAAATAAATATATTGTTATCAGATTCCACTTAAAGAGACACAATTGGTTTAATATATCCCTATCTTCAAATGTTATTCCAACTGCATGTACCTGTAAACCATATATTTTTTATTAAGACTAGTAGCCTACATAAAATATTCCATGTGTGGTTAGTTGTATCTGCTAGAATAAATATTCGCTTGTGCAAGGAAGGATTCCTGACAAATGCAAAGATGTAGACTAATACAAGATGAAGTCTCACCCCACATAAACTCAATAACTCTTTGCTTTGTGGAAGCAAGTTAAGTATAACTGGCTATTTCTCCTGAATGTTTCTATAAAAGTTAAGCCATTAGGACAAATTCTGCTCTTAGTGATATAAGCGCGAGTCAGGAATAAATTTTTCTGTTACAGAATGACTTCCGTGAACTGCAAATGGAATTAAGCCCAATATCTCTTTAAAGTTTTAACTTATAAATCTAATTTAAATATATCTCTAATTAAATCAAATTAATTAATCTAACTATATATACTATTGTGTGTGTATGTCTATATATTACTGATTTTGCTGATTCTGTTCTTTATGCCCATTTAAACTTTCCCCTCTCATTTCTTTTCCCCACCTTTACCCCCATTTCTCCTGTATCTCCATACTTTGTGAAGCACAATGGTGAACAAAAGTCTCTCTTTTCTAGGGTCTTTCTGAAACTGTTTTCTTGCATCCTACGTCATCCTTTGCGTAGTATTAGCATTACCGGGAATATCTGACATTTGTCTCGCTTGAGGAAGTTTTGATATCATTTGACCTCTTCTTTTGGCATTATAACTTGACAACTGCTTTCAAAATCATAAGTTCTGTCTACATACTTACAAAATCAAAAGCACTGGTGCCTATTAACTCACACAGTTTACCCCTATTAGTTGATGTAGCTTTTGAACCTTCCAGATTGCCAGTAGGCAATCTAAAAATGGCAGAGATGCCTTATCTGTGTTGCACAGATGACTACAGATATTATAATAGGCTAAAACATGCCTTTGCCAAATGTTTTTATTGACCACTTGACATAATGTTTGTGTCTTCCTTAACATTCGACAAAACACTTTTCCTAATGTTACATTATGTGTTACGGAAATTGGCCAGTGATCATAGCTACATTCTGTTCCTGCAAAATGATTTACAGGCACCATGACAAGGTTTCTGTCTGCTCAGACTGGTACATCTGCATATTTACAGCGTCTTCTGTAGACAAGACATCCTGAAATAACCTGTAGGGGCCTCTGCTGCTTTTTTGATAACTTGGCTAAAACAGTTATCATGTATGTCATCATATAACTCACCTAAAGTCCCACGATCAGCTCTCAGAAAACAATATTCATTGAGTTTTTTCTATTTTTCCTTATATTTCTTCCTGTTCTGATACCAGCACAAAACTTCTGTTACTGAACATGTTTTCCTAACCTTGTTTCACTGCCTGGTGAAACAATTTTTTAAACTTAGCCAAATGGGCTGCTTTTTCCCACTGAAAAAACTATTGAAACTGACTTGGTATCTAGAACTGTATTGCAAGCATAGGCATTTTTCACTGGTCAGAAGTCAGATAGCTCTCTATTTCTCCATCACAAAATGCAATCATAAAGTTTCACAGTAAACATTAATCTATTGGGTTACCAGTCATGTAAATACATAATCCAGTGCTGACAGAAAGTTAGGAAACTGATAAATTTTGTTATTTCATGGCACCAGTATACTGAACTGAAATGGGTCCTCTGAAAATGGGATGTGCTTATAGTCTTTTAACAGAAGTATGATCATCACAAAAATGTTATTGGATATCTGGTGCTAGTACATTTAATTTTCTCCAGTTTTGACATGTTTCTCCTGTATATTTCAAGTGTATGAAACATTAAAGAATCCAAGCTCTTTATTATTCCTATTGCTAAGACGATTAAGATCAGAGTCTTTTGATAAAAAGCCATTTTCAGAGTTTTGCTTTGAAACTTTTATTGCAAATAGAGTTTTCAGTGAAAATTACATCATGTGTAGCCACCATACATTGGAAAAGCTTCCAGATTTGTCCCAAAGACAGAATTGTGCTGATTCTTCTCATTCCTTCAAAACTGTGTTTCCTAACAAAAGCATGCCATAAATTAAATAGTCTGCAGTACCCATAGCTGCAGGTGCTTGCCGCACAGAGAATATGGTGAGTTTCAGCTGCATAAGCATGAAATCTGTGAGCACTGGCAGAGCCTGGGCATGTGCCGGTGTGATTAAAAGGTCACATCAGTTTCATACAGGTTTACTCCCAAAGTTGTTCCTTCTTTCCCCCTGCCCAAAGTTCAGCCTGCCTACTCAAGTTTTGAGTTTGGACAAAATATCTTTATTTATTAGATTTCTATCCTGAGCTATCCAAAAGGCTTACAATGAAACTCACAGTCTTCCCCAAACAACATCCCAACACCCAAGAACTTCAGCTCCTCCCCTCTTCCCAACTACTCCGCTGTCACCCAAATTCCCACGCAAGCTAATCCTTCTGCCAATCACAGCCACACCTCCCAACTGCCACTCACCTTTTTTCCACACAGCCGAGTTTCCTGTCCACCCACTCCCACCATCCCCCTTGAGCCCCACCTTTCTTCCCCAATGTCCCCCATAAGCCTCTACTGCTTCTCTTACAGAGAGGCTTTAGCTGTCACCATCTCTTCAAGAAATGCACACAACTCCCCCTCCCCAACAAACACAGTACTAAATTCCTAATACTAAAATAATTATTGGGTGATACATAAGAAAGACAATGAAGATGGTTATTATAATCTGTTATTAGCAGGTTGCCATTTAATAGAAATGTTATATATAATGTAATACTAAATTTTTCTGTAGCTTCTGTAACTTCTCACTCCTGTTCCCTCCTGTGGCAAACTGTAGGGTTTTCTTTTGTACTAACAGCCCTAAATTTGTTATCAGATGCTTTGCAACTGTGGTGTGTAGGAGGGATGCTTGTGTGTATCCTGTCAGACAAATGTTTATTCCATGGTTGTCAAGGATCACAGGTGATTGACTGTACTTGGGGCCTGGTAGTCCCTTCCATTCTTTGGTTCGATGTTCCTACAAAATCAAATGTTACCATGCCATTCTTGATGTGTGGGTAGCTTTGGTGTTCTAGTCATACATCTGTATAATATTTTGCAGTGTATCCATGCTAAAAAGTCTAGTTCCCTTGCACTGGGAAGGGATCTATAGTTTACTCTGCTAGTTATTTCCTTACTAGGCTAGCTTGAAAGGAAGAGACAATATGTCATATGGGGAAAGCAAGATAGCCTGTTATAATCATGCCTTATATACCCCAATCATTAGCTAAATTATGTATCATTTTGTACTAGAATCCTACTTAAAACTTGCTGCCTCATATCATCTCCTTCACAAGTACAAGACATCATTTCCAAATGATTTTGAACAATCTAAAAAAATACTCCCATAGAATACCTCATTTTGCTTTCTAAAATAAAAATAATAAAGTCACTGTCTGCAATTTGTTTGATATCAGAAAACATTAGAAATGTTTCTCTGTCAATCTTTCTTAGAGTATAATAAAATGAGAAAAAGAGCTCAATTCTTTTCCTACCAAACATTTACTTAAGCAGAATTGTCAAATACCTACTCAGAGGGCACATCTACACCGGCATTTAGTCCAGTCTAGATTTACTGTGAAGTAAGCTACTCAAGAGTGAGGGGTTTTGGGTAGGTGTCTATACATGTGAGGATTAGGAAGAAAATTTGCTCCCAGTTCCCTGCAGACCTGAAAATATGACCTTGCTGCCACTGAAGAGTGCTCCAGGCTCCCCCTGGGTGCTAGCCCAGGGGCTGGCAGGGAGCACAAGGTCAGGAAACAGCTTGCTGCTGGGGTAGGGAATGTCCCTCTGCCCTGGCAGCAGGGAGCTTCTGGCCCTGACTCCCTGATCAGGGTCCTGGGGCTTGGAAAGAGCTATAGGGGAGGGGCAGGTCCCAGCCCCCTGTTCCAATCTGCTGGTGGGCCAGCTAGCAGCTGCTTCGCTGCTAGCTGGCCCACCAGCAGATCAGGGCAGGGGGATGGGATCTACCCTACTGCTGCAGCTTTTTTCAAGACCTGTGCCTTAATCACCTGATTGGGGCACAGGGCTAGGACCTGCCCCTGTCTAGGACAGTTAGTGGCCAACCCTGGGCGGCATGGGGAAGTCTGCATGTGCATCCTGAGGCTGTCTGGGGACTGCCTAGAACAGGACAGTCCCCAGCCACCTCCAGGTTGCACATGCTTCCCCACACAGCCTGGGACTGACTAGGAACTGTCCTGGTCAAGGGCAGGTCCCAGCCAGCTCCAGGCTGGGCAGGGCACTGTTCCCATGCAGGGCACTCATACGTCCTGCTCCATCATTGCAATTGCAGTCATGGAGTGGGGGGCTGGGAACATGATCATGATCGGAGCAGGGGCTACAAACTCCCTGCTGCCAGAGCAAGAAGAATGGTCCCCAACCAGGCACGCAGGCCGGGGGCTAGGGAACTTGTCCTCTGCCCACCACCAGCTCCGTGCTCATGAACAAGTTTGCAGTACCGGCTCTGCGCCTGTAGGCCTGCTGCTGGGAGACGTTTATGTCCCAGCCTGAGTGCCACAGTTGTGGGGCTCGGGCTGGGAGATCCTTATCTCCCAGCCGGAGCCCCACAACTGTGGAGCTCAGGCTAAGAGATAAGGGTCTCCCAGCCCCCTGCTCCCCAATTACAATGGTGAAGTGGGGGCCGGGAGATAAGGATCTCTCAGCTCCCACTCCCCAATTGCAATCTGAGAGCAGGGGGCTTGGACCCCCCTGCTTCCAGGGCAGGGGGACATAGTCCCTGCCTTCATTCCTGTGGCAGAGCTTGCCCCAGCAGTGGGCAGCTCCCAGAGGCAAGGAAGCAGATTTTGCTCCCAGTCAGGCATCTACATGAGTGCTACAGTGGCATTACTAATGCCGAGCAAATTTGGTACTTGCATTTGCAGGTAGCAAATTTACTCAGTATTAGGGAGGTTTACTGTGAAGTAAGCATGTATATGTGTGCATGCATACTTCACAGTATATTATGTTAATGTGAAGTTAAACATCTCTTGTAGACATGCCCAGGGAGTGGTATTTTTGCTCCTTCTATGGTAACCCTTTGGTGTTAAGAGTTTTTTCTTAATAAAATAAGAGGTTTCTCTTACTTCATTTCTTAGTCAGTCTGCTTATCTGTCATTTTCTCAGCATCTGATTTGTCACCCAACAGACTTTACTTTCCCAAACCTGTATCTCAAAGACTTAAGAGGTGTTACTGCCACCTGAATGTCCTGGCTTTACTCTGGCCAGCTAACCTACTGATCTCAGTTATAAATGGCTTCTTAAGGGACATCACTAAACCCATTTTTGTCTTATGGATGTACTGTGCTCCTCCAGAATAACAGCACCCATATGGCCCTTTGTGTGTGTGCTGTAAATCCTCTAATTCCTTTGCGGACTCATGCAGCTTTTACAGGTGCCTCGGGGAAAGTTTGTGGCCCAGCTGCCATCTACCCCAGGGATAGTTTCACAATGGGGAAGCTCATGCCTGTGTGCTTTTAATGTATTTAACTATCATCCTCATTTTTATACATAAGTAATTAAGGTAGTTGCACATTTTTTCCAAAGAGCAGTTCTAATGTATCCAATCACATCCTCATTAGTGCTTAAAAAAAAAAAAAATCAAGGGATGTGATTAAGGGAGCAGGTACTATGCTCCTGAATATCCACGAATATTTTGCCACTCCTTTTGAAACACCAGTAGCATGTGTGTGCACTTAGAATATTGAATACCTGTGTTTAATAATATGTAAAGAATAAATTGCTAAGCCTAGGAAAGACCCGTGGTTAGAATTTCTTTAATTATTATGGACATAACTTTGCAGATTGAAATCAGTGGGGCTGTTTGCCTGGTAAGGTACTATTCAATATGTAGGAGACAGAATTGGGTCCAAAGTAATCTGCATAATTATATATCAAAAGATCTAAACTGAAAAAAAAATGCAAGTTTATGATATTTTCTACAGATACCATATTATTAATTTTGTTATAGAGTTCAGTCTTAAAAAGCAGAGCTGGGCAAAATTTCAAATCTTAAATTTTATTTAGTACTGAATTGGAATGAAAAGTCTTGCATTTTTTTGTACAGTATTTAATTTGCAGTTTATTGAAAAAGGATCGCACATTTTAATACACTTAAAATATTATGCTTCAGTTGTTCTGACTTCTAAAATCTAAAATATAATTTGAAAATTCAGAATAATAAAGCCAAAATGAAATGTTTTGACCTCATCAAAATGAAATGTTTGATTTACTGTGAACATTTCAATGACATTTTGTTGCCAGGAAACATTTTTGGAATCATGTTTTCTGATTGAAAACTGCTCTATTGAAAATTTTTTACACGATGTAGTTAAAAGCCATATGCTTAAGAGACGCAACATTCCTAAGTTTGATCCCTAAGAATTAGATTATGCAAAAATTAAGGGTATTTAGATCTGAGATTATGTCTCTGGGCCATTACTAACAAGAAAAAGGCCCAGTTTCTGACTAGTATTATATGCAGAGCTAAGAGGAAATAAAAACCTAGTTTCTGGATATTTAGTGGTAAGTCAATGTTGCTGCCATAGGCAGACAAGGTTCTTTGGGTAAATCTGATATCTTTTATCAGACTTAGTTGGAAAATTTCGTCTTTACAAGCTTTCAGGTACAATTACCCTTCATCAAGCAGGGGAAGCGTCTGCACATGGTTTGTGCTCTTCCTGGATGGAGTAGTAAAGCAGCCAGAGGCCAGTACATATGCAAGAAAGCTAGTCAGTTAAAATATAAATCGAGTTGGTCAATAAGCGAGAAACAGGTGGGTGGGGCTGGGGGGTGGGAAGAGGAATGAATATAGCTGTAGTCAAAGGATGAGCGACAGGAGGTGGGGTGGGGAAAGGGAATAAATATAGCTGCCAAAAATTGGAGGGTTTACCTGGAGAGTCAGATGTCAGGCATGTTACAATGTGTCATAAATCCAATGTCTATATTTAGTCCATGATTGTTCATATCCAGTAGATTGATAAAGTGAAGTTCATAGGCTTGTCTGCCAAAGGTGTTTTGTAAATTCCCTTTGAGGTTTATAACTGAGTGATTGGAGAGAGAGCAGTTTTTTTGTGGGAAATGTGCCCTGACAGGTAATTGGGTATTGTTGTCTTTGATAGATTTTTGATGTATGTTCATTCTGGTGCACAGTTGTTGTTTAGTTTCTCCTACATATTTTCCATCAGGGCATTTGGTGCACTGGATGAGATATGTTGCTACCATTTTACTTTCAACCAAGCCATGGAGCAGGGAGGCTCTGAGTAGGACTAAGTATGCCAAAATGTCAGTAAGTTCTGTTGAGTCAGCAGAAAGGCCATTTTAATTTGCTGCTACAGTTCTGTCCCTGAAGGAAATACAAAGCTGGAAGAAATTGTGTTTTATGTTGGTTTTTTTTGTGGAATGCCATTGCTGCCACTTTGCAAGATTTACTTGTAGAAACGGACATGGTAGATGGAAGCACAGGGGTCTCTGCTTGCTGTACTCTGGTCCCCCAGTCTTAGTCAAGCTAAATGGAATTGCTAGGGATCTGTAAGCGTGATGGGCTTTAATTCATCATACCTAGTAAGCAAGCAGACATTGGGCTTTTCATTCAGCATTATAAAATGTGAGGCCAACCTGTGACAGGGCAGAATGTAACAAGGCCTCTAAAGGATGAATAACAGCATCTTAGCACTTTGACATTTGTTTGCACTAATAAGAAAAATGAGGAATTGGCAACATCAGGTGGCATATGTTATTACAACGTGGTGACACTCTTCATAAACATTCTCAGAACAATAAGCAGGCCAACAGGCTCTCAAGTTAATGGTTTTATAAAGGATGTCCTCATACATTGCAATAATGCGCAGAGCTTCCATGTTGCTAGGCATTAGATAAATGCATACAACACATGCTTTTCATTCAGATCTCGTTGTTGTTTCATCATTCTAATTTGAATAATATAGCAACCCTTTTGAGACTATGTGATTTCAAAGCAACGATAAGGCCCTTTGTTTTCCTACATTGTTCAGAAGTAGTCATAACCCCTCCTTAATCTGAGCCCCTCATTAAATATTTACTCAACCTATACTCTTCATGTGTGGTAGCTTTCTGATTCCCTTCACAGTTCTTCCTTTACTCTCCGGTTGTGTACTTTTTTTTTATGCTATTCTCGTGCTTGAGTAAGATTTTAAATGAACTCTCCATTTCCTGTGGTGATGACTAGAGGAGGGATAAGGCTTTTCTCATTATTGTCTGTCTACATAATGTGTTGGATCCTCAGTATTTTTCTTCTTTCACCACTACCTGGCTCTGTCACCTACCGTATCTTTTTTCTTATGTATAGGCAGCTACTCTTCCCAGGCTCATTTCTGGTTAAAGTCACAGCGCAAATGAGCGTGGAATGCAGTTTCCATTGCAGATCTACCATTTAATCCTACCGGGCTGTTCTCAACTCTTTCTTGCAATTCTCACCACTTCTGTAGGAAGAAGATTGCCTCCTCTTGGCAGCCTAACACAGAACAACTTTGCCCTACCTGACACAGAGAATAAAACCAGACCCACAAATTCTAATCCAGCTGCCCACCTCTTTCACACTTTTACCATACTGGCTACTTTGCATAGCTGAACCTTACTCCCTCCTCTCCTGTATTCAGGATGCAGGGTTCCAGCCAGACAGATACCCTCTCTCCTACGCCATAAGTCAGATGTGACACATCAAGCCTTCATTGGACCGGACAGGCCAACCTGATGATCCAGACAGCAAGGAAGGGGTCGCCTGGTAAGCTTGTTGTCCTGTTTTAGGCATCCTTAGGTTCTTCTTCAGCTCTGCTGTGTTTCCTGAAGCCCCTTCTCTTTTTCCCCTGGCTGTAGCTGGCAGCATGCTTCTCCTGGAGCATTTATGTTCCAGATGTTCTTTTAAACCATACAGTCCTGTCTTCATCCCATCCCTTTTGTGTTGGCTTCTTCCCAACTCCCATAAATAATAGTCTCCAGCTAACCATTCAAGAACTGTATGCTCAAACGGGGAAAGAAGGGCACACACTCATAGTATTATGTAGTTCCAGTGAAAGGCTTTTTCCCATTGGAAATATCTGTCCCAATTATGCAGTTTATTTCAGAAAACTTACGTGAACACATCACAGTGCAAACATGAAACAATAATGATAAAAAATTAGACTGATACAGGAATAATATGGTATATGTACAGCATACCATTATTATGCATACATGATCAAAAGAGGCTTTTTACTTTTCTTATTCATAATTTATTGGGGCTGCTAGCAACATAATGTTGACAAGGAGTCAATTATGTTTCATTTTATAAATCAAACTAATTAAGAACCAGATGCGATCTAAGTGAAAAAGATCTGAGGTCAATGTTGAGTGCCATATGTACTGCAATGCTTTCTTATGACAGAGAGATGTATTGGAATGCTGGGTAAATTTCTTTGCTGCAATGGGTTTGCCATGCCAGGATAGAATAATATAGCTTTAATTTTCCATGTCAATTATTCCATCACCTTACTCATCTTACTGTACTTTTATTAATAAAGCAAGCTTTATTTTAAAACAATAAGACAGAGGAAAAAAAAGATAAAGAAAACAAAACAGAAAAGGGAAAAATGGGTCAGGTAATTACCGTGCAAGAAGAAATCTTTTTTTAAAAATGAAAATCTGGAACATGGATAAAAGAGGAGCTCAATATCCAGAGATAAAAACAAATTAAAGCTTCAGTATAACTTAATTTCAGCTAAATGGTAGGGGAAAATGATAATGAAATTGGCACATCAAAATTGTATTGCTCAGCAGGCAGGAGAGCTTTCTTGGCCTTGATGTTAGTGAGTGCTGTACTTCCTCACCAGGGACTATAATAGCAACAGGGGGAACAGAAGTTGGATCCTTCAGAACTTTTAGAAGTTTTTTCAAATGTACAGAAAATATTTTCGTCTTTTGTTATAACTTCAACTTCATAGATTTCATAGACATCAGGGCTGGAAGGGACCTCGGGAGATCATCGAGTCCAGCCCCCCTGCCCAAAGGGCAGGAAGTCAGATGGGGTCATAGGATCCCAGCAAGATAAGCATCCAATTTGCTCTTGAAGGTGTTCAATATAAGTGCTTGAACCACCTCCGACGGCAGGCTGTTCCAGACCTTGGGGGCTTGGACAGTAAAGAAATTCTTCCTTATGTCCAGCCTGAAACGGTCTTGCAGGAGTTTGTGACCATTCGACCTAGTCATCCCTTGGGGCGCTCTGGTGAATAAACGTTCCCCTAGATACTGGTGGTCACCCCTAATAAACTTATAGGTGGCCATCAGATCACCCCTGAGCCTGTGCTTTTCCAGGCTAAAGAGCCCCATGGGCTCCTCAGCCTGTCATCGTAAGGTCTGTTTTCCTGACCTCTGATCATGCGCATGGCTCTTCTCTGGACTCTCTCAAGCTTCTCCACAACCTTTTTGAATTGTGGAGCCCAAAACTGGATGCAGTACTCCAACACTCTTGGATCCCAAAGTGTTTTACAAATACTAATTGAAACCTTAGAGCAACCATGATAATTAGGTTAGAGCACTTTACGTGATTTCTTTGTAGTGCTCATTTTCTCCATCATTTCAGTCTGCACTTGTCTTTGGTGGAGACAAACATAGTCAAATATGGCATCAGTACTGCGACTGTTCATCATACAGTCTCACTACAGACAGTTATCTATTTATCTATTCCCCCTCCTATTATTTCCCATACCCAATTTCATCAGTGTAATGCTGTCATGAGCCATGATTCAAATTCAGAGAAGACCCAAGGCAAATAAACATATCTAAGACTTCCAGAGAAGCTTCCATTACTTACCTGGTTATATCTTCTTCAACACTTGTAGGTTTTTCATTCATTTCAGAACTTTGTATGCTCTGACAGTCTATTCCTGATGTCTGAACCTGTGTATTTATCTGTAAATAAGCAAACTTGACTGGTAGACACTCTCGTTGGCCTTCTGCTCATTCCCTTTTACAAATTATGTCAGTATTCTGTAACATTTGAGGTTTGGCTGTGCATACAGATTAGTGACCTGATTGTTTATGCAAGTATCTAAGAACTGTAAAATACATTTTCTTTCAGTAAGAAAAACTGCTTCCAACACTGGTCTTAGACCGAGTAGGGCAGCCATACTAAATTCACCAAGGGTTACAATCAGTAGACACGCAAGGAAAATTTACATAATTTATTCATCATTATTAGTTATACAGTTTGCCACAGTCATTTGTCTCTTGAGAGAGAGATACTATTTCTTTCTCCACCACTGAATAGTTTGCACCGGAAGTATAAAGTGACTGAAAAATAGAAATGTTCTTTGCCATAGAAAGATCTGTCAAATTGTTGATTTAAAATTTCCAAAATGCACTGGGTCATCTGTCGCATTTGTAACTCAAGCTATATGGGAGTAGAAGAATGCAGCTGTTTCTCCACAGCCTTTTCATACCATATGTTGCTTCCTGCTTGGCAACATATATGAGCAGAGTGGCTCTCTTTGACTTGGTTTGTTTTACCAAGTATACACAAGAACCCATAAACATTTTTCAAGACAATATCTTCTGAAAATGTATTGTTTAGAGGCCTCTGCTGGGATGCAAGACCCTTCTAGTTTCACATTTGAAACTTAATCCCTCCAGGTTTTCTGCAAGCAAGAAACAATTCCCTTGATGTAAGTACTCATAAGCAATATGCTTTCTATCTGTGTTGATTTTCTTGTAAAATTAAGTTAATTCACTATGTAGAAGAAATAATATCTCAGAGCTAAAGACATTTGTACCAGGGATATTTCCATGGATCTCCCTCTCCTTTTCCCTGATCTGATCATGTGTCAGAGTTATTACTTTAACTCACAGCTATGGCACTGCAACAGCCTCCTGTACTTCCACTTTCTCCTTACTGTTAGGTTTTGATCTCAGTTTGATTTGGTTTTGCATAGGTTTGATTTTGTATTTTTGAACAGGTAATTGGTGCTTACGGCACAAGGCCATTTTTATTCCCCGTGTTTGCATTTTGGACAGTTACTGGATCCTTGCTCTGATAATGTGGTGTTTCCCTCTTTTATCAACCTCCAACTGCAGGCTGTCAGTGAGAATAACAATTAATTCCTCCACCCCGGTTGTACTTTTTCGTCTTCTAACCACTGAGGCTCAATAGATGAGGAATTAGTTGATATTTCCACTGACAGCTTGTAGTTGAAGCATAGTTACACAGATAGCCACATGCCTTTGCTACAGTAAGAATCCAGTTTGGGTACAAAATGCAATGTAAAGCACTGATTTGTAATGGTCTCTTGACACCAGCACCTATTAACAGGCAAAAATTCCTGCTCCTCAGTAAAATTCTCCTCCTATCAATATAACTGAAGCCTGGGGCATTATAAGAAACACACTAAAAAAAGGAGACAGAGTACAGAATATCTTGTGTATTACATTCCTCTATCCAGCGCTCCCTCTAAGCTGCGCGGCCGCGCAGGCGCGTCTGGCAGCGCGGCATGAGCGCACCTGTATGGCTGTGCGCACAACGCAGCTTAGAGGGTACACTGCCTGCATCTGATTCCTTCTTTAACTTGGGAGCTAGTTAATGTTTTCCACTTAACCCAAGGCCTTTTCTATATAGGAGAACTATTGTACAATCATCTTGATATAAATTTACAGTGTAGTAGCTGTCCTGTACTATATCATATCTGCCCCCCATGGTAGGCACTCTTATTTTGCCCTAAGAATGTCTTTATGTAGTTTAGCATAATCCACTTTCAAAGCGGTCTGAAAAAGGAAGTCTTGATGTGTAATAGGAGTGTCAACACAGGGAGCAATTATACCATTACTTTCCTAAGCTATTTACCCATGTACAGAAGTCTTAAAGTGTTTTCCTTTCAAACATATTGTCTAATCCAGTGGATCATTCCACTGACTTTGATACAACAGGAACATTTTCAATACAAGTATTTTTAAGAGAGCACTGAGCACCCATAGAAGGAATGGCAAGGTCATATACAAGACTATAGGAAGGTTTTGCATAGATATTAACCTTTTCAGGGCAGAGACCACATGCCAATCTGTCCTGTTTGGCACCAAATACACTAGTGTTGCTCAGGATGTAATACATTATCTTAGAACTCTTCCAGCTAGGTAGTCATTGTATTCCCCATTATGTAAACTCTTTCTGTCCCACTGAGGATAGGTGGTTTGGGGCGGGGGCGGTCAAATATATTTTTAAATACTTGAAGCCCACCTCATCAGCCTTCATTCAACAGTGATGTAACTAGGGCAGGGCAAGCGGGGCACAAGCCCCAGGCACCAAATATGAAGGAGCACTAGAATTGCTGATCAGATGTCTTTGCCACAGCAGGGACAGCCCTGCACTAATCCTGCCTGACAGGATTAGTGCCCGGGGCTCCCAGCTCCTATGTCTGAGTTCTGCGCATGAAACAATCTTGGATCAATGATCGGATTGCTTCTGATTTTCAGGAGTGTGTGTTCCTAAGTGGGGTTCTTTATCTTCATCTTCTTTACCCTATAGCCACCACAGTTCTTATCACACAGGTAGCTTAAGATCATCTTATCACGCATATTAATAAACTTGCTTCTGCTATATATGCTATATACGGTTAACCTTCACCGGAGTTTTCCATTCTTAGGGATTCTGTCCATTTTAGGTAGGGGTAGGTTTTGCAGTCAATTGTTCCTCTTTTCCCAAGCCAAAGTTCCTTATTTTAGTTGTCCAACTTCTTGCTTTGGTTATGGTCACTCAGAAAGGGCATTTTTCCATTGTGCTCCCTTCCACCAGGTGCAGGTCACTTACACAATTTAAGCTAAGCATGAAGGCCCAGGCTCTGAGTCTCTCCTGGGGCCTACAGGTGGGGAGGTGAGTAAATGGTGCCTATCCCATCCCTGAGGAGCCTGTGTCACAGCAGGTGCAGCTCTGGGTCCAATGTATGGGGTGGGAGAGCAAACAAGGCACCAGGGTTGACTCTCAGGAAGTCCAGCTATGGGCCTGCTACTGCCTGAGTGGATGCTATTTCAGCAGCAATAGCAACAGTAGCCCATGAAGATAAGCCTCCCCTTCTTCCTACCCACATTCCCCCATTTCCCCTCTCAATCCCAGTTGTCTACAAGAATTGACATACCCTCACGTTACCTCTCATTCTGGGCACTCAGTGAGCTTGTTATTCCTCTGTCATTCAGAGCTGAAATGGATTCCTCTGGCATTAATTGAATATGTAACATGTATGGGCAAAATTGTGTTAGCCCTTGTGTGACTAAGTGGCAGTTTCCTAGCCATTTAAGGGGCATTTTTGGCACTTATACACAATTTGCGATACACATACATGTGTAACTTTTCATGTGGTTACTTCACATGCGTTGTAGGCTTCACACCAGCTAGGAAGCTATGTACATGCCTACCTGTCCCAGGAAGCGGGGATGGGGGAGGAAACAGGAGGAGAAAGAAGGCCAATTGTTTAAGGCACTTGCGTAAGAACAGGGGACTTGGATACTAGACTTCCCCTTACCTAGAGGGGTGTCTGCCTCTGACAGCTGAAAAAATGTGTTTTTTGTGCAGAAAGAGTAATATATTTCTGCCTTGTGAGCATAAAATACAGTGTGGCATGTGGGATCTCCAACCTCTAATTCAAACCCAAGGAAATGAGGGTCAGCATTTCTAATGTAAAGTATCAAAGTGAGGGTGACAAGCCCCCCCTTCCCCAGCATTTATGCCATTTCAGATGTTGTCTATTAACTTATGAACACTTTTCTATGAACAGCATGGTCAACCTATATCTGATTGTCCTTGATAGGTAAAGCAGAGAGTAGATAGTAGTGGTGTTCCTCAGGGATCTGTGCTAAGACTTGTCCTGCTTAACATTTTCATTAGAGACCTCAGTTCAGGAACTAAATGCATGCTTATGAAAACTGCAGATAAAAAGTGAGATGGGGAGGGGAAAGGATATTGCCAATGCAGGGAAATACTAGATATGTTCTGCATTAGTGCACGGGTTGGACTAAATGACTCTTGAGGTCTCTTCTAACCCTATGATTTTATGATATACTCTATCAATTATTATACAGATTCAGTTAACCTTGTAGAGTGGAGAATTAGAAATGATATCAAATATAGCAGTATGAAATGCAAAGTCATACACTGAAAGGCCAATAATAAAACCTTTTCCTGTAAGATGAAGGCTCATATACTACAAGCAGCAAAGGAAGGGAACACACAGGTGTACAGGTCAATCATCAGAGGACCATGGGCTGCCAGTGTGATGCAGCCATGAAAAAAAGCTAGTGTAATTCTGCATGTAAGTCTATATTGCAGAATGTATTCAGCAGAGGTAAGGAATTACTGCAGGACTGCACAAGGCATTGGAAAGAATCCATTTGGTACAGTTTGGGTCACCATTGTTCAAACAACGTGAATTTAAACTGGAACAGATACAAAGTCTCACTGAATGATTAAGGGAATGGAGAAGCTGTCTTACAAGAGATTAAAAGAGCTGGGCTTGTTTAGCTCAGCAAGTGAAGGTTGTGAGGGGATATACTTACATTTTGTAAATACATACACAAGGTGATGATCAGGGAGAGACAAAAGCTATTGAAGTTGAGACTGGATTTTCCCATTTACTATGCTTGGTAGTACATACCAGAAGCTTTTCATATTCCTTGCTCATCTGGACAAAATCTTTGGGTGTTTATAGTTGTGCTTTGGGAGGGGGGAAGTGCTTAAACTAGTGCAGCTCCAAGAGCTGAGCTAATTAAAAGGGTCAGATGTCACATGTATTAGCATCCTCACACTGAAAAATGGTGGTGGGGCACTTTGAACTAAAGCTCATTGAATGCCATTTTTTCAGTACAAGGATACTGATATGCATGACATTGGAGTCTGCTGGAGTGTGGCAATTACCATGCTCCAGTAGACTTGATTAATTGATTAATCGAGTCTGCTTTGACATGCTGCAATTACGGCACATTGGAGCAGCCTCCCTGCACGTGTATAGGAGCCCTTTGACTTGATCTAGACTGTTAAACATGGTTTTCAGCCAAAGATATCTTTATCTGAGAGCTGTGCTACTTCCATTTCTGTAGTTATATCTTCAACAGTAGTTGTTAAATCCCATTCATAAGATAAGATGAAGAGCCACTGGCAAGAGAGGTGTCCATATTTGATTTGTGCTTCACATTTTTTTTCGGCTTGGTGCAAAGATCAGCTTTGAACTAGTTATGCTGCTTAGAAGTAGAAATTTCAGAAGTTGACTGTTTCCTATCTTGGTACCATTTATCCCATGATAAATTGTGTACACTCTGTGTACATCAAAGATTTCAGTATATGCAAAGAGAAAGGAGTACAAAGGCACCTGTAGACATGCTTTCACACACAGTACCCAAATTTTACATGAAACCTAGGTGTTTCTGGCAGTCTTCAGTTATCAGGGTTGTAATGCTTGCAGACATGCACTTTTCCTTTGAAAGTCAGATCCAAAATATCGCACTTCATTTTATATAGGAATAAAGATGTCTGTTGGCCAAAATTTTCTCTCCCAGACTCCCTTTGCTATGTGCTGTATCTGAGTTGGCTGCTGCTATCAACCAAAGAGGTAAATGTTTTCTGTGAAGTTGTATGTATAGAGTGAAGCAGTTTCATATACACTTTGGCTATAAAACACGCTTGTAAATTTTTAATTAATATTAATCTAATAATAACAATGAATTGTTGTTATCTGCATCCGAAAATGCCTTATAAAAATCATTATCGGACAGCCTGAATCTGTTCAGGGGCCATATTGCACTTCATTATTTCAGTCTTTTAAATTTTAAAGAACATACAGCACTTGGT
Organism: Crocodylus siamensis; assembly: GCF_052110815.1. NCBI lineage: Eukaryota > Metazoa > Chordata > Crocodylia > Crocodylidae > Crocodylus > Crocodylus siamensis. The sequence goes on along the minus strand of NC_143403.1, from coordinate 11,695,044 downwards.
GACATTTACATAAATATATCAAGGCACTTTTTTGCACTCTTTCACACACATTATTCTCACTGAAGTCAAAGGGATATTTTGTGTATATGATGACTGCAGGACGAGGCACTTTTTAAATCAAAGCCACAATTTTTGAGTTGCAGCAGCTCAAGAAAATGTCAAGCCACAAAATTTCATTTTCCTCCATATTTTGTGGCTTAAAATGCCTTAGCCAATTTAGGTCACATTTAGCTTTGAGTGCTCTTTGGCAGAGATATGCATGCTAAATTTTTTCTCATAGCAAGTTATTATGGCTGAGTTATAAACTCCCTGAAAATAGGGGCATGTAATGGAAATACTGACAGAACCTTTTTTACAAAAGTACAAATAGGCAGTGCTCCAATAAATTTTGGTCAGTTTTTTTATCATCAGTTGGTTACACTGCCACTATGTTTCAAAGAGAACATTATAAGAATTAATGGCATCACACTACTAGAATAGTATGCTATGTGTGTGGCCTGTTAAATGTTCCAATATAACTTTGATATGGTTGATATGGTGTATTCTCTGTCCAGTCTACTGGCATGTTATATAAACTACTAGTACCTCATTTAAAATATAGTTTGTGTACATATACTATGGGTGCTTTAGTTAATGCACATTAAATCTAGTATCTCTGGACATTTATACACATGTTCTAGGAGTCAGGTGGGGGAGGGTGCTTTAATTATAGAGGCTTTGAAAGTCTCCTAATTTGGTTTGACTTTTAGAGGGCAGAATTCATTTTAAATGTGAATGGTTTTCATTCATTTAATTTAAACAATTAAACTTTTCCCAGTGCTTTTGAGGTTATAGCTAGGTGGGAGAAGGAACTGGGATTCTTCATATGCTAAAAGTTTCACATGCTAAAACCTGCCCAAGATTTAAATTTACCATATTTACCCCAGTCCAAGATGACAGCAGCAGCAGTGCACAGATTCCTCCTTTCAGCACATGCTCCCTGCCTAGTCCCGCAGTTTCACCCTCCCCTCACTGCCAGGGAGTGTGGCAGGAAAAAAGGAAAGTACGTGCCACCGCTGCTGGCCCTAGCTGAGTGAAGCAGCCTGACTTCCAGCTGATGTAGTTATAGGGGGAGCTCCAAAGCCACTGTTTCTACTTGGGGATGAAAGGTGCAGCTGTAGCAGCATGCAGATTCCTCCTTCTAGCCTGCTCCTGGCCAGAGGGAAGTTTTGCAGAGGGGGAGGTGGGCAGGGAAGAAGGAACCTGTGCACCAGTGCCACCCCCTCCCTGCACACTGGCTCCCCAGAGCTCTAGCTGGAGCGGTCTTATACTTGAGGAAAAGCTTAATTTTCCCCATGCTGAATGGAAAGGGAAAAAATCTGCATTATGGAATCAATAAATACAGTAAATGTATTTGAAGACTAAATCAAAGGACTTTGCTTCTCTAATTTAGGAGCAATTAAAGCTTCTGTCACCTAAGATGTTCAAGGTTAGATAATCTCTTCCACTAATTTCAATGTCTAAAATGCTACAAGTACATCCTTGTAGTCCAGTCATCAAAACTAGTTGATTTAATTCTGTTTAAAAGCACATTCAGAGGTAGGATGTTGGCTACTTATTTACCTTAAAGTTTCTTTCTAGGCCTGGGCAAAGGTTCAGTCCCTCATTCGATTCGTCGAAGATTCGGCCCAATTCAGTGGCTGAATCTCTGAATCTGAAATGAATCAGGAGACCCTTTAATCTCTTCAAATCAAATCAGAACCCTCTGAATCGATTCGGAGAGACTTGGAAAGATTCAGTACTATAGACACAGCTTTAAACGTTTTTTCTACATACCTCAAGGTACCAGGTGCCTTGTCAATGCTGTGATTCTGGGGCAGGTGGAGTGTCCCACAGGAGCATGGGGAGCTCTGCAGTGCACTCAGCAGCAGACCCACACTCCTGTGGGATGCTTCATCCGTCCCAGCATCTCAGCATTCATGAGCCATGCTGGTACCTCGAGGTATATAGAAAAAGCATTTAAAGCTGTGTCTATGGCTGAATCGCTGATTCTCTGAATCAGCATCAAATCTTCAGATTTGGATTTAGCCAAATCAAATCAGGGACAGTGATCCAATTCAATTAATCAAATCACTGTCCGTGATTCGGGGTGAATCTGAATCCGAATCAAATACGGCCCACTTCACACACCCCTATTTCTTTCCCAGTCTTGGTAACATATTAATGAGACACTCTTAGGTTCAAGCTAGAATAAGGCCATTAGTTGTATTTCAGAAGTAGGATCAATTAAAAATTTATTGTTAGTTTTTTGAAACTTATGATTAAAATAACAAGATAATAGAATTAAATATAATATGTAGATTTAAAAAATTATCTATCAGCCTATGCAGATGATTGTGTTAATAGCCTGTATTGAATGCTAAGCACATTTGACAACCATATCATCTGTTTTCCAAACTTGAGCTTGGCATCTTGCATTAATTCTCATACTTTACTGATGTAGCATTCACTCTACATGACATGTAGGGATGTGATCCGAATAAAGCAAATCATGTCAAAATGATATGATTATTAGTAAACAAAGTTGAGACTGACTTACTGAGCATATTAGACAAAGTTGAGGGGGCAGATTCTGTGCTGACCTAATTCTGGCAACTACATCAGACTAACTCTCCTTTCAGTGATGAAGGTGTAAAGGCAAATTAGGTCCATTCAATTCAATGGAAGGAAACAGGCATAAAATTGGTATGAGTTAGATCAACATCAGAATGACTGATTTTAATGAGGTTGTACAGGATGTAATTCAGTGAAAATCGTGGTGATCATATAGAATTAATACATACAAAATATTGTGGTATGGGACATTTTGCATGAAGGAATAGTTCCCACCCTGGAGACTAAGACACCTGGAATGTAGGCCATATCTGTTCCTTAAGGAAAAGACATAAGCGTCAGTTAATGAAGAGAATAACAGATAATTGTTGAGATTAGTAGATTTACTGTACATTTGGTAGGCGAACAGGAATTGTCCCTAAATCTGCAAGTTTCCCAGGTGAATGTTCTGTCATTTCTGCAAAAGGCCCAAGTGTGCTAATGAAGGCAGTAAAGATTCTTATTTATACCAGTAATTGGGCACAGCTACATCTTCATTAATATGCTTTTCCCAATGCACATTACATTAGTACCTCTGGGTGCCTGTACTTGAGTGCAGAGGCTGCTCCAACACACTGTAGTTATAGAGCAGGCTCAATTAATTGATTGAGTCTGCTGGAGTGTGGCAATTACAGCAGCCTCCCACATTTCATGTATCAACATTTCCATACTTAAAAATGGTGGTGGGGGCACCTGAACTAAAGCTTGTCAAACAAGCTATAGTTAATGTGCCCCTGCCACCACTTTTAAGTGCACACTGCACACTGATACATGAAACGCATGATACACTGGCTCCCATCCCTAGAGCATGTGTAAATGTGCCTTCTAATGTGAGGTACTAAATAAATGCACATTAGGCTGCCCTACTGTGCAATAGTGAAAGTGCATGCTTTTTTAGTTACACTTATTGCTCAGTAGCCTATTTTTAACGTGCATTTGCATATTAGCATGGGTTTTGAGGTGATGCTTTAATGCACAGTAAAATAAGCTACTGCAAATTAAAATGCATGTGTAGATATGCCCACTGACAATCAAGTAGGGAATAAATATATAATATCACAAAAACAAGGTTACTATACAATAAAACCCTCTTTAATTCTAGATTTCGTGATTTTTAAAATCCTTTTCTAGATCTGGCCCCAATATTTCTGTGCCTTATCCGTAATAGGGACGATCATAAAGATTGCAAGGCCCTCTAATATAATGCTAGAGATAAATATTTTGGATGGGCTTGGAAACAAAAATCTCCCTTTCCACATGTGGGTAAAAAAAAGTAGAGAGATTTTACATTGTAATAATGGGCTTGGTGCTTCACCTTCCCATTAGAAATAAAACAAATACAGCTTCATACATTCAAAATAGTAGTAGTATTTCTGTAGGATGGCCTCATAGGCAGAGGAGCTTTTAGCTTTTAAAGGATTAGCAAACCAAAGTCTCAAATATAATAGTTGCTGCTGACTGAGAGTGACCACATAGATATGTTTGATTACAGCTCTGCTGGACTAAAGGTCAAGGGGAAGTTTTAGAATACTTAAGAGACAATTATCTAAAGTTCAGACTTTTCCAAAGGAAAGAACTAAAAATGACACAGACAGTTATCTAAAGTTCACATTTTTCAAAGGGAAAAGATAGGGGAAATGCCCATTCTTTCACCTTGGCATTATTTGCCTATATTTTAAGCATTATTACCTAAGAAATATCTTGTCTACAAGTGCTGCATTCCAGCAGAATAAACATTATTATTTCCCATTTCTAAAGAATTTTAACATACCCACAGCGCATCATAAAATATTTTATTTATAACTTTATATTTTCTTAAGCGCCCTTTATCTCAGCAAGGATAGAAATGTGTTGGGATGATTATACACCTGTTGATCCAGCCGTTAATTTCTGATATATACAAGTATTATTTTTTAAGCAGCTGGCATGGGACCATCAGACACGGGGATGTGAAAAAGACCAATGAAATTATCCAGTACATCTCATTGCAGGTGCACCATTCTTCTCTGTGATCTGCTCTCTCCTGTTTTATTCAATATTTTAAATGATTCAGAAAATCTAGGCCTTCCTATTGAAAGCTGTTCTTCAGACTAATAGATTTCAAAATTAGGAAGGCAGACTATGTCTTTCAGTCATTTATTATGTGACTTCCATTATAATATACATGTGACAGCATGACATGTGACATAATACAATGTAAATGACATAATTTGATCAGCTAACTAAAATTTTACAGCACAAAATCTTTTTTCTTCATATCTGGGGTCTGCCATCAAATTTGATAGCACCCATCAATCTGTTTTTTCAGAAGATACATCACAAATTGTGATGTTCATGAAAAACAGGTCAGTCTGAAATATCCATGAATGCTTCAGTGCCCACATGGCTTGGTTATCAAAAATCAGGCAAAAATACTATAAAAGCTGCATCATTTTGTATCAGATTACTTTTGGTTGAGTGGGACATTTCTTTTTTTACTCTACAGATTATTCAGAGGCCCACGCTCATAAAATATTCCTGTGCATGATCAGAATGATTTGATTTGTTTATTCTGAAGTACTCGGTTTCCAAACAGAACTTGTGTATGTATATAACTAATGCATATATTTTCATGGGTGCGTACATTAAGATATATCAAAGTACTCAATTTGTTTCAGAAACAAAATTTTCTACCTTGTCATGATCAGATCCATTTTATGTCATTTGCACATGTGCTTTCCAGCTGTAACCAAGAGGTTCAAACCTGATCTCCTTTTGAAACCTTTTATACTTTTGTGAACATGCTGCGGCTTAATGCAAACAAAGAGACATACGGTCCCCTTCCAAGGCAGTATTGATGAATTACTTTCCAAAGCCACAAACTAACGTTAGCATAGTCTGGGACTTGTGATAGCCTTATGATTTTGTGTCCTCTCCCAGGGTAGACAGGAGAGGCCTGGGCCTTAGACTACCTCCTCTATTCCTTATGTGGGGAAGGAGATCAGATCGCAATGGCTTTTTCTGGTTCTGTTGGAAGCCCGAAAGCGAGAGTTGAGCACCCGAGTTCATAGACAGATTCCAAAGGTAGGAGTATGAGCAGTGCCTTGTTTGGTGGAAGTTTTATATTGGCAGTGCCTCTGAAGACGCACATTTATTTTGTTGGGTTTTTTGCTCACTGGCCACATTTTCACAGAGAGGATTCTGTTACAAGACAAGAATGGATGGCTGAATTCATACTTAAAGCACTGAACTGGGCCTCAGGAAATGGAGTTTCAGTCCCTGACTCTCTTCCTCAGGCTTCTCACGTAACCTTAGACAAGCCTCTTATTTGTTTTGTGGTTCACTTCCTAATCTATTACATGAAGAGGGGTGATCTTTCCTTCTCCCCAAATTTTATTTGTCTTGGCTATTTAGGGGGAAATTTTCAAAGAAGACTTAGCAAGGTAGACACTCATTTCACTAAAGTCCCTTTCCAAAATCCCAGCCTAGCACTGTAAGAACTGCAAAGGACAGACAATTTCTTACCATGCAGGTACAGTACACAGAAGATAGGGACACCAATTGCCTGACCAAAAAATGCATATAAACAGTAAGATTAAATTAAGGCATTTCAATATCCTACAATGTGCACATCCAGGTCTCTAGTACAATTAATCTAGCACAGGGGGAATCAAACATACAGCTACCAGAAGTCGAGGGATGTGGCCTGTCACAGAATTTGGGGTCCCTGGACCCTAAGGGACATGGCCATCAGCTGCTGGACCCCAAACCCATGATGCCACCTGTATGCAGCCCCATCCTCTCACCTAGCCCTGGACCCATGCCGCTGTCTGAACACTGCCCAACCACAATTGCTACTGGACCCATAGATTTGGCCTAGGAGGAGCCCAAACTGGATCTGGCTTGGAGCCTGGGGTACCTTTGACATCCCAGATCTAGCACTACTCTGTTGGGCTGTAAAGCAGCCAGCAAGAGATTGGAATAAGGTGTTTGAAAAGTTGACAGACCTTTCCCCCAAAAAATCAGGCCTCAAGAATGGAGGTGCATGTCTTCAGCAGGGAAACTTCTATTGGCACAGGGATTGAAGATTGAAGATGGTGTAATGGAGGCCTATGGAGCTGCAATGGATGTTAGGCTCTGTTCTCTTCCTAGCCTCAGAGAGTTACTGTTAACCCTCTCACAGCCGGTGCTGCTGAATTGGCTGCAACTTTTGGTGGAGCAGCCAAAAGCTAATTTGGCAATGGCTATGATCTGATTGAAGCTTGAGTTTTTGCCTGAAGCAGGAAGTTTGATGACTGAGGGTGACTGCACTTCTCCATGAGGTTAGTTCTGGCCATGGCTCTGGAAAAAAAAAATAGTTTTTCTTCATTGTTTCTTCCCAAAACAAATTCTATGCCCTTTTTTTTTTTTTTTGGGGGGGGGGGGGGGGGGGGGCATGTGATATGTGAGAAAATACAGTGCATTGTTTGATTTCATATTTCTAGTGCCTGAATGGTACCAGATCATCTCTGAAGCCCTATTGTGTTTTTTCTTATTTATTCGTTTACAATTATAAAGAGTAGTGCCAATTAATAATCCATTCAACAGAGTTTACCAGACTTTTCTCTGCCTGCAGATTACCTGCAAACAGAATATATTTTTTTCAACTATACTCATTTACAGTCACTTGCAATATTACTTTTACAGCTAATCCTTGAATTGGAGCTTGGTCAAGTTCATTGCAAGCTCCTGATTAGATCTTGGGGCATTCTAACTCCATTCTCTGGTTGAAAGAATCCAAGTCATGATGGTGCTTCCTTGTGTGTTAGTGTTATTCATATAAATGTGTTGCCCTCACCTACAGTCTGGACCTGTTTTTCTAAGTACTTCACAAACACTTCACAGTCTCTGCCCTGAAGAGCTTGCACGTTAAGATATGGAAAGAGTTCAGAGGAGGGCCACTCGTATGATCAGGGGTCAGCAGGGCAGGCCTTATGAGGAGAGGCTACGGGACCTGAACCTGTTTAGCCTCCACAAGAGAAGGTTAAGGGGGGACCTTGTGGCCTGCTACAAACTGGTCAGGGGGGATCAGCAGGTATTGGGGGAGTCCCTGTGCCGCCAGGAGTGACCAGGAATAACGGTCACAAGCTGGCAGAGGGTAGGTTTAGATTAGATATTAGGAGGCGCTACTTCACAGTCAGGGCGGCTAGGGCCTGGAACCGGCCTCCAGGGGAAGTGGTGCAGGCTCCTAGCCTGGGGATTTTTAAAAGGAAGTTAGATGAGCACCTTGCCGGGGTCATCTGACCCCGGTGCTATTTCCTGCCAAGGCAGGGGGTCAGACTAGATGATCTACCTAGGTCCCTTCCGACTCTAGCTACTATGAAACTATGAAACTATATAACTCTGTTAATATACATTTACTGGGTGTTGTTTTGGGTCTGTGCCTTTGAAAAATCTGGCCTTAACCTTGAAGATTTAATGTCTGAGATATTAACACATTAGTATCATTGTTCAATGAAGTCAAGAGGATCGGTCACCATAAATAATAGTATTAAGCATTGCAGGAGGCATGTGAATTAATAGCTATTTAAAGAGATGAAATGTTCTCAGCATCTCTCTGATAGGATTTCCCTCTCCCCCCCACTTTTTTTTTTTTACCTAGAGATGTATATTTGGCTGCCAGATTTATGTTACATACTTTTGAATTAACTCAGTAGAGTTTGCCCTGTGGCAGTTCCCACCCAAACTCTATTATTGACAGCTTTACCACTCCTTTTTTTAAAGCTTTCTGTGAGGACATATGTAGAATGAAAGAGGAAATACATAAAGTTACCTTCCATTTTCATATATACAATGAACAGAATATTTTAATAAGAGCATTCTTACTGCTTTGCCAGTTCTCCCAAAGGACTCTTTCCATTATGGAGAAACTACTTTTTTTTTTTGCTTCTTTTTTTTTGTAGGACTCAGAAGTGTGTACAAAAAGCCCCTTAAGATAATAGCTTTCATTTCAAAACATGTACAACACACTTCAGCTCCAATAAACATAAAGAAATACACATCTCTGCAGTGCTGCGGTTTCCAGCTGTAAAGTTTCCAATTAAAACTCTTTCTTTCTTCATGTAAGTAACATATCCAGCATGAAGAACAATTTCAAGCACACAGTCTTTAATGCCATTAATGATTTGATCTTCCTGAGAGCATTATAAAAAAGAGAGAAAGAGGGAGACAGTAAAAGAGCTAGGCAGGTGTAAGGTTACACAGCAGGAAAATCCAGTGATCTCAAAATATTAAAGAAAGTGTTGGGGAATTAAAGAAACAAGATGACGTGAGCACAAAAAGTGACACTTGAATGTAAACTGGCTGCTGGTGTTTCATTCTTGAGGACATTTAAAAATCATAAATACCATTTTCAGTGAGCATCTTACAACCTTGATAAGTGACTCCCATTCATCTCTGTTTTACACCTCGAGAAATGTAGATTGAGCTCAGTACCATGAAGACTGACCTCGCTCCCAGTATTCTTTCTTTATACATGTAAGGCAAACATTTCAGGGCCCGCATATTCCTTAGTAAAATCAATCATAAACGTGGCCTTTTATTTTGAATCTTGTATCAGTTTTGCAGTATTGCATTGTGATCATAGCACTTTCTACTTGCCTTTTCAACCTTTTATCCAGGGTTTCTCAAAGGCAAGGTAGGAATCCAGGGGAGTTGGGAGCTAACAAGAAACATCTGGCGCTGTGCAAGTCAGGTTCTTCGTTGTGCTTATTCAAACCATTTTGGTCTACAAATCACACTGGACATCTTGCAAGTTCATGCTCCATTGTCACTTTTTGATTCCAGCTGTGCTGGAAATATTTCCATAGTAGCCTATTTCATGGTAGTTTGGCAAATCTGCTTGTAGACAAAACTAGTAAGAATGGAGGCAGCTGCAAAACTAATTTAAAAAATATGTTCACTGAACTGTTTTTGAATCAGGCTTTGGACATGCTGTGAGTTATGGTTGGTTCTTATTTTATCATAGCAGGAGCCGAAGCTGCTAGCATGAATAAGATTGTACAATAATTTCGATTCTTCTCTCATGATTTTTGTCTTTTTTAATTGTTGAAATTTCTGCATTCTTTGGCTGGTAAGTTGCAGGCTGGGGCTCCATTTAATGTTCTGAGATTTTCAAAACCTCTAGAAAAGTACCAGAAAAGTGGTGGATGTGGTTTTGTTGTTGTTGTTTTTGGGGGTTGGGGTTTTTGCCATTTTGTGTCGCGTCCACTTAATAAGGTTCTGCCATGACTTCCTTCTTTCCTCTGATATAGTGATATGTTCTTCTCCTGGAGCAATAGTTTCTTCAGGAAATGGGTTTGCTTTGCGCAGCCTGTTGTATTTTGTGTATGTAACAGTGTTGGTTTCAGTGTTAGGCCTGATGCATAGCTCCTTCTGCAGCATCTTGCGTTGGTCTTTTTTAGATGGTCTAGCATTTTACAAACTGCTTATAGTTTTCTGGTATTGGTTAAAAAAGTGTTGTTAGGTGAGTAATAGCATCCAACCTCAAAGAAAAAGTTAAGGCCCCCATGAAGACAATCAAATCAATGTGATTTAGTTGGATGTCAGAGTTAGTGGCACCATTCAAGCTGTTTGAGCAGAATGAAACTTTCACTGAATTGTGTTACAACCCAGTCAGTCGGTGTGCTGTAATGTAGTGCCCCAGTCACCCCTTTTTGTGTATCCATTTAAGTACCTTGCATTGGAATTATAACACTGAAACTAATACTATACTCTTAATTTCAGGTGTTGTTAAAAGCAATGGTGAAAATGACAAATTATGCTCAAAGTTACACTCTCATAACCATTGGAAACTGTGACGTTTCCCTGGATTTATATTGGTACAAAAAAATACAGCAGAATTTGGCTTTGAATGAAGGCTATATCTTAACTACTACATTGTCTGAACCATCAGAAGCTAGATGAACAACTTACACTCTCATCGTCTACCACGAGACTAAGAAACATCTCCTTTCCCAACTTTTCTGTCTGGTACATTGCCAGAGAATTGCTTGCATCTGGTGAAACTCTGGCAAAATGGGCTCCTTCCATTTCCCCTAGCTCATAGAAAGGGTTTATGTTGTCATTGTGGGTTAAATGTGGTTATCACGACCACTGTGGATGTGAGAGGGCTCTCTGAACAATGTATCTGAATTTCACATACCCCATCAGCCTGGATTATAGACACAGTTGAAGCCTAAATTTTGAATTTCTTTCCTGGTGCAAGCTTAATTTAGAGCCTTGTTAGTACAGAAAGCAATTTTTGTGTATGCAAGTTCCTTTGTTTTGCTAGAAGTAGCATGAATAAATAACTAACATGAACAGCGCTATAATGAAGGATCAGCGGGTTAATTAGAGAGATGAGTGGAGGGTGATAGTCCTCCATCTTGCTGAGCACCTGCTGCCAAGTTAATTCATGCAGCAGCATCGGTGTTTGCTCCTGGAGGAGCTGCCTGCTGCTTTCTCAGCTAAAAGTGCTATAAAGGAAGTGTCCACAGAGAGTGGAAAGCAAATCAGATGAATTGAATTTATTACTAATCTGTTGGTGTCATTTTCAAGTTTTAGAAACTAAATAGAAAAGCAAGCTGGGGGTTTAGGCAAGGCACTTAGAGGCCTAATTTCCAGCAGCACCTGGTGACATTTTCTTTTCAGATGGGGCAAAAAATAAATAAAAAAAAAAGGAACAACAGTCCCTGCAGCAAAATTGAGCAGTTTGCATCCATTAGCAAAATGATTCCCTTGATTCATGCTCTGTTTTTGTTGTGGTGATGAGAGTTAAGATTGTCACACATTTCCCAGGCAGCTGGAGTAAGCCCCACCCTTGTTTTCCCTCCATCATGCCACCCACAAGGTGAGAGCTCCTTTTCATTTAGCTTATTAGTATTCTTCAATACCTGTGTTCTCTTCCTTCTTGTTATCTGACTCTTACGTTGCATTTATATCACAGCCTAGCCGTATCGGGCTTGTATTGTACTAAGCATCCTAGAATGATAGAAGAATAGGCCTAGAAGTAACCTCCAGAGGTCATTTTGTTCAGGCCCTTCCTAAAGGCAGGAGCATGCCTGTCTAAACGTCCTAGACAAATGTTTATGTAACCTCCCCTTAAAAACAGACTCCACAATCTCCTTGGGTAATCTGTTCCAGTATTTCCCCACTTTCAGAGGTAGGAAGTTCTTCCTGATCTCCATCCTAAATGTCTGCAGAAACCTAAAGGACTGCAGATCCAGCCTAAATGTCCCTTGTTGTAATTTAAGCCATCACTTCTTTTCCTGTCCTTTGTGAACAGAGGGACCAGTTAATCATCATCTTCTTTGTAACAACCCTTTTTGCATTTAAAATCGGTTATCAAATCTACCTTCAGTCTTCTCTTCTCCAAACAAAACAGTCCTTTCCTCTCATGTCATGTTTTCTAGCACTGTGATCATTTTTGTCACTCTATTCTTTCCAGCGTGTGTATGTCTTCCTTGAAGTGCGGTACCCAAAACTGACACAGTACTCCAGGTGAAGCCTCACCAGTGCCGAACAGAGTGGAAGAATACGTTCCCAAGGCTTACATACAATCCTCCTGTTAATATGTTGCAATGTTCTAGTAGCTTTTTTTTTTTTAATTATTCATGTTGCACTTCCTCCATACTAAATATGTGGAAAGTTGAGTGGTGTTAAAGTGTTCTGTAGGCCTTTGCACGTTAAGATTACTGCCATTTCTTGTCTGCACAGCTCTGACTTGCCACAAGAGGGCTGGTAGGCAAGGGTGTTGCTAAGAGCTCACCTGGGCTCTATTCCTGCTCTGGGTAGGGTGGGGGAGCTGAGAGCAGTGCATCTTGGGCTGCTGGAGGACTGTAAATTACTCATTTTACCTTCATTGATCAGGCTGAAATTAACCTAACGTGAGCTAGGTAGCACAGCCCAGAATTAACCCTTGCGTGAAGTGGAATAACTTTGAGATGCTCAGAGGGCAAGCTTTATTGTGGGGATACTTGTTTTACATGCCCTTCGTGTGGTACGTGGAGGGGAGGGGGTCCTAATGTGTAACGTCACTCTAGAGTATTGGCTTACATTTAGTTAATAGTCCCACGTCATTTCCATAGTACTGCAGCCTAGCCAGTCACAAAAGCTTCCTCTTCCAATTGTAAAAAGAAAACTATGTTAACAAAATCATTGTGGTTTGTATTTTCTGAAGTTATGTATATATTTCTACTTAGATTTTATTTCTGCATTTGATTGTTGCATCCTGAGCATAGTACTTTGCATTTATCCTTATTGAAGTTACTCAACTGCAACTCCTTTATCATGGCCATTCTAAATCCTAATCTCTTCCTCCAAAGCATCTGCTATTCCACGCTGCTTCGTGACATCAGCAGTCATACATATAGCTGCATACTGAATAACATTCCCTGTCTCACAGAGCTTGGTTACACCTGTCTTTTCTCTTCCAGGTTACCAAATGTTGATCGTTATCAACTGTGAGCAGTATCTTATTAACTTTGCATATGCTCTCATTTGTTGAGGCACGTGGTAACCGTGCCAGTCTATCTTTGCTCTCCTCTGTCTTATTTCCCCCAGTCCCTTTTTTCCATCTGCTTTATTCAGTTCAACCACCCTCATGCTTTGCTTTTACACAGTCCGTATATCCCAACAATGTCCACCTCCTGCCTTCTACATCTTTATCCATTTCTTTTTCTGTTCTGGTCCCTCTTTCTGCTCCTCTCTGCAGACTTTATTCTCCTCCCGCCCATGTTGTGCTACCTACAGCTATGTACATCTTGAAACAAGAGGAGTCCCTACAGGCTTCGGTGTTAAAAGGCTTTTTTGTGTCCACCAAGTGCATCCATCAAGTAGGGTGGGATGGCAGATGCTTTGGTGGACAGTATTAGGATTTAGAATAGCTTTGATAAATGTGTTTCAGCTGATTTATTTCAATAAGGACAAGTGCAAAGTAGCACACTTAAGATGGAACAATCAAATGCAGAAATACATTTAAGTAGAAATATATATGTAACTTCAGAAAAGACAAACCACGACATAATGAACTGGAAGAAGAAGCTTGATGAAAGGCTAAGGGACATCACTGTGCAGAAGCATGCCCTTACGGAGGCATTAGGCAGACAGCAGCAGCAGCTCTAATCTATTGCTCTGTGCCAGAAGCTACAGCCATCAAGGCACTGTATGTCTGGACTCAGTCTGGCCTTTGGACTCTGTCTCAATCGTCTAAAGGACGGGTGGTAGGTCTAGGCAAACCTCCAGTCTTTCATACACTTGCCTAGATGTACACACTGAAGGTCTTGGTGTGCTGGTCACATAGACCTCTTGCATGTACACCATGATCCAAAGGATCGACAGTTGCCAAGTGAGTTACTGGATTATCTCTTTATGGAAAGTTTGAATACGGTCCCCTAGGGGCTGTAGCTTCTACATTCATGTTTTTGTTTGAAGTAGGTTATAGGGAAAGTGCAAAGCAAGAGCAACAGCCATTAATGAAGCTTGCTGTGGGTATTGGGCAGAGTAAAGAGACCTTTTTTTGACCTTTTTTGTTCATGATTCATCTGTGCCTGCACAGTCTACACAATCTTCTCAGTAGATCAGGGGTGGGCAAAATGTGGCCCGCAGGCTGGATGTGGCCTGCCAGGCCATTCTATCTGAACCATGGGGTCCCTAAAAAATTTAGAAAATTAATATTTATCTGCTCTAGCTGCCTGTCATGCAGCTATCGATGGCTTGCCAAAACTCAGTATGTGGCTCGCCCCCCAAAATAATTCCTGGCCCCTGCATTAGATAAAAGAGAACAGCCACAAGTGCTGTGTCAGAAATGGAAAGAAACAGAACCCACTTGCAAAAACAGCAATTTCTTTTCATCCACAAACAGCCTGCGGATGGGAAAGTGGAGGCCAGGGCTGAGGTGCATGGGAAGGCTTATTGCACAATAAGGAGGACAGTGCTAGGATAAGTGTGGAAGGGGCACTTACAGTGACATCTGTGAGGGTGGAACACTGCAATGCAAGAAGTCATTGTATGTTTCCAACATATGGATCCATTATCACAAGGACAGTAAAGGAGCTCAGAAAGTACCATGGCTGGAGTCCCACGTTTCTACTAATTTTTTACTAGTGTTTTTTAATCATAAAGAATGACAGAATGAAAAAGAAAAAGTAAGAGGAAAGCAGTGAATAAGACAAAACAGTATGAATCCCTGAGGTTGCACTGAGAACCTTGAAGGGTTCCTTTGACTTCAGTCAGTAGGGGCTTTACCCAAGAGTTTTTTATTGTAGGATAAGAGCATTTTTTTTTTCTTTGGGGGCCTGAAAGACAGGGACAGTGATTGCAGCTTCTCAGATAATTTTGAAATGGCAGTCATTTAAAAACAACAGGAATATATTGAAAAATCTGACTACAAGTACCTAAATGAAAAAAAGTCTTGGTGAATGCACCCTATGGTACAGGGCAAGATTATTTCTGGCAAAAATTTAAGTAGAAGTATACACATAACTTGAGAAAAGCCAAAGCAACATATAATTTTATCACGGCACTTTATTTTTTTAAAGTTGGAAGAGGAAACTTTCTGATGAGCAAATCAACAAGAGAGTGTATAAGATGACCCTGAGGAAGGGCACTAGATACCTGAAAATTTGTCCAGCAGCTCTCCCAGCTATACAGCTGGTCCAATAAAAGAGATCACAAAAAACCTTTGCCTATTATTCACATCCTAGACCATGACAGCTGCAGCAACACTCAAACCCTACTACAAATAATTCCCCATTACACTATGACTGTAAGATATTTTGGGTTGTCTATGCCTATGTATATTTTGTAGCTACCTTACCCAGTTACATTTATCTGTTGTTCTATTTGATGGATGTATATAATACATAAGCATATGTAATGAAGAAAACCAGAACAAAGTACTGTTGTTAAAAGTTTTCAGAAATTAACTCATCACTTTATTGGTTTTTGATTCCTTTTCTCCCTGTCCACTGTGTCTTTATGCCTGCTTGTTTCGTGTTTTATAGATTGAATTCTCTTTGGGGTGCGCTTTCTTGAATGCTTATACCAGACGTGATTGTTACCCCTATAATGATGACTGCAATGGGGGCAATAAGCAGTCAATCCAAAAAGAATAGTTTTACGATATTTCTAAAGTGCAGCAGGGACTTGACTGACAGCAGGATCATAGGAACATATATACACCCCTCAAATATCTCCTGAGCTGCGCTGAATGATTTTTGAGTTTCCTTTCAGGATTTGAGATTTAATTCTGTCTATCATTTGAACGTGCCCCATCTTTTCAGAGTTTTTTTTTTTCTCTCCATGTGAACCACATGACCCTCCCTCTTCAATTTCATTTCTTTCATAAAAAGGCATTTAGTAATTGTGTCAGTTTCATTTCATAACACAGAATACCAGGAGACCGATTTTTCTTGGTATTTGAAGAACATTTACTTTGGAAATGCAGGAGAAAAGAAGACTAATGAAAAGAGCTACAATCTACCTCTCAGACCCAAATGTGATGCACAAGTCTAGCTTTCCATTGTCCATCACTTTTATTAGGTTTCTCAGGAAGATATATAAACACCCCTATGCTGGAGGCCTAAGAAATCTGAGGAAATCATTTTATTAATCTGTCATATTATTTTTATGAAAAAACATACAAAGCAGGGTAATATCAACAAACTCTACTGGGACATAACTCATAACAATGAATTCATTTTTCTCCTCTGAATAAAATAGTTTAAAATAAGAAAAATAATTAAGTCTTACATAAATCAAAGTGTCTTGCATATTTTAAATGATTTCACACCATAGCTGGAACTTGAACATTGTGGCATATTCAGAATCATATCTAAAAGGAATAGGCTGTTCAGTGTCTGGAATCTATGGTTACCTAATAGCAACAGAAAATCCCATATGTTTTGTGAGGATTCAATCATTTTCTCTGAGAAACTGAATCATTTTTGATGTACAGCTACAAAGAGTACAATTAAATAGAATCAGCATTTACCACATTCTAGTTTTTACAGCATTGTCTATACTTAAAATATAATATATGCAACAGTAAATGTAAGTACTGCAGGAGTTCTATCTTGATCATTTTTATGGGGTTCATTTGCTGAAATCTGAGAGAAAGTAAGTTTTGACTGTGAGAAAGGGAAGAGACAGCAGCAAGTCTGATTCTAGTTCAGAGGTTGTCCCAGGATTAGCTTCCCATTGAGCTACTCTGGTTAAGACAGGCCAGTATTTATATCCAACATGGAAATGATGTGGTTAGCATCACGTTTGATGGCCTATGTCCCGTCAGCCCCAGTGACCATACATGATCCCTTAATGGTTTGGCCTTTGTAGCCATTTCATTGTTATGTAGCTCAGAAAGGAAGAAATAGCCTACTGTTAGTCAGAACTGATCTCTGATAAGTAGTCTGTAGGAAGTCTGTCGAAGCAATCAACCAGAACTAAGTTTGAAGTAGAGCATTCAGAGTGTTTTTGTGGTAAATCCATCCTTTCCTTCTCTCGGCTTTTCCACGCACACTCTTTTTGTAGCTACTTCCGTGAGTTCTTTTGCAAAACATGAGATGTGCTGTCAGTGACCAAAATCATGTGCTGGTATAAGTAACTTTATATATGAAATTCCATTGAAGTTAACGGGCTTACTCATATGTGTAAAATTAAACATGTGCACACGACTGCAAAACTTAGAGCAACTATGTTCCGAGATCACTTTTGTCCTGCTGTTTTCATAAGAAACGAGGTCTGACTTCTTCCAATGTAATGAGCATGAATAAATGTTCATTACTTCTGAATCGAGGCCCGCAGCTTCCAACTCGCTCTTCTGTTTGTTTTCTTCTGCTCACTAACTGCTACATTAACCAAAAAAAATTGCTTCTTTTATTGCAGGTACAATACTGTGTCGTATTTATAATCTAGGGAACATTTTGTTTTAATTGTTGGGTGTACTTTATTAAATAAGACAATAACAGGTGGGACTGTTTTAAATAGAACTTTCCCATCCACTGTCTTCATTAACTTAGTTCTTAAGGCTGTGTGTGAGAAGTTTGGTGCCTGGTTATATACTCGGTGGAGGGGCTGGGTTAGGGGTATGACAAAGGATGTAAGTTTTTACGGAGGGGATTTATGAACTAGAAAAAAAGTTTTGTTTTCAGCAGCTCTTTTGAAATGATGCAACTATTTAAATTTTCATTTTTCCAGATAATACTCTCAGCATTTTGGCAAAGCATAGCGGATTCAGCCGTCAGAAGCAAGAAGTATATCTTTTACCAATCATTATAAGTGATAGTGGAAATCCTCCCATGAGCAGCACCAGCACCCTCACCATTCGGGTCTGTGGTTGCAGCAGTGATGGTGTTGTCCAGTCCTGTAATGTTGAAGCTTATGTACTTCCAATTGGACTCAGTATGGGAGCCTTAATTGCCATATTAGCATGCATCATTTTGCTGCTAGGTACGTATTCATTTTATGGTCTGCTGTTCAAAATTTTTCTGGTTCATAAATGAATAGAAATAAGGAAGTCAAATGGTAAAGGTAATGCTGTGTGGAAAAGATATTAATATATACATTGTATATAAAATCATGCCCAATGACCCCAGTCAGAACCAGAGCTCTGTGGTGCTAGGCGCAGAACAAAAAGCAATATAAAGCAAAGTCCCTACCCTCCCCCAACATAGCCTAACATAGCAACTGCATAATAAAAAGGTTGGATTATGAAACCAAATTCACTAAATCCCATCAGGCTTTAGGGGTTCTGAGCAGTAAGGGGAACTGAGAAATGTACTGTGGATGCTGGAAAATGGATTATTTGTTATATGTTCTTTCTTCTGAGACTTGCATGAGTTTATTCCGGATTGCAGTGGCTTAAGGGATATTGCAGTTTTACAAGATAAGCAGTGCTGTATATTTGAATAAAGCATATAAAATTAGTATACAACATCAGGAAAGCAAGAGAGAGAACAGTGAATGAAGAATCCCACTTCTCTGTCTTACAGCTCTGCTTTGTAATACCTCAATAAACTGAACATTTCGCAATACTCTGCAAAAACAACAAAGAGTAACCAATTTACACTCCTTGGTGCACCTCCCCATAATTCTGAAATTGATGTGATCTAGGACTTTTGCCTCTCTCTTTTCTTAGAGTTTTAGTCTCCTACTGCATGAGGCTGTAGCAGCAGGCAGCAAAAGATAACCATTTCTGCCTATGGTTAAGGTCAAGGCTGTATGTCCTAAGTTCTGTGCAAGTTTGGATGCCTCTGGTTTTGGGTACCTAACTACAGACTTCAGCTTAGAAATGGGTTCACAATTATGCACATTCATTTTGAAAATTAGGGCCAACACTTTCTAAATGTGGGGACATTAATAGAAGAAGGGCATGCTCCTTGCTTTAGCTTGTGATCACATTTTTATGACTGAAGCAGAGTGTAGTTGCACTCCTAGGTTTTTCTGGTCTTCTCATGGCTTCATTACTCATGTAGGAAAAAAATCTCCATCGCTCTACAAAAGTGTTTGGCTTGAAGTTGCTTTGATTAGCTGCTTTCTTAGTTAATCAACTTACGATGCTTTCTTTGCAGTCATTGTGGTGCTGTTTGTAACATTAAGACGACATAAAAATGAGCCTCTAATTATCAAAGATGATGAAGATGTGAGGGAAAACATAATCCGTTATGATGATGAAGGAGGTGGCGAAGAGGATACAGAAGCATTTGACATTGCAACTTTGCAAAATCCAGATGGAATTAATGGATTTTTGCCCCGTAAGGATATTAAGCCTGATCTTCAATTTATGCCCAGGCAGGGGCTTGCACCTGTTCCTAATGGTGTTGATGTTGATGAATTTATTAATGTAAGGCTTCACGAAGCTGATAATGATCCCACAGCTCCACCATATGACTCTATCCAGATTTATGGCTATGAAGGCAGAGGCTCAGTGGCTGGTTCCCTTAGCTCCTTGGAGTCCTCTACATCAGACTCAGACCAGAATTTTGACTACCTCAGTGAATGGGGTCCCCGCTTTAAAAGACTTGGAGAACTTTACTCAGTTGGAGAAAGTGACAAAGAAACTTGACAGTGGATTACAAACTTTTTCACTCTTGACTTAACGATCATGTAATATTCTAGAGCCACAGCTGTTAGTTACAACTAATGTGGCTTTTTGTTTTAGAGGCAAGTTTAGCGCCAGTCATCTATAAAATCAACTACATTGTAATGTTGAACCAAAAAAAAAAAAAAAAAGTATATGTTAGGAGGTATAAGTCTTGTGGAGTGTAAAGTAAAGTATGTGGAGTGTCTAGAAGTCTTTGGATATTTGATATTCACTTGACCACTCTGAAGATGGAGATTTGGATCTTTGATAATCTTCAGTGAAATGAAAGGAATAAAAAGGAAAAGGTGCTTTTCTAGATAATGGACCTGCGGGGATTTTGCTGTTGAACAGTATCTCCTGCCAGTATGTGTAAAACTAATGGTTTGTTTCGCATTGCCAACAAAGATCCCACCACAAAAATGTTAAAAGCAATAGTTGGTCTTCTTAGCAATGCTGAATAGTAATAGCATTGTAAATCCCTGCTGGTTTCTACTGTCAGCGACCATACATTGTACATACAGTAATTGTTGGCCACATAACCACAGACTGAATATCATCTTTAAATATTGTGTCAAGCCTTAAAATATTCACATGTTCTTAATCCATTCCAGTGCTGCGGTAATAAATCCTACTAATGTGCAGAGATTCAAGGATTGGGAAACAAAGCCCACCTTAAAAAAAGGATTTTCTAGAAGAAGGATCGCTCCTGTTCTCCGCTTCATCTTCTAAAAAGAAAAAAGGAAAAGAAAAAGAAAACTGTGAAAGGGGATGGACTGACTTATAGGAAATGGTTGCTGATTTTATTGCTAAAGATTGAATTTATTTGTTTAATCCTTGAAATAAATATTTTATTGATGTCCATTACTGCTTTTATTTATTAAGGTTGATAATCTATAGAGTAAGATTATAAAGAAAACTAAATTATATCCATTAATAAATCTTTAGAGTTTTTTTCTATATATAATGAATGTTTAATAAATGTATGTTTTGAAAAGAAAATTACAATTTGTTGCAGGTTAAAGCCGTAACCTATCCATTTGCAGTAGTTGAGTTTTAAGTGAATGCTGGCAGGAATAAAACTTTCCCAGAGAAAACTTTTGACAGTTTTATATTTTCTTCATAAATCTAGTACCTGGTGTTTTTAATACAAGCACAAACAGCTGGAAGTAAACTGGTTCATGTGAATATTTAAACTATAGACTTTTAGAAATTCACACATTACACAGTACAGTAAAAACATGCTTATAGTTCTCCACTGTATTAGAGCAGGAACCAGTGTGTACATAATTTTACTGCTTACGTTATTAGCATTTCTTTTATATACTATTCATGGTGATGCACCAGGGCTCTTGCACACAGAGAAAGAACAGCACTAGAAGCTGCAAGCATATTCAATTTGTAATGCAAACTTGCCATTTAGAAGTAGCAATTGTATAATAAAACTAAGTATTACATGCAAATCATTTTAATTTTCTACTTTGTTTTGATGCTATATTATTGTTTGTTTATTTACTCCATGTATTGTATTCAGAGAAACTCCTGTATTGTTTCCTACTTTGTGAAATATATTTTTATAAATACCTTTCTTGTTACCACTGTTTCTTTCAGTTTTACCTGCACCCCATTGAGAGGAATAGCTGTGAAAATCTGAAAGGCTCTTTATAAACTGCTGACAGCTGCAGGTTCTGCAAAGTTATATATTAATCAATTAACTGGCTTGCTATTGGTTGGTACATACCCAGTTTAACAGTAGTGGATGCGGTCCAAACACCAAAGGAGAGGTTTTGGAGGCAATTTTTAACAGTGCATGGAGAATTAGACATGCAGTTGCTTGTAACCACAAGAGAACTTATAGATATGCCTAATTCTCTGTGTGTCATGCTGCAAATTAACCTCTCAACCTTTTTAAAAGATTTCTAATAAATAAAAATGATTGTCTCAGGCTTTTCCATTAAGTTTATTTTAAAACAAAAAAGAGCTAAACGCATCACCCTCAACTTTGTCTGCCTTTCAAAATGGAAATATTGACATTAGCTTTAGCTATGCTACAGCTGGCTTTAATAACTGCAGTCTGCAGATAACTAATATGCTCACACTGCTTCTACATCCATTGTAAAGGTTTAAATGAAATTAATGAAGTCTCCAGTTTATTTAAATTAGGCTGCATTCACAAGTTCCATCTCTGAATAACTTTTCACAGCCTGCTCAGTAATAATATAAGCTAAACAGTGAAGTCATCTAAAGATAGAAAAGCTGCATTCACCAGGGTTTCAAATGAAACTGAACACATTTTGTAACAGATTTCAATAACCGTCAGATGTGTTCTTGTGAAGGCTCTATTAATCACTTTCCCAAAGTGAAAGGGCATTCTGCATTGTAATGGGAAACAGTACAGTGGCAGAAGAGCGAAGGCCTGATTGCCAACAGATTGAACCAAGCTCTAGTCTAGACCACACTCTGCGGAGCAAGGCAGGGTGCTGTAAGATATGGATCAGATTATTGTTTACAGCCGCATACAGATTTAAGGCAAGGATCTCCTGACTATGAGTTATATTATTCACCACACAGCTTTGCAAGGCTCCTTTGTAGGAAAAAGCACGATTGTATAACCTTCTGATTGCCTTTTTGATTGAAAGTTCCATCTGAGACCACGACAGTGCATCCAGTAATAAGATTTAAAAAAAAAAAAATCCATCATGGGCACTGTAGGAAAGGCAAAGCATGACAGAAATCTCATCGTTGTCAGTCAAAAAGATAAGGTAACCACTACAGGTAGGTACAGCTTTAAACTGTGCATTCATATAGCCTTTCAGCACTAATATCCACAGTGGGAAGAGAAAAAAAGCAATGAAACTGTTGGGTCTACTCATGATAGCATGCATTTTTCTGTTTATACCTGACTGTATCTGTGGCAAAAAGAAGTTCGCACACATCGATTTGGAATAATTTGAATGGATAATTTATAGAACCATGGAGTTTGGGGTTTTTTTTTTTTGTGGTTTAGGATCTTATATGTTAATCAGTCCATTTTCAATATTTGCTCCTTATGCAGAGATGAAACTGGTTCAGTGTGAAATTGTTTTGGGTAACAACGGTATTGTATGATGTATGCGCGATGCTGATAGTTATAATCCTTGGGATTAAAATTGTTGCATCCATCCCACAATATGCAGCTAGATTTAGACATTTTATCCAAATGTTCTTTCTAATCACAGGAAGTAGTAATTGTCCTTCTTTACAAGGTTTATTTGGCCATGGCTCAATTTAAGCAAAAAAGTAAAATAGGTTGCATTAGAATTAATAACATTTGCAAATTACAAAGGTAAATTCTCCAAATCCCTTAAAAGCCCTTAATGACCTAAAGCCCGGCTACTGCAGACTCAGCCTTTCCTTCTCTACCCCACTGAGCAGCTTACATTCAGCTGAGATATTTACATAAAGCATCCCAAACATGAAAGAACAAGGGAGGCGAGATGTTGTCAACTCGGTGCCTAGGCCAGAAACTGTATCTCAGGTTGAACCTATTCAGTATGGAAGTGTTGTAAAGTGAACCTTTGTACAGCTTGCTTACTAACTATAGCCCCTAGCACTTTGTACCTGACTGCAAAGGTCTTAATCATCTCTGTCCTTTAAAGTCAGTGCAAGTTGGGAGATGCTTATGTTAGATAAATGCTTTAGCCTTTAATCAAAGTCAAGGAAAGTGCACTTGGAGATAATAAAAATAATAATAAATTCTTCACCTGGAATCATGCATGTCTTTATTCACAAATACATTTGGAAATACTGTGGGACCTGCAGGGGTAAAAATAAAAAGCTTTAATATCTGCCTTTTAAGTCAACAGTCTCTGTTCACTAGACAAAGGCACATAACATCAGGACAGCATTTTAAACTCCAAGTGTGTCGCACAATGTAGCAAGCAGCGCTGTCTCTATAGGCACTGAGAAAAGATGCAGCTGAAATCTGTTCTTACTGAAAATGTAATTCGCTGTAGACATATGTGTTCATTTTCCTGAATTCTCTGTAATGGGAGTGGGGAGAGGATGACCCATACATTTATATTTCATTTTACAATTCTCAAAATGCATATTTGATTTAATTCAAAGTTAATTTTCATTAAAATTATCTTCAGTTGTTTTAAAAATGTGAAGGGAAATCATAATTAAAGGACAATGGGTAATTTGGGATCAACTGAAACATTTAGTTTAAACTTTTTTTTTCATTTCACTAAACATTTTGAAACATTTTTGTTTTAGTTTCAATAAACATATTTTCCCCCCAGATGTGCTAGTGAATTAGAAAATCAGTTCTTTGCACAGCTTTTAGATGCCAAAAAAAAAAACCCCTTGCTTCTCACGTGGATGGACGGATACGTTGCAGAACATACAGACGATTTAGGTTGCTTTTCATATGTATGAAAGTACAGTGTTTACTGTGATCCGATTCTCGGTTTGTTGGAGGCGTAGGAAAAATGCTTCAGATTTGTCCAACTGCAGGCTGCATTACCAGGAGCCAAAAAGAGACCTTTAATTTCCGTAACAAGTAGCAGATGCTGCCATCCATCAAACATCTTAATAGAGGTTTGGGTTGGTTTTTATTTTTCCAAGCAGATTCATACCTTCCAAGTTGTCATGTGCAAGGTTAAAGAAGCAGGCTCATTAAGAAGCGTCCTCTAGTTCTCAACCTGCAGAGCATAATGACGCTAACAAGTCACTTGCAGCCGTCTCTGGTCACCCACACGTAGTCACCCCTTTCAGGAAGCTCCCTCAAAACCTACCTATTCTTGTTTGTTCAGTCCACAGTCTTGTTCTTTCCCCCACCAGCTGTAAACAACCAGACTTCTCAGCTAGGGTTGCCAATGATGACTGAAGCTATTCCGGGATAATTTTTTCCCCTAGCATGATGTAATGTCATTAATTGTACTGTAGTGTTCAACCTGTTCACAATCTCCATCTCCCAGATTGCTTTCAGTAGTCACAAGGAGATTGATGCCGATTCTGGTAGACTCACGGCCAGTCCAGCAGGGTTGGCAGCGCTCTCAACTGATCTAGCTTATATCTGTATTACCCATCTCCTATAGCCAGTCCCTCTAGCCTTCTCTCAAGAGCAGCTATACTGTTGCTGGCCAAAGAGATGGGTCAGCATAGCTCAGCTCATCAAGATCTCTTTCTCCATACTATTTTATTTATACATTTACTTGAAAACTCCCGCACTCAGCTTGGTCGGTTGCAATGCAGGCATAAACAGATTAAATGCTGCATGGAAATTAGAATGCATAAATTGAAAAGACCACAAAAATATACAGAGGGAAGCCTGCCTACTGTGAACAATCCGGGTTAATAACTGCTCAATATAATACTGGCCATGTATGTAAAAATGATCCAGAAAACATATCAAAAGCATTAATGGGCACCTTCAATTTATGGAAAGTATGCAAAAGCAGATGCGCTCACAAGTGGTTTTGAGTCCCAAAAAATGAAGAGAGGTTACTTAAGGAAATTAATTAATTTTCAGATTTGGAGAGTTTTTCAGCAGTGGGCAGAATGTCCTGGTAAATTGAAGCTTTGTAGAAGGAAAAAAAGCAAGAGTATTCACCATTATTAGAGTTTGCTTTCAGAATGTAGAAGGTGTCATTAGCAGCAGACACAGCATTGATGGAGAGAACAGTGGAAGCTTTCTGTAGTCTATCGTTCAGATAAGTTGGACTCATATTATTTCTACATTTGTACACTATTTGTGCAAGATAAGATTCTGGCTTTGCAGAAGGTGGAAACCAATTTAGCTTGCTGTATAATTCACAGTGATGGGTTTTGTAATCACACTGCGAAATGAGTCTAGCTGCTCTATTATACAGTACTGATATAGGCTTGTGTGCTGCAGAACTAGTCCTTCTCCAAATAATGTCATAGTATTCTAAATGAGAAATTATAAAAGCACTGACAATTGCTTTTGTGCAATTGCAACTAAGACATCTTCCAAAATGGCTAATAAAGGCAAGCTGAAGCATTCAGTTTCTGGCAGGGACTTGTAAATGTGCTCATTAGCATTGCAACACACCTACTCCTTCCTCCCCACATTACCAAAATTATCACAGTGAAGTGAACCACATGAAAAAAGGCTGCAGCTTTTCGTCTTTGCATTTGGAAGGGGAATGTAATAACCTTCAAAAGTCTAATTTCTCCTCCCATTCTTGTGGACCTTGCCTGAAGTCTGTCTGCTCAGTGTGACAATGGCATCCAAGTGTAATAGATGGTAAGTACCTTGCCTAATTAGATACCTGGAAAAAGAAGCCTGTAAAAATCCAGGCTTTGGCACAGACACAGTCTCTTTGACGAGAGTTTCCTCACCCCTGGCAGTGCTGTGCAACTAAGGATTTTTTAGATCAGATCCTCATTATGCCACATATAACATTCCTAAATTGAGAATCATGAAAGATCCTCTTTAATATGTCCAAGACGGGCGCTCAATAGCTCTGTTCTCCGTGAGTTGCAGAGCAGCACAAAAACAACCAGGCATTTTTTTTTAATAAGGGTGCAATTCTCCTCCCTGATATCAAAGCAGATCTCTTATTCGCAATGTATAATGCTTTCTGTTGTATATTTTACTATTGTTTCGTGAAGGAAAGTCCTGTTGATTGCAACACTGACACAGTGAGTGGGTGGCATTAAAACATACCCACGCTTACAGTTTGTGTCATTGCGTTTCAAAGGCAGATAGCTTTATGCAAAGCCAATGAATGTACATGAATTTTCTTTGCCTCTCACATAATTTGTTACCATATATTGTTGGAAGCGATGCAGAGACAGTCCAATCCCCTTTTGTTAAAAAAAAAAAAGTAAAATAAAACCATTCCAGAAGCTTTTGGTCTCATTCCTACTCAGCAAGACATGCTTCCATGCACATGTGGATACTGTGACTATACAAAGAAATCAGGGCTCTGCATAACTGGCTAACTTTATACCTGAATGCCATTTGGAAATTTGTTGATCATGTGAATGACGTTTAGCTTACTGCTGCGCAACTCCGATTTTGTTCCATGGTTTGTTTGTTTTTTACTGATAATTTCTCATAGGAATATACCATCCCCAAACAAATGGGACCAAAATCTGCGTTGATTTATATGCCAACTTTACATAGCGAGTGTGCCCTGGTGTGGCACCTTGGTCATGAGGCAATCCTATCTTCAAAGAGCAGCCTCCGTCCGCTGAAAGTGCGAGACAAATCAGATCCTTCAACACTGCAACTTTCTGCTGTGCCTAATATCATAGATAATATGCTGCAATATTTCCTTTCAATAATTTAATTCCTTGCTGCACTATCTGATCCTGCGTTGTCACAGGAAGACGTGTAGAAAAAGAAAAGCTGCGTGGGTATGAGGAGACTTTCCATAACCTCATAGACTTCAACAAACTTTGAATCTTTTTTTTATGCAAGTCTTGCATTTGCACATCTTTTCCAAACTTCTAACAACGCTACCTTCCTTTCAGCCACTGCAGCTGCAGGCTTTGCAAGATGTAGCAACCTAAATACAACCCGTTACATCAAACAAATGCAGGCCATTGCGAGGGGAGTAATATTTCTTTGGGGGAAAAGGTCAAGAGAGTGATTCATAACACTCTTCGTGTTTTAAAACTGTTATTTTCTGTACACCGTGTTTACCAAACACCAGCCATCACCTTTCTCGTATAACAAATCTTTCCCTTAAAAAGTAACTGAGGTTAAAGGGGACTTTGTTTAAATTGTCCAGAGTCTGTTTATTGTTTCTTACATCTCAGGTTGCCAAATCAGGAGGGCATGGCTACTTTTCATTATACAACCCTGTTCAAAAGCCGGCCAGAGGAAGAAGCTCTATTAGTTGGTTTGCACTAGCCCATCCTTGTGAATGCTTTTTGTCTATTTAATCATTCATTATATTTAGCATTGTGTTGCTCTTGTCCATGTAAGAGCTCATTTGAGAGCTGTTTGACTCAGACTCTATTAAGACTCATTCCCTTTCTCTCAGACTGCTAATAACAGATATGGGGGGAAAGTAATACCTTAAGAACCAGTGATTGCTTTAATAACTACTTTTCAGTCTTTTTTTTTCACAGTTTCCTTTTCTCTCTCTATTTCCTCAGCTAAGAGCACAGCACAGAATTAGCTGACTTCTTTTGGCATCTTCTTAATGTTGATGCAAAACTAAACCTTTTAAATTAGTCTTTTTCTTCCTGCATGGCCAAGCCAGCCCAGACTGAGATTAAAAGATTATTTGCCACTGATTCCCCTACTGCTTCAGACCAGAAAGCAGACGTGCATGAAACACACACTATGTAAAACAACAAGGAAAAGGTGCAACATATACTTTTTCATACTTCAGAAATGATCCACATCCCATTTCAGTCTCCATTTTCTGCTTCTTGGCTCCATCAGCACCTATGGGCCAACTCCTGGCCACCCCCGCCATGCCATGCATACTCTGGCTGGACTAACACCCAGTTTTGTGCTTGGGAGGCTGCAAAGAGATAGGGGAGCAGGCTTTAGTCCCGAGGAATGCTAACTAAAGTGCTTGTGTTTTGATAGAGAGGACACAGAGAAAATCCTTTCTCTGCTCTCAAGGGATGGATGAGACCTTAGGCAGTCTGATGGGCAGAAATAATTATTTAAGATGCAACGTAGATGCATCTCCCTTGCCCCCCTCCTTTCCACTGCCAGATATTCTTGGCTTCCCTTTACTTTTCAAGCAGGGTTTTCACAGAGTCTTAACTTCTAAATATTAGTACATGCCTTGTTTAAAGGAACATGGTAGTTGAAAAAAGAGACTATGAGTTTCATTCAGGTAAATCCCCCTATTTACTTCTGTTTAATTTGGTCTCTGACTTAATTTGAGTAGGCCTGCAGGATTTTCCTAGAGGCAATGTTTACCAGCATTTGTAACAGAGTTTGATACAGAAAAAAGTGGATATCTGGGAGTGAGTGGAGTAGTTTGGGGAGATAAATTTAACAAGAGTATGTCACACACATTTAAATAAATTTAAGCTATGCAAACACATCACCAAAAGTGTTTTAAAATTACTGTTATTCAACTTGCAGCATACTGATAGCAAGGGATTTCCTTGCAAAGGAAATGCACATACTAGAACTGGTCCCTTCATTCAGGGTCCCTTCAAATGTGCCTGGCCCAGAACAGTTTAGTGCAAGGGGATTCTGGGAAATGTAGTTCCCAGGGGAATGCTGGGAAATGCTGGCTGTTGCAAGTCATGTTGGGAAGGGATATAAGGGGATATAAAGAGGAGCTTCCATGTTGAGATGTGTTATAATGGTTTAGTATGCGATGTTTTAGTTAAGAGAGGTAGGAGCAGGCATTACTCTTCTTTATGAGCGGTCAGTAGAGAGGAGCTAAATCACAAAACCTTTGTGCTGATAGCTTGGGAAGGATTAAACTAAGAAACTCAAACCAGAATGTCCCAAACATTTGAAAGCCAGGAAGTGAGACAGTCACACCTCCTCGTTGCTCTTCAGTGCTATGTTGTTAAATGCCTACTTGTCTTAATCCTCTATAACCACTTCACCCCTTGGCTAATCCTTTGGCCTGCTACCAGCTCTAGGAAAAGCCGGACTACAAATGCATGGTAGAAAAACAGTCTGGGGAACGGCACTGTAGGCATGCTGGGTGAAAATAAAAGAAGCCCCTCATGATGAAGGGAGCTGCGGAGGAAGAGGTACTCACTCAGTGCTTCCTACCACGTGCAAGGGTATTGCAGGAAACTTTTGTGGATGAGACATGAAGACTTTCAGAGTTTGTTACTGAGGGTTCAAGGAACTGCTCTCTCCAGGGAAAGTGAAGGTTGACTTGTAGGCAATCTGCACCAACCGTGAAGGGCTAAAAACATGGTGGCTTTCTTTACTTGGGAAATGGAAAGTTTCCTTGAACGAAGAGGTGAAACCCAAAGATCATCAATGGGAGCAACCAAGGCACTAAGGAGCAACATCCTGACACCACGCCACCAGGTAAGGCACTTGAAATGCGTCCTAGTCTTTGTCTTAGAAACGCTCTTCTAAGCGTGGTCCGACCAGTTGAAATTGAAATGATGAATGTCAAATACTCTACACCACATGCAGCACATGGTTCATAAGCAATTCATAGCCTTTGATATATTCGCATAAAACATTCAAACAAACAAATTACTAGGAGTCATGAACTGTTCACAGTGAATTTATGAACAGAAAAAAAAGGTAGAGGTCCAATGGAAGAATTAATTGATTGCTATGAATAGTTCACCTAGCTCAAAGGGTGAAATCTTCCCCTGTGCAGAGAACCAGAATAAGACCTATGCACCACTTAATTACCACTTAGACCTGCAAAATACAGATCTCTGCTCAGGAGTAATTTCCTTCCAGGGCACCGGTGTAGAGAATCAGCTCCACACTCACAGGCTATTGCTGTCACCTCAGCAGTTTCATGCATCACTGTAACTTTCAGGCAGCCTTGTGGTGAAGAGTAAGCTAAAAATGTTTAAATCCATACCAGTCAGCCGGTGGAAATACAAATAATATACAGGATTTGAAGCTGAATGAGCCACTAAAGCATCAGATGTCATTTATAACCAAATCACTGGGCTCCAATCTGTGTCCGAGTACAATTGGGTTTTTTTCAGTAGGAAGTGAGTCCCAGATTGAGTTGGCAATGTGGTGACTTCTGAGATGAATGATGAATCAGGGGAACAATATGGAAATTTAACAAGAAACCAGCTTTTCGTTTTTCAGTATGTATTGTTGATAGAAGAGACCAGTCGTGTAATTAGGCAGGGGCCAGTGGGGCACTGATAATAAGAAGGCACCAGAACCCCCTACAAGGAGTCCTTGCTATGGCAGGGGCCAAAGGACTTGAACAGTACAGCCCCACACCCTGCTGTATATTTGGGGGGCTGGGGGGGGGGGAATTGGGTTGAGCCGAGTGGTGCCCCTCCACCATCTGGGGAGTTTGTCACAACACGCACGGCCCCTGTACCCAGTAGCATATCTGGGGTGGCAGGGAGCAAATGGGGCACCAGGCATGGAGCCTGTGCAGCGGCAGTGACAGCAGTAGCATGTCAGGGTGGGGAGATCTCAACCCCCTGGCTGCAGTGGTGAGCATCACCGACCCCGGGTACCTGCACCTCTGCAGGAGACAGGGAGAGAGACAAGCGAACCAAATGTTCATCCTTCCAAGTGCACAGAAATGAGTGTTTGTGATTCAAGTCTTTTTGTGTGCATCTGAGTGATCATTGCAGCCCTTCTCAATTCTTAGCTAACTTTGTTCTGCTCAATTACCCACCAGGAAATATTTCTATTCTAGTTTGGTTATTTTTTTTTTACTATCTTTATTCCCACAATACACAACCCCCCCTCAGCGTATAAAAGTATTTGTCATTTGAGTCGCATGTTCTGGGCAATAAAAATGTCATCTGATCTTCTCACTATGCTTATAACATCATTCCTTGGCTCAAATTGCCTTTCACCTTAAGGTGAGAGACAATCAAACATCTTACAGTATTTTTGTGTGATGTTTTGGTATTTCATCTCTTTGATTTGACAGTATTTATATAGCTCTTTTTATCCTATTACGAAATGAAGGGAGGGAAGGCTACGTAGGGAAGGGTAGAAAGACAGGGAGAGAAAAAAAAAAGAAACAGCCATTAGTGCTGGCTAGTTTCAAAGGGATATATGATTGTGCGGGAAAGTCATTTGCTTCTACAGATGCAATATGCTGTCAGAATTACAGAGGTGTAAGTATAGTAAGATAGCATTTTCTCTTAAAAACCATTCTACAGAAAAGATGCATTTCCCCTTAATATGGAACATGAGGAGTAGGAAAAGAGAAAAATATTCCACAATTATCTTGAGCGTATTGAATTAATGCTGGTACTGAAAGAGGACTTTGTGTCTTGCTAAATGTCATTCGTAACTCACCACTTGGAATTCAAACCAGGCTGGCAATGAATCAGACTTATTATGGTCTTAGTGGCTATATTGATTGTGTGTACGACAGACAATGAACCACTGCAAATGTCCAGCCACAAAACCACCAAGTAGACAATGAACATCAGAGCATCGTGACAGTTTACATTGTTTATTACTTGCTTTCGGGCTTAACATAATTTTTATTGATGTCATTCATATATTGTCAAGGCTCAGGATGCTAGAATGAATAGGAAAAAAAATCTCAGGCTTAAGTACAGACACCTACATTCACAGGATGCATTAAAAAATACAGAACAAAGCCACCCTCCCATATTCAGCGTATGTTTGACTGTGTGGCTTCTGCCATTTGAATTCTACAAATAAGCATCGCCATTTCTCATCCAGCCAAAAGGTGTGTGCACGAGGGGGAGCAGGGTGACTGTGTGTGTGCCCTTCAAAGAAAGCTACCTAAAGTAACAACCGATCCGTGATTCTGCACTGGTATTTTAGAGAAATTATTAGTTAACTGCTTGCTTAGGGCATGAAAGAAACTGGGAAGTTATTAATGGCTTAGATCATCAGTTGCCATCAATTAACACATCTATTCAGTCTCCTGTTGGAACTGCACTCCTTTTCCCTAGCATCCAGCTCACTGGACTATTCGACTTTTTGGAATAGAAACCTTCAGACATTTAGACACTCTTTTAAACAAAAAGGAAGGTTTCTTTTACTTGTGTAGAGATGCATTGCTTCTCAACTGAATGTTTGTCGAAGTATAAATGCAGTTGTCAGCTGGGCTTAAACAAAGGTGTATCAAAGGATGCTGCGGCTAATAAAGCGACCAAAACGCTGGCTTGCATCCATAGATGCTTCTCGAGCAAATCCCGGGACGTCATTCTCCCCTTGTACTCGGCCTTGGTGAGGCCGCAGCTGGAGTACTGCGTCCAGTTTTGGGCTCCACAATTCAAAAAGGATGTGGAAAAGCTTGAGAGAGTCCAGAGGAGAGCCACACGCATGATCAGAGGTCAGCAAAACAGATCTTACCATGACAGGCTGAGAGCCATGGGACTCTTTAGCCTGGAAAAGCGCAGGCTCAGGGGTGATCTGATGGCCACCGATGAGTTTATCAGGGGTGACCACCAGGGTCTGGGGGAGCGTCTGTTCACCAGAGCGCCCCAAGGGATGATGAGGTCGAACGATCACAAACTCCTGCAAGACCGTTTCAGGCTGGACATAAGGAAGAATTTCTTTACTGTCCGAGCCCCCAAGGTCTGGAACAGTCTGCCAGCGGAGGTGGTTCAAGCACCTACATTGAACACCTTCAAGAGTAAATGGGATGCTTATCTTGCTGGGATCCTACGACCCCAGCTGACTTCCTGCCCTTTGGGCAGGGGGCTGGACTCAATGATCTCCCGAGGTCCCTTCCAGCCCTGATGTTTGTGAAATCTATGAAAGTAACTTTGATATTTTTTAGGTATCTCTCAAGCATGTATATGCTAGTCTGTTGCCATTATCCATGTATTCTAAAAGGAAAACCAATTCCCCGGCAAAGCAGCCAAGATGCGTTTAACTTTACTCACAAAATCATTTCATATTCGTATTAGATGATTTATCATAATGTCAGCTTCTAATATCCTTACTCACTTCGGGTGGGACTGGGGCTAAATGATCTCAAAAGGGAGCAACAGTATCGGCCTCTGGACCATAAAAAAAAAAAAATTGGAAATAACCTGCTGATTTAAATAGTCCTTTGTCGGATTGGTCCCTTTTGAGACTTCTCAAATGCTGAGTTACGGTTTAACTCAGTTTTTTACAGTTTTCTTTAGGGTAGTTGTATCCTATTAGCCTTGTTGGGTAGGAACCAAAAGACTAGAGAAAAGGATTCCTAGCTGTCTCTTTTGTTGTTTGTTTTATAAACTTGTGCAAGAAACTTCAAGCAATTCTGATCTTGTAAATAGTTTGACATTTTGGGGGGTCGGGGGGATTATCCGCCTAATGCAGGACTCTACAAACACGTGTTATTGGGTTCCCAAAGAGACGGCGTAGATTATGATGGTCGTTAGCCCTTATTCTATCCCTGTTTTATTTATGTAGTAGTTTCTCATTGATGACTCTAGGCTTATATCTACACATGCCACTGGTGATGGCTCTGTGGAGCACGCTTCTGGCCCACTGTTTGACTTAGTGATGGTTGACAAGTGGCTGTACTAAGAATGGTGCTTCTCCGGGAAATAATCTGCATTTTCATCTAAAAGAGATGTCGAGGAGGGTTGTCAGTGGCAGACACTCAAAGCAGATGCACCATAGTCCATTGTTTCTTCTTCATGGACTCAGTAAGTGCAGTATAGCTGAACTGTTTCTACCTTCTTTAAGCACTGCGGTGAGTTTTGGAGGGAGGTGATGACTAGAAACAAGGCAAAAACATTTAAATAAGAATTCCATCAGCCCCAAATTGTATCCTGTTAGGAACTGGTGCCACATGTATGATATCTTTATTAACTTGACTGAAGACAATTACATTTTAAATTATGAAGTCTCTGAAAATAAATTAAAATGGAACGGTCAAGGCAAATGAGGTCCGGAGTCTGTCTCTTCAATATACAAAAATGTAAACAGTTTGCCCTCACATTGTCTGAGGTTAGGACAAAGGTACTGCCTCCGAAATACGAAAGAAGGCCACAGGATTGGATTGGTGAAAGACAAACTTACAATGAAGATCAAAGATACTTTGTGGGATTGGGGGTGGGGGCTGTTGTTCACTTTGGGGGCCTGCACCAGTAGAGTGGCTCTTTACTTCCATAATGTTTCATTAACAGTTGGACTCGGGAGACTTCAGGATTTCAAAATGCTCTAAGATTTTTTTTTTCCCCCTCTTTAGAGTCTGTGATGCAATTACAAGTTTTCCTATTAAGAAAAATGAGGGGCAGTTAGCTATATACGTGTCTAATTATTTCTCTCTCTCCTGTCATCCTTGTATTGAGGAACTGCCAACTCCGGATTTCTCTCTCGTGTATGATCCCCATTACAGTAGTATCGAAGTGCCTCAATCTCTAACCTCACAAGAGCCGTGTGAAGTAAGGAAGTGCTATCATCCACGTTTTGCAGAGTGGCTAAAAGGCTTGCTTTTGCTTGCAGTCACAGAGGGAGTTGAGGGTGAGGAAGCTCTCCTAAGACCTTGGCAGGTGGCATAAGCAAGAAAAAGGTGAAGGGATTAGGGTAGGGTTTCACTTTTTGTCGTATGCTAAATAGCCTTTTGAGAACATGCTTAGCTCGTCTCCATTAGGGTGAATGGAAATCTTTCTAATAGCGATAGGACTGCCTGCTTAATGCTTCCTCTCCGTCAGATGATAGAAACTTAGATGAGTGAGTCTCTCAGACTCCTCCATGAATAGCTGAACTAAAGTCAAACATTAATATTGTCTGAAACTCCTGTTTTTTTGTTGTGTGGTTGTTCACTAATATATGTGTGACTTTGGATTTCCTATATGGACTCAGAAGTGGAATGGGAAGCAGTGACATCCAAACAGCAGCAACGCCTCTGGAGAATTAGAAATGACTTCCAGACTGATTTCTAAAACAAGGGGCTTGCCTAAGTTTTGGATAATCATTCAAAAAAACCTTTTGAAATGAGCCTTTAGATATTTTGAGGATCGTCTCTGGCTCATCACAAAGACTGTTCTGTAGCAAACAAGTAAGATGAAATGTAGATGAAGGTTTGCTCTGTACAGAATTATTTCTTTCTCACATTAGTTTGCATTTGGCTTTTAAGTGCTCTAAAGCAGTCGCGACGGAGATTGTGGCATGGGCTCCTGTTCCCATGTTCAGGAATGTTGCATTTCAATTATATATTCATATCTCTATGCAGGTATGGAGGCAAATTGTGATTGGATTTGGCCGTGGATTCGCAATGCGGTCCCACAACTTGAAGAATAAATATTTTCGTTGTGGGCCAAAAGATCCTCCTTACTGTATAGGAGCTGAGCAGCTGAGAATGGAAGAAAAGAGGATCTTAAATAGAAATGCCTATTCCATGTGGACTCTCCTGAAATTTATTAACAGATATACCGGTTTCTGAGGGAAAGTAAGCTTCTTGAGTGAGACTAAATCTCATAGACAATTGAATGTGTGCAGGTTTCTGCTATAAAAATAGCTGTTTTATCAGAACTTCAGATAGAGAAAAAAATGAGAGGGCTGGATTATGCTAAAGGAAACGCTAACTTATTCCTTGTAAAACTGGTGGAAAGTTTGTGGATTTTGCAGAGTCCTCATTTAAATCTGTGTAATAGTGTGTGCTTGACAACCTTGTTACTTTTCATTTTATTAGAACATAATGAGGGTGTCAGGCTGTCAGCTAAGTAAACAGAGTGGCTGCAACAACCTCTCTCTAGACAGGCAAGAGATTTTGCAGCGGGCGTGATGCAGGAGGCTTTGAGTGGTAATACGATGCTCTAAGCTGCGAGTCCAAATTCCATTTTAGACCAGTAGAAATCGCCAGTAGCTCCAGTGCAGTTAGGAGTGAATCCAGAGCCTATTAAAAATCCATGGAAAGACTCCCACTGACTTCAGTGAGCTTTGAACCAGACTCTTACTAAGGATTTCTACTGGTGTAACTAAGTGCAGATTTGGCCCCAGTGATCTCTATTAACTGAGGCTATTTTTCAGCCTGCCACGTATTGGGTTGGCTCCAGATATGCAGGGATTCTTTGTATTCTTGCTCAGAGACTTAAAGAAATGTAGTGGGCTTTGCACAAGATTGCTGTTTTCTTTAAATATATTTTGTGATGATTATGGATAAAAGGAAGGGATAATGTATGCTACACTGATAAGCACAGCAGTCTCTTAAAACAGCAGTGTTCCTTAGTGATATGACAATGTTTCCCCCCACATTTATTCATTGTTCGTTTACCTAAATACTTCCTCCTCCTCATTCTCTGTTTTGGAAGATAACAAAGGCTATCAATCAACTGGAACTGTGCTGATGTTTCCATGGCAGTTTAGTAATTAGATTTGTTCACCAGGGGTTGAGATTAGTCCAATAAACTCCTTTGTACAATTCTTTTAGACAGAATATTACCCTACGTTGCCAGGTTATGAGTAAAATAAAACTCTTCAAACCTGGGATGCGCGTTCTCTCTTGGATAAACAATACGTAATTTGTAAATGCTTTTATTCTGTTCTGCTAAATTTCTAAGGATTCAACTCTGCTCTGTAAAGGTCAGCTCTGAACCGCGACTAATAGTCAGGCTTATAACCCTGGAGAAAAACTATATGGTTTATGTAGTTTCTGCTCTAAACAGTAGCCGCAGTGGAACCATCTTCGGTCCCAACATTTTTCAGTGACCTCGGTCTGTAAAATAAACCCCTATCCTATAGTTAACTAAAACACGGTGATAGACCAACACAGCTCTCTAATATTTGGGGTATGACGTTTCACAA
Source organism: Crocodylus siamensis (assembly GCF_052110815.1). Lineage (NCBI taxonomy): Eukaryota > Metazoa > Chordata > Crocodylia > Crocodylidae > Crocodylus > Crocodylus siamensis. Next base: position 11,657,983 of record NC_143403.1, on the reverse strand, counting down.
GCACCAGGTATATGAGGAGGGTTGTAGCCATGGACCATTCTCAGCAACCTCTCCAAATGCATGATGTATAAGGAACGCTCAACCTAATGCCATTCAGCGCATTTCTCAGCAAACTGGAAGTCCTACATGTTATATCCACCACTCCAGGATTTGATTCCTGGAACTCTCTGGAGAGCTGAAAGGTCAAATATGTTATATATCCCATGTTCTTCCTTTCATCTAAGCTGTTCAGTGCATCCAGTCTTCTCTGTATCTTTTATTAATCTAATTCTCCTCACTAGATGGTAAATTCTTTGGGGCTCACAAAGGACGTTACATAATGAATACGTGTGACTTTCTGATGTTGAACAGTAAAAAACGCTGTATGATAACCCAAAGAGGAGTTTGTAATCTTCTAGATCAGGGGTCAGCAACCTACAGCTTGTGAGTGGTATCTGACCCACAAAGAAATCCAGTTTGTGATCTGGCATGGGGGATTGGTGTTGCAGAGCTGCGGCTCCCGCTCCATAGGTCTGAACTTATGATCACGGCAAAGGCGCTGGGAATCTGGCAGTGGGCATTGCTCATGGTGGAGGAAAGGGAGAGGCAGAGACTTCCAGCCTACAGCAATAACTAAGTAGCAAGCTCTGGCCCATGCTGGCAAAAAGCTGCTGGCCCTTGTTCTAGATATATATCAGATAAAGTTCAGTTCTGCATGCTTATTGTCTTAATCATTTTATCAAATAGCTGCAAAGCTACAAGAATGTCAAGAGGTATGTAAATACCATGTGCATAAGTACATAGCAGAAAATTGGTGCTTTAAGGTCATGGACTGTCATTCTACGAAAATGTTATTTATTCTGTAATATATAACACATTATTAGAACATAATATATTAGAGAATATTTGCATTCTTGTAGGCTCCTGGAGATTTTCCACAGAGTAAGTTATGAAGGACCAGAATCACTCCAAACTTTTATTAAATTAATAGGCCAAAGCTCAAAAAAATTGTTCCAGGTTTGTTTTCCATGTTTTTCCCAGAGATGGTGGAAAGGGAAGCTAGAGAATGTAGCCCCTAGTCTAGCAGCTCAGTTTTTACTGTTGAAAGCTGTAGATGCAAAAGAAGATAAATGATAGTTTAGAAAATTTGGAAATACATATTCAGAAGAAAAAAAGTGAAACAATGTATGCAGTTTACAGCAGTGCACGTTTTACAGGGAAAAACTCAAATGGGAAAAATGAAGTGCTTCCCTCATTTTTACGTCTTTAATCATGTTTGGAGTCTCCTCTGTTTAGCTTGCCCCACCCCCCAAAAAAAAAAGATTAAATCTCCCCGCCTCCCCCCCCAAAAACAAATAAAAACAGTTGTACTTACCTATAGGAATTCTGGGTGCCTCCAGGTGGTGAAGTGAAGTGTTGCTTTGACAGTCAGCGCCACCAGTTACCTTGAGCTTTGTTGTGTGGATGGCAACATATCTGTCTTGCAATTTGGTTGGTTATTGACAAAACAGCAATGAAGCTACTGGATCTTTGTTTATACAAAGGATTTAGGGGGAGGAAATGTCAGGAAAAAGAATATTTTAGGAAGATGGCAACGACTGTTCCTCAGCAGTACATATATAAGCAAAGCCAACAATGCTTACAATGGAAACCGTCATTCCCTTCATGCCGACATTGGTTGTGCATGTCGCCAACATGCTACACGAGATACTACTGCACAGTAGCATCAGAAAAAAAATGTGCGGGGATGGTACTGAACAGTAGCAACTGTGCAGCCTGCTGCTCATGTAGACATGGCTGCTAAGGAGGAAATTGCTAAGAAGGCTTGAACATTGTTTTTAATACAATATCCTTACGATTATCCAAGGCACTACTGTACAGATTTCGAAAGATGCCAGTGTGGGAGTAGCACCAATGGAAATCAACAACCTGACAGAGAGGGGTCAGCAGAGAAAGAAATAGAGGGAATAAGTGAAAATTATTCTCCTGACATTGCGAAAGCAATGATAGATGGTTAATCTCCATACGCCGTATTTGTATGAAGGCATCTGACAAATCCCTGAAGTATTCATACTGAAATTGTCATTGTCAAGCTTTGTCACTTTTATCTTTTCAGTGCTTAATGCACAGTGTTTAGTTTTTTGGTTTTTTGTTTTGTTTTTTTTTCTTTTCAGGCTTGCTTACTACATAGATCTATTTTTCTTGCATTTGTTTGAAAATGTTCTCTCTTCATTTGGAGCCGGTTAGGTGAAGTGCCAACTGTGTGTGGGTGATCCCAAGACTCATTATCTTTTGCATTAGACATTTACATTGTGTTTGAACCTAAGTTAAGTAACACATGGTGCATCTATACATGTATTTACATTACATTAAATTTACTGTGCGGTAAGTGGAAATAGGCTGGTGTCTACATGTGCAGACATTAAAGAGCATTAACACTGTGTTTAAACTAAAGTTAGTCCCACGTCAGTCCACACACACAGTGTTAGTGCTCAGTAAGGCGTCGATATGTGTGTTACTTTGTAGTAACTAAGTGATCTTAAATATGATAACTGCATCGTGCCGGTATCAAATTTATGTCCAAGTCAGCATAAGTCACTATAGTTACTGCACAGTACAGGTGTGCATGTGTAGATGCACACCCATACTATGCAGTGATTTTCAATTATTGCTCAGTCATTTAGGTTACTGTGCAGTAAATGTACATGGTAGATGCATCCACAATGTTAAAGACTCAATGAATGAAACTGTTCTGGACCTTAGAGTTAACTACAATGAACTTTATACTCTGTTAAACATGAAAAACCCTTTATAATATTGACGTCTAGGTTGTATTTAGCATCATGTTAATATGAACAACCTAGTATAGTTACCCAGTGGAAGCCAGGACTGCAGTTATTTAAGAATTGGTCTCATGATTGTGGTAACTATTAATGGTTGGACTTTGCAGCAGGTTTGTTCTTTGCCCTTCTAACCAATGATTAAACATAGAGCAAGGGGATAGCAAAGTAATAAGAGAACGAAGAAGGTTGGAAATTTGTTTCTTCTCAGTTAAAATCTGAAAGATCAGCTGCCACTTTAACTGAACTTCCCAGACCATAGTGATTCCCACCACCTCTTCTGTTTGCTAAGCCCAAACAATCCTCCCACTTTAAACATTATGACCTTTCCTCTCTCTTCTAGACCCTAGAGCAGAATTTAACTATTGAAATTTATGACAAAGAGTAGAAGAGAAGCCAGGGCCATCACAAGTGGAATGAAAATATGGAAATCACTTTTGATTCACTGGAAACAGATACACAGATGTTCAACCCACAGCATTACCATGGAGACCTTGAATTCCTGGTATCGTGCTGTTGAACCTTTAGAGATGTAAATGGGGCAGCTATTTTAACCATACAAAGAGCACAGCTCTTCTTAGGATTTTGAATATGCATGGATATAAAAATGAGGTATTATCCACCTACCTACAGCCTATAATTTTCCTGATCTATGAGCACTATGCCAACCCTGCAGCCCCTGAAACTGGCATAAGAAGCAAGGGGGAGTTCCCACTTTTCTAGTGGTTAGGGTCATAAGACAGAGTGTCAAAGGGAGGGAACAAATAAGTGTGTCACAGGTGCATTTAATGCATATTAAAGTTACTGTGTAGTACTTACTGTGCAGTAAGCGGGACTAGGACCAGCATCTACACATGCAGCACTCAGTTGTGGCCAGGCAGCAGCTCTGGAGTGGGACAGACCTGGTAAACACAGTCTTTGGGCTGTCCAAGGGGGAACATGGGGCCTGCGGGGGTGCTGCAGCCACAAGCAGCTCCTGCCGGCTCCCTGGAGTGTGTGCCTTGAGGCACAAAACAGCTGCAGGTTTTTATACCCCAGCAGCAGGAAAGGGGGCTGGCTTCATAGGGGCTAAGCAGGCCAAGCCAGGAAGTTCCCGCATCATTGCGCCATAAGGCATCTATGGCCACGTGTGGCGGAGAGGTGTATGTGCATGACACTTTAAAGCAGGTTAAATGCTTTTGCACCACTTTAATGGTGTCAGTGTTTGCATGCCTCAGTGGTGGATTGCACTGTAATTCCAGTCGCTGTAGGAAATTTGGTGGCCTAATGCACCTTAAATGACTTGGGGTGCCGCTGCCCTACAGCCATGGAGCAAAGCACCAGGCTCTGTGCAGCTCCATGGCTCTGCAAGCAGCCTAGCAGCAACCTGGGATAGCAGGCTTCACCCAAGAAAAGAGGCGAGCTGATCTTTCCCTCTCCCTGCCCCGCCGCTCCCCCCAGAGCCTGCCTGCCTGAGCTGTGCAGGAGCCCGGTGCTTCCCTCCACAGCCGCGGCGCCTCCCGGGACTGCCCAAGCTGGGTGCCTGGGCGGCGGGGCACCGCCACCATGGAGGGAAGCAACAGCCCTCCCCCCCAGCCCAGGGACCACTCCACCCGCCGGCAGCTCATCTCCCCTCACTGCTGGAGAGGCAGGTAAGGTTTGTGCAGAACACAGGCGTTTAATCAGCCCTAAATTGAAGGGGTGTTTTTTAAACCGCTTCCATTTAGGGCCCCTGGTTCATCTACATATGCCTACACCTACACCTACACTTGTGTTATGGCACAGTAATTCATTGGGTGTAGATTTGCAACCAAGTTGGCATAAGTCACCATAGTTATTGTGCATGTACACATGCACCCATACCGTGCAGTAATTTAGGTTACTGCGCAGTAAATGTGCACATGTAGATGCATCCAGTAAAAGGTAAAGAAACATTAACATTGTGATAACATACACTCAGCATCTTTATTTCCTCCCAGCTCCAGCAGTGTCCCCAAACAAGCCTTTGGTCCCTAACATGCTCAAACAGTAGGCTGCAGTGCCCCCAAATCTGAGTCCAGCTCCTTCAGTCCACAGTCCTGGCCACGGTGGCTCTGACAGATTGAGAGCCACAGTGAGGTCGCCTGCTCCACTCTGCAGTTCTCTGTGTAGGGCTGACCAGGTTTCAGGTGCACACTGCTTACTCCTCACTCCAGCCTCAAGCTTCCTCTTCCTTTTTACCACACACCCCCACAGCCCCTGAGGGTTTCTAGGAGTTGCAGTCCAAATTAAGAGTAAGCACAGTTCTGCAGACTGTCCTCTGGTTCTTCCTGCTGTTACATACATTACATTAGAGCACTAATGCTAATTTAGCCATTCTTTTGCTGTATGGTTGTGATGAGCCAAATGCCAAGGATTGCCTATTTAATGGAAACTTGGGCTTCGAAAGAGACACTTCATAGCTGTCCACTAAGCTATATTAGAACTGGTGTTGGGTGTGGACATTGAAGTTTAAATCATGAACCTGATTTAGATTAAGATTTTTCCCCCAAGATGTTAGGGATCACATTTCCAATCATTTCTTATCACTAGTGTACAGTCATGAAATGCTCAAAATGTTTAGGACCCAGGGCTGCTCCTTTTGAAGTAGTGGTGGGTTTGCTGCTGATTTCTGTGTGAGATCAAGACCTTGATAGTCATTTACTAATTTATAACTTGAATGATCAAATCCTGTGGAATACTCCTCAGCACAGAACTGATCTCACTAATGATATAAGGGGGTGCAAGTTAAAATCCCTAATACTAATTTAGGCTAATTATATCTAATATACAGTAAAAGGAGATAGTCCACATTACTAGACTGTATATAGTCTGTATATACATTGCTAGTCAATTTATATAGGTATACTTCTGTGTATACTTTTAGGTTCTTGGAAATGGAAATTAGATCACCTTAGACTTTCTTTGCCAAACAGTGGTTTGAGTTTAAGTATATCTAAGAAAATTTTACTAAGTAAATTAGTATAAAGAAATCTGATTTACATCCCTTTACGCATTTGAATTTGACTCAAGGATTTTCCTGGCCCAATAAATGTGTAATAAAAATTAAACAAGAATTGTTCAAAATAAAGAGAACCTTCCCCCTCCCCCCGTAAAGCAAAAATACATGCACGTGTATACCTCAGACCCTCCCCTATATATGTGTGTGTGTGTGTCTGTGTGTATATATATGTGTGTGTGTGTGCGCATGCACACGCTCACACACATGCACACACATGCACACTCACACACTTCTTGGCCACATCTCAATGCAGATGTATTTTTCAAGCTACCACTTTGGAAAATAAAATTTCCTATCTCCCCAGTTCATTGACTGTTGGCAGTTCATGCCTTTTATCTGTTAGAGCTTCTTAAAAGGCACATGATTGGTCACCTAGCTAACTATGGGTTACCTGGTAGCTAGTCCTCTGGTCTCTTAAGGACAAATCAATAGCATAGGAGTGTTCTCCTGATCATGCACATTTCTATATATTTCGGTCTAATTCCTCATCACAGTATGCCTGTATGTCAATTTTCAGTTAGATGAAATGAAAATTATATCCTTAAGCAAACAATGGGGGATTCTGCCAGTCTGACCTTTAAGGTCAATCATCTCATTAGCAGTCAGCTTTTACAATTGCATGTTATTTATGGGAAAGGGACTTACAAGCTGTTAAACTAAACAGCAAATTAAATTGTCCATGAGCCATCGTCATCTGATAGAAATTCCCCTCGGGTGACAAGCTGCTGTTTTTCCGCTGGAAAGTTTCTCAAAATTTAATACATTTTCTTTTTTTGCCAGAATAACCTTTATAGGAAATGGTCCTTTTTTTTATTATGACAGAAAAATGTGCCATCAGTGTAAACAACTCCAGATGCACAGTGAAAATTCAACAGTCACAATCCGCCAGCCTCATTTTAATGAATGCTCACAGACATCTCCCTCTTTATGCTAATTGTTTTCAATCAAATTTTAAAAAGCTGCAAATAGAGAAGTAGACCAATAATCCATTCTCATTCTATATTAACTAGCATTTTATTTTTCTTAACTAAACACAAAGAAATAATCTGGGAATATAGCTAAGTTTGCCACATGTGTATTCTACGCTGAAAACAAATGCATTACTTTGTACGGTACTCTCAGCACAACTGTGATATGATACATCCTCTTGTTGCATTGAATCTCAAATGCCATCTTGTAAACAAATACGATCAGTGTATTAACATTGCTAATGTTATGCCTAATTATGTATGAAAAATGTGGGCCCTGATTCAGCAAACTGTTAAGCATGAAATCAGGCATGCAAGAAGTCTTAGTGATATTGCTGGGTCTGCTCACCTGCCTAAATTCTTTGCTGATTCTTACTTTTAGGCCTTACTTACACGTTGTAGCTATTGCACATCATTCGTAATTACAATGCTCTTCCATTACAAGTTTAATGAAAAATGGATGCTGTACTGATAAAAGACAAGGTATTTCAAGTAATTGGTCCATTGTATTATCTTATTGAACTTTTCCATATATTTTTTCATCATATATTGTTCTCAAGAAAGCCAGAGGGTCTGGTTTGTAGGTTCTAAAATGTTGTCTTTTCAAATAGAAAAACGGCATGTGATGGCTCCACGTTACAAATGCTAAGCTCTGCAGAGGACTGAAGATAATTTCTTCTCTTACTTGTTCTTTCATCATCTGAACTCCATGTACTTCAGTAAAGTAAAAATAGGCCGAGGACTGGGAAGCTACTTTCTAGCACTCTGAGTTAATTAACAATTCAACAGTTTCTAAAGAAACTCTAGAAAAGATAGAGATTACCTCTCCCTGTGCTCTGTTTTCAGCAGTATACATGTATATGCTTGGCATGACACCCAATATACAAGCATCCAGTTCTATTAGTTTTTAAAGAGCTCATTACGAATATGATGTGAGAAGGAAATTTCACCGAAAATAAGTGGTATTTATAAAGCTTGTGCTAAAGAGATGTCCATGCAGTAGTTCGATAAAGGTAGCAAGGCTTATGCAATGTATTTACTTTGCAACTTTGTAGAAAGTCAGGTTAACTTCACAACAGCTTAATCAAGGAGTCAATAGTTTCTGAGAAGTGAAGTCACTCTAAAACTAATTAGCTGCATTAGCACTAGTTTAAACATGATCCTGGCATACAAGCTTGACATGAATTAAAAAAAAAAAAAAGAAACACTGTTGTTATTCTGAAAGATGTATGAGACACATAAAACCATTCTGCATTCACATAAAGCTTATGTCATTTCCCCAGCCTCAACCTGGGGATCTTGGTCTGGTCGGGTAGGGCAGGGCAGGGAAGGTGGGGGTGGATGCCTTTCTCCAGAGTGCCCCGGCAATGTTGGGAGAGCAGTAGTGGCCGTGGAGACAACCCTGCATCCTTACCCTTTAAACTTCATACAACCGGGAAATGTGGTTCAGTCTTAGGGGTTGCGGGCCAGCTGTGAGGGCTGAAGTCTTTATGGCATCCCCACACCAGTTGGAAACATTTCTCCTTTCCCGTTCTTAGCATTGTATGACTTGTGTAATTTAGAATAATTTCCAAATGGATTAACAAAGTTGCAGCAAAATAAAGCAACAGCTCTTTCTTCAGTTTGTTCCCACCTGCCCTGCACAATGCTGCCTAATCCTGTAATGAGAGGTCAGGTTAGAGAAAGTAATATATGAAACAACAGTTTAGTCCTGATGGTAAATCATTTAGCACTAAAACTTCAAACTGAAAGATATTAGTGAACACACTCAATTAATCAGTTAAACAGATATTATTTCCTGTGCTACAGAATGAGAATGTAATAAATGCAACATTAAGCCCCGAACGAACATTAATCCACCAAAATAAGGATTTCTACGTGTTGTCAGCAGATTATGCCCAACATCCCATCTCTGCCCCAGGTGGTTAATTCAGGTCACTTTAGGCACATCTGCCTTGCACTACAATGCTGTGCTGTACAGAGATAGCAGATGGAGATCATTCATGGGTCAGAAGCACTATAGCAATGTTAGCGCAGCTCTCTGCCTGGGCTAATATCTCTGCTTTTCAGAAGACTTATTTAGCATGGGAGGCTATACAGCTTCTGATCTATGAGCGAGCTCAGGTATCTCTTCATAGTAATAAATCATGGCCCCTTTGTACTTAACTTGAGTGACAATCGATTTTCACTGCTGTTATGGCTGCAGAGCCAGTGGAACTGGAAGCTGGTTTATATTTAGCCGCAGACGTCATCAGCAGAATTGCAGCTAAGTCCCACTGCAGAAATTTATGTGGACTGATGATGTATGAAGCAGAAGGTATATAGCCTGACTCTTGGATCCCAGACTGAATTGCATGCCCTGGAAGTTGGAAGAAGAGAAAACTTTTGAGATTCAAACTCTCCCTTTTTAGTATAAAAACCAGTAATGGTGGATAAATATCATGTCCCATGAGGTCAACTTTCTGCTTTCCAGAAAGGACTGCATTTTGATATGCACAATCAGAAGGAAAAAAGTGTCAGATGGGGAATATGATAGGGACATAACTGTCTACAAATAATTGAGCAGCAGGGATCCCCGTTGTGTTATTGACAGTGGCTGAGAATGGCATAATAAGGAGCAATAGCATGAAATTACTGCATAAAAGGAAACAGTTAAGTCAGACGTTAGGAAAAAAATCCCTAACAATAAGGAAAATTAGGCAATGGAAACACATAGCTGCAGAGATATGCAAGACGCTGCTATTAGGTATGATTCTACCAGACAGGTGATTATAAAAATGGCAATTTCTTACTCATTTGATCTGCTCCTGTTTATTTAGTCACATTTGCTGATTTTTAGTGACAACAGTTTGGTTTTTTTTACATCACATTGCTCAGTAGTGCCAATAAGCGAACAAATACGGCCAGGGGAAAATGAGCTGAATTCTACTGGGCCTCCAATGTAATCAACAGAATTGTTTACTAAGATCAGTTGAGCTGTATCTTTAGCGTCAATGAAGTATGAGGTTGAAGTTCTGATTTAAAGCTAGGTTTGGAAGGTTAGCACTTAGAAAATGCATCATTTTACTTGAAACATAAACTGAGCAGCTGTCTTCCTGCAGTCAGTTCTCTGGGTAGAAGCACCCTATAAAAAACAAAATTCCAAGAGGAAAACGAGCATAATTACGGCTGGAATCTGTCCCAAAGCTTGGATCTCGTCTTTGGGGTATTCAGAATTAGGTTTTTGGTTTCACTATCTTTACAGATCATTAAATATGTGAAGGGGCTAATGTGGTGGAAAATGCTTCATTGTACATTAGGTTCCTGCATCGTATGTTAAGCCTATGTCAGACGTGATATCAGAATGACGCCTCTGTATTAAAAGGACAATCCTGGGTATTTTAAATGTTGGCCAAGTGAGTTAAACTTCTGCTGATATTGGTTCACCATTTCTATATAATTCCCTCTGAGGGTTAGGGGGAAGAGGGGTCTGGAAAATAAATCAGAGTGAAGATTTCCTTTGTGGACTTAGTCCCTGGTTGATTTATCAGGGGCTGGGGGCGGGGGGGAGGGGGTTCCCTCCCAAATAAGTTGCAGGATCATTCTCCTCTCCTGCTGAAAAAATGTCATTCACTCCTGGGAGTATGGTAAGGCTTTCAGTGGCTGCTCTTCATCGCTTGGATGAACTACCAGGAGTGACCAGGAATAACGGTCACAAGCTGGCAGCGGGTAGGTTTAGGTTAGACATCAGGAGGCGCTACTTCATGGTCAGGGCGGCTAGGGTCTGGAACCAGCTTCCAAGCGAAGTGGTGCTGGCTCCTACCCTGGGGGTCTTCAAGAGGAGGCTAGATGAACACCTTGCTGGGGTTGTTTGACCCCAGTACTCTTTCCTGCCATGGCAGGGGGTCGGGCTAGATGATCTGCTCAGGTCCCTTCTGACCCTTGAAACTATGAAGCTATATGCTTCCCCATTTAACCAGCAGCAGGAAACTTCTTAGCTAGGTCACTGCTGCACCCAGACAGTGTGTCTTCATCTAACACTCGCTATGGAAGATATGCAGGGTACTGAAAAATTTTGGCTGACGACTTTGTCAGCTAATACTCCCTTCTTGTCTCCTGCCGCATTGGGAACATTGTGCAGCCCAGAAGGAGCTCTAGATTTCATGGGCAGGAGATGGGGGGGGGATGCTGCTTTTATTGGTCTCCCTCCCTCTCCCCTCTCTTTTTGGTTGCTGTAGTAACGCTTGTTTCATTTTGAAGGCGATGCTCATAGGAGACACCGTCTGATGAAACCTTCTTCTGGGAAATGTCCATTTCAAGTGGAAAACATAACCTATATAAACCTTTATACTAGATCTTCTGCAGCAAGGAACTGTGAGAGGCTTGCATCGTCTGTAGCAGGAAGCACGACGGGTGGTGGTGGTGAGGGGGAGCATCACCATAGTTTGTTCTTGTTTCATAGAGAAACGGAAGAAAGAATATTGTTGTACACACTAAAAAGAGACCTTTGAGTTGTGCGTGTCACTCGGTTCTTCTAGTTAACCGTTCTGGTGTGCTCATCAGTACATCGAATTAGCCCTAAGGCATTATTTGAATGTCCTCTTTATTTCCCATTCTATTTGTTTCTTACACTCTCTAAAATGGATTTCTTATTTTCTTAGAATTTTTTTGGCAAAGTTTTGCAACAGTTTAAAAGGGAGAGGCTGTTGAGGTTCCTCTCTCTTCCTATTTTGTACTAGATCCTATTATGTCCAGTCAATACTTGAGGCTTACTTATGAACCACAAGAAATCCATTACGTGCAGTATGCTGCAACCTTTAATGCTGTAGTATATCGTACATGTTTAGCTTAGTTTATTTTAAGATAAATCAATATCACCTGCTGGCTTTGGTACTTTTTCCCAGACGTTCACTAGAGTTACCCAGTTGCAGCTCAGATTTTAGCTTTAGGCAATTCCAGTGAAATCTGCTTATGTACACGTTAAGATGCGGCATGTATATTTATTTTAAGAGCCTGCCGGAGCAGAATGGCCAACAGAATAACACTTTAAGGACCAATTAAAAATGTTAACGACCTTTTTTGTGTCCTGTATTTTAAATCTTTCAAAATTTCTTCACATGCGTTTTAGGCCTTCGGGTTTTTTTTGCAGCTCGCTTGTTCATTAGCAGGCTGGCGCGTACCTCTTTCAGATCATTAACAAGCATGCTAAGTGTGTTCCCTATGAAAAGTGACTCTGTAAACATGGCATTGTGGGGCTCCATGCTTATTGTGTCTTGATGAGTCTGTATCGAACGTGCTTAGCTTACAAGTAAAAAGATCTCTGTCTGCCAGCACTGTCAACGCAGCCTGTGCTTTGCGAATCAAGCAGGGTTGCTTCCATCTCTGGCATTTTCACCAGTAATACAGGTTCTACATACAAAATGAGGCCCGCAGTGGCACCTGCGTCACCCCCGTTGTTTCCCGTGGACTTGCATAGTAGTAGCTGATTGGAGCTAAGCAAACAATTTTGGTAATGTACTCCAAGCAATGTACTTAACTGTTTTGACTCTGGGAAGATGCTAGGAGTAAACTTTTGTCAGTAATCAGATACGACTGGGTGCATATAGGGAACAGATCAGTTGAGAAAGAAGGTGCCATTTTACCTAGTCCCTTTCCTGAGCACAGCTCCACGTGAAATAAGACCTGACAGAGCACTGAACCTTCTGGTGCCTGAGCGGACAACTCGATATATCACTGTTTAATATTACCATTTTGTTTGCAGTTCTTCAGCCAGCTTTCTGTCCAGCTGGCCTACTTCCAAGCATTTTGAATTGCTTTTGGAAGATTGTGTAAGACATTGTGTCCAATAGTTTACTACTATAGAGATCTGGGGCCAGATCTCACTCTGTGAGCGGCTGTTTTTGCATACTGCACGTGCAAAGCAGCCCTGAAATGAATCCCCAGTGGAAGATTTGCCCTAATGTGGGGATGCTCCACAGCACAAAGGCACTTTAACAGCTCCCGTGGTACCTCTTTCTGGTGATTGGCATATGGGATTTGGCTGAGATGTCCCAGCAATCACAGTTTCCCCTTGAGTCTGTGGGCAGCCAGTATAAATATAAAATAACCTGGAGGCTTGCACTGTGGGTGAGGCTGGCACACAGTGGTCTCAGGACTGGAGGGGAGCTGCATAAGATGTTATGCACTTCTCAACTCTGCCTGGTGCTTTTCAGGGAGGTCTGTAACTCCTGCATTTACTACATCATTCAGTTTAGAAATCTATCCAAAAACAGCCACAAAAAAAAAAAAACATGGAAAAAATCACAGGGTCAGATTTGTTCTTTACAAGCTCATGCTGTTTGTGGGGAAGAGCAGGGTTGCCCAGTACACAGTGAACTGGGACTCGGGAGACCAGTTTTGCAGGAGGCAGACAACAGCTCCTGGTTTTGCTTGATGCTTTGCTGGCTAATGTTGGGCAAGTTATTTCCCTTCTTGTGGCTGAGTTTCCTGTTCTGTAAGTGGAGGTAAAAATACAAGCCTTCTCTGTCAAAACCGGAAATCTGAAGGGAAAAGGTGTCATGTAAAAGCTTGCTATTACTATTATCATCATCATCCCAATTCTACTTCCTATATTTTGGAGGATCCTGATCCTGCTCTTGAGCTCTTGCTTTATTCCCATTGATTTGACTGGGAGCAGGGTTGAAGTTCAGTGTTGTTGCATTTGATTTTAACCCATCTGAACTAAATTAACTGAAAGACAACTGCTAGGAATGCTCTTATCAGTCTTACTATAGACCAAGTAATGCTTCTAAAAATATAAAACCTAAATGTGCATATATAGGTACATATATATTAATGTATTAATCTAGTGTGTATGTATTAGCAAGAAGGTCTATGTTTGGATTTAAAAATGGTTTAATGTATGCACGAGCACATGTGTGTATGTGTATATATGTATGTGTATGTATATAGTTTCATAATATAACTATATCATAAGTGTGTGTGTGTGTGTGTGTACATGTGTGTGTGTGTGTATCCCCTTTAAAGCCAAAGGCCTTTTTGCTAATAAATACATAGTAGCAGCAAAAACTCTACTGTTCAACATATAACTGCATATTGGACAGCACATTTCCTTTATTACTAACAAAAAAAAATATCAGATCATTTTCAACACACACCTGAAAATTAAATAGCATCGCACCTCTATTTTCTGTGCCTTCTCCTTATTTGTAAAAGATTGAGTCAGAAAGATAGAAACATGCCTGCTGTGAATAATTTTAAAATGGACTAAGTATGCAGAACTCCTGCTTGGGGTGGTTACACAATGGCACACACGGGCTTAAAGAAGAATCACAGAATCGCAGAAGAGACAGAAAATGTTTGCGGTAATGGCATCAGCCAGGCTTCTGCACAATTTTTCCATAGGGTCTTTTTTCCCCCCTAATGCTTTGTATAGTCTAATTTTAAGTTACCCAATGGGGCTTCCGTGAGTTTCTAATATAGCTGAAATGCTCTCATCCCCTATTTAAATGTTTTTCTCTTCACAATTTTGTCCCACTGCTTTTAGCCCTGTTAGTCCAAAAACACACCCCCTTCTTCTTATTTACAGCCTTCAGATAAATAGAAACTTTACCTTCATCTAGGTGTTAATTTAGCAAGCTTTCTACTTGTCACGTCCCAAATTGTCTTACATAGTGTCAAGACGCATCCAATGCCCCACATCTTATTTTTATTTTTTTAACGTATCTGTTCAATTCATTTCTTATCTTGCTCTGTTCTCCCATCTATTTTCTCTCTCTCTTTCTCCTGCTGCAACAGGCATTTATGGGATATACAGACTGCAAGGCAGGGCAGTAATCCAATCAAATATTTCAACTCTATGCTGAAAAATAAGGAAAATGTCATTGCCTGTCATCACTGACCTTCGTCTAAATAACATACCAGAGTATTTTAAAAGCCCTGCAAGATGATTTAGACTTTCCCAGCCCACGGTTGAATCCCCCATTGTGACCCATGCAGCTGTTCAAAGGTAACCAGCTAGAATGCAGTAAACAACGGCTTTTGATGCACAAGAAAGCGGAGAACCTGGTTTATCTGTGTGTACCTGCTTTGGTCTGGATGGCTGCCAGTATCGCAAAAAAACCAATAAACAAACCCAGCAAACTTGCTCCAGTTTGTTTTCTGTTGTTGTTATGTTGCATCCCCGTGGTGAAAAGAAACTTTGGCTTTGTCAGGAGCTAGAACAGAACTGCAGAGAAAAGGAGATGAAATCTGAGGAAGGAGGCAAAAGCTGCCATGTTTCCCCAGTTGCATCTCAGAGCAAAACTGCACTCGGAAAATTATGTCAACTTTTCTTTTTTGCTCATCCTCTGTTAACAACCTCGCTCATAAGCAGTCATAATCCTTCATTCAGATAGGGGGAATCTGGAATTACTGAGAGACATGAGTGGCTCAGGTTACATACCAGAAGTGGATAATTTTTCTCTATGCTTTGCCAGAACTGAGCAGTGGATATTTCCCATTTGGCACCACTTTAATTAGCTGATCCCATTGTAACTACACAATTGCCTATTTATTAGTATTGCTTAAGCCCTGTTAATTTAACAGAAAAATCTACCTGTGATGGAACTGAGCCCTTTCCTGGGAGGAACAGCTCTAAAGTAAGCAAGTGTGAGGATGGGAATATAAAAGGCATAGACATGCCCACCGCATATGCTGGTTCATTCTTGTGTCATGCGGGCAGAAGTGAGACAAATCACACTTTCGCTGTTTTAGGGCACCTTACTCCCGGCTGTTAGAGCATTTTTGCGGGCTGTCCTGATTAGCCGCTACACACCTATGGCAACCAGAGTGGAAAATACCCTGGTTGCACCTCCTCCCTCCTTTGGCTCATACTTGATTCCTTGTGATGCACCCTGAATCACCTTCTGCTTCATCTTGTGATATTGCACGCATACCGTGTGATGGTCACACCTGCAGATCAAAACCCCAACACTTCTTATGTACTTGTATTCAGTAAAACCAGAATATTAGAGACACAGGAGGTTTTGAATTGTACTTGATACTGCCAGGGTGACTCTTCGCCTTCCTCTCTCTGTACTGTATGCTCCCTCGCTGGAGCACTGGAGAGGGAAAGCAGTAGCACAGATGGCAATGTATTTCTATCCTGAATATCCCAGCTATGACAGGTGGGTGGCATGTTTGTGGGTACTGCTTCTCAAGGCTGGGCCACAGAGCACTGAGTCAGATCTTGTGTGCCCAACTCAATGTACCTTTGGATTTTAATTCTCCACTTTTGAATATTAAAAAAACACAAGTTGTGGGAGACTCTTCCCACCTAGGGATTTGGATTTAAAATATTGTGTGCACCATTTTTACAACTGGCTCAACTCAGAAAGCAGCCTTTGCTTTGTTTTATTTTAGATTAAAGAGGTCAGACTTGGAGTACTTTCAGTCACCCATTTTCTATGCTGTGCTTAAATTAAAGCAGGTCAACTTGCTAAAAAATCATAGCTTGAAGGGCCATAGGAGAAAAAAAGAGAAAAGTAAATCAATGGCTTGAAACTAAGTTGCTTTTCAGATACTTCTACATGTTTTCTCGCTGCTTTTCCTCTAGTGCACGGTGCATGCACAATGGCTTTATTTTTATTATATCTTCTTTTATTGTAAATGATGTGCGTGAGATGGATTCAGAGAAACACTGATTCAACAACAATTAATAATCCTGGGGTGATGTGAATAAAAGGGTTCACAGCTACTTGCACAAGTAGTTTCTCTCACTTTGACAGAGCTATTCATGTAAGTAACCGCTCAACAGTGTGACTATGAAGTTCACAGCTTTGTCTGATGTTAGCAAAAACTTCTGAGTAATTGAATTGTTCGTTAATACATAAACTGCAACAAAAGTAAACAAATCTGGCATTTCCTTTGAAACACTAGGGATAGGCTAGTCTAAAATACATACCAGAGTTAGCCAGAAAAGCACATAAAAGTCTTTTTCAATTTTATATTCAGGGTATTTTTTTTTGTTTACCACTTCCTTTTAAAACAGTAGAATTGATTACTGCTACTCTTTAACCTCTTAAAAAAACAATCATTGTGTGCTAGACTCCAGTATACTTTAAAATATATCACCTATTTTTCTTATTAAAACATGAAAGTGTTTTTTTTTCCTTTTAAAAAGCCAGAGAAAAAGAAAAAATGATGTTGAAGGTGGAAACACTTTACAGCAATATCTCACTTTTTTCAATCATACAGCTTGCTTCCTTCAATATTTATTTCTGCACTCCTATAAAACTCCCAGCTATTTTTTTTATTTCTATGGTAGTGAGCCATTACAAACTTCTTTTCTATAGAAATACAAGGTTTCTTTTGTTGTCTTTTTAAGAATCAAAGACTTTTCCTTGCATCAAACTTCCTTGCATCTATAATTTGGAGGCTGGTTCTGTTTTCCTTTACTTACATGAATAATCCCATTGAAGTGAATGATTCTAAATTGTGTCCTGCATATGGGAAATCCATTGAGTTCAATAGATAAACTATATAGGGTGAGTTTTAAAGGGACACTCACCTACCCTGACAAGTGACATTGGCTAGGTATAGACATTACACTTAATGTGCATTAGGTGTGCAGAAAACAAGACCTTTGATACGGCCTCCCACGACATTCTTCCAAGCTAAGGAAATATGGGTTGGTTGCACGAACTGTAAGGAGGATCAGGGGTCTCCAAGAATAGCCATCAATGGTTGGATGTTTAGTTGGTAGCCAGTAGCAACTAGAGTGTATCAGGGGATCATCCCAGGGCTGGTTTTGTTTAATATCTTCATCAACTATGGGGAAGACATGATGGCTTGCACCCTCAGCAAATTTGCAGATGACACCGAGCTGTGGGGAGTAGTAGATATTCTGGAGGGGAGAGTTGGGATTCAGAGACAAATTGGAGGATTGGAGCAAAAGAAATCTCGCGAGGTTCATTGGGGACAAGTGCAAAGTCCTGTACTGAGGAGAGAATGATCCCATGCACCGGTACAGGCTGGGGACTGACTGGCTAAGCAGCAGCTCTGCAGAAAAGTGGAGGGGTTACAGTAAGCTGAATATGGGCCAACAGTGTGCCCTTGCTGTGAGGAAGGCTAATGGCATACTAGGCTGCATTAATAGAAGCATTGCCAGCAGATTGAGGGAAGTGATGCTTCCCCTCTATTTGGCACTGGTGAGGCCACATCTGGAGTAGCGTGTCCAATTTGGGCCCCCCATTACAGAAAGGATGTAGACGTATTGTCTACTCTGCCTGCGTCGGGCTAGTCCTGTTCTCCTCAGCTGTCACACACCTGACAGTCTCTGATCCTGGCCAGCTGTATAAGCCGCAGCCTGGCTAATAGGGGTGAATGGAAAGTGGGTTTCTGCCCCCTTAGTCACTCAGGCCCCACAGCTCAATGTAACCCAGGCGGGGGGCTCCTTTCCCCTCGCTGCAGCCAGCTGCAGCAGCAGCATGAGTTCCCCGTGCTGTTTTCTGCTGTGCCACAAACTCTAGTGGGAGGGTGGGAAAGGAGAGCCCCTTCTGGGCAGGACCCTGCCCCCCACTCAGTTTCCTATCTTAGTTCTTGTTAGGGGCCAGGCTAGGCCCCCCTGCAGCCGGGTGGATCTGTTTTCACACCCCCACCTCCCACCAGCATTTGCAGCAGTGCAGGGAACTTGTGCTGTTGCTTCTGGCTGCAGCTGGAGGAAAGGAGCCCCCCTGCCAAGTGGCCCCCTTCAGCTTGCTGGCTGGGCTCTCAGTGTGGGGGGCAGGCTTGGGACCCCCCAGGACAGTGGGGCTCTTTTCCCCCAGCTGCAGCTGTGATGGGAACTCTGGCAGCAACAAAGCGCCCCCCCCCCCTTCAGCTCAGGCCTGGCTCTGCCCCCACCAAGACCCAAGAAAGGAAGGTGGGGGCCCCTGCCCTGCCCCAGGGGATCTTTTTCCTGGCACAGTGAAAAGCAGCACAGGAAACTTGTGCTGCTGCTTTTGGCTGCAGCTGAGGTAAGGGAGCCCTTCCACACCATGGTGAGGGTCCCTGTACAGATTACTGGTTGGGGTCTTGGGCGGGGGGTGGCAGGCCAGGTTCATGTGTCAAGGAGGCTCCCTGTCCCCCTTCCTTCCCCCCCCCCCCCACTGTTAACAGTCACCAGTTGGCAGTGGGTTGGGGCCTGGGGGACTGGTGGGAGCAGCCTCGTGGGAGCAGCCCCCACCTGCTGGCCTTGGCCAGTGTAGGCAGGCACTGACCCCCCCCCCACTGAACAGCACACACACCGAACAGCACATGTCCCTTCAGCTGGGATGTGCTCTAACTTACAGCACTTTAAATAAAGCGCACTAGTTAGAACGCTTTCCATCAGGGGCTTTTTGAACATCTGTATTTAACCATTGTCACGGATCCTTTTGCTGGGAAACCATGTTATGTAAGAAAATTAAGAAATCAAAATCTCTGTTTTATACTGACTCCAAAGCATGCTGCTTTGATGAAAATGATCACATGAAAATATGATTTTGGGGTTTTTTTCTTCACACGCCAGGCAGGCAGATTGCACATTTCCATTATACTTAGGGATGAAAGTTTATGGCCAAAAATAGGGGATAGACTAGAATGAATAATAATAGTTTTGTTTACATTACTTTTAGGAATCGTTCCCAGTGAAACGCACACAAGTTGGAAATACCTACAGCTACCTCAAGCTGTTCATTTCAGCAGTGTCCTCAGGCAAACAAAGCTCCTTTAAGCTTGCCAGCTTTAACTTGTGAGCTTTCTTCTGTTTGGCCTCAAAGCTTTGCTTTTCATCATGAACCTGACTCCACTTATAAGGCTTGCCACGAAGGGGAAGTCTTCAGGGGAAAAAAAAAGAATGCCTACGTTTTCACCACCGAGTCTGAAGCAAAAATGCTAATTTCACAAGCTCCCGACCTGCTAAAACAAATGGTCCCAGGCGAAGGAATGAACTCCCTTGTACTACTGCACAATTTTCTTCTGAGAGTGACTCAGGAAGGAAAAGCGGTAAGTCGGAGGCCAAATGGATGGCACGTGTGACAGAGCATGTGAGCGGAGCAAAAGGAAGAAAAAGCAAGTAGGGAATATAATAGCTTCCCCTCTTTTGTCAGAAACCTCCTTTTTCAAAAAAGGTCTGAGGGAAGCAGGAAGAATGGGTTTGGATGAGCCGTAAGATTTTGAGGGTAGAAGACAATCCTGGTTTATCCCTGCCAAAGGTATGCAATTTAATAGGGAGGCTTCATTCCCCCTCCCCTGCTCCGTGTCAGTGACTCACGCTGGCTTGGAGGGTGCAGGCAGAATCAGCCCTGCAGTTGGGCAGATCAGTGCTGGGGGCAGCCAGAAGGGGTGACTTGAGGGCAGACACCAGGCCTGACGGGCAGCCAGAAGGGGTAACTCACGCCAGCCTGCCCTGGAGGGGGCCGTCCTTGCAGGTGTGGGCTGCGGGCTCCGTTCCTCTGCCTCCCCCCTCCCTGCCGGCCCACAGGGCTACCTCAGGTCTGTGACAGCCCGGGCTCAGCCAGAACAGATTGCACAGCTGGAGCTAGCCCACCTGCCCTGTGAGAGGCTTAGCAGGGGGCCCTAATGCATCCTGGGATGCTGGGGGGCTAGGACATAGCTTGAGTCAGGAGAGGCTCTGAGACAGACGTTCCAGAGACCGGCTTCACCTAAAGCAGTTAAGTCTGAGACTTCATCCGTCTAGGTTTATCTTAAATGGGGTTTGCCCATTTTGAACCTGGCTTGTGTGCCCTGAGTATCTGTTCTGCTCCAGATTTAAAGCAGATTTCTGACCGCTTATACTGGTTTGTGTAATATCTGTCCCTAGCCTTCGGAGTTTAAAGCGTTGGGACAACTTACACGGCAGACACAAACTACCCGAGAAGTGGGTGTCAGTATTACTCTTATATTTTGATGTTTGTCTTCTTTACCATGACAGGTCTTCCTCACAATAGGGGTTTGAGTCTTCTCTGCGGGGCTAGAATCCCAAATGTCCCGAGGTTAGGAAATACAGTAGTGTTTTACTGTGCTAATTAGGTCTCAAATAATCTGGAAGAGTCGGGATATCCAGGATTCCCAAGTTGTCGTGGCAAGTTTGGGGTATCCCCAGGCAGTAGGATGCATGGAACGGCAGACCTTTGAACGGCCTGGGGTTTGGTTTATGTGAGTGCTTGTTGCATAGTGCGATTGTTGTAATGCTGAGCACTGAGAGTGGGTTGGCAAAGCTTCTGAGCAGCTGTCCCGTCCTGCTAAGTGAGATTGCTTCCAGGTGTTATCTTCTTGTTTAAGTCAAAATACTACTGCAAGCTTGGGGGCAAAACTTAATACTCATTTCTCTTTCCTCCTCCCCTCACTCCTTTCATTTCCTAGCCTGGTTTTTGATCTTCTTTCATGTCACTAATCTTTCTTCATTTTCCTTTTCCACATCCATTCCTCAGACCCTTCTCTGAGGCAGTCCCCATTCTGTTCTTTCCTTTCCCGTCTCTTCGCTTGCCAGGGTCATATATGCATCCTAGATCATCTTGTCATACATCCTGGGATGCATGCTCTTTCTCATACTCTCTCTCTCTGTCTTTGTACTTCTCAGCTGAAGAGCTATCAGCTGGGAGGAAGCATCCGTCTATGTTCTGGCCAAGAGCAGGTGATAGACAGCAGAGAGACCCTGTTCTTCTCCCCCCAGCTAGCTGCTGAAGGAAGTGCAGTATATGCTGGTTAAAAACAGACAGCAGAGTTCAAAAAGTGTGGAGTGCAATATAAAAAGCTGGATACTATTTTCCACTGAATATAGGGACCTTTACTGCTGGTTGTAGGGGAAAAAATGAAAAAAAAAAAGTTTGTATAACAGGCCTGTCACTTCAAAAAAATACCAATTCCTGCTTATGAAAAATCACAGCAAGACCTCTGGAAACAATACTGATTAATGGGAACCGGCATATTTTAAAATAACTGTAATTAACTCTAATTAAACTCCCTCTACATTCACAAACTGAAAGACTGTTTTTAATATTCAAGAGATCAGGACAGACAAAATCCTTTTTTATCTTTGAGCATTCATATCTTTAGGTGGCTTTAGTTTGGTTCCCATGCCTATATGAATATGGATACGTGTGTATGTGTGTGCATGTGTGGGGTGTGTGTGTCCACACAAGTTCATGCACTTCCCTCTGCCTTCCCTCCCCTCCCCTCCCCACACACACACTCAGGCATAATAATTTTTTGAAGAAGCCTCCTAATGTTTGGTTTGCTCCAGGCAGCATAGAGCACTTACTGAAATACACATTTTATAAACAGGCATTGCTATATGGCCTCTCCTCCCCACCTGAAACAGTAATTTATCATAGTTTCTTTTGCCTTTGAAATGTGCAGCACGTGTGTGATCAGTCTGGAAGTCATGCCTACTAAACATTTCACTTTTGTGATGTGAATTGGAAGAAGGTCAAAAATGCATGACTGAGAGCTGTGCAAACCTATCGCTATCTCTGGAGCTGATGTAGAATTATACAAGAGCAAGAACTACATTAAGACCCGAGATAAAATTTTCAAAATCATCTTAGCGACTTAGGAATGGGGCTAATTGGTTAAAAGCCATTGAACACTACCACAAATCTAGCAGTTTTCTGAGTCCAGCCCTGGACCTTCCCCCCCCCCCCTTAGTTGAAACAGGCCTCTAAGTTTAAGTTTAAAATGCCTTTGTTTTTTATTAGATCTTGCCCTAGGCATCTTAAGGCCTGATTTAAGTGACTCTAGAGAAGTGGCAAGTTGAATCTACAATGTTGCCCAAGAGTTCTGAGTTCACTTTAAACCAGCCTTTAAAATAGTTAAGTATGTTGTCATTTAATGTAGTTTTGAACATGTGCAGAAGCCTCTGGAAATCCCTGAACTATAGACCTGCTGCCCTATAACGAGATCTTGGGCATCCACACTTGGGTCTATGCGAGTGGCGAGAAAAGCATGAGTGATTCTGAGTTGAAGGTGAGCAACAGTTGTTGAGTATCAGAAAAGTGTATCAAATGTGTCTGTAAGTGATTGGTTATGGTATGATTGACATTGATTGACAAGAAGTGTGCCTCAGATGTGCCTCAGATGATTGGTTAGTGGTAGTGGTCTGATTTGAGTTCTTAAATACCCACATTTGGCACTCTAAGCGTGTGCGCGTGTGGGGCGTTTGAGGAGTTTGGTTGTGTTTGCTTCATGATGGCCTGATCCGTCTTTGGAGCGTGTGTCTGTGGTGGTTGTTGGGTGTGTTGTTGTTTTAGGGTTGCCAGCTCTGAATTTATTCTGGGAGGTTTCTGGAACGCCAGTGTGCCCGTGACACACAACGTGAATATGCCCAGGTGCTTGTGTCTATCAGTTACACATTATGGTGCGCGGACTTTGTCAGGGAGGCAAATGCACATGACTTACATTTTAAAAACCTATTGGACTGCTGTATACATCAGATTCAACATTTAATGAATGCCCTATTGTTTATCTCCCGGGTGACTCGGAGCAGTCTCCTGGGGTTTTGTATCTAATTCCTGGAGACTACAGGGCAATCCTGGATAGGTGGGAACCCGAGTGATTTGTGAGTCTCTCTGTAGTATTGTGATATGGACTGTTGAGTGTGTTTCGATGCTTGCTTTTGTGTAGCTAGTGCGATTTTGTGTGATCTGTACTTTGTCACTGGAGCTGTGGTGAGTGGAGAGTGTGCTCCCCTCGTGGAGGAGGAGGAGCTGCCTCATAAGAAGATCCAGCCTTTTTATTTTGTATTTCTGATTTCCTGGGTGGCTGCCCACTGGACCTGCTCGCTTGGAGTTTGCTCTTGGTTTGCTGAACTGTTCTGCTGTTCACCTCTTCATTTGTTAAAGTCTTGTCCAACCATCTGCACTAACTGTGTTCGGTCATGTATTTTGGGTATTGCTTTTATGAGTTCACCTTGCTGTTGCTGTTCTTTCCCCTTTTTTTATTTTACTCTCCATTCAATAAATTCCCCTTGTTTTATGCCTTAATTTCTGTTTCCCTTGAATGTGTTCCAACTAGCAGCCACCCAGGGGTGGGAAGGGATGCTACCATCTCTGGTCAGCCTGGTATTAACTATGACTCTTGTGCCACCAGAATACAAGTTTATTTGTAAGCCACGGAGACGAAGCCAAGCTCCCAAAAATTTGTTCTGCTACAACAAAACCTCCTAAATCCCACTAATTTTCAAAATTCTCTTGGTTCGGGCATTTGATACCTCGGATACCTCACATCTGGAGTTCTCTCTCCTTCACTGTTCACTGGATTCACAGCTGGTGATCTTCGAACTATGATAAAGACATTTTATTAGATTTGGCCTTGGTGAATTCCTCACTCCTGTCTCCTTTGAGGTAATGCTCTAAATCTCTGTAAGCAAACAGCTGGTATGACATGAAGCCCTATACAAATCAATAAAACAAATAGCTGTTTAGGATTAAACTCTGCTATAAGCATGATGCTTTCATAATGTTTGAAATTTTCAGTAGATAAAAACATTTGACTTGGCAGAAACCTCGTACATTTTCATGCATGGTATGCCTTTTTCTGGACCTGTGGAAACCATGGGAGCAGGACTGGGTCATGTTTTGAAGCCAGTCCAAAAGGAAATACCATTGGTCACTAAGCAGGCACAGAGTTTGTTGGAAATTTTGAAATCTGGGGGGAAGGGGGGGGAACCAGGCAAGTCAGTCAGTCATTCTGCATTCCCAACCTGCATGGCTTTTCCTTGTTCGGTGAGCTAGATAATCCTGCTTGGTGCATCAGGCACGAATGATGATTACCGCACATCCGAGTTTTCCACGATAAAAAAAACAAACTTCTCTGATTAAAAAAAACATAAAAATCTTCATTTTTCCAAAGCAAGCCTCCCCCCACCACACACACACAATGCTGATTGGCTCAGAAGCCTCAGCGGCGGCCCTTCCCCTCAAAGATAATTGGCCAAGAGGCCTGTCATTCATGCGGCCCCACCTCTCACTGCTGATTGGCAGGCAGGGGCTGGGCAACAGGCAGCTCTCTTGGCAATTCAGTAACAGTGGGAGAAGGGAGACAGCCACTGTCTTGGCTGTTTCCCTTTGTGCTGGTGGCTTTTTCCCCTGAGTGGGCTGCCACAGAGCCTGAAGCCAGCATTTTATTTTCAGAGGGGGGTTGGGTTTTCTTGACAATTCTAAAGATGCTCTGTAAAAACACAAATTCCATGTTTTTCCATGGAAAATGGATTTCTAGGATCCCTGACGATGACCTTTAGTTTTTCTTAGTAATTGTGCAATGGATCTAGCCTACGAAAATGGTGATATTCTGGCAAAATGATATTTTATGCTTATGGAAAGAGTATCTGACACACCAGATCTTGTTTCCAAATTAGTTCAGTTATCAGTTCATTTAATCGTTTTGTTTTTAGAAGACATGTTTTAGAATGGTTATTTTTAATATCAAGAACGATACAATGCTTATTTAATCCTAAAATGTTCTCAACTGCATTCCAAGTTATTTCTCTGATAGCCGTCTTGTTACTACTCTTGTAGCAGAATAAGCTTAGGTCACGGGACACGAAACTATTTTAAGACCTAGGCAGGACAAGTGGAAAACTACAATATAATGTAGAGTTAGTCAGAATAACCCTTGCAGCAACACAACTTGGATCATGGTTGTCTCCCTGTATTCCCTGTGTCAAGTTAGGTTGCTTTGGGTTAACAACAGGGTTAACTGTGGAGTTTTAGGAATTTGTTACACAAGGACTTATATGCGATGGTTTGGATAGGGATGATCCTGCCTCATGCAGGGTGTTGGACTAAATGACATCTGAAGGTCTCTGTTTCCCTGATTTTTCTATGATCTGTCCTTCTAGGAAAAGAGCATGTGCATTTCTAAGATTTTCTATGGATTATTTTCTCCATGGTTCTGTAACACATCATACTACTTATGGTCTGCTAACAATCAAATTTGCGGTGGTTGTAACACTCTAAAACGATATAAGGAGGCAAAAGACGTATTAACAATACAGCAGCTATTGACTTTCATAACAACAAGGAGGTTCTGAAATACGTTTTACCACCTCGTTTTTCTACTCAATTTGCAGGATACTAGTAGCAATAGACTGTGTTTTTTGTTTAAGTATGAAGTACAGATCTGGCTTGAGAAAAGCTCTTGGCTAGGTCAAATATGTCTAGCTTTTTGGTTCTGACAAAAGTAATTCAGAATATGAATCCAGACTTTAATCAGGATTCATACCATCCAAATTTCCAGGAATTTTGGATCTAGGTCTGATTAAAGTCTGGATTCATATTCTGAATCAGAATTATTTTTTACAGGAAATTCAACTTTGATAAATAAACAAAGGGAATGGGTACACAAGCGGGTTACTGTGAGGTAAATGGTAAGGAGTTTATGGTACTTCATTCTATTCTGTATCTGTGCTTTTATCTGTAGAAAGCAGGGCAGGGTGGCAGATGAGACTAACAGATTCAGAGAGGCATAAACTTTTACTCCACTTTTATGCTGTAGTAGTTTATCCCTCTATGACAGATAGTAAGGTGTGATGTATTAGCTTTTAGTTATCATGGGGTAAAAGCATGGGCACGAGGTAAAAATATGGTGGCTGGGAGGGTGATGTAGGATGTGCACTACTAATGAATAGTAACTGAGATGAAGTGGTTGTGCTGTGAGAAGAGGTGAAACCAGTGTTGTTAATAATAAAAAAAACCCCAAACCCTTCAGGTCCTTGCTCTGCACTTCTGTTCTCTTTACCTGAAGACATCTCCAGTTCCCTCTTGTGTGCGAGACAAGGCGCTTTGGTATTTGGATTAATGAAACCCACTGGTGAAACAGGAGTATGTAAAACATAGAGGGGCATAACAAATGCCAAACATGTTGGTTTTCTTCAAATATACTCAGCACATGGAAGAAACTAACATATTTTTAAATATATCTTGGCAGATGTGCGTGCATATGCTGCCACTTAGAATAAATTAGTTAACTTACTTAAAAGAACTTGCTATTTATAATGAATTCTTGTGCGTGGCATGTATACAATCAATATACAGTGCATGTCTTACAGTAGTGGGCAACAGTTATTTCCAGCTCAATTTTAATATTCATTTATTGGGTCAAATTCAGTAGCGATGAATGTGGTTCATTTAAAGGACAGCAAGCGAAAATGTAGACGTGTGCAATGAAAAGAAAGACAAAGGAAAACTGAGGAAAGGCGCACCATATGACAACTTTAAAAAAAATTCTGTTTCATCAACATTATGAACAGCAACCCCTTTTTTTCTTAGCTTTAAATACAATTTAAGTTTCAGACTCACATTGGGTTTCCAAGTGAAAGCATAGACTGAGTGGGAAGGTGGCTATGACTGTGAAGTCGGATTGAATAAGCATTTACATATATGCTTAATTATAAGCATATAATTCCATTGACTTCAGTGAGGCTAGTCACATAAGTGCTGGCATGATTGGAGACACTAATTATTAAAGTATACAGTTTGCATGAAGCCCAATCATGGCGTCAGTTCTCGGGCAAAATGCCAAGTGATATAATTGAAAATGAGAGATTTGCCTGAATAAAGAAGTTTTAGGGAAATGGGATCAGAGAGTCCAGAGCTGTATCTATTGTGCACCCATAACTCCCAGCTGGAATTCAATAGGCCTGTAATTCATGTGAGATCAGAACCAGTGGAATGCATTGGAGCACGACAGGGGTCTACATTTTAAAGTTAAATTCAAGCCCTGGTTCTCCTCTTCTTGAAGTCAAAGGCAAAATACCAACTGAGATGCACAGATTATATGGAAGGCTTAGGCAATATGTTCACCAGTGAAAAGATTTAAGATCTATACTGGGGAAAAAAAAATCTTTAAAACTATCAGGGTAGTTTATGGGTATAGTTGAAAGGTAAAGATGGTAATGGGATGAATAAACACAGAGAATATGAAGCAAAATGTTTTGAGAAAGTTTACAAATCATTGGTTGGACCCACACACACATTGTCCCAATAAAATACTGTACGTTCCAACTCTACACCAGTTATTTGAATTTTCTAAACCAAGTTCTACATTCTTTGTGTACATCTCATGTTTTCCCAGTTGAACTCTTGGATAGATCACACAAAGGGTTATGAATCAGTCTTTGAATTAATCGCCCTGTGTCTCTTAGTTTTGGTGCATGATTTTAGCTCCAGAGCCCCTGGGTTCAGTTCCTGGGACCTAGTTACGGGGTTGCATTACACATTAGATACATCATGACCATATGGACCCACTGATGCAAAAGTGAAGAGGGGAATACAAGGAACCTCTTAACCCACTATTAAGCAGATACAGCTTCCGGGAAGGCTCCCATTTCCTACCTGTTTGAGTGGGAGTGTTTGCTGCTTCAAAATGAAAGATCAGATGTTTACTTGGTGGCCAGGCATTGATATCTAGCAAGCTGAGTTTGAAACTATTAGTTGAATCTTAATTATTCAGTCAGTGTGAGATTTATAATGCCCTTCACTATTTGTTCCCTTGCCTCTAAACTCTTGGGCTTGTGTAGGGTGATAGGTTTTGCTGTCAGAATAAATCTGGCAAACATCCTTCTTTAAGGTTTGAGAGAGAGCCTGCTGGGGACCTGAGACATGAGTACATGCTTGTGCGGTTTTCCTGATAGAGGGACGACAGACTTTCTGCCTTCTTTCTTCCTTCCCCCATCCTCACCCCATATGAACTTTTGCTTGGTTATAAAGGCGACATATTTCCTACCCCGAGTGGGATCTAGCAGGAATTGTCACTCTCAGGACTCTTACCTCGTCTGCTCTGCATTTCCTTTTCCCTTCTGTAACCAGTGGTTTCAATAATCCTGCCTGGCCCCATATCGTTAATTAAATTTCCAAGTCAATCTGTCCTTCTGGGATTTTGTTTACATCTCCTGTAAACAAAGAATGAGTAATCCACACTTTACATCTTTAATTGCTTATATGATACAATCAAATTATTATGGCCAAAGGGACCAATTTTAGATATTCTCTGGTTCCCAGAATACCTTTTTTACAAAACCTCTG
The DNA here is from genome assembly GCF_052110815.1 of Crocodylus siamensis. NCBI lineage: Eukaryota > Metazoa > Chordata > Crocodylia > Crocodylidae > Crocodylus > Crocodylus siamensis. The sequence continues at coordinate 11,629,176 of NC_143403.1, read as the reverse complement.
AAGTCTTTTGAATTGCAAGATATTTCTTTATTTAGGTCAATTGATTATTGACATTGAATATTCCCATTTCTCAGACAGTGAACTGAAATAAGTACTGCCTGATGAGAACAAAGGCAGCTATTACATTGGATGATTGCACTTGCAGACCTAATTACCCCCACTGGGACTCAATGCAAACCTAATATGGCTCAGATTTTGTAGGCTAGATCTTACTTTCAACTTTCTTCAATAGATTGCCATTTCCTGACAAGTCTAGTTTTATGGGTGATTAGCTCTCAGCAAAACCATTGGAGATTCCCCGCCCCCCCGCCATACAGTTGTCATATTTTCTGCCTTTGAAATAGAACAGCCCTTCTACCTCAGCATTATGTTTTCCCTAGTTTTATTCAGGAAAAATAGACATGAGGGTTACAGTTTTAGAATTATGCTTAAAACTGCTATGTTGTTGCAACAACTACACTCAAATCTGAACTATGAGCAAATGATAGATGCTCTTGGTGCCTATATTCATCTTTCATCTTTGTTTCCTGCTTTATTTACAAAGTAAAATACAAATCGTAAGCCAGTGCTAACCACATGAAATATTCACTGGACTTAGCTTTGCTATTTTAACAAACTTTTACTACTGCTTTATGCTTTTGATATAGAAAAAGGAAGGACCAGTTTAGGATCAGAGTAAATTGTTTGCCTACAAGAGATAATAATGCCTCTTTGCTTACATATTTTAGTTTGTGAAGTTACTTTTAAAACAAGGGCTTATTTTAAACCAGTAGACTGAAATCAGTGAAGACTTAACACAACATGCCCATTTAAATGTTGATCAGAAAGTGCTTCATAAAATTATGCATCAGAGCACATATTTTACAAGAAAAACGCTTCTTAACTTACCTTTCATAGGCTGACTAACATGACTAACTACTTCTGGGGACATGCAGAAGTTACACTTTGATTGACTTAATTAAGGTTAGGGAACAGATGTTCAGGGAACTTAGATCAGGCAAAACATGGCCAGTCTGGCCTTAGTTCACTTGAGGAGATGAATTACATTATATTGGGAACAGGTTAGCCCAATCTAATAAATGTCTATACGTGCCTGGAGCATAGCTCTAGGCCTGGGAAAGCTCAATTGCTCAGCCTAGCCACAGGGCTGTGTTATTCCTAACTTCCCACCCTGAGTGGGCTATTTTAGACCCTTGATTTTGCCCCTTTCCTCCAGATGGACATCCCCCGCTCCACAGTTCCACCAACCCCCCGACATACCAGCCCCCAAATCTTGTCAAACCTCCCACAGACCTGCTAACCTCCCCCCACCCTCCCCCAAATCCCATCTACCCTTCACTGCACCCTGATTAATTTAGATTGGTTTTGGGTGTGGCTCCTGGTACTGGTGAAAGTACATGCAAGCCAGACTCAGTCTATAGATCTTTAACTAAGCTCCGTGGTCATAAATCAGATGCCACAGATATGTGCATGTACTCTCTCTGCTGACATGAGGACAGCAGTGAACTTCAAAATGTCAAGTATCTGTCTACAGGAGAAAGAAGATCATCAGAGTGTGAGAGGAGGGCAGGGAATTAACTATATAGGCTATTTTATTTGCTGGATTTAGGGCCAGCTTGGTGAACTGAGATGGAGGGAGCAAGGTACGCTCCCAAGGATTTTGGGGCCATTCACCAGCTTTTTTCCTCCCCAGAATTGGGCGTACTTGTTGGTAGACTACACTCTGGGGATCTCTTGACCAGTCCAGCTACTCCAGCATGATGTGGATGTATTATTAAACATCCACATCATGAAGGTCAACCACATATTAAATTATCCAGAGCAAGGGGAAGTATGAGAAGAGATTTCATTTAAGCGATTCCATGTGCCTCCAAATTCTAAAATCAGGATAGCATAATTTATACGTCAGATTTTTTTGAAAGCAGGCCTAAAATCACAATTGAACTTGAAATGTCTCCATCGCTTAAAATGCAGTTTTTAACACAAAATGTTACTACACACATCCATCTTTTAAGATGGGATGCCATTTTCCTGATCCCAATTCACTGAAAAGTAACAACTTTGAAAAACACCCCAAACATACGAGTCTATTGTCATTTCTTCAGAACAACTGGACAGAAGTGACAATGTATTAGACATTAAGATGAATGCACTAAACCTTAGAAATAAACAGCTGAAAATATCAAATGCCTTCCCTGGTATAAAGTTGCTGCTGTTTTGTTATGGTGACTTGAACTGTAGTGCAGCTCAGCCCATGATACAAATGAATAGTACAGTAATCCTGAGTGTTATAAACACATTATTTGGACAAAATATTGGCAACACAAATGAAAAATGCATGCCCTTCAGGAGTGCTGTTTGCTGGCCAATAGACCTACCTAAGGAATCGAGAAGATGTCACGTGACCTGTTACTTTGACTTATGTATCTATATTAGGCTTGTCAATTGAAGTCCTTGTTGATTTTTCACGTTTTTCTTCTCATTGCTTTTAAAGCCAACAGTAAACAACAAATGCTAAGGAAGAAAAATAGCTGCTACAATTTCACTCACTATAATCATCATCATTGCTCACTTTAAAGATCCATAAGAATTAAATTGTTGCTATTTTTTCACACTTAATACGCATCTGCGAAAACCCCTTCGAGGGATCAGTGAAAAGAAATTATTCAATGTGGTTTCCAACAAAATGTGTGTTGTTGACATAAGAAATAAAAGATCTCTCTCTTCATGTAGTGGAGATACTTTTATTTCAGCATTATTTTACACACATTCACACACCGATATTTAGAATCACATTGGGCTGAACAGTTTTGATTTTAATCCCTGACAATTCTATTAAGGGTCGGCAAAGTGAAGTGAGCAAAATAAAAAGCTCTGTGTGGAGTCCTGTCAAGAAAACTCAGTACAGTTTTAGTACTTTGTTGTATTTTATGCACCGATGCTAATAACTGGCAGAAAAGGAAAAAAAATGCTTGTACATGTAGATTACGATAATTTTTTTTTTTTTAATTTTAATAAGTAATTGACTATAACAAGGGTCAGCAACATATAGTCCACAGGCCACTGAGCCATGGGATTTGCTCAGTGGAACTAGAGGGGTTTGCTTATGTCCCAGCTGCCACTGCTTCTCCCAGTGCCCCCCACTCCCTGGCTGCATGCAGGCTCATCTTCCAGCTGGTGAGGGCTGTGCCAGGCCCAGGGAGCTGCAACTGTACCCATGCTTCCTCTGCTTCTCTCTTTCTCCCCCCTCCCCATCCTCTCTGCCTCCCACAGCTTTACTGTAGGTAGCCCTGGTGCATCTCCCCATGGGATGGAAGCTGCATCCTATGGTACAAGCAAGGGGGACAGGGTGCCTGGAGAACTGGCAATAGCAAGGGTGCAGCTGGAAGCTGCTTGAGCCCAAAATGGCTCCTTGGCCAGTCAGCAAGGAGCTGTGTCAAGGCTGAGCAGCTTCCAGCTGTGCTTACACCTACTAGCCCTACACAGCCTCCCATCATCCCCTGAACTACTGCTTCTCTCCACCCTCCTCTCCCCTCACAGCTTCTTGCTGCCCAACCCTGTCTCATTCTAGGCGGAGGAGCTGTGACATGGCAGTGCAGCTTCTCTGCCCATGCTGCAGCTGGGAGGTGGGGGAGAGGGGGCAGTGGAGACTAGCATTGGCAGCATGGACTGCATACATGCAATCAAATCACTCAGGACTACTGGAAGTATGGGCTGGATGAACGGACTGTAAGGTGGATAGAAAACTGACTCAAGCATCGGGCTTAGAGAGTAGTAGTCAATGGCTCAATGTCTAGTTGGCAGCCGGTATCAAGTGGAATGCTCCAGGGGTTGATTCTGGGGCCGGTTTTGCTCAATGTCTTCATCAATGATGTGGAAGATGGAATGGAGTGCATGCTCAGCAAGTCTGCGGATGACACCAAACTGGGGGGGAGTAGTTGATACACTGGACGGTAGAGCTAGGATTCAGGGTGACCTAGACAAATTGGAGGATTGGGCCAAAAGGAATCTCATGGGGTTCAATAAGGACAAATCCCAAGTCCTGCACTTGGGATGGACAATCCCTTGCACCAGTACAGGCTAGGGGCTGACTGGCTGGGCAGCTGCTCTGAAGAAAAGGACCTGGGGTTTAGAGTGGACAATAAGCTGAATATTAGCCAGTAGTGTGCCCTTGTTGCCAAGAAGGCTAATGACACGCTAGGCTGCATTGGTAGGTGTGTTGCCAATAGGTCAAGGGATGTGATTATTCCCCTCTATTCAGCACTGGTGAGGCCACATCTGGAGCCCTGTGCTCAGTGTTGGGCCCCCCACTATAGAAAGGATGTGGAGATATCAGAGAGAGTACAGCGGAGAACAGCAAAAATGGTGAAGGGGCTGGGGGACATGACTTATGAGGAAAGACTGAGGGAACTGGGCTTATTTAGCCTAGAGAAGACAGAGGGGATTTAATAGCAGCCTTAAAGTACCTGAAAGGGGGTTCCAAAGAGGATGGAGCTTGATGGTTCTCAGTGGTGGCAGATGACAGAACAAGGAGCAATGGTCTCAAGCTGCAGCAGTGGAGGTTTAGGTTAGATATGAGGAAGAATTTTCTCACTAGGGGGGTAGTAAAACACTTGAACAGGTTACCCAGAGAGGCGGTGGAAAGTCCATTCTTGGAGATTTTCAAGACCTGGCTTGACAAAGCTTCAGCTGGGATGATCTAATTGGGGATGGTTCTGCTTTGAGCAAGGGGCTGAATTAGATGTGACTTCCTGAGGTCCCTGCCAACCCTAACTTTCTATGATTCTACTCTCTCAGGTGTGTTTTTGATAGAAAAAAACTAACCTGTACAAAAGCTCAAACAAAGAAGCAAAGAGCCTACAATGTGGGCAGCTAGGGTACCCTAGAGCAAGCAGCCCAGCAGGGAGCTTTGCAGGCATTTTTAAAAAAAAACTGAATGTAGGCAAGAGTCATCAGGGTCAGAGAAGGTGGAGGTTGGGATCTGTGCTGTGCACAGAAGAGCCCTCCAGCTTTCCTTCTCTCTTGCTGTGTTTGTGCCCAGCTAAAGCTCGGAAACTTGTGCTTCCCTTCACCCAGGTGCTACAATGTGCTTCAGGGAGGGAACAAGCCAGGAGCACAACATACTATTAATTGCTTCAGTGCTGGGCTTTTCCAGCATGAAGCATTGGGGGGGAGGGGGGGGAGGAATGTTCCCTGCATGGCTGGGAGTCATGGACATTGTCCCTCCCTCTGTGGGAGGGAAAAGAGGAGAACCAGCAGAGCACACTGGGATTTTGGAGGTCTCTTGTGTTTGCTGCTTGTACAGATGTTCTGCCTCCTGAGAGGTATTCTCTGGGGAGGCACTTCTCTCAAGTTGTTCCCAAGTTATTTTTCTCCCCAAGTGGCCACTTGTTCTCTGAAAGAAAAAATAGGCACTTCTGTGCGCTTGTAGTTTCTCCAGAGAGAGATGGGACTCTCCCTGGAGAAACGGAATGTCTGTTCAAGCCACATGTGGACACAGTTTGCAGCTCCCCATCCCCTCACTGACTGGAAGTTGAGCTCACATGCAGTCGCAGAGGGGAAGCTGTGACAAGAGGCTGCAACTTCTATCTGTCTAACCTTGGCTGAAGTGCAGGGAACCCTTTCTCTCTGCCCCCATTGTTGGCGTGCCACCAAATCCCTGGAATCGGGTTAAACTGAAATCAGGTTTTCCTGGTCCACAGCTTACTAGAGATTGCTGACCACTGCTTTGTACACTTAGGGGACAAAGGTGGTGGAAACAGAATGTAGTACAATGCTTTTGGTGTTTAGTGGGCCTGTGCAAAAGGGCTAGTATTCACTTCGGATTAAGATTCAGCTGATTAGGGGGACAGGGCTTCAATTCGGTGATTCAAATCACTGTCCTGAACTGATTCAGCCGAATCTGTTTCAGAGATTTGGCTACTGCTGAATCAACCAAATCTCTGAATCACGCAGGCCTCATCCCCCGCCTACTCTTAATGGCTGCCCTGCCTACCCCAGCTCCCAGCTCTTTGAAAAAAAAAAAAGCCCCCAATCACCAGCTGCAGCTTGGCGGAGGCAATCCCCGCTGCCCCTCACTGCCCCATGCCACATGGGGGGGGGGGGCTTTGCCACAAGCCCCCCAACCCCACCCACTCTCCCAGCCCCCCCAAGGCTGCCCTGCCCAGGCCAACTCCCAGCCCTTTAAAAAAAAAACAAACAAAAATGTCAGCACACATTGGCTCCTGCCTGGTGGAGGGGGGGGTGATTCCCACTGCTCTGCGCTGTGTGGGGAGCTTTGCATGAGGTCACTACAGCAGCCGATAGTTTGGTGGGGGAGGTTCTTAAAGGGTTGGGAGCTGGGGCAAGTGGATGGGGCATCCATGGGGGGGCTGGGGGAGTGGGTGGGGGTTGGAGGTGTTCAGGGGGCCTAGGGGAGCAGGCAGGGGATGGGGCCTGGCAGGAGTCCCCCCATGGTCCCCTGCATGCTCCTCCAGTCTCCCTTCCCCCGCCCCCTACAGGGACTGCCCGAATCACTGAAAATCTCTGAATCTTTTCTGAATGAATTCGGAGAACTTGAAACTTTTAACTAGTCCCCTGATTCAATTCAGATTCAGAGATTCAGATTCAGCCACTGAATCAGGCTGAATCTCCTGAATTGCAACAGCACTGAAGCTTCACACAGCCGTGGTGTTTGACTTTGGCGTTTTGGTTTTAAGATAAAGCTAATAAATGGAAGGAAATGAAAAAAAAAAAAGTAATAATGTATGCTTAATACTTATCTGGACACAGGCACTTTACTTAGAGATTGCATGTGCATAACCACCTTAATTATGATCATTCTCTACATGGCCTGAGTATCTGTTAGTAGCTGTAGTTAACACTACCAATTATTGCACCAGTTGAGGGAAGGTGGGTTGGCAAAAGGTTGTACAGATGGATTTTTAAAAGGGTATTGGATGGTTACACCATAGGAGGTGTCTGACCACAATTTCATGGTGGCAAAGTTTCTAGGAAGCTAAGAAGTATGTCTAGCTCCCATCTACCTTTGGCATCCATCAATATCAAGGAATTGCCTGAGAAATCTCATCCTTGTGTAAGATGCTCTGGTGACAACACACCCACTTTTACCTGCCTAAAAAGCCTTGCGTCATAGCCTACAGGTTAGATGCTGCAGATCTTTTTCCAGCCAAGTCATGCCCTTCTCTTTCTTGTTCTCAGTGACTTGAAAAGCTGTGGGAACCAGCCCTTTGGTGCCCAAGCTCAGACAACTCTTTCCAGTATTCACATTGCTGTGAGGTGACTGTAGTTCAAGGAAATGGATTGACACTTAATACAGGACCTTTTGCACATCACAGACACCCTTTCTGACATTGTCTTTTTGTACCTAGTAGTTTTCTTGCTGATGTTTTATTTATTTAGTTTGAGCACACAGGTGATTCCCACACTTTTTCCCCCCACAGTCTCTCTGTGTCCCCTAACTGACTCTTTGCAAGCATCCCCGCACCCCCTAGTCACTCCATACACTTTCGTCCCCTTGAAGGGGAGCCAAACCCATTGAGTGCGAAGCCATTTATTCCAACAGATAACGGTTCTTCTCTAAACATTTGTGCAAGCAGTAAACCATTGCTAATGGAAAAAGCAGGCTAACTAAAAGGAAAAAGAAAACCACAGCCCCAAACTTCTGAATTTTTAGAAAGACATTTGAAACGTTTTTCTAAATATTCTCACTTTTACTGCAGTGTCAGCCTACACAGTGAAGGCCCCAGTCCTATAATGAGGTCAGCATTGCTGGTAGCCTGTACCTTCCTTGTGGTTTCATTAACTTATCTGGAGCTCAGAATGAATTCAAGAACCCTACTGTGTGAGGTCAGTGATCAGTCAGTTCTTAACTGTCCAGGTAAGTCATACATCCTGACTTCATTTGCTATTCAGGTAGCAAAAAATATTTTAAATGATAAATATGGCAGTTAGTCTTTCCAAAATGTCATGACTATAAACACAGTATTGGTTAAATTGCTGGGCAAATTGGGACTGGCAGTGGCATTGGTGAATGGTGAGAAATCTTAAATTCATGGCATGTTCAGGTCTGGACTTGTCAATAATAAATGGGAAAGGCTTTTCCAGCAGTCCTGCCACAACTGGGTACAATTCTCCTATGGATGGTTTGTCTTTGATTGCTCTGATAATGAATGTGGAAGAACCCCTGAAGTGCCTGAATTGTGAGGATAACTCTCACTTCATGCGTTGACCACTCACCATGTGTCGGTTCTTTCCAGTCTAGCGAAGCCACGTCAGTGTGCTACATGTACAGATCTGAAAATATCCAAAACCAAATGTGTTACACAAGTGTTGACATGCTTGCTGAGTAGCTTGCCATTTGCTCCCTGTGTACCAGCTTTATTATATCTCATAATGGGACGAACATATTGTGCTGTGAAGGGTGGGGAACTGGCTGTTAATGCTGTCAGGGATGGAGAATTTGCTTAACTGCCCTTCTTTTACATTGCTTTAATTTGCTTGCTTGTGATTTTTTTAGGCAAGTGCTAGAATGTGCATGCTGGTTTCTGAAAATAATATAAGTAACAATCTCTATCACTTGGTACAGCCTTGGAAATTGGGAACTATATAAATCAGGCTTGTTCTGAGCTGGTTCAAAACTGATGGTGAGAATCAGAAGGAACTTCTATCCTGGAAAATAGGATTTGTTTTTGTTTTAATTATTTCAGTAAAGCAAATTATTCCTGTATGCATAGCTAGTCCTTTCATAAAGAGCTAGATTCTAGACACCATATTACCTATTATATTTCTTTCTCCCAGTAGTATCTGAAAACCTATCAAACATAATTATGGACTGGCCTGTAGGATGGATAGCTACTATTGGGCTCAGCCTGTATTGTGGTGGTGATCATTGTTGGCTCTAAAGTTTAATATTTATTCAGAAATATCTTTTTAAATGTAAGAAGTACCTATTCTAGTTTTACCTTTAGTATGTTGATTGTACTGATAACAGTGTCTTTCTTGTTGACTTTATCTCCTAGAACAGAAGCATCAGTTTTATGCTTGTTCTAAAATTCCAGATCTCTTGAGTTTAGAAACTTTCATTGGTCATCTCAGCAAAAAGCAGGTAATGTAGCTTTTTTGGCTGAGCCAGTAATACTACTGTGGTTTTCATTTAATGCCCATTGAAATGGAGAGACCACCCCCGCCTTTAGATATATGTGGGCTCTAGATCAGGCACTATATAGCTTGCTCCTAGAATTGGAGCTGTAGAGATGGGGAAACAAATTGACAGTAAATAAAACAGTTATCAGAAAGTTGGCTTAACTGCAGCAAAGTAGTTGATTTAAATGTTGAATAAAAGCACAGGTTGAGTTTCATGGTTTCCAAACCAGTGTTTAACTCTTGTGTTCCTTAAGACTCTAAGAACAATATTTTGTCATCTGCTCACTTGTACATCCTACGATGATACTATACATCTACTTTTACATCTTAAAAGCAGCATGCAGAATCTTATCTGAACCCTTCCATTCTTAGGTAAGAGTTAATGGGAGACTGTACCAGGTAACCTGCAGCTCCTGTTACCTTAAGAGGAAAAACAGCAGTGAGTGGTGTTCAATCAGCCTAAAAAATGTGATCTGTAAGGGAATAAGCAGCCCAAGTGCCTATTGCTATGCTAGGCCACCAGCAATAGTATGATAGGACATAGTCTATTGAATACATAGAGCCACTGTGATAGAAGTCAAGGTAGTAACACTTGCCCATTTGTAGGGGACAGAGACAGTTTGGCGAGGGCTAGCAAGCCACCTGATTGGAAGTGGACAGGGCTTGAGCAAAATATAAGCCAGGGCCTGAGTCAGGGTAGTAGTCTGGCCCTGCAAGCTGCAGAGGAAGGAGCTTCAGAGCAGGGAGGCTAAAACAGGACTGCCTGGCTGATGGGATGCAGCTTAGATGTTTGCAGCTTACAGGGAAGTAGGGCCCAGCATAGTGGTTCAGCCAGGATGCCGATGGTTATCTGGGGACCCAGCATGGGGATAGTTTTCTGTTGTAGCTTTTGCACTGTGTTGTGATTTGCACTGGTGGTTTGTGGAAGGGATGATAGGGGTAGTTTGGAGGTCCTATTAGTGCCTGCGGGACATGTGACTGGCTTGAGTCATGCCAGGGGTCAGGCTCAAGGCACTGACCAAACCAGAGGGACCAGAACTCCAGCGGGGCTGAGATAGGGGGCAGGGATCCCAGCATTGGTTTAGAGGAGCAAGAATCAGGGCCAGGGCATGAAGCCCATTAGGGACAGAGATAGGTAGAGACCCCACAGCCTACAGTGGGGCTAAGACTGAGCTCATGGGGTCAATAGCCCAAGAGGGGCAGAGACACCTGTGAGAGGTAAAGCAAAGGTCAAGGACCTATAAGCCATGAGGGGCAAACTCTGGAGCTAAGGACCCAGGGCAAGAGGGAAGAGGAGAGGTCCCAAGAGATTGAATTGACATGGCTGGGACCCAGGAGCCTGGTCTGGTGCAAGGGGCCAGCTAGAGGAAAAGGGCAGAGGCAACAGGAACTTCAAGCTCTATGGTTTGAAGGAGGTGCCTGCCAATTTAACTGTGGGACTCTGTAAAAGGACTGGCGCCCCAGAAGCAGCAGATTTATTAGTCCCAAGTTTCAATAAACTTAGGAGTTTGGCTAGGGTACATCAGTTGTTCACAACTTTAGTGTTTGGTAGCAGTTCTCTCTCCTGTATAGGAGCTGATAGGGCTGTGTGAAGCTTCCATCCCTGATTCAATTTGGTGGCTGAATCTCTGAAGCTGAATTGAATCAGAAGACCCTTTATTCTTTCTGAATCAAATTGGAACCCTCGGAGAGATTCAGAAAGTTTCAGCAAATTGGACAGAAACACAGTTTTAAATGTTTTTTCTACATACATCTAGGTACTAGGCAGCTCATGAACACTGCAATGCTGGGGCTGCCACAGAAGCATGGAGGGCAGCGTGCTTGGCAGCAGACCCAGAAGTGGACCAGAAGCACTTCCAGCCTGTTTCTGGGTCCACCGAGGAGTGCACTGGGGGGCTCCCCCAGCTCTGCAACTGGTGCCTTCTGGGTCTGGGGGGGGGGCACCCAGGGTCCCCGTGCAGCTGATCGCCAAGCCAGGGGGGCATAGGGGGCCCCCTGCATGTTCCCTGGCAGGCCCAGAAGTGGACCAGAAATACTTCCTGTCCACTTCCGGGTTCGCCGCTGAGCACGCAGTCCTGTGGGACACTCCCAGCATCTCAGCGTTGACAAGCTGTGATGGTACCTTGAGGTATGTAGAAAAAACATTTAAAGCTGTGTCTATGTCTGAGTCGCTGATTCTTTGAATCAGCATTGAATCTTCAGACTCAGATTCAGCTGAAATGAATCAGGGACAGTGATACGAATCAACAAATCGAATCACTGTCCCTAATTTGGGTCAAATCCGAATCGAATATAGCCTGCTTTGCATGCCTCTAATATCCAATGATACTTTGTTTTGTCCTAGAACTTACAGGTGTACACCGTATTTAACAATTGGTGTTCTCTGGTCTTGCATGTTGGTTATTTTAAGTACTGCTATAGCCTGAAATATTAAAAGATCAAGTTGGCTAGTGACCTACCAAATGGACCCAGATTGGAAAGCATGTATGTCACAGGTATTGTGTTCTTGAAATCAGTGTGAAATATTAGTATGCCTATGAACATGGAATTTTAAAATGCCACAAAACATTTTAACAGATGCACAAAACTCAAACTGAAGCCTTGCTCCAACACAATTTGCTCGGGTTCAAGATGGAATTGAATGAACCTCCCTACCTAACAACAGCCCGCTGATCAGCTTCCCTAGGATGTATGAGCCCTAGATTTAAATCCTTTCCCTGAATCAGAGAGAGATGACTGTCCTAGCTTGGACTATTGAGCTGTTTGCCTATTTTGTGCGGTATTTTTCCCCACAAAAGATATCCCAAGGTCTACTTTTCATTCCACTGTGGAACAAAACCAAAGAGAAAAGGCTTTAAAATGTATTTGTGAAATGGGATTCTCATTTCTCAGTCAGTTCTATTTCCTAGCCATAGAGTACAATCTCTATGGGAGAGCCACAGAGTAATTAAAGATAAAATCATTGTTATTCATTGAACTATCCATTATACAACTGTTTAAGTGTTTTGAATTCATATTGTCTCTTTGCTTCTTGTAAAAAAAAGTCTCAGGTTAGTCCTCAGACTGGAGGTCACGATGAATAAATTTATGCTTTGTAAAGATTTTTTTTTACAAAACTCTATACATGGTGAAATATCTTTGGAACCAGCTCTTACTCATAATTTTAGGTTGTTTAATCTATCAGTTTAGGGCTCATTAAGATAAGAAATGACAGGGTTGAAAACAAATGACTTTCTTTTCTTTGCAATTACTTATAAAATCAAGCATTCAGTTGTTTAGTCAAAGGGTACTTCCTTTGCTATGTTAAGCTAGTGGAAAACTGTCATAAAAATGGAAATCCAAATGAACATACAAAATCAATAGTGATTTGCTATCTAGTCATATAATAAGCAATATTTGGTGTCCCTTCCATGCATCAAACTCCTGTTGTGTTGAACTGCGCAGAACTGTGAGGTTGGACCCACGCTTGATGAGTGGTAAATAAAGATTAAACATAACATTGAGATGGCTTCTTCTGCCATTGATCCTTTGCATATCTCATGTAACCAAGGAAAAATATGGCATAATCTCCCGTTTTTACTCTATAGTAAATCATAGTGCTCTCTAGCAGATTGTGCACTTTGTCCACCCAAAGAACCCATGTTGATATTAGGTATCAAGGTTGTAGCTGTATTGGGCTAGAGGCAAGAGGAATCAAAACTTGGGGAAGAGGTGAAATCTTTTATTTGACCTAATAGATATTTGCAAGCAAATTATTTTACTTATTTGCAAGCTTTTGAGCATACTAACCCTTCATCAGGCATAGGAGAGAGCAGAGATTGTAAAAGCTTTCCTAGGTAGAAATGAAAATTTATATTTCACAGGAAAGCTGAAGGTTTGGTAAAATCTCCTGTTTGGAATAATTCATTTTGTCCAGGTTAGGCACAAGAGAAAAAGTCTTTTTACCTCAAAGTTGTCTGGAGGCAAGCAGGATGTAGAAGCATATTTCCTTTGGGTTATGAAGTTTCATATTTCACAGAAGAGTGGAAAGATGGAAAGCTCTTCTGGGCAGGAACTTCTTTTGTGATGTTCATATTAGGGGGTTTCATTGCTCAGGACAAGCAACAGAGGATCGTGTTTGAGTTGAAATGGAAGATTGCTTCTCTTTTATATGAAGGAACAGATAGGCGCTGAGCCAAGATTGGCTGGTATAGCCCCAAGGATTTCAAAGGAGCTGTGTTGATTTACACGAGCCAAAGACTTATAATTGGAGTACCTATTTCTGAATTTTCAGGTACCCTTAGTCTGGTTCTGAGGCTCTGCTTCTGGTAGTATCTCAATTAGGGCAGCCCCCTTATAGCCAAGAAGAGCATCAAAGACTTCCATATTGCTCAGTGTAGGTCAAACAATCTGTGAACATCCAAGGCATTACAAAGTAGGGGCTTACGTTTGTACGCAGAGGCAAATCTTTGCAGCAATAGCATCATGTCTCTTGATGCTTTCAAATGTTAAACACAAAATCAATTGTACAGCTTCCCCTGAAAGGTGCTCAGTTCCCACTAGCTCCTTTTTGCATGCTTGAAAAACCTCCTCCTTTGTTTGCTACCTACTTGCACCCACAGACTTGTTCTTGTGTTACACTGCAGTCCATAACCACATATTTTTCTGCAAGCAGAAGAAAGCTTTGAAAATGTAACCTTCTTCAGGGTGCCGGTTAATATTTAATGAATGATTGTAGTTACTCTGTAATTACAGCATAATTGAATAGAGATGCCATTTGATAATCTAGAAACCCGTGCACACGGGCAAAGCCCAATTTCAGAAAGAGAGAATGAGATGGAGGCCTGTTTAATGCAGTAGGAAAGGTTTACAGCCCTCCCATTTTGAAATACAGAACAGCAGTGTATCGTGGAACTTTTAACACACAATACTTCTTAGAGCCAGAGGTGACTAACCTTCTTTAAATGTTCTTCACAGAAGCAATCAGATACAGAATACACATCTTTACAAAAGCAGCCTGACTCTTTCACAAAGCAAGCAATGCGCTTAAGAAGGAAAAGTATGATAGCTTGCCTGCTAAGCCTTATAAAATCCGTCTATTATTACTTGTGTCCTTTTTTATTGTAGGTATTTTAGCTTTTAAAGAGATACTATCAGTTTAATTAAAAACTTATCAAAGTCTGCTTTCTATACTGCTCAAATTCCGAAATTCCAAACACAAACATCTTACAATGTAAATTGGATGCTGGAAATCATATCTAATTTGAGGTGCATTCATTATAAACGGACCACGTTTAATGAACTGGATATGTGAGTGCATTGTTGTTAGAGCCACGAAATTTCTTTGACCTGTATGTGAGTGAAAGCAAATAATCCCCTTGAAGCCAGTGAGCTTTGGTTTCTATGCTGACTGCTTCTCGCCTGGTAGCCCTCAGTATTTTTCATGGAAGGTAACATTAATTATGAGCTAGGCCTGATCCAAAGGTCACGGGAGCCGACAGGAGTCTTTAGAACGTGGGCTCTGGAGGAGGCTCCCTATGAGGCGTCAAGTACCAATAACTCCTAATGACCTTGCAAAAAAAGCATTTTACACCTCTCAGAATAAGCCCCTAATATTTCCTTTTTAAAATATCCTTTGACATTGAGAACAAATGGGTGGAATAACAAGTATGTCTTTCTGAACAGGTGGTAGGTAAGGGCTAAGAATCTGTCATGTCAAAGGATTTAACTCCTTTGAATAAAGGCTTTGATTATGACTGCGTTTTTCTACTGACGCCACCCTATTTCCTTACAAATCTTGCCCATAGATACTGGTTTTGCTTCCACAGAGAAAGTCTGACAAAAGACATTTTATTCAGAGGCAGGGTTTGAGTATTTACATGCATTTCGGAGCAGCACTACCTTTAAAGCAAGGTAGTACTTATGGTGCAAGAACCATAAAGGGTGTTTAGTGGGGCATAGTTTGTGAACTGCTACCATTGCTCATCAGCATGTATTTTGGGCCAGGTGGCAGCAGCTAATTGTGAACGCATAAAACTGGATGCCATTCTGGGAAGATGTATTTTTGCTGTTTAAAAAGTACTGGGCTCATTGCATGATGAATCTTGTGGCCCAGGTTGCATAAGGTGTTGGACTAGATCGGGGCGACCAACCCAGATCATGTGTGTCGCAAGTGGCATGGGTAGTCTCTGTATGTGGCATGCAGCATAATGGGGAGAGAGCAGGGAGAATGGCAGCAGATTGGGCAGAGAACAAAGTGCAGGGAGTAGAAACCAAAGCAGCAGCTCAGGGAAGGGAATGAGATCAAAGTGGCACTTCAGGAGGGTGCAGGGTTTAGCTAGGGTTACCATACATGCGGGTTTTCCTGGACATGTCTTCTTTTCTGGCCCCCTGTCCTCCTAGCTGGGCAAGTTGCTAAAATCCAAGCAAATGTCCAAGTTTTTGCTCTGCCTCTGGCTTTTCCTGGGCACTTCCAGTTTGGCTGCTTGGGGCTGGGGGCAGCAGGGCAAGGTGATTGGCTGTCAGGGGATCACATGCTCTGTGTGTGGGCCCTGGCAGCTGCTCCCAAGTAAGAGACAGAGAGAGTTTGTGTGCTTGCATGAGTTTGTGTGAACTGCATGGGCATCAGGGCTGGGGAGGAGGGGGCAAGGGGCTACGGGTTGGAAGTGAGGGGCACTGGCAGGGCTAGAGGGGCCGGGGCTGCAGGATGGGAGTGAGGGGAGCTGGCAGGACTGTGGGGGCAGGGGTCTTTGGGTCGGGAGTGAGGGGAACCGGCAGGGCAGGGGGGAAGGGTTACAGTGGGTCAGGAGTGAGAGGCAGCAGCAAGGCTGGGGGGGCTGTGGCTTAGGAGTGAGAGGTAGATGCAGGGCATGGGCATATCACTGCCCCTCCCACCATCACATACCCCTTCCCCTTTTTCCCTCTGCCCCCCCACAGGTGTCCTCTTTTTTGATATTGGAAATATTGTAATCCTAGTTTAGCTCATGGCACACCTGCCAAAAATATTGCCCCCCCCGCCACTGGACTAGATGATGCAATTGTCCTTTCTTACTTTAAAATCTATGAATTACATCAGTGGTACTCAACCTCTGGGCCACAGGCTAGATCCGGCACATGGAACTATGTCACCTGACTTGGGGGGTTCCCTATGGATCTGGAAATTTATTAACTAGGGAGCAGTGGCAATTAACACTGCCACTGCTCTTCCGCCACCGTATTTTCAACCAAGTCCTGTAGTTCAGATTACATGGCTTTGTGTGCTGGCATGAGGCCTGAGCTGGTGCATGGGGCCAGGGCCCTGCACACCTGACCAGGCCTGGTGAAGCAGGCCAGATCCTGTTCAGGAACTGACCTCGCACCACTCATCCAGCCCTTGGGCCTGGAAGATTGGGCACCACTGAATTATACCCCTCTTGGGTTGAGGCAGCTAGGAAGCAAACTGTGATTTTCAATCAATTCATTCTTTAAGCTGCTCCTGCAGCTATTTGTGGTCAGAGAGCGATCTCTCCATCTCTCCTAAAGAAGAAAATGTAAGCATCTTAAAGGTTTCTAAAATCTTAACAAAAGAGAACCTTTTAGCCTAGGATGTGGCCTAGTGTTTTGAAAGAAATGTGCGACTGCTTCCAGCCTGCACAGTGTTTATGGACAGCTTGCTTTTTAAATTTCAACCCTGTTAAGGGAAAATTTGTCATAGTAATGTCTCAAGCTTGCCTGGGCTGACAGACCCTTAGCTATGACTTCATTCTATTACACGCCTATCGTTAATTATTTAACAGTGTACTGTTTCCTTTTTTCATTTAACGGGGGTGATGGAAAAAAATAAGTCACATTGCATGGAAGGAAATATGGCACATTAGAAACGTAATGTAATATGAAAGGAGTATAAATCCAGATTTTGCTATGTGCTCAAACACAATTATTAGGTAAGGGCAAAATACCAGTGGAGTGTCTGAATATAGATTATGCATGTGCATGCATTCCAGTACCAGCATTCAAATAACACAAGGGAAAATGTTTATTGTGCTAAGAGTTTAGTAGAGCTAGATAATAGCAGTGCAATGTACAGACTGGATATTAATTTATTAGGAAGGCATTTAGACGGTTGCTCTCTCTCCCTGGTGGAAGCAGTCAAGGCGTTAGGCATTATCCCGAGTGGAAATGCTTGTTTTTAAACTCATTACTGTTGTCTATCTTGGATATCACTTTTTTAAAAAAGTTTGTATTATATTGATATAGGATGAAAGGATGAAAAATATTCTAAGAAATGAAATCGGTGAGCAATTGTTCAGACTGGGTGGATTTTATCCTGACTTTAATGAGTTGTGCATCTAAACTGTCTTTCCACCCCCTCTCCTCCCCCCCCCCGCCAGCTGTTTTTCCATCCTTCCCCCTGCACATAATTAAATAGGGAAGGTTAAAGGGTGAAATCCTGGCCTCATTGAAGTCAATAGGAGTTTTTGCCGTTGCCTTCAATAGGTCTAGGATTTTGCTCAAGGGTCTGTTATCTTGGTTTAATAACTGGATGTTTTTGGCTCTACAACAGCAGCCACCTAATAAGCACCATTGGCTTTATCCAACCCCTCCCCCGCCCCCCAAAAAAACAACCAAAAGATAGCCTTGTGTACACATAATACTATTTTGCTATATATAATACTATATGTGCTGGAATGATGCAGTTCGTCATTCAAACAAGGTCTGTAGAGTCGCCCTGTTCTTTTTTTGTAAACCTTTTTAAAAATCAACTGTATCTTGCTTATCAGTATACAGGCTAATCCTGTTGCCATTGAGGGCAATGGTGAAACATCCATTGATTTCAGTGAGTGCACAATCTGTTCTAGAATATAAATGTGGAGAGTGGCAATGTGACTCATTTTTCACAGATTGCAAAGAATTTTGTCTTTTTTACAAGATTTGAAATATGTGCATTTCTGTTCTGTGATCACAGAGAGCACAGTTTGTACCGTTAAAAAGCAAAATATGCTCATTAGAGCTGCCAATTTTGTAATTAACCAACAAGGCAATAAGAACCTCATCCAAATCCAGCTAACGCCAATGGAAAGAGTCACTGAATTCGGTGGATTCTTGATCAGTCTGTATGTGATACAATTATAACACAATTTGTGAAGTTGTATCCTAAGTAAATAATCACTGAATATCTTAAGATGGGGTGGTTCAAGAGTGTGTCTCCGGGGCTTGAAAAAAAAACCACATTGACATGTGTATGTCACTTATATTGTAGGGGACAGCATAAGGGCAATATCTGAAAACTGTTATGTAAGCAACAATCTGTATTTTTAGAACTGGATAGAAGAAAGCATTTGCATGTAAAGTTATGGCAAGCATGCCTACACACAATCCCTAAGCAATTATTTGAAAACCTTGTCTTGCATGAGTTTACTTCCTATAATAATTTCTGAGCACTGAAGGAATATTTGTACACAGAATCAGTGTTCAGACCTTTTTTTAATAATGGGCTGTCTTGCATATATAGAGGTAACTAATTCATTCTTTTTTTTTTTGGCATCTATATTTTTGTTTACTATGCCAAAAATTTGCAAGGTACTTTGTAAACTGTATGGAAGTCAAGTTGTTGCTACATCTTTGCTATAAATGGAAACATTCACCAATAAGCACACTGTCTGATGCCTTTTTGAACTGATTATAAATGAAGACTTCACAATCTATTATAACTCTATTTATTTTGAGTAAGTAGTACCTCATTCCTCAAACTGTCGCATTAATTTCATGAGTATGATTTAAAAACTTTATTAGTGAATATTAAAAAATTATACTTACGTGGCCTTGTAGAGATTGAAGAAGATATGGGACTCCAGGCACAGTGGCCATAGTACACAGTTGATGTAGGTTGTGTAATCTAAAACATGCACTTTGGTGATGCAGCCTATGTTACTCTGGGGTAAACAATCTACTACACATGCTCTTGGCCAAGAAAGCCAAGAAGGATAATGCAATCAAGACATTAAAAGCAAATTATATTATACATGTATATAAAGAAATAACTCTCTAAGTAGGTAAATAGACATTTAGAATTGGATCTTCGTCTGGTGCAAATCCGCATAGATTCACTGATTTAAATGGAGACTGATTTGCTGCAGATGAAGAGATGGACCATACCCTGAAACGTTTTTTCAAGTGGCTTGGTCAACAATCAAGTATGGATTGTCAACTTTGAAATAATGACAAACTGACAACTTTGGTGCCACCTGGAATACACTAAGTCTTAGAATTTGTTCTGTGGATTTGGTTTTCTTCTTTCTTTTATTACCATTTTTGTTGTAGGCATTGGATTCATGATGACATAGTATAAAAAATCTTGGAAAGATGAAGACTTTCTCCTCCCCCTCTAGAGATTTCAAGAATATTGATTTTTTTTCCATATTATCACCAATTATGTTAATAGGTGGAAACAATGCAATGGCTTCATGTAGTATTAATGCACTAATGGATATTGTATGCCTTACTCCCATTGTCATTCAACATTATAGTACAACATTTTATTTTTAATGGATTAGAGTGTATATTATCCTAGAGAAACTTCAAAGTTTACTGCTGTAAGCATGTTATGTTATGTTATGTTAGATATGTACTTCATTGTATTGAAAGGTGGTAGGAAATTCTGCAATTGTTATGTCTAGTATTGAGTAAGTTAATTACTAATTTCTTTTCCAAAGTATCTTGCACTGAGGCCAGTGCACTTAGGCAGTGGAAACTGCGGTTCATATTAAAATTGTGTCCAGTGATCCTAAGACCTCTGCAAGTCTACTGAGCAGAATCCATCGAGTCCACAGCCACTGCAGAGACCAGATGTTACAATTTTGGCCATACGAGTGTTGTACAAGTATTTACTCTCCTTGTTCTGCGTTGTGGGAGTTGTAGAAGTTTTTCATTAGCCACAACTATTCTTAATAACAATAACACCAACAACTGGGGTGCAACTGGTTGATAATATGGAGCTCAGGTTCTTTTGGAAGTTCTGAGGGATGAGATAAGGACATTTGCACTTGTGGTTTCCACCTGGGAAAGTAGAAATACCACGAGTGAAGCTGCTTTTTGTAGAATTTCTCCCACTTGACAAAGGAGCAAAATTACAGGAAGTTTTATGGAAATCCCCACTCTCATATTCCCGGATTAACTATGCATTTTCAAAGACTTCTGGCTGTTTAGCTAAGCATTTGAAATGGTACGGACTTTAAACTCAGTTCAACCAGAACCCTAGACCAATACTGATTTGCCATCTGTGACTTGAGTGGACCACTCTTGAATCATAATTTGCCAGGTGTGACAATCATTGCCCATTATTTTTTATATTTAAAGGTGCCTCTGCTCATTCTGGCTAAGACCCGAGGGAGATACTTTTCTTGGAGAACTACAAGCTCTTGGAAAATGTTCAGGAATTATTGGGAATACTGAGGGAGAACTCCCACCACGAGGCTTGACTAGGCCTCTAGAGATATATAACGTGTTGCACCTAAACTCTGAAGTCTACTTATTTCCCTTGATTAAGTTAACTATAAACTTTATCTCAGGCTTTATAATAACTCAAAACAATAAAATCCTTAAGAAGATTCTCATATAACCTGGCTTGTTACAGTGTCCTTTTTTTTCCCCCCCGCCCCCATGGAAGTTCATCCATATTGTACCCATATATTGAAGATCTTACTATTGTTAGCTTTGGTCCGTTTAAAGACGTGGTATCGTTTTTGTTTTGATTTTTCATTTTAAAATAAGGATATAGTATTTTCTGCTGGGTGAATGGATCATGAGGGAGGAGGAAAGGGATTTCCCTAATGGTTCAACAAAAGCACTTAGTGAATAATTTATCATCATCAAATGCCAGCCTTATCTAAGACTTGACAGGCTTTTCTTCCATGATTCACCAGTGTTTTTGTGACCTGCTGCTCATACTGCCCACTTTTCAGTGTAATAAATCCATTCTGGTATCATTCAGCTATTGTTCTTTTGCAAAGTATGTTTTAATTAATTAATTTCTCTTCAAAGCATTAAAAACACCAAAATGATTTTTCATTTCTGCCTTCTTTTTCATATATATAATTTCTTGCATCTGAATTAGTAGCCAACATCTTGTTTACAATAACTGCAAGAAAGTGAATTTACTTATTGATTGACATTATCAAGCAGTCGGACAGACACTATAGCAGGTAGAATTGCTTTTTTGTGTTGATGTCTGCCAGACATTAACAGAGAAAGTGATGTGCTTTTTGCCGGTGAGAGCTAATACACAGGAAAGTAATGGGTTTTAAAGATGCTGCAAACCTTAATGGTGTTAGATCAATAATATTACTACTACAGGTAAAATGCTCTTACATATATTATTAAGACCTTCAAAACTGAGTGGCTTGAAGGACTTCTAGAACGTAGAAGTAATCTGTATATCATCTTTACAATGAGATACTCGTGGATCCCAGTTTGAAAGACAATGTGAATTGTTTTTCCTCAGTTTTAGAAATTAACCGCCCCCCCCACACACTATTTTTTAGGAATACAGAATTTTTGCAGCAGTTTCAGATTCCTGATCTGTTTAGGGGACTTGCCCCAGGACTTGCCAATACCTGACTTTAGGAGATGTTAAAACTCTCCTTATGGTATATTTAGCCAATTTTGCAACGCTGTGCAGGGGTGGGTATCCATGTGTGTTTTTCTGTGTGGGCAGGGACATGAGAGAGAATGAGAGAGGGAGGGAGGAAGAATTCATTGTTTTCCCTCAGTAACGTCTTTATTCTCTGAGATTTCTGACAAATGGCTCTTTCATGGTATGTGCTTTGTAAATGCAGTTATTTGAGCACCATTTGCCCATGTACTTCCTCCCTGTTCCATGGGGTAAGTGCAAAAGATTCAGGAGGGCCTTTCTCTGTGTTTCTTTGAAACTCATATTTTTTCTCTGCCGTATCTACTTTCCCCTGAGCTGTGCAATTTATTTTGCTAGCCTTTAACATTGTTTAAATGCGGCTGAGATATTGCACTTCAGCAGTATGTTTGAGGAAGGATATGGGGGCACTACTTGGGCTTCACACTGGTTTCAGTCGGATAATGTGGGTGCATCTGTGACCTTTACTGGTTATGGTGAAAATGAATTGCTATTATCTATTTATCTGCCAGCTCAGAAAAAGTAAGAGTAGAGATTCAAAGAGCTTTAAGTGTCCTAAGTGGGAAGTTTTTGTCCATATATGGAAAGAAAAGTTAATCTGTCCATTCTGAATTTGTAGATCCAGAATCCTTTGCTGTCTTGTTCAAATTCTGTCCCCCACTCAGTATCCCCCAATACCCTTTGGGCTAGGGACAGACATGACACATAAACTGGCTTAAGTGATCAGAAACTGATTTAAATCTGTAACAGAACAGACATTCAGTGCACATGCACCAGTTTCAAACTGGCTGAAACTGGTTTGAGATAAACCTCGTTGAATGTAATATCAGACTTAGCTGATTTGGGTTAAACCAGTTTATGCCATGTCTGCCCCAGACCCCTTGCTGTTTTGAGTTAAATCAGAGACCCCCAGCATCCTGGCATGCTTTCAGGGCTAGGAGGGGCTCTCTGCTCCAACCTAGCTAGGCTGGCTCTGCCCCTCTGCTCCCCAGCCCAAGCAGGGAAAGGCAGGGGCGGGGTTCTGGCCAGAGAGGGGTTTAACCCCTCCTCCCTGTGCCACCATCGGGGACCCAAGCCGGCTCTGCCAGGCACTGCCCCCTCACTGCTGCAGTAGTGGGCACCACGGCTCCTGAGGCAGGGGGGAGCAGGGAGGCGAGTTTGTCTCCCCTCTACCCTGCTGCCAGCCGGGTCTGCCCGCCATCATTGCCACACTTGCTCCGTGCCCTGGAATAGGCCCCCTGCTGCCCCCTCTGCCAGAGGTGGGAGGCATGAGGAATAACCTCTGCCCCTGCCTCCCCCAGGGGCTCTGCCCAGCTGTGCTCCTACCCCGCTGCTGTAGCAGGAGGGGGCAGCAGACACTGTCATAATATTGGGGAATGGAAGCCCCCTTCCCAGCAAGGGGCTGTGCTGTGAGGCTGGCAGAGCTGTGGCAGGCTGCACGCAGCACCACCGGGGTCCAGAGTGGGCCAGAGCCCTACAAGCCCTGCACAGCAACACTGCGCTCCACGGGAGATCTGCCAGCCACACAGCGCAGGCCCCTGCTGGGAAGGGACTCGTGGTCCTGGAAGCCATGACTGGCTGCTGTCTGTCATGGTCGTTCACTGCTCCAGTTGCCGGATGGGGGGGTGGGGGGGTGGCTCCTGCTGCTCGTTCTGTGCTCAGGGCAAGCCCATTCCTGGCAGAGGGAGGGTTTTCAGTCACTGGTCCCAAGCACTTGCAGCCCTGGAGAGATTAACTTGCAGCCCCTGGGCTCCCAGCTGGTGGATGCTCCCACCCATTATATCCCCCCAACCTTCAGCTGCAGCTGGGCTGGCCAGATCCTGCTATGGTGCCAGTGGCCTTTCTGTGCTTGGGGCAAGCTCCCTCCCAGCAGAAGGGTCGTTATTCAGCTGCTGGATCTGAGCACAGAAAGGCAGCAGCAGCCGGACCAGACAGACCCTGTTGAGGTGCCAGCAGCTGAATAAGCCCCATCTTGCTAGGAGGGGGCCAGCCCCCCTCCCCACCGCTGGCAGCTGGAGCAGTGAGCGGGGAGTGACTATGGTGGGCAGCAGCCCATCACAGCTTCTGGGAGCACGAGCCCTTTTTCGGCGGGGGGGTCATGCTGAGCGGCTGGCAAAGCTGCTGTGGAGCACAGTGGTGCTGCAGGGGGCTTGCAGGGCTCTGGTTCACTCCGGACCCCGGTGCTGGCACATGCAGCCTGCTGCAGCTCTGCTGGTCCTGCAGCACAACCGCTCACTGGGAAGGGGCTCACACTCCCCCACATTACGACAGGGCCCTGCCCCCTCCCATTGCAGTGGTGGGGAGGGGACATGGCCTGGCTAGACCCTTGGGAGGGGCAAGGATGGGGGTCATTCCTCCTCTCTCCAGCCTCCAGCGGGGGGGACAGCAGGGGGACCTATTCCGGGGCAGGGAGCACGTACGGCAGCAATGGCGGGCAGACCTGGCTGCCAATGCTGGTAGACAGGAGCTTGACTCTTCTCCCTGCCCCATGCTGCCTCAGGGGCCATGGTGCCTGCTGCTGCAGCAATGAGGGGAAAGCACCTGGCAGACCCAGTGGGATGGAGAGCGGTGAATTAAATCCCCTGCCAATGGGATGGAGAGGGGGGAATTAACCCCTCTTTGGCCAGTTCAGTTCAGACTGGCCATGCCCTCACCAACACAGCTTCCCTGCAGCCCAAGGACATGCTTTAGCACCACTCAGCTCCTGGCCTGAGCAAATGCAGGCATGTGCTTGCATTGCTGCAGTCCAGAGAGAATATTTGTCTTGTTACAAACTGGTTCAGCCTAGGCAGGTTAGACTAATCTGCAAAGGTTGAATCAATCCAGGCCACTGGCAGAGGGGGCAGCAAGCTTTTGGAAGGTCTGTCCCTAGCCTTGACGAAGAAGCCATACATTTGAGTTTTATCTACATCATGGCTCAGACTCATCAATACTCATTCCTCATTGAAAAATAGCCCTTTTTTGGCACATTGACATGTATTAGATCATAGTGATTAAGTAGGAAGAGGTGCAAATGACTCTATGTATTATAAAAGTGAATAGGATGTGGGCCAGGCATTTAGTGTTGGTGATAAGAACACGAAGTGAAACACTGCATCACAAATGCCTTGAACTTTAGAAAAGATCAGCTTCTTAGATGTAGTGTGTAACATGAGTTCATCTCGGCATTAATCATTCATTTATTTTCGTTATGCAAACAAAGTGATATCAAAACTTGTTGATCAAATATTCTGGTTGAATGTAGTTCTACTTTGCTTTTTCACATGCAAAGTATTGCAGGCATGGCAGACTAATAGCAAACTTGGAAAAAAGCCAAGGCATAAATAGTTCTGGGTGTCCTGATTATAGCTGTATTAAATATGTATTCTTTGGCCATGGTTTTTAGCTTCTCCTGTTCAGTGTATGCCTCCTCACATCCAGAGTTTTTCAATCCGATCATGGCATGTGATAGCTGCTCAACTTTAGCATCCTTGGACTAACACACAGAAAATGAAACATGGTGGCATAAATACACAGTCTATTTTCTAGTCCTGGACAGATGGGCAAAATCATCATTCCCTGAAGATTTAGCTTTGTGACTAGATCACTTGTCACAGTAAATATATGCAGTGTTCCATAACATTGGCACAGTTTAGCATGAACAAATATCAGTGTGGAAAAATAATCCCAATCTGAATTTTCCAAACCCTCCCTCTATTGCTGGGTATAGGTACGAAACACACAAGTGCCGATTTTTCATGGAATAAGAGAAAAAAAAGTTAATCCACATGAAAAGAAAAGTATAAATATTGTCAGAATATGAAGAGCACACGGAGTTCATTCTGCTCAGCCCAAGGTTTGGCACAGCTTTTCCATTAGAAGTGCCAGTGATTTTTCTCTGTCAGCTGGAAAAATGCTAGATTAACTGTTCCAGTAGGGCTTTTAATTTTTTTTCTTTTAAAGGAATAAACGTTTTCCTTGCTTTACATGTTTCTATTTCACAAAATATCATTTTAAGTGATTAAAAACTATACCATAGATTAAAATTAAATGCATAGAACTGTCATGGCTAGAATTTCCCTTCATTGATCCATCTATGAAAAGATTGCAGCGCTGGATGGAACTTGCTTATAGGCCTCAATAAACCGGTGAATACAGATGTGACTTTCTCCTTTTGGCTTTCATATTTGCCAGATGTTCACTGCTTTGTTTATTTGTTTAATGTCAAGACATCCTGTGATACCCCTGCTCATACTGAAGTATAAACATTAGAGACCTAGAATAGATCCACTAGAGTGAGCATTTGGAATATGGTACCACCCAGCAAAAGCATGAATGCTGGAGTTGGCCAAATAGTAAGGACTTTTCTCGTGGGGAAGTTGAGGATAGAGTAGATACAGATTATAGGCCATCCAACATCTTGACAGATGAAAGGAGATGAGACAAAGTCAGTCAGTCAGTGGTGCTTGGCAGTGGTGTGGGAGAAGAGCCCGATGCATGAGTGACAAACTTTCCCATAGTAGCTACAAGTCCATTGGCCAGCTGGAGGTTGAAGCACACTCTGCTTCCTGGCTCACCTGTGGGCCTCAGCTTGGGCTCTCTGATGGCTCTCTGCAGTGACAGCACTAGCCTTGACCCAGCTTCCCCACACTAAGCCATTGTGGGCAGGGCTCCCAGTGTTCAGTGGGGATGCTGAGTGGAGCAAATGTTGGGTGGGCTAAGTGGCAGAGGGCAAGAAGCACAGGTCAAGCTGCTTGGCTCCCCCACTGGCTCCTGGCTAATGTCTCCCCCACCACCTGCCCCTCCATTGTCTGCCTGCCCCACTACCACTGCTTGGCCCAGGACTGCCTGCTCCCCGCCATCGTATTCCCTGCTGCAGGAGGAGTAGGGGATGAATTTAAGATGACCCTCTGATAATTATATTTTAGACAAGGAAAATTATAAGAAATGTACTTCCTGTGTATAGAATCTAATTATTGGTGCATGGTCTCAAATTCAGAGTCATCTTGGATTCAGGTAAATATAGTACCTAGTGCTATGCCTAAGTCATAGAAGATCAGCACCCCAAGCACCCAGTTGCTCTTGGTTTCTCCATGACATGGTCATTTCTTTGGATCTGGAACTCACTTTGTAACAGTGGCCTCTAGTAGCCATCTTAAAATGAAGATCCTCCCTATGGATTAGTAGGAATGTAAAGCAGCCCCTATGCTTAATCAGTCATTACGGAGAAACCAGTGTATCCTATATCAAGAAGTAGTAGTAATACTACATTGTTGATTTGATGTTGAGCAAGAGATGAGAAAAATGTTGAGGAATGGGGTGGTGGACTAATTTAATTGACACACTATGTAATAAGTCTTAGCATTTACAAGCACAACGGTACTTTTTTGTAAATGCATGGAACCATTATACGGCTACTGATCCAAACACATGCATATTATTCCAATAGTCTCATGTGCCTCAATTTTACCAGGGTAGTTTCTAATCAAATGCTAGGGCACCTGGCAGTATACATGAATGTAGAGGATTTAATGGTGATACACTATCTTGTAAAACAAGAGGGGAGCAACAAAAATAGCTGTGGATTGACCAAGTGAAAAGAAATGGCAACAAAAATAGCAGTGCATTGACAAGTGAAAAGAAATATTTCAGGGCACTTTCAAGAAATGGATCCAACTGGGCTCCATAAGAGCCACATTAAAATGGTGATAACAGCAGCGTGCAGTGAATGTCACATGTGATGATATGGAATGGGAACTTAGAACAGGTGCAAAAATTGCAAAAGTATTGCAAAAATTGTCAAAATGGAATCTTCAATCGACAAGTTGCTTCATAGCTTCTTTTATATACCTTAGATCTAAAAAAAGATAAGTTTGCATTGATAAAAGACGGGCATCCATTGTTCTCTTGGTAACATTTTTAACTGAAATGAATAAAGTAGTAATTATGCTCATCAAATGATCAACACTACTCTCTTTCAAACTGTTTTTGTCTCAGACTACAGGCATGATGGAAGATGCTATCTGAAAATGAGGAAATTAGTTTCTGGACTCTATATGATATTCAGCACACTGGTTTAGTAGTTAATACTTTCCTTTTAGAAAATAATAATATGGTTTTGTGAATTCTAGAATGCATGTTTTATAGTCTGCACCAAATCTGCTATCAAATATAATTGTATGGACATTATTACTGTGGCTTAGAAGTGTCCCACAATCTTTATGTACTGATATTCCCATTTTGCAGATAAGTGGATGAGGCAGAGAAAGAGAAGTGGGTGTATCTACAGATTGGTTAATGCGCTGTAGTCAGTGCTACTGTGAATAAGTGCAAACAAACTGTCTTTTTGTAACATGGGCCTTATGGTCTTATTCACAGCCCCTCTTGGACTCGTGGACACTCTGTCCTGGCTCTCAGCTTCTCTGTAATTCATGGACCCTCTAGTCTGACTCACAGACACTCTCTGCCCCCTAGACCTCCTAGTCTCACACCCCAACATGCTCTTGGCCTTTGGACCTTCTTTGGTCCCACTCTCTCAACCCTATTCTGGGCTCTTGGATCCTCTGATTACACTCCCAGCCACTCTCTGGGCCTTTGGCTCATGAATCCCCTGATCCTAACTCTCTGGGTTCCTGCACTCCCTGCTGGCCCCCACTCTCAGTCCTTCCTGGGCTACTGGTTCCTAAAACAGACCTTGAGCCCACCCTCAGCAGTACTCGAGGCTAAACCCTGATGCAAGTTAATTAAAAGCCCCTGCACTCTCTAGCAGACACTCAAATCTTTTCCAGGCTTAACATAAAACTAAGGTCACCTGCCTGTATAAGCAATCCCCGGTCTGGCCCTGGTACCTTTCCATTGTCCCCAGGTCTGCAGAGTTACTTCCTTCTGGTCAATTCAGGAGCCTTGCTGCTCTGCTTCTAGGACCTCCTCATTTCATGGCTCTCAGGGTGACAAGCTCAGGCCCAGGGTGTATATGTCTCAAGCTTTGCCTACTGCTGGTCAGGTGAGCCCCTAATTAACCCCCTTCCTCACCTGCAAGCTACCTCTCAAGATGCTTGCCCCCCTAAAAGGACAGGTGCACCTCAGTGCCCTGTTGCAGGGTGCATACCCAGGGCTCTAGAGACCCACATTCAGTCCTTTGCTCTGACACAAATTTCCTCTATGAACTTGGTCATCTCACTTGGCACCACACTAGTTGTAACACATGAAGTAGTTATTTCAGGATGCAGAAAACGTTTTTTCATGTGCCTAGCTTCTTGTGCCTTTATTTCTTACCCCATTGGGAGTAATATGAATCGATAGAGTCATTGCTATTAATGGGAAAAAAGATACTTCAGCGTTTTTAAAGATCTCAGTGCTGCCCACTTAACTCTCTAGGTACTTTTACACCTTCAAGAGTAATTTACACCTTCAAGAGTAAATCACACCTTCAAGAGTAAATTGGATGCTTATCTTGCTGGGATCCTATGACCCCAGCTGACTTCCTGCCCTTCGGGCAGGGGGCTGGACTCGATGATCTCCCGAGGTCCCTTCCAGCCCTAATGTCTATGAAATCTACTTTCATAGATTTCATAGATGTTAGGGCTGGAAGGGACCTCGGGAGATCATCGAGTCCAGCCCCCCGCCCGAAGGGCAGGAAGTCAGCTGGGGTCATAGGATTCCAGCAAGATAAGCATCCAATTTGCTCTTGAAGGTGTTCAGTGTAGGTGCCTGAACCACCTCTGATGGCAAGCTGTTCCAGACTTTGGGGGCTCGGACAGTAAAGAAATTCTTCCTTATGTGCAGCCTGAAACGGTCTTGCAGTAGTTTATGAACGTTCAACCTCGTCATCCCTTGGGGCGCTCTGGTGAACAAACATTCTCCCAGATCCTGGTGGTCAGCCCTGATAAACTTATAGGTGGCCATCAGATGACCCCTGAGCCTGCACTTTTCCAGGCTAAATAGCCCCATGGCTCTCAACCTGTCATCATAAGATCTGTTTTTCTGACCTCTGATCACATGCTTGGCTCTCCTCTGGACTCTCTCAAGCTTCTCCACATCCTTTTTGAATTGTGGAGCCCAAAACTGGACACAGTAGTCCAGCTGTGGCCTCACCAAGGCCGAGTACAAGGGGAGAATGACATCCCGGGATTTGCTTGAGAAGCATCTATGGATGCAAGCCAGCATTTTGGGCACTTTACTAGCCGCAGCATCACATTGCAGGTGACATGTTCATCTTACGGTGAAAGATGACCCCCAAGTCTCTCTGTTCTGTAGTGCTAACCTGCGTAGCACTGCTGAGCCTATAAGGATGCTGCAGGTTTTTCTTCCCAAGGTGGAGAACCTTGCATTTTTTGGTATTAAACACCATTAGGTTCTCGTCCACCCATTTGCTGAGTCTTCCCAGATCAGCCTGAATCACTCACCTGTCTTCTGGTGTGGATGCTTTGACCCAAAGTTTGGTGTCATCAGTGAACTTGGCCAATCTGCTTCTGACTCCAATGTCCACATCATTAATGAAGATGTTGAACAGGATGGGTCCAAGGACAGAGCCTTGAGGGACCCCACTGGTCACAGGGCACCACGATGAGTGACTGCCATTGATTACTACCCCCTGGGTCCGACCATGGAGCCAATTTCCCAGCCAGCAGATCGTGGTGGACCCAAGGCCACAAGTGGCCAGTTTCACCAAGAGGTGATCATGGGATTCCAGATTGAAGGCTTTTTTGAAGTCAAGATATATGATATCAATCTCTTCTCCCTTGTCCAGGTGATAGGTCACTTGGTCATACTTAAATTGGCCTTACTATACAAGTCTATACAAGACTGTGCATTAGTGAGACAGGCAAAACTCGTGTTAATGCACTACTGCTCAGTAGATTTAGTCTACTGTGCATTAGTGTCACCAAATGACAATTCATTTGCACTTATGCATAGTAGTGTCAATTACAGCTCATTAATAAATTTGTAGAAGCGCCCACTTGTCTTTCTCTGCCTCATTTTCTTACCTGTAAAATGGGAATATCAGTACATAAAGATTGTGAGACACTCCTAAGCCACAGTAATAATGGCCAGATATTAGATAGAAGCTTTGACTGAGACTATAAAACATACATTTTAGAATTTACAAAACTTTACTATGTTTTTTCTAAATGGAAACTATTAACCACTAAACCATTTGGAAGCTGGTTATCATGTTCTTGTGCAAAGATTCAAGGAGACTCGTATTAACTTCTGAAAAGCTACATGTGGCATGGAGCCACAGGTTGGCCACCCCTGTGCTGGAGGGTAGTCCTAGGATTCAGAATGACCTAGACAAGTTGGAGGATTGGGCCAAAAGAAAACTCATGAGGTTCAATATGGACAAGTGCAAAGGATGGAACAATCCCATGCACCAGTACAGGCTGGGAGCTGACTGGCTGGGCAGCAGCTCTGCAGAAAAGGACCTGGCGGTTACAGTGGACAGTAAGATGAATATGAGCCAGCAGTGTGCCCTTGTTGCCAAGAAGGCTACAGCATACTGGGCTGCATTGGTAGGTGTGCTGGCAGTAGGTCAGGGGAGGTGATTATTCCCCTCTATTCAGCACTGGTGAAGCCACATTTGGAGTACTGTATTCAATTTTGAGCCCCCCACTACAGTGATGAGGGGATTGGGGGAGATGACTTATGAGGAAAGGCTGAGAGAACTGGGCTTATTTAGTTTAGAGAAGAGACGACTGAGAGGGGACTTAATAGCAGCCTTCAGCTACCTGAAGCAGGGTTCAAAAGAGGATGGAACTAGACTGTTCTCAGTGGGGGCAGGTGATAGAACAAGGAGTAATGGTCTCAAGTTGCAGCAAGGGAAGTTTAGCTTAGACATTAGGAAGAATTTTTTCATGAGGACGATAGTAAAACACCGGAACAGGGTACCCAGAGAGATGGTGGAATCTCTGTGCTTGGCTAGACAAAGCTTTGGCTGGGATGATTTAGTTGAGGATGGCCCTGCTTTCAACAGGAGGTTAGACTAGATGATCTCCTGAGGTCCCTTCCAGTCCTAATTTTCTGTGATTCTATGAGTCAAACTAGAAGGTCCATGAGCCCATGGCCAGCGGGTCTGAGAACCCAGAGAGGGGACTGAGTGTGAGACCAAAGCAAGCCCAAGAGCCTAGGGAGCAGCTTTGTGTGGGACCAGAGGGTCCAGAAGCCCAGTGGTGGGATTTGGAGGTGACCAGAGGGTCTGAGAACCCAGGGAGAGGGACTGAGAGTATTGAGTAATCTGGAGAGGGGCTTAGGGAAACAAACTTCAGGTGACATCATTGAGCGTTAAAACCTGCAAGGCATGGGGCATGGTGTAGGGGAAGACAAAGCCGCACAGTGAGCCCTTAAGGCAATCGGTGCCCTGCAGAGGTATGGACAGAGTGAGAGGGCCTACTTAGCTTGAGGGCTAAGCTGAGACAAAGGTGGCCCTGGAGGGATCTGGTGATGATCTGTGCAGACTCAGGCTCACTCTAAACCCCATGGGCAGTCTCCCTTATACAATATCAAATAAGAACAAGGTGTGGCAGGTGAGTAATCAAGGGAAGGCCTACATTAGAGTGTGAGCTGACCGGGGCTGCATGGCACCCGGGGGTGTCATGGCCACTCCTATGGCCTTGATACTGCTATACACCCTGAGTCATCTTAGCTCTACTTCAGCTTTTTATATAACAATTTTGCAGAGTGGTGGCATCATAGTTCAGGTATTAGCATAATTGCTTTAGATTATTTCAGTTTTTTTGCACCTTCATTATCATTTGCTTATATGTTCGTCAGCTGCTACTCCGTATCTGAGGGCCACATTTAACTTCACTTACATAACTGCACTTTCATAAAAGTTATATTTTCAAATGAAACACATACGTTTTCTTCAGGGCTTACATAGTGTTTTGACTTTTTCTATCTCAATAGAGCAATACATTCACAGACAGATTTTTAAAAGAATGTGGGTCTCAAACTCACATTAATTTCAATGAGAATTAGTTTCCCAAATACCATTTTTAAGCTGGTGCTTATGCATCCAACTGCAAGCATGCAAATAGTATCAACTGATCAACCTATCCAGTTCATCTCATCTATAGGTGACTGGTAGGGAGGGTGGGGTGGGCACAGGTTGTCACCATTGGTGGCTTCTGTGGGTGCTCGCCATCCCCATCCCCACTGCTGGTGCCGCTGGTGGCTTCTGTGGGTGCCCCCCTAGGCTCAGGAGGCACCAGTTGCCCATGATCTCACCCATACTTTCAGATAAAATGACTCCATCAGCTAAGTTTCTTTCAATCTTCACCTCTACTAAGATGCTGTCAAGGCAGACGATGTTATTCTGAATAGTTACAGAATCTTTTTAACATTTTTCATGATTCTAAAATGTCAGTAGAATCATTTTAGAATTTTTTGTGCAAACTTTCCTCTTAAAACTAAACTATAAGGATAGACCTGCAAATGGCTAAATGTATGTGATTGTTTTTTTCTTTACCTTTTTGGGCTGCATCTTGTTTAGTACTTTACTACCCTCTTTTAGGGTCATTGGCTGAAATGTAATATTCTTCTTACATTTCAAAAACTGAGAACCCAGAGGCTCACTCTGAGGCATAATTCCCTTGTGTTTCTGGCAAATCTGTTTCCACTTATTTGGCATCTTAAGAACTTTCACTGATTTTCAGTAAGGTCCTTCTAAACTTTGTCTTCTTAATGTATTGCTATATATATATAGACTTTACAAAAAAATATCTGTTCTCTCTTGATATGTAAACACACACATCACTGGCAATGTTGGCAGAGGGGTTTTACAACAAAAACAACAAACTTTTGTACCTTCTGCATTCACAAGTAAGTAAAAGAGTTTTGCTGCTAGAAATGAAGAGTTCAAAATGTGCATTCATGAGTTTGAGGGATCACTGAAATAGGAAGGAATTTGTGTAATAACAAGATCTGGGAAGAGTATTTAGCATTCAAGTGGGTTGTGGTAAATTATGATGAAATTGCAGTTTACCTTTCAGAAACCTGAAACTTATTTTGGGAGGTGGACTGGGGGGGTTGCCCTTTTTGGAAATTCAGATCACTATCACATAATTAGATTTACTTTTCCTGTCTGTAGCATTTGTTCCAAGTAGAAAGATAATAAATACCTTTCATTGGTATTTTCTTGCATCAAATCTTCCAGCCTTAAAAGTTTATTTCTTCTTGCTTGGCACAATCCATTGATAATTCCTCTTTTATTCTGGTACAATATTTTTGAAAATATGTGCAGGCATCACTAATCTGACATATACCTGAGAACCGTTTATGGACACTACAGTTATGAATGAACAATCTTTCTGTCAAGAAAAGCTAGTATGTTTTCATTTTAAATAGGGTGTACCAAGATGCCTGTCCTAAGCTTTGTAATTAGTTTTAAATGCAGCCCTTGTCATACAACAAAACCAGCATTAGATTCTGTCCTGCTCACTGAAGTGAGTCAGCAAGCATACATCATAAAACAAAACTTCCTTTTATTCAACCACTTGAGAAGGAACGATGACTTAGGGCCAGGTATAGACATTATATTTATATTGGTATAAGTGATCAGAAACTTATCTATACCTATAACAGAACAGATGTTTGGCACACACAGGCTGTTTTAAAAATGGCAGAACCCGGTCTAAGATTTGTGCCCCCGGCCCCACCAAAGGGTGAATGTGTGTTCTGCTCACTACCTATCTAAACTACATTGCTTACAGAAAACCAAGTAATTTAGATCAATTCTGCCTTGGGCTTTTTAAATGTCTGTACCTAGCCTTAATGTTCATCTTTCACTCTTGATTTTGTTGCAGGTCCGCAGCTCAGTCCCAGTGTGTTGCATTAGAGCAAACTTCATGCTGCTTTAACTTACAACAGACAGCAATACCCACTGGAAACTGAAAATGTAGAAGGGTTCACAACAGGGCAGGGTGACCAGGCCACATCCCTGGTGTTTCAGCAGCAGAGTATTTGAATGATGTAAAAGCTTCTGTGCTAGCTCTGTGCCACCAGAGGCTTTCTCTTCTCTTCCGTGAACTATACTGGATTGGCTGAATGAGCCTTAAAATTAGATTCCACTGATGCCATAGGAAAGGGTCTGGCAAATAATATCAGGATCCTGGTAGGAAGTTTTATTTTTTGATCTTTCTGAAGCTCTAATCTATAGAATCTAAGCCACTCATCTAACAGGACCTGGAGCAACCAAAGATAAATGCTGATCCAGCAAAGCTCTTAAGCACATGCTTAACTTTTAAGCATATAAGCAGTCCCATCATTTAAATTCAATATGAAACTAGGCCTGTAGAATTCAGTACTTTCTGTGGTATTATTTGTAAGTCTGATACTAAACATATCCAAACTACTTCTCATTTGTCACTTCAGGGGTGTTTAGATTCAGATTAGAATTTCATAATATAACCAAAACTAAGATATCAGGTTAATTTAACTGATACCTATTTTTATTCCTACATCATATTACTGAGACTGTTTAAGAGCTAAATTGAATTATTTTCCCAACTTATAATTTTGGTGTCTTATGGGATCTGCAAAACTATACAATGTTAAAAGAAGTAGAGATGTGCCGATACATTGGTCTGATATCGGATGGGTACCGATATAAAGAAAACTGGACTGGATATCAGCCTGTTGGGGCCAGTAATTTGTCTGATAAATGCTCATGCTGCATGCAGCTGCAGCTGCAGTGTACACTTGGGTAACGAGGAGCACAGCCAGCAGCATGGAGACCTGCCTCTGGCTGGTAAGTCTGGTGTGGTGGAAGCGGGGGAGGGAAGGGATGTGGGGGGAGGGCAGATCAATGCTCCCCACAGGGAGGGAGCAGGGGCAGGCACTGCCCAGGTGGGGTGGAGGGGGCTGGAGCCGTGGCTTGTGGGCAGAGGAGGTGGCTCCCACCTCTGCTTGCACCCCAGGAGGGCACAAGGGGGTGTGCCCCCAGATCTGTGTGGGGTGGGGCTCTTCTCGGTTGGGACTGAGCTCAGATCAGGTGCTGGCGACTCTGGGAGGATGCTGAATGCACCCCAAATTTTGCTGCCACTCTGCTCCCAACACTGCCACTGCCAGCCACCCAGCACAGCCCTGCCTCTTCCTGATGTGTGGGTAGAGGTGGGGCATTGTGCTGGGTGGCTGGTGGTGGCAGCACTTGCAATGGAGCAAGTGCCCCACATAGATCCAAGGAGCACACCTCTCCCCTCCCCATGCCATCCTAGGAAGCAAGCAGTGACTGGAGCTCCCCCCATGATCCATGGCCCCAGGTGCCCCTGCCCCACCTGGGCAGCACCTGCCCCTGCCTTTGCCCTCTCCCTCACCACAGGCAGGCATTGACATGCCCCCACCATGCCCCTTCCCTCCCCTCTCCCCTTCCACCACACCAGACTTACCAGCTGGAGGCAGCTGTATTGGAAATCAGATCGGTATCGGCTGATATGTCTCCTTAAATATTGGCTATTGGTATTGGCCCCAAAATCTCTATTGGTGCACCCCCTAAAAGGAACCATTGCATTTTGGCTTAAAAACTTGTTGCTAGAATTACTTATTAGCTTTGCTATAAAAGTGTTTGCTGCTCTAATACAGTTAAATGACTGCGTTAACTTAAAATTAAAGGCAAAAAATGGATGCATTTCTTCACGTAAACAGGAAATGAAAAACAAGTGATTTTTAGCTTCCTAGAATGAGTTATAAATTTTGTAGTAGTTGACACTGAGCAATTCTGCTGTAACATATTACTGTTCAAGCAGCTCAGAAAGGTGCTCAAGATCTGATTATTCAAAAAATTACTTGTTGCTAGAATAACATGTCAGTTTTAGTCTTTGAATTCAACTTGCAATACCCATGGAAATTTAACACTGTCTTTGAAAGCATACTTGATATTCCTTTCAGAAATAACATCAGAATGATATGGATGTCAATCTATAGAAATATATTTTAGGGCTATAATAGCAAATGATTAGTCTACTTCAAGGGACAATATGGTTTAGTTTTCCATCACGGAATTTATTATGAAAAACCTTGGCATCTAGATCATAACATTAGCTGAGAATTATCTAGTAAATTAATTTTGTGAAAAGGCTCTTGTTAAAGTGCAAAAATAAGCACATTCTCTGCAATATGTGTTCTTAAATTACCACACTCAAGATTACGGAGCTTCCCAATATTTAGATTCACAATAAAATGATTTCCGTGTTTCATCATTTTTAATAACGTTCCGAAAAAGCTTGCCAAAATAAGAGCCTGATTCTTCAATGTTTTCATGTTTAGAAAGGACTTTAAGTATATTACAGATTTACACACTGAAAACATATGGGACAAATACGGAGTTCACAGTTAGGCAAACAAATATGTATGTAAACAGGTACCTCAGGTTTAACCTGTTAGTATTTGACTTGAGTGATATTCTTCAAGTTGCCCAGTCTAACCCTAGTGTTCTCATATACAGAGCCCTAGATGTGTTAGTGCAAAGCTAATAAATACAAAAGGGTCTGGACTATGCAAGTCATAGTCCCACTGGTATGGCTTTGCACGTGGTCCCATTTGAGTCACCTCAGAGTAGAAAGGAAAAAAGGTAATTTAGTCCCAAGGGTGATTGTTTTTAAGTTAAAACAGGTAAACCCAGTACATACAAGCCATACTTATTTTACACATATTTACTTAGCAAAGCAACTGTTACATTCTCTTTAGGTCGATCCAGGATTCCTAAAACATAAAAATCAACTGACTTTATTTTATTGACTTACATCTTCTGGTTCAAAGAAGACCGAATCTGGTACTATATAGGCATTTAATTACATCTCCAGCCTTTCTAGAGTCTTTGCTGACCAAATAACAATCCCAAAGAAACTATTTGTTATCAGCAATTAATAAACATATTGTGAATTAACTCTCAGCTGGAATAACAAACCATTTTAAAGCAATCTTTTCCATTGTTTAAAACAAAAGTCTTTAATATTAAACACACTACAAGGTACATTGAGTGTTCCTGGAAAGCAACCATGTCTCCAGCGTTCCAGCAACAGACTAGACCATTGTAGTTAATATTTTAAATGAGACAGACAGAGAGCAAGAGTGAGAGCATGTGGCTAATACCCTATTATAGAACTATTGCTAATCTTAGATCTTGCTTGATTACTTTGTCAACTGGGTATTTTGTGATGTGTTTCTTGATTATTCTTTCTGATAAACATGCAGTCTTAATATGTATGAGTTTGTTCACACATTTGTTTTCCTATATTTGCGGCCTTGTTGGGTGGCTAAGACAGGATTTAAGAAGCCTTTGGCAGTCCAAAACTTCAGCAGCTATCTAATCCTGTAGGGTCTAAATTTGCTAGGCACTACCCTTTTTGACTTGACAGTTCCCTGGATGTTCTCAGTTCCAGTTTTGCATATTCCTACAACAGGTGTTCATTAGCCCAGGTTAGCATGTTTTAGATCAGATTATCCCTGACTGATCTAAAGTTAGTTCACGTCTAAAGTGAACTAACTTTCAGATTGGGTGCACCTTTTATAAGGCAGTTCAAACCCTATGAATGCTTGCACAACCAGACAGAATGGACTATAAGGTGGATAGAAAACTGGCTAAATTGTCAGGCTCAAAGGGAAGCAATCAATGGCTCGGTGTCTAGTTAGCAGACAGTATCAGGTGGAGCTCATTGTGGGGCCAGTTTTGTTCAATATCTTTATCAACAACCTTGCACTCTCTGCAAGTCTGTAGATGACACCAAGGTGCAGTGTGGGGGAGGGGGTTGTAGTAGATGCACTTCAAAGTAGGCCTAGGATTTAGAGAGACCTTGACAGATTGAAGGAATGGACCAAAAGAAATCTCATGAGGTTCAATAAGGACAAGTGAAAAGTCCTGCACTTAGGACAAAACAATCCCATGCACCAATATAGGCTGAGGACTGACTTGCTGAGGAGCAGCTCTGCAGAAAAGGACCTAGAGGTTACAGTGATGAGATGAATATGAGACAGCAGTGTGCCCTTGTTGCCAAGAAGAGTAATGACATACTGGGTTGCATTGGTAGGTGTGTTGCCAGCAGATCAAGGGAAGTGATTCTTCCCCTCACTTTAGCACCGGTGAGGCTATATCTGTTGTGTCCAGTTTTAGGCCCACCACTACAAAAAGGATGTAGACAAATTGGAGAGAATCCAGCAGAGTGCAGCAAATATCAGTAGGGGGATGGGGCACATGACTTACAAGAGGCTGAGGGAACTGGGTTTATTTAGTCTAGAGAACAGAAGACTGAGAAGGGATTTAATACCAGCCTTCAGTTACCTGTAAGGTGGTTCCAAAGAAGGTGGAGCTGGACTGTTCTCAGTGGTGAGAGATGACAGAACAAGGAACAATGGGCTCAAGCTTCAGCAAGGGAAGTTTAGGTTTGGAAAAGCTTTTTCACTAGGAGGGTAGTAAAGCAAGGTGATGCACCTGGGGAGGAAGAACCAGCACCATACCTACAGGCTGGGGAACTCCCTTTTCGTCAGTGCCGAGGCAGAAAAAGATCTTGGAGTCATCATTGATGTCAAGATGAGCATGGGCTGGTAGCGTGGGGATGCAGTGAGGAAGGCCAACCGCGCCTTGTCATACATCCGCAGATGCATCTCAAGCAGGTCCAAGGAGGTGATACTCCCCCTCTATGTGGCACTGGTAAGGCCACAGCTGGAGTACTGTGTCTAGTTCTGGGCGCCGCACTTCAAGAGGGATGTGGACAACATGGAGAGGGTCCAGAGGAGGCCACTCGTATGATCAGGGGGCAGCAGGGCAGGCCCTATGAGGAGAGGCTACAGGACCTGCACCTGTTCAGCCTCCACAAGAGAAGGCTGAGAGGGAATCTAGTGGCCTGTTACAAACTAGTCAGAGGGGACCAGCAGGTACTGGGGGAGTCCCTGTTCTCCTGAGCACTACCAGGAGTGACTAGAAATAATGGTCACAAGCTGGCAGGGGGTAAATTCAGATTGCACATCAGGAGGTGCTACTTCACTGTCAGGGCGGCTAGGATCTGGAACCAACTTGCAAGCGAAGTGGTGCTGGCTCCTACCCTGGGGGTCTTTAAGACAAAGCTAGACAATCACCTTGCTGGGGTCGTTTGACCCGAGTCCTGTTTCCTGCCATGGCAGGGGGTCAGACTTGATGATCTGCTTAGGTTCCTTCCAACCCTACTAACTATGAAACTATGAAAGCACTGGAACAGATTATCCAGACAGGGTGTGGAATCTCCATCCATGGAGGGTTTTAAGACCCAGCTAGACAAAGCCTTGTTGTAGCTGGTCCTGCTTGGAGCAGGGGGTTGCACTAGATGACTTCCTGACGTCCCTCCCTGCCATAATTTTTATAGATTCATAGATGTTAGGGTTGGAAGGGACCTCGGTAGCTCATCAAGTCTGATCCCCTGCCCTGGGCAGGAAAGAGCACTGGGGTCAGAAAACTCCAGCTAAATGGTTGTCTAGTCTTCTCTTGAAGACCTTCAGGGTAAGGGGGAGCACCACCTCCCTTGGAAGCCCATTCCAGCTTCTCACAATCCTTACTATGAAGAAGTTCCTTCTAGGCCTGTGCGAAGCGGCTAGTACTCGCTTCAGATTTGGATTCATCCAGTTTGGGAGACAGTGATTCGATTTGGTGATTGGAATCACTATCCTGAATCGATTCGGCCAAATCTGATGGGAGGCGAGGAGAGCGGCCGGGTGTTGAGGGGCTCGTGGCATGGCCCCCCATGCATCGTGGGGCAGTGGGGATCTCCCCTCACCTGGCAGGAGCTGGTGAGTACGCGCTTTTTTTACTGAACCAGGACCTGGGGCTGAGCAGGGAGCCATGGGGGGCAGAGGCTGGCAGAGCGGACAGGGGTCAAGGGGCACTCAGGGGATGGGCAGGGGGCCTGGAAGGGCCCCCCTAGGACCCCCTCTTCCCTGCTCCCCTGCTGCACTGAGCTGGGACTGCCCAAATCGCCAAAACTCTCCGAATCTTTTCCGGATTGATTCGGACCTTTTAAGTGGTCTCCTGATTTTATTTGGGTTCGGAGATTCAGCCACTGAATTGGGCCAAATCTCCTCTGAATAATATTAGGACCCAAAGCTTTGAACAACCCTAGTTCCTTCTAATGTCCAACCTAAATCTGTTCTCTGTCAATTTGTGGCCATTGTTCCTAGTTACTCCAAGGGGTGCCCTAGTAAATAAAGCATCTCCTATTCCCTGCTGCCCTCCCCTGATGAATTCATAGGCAACCACAAAATCATCTCTCAGCTTGCTCTTGTGAAGGCTGAAGAGATCTAGGTCCTTCTGTCTCTCTTTGAAGGGCCTTGCCTGCAGGCCTCTGACCATACGAGTGGCCTCCTTTGAACCCTCCCAAGATTCTCTGCATTCCTCCTGAAGTGCGGTGCCCAAAACTGGATGCAGTACTCCAACTGCAGCCTGACCAGTGCCACGTAGAGGGGAAGCATTACCTCCCTGGACCTGTTCGTCATGCATCTGCTAATGCATGATAAAGGGCTGTTAGCCTTATTGATCATTTTGTCAAATTGATGACCTCATATTCATCCTGGAATCAACTGACTCCAAGATCCCATTCTGCTGCTGTGCAGCTGAGAAGGTCATTCCCCGGCCTGTAAGTGTTTTGGTCGTTCTTTTTGCCTGGGTGCAGCACTTTGCACTTGACTTCGTTGAACTGCATCCTATTTCATTCTGCCCACTTTTCCAACCTGTCAAGATCCTCCTGGATCCATTTCCTACCCTCTGGTGTGTTAACTTTGCCACATAATTTGGTATCATCTGCAAACTTGGACAGGATGCTGTCCATACCCTATAATTTTTTTCTATAATTTAGATGCATCTAACCTTGGTTAGATTGATCTAAGTGTAATTCTTGTACCATACCCTAAGTCAAATAAGATATATTTAATTTTTGCCTATAGGACTGAAGCAGATATCATTACATATTTGAAAAAGAGTATCTCGAACGTAGACTCCTGAGAGGCATCTCTTCATAGATGGCGTTTAGCTAGAAAACAGTATTACCCTCTTGACTCTCCACTAATCATAGTATTTGTTTGCGAGATGCTAGGACTTCTCCCTAAAGGAGGGAAGAAGCTTCCTTGTGGTTAGCGTTGAATGAAGTTACAGAGTCTGCTTCAATTCTAGCAGGCAGCAGCTGCTTCCCTGAAACAAGGGGAACTGGCAGGAGCAATATCCTTGGCTGGCCTAGCCAGTTCTGTGATGAGAGTTGGGATTTAATTAAATATTTTATTGTGTATTTCAAAGTTAAGATTTTTTTTCTTAATTAAAAGGCTTTTATTAGGTCTGTGTGGCACACTTACTTTCTGATCGGTTGCCAGGATTAGTGTAGAATGATGCAATATA
The DNA here is from genome assembly GCF_052110815.1 of Crocodylus siamensis. Classification (NCBI taxonomy): domain Eukaryota; kingdom Metazoa; phylum Chordata; order Crocodylia; family Crocodylidae; genus Crocodylus; species Crocodylus siamensis. The sequence goes on along the minus strand of NC_143403.1, from coordinate 11,587,105 downwards.
ATTAGAGGCCAACCCATAATTACATAGTAATAAACAGAATTGCAGATCTAGCTGCAATGTGTGGTAGTTCAAAGTGTTCTAGTAATTTCTTTGTCACATGATGATTTAGGGTCCAATTCTGCAATCAAGTTCATGGGAGCTTGTACCCAAAGCTTTATACTGCCACAGGGATACGCCTGCATAGAGCTGATTACAGGATAGGGTCCTAATCTGTATCCCGCATGACATCATCTGGTTTTTTTTGGGGGGGGGGGGTTCCCATCCCCCTATGATATTTTCAGCATCCCTGATTTCTAGATAGTTTACTGAAATGATTCTTGCTTCCCCTGGCTTATTTTTGTCTGTCTAATGAGACATGAAGTAGTTTACAAAATTATCCTTGCCTTAACTATGTGTAGTTTGTAATTTTGTGTATTATTTCTAGAGTGGGTACAGGTTTTAGAAAAAGATTATTTTACATTTTTAAATGGAAAAGGGTAGCATGCAAAAGATAAAGATTAATAAATGCTAAAGGCATTTGTGTTGTATGATTTACCTTCTAAGCCTTAAACCAGTATAATTGAATTGCATTTATGACTTAGCTTGGATGGATACAGTGGGCAAATGCTCTATTCTATGGGAGAAAAAAAAAAGCGTTACAGGAAATCCCAGGGAATGTATTTAGGTTTTGTTGCTGGATGAGGCTGTGTTCTAATTTAGGAATTACAGGCCGTCTGATACCAATTCTAGATTTTTTTTTAATGTTTAGTACAAGCACTGTAGTTACATGGTCTGTAAATTTTCCTGGACTCATTGGTGACCATTTTCTGATACATCTTGCATAGGGATCCTACTCCAGTTAAAACTAGGTACTAATAATATGCTGCAGCTGCTTCTAGCTACATGCTGCTTTCACTACAGCTGGGAACAACTGAATTTCTCAGCAAGCAATGATTAGCATTTTGATCTTGACAAGCACTTTACTGTCTGAATACCAATGTCTGAGCGATTGTTGTCACCAAGCAAGGCATAAGCATCTATTGCACATATAGCCTGTAGTTAGCTTCTGCTTACTGGAAACACTTGATCAAATACACACTCAAATTTAAAAATGGATTAGGAGTAATTTCCTCTGATTTACAGTCCAACAAAAGACTAGTTTTATGTGTCTAAGTATGCTCAGTCAACTAATTCCAGTATGAAATGCTAGAAGTCTGGAAGAGCATTTAGTGTCAGGAGTCATGATATAATATGTTAGTGGTTCACACTGGTGCTCCTAGCTACATGCAAATTGACAGTATTCAAGTGTAACCAGACAGCATTTATAGTTTGCAGATTAGCATAGCCTGAGAAAAATCCAATTATCCTTTCCTTGGTTGTTTGCCCTCATTATATTTTGTTTCAGGGTAACATTTTTTTGTTAAAATTTTAAAATTATTTTATAGAACTAATATCAATGTGTTTTACAAATACAGTGGGTAATATTATAAAGTCACCAGACAGTGGTATTGGAGAGAATACAGTTTCTCCTTGCTTTCACAGTAGGGAATCTGAAAACTGTGCTGAGGAGCATATTGGATTTTTTAAATTTGATGACCAGTTTTTATGCCAATGCTGTATATGCAGTAACAAACATGGTCAAAATGACTGGTGATTTTTGCTTCCAACCTGATACGGCTTAAAGTTATTTTCTGAGGGTCAGGGGTCATTAGACCAATTTTAAGTGTTTCTAAATAAGCACTTGGAACACCTAGTAATTTTGTAAGCTCAAGTTGTTCATTTATTTATTCATGTTTAGAAGTATGCACATTATCATTCATGCATGTGTATTGTTGTATAGTACATACACCTAACCATAACCCCAACTGTCATATAGCTACTTAACAAACTATGCTGCACAACATTAACTGTGCCCTTGAGAGATACCAGCCTTCTAGTATCTCTTTTACCAAATTATCTTCTCCCAACACAATGTACAGCTATGTCAAACATCCATAAGTAATACAATAAGGTTGGTCATTCTTCCCAACTGTCCTAGCTACACCTTAAAGTCTTGATGTGTCTGAGAGTTGCAGGAAAAGCAACATATGAGAAGTGCATATCCCAGAGCCAGTGAGCTGTGCACAGGGGCTCAGTTCAAATAATTTGCTGTTAGATGGCTTTCATCAGAAGCCACATTTGAACTGCCCAGAAACCTCATGCCATTCACGAGCCATCGTTTGACCACTCTTGCAATATATAAATGGAAGGTAGTGTGGTAAAGAACAACATTGGAGTAAGGAAGGTTTGAGGGGCTGACTTATGTACATGGTCTGCACTCCATCATAATTGTCAGTGTGGGATGGTATATGCCTTCGGAGATAACGTATTTGCCATTATGTAAGTGGCTGGACTTTCAATTTCAAGTTTTCAAGTTTTCTGATGAATGCATTAGGTTTGGCATGGTGATCAGTATCAAGAAAACATCCCTGAAGACTTGACAAACACCTGGCTGGGGTTGTCTGAGCCCAGCACTCTCTTGTGCCCAGGGCAGGGGGTTGGACTCGATGATATACTGAGGTCCCTTCGACTCTGAAAAATCTATGAAATCTGATCCAAAATCTATGTTAATAATGAAGCTCTGGACAGCATAGACCACTTCTGCTATCTCAGCTCAACTCTTACCAGCAAGCTTAGCCTTGATAGAGAACTCGACACAAGAATCAGCAAAGCCTCTGTCACCTTTGGCAAACTTAAAACAAGCTGTTAACCCCGAATACAAAGGTCTCTGCCTCTCAGGCTTGAATCCTCAGTACCCTCCTTTATGGCTGTGAAATCTAGGTTATGTAGTCCAAGCAGGATTGGAGATTGAATAGCTTCGCTGTCTCAGAAAAATCCTTGAAATCACTTGGAACCAATGAATCATCAACAATGAGATCCTTGAGAGAGCTGGTTTACAGTTTGTGCAGAATATGCTAGATCTTCACAGGCTTCACTGGCTAGGAAACATGGAGCACGTGCCTCAAGATCATCCGCCGAAGGCTGTGCTCTATGTCCAACACAAGAAATGCTCACAATGCAGAGGAAGGCAAAGCTCTGATACAGCAGTGATTTCAAGCAAGGTCTCAAGAATGTCACCATTCCCATTGACAAATGATAGAACCCTGCCAACAGCTCAGCCTGGAAAAGCCAGGTCACGGCTGGTGCCATCACTGCGCAGAGCCATCAGAGAGCCCAGGCTGAGGCCCACAGGTGAGCCAGGAAGCAGAGTGTGCTTCAACCTTCATCTGGCAAGTGGATCTGTAGCCACTATGGGAAGGCTTCCCACTCCTGCTTCTGCTCCTCACCCACACCACTGCCGAGCACCACTGACTGACTGACTTCATTGTGCTTCCTTTCATCTATCATTGTGTTTCCTTTCATCTCTAAATTTCCTTGCTTTGTGGGTTTGAGGCAGATATATTATGTTGTACCATAGACAACACATAAGTGTTGAGAGTGGGGGGACACAACTCGGCACTGCCATTGCCTGTTATTGGCTGGCACTGGCTCCATCTGGGCTACGGACCCATGCCCCACCATTGGCACAAAAATTGCAGAGCTTCCACTGCCTTCATTGCTACTAGGTCTTGGCTCTGGCTGGGCTGCAGCCCCACCCCCCCACCATTAGCGCAGAAATTTGTTGGTGGTCAAGTGCCCTCTCCTGTGTTCTCTGCATGCATTGCCTATGTGTTGTACAATAACTTTATTTGCTTAATGTATGTTTTGGTAAATGTACTTGATGAGATGGTATCCTTTTATGTGAAATTTTGTGTGGTGCTCATTGCCATGTCTCAGAAAGATACATTACAAATAGGAGGCCTGGGAGATGCATGTCTTAGGCAAAGTCTCTCCATTGTGTTAATCACTAAGCAGTATCTGGAATGATTAGGGCAGCATTGGGCTTTTAAAAGGAGATTAGATTTTTTTTTTTTTGGAAACTTCCAGCTGTGTTGAATAACTATGATTGAGGGTAGAGGAATACAATATAAGATATGAGCTCTAAAACGTAAATCAATGTTTGTTTACACTTTTTAATAACACAAGGAAAAAGACCTAATTGAAAAAATGAAATTTTACAAGTGATGACATGGAAATGTTATTATTTCTGTATACATTGCCCTTTTTAATTTGGGTCTATTGCCATGTGATAGAACATCAGTAATGATGCACTAGAACTAGTGATGAGACATTAATTTAGATAGTTTTCCAACATTTTTACCATCTGGCATGAAAACTTGCTCAATACTGTGATATCACTGACAGTTGCTTTAATATTTGTTTATTTTTGATAGTGTAGACAAGTACTTGGTTACACAAAAACAGATTCTGTGAAGAACTTCAAATATTTTATAATCTTCCTAAGCATGGCATCAAAATTATCCTGGGTATCTGCAGGGCTAAAGCAGGAATGGATGATCCATAAAAAACAATTAATACTGACAAATTTCTGGAGCCATGGGGAGCCCTGGGCCCTGAGTGCAGGGATTAGGTGCCCAATCCTAGTGCTCATGGATGGGTAGGGGCAGTGCTGGGCCCCAAGGCCCAGTCCTAGCATGCCAAGGGCTAATCAGGGATGGTGCCATGCCCCAGAGCCCGATTCTAGTATGCAGGGGGCTGGGAGGCAGTAGCCCTGTGGCCCAATCCTAGTGTAGGGGACCAGGAGGGAGGTGAGCTACCAGATTCCTAAGACCCAGTCCCAGTGATCTGGAGTAGAAGGGGCTAGTGCCAGGTCCCCGGGGCAAAAGAGAGAGTCTTGGGCCTCTAGGGAGCAATCTTGGTGTGCAGGTACTGGAGGGGGATCCCTGCAAACCAGTCCCCAGGTGGGAGGGTGCAGTGTTAGGCCCTGAGGCCTGTTTTTCCAGTTCTTTGGGTAGAGAGTAGAAGGTGCTGGGCCTCAGAGCCAGGATGGGGCAATGCTCAGCTCCAGTATGCAGCCCTAGCAAGTGGGGCTTGATCTGGTCTGTGTACCAGCCCTACTTCATTGATGCAGTTCACAGGGCCTAAAGTTTGATCATTGCAGGTATAGATATACAGTACAGTATAACAGAGCACCACAGAAGAGACTATGTAGGTTTGACTCCAAGTATAAGAACAAGGAATGGTTTAATAAAGACTGTAGAGAAACTACTGAGGAGTGAGGAGCAGTGAGGATCATTTGCCTTGAGAAATGGAATCAGTTTCATGAGTAGGAATATGATGAAAGTAGAAGAGGCCAAGAGATTTCATAGATTTCATAGACATTAAGGCTGGAAAGGACCTCGGAATATTGAGTCCAGTCCCCTGCCCCAGGGGCAGGAAGTCAGCTGGGGTCACAGGATCCCATCAAGATAAACATCCAATTGACTCTTAAAGGAGTCCAGAGTAGGTGCTTGCACCACCTCCAGCAGCAGTCTGCTCCAGGCCTTGGGGTCTTGGACAGTAAAGAAGTTCTTCCTTATGTCCAGCCTGAAATGGTCTTGGAGGAGTTTGTGACCATTTGACCTTGTCATCCCATGGGGTGCTCTGGTGAATAGGTGTGCCACCAAATCCTCATGTTCATCTCTTATATACTTATGGGCAACCACCAGGTCCCCCCGAGCCAGCACTTTTCCAGGCTGAAGAGTCCCGTGGCTCTCAGCCTCTCATCATAAGGTCTGTTTTCCTGCCCTGTGATCATGAGCATGGCTGTCCTCTGGACTCTCTCAAGCTTGTCCATGTCCTTTTTAAATTGTGGAGCCTAGAATTGGATGCAGTACTTCAGCTGTGGCCTCACCAAAGCTGAGTACAGCTGGAGGATAATATCCTGGGATTTTCTAGAGAAGCATCTATGGATGCAAGCCAGAGTTTTGCTTGCTTTGTCGGCTGCAACATCACATTGGTGGTTCATATTCATCTTGTGGTCAATCATGACCCCCAAGTCCCTTTTGGCTGTAGTGCTAGCAAGCACTGCTGAGCCTATAAGCATGCTGCGGGTTTTTCTTCCCAAGGTGGAGTAGCTTGCATTTTTTAGTGTTGAAGGCTATCAAGTTTTTGTTTGCCCAATTTGCGAGCCTGTCAAGGTGGGCCTGGATCACCATCCTGTCTTTGGGTGTGGATGCTTTACCCCAAAGTTTGGTGGCATCAGCAAACTTGGCCAGTCTGCTTCTGATACCAATGTACACATCATTAATGAAGAAGTTGAAAAAATAGGCCCAAGGACAGAGCCTTAGGGGACCACACTGGTGACGGTGCACCACAATGATTGACTTCCGTCAAGTACCACTCTCTGAGTCTGACCTCAGAGCCACATCCCCAGCCAGCAGACTGTGATGTAGCCAAGGCTACAATTGGCCAGTTTTTCCATGAGATGATTGTGCGATAACAAATCAAAAGCTTTTTCAAAATAAAGATATATGATGTCAAGGGTGAGAAAATGTAACAGACAATTTTATATACCTTAGTGGGGATGAATAGAAGTACTACATATGTAACAGAGTACCAATATATAGAAATCAGGATGTGAACATTGAGTACGTTTGACAAAGAACAAAATAAGTGCAAAATGCAATTACAGAAAGATGGTGAGATGGATCGAGGAAGGGAATTAAAAAACAATGAAGAAAAAACCAAATAGAAGGTTATAATCCACTGAGAAGATCTTGCACAGCCTTAGCTAGCACTCAGTAACCAAAGATATCAACAAGCTAGTTTATGCATTAATAACAGGATGGTAAGAGAGGAAATTATTGTATAACTACAGGCTGCCTCTCTTCTCTGCAGAGAAACTTTAGCTCCAGACAGCTACAAAGACCAAGTTAAAACCAAATCCATATCATGTCTGTTGTTCTACATGCAGGTAAGACCTGAACACTTATTTTAAAGAATGTAATATAACTAAATGCTTGATGAATTGCAATGAAGTTGAAGATTAGTAAGGGATAATGATGTGTGAAGATGATCTAAGAAAGAATTGTGGAACATATGTTGAAGAATGAAATCCCAGTGACTTTACAAGTTAGGTACATGCTAGAATAATAAGGGACAGACCAGTACTTGCAAGGCCATTTCTATGGTATTTGCATCAGGGTCAACCAAATAGAAGAAGAGGAGCTAATGTAGTACACAAAATACCAAAAGCTCTTACCCAAAATAGGGAAAAATGCCTTTGCCAACCAAGGAAAAGGGTAAATTGTGACAGTGGTCAAGTCTGTTTAGGGCCTATGAGGCCAAAGAGGGCGCAGTAGCGGACAAGAATGTGTACAAGCTCCTGTACACATTAACATTGGTGTGAATGGATATGATAGTCCTATGCCTCCTTTGATAATGAAACTGAGGCTGTTGAATTCTTTCATAAATCACTATAATGAATGAGATCCAGAAATCCATTACTCAAATAAAAGATTTAAATGAAACACAGTGATGAAAGGGACAGTGTGAATATTTTCCATAAGCCAAAAGGAAAGTTATTTTTTTTCAAAGAGAAGGCACGTCTTTCCACTGTTAGATCGGATTTTGCTCTTGCTTTTATGCACTAACGTGGTGTCATTTAACCTTTCTATGCCTTTGTCTGTCTATTTGTGAAAATAAATATGATGATAGATCCCTTCCTGTTCAGGGAATGAGAGTATTAAACGATTAAGGGTTTCAATGATCTTTGAGCTTTACAGGGTTCTTTTGATGAAAGGTAATAGTTAAATGCAAAATATTATAATAAAGGAAGCCAAACTCAGAAAGTAAAATCAGTGCTCAACCTGTGGAAAATTCTGTTCAAGTGTACTTATAACATACAGAGTTAATTCAATATTTTATATAAATTATCATAAAAGTTCAGTAAATCATGCATCAAGTTAAGAACCTAGGCTGTGCTGCATTTTCAAATATTGTGAGTCAGCAGCTTTATAACTGTAACCATCTGAATTTCAAATGATAAATGTATATTTAACACAGCCCCAGAATGCATAAGAAATTATAAAAGGTCATCTCAGTGAAAAATTTAGGAAGAACTGCATTTGTAATTTGATATATGTAACATAATCTGTTATACACATCAAGTTTGTATTGTGCAATTTCCTAATGTAAAACACAGCACAAACTTAACTTTTCTATCTTTTACCCAAAAAAAGGTCATTGAGAATTGCGGCTTGGAGGCAGAAATCTGGTGCTTTGAGTAAATCCAAAGGAAAAAATAATGATTCCATACAACTTAACGTATGCCCCTTTACAGTGTATATAAGTCCTCAGTGTGCGTTGGTCAGGCATTGGTCAACAGATCAAATTCTATCATGTTATGTTATCTCCTTTTTTCCTAACCTAGATTTACTAATTCTTTTCTTACTTTTGATTTTGCATGGACCGATTTTCAGTAATTATGTATGGTAACAGTAGCGTACTTCCATATCCATCTAGCAGTCACAATAAAGTTGAGAAATAACGGGTGAAATCCTGGCCCCGTGGAAGGTGATGAGAATTCTGCCATTAACTCCAGCAGGGGCAGGGTAGAGGAGTTTCGGCCTGTAGAAGCTGATCTTCTCTCTTATGCAGAGACTCTCTTTTAAAGGACTAAGGGAGCAATTTATTTCCAGTTAATATGTATATGTATGTCATGGCTTGCGATATGGTCCTGAGGAAGTTTTGAACCCTATCTGAGGAGTGGAAAATTGGACATCATTGGTACAAATACAACAAATAAGGCATTTTTCCTCTTTGTAACAGGAAGCCAAGTTATGAGCTCAGGAAAAAAAAAAGGAAATTACAAGATGTGGTCTCCTATATAATAATACTTACACTATATAATAATAGGTCAGTATCAGTCTAAACCACTAATTCTTAGAGTATTTCTGATTTGAATTAAGGAGAGAAAATACAGTCAGTAGGAATTTTAGTTATCTTAAAAAAAACTACTTGCAAATTGGGATCTTGCAACGCTTGTAAATACTACATTAAAAAATGGAATCTTTTGCTCATTGAGAAGTCAGTCCATGCAGAACATTAGCTGGAATAGTATTAAATTTCCACTCTGCAAAATAACATTAACAATAAAAATGGCCAAAAAAAATCCCTTTGAAATAGCACCATTTGACATGTTTAGATGAATAAAGTGTATGTCACAATAAAACTGAGAGATTTTGCTGAAAACAGTTTGGTAATAAAGTATTTTTCCACTGGGTCCACAAGTAAAACAATTCAGGGGCCAAAAGGTCAGCTCAACTCTTATGGATCTGAGGGAAAGCATATGCCTAGTAGCTATAGATATAAAAATGAAAAGTGTCATGTGTGCTCCAAAATAGTCTACTATGTACACAGTGGGAAAAATTAACAAAACTCTGGAGTAGTGCACTATATATTGAAGAGGATGCCAAGCTTCCCATTTCTACTGAGAAGGATTGTTTGGGATATTTACAACCTATAGAGTGAGCAGGTGGAAGTTATGACCATTAAAGTGTATTTAGATCATACACTGATGAACATGAAGCTTGAGATAGGGCAATGCAGTCCATTTTGCTAGAAACACAACAGGGAAAATATGGCACATTGACAACTGAGAAGTATCAATGTGCATTTAAAACCCATTCAGCATTAAAAACACCCTTTGTACTGAGCCAGGTAATCCTCCTGCTGCTTAAGAAGAACAATCATTTACCCTATCTGTAATAAAAGGCAACCTGGCTTTAGTGGGGAGAATTGGCTTTATAAATCTATGCAAAGTGGCTTAGTATGTATCATATGGTCACGAGAATTGTCTCTTGAATGAGCATAAAAAGCTGTATTTAACAGAGAGGTGCTTAAGGTAGGCTTCCACACCAGAAAACAACAATGACAACAATAAAAACAACAATTTGCCAAACTAGAACCCAGTTAACTTTTAAAGATAATACAAGTACAAATATCAACAGGTTAGGCAGTTTAATTACATTATTTTCCTGCATACTATACACACTTCTCCCCCACCCAAAAAGAACCAAGCTGCTGGAACATGCTGTGCATATTATATGTGAGAATTACAGTAACAGTGGTTTCTGCTTTATTGGGCAAAAGCAAAACTGAAAGCTACATGTGACTGCCGGGGAGTGGAACAGTGAGTACGCTTGGTTCCCTAGCTGCTGCCAGTTCATTTCTTACTACAAGGAAAGATCAGTTTTTCTTTATTCTACCTTTCAAAAACAAGATATGCATTATAATCCAAGGCATGTTATTTGTGAGAAAATACTATTAACACTATGAGGGCAGAAATTAAAAATTTGGACAAAGGAGGAACACCTATAATTTTTTTAGCTATAAACAATCATGGAGAAAGACTAAGCTTCAGATATCTAACATTACAAGATCTATCCTTTTATGTGGATGTGAGACTGATCCTTACTAAGAAAGGGAAAAAACAACTATATATTTTCAAAATAAAGTATTGAGATGCTTCTTGGACCATGGTGTGTAGAGAAAAAGACAGAATACAGAATTGTTGGAAATCTATAGAGAACCAAATAAAGTGGCTGTAATAAATCCTAACAGGTTCAAAGGATACAGCATGGGGAAGGATGACAAACCATTCTCTTGGAAAAAAAATCCCCTAGGTGTTCAGCTTCATTACCCAACACTGAGGACATAAAGAGGAAAAAAAATAGCAAGACCTAAAAGCTTTCACTGTGTATTACTAATTTTGAGAGAAGCATGCCCTTTCCTGAAAGTGGTGGGCAAAGCCACCTCTGTGCCAAACCTGGGACTCCTACTGAGAATCTAGTCCCACTAATTTATTTCCCCCTCTGAACTGATCCACACTAAGCAGCTAGTCAGACTATACAGTTTGGAGAGGTCCCTAAGTACTCAGCCCTCCACTACTCTTAAACTCTGTCTTGGTGAACTGGGGTATGTATGATGTAGACCCTTCTAATCCATCAACTATGCTAATAGCCAGGATAGGTCAAGTGTGTGGGGGGAGTGAGATAGTTTGTCTTGATTCTCTGATCTGAAGCTCAGCAAGAGGTGATATAGACATGATCAGAGGGCCCATCCAGCTAAAAAAATTGTTTTAGTATATGTGTTATCTAGGCAGTCTGAACTGGATTGACCATGGGCAAACAAGGCTAGTAACTAGCCCTATATGAAGCATATACATCAGTGGGAAATGAAGATGGTACAGAGCAAAAAAAGCCAACAAACAAACAAAAAGCCACAGAGAAGTCAGTCCAAAATAAAAATGGTGACTATAAAAGTTAATCTATGCAGTAACATTGAGCACTGCCTTTCACCCAGTAAGGAAATATATTTATTTACAAGGTTTTTTTTGTCCTCATCCTTCAGCATGCCTAACTGACCAAGGGCTTGACAGCAATTAGAACTCATTTCAGACTTTCCTGACTACTTCACAGTACAGTAAATATCTTCTGAGGATTGTATTGACCTATAGTACTTGATGTCTGCCTGCTATTTTTCAATCTGATGAACTAGATCTTGTACAGATTTAGTCATGCAACTTCTTTTTTTTCTGTGTTTTCTGTGTGTACTTGATTTATCAATTTTATCACAACAACAAATAATGGGTCTTAAATCTAGTAGGGTAGTTTTCTTGATGAAATATTAATCATTGGGGTCACTGCAGAGAAACGCCTACACAATTTGGAGAAAAGACTTGTTTCCTCTGAGTATAATGAAATCTAAGAGAAGCAGGCTATGATTAGTTTTTAACAGTTTGATGTGGGCTGCCTAGATGCAGCATGGATAATGAAGAATCTCACACAACTCGTGGAAAGGTTGAAAACATAGTTATGCTATCACAGTTTCGAAGCATTGCTAAATTCTGGTTGTTCTTAGGTTTGTAAAATGCTAAATACTACAAATCACTTGTAGCAGATCTTTTACCCAAATTAAGATAATCACATAAACAACCAAGCCTAGGAAACGCTCAAGAGAATTCAATATCACCTTTAATAAATTCAACATCAGCTGTTAAGACAACATTGGTATGTTCTATCCCACTTATATCATCACTTAATGTAGAGCAAGTATTGTGATATTGTATGCAAAATAGAAAGGTGCCTTACTCTTACTTTTGTTATCTGAGCTAGGAAAGGGATAATTGTACATGCTGAAAATTAATTGTACAGATACCATAATCACCCAGCTATGGTATACATAGCTATAAAAATAACTTGCCTTTATTTTGCCATATGATAAATATCCTGTGTGAAGAGACAGTAGTTAGTAGGGGTGTGTGAAATGGGTCATATTCGATTCAGATTCAGCCCAAATTGAGGATAGTGATTCGATTCGTTGATTCGGATCACTGTCCCGATTCGAGTCAGCTGAATCTGAATCTGAAGATTTGATACTGATTCAGAGAATCAACGATTTGGCCATAGACGCAACTTTAAATATTTTTTCTACATACCTTATGGTACCAGGTGTGGCTCATGAATGCTGTGATGCTGGGATGGATGGAGCGTCCCACAAGAGTGTGTGTGGGGGGGGGCGCGTTGTGCTCAGTGGCGGACCCGGAAGTAGATTGGAAGTACTTCCAGTCCATTTCAAGGTCCACTGCTGAGTGCATGGGGGGGGCCTTGCGCCCCCCCCAGCTTCCTCTCCCGAGACCCAGGAGGGTGCCCCCATAGACCCAGGAGACACCAGTTGCCGTGATGGGGGGGTGGGGGGCTCCCTGCACGCTTCCTGGTGGACCCAGAATTGGACAGTGCTTCTGGTTCACTTCTGAGTGTGCTGCGAAGCACTCTGGGGACCCCCCTATGCTCATGTGGGATGTTCCATCCGCCCCACCATCTCAGCATTCACAAGCCACCTGGTACCTTGATGTATGTAGAAAAAACATTTAAAGCTGTGTTTATGTCCAAATTATCAAATCTCTCCAAATCGATTCAGATGGTTCTGATTTGATTCAGAGAGATTAAGGGATCTCCTGATTTGTTCTGGATTCAGAGATTCAGCCACCAAATCGGGCCGAATCTCTGCTGAATCAAATCAGTGACCGAAGCTTTGCACAGCCCTAGTAGTTAGACATCAGTTAGTCAGAGTTAGATTGGCAACATTGAAAATGCAAAATTTGGCATTAATTTTATATGCTTTTAATTCTAATGGTTAACAACAGGAGTGTGTAGGTCATGGTTATGTTAATTGTCTGTAAAGATCACCATACAAGAAGCAGAACAATTCTAGGCTAAAAGGGGAAGTTTGGATGCATATGGATTGATTAACTGGCTTTGCTTTCAAATATAACTACTCAGATGACCTCAGTAATTGATTTTATCAGTGAGCACCCAAGAAAAATAGCAAACCACCTTTAAATGGAAAGGGAAGTTTTATTATTTTTCTTTATCCACCTTAGTAGGAAAGGATCAGCATGCTACTGAATAAGGTAATTTGTTCTGGAGTCTATGAGTGCTAATGCTTCTATAAAGTGAGAACAAGTGAAATATGACCCATGCAGACCTTTGTGAAAAGTTCTTCATGGAAGCCCCACAGATTCACTCCAGTTAAGCTTAATTCAAGTGGCATGATTTTGCAACGCCATATCTGGGAGTCTGCTCCAAGTAGTGCTTTGTGTATTGGTGTGTATATTATATAGATATGCATGTTCGTGCACACACATGTGTCTGTGTGTCTGTAGACACACACATAATATATGTTGTATACATTCATAGTTTCATAGTTTCTAGGGTCGGAAGGGACCTGAGCAGATCATCTAGCCCGACCCCCTGCCATGGCAGGAAAGAATACTGGTGTCAGACAACCCCAGCAAGATGTGCATCTAACCTCCTCTTAAACACCCCCAGGGTAGGAGCCTGCACCACTTCTCCTGGAAGTTGGTTCCAGACCCTAGCCGCCCTGACTGTGAAGTAGCGCCTCCTGATATCTAACCTAAACCTACCCTCTGCCAGCTTGTGACCGTTATTCCTGGTCACTCGTGGCGGTGCTTGGGGGAACAGTGACTCCCCCAATGCATGCTGGTCCCCCCTGACTAGTTTATAACAGGCCACAAGATCCCCCCTCAGCCTTCTCTTGTGAAGGCTGAACAGGTTCAGGTCCCGCAGTCTCTCATTGTAGGGCCTGCCCTGTTGTTCCCGATCATACGAGTGGCCTCCTCTGGACCCTCTCCATGCTGTCGATATCCCTCTTGAAGTGTGGCATCCAGAACTGGACGCAGTACTCCAGCTGCGGCCTGACCAGTGCCGCACAGAGGGGGAGGATCACCTCCTTGGACCTGCTCGAGATGCATCTGTGGATGCATGCCAAGGTGCGGCTGGCCTTCCTGACTGCCTCTTATTGTGTCTATGCATGTCTGTAAATTATATATACATACACACAATGTGTGACTATATATTGTATGCATTTACACATGTTCATGCATACATTATCCCTCATCTTTTCTCATGAAACAGTAAGTGTTGTTGTTCTCATGGGGTAACTTGTCTCCCCACCTTCAGGAACAAAATGGAACCAGTGACAACATTATAAATATACCAACAACTATTTATTAAACATACAGATTGTTTGAAAGACTATTTATGATGATTTGAACCCCAAATATTATTTAACTGAAAAAAATTAACCTTTTCTAGAGTTTCAAAATGTGAATGAGCAATTCAGTAAGTCTGCAGTTCACACTGTTTTCAAACTAACAATTACTTCCAAAAACATTTCCTGTTTTAACTAAATATTGCATTCCTCACAAAGCAGCAGTGATGTAATGTGGTGCACACAAGCAAATCACTTACAATCTTCACATCGTTTCTGGGTTTTGCGGTCATCTGTCCTTGGACAAAAAGCACAGTATCCACTCATGCTGTCAGAAGGTTCTACTGGGGTGTGTTGTGGCAATTTGTAATTTAGGGCAGTCATACCAGACTTGGTGGACTTAGATTATGTGTATCCATCATTCTTCACTTTATTCATCTGTTGATCAACTGTTCCTCTAACTCCTGCAAAAAAACCAAAAAACTCCCCACCATCTTCTTAAATGTGATCTTTTTTTCCAGTTTGCATTGTGCCCTAGCCAAATGATAAGGCTGGCAATGGCAGCCACATTAAGCATATTGAAAAATAGTGTCATTGGCTACCTTTTGATTTTCCATCTGCAGGTGGTCATATGGACTAAGTGGTCAGGGTTATCAACCCCATCCTTGTTTTTACTGTAATCATGGATGATGTCTGGCTTTTTTTGCTCTCTACCCACTGACAGGTTATAGTGCTGTGTTTGCTTGACAGCAGCAGCACAACTTTGGACTTCTTTGGAACATAGGAAGCTAGGGTGAGTTTCCCATCAAAAGGAAAAAACTGATGAAAAAGTTTCCCTTCTTCAATTTGCTTGTGTTTCATCGGGATATCGGCCTTGTTTTTCCGAATCGTACCCACATAGGTCAAGTCCTGCTGTAACAATTTTTCTACCAGGTCAGTACTTGTGAAGAAATTGTCACCCACAATATTCCTTCCTGTCTTGTGCTGGGGATGAACCAGTTTTTCAACAAACTAGGTACCATGATTACCTTGGTGTGGAGCTTCTGGTTGCTTGCCCAGGTAGATGTCTTCAGACAGGGAGAACGTTGTTGCGTCACAGCACCACCAAATTTTCAAGCCATATTTGGCAGGCTTGCTGGCCGTATACTATCTGAAGGGACAGCAACCCCTGAACAAAATATTCCTGTAATATACCATTTCCTGAGCTGCTTCACAGACTGTCCAAATATCTCTGAAGGCAGCAAGCTTGTCCACAGCTCTCCTTTCCTCATGCGTCAGTTTGTTGTCAAATCTCAGGTAGTTGGTGATTTGATGGAATCATTTTAAATTCATAGTGGCACTGAAGCCAGGACACCTGGTGCGTTGCTCCCATAACTCCTCCAGTGCCTCATGACCACCATGGTATAGACCACTCAGCAGTAGGAGGCCAATGTAGGCTTTCAGCTCTGTTTCATCCAGCTTTTTCCACTCCTTACTATTTTTAGGATGGCTATCATTCCACCCCCCAAATTTTCTTTCTGCCTCTCTGTTTGTTTCTCTTATGATAACAGTCAGGATATCTTGTGAGAGAAACAGGTGGAATGTTTCCACCACTGTCTTTATTGCTTTCTCCTGTTGGCCCAGCACTTTCATGGACTATGTCCTTGGCTGTTCTCCAATGATGTATTAGCTGTGTACTTTTTTCCCCATATTCTGCCATTTTTTCTCTAAAAGTGCCAATATCTGCAGTGTTTTCTGGGGGTGGAGGCAATGGTTTTTGCTCCATGTCCTGCTGTAGCTTTCCTTGGTCTTCCATGGCAGCCCTGGGCTGGTCCTCTTCCCTTTCCCACTGGAAGTGTTAGCATTACTTCTGCTTGTGGCACCAACAAATCCTCCTTATCCGAGCTGGATGAAGCTCCTGTAGATGCATGGTCTTCTTGCTCTGAACAATCTCCCATGTCTGGAACAAAACCAGCATCCTCACTGCCTTGGGATAAGATTTTATCAGTAGATGTGTCACTGTCATCCCCAGTTACCTGTGCAAGACAGGCTTCAGCAGTGAATATGTGCTGCCTTCTCATCCTGGACTGCAAAAAACCCCCAAATAAGTGATTACTGCTGAATGCATGTAAACAACAATCAAAGACAAGCCTGTCCACCTATGCTGTCACAGAAGCAGGTTGCACCCTGTCCTCCTGGGCACAGAAGCCAGAGACCAGCATTCACCCTTTTCAGGCAAACCAAATGTGGGTGGATGCAGTTTGGAAACCACATGTGCTGTAGCTTATTGAGAGCAAGTAATGGCCATGGGGGGTGTCAAGCCCTTACCATTGAAGGGGACTCCATAGTGTATGCTGTATTGCAGTATGAGGTTGTTCTATTTCTTTTCTGATGTTCCTTTGCTCCTTGTCCTCACTTCCAACAAAGGCAGGGCATACTAGCTCGTATGTTATAAAAGGGACAAGTTAGGTGGAGTTTTGCCAGGAGAAGAGAGAGCAGAGGTGGATTGGGGTGAGACAGGGTTTATTTGGGGGTGGTGGTGGTAAAGGCCTGGGTGTTTTGATGACCTTGCAGCCTGCAAACAAAGTGCTTAGCAAAAGGGATTACCACATCTTCTGCAAAAGCAGTGTGGAGAATGGCCATCCATTAGTTACCATGGATACCTGAAGTGGACATGAATGAGGTGTGAATGATGCATCCACCCAAAGTAGTCAAATAGGTCTAGGCAAGTCATTTATACAGAAGTCCCATTGAGGTAGCAAGTTACCACAATGTGTTAACATGGGCTTGGGGTAAGTTGTTACTCCATATGGAAAAACACATTCATGTCTGGGGTAACATGTTACCCTGGGCAGTTTTGCATCCACAGAGAGCAAATCATTCATGTAAACTAGCTGTTCTGTGGGGATATTGTGCACAGTGGTACCAGTGACAATGTTCTAAAAAGAAAAAAAAATAGAATTAATTAACTTTAAGATACTGCACAAAATATGTGTCTGGGGTAGGAAATTACCCCATGAGAACACATGAAGGTAATACATGTAAAGTACTGATGTGCGTGTGTATATAAATAATATATAAATGTCACATGGCATTTACAACTGGCACAAAGAAGTAAGATTCAAACTAAATTGTTAAGAGACAGACCAACAAATACCTTTCTAATTCAGTCTAGATTAAGTCTTAGTTTTGCTACTGTACTTCAAAATGGCCTATCATTACCTGACCCGTAAGAGAAAAAGTTCAAATTTGAAATAAAAATAAATAAATAAATAAAAGGACAAAATATCAATGAATGTTTAATTTTATTTTATGAACAGTACTATTTATTAATGTGAATATTGTGGTTATATTATCAGAAATGAATTACCGAATGTTTCAATCTAAAGAAGCACAGGGTGATAGAGCTAGTATGAACATATATCTATAAAACAGGATATTTAATTATATTACAAAAACTTAATAAATTTAGAATATTCTAAAGATTTCATATGCATGTTTTTGTTGTGTAACTGCACACAACAATGATTATTATAAGCATTAATCACTGTAAAAGCAATGCTTAGACTAATCTCTTTCTTCCGGCAGATAATAAATGTCAGCTGTTGACAGAGAAGTGTGAAAAGGTGAAAAGCAGGGTTAGTTCTATGTGTCTGTGAGATAAACAACTGTCAGATAGTTAAAAGGGGCTTTGCCTTGGCAAGTCATAGTTTTTATCTTTCCAAAACAGGGGAGAAAATAAGGCTATAAACAAATATTATACAACTTTCTGATTAGAGCACTGCAAAACCTCCTATTTCTAGTTCACACAACATATCATAGACTTTCTTTTCAGAAAGATTGAAGGTTTCAGAAAGAAGAAATATTTTCTTTCAGAAACCTTGCAATTTTTGCCCAGTGAATTGTAAGGTTTAGGGCACCAATCCAAGGAAGTACATTTATATGTAGCTATTTATCTTTAAATGCTGCTGACAGCAGTAGAGACTACTCATATGTTTAGACAGAAGGCAGGGCAGAGAAGACCCGAGTCTAACTGAATCTGAGATGTATAAGCTTTCATGAGTGAGAGCTCAGTTCATATGTTTAGAATTATGTACATATCTAAATACTTTTCTGGCCTGGATCCTAAATTTCTAAACAATTTCTGTGCACAAAATACGCATAGATTGCAAGACCAAATGCATCATCTAATCAGTTACAAATTCAAGATATGTATAGCCATTACATTTAAGTTGACCTTACTAGGCTTAGGTCAGTATAAATGCCTGTCTGTGCAGGCATTCAGAGGGGTTAAATCGGGGAAAAAATGGCTGGCTTTATCTAAGCTAGTACACTTAAGGAGGTGCACTAATTTAAATTAGGAATGGGTTAACCTGATCTATCAAATCCCTGTACATGTTCGCAAAGCTCTTGGGTCTGAGGTGATATATTTTATTAGACCAACTACTTAGTAGCAAAAAATGCCTTTCTTTGCAAGCTTTTGGGCACATACACCTTTCTTCAGGCTGAGGAGAATTCAAAGATTTTAAAAGTCCTCCTATGTCAGGGACGGGCAATTATTTCGGGCAGAGGGCCACTTACTGAGTTTTGGGAAGCCATCGAGGGCCGCATGACAGGCAGCCAGGGACGGGTAAATATTAATTTTCCAAATTTTTTAGGGGTCCCATGGGCCGCATTTTGCCCACCCCATCCTACGTAGGAAAGAAACTCCATTTTGCACAGGGGAGGTAGAGGGTGGAAGTTTATTCTCAGAGTCCTTTTGTGAGGATGTTGGTCTGTGATGTGCCAGATTAGGCTGTCTTATTTTCCTGGAAGTTGCCTATGTTAGAAGTAGACAGGGACGTGAAAAATCCTTCTTTCTTGGTTAGCAATGAAGTTTATTTTTCCAAAAGGCTAAAATAAGATATCTGTACATGTTCAGAGTGCAGTTCCAGGACTAGGGAAACCCATGCACCTACCCTACCCGTGGTGTTATGCTCTTTCAAACGCCCATCACTCCTAACCCTGGCCAGGCAATTTTTAGCACCCTGACGCTCCTGCCACCTCCAGAGGGACAAACCCTCTCCCTTTCATGCAGACCCACTATCCCTGGTGTTGGCAACCTCCAGCATGTGTGTCAGAGCATGGCACACAAAGGCATTTTGCTCGGCATGTGCACCTTGGGATGGACAATGGGGAAGGGGCCAAGGCTGCACAGCCACAAGAAGGATCGGGCCCCTGCAGATCTCTCAGAGTACAGAGAGGGGCACCTGCCACACGAGCCAGATCAGAACTTCACAGACCTCAGTGCAGTGGCTTGCAACCTCCTGGCCACAGCTGACCCAGGCTCTAGGCAGGCCCCCGCCACCTGCCCTGGAGCCTGGACTGCTCACAGCAGGTGGCAGGGAGGCTGCAAGATGGTGCACCAAGTCTTCAGAGCCCCAGCCCAACTTATTGCTGGTGGCAGGTTCACATGAACCTTTGGAAAGATGGTGGGGCTGCACTGCCACAACAAGGGTCAGGCCCATTGTAGCTCTCCGGTCATTCACTTCTGGCACACCAACATCTTGCAAGTTGAGCTTGGGGTGTTTTTGGCCCCAAAATGTTGCTGACGCCTGCACTAGCCCCTTTGATCCCACCTGTCCCTCTCTGTACTTCAAGTTACTTACACTGAGTTCCCTGCACAGCTTCTGCTACTAGCAAATGACTTAACTCACTGCTCCAGGTCCACATTCAAGCTGCCTGAACATAGACCAGGTGTGGTGAACAGCTGTGCACAACTGTGCACAGCCTTATATGCCACACCTAAGCATTTCAAATAAACCCATTTTTAAATAGCAGTTCTTTTATTAAAGCTATCTGTATACAGATAACAAAACTGAAGTAGAAGAAACCAGAGTTTATGTAAAATAATTGAGGTAGATGGCAAATCAAATGGCCTTTTCCAAAACAAGGCTTTCAGTGATTAAAATAGAGTTTAGAGATAATGTGTGAAACATAAAGAAAAAAAGTAGGAATCTTATGGAGCATTTGGGTCATTATGTCAATCACTTAACGTACCAATCAATGTTGTATATATGGAGAAAACAAATAAATCTGCTATTCTGTTTTGCAAATATTAGCTGCATTTCTGTGTGTGGGAGAGAGAAAGAGAGAGACTGTATGCTAATTGGCTCTATTGTTGGTAAAATATTCTATGTACTGAAGCTCCTCTTCTTTTGCTCATTTTGAAGTAATGCAATAAGCTTCATTTGAATAACCTAAGAGGACTCTGATCAGAGGAAATGTCCCTTGTAACACTGCATGGAATTTGTCAGGGGAAAAAAATAACCCTTCTCATTAGCAAGTAGACTTGCAGAAGGAGCGTGTCTAGATGCATTACACTACATGCAAGATGGCTGTCACAAACTGCCTAAGGTTGGGGGTGCCAGAAAGCCCTCTTTTCAAGATCTGTTCAGTTATTGACATTGTAATGTTATGATTTTGCTTTCAGACCACAAAACTTTGGTGGTTATACATTCAAAGCAACATACATAACGTAATAAATAGCTCTATATGGAAAAAAATGGATGACCCATTGATCCTGTCTGTGTTCTAACAATCCCCCCAGTGACACTAGTGCTGGTTCAGCTTTCCTGTGCTGTTAGCAGTGTTGGCAGCCTGAGTCACATGGGTTGCCTAATGCTGTAGACACTTTTTACCACTGTATTGATTAGATGTGATGAGGAGCTGGAGGAAATCTCCTTAGTATAAACAGGGCTGTAAAAGAAAGATGTAGTTTCAAGCACTATGTCAGATTTCTAGAGCTCTTTGAGCATCTACCCAGGCTGTGTAAGTGCTATAGATTAATTATTCATTTCAATTATTTTATTATTAGATTGCAGAAGATTCTTCCAAAGGAAATGGTGAAAACCCATCACTTGAGGCTCTTAAAATCCAACTGGACAAAGTACCCTCTTGTAATCTCAGTACAGTAGAATATGGAACTGTTACAAGGAGGAGTTTTTTATGAGTCTATGAGAGCTTGGTTTGGAAGGTTGATCGAAGAGCTATGGAATCATAGAAAAATGAGGGTTGGGAGGGACCTCAGGAGGTAGTCTAGTCCAACCCCCTGCTCAAAGCAGGACCATCCCCAACTGCATCATCCCAGCCAAGACTTTGTCTAGGCAGGTCTTAACCACCTTTAAGGGTAGAGAGACCACAGCCTCTCTGGGTAACCTTTTCCAGTGTTTTACTACTCTCCTAGGGAGAGGGTTTTTCCTAATATCTATCCTAACCTTCTCTTGCTTCAACAGGAGATGATTGCTCCTTGTTCTGTTCTCTGTCACCACTGAGACCAGTCCAGCTCCAGCCTCTTTGGAACCACTCTTCAGGTAGTGGTAGCCTTCAGGTTAAAGGCTGTTATTAAATCCTGCCTCAGTCTTCTCTTCTCAAAACTAAATAAACCCAGTTCTCATCCTCTCCTCATAATTCATGTGCTCCAGCTCTGTAACAATTATGTTGCCCTTTACTGGACCTTCTCCAATTTGTCCACATTCTTTCTGTAGTGGAGGGGAGTCTGGCAGATGGAGGGGCGGGGGCGTGAAAAGCTGGACACAGTGCTCTAGATGTGGCCTCACCAGCACTGAATAAAGGGAAAGAATCACTTACCTTGCTCAGCTGGCAACACTTCTATCAATGTAGCCCAGTGTGCTATTCGCCTTGGCAACATGGGCACAGTGGCTCATATTCAGCTTATTGTCTACTGTAACCCCCAGGTCTTTTTCTGTAGAGCTGCTGGCCAACCAGTAAGTCCCCAGCCTATACTGGTGTATGAAATTGTTTCATCTGAAGTGCAGGACTTTGCACTCGCCCTTATTGAGCGTCATGAGATTTCTTTTGGCCCAGGAATGACTTGCCCTCAGTGAATTCATGCTGGCTGTTCCTAATCACCTTCTCCAAGTGCTTAGAAATAGATTCCTTGTGAATCCAGTCCATGAATTTTTTCAGGGACTGAGGTGAGGTTGACCGATTTGTAGTTCCCCGGATCCTCCTTTTTCCCTTTCTTAAATATGAGCACTATATTTGACTTTTCCAATTGTCTGGGACCTTTTTTGATCACTAGACATATTCTAAGATAATGGCCAGTGTCTCAGCAAACACGTCACCCAACTTCCTCAGCACTCCCTGTGCCTCCCGTCTGGCCTCAGGGACTTGTATATGCCCAGCTTTTCTAAATAGTACCTAATCTGTTCTTTTGCCACAGCTGGCTGCTCACATCCACCCCAAACTGTGCTGCCAGGCACAGGAGTCTGAGAGCTGACTTGCCTGTGAAGACTGAGTTGAAAAAGGCATTGAGTGCTTCAGCCTCTTCTGCATCCTCTGTCACTTGGTTGCCCCGCCAACTCAGTAAGAGACCCACACTTTCCCTGATCTTCCTCTTGTTACCCTTTATGTCCCATGCTAGGTGGAAATCCAGTTGCGCTTTGGCCTTCTTGACTATCCCTGGATGCCCGAACAATACTCTTCTACACCTTCCTAGTTGTCTGTCCAAGCTTCCAAGTTTTGTATAAGTTTCCTTTTTGTGATTTAGTTTACTGAAGAGTTCCTTTATAAGTCAAGCTGGTCTCCTGTCATACTTGTTAGTCTTCCTGCACATCAGGATGGTTTGTCCTTATTGAACCTAATGAGATTTCTTTTGGTCCAATCCTCCAATTTGGCGATGTCTTTTGATGCCTTCCCCTCTACCATATCTATTACGCCCTACAGCTTGGGTCATCTGCAAACTTCCTGAGGGTTCACTCTATACCACCTTCCAGGTCATTGATGAAAATATTGAACAACCCTAGGGTACTCCATTTGACACCAGCTGCCTACTACCTTCTGAGTCTGATTATTCATCCAGTTTTCTATCCACCTTAAAGTCTATTCATCCAGCCCATACTTCCTTAACTTGCTTGCAAGAACGTTGCGGAAGACCATATCAAGAGGTTTGCTAAAGGTATACCACATCCACTGGTCTGCCTGTATCCAGAGCCAGTCATCTATCATAGAAGGCAGTCAGGCTAGCCAGGCATGAATTGCCCTTGGTGAGTTATGTTATAGAAATTTTCCTCCATAGCTGCTTTGGATTAAGCTGTCTGTGCTTAGTGGTTTATTCCTTTGTGTAGAATTCTTTTGCCTTTGATAGAGCTAATAAATGAGTAGAAATGCCAGTTAATATTTGGAGGCTTATGCTCCCTTCAGCATTTGTTGCCTCCTACCTCAGACACTTCTGAAAACAAAAGAAAAGATCAGCCATAGTGTATAATACAGTCTGTTTGCAAAAAAATAACAATATTTAATAATCTCAGAATGGCAATCATGACTTATCCCACTGAAAGGCATGATTTTCATTTAAGAAACTATAATTTGGTATTAGTCCATGGTGGTCCCCTTGCAACCAAAACCCCCCCTCTCCAAAATCAAACAAACAAACAAAAAAATCAAACAAAAACCAAAAAACCTCTAAGAAATGCTTGCAAAGCATAATGAGCTTTAAAAATAAGAAGTCTGTAATTGCAGGGACTTTTTAGATCACAGATTACCATGATAATACTTTGTTAGTATCCAAAATGCCTGTTCCTTGGCTTTGTGGCATGGAGTACATAATTATCTCATTTAAGCTACAAGGTTATATGAGGAGAAGACAGCAGTTATTAAATAGGAGGCAAGGGCCATCCGCTCACCTACAAAAAAATCAAACAAAATTTTGTGGTAATTAGTTGCAATGGAAATGATCATCTAGTACACATAAGCATCTGTTAGTGAAAGCTTTATTAAACAGGCTACATCTCTACTAAGCAATCAAACACAGTGCATTAATTTGATATCCAGCATGTTAAATCTAGTTGTATTCCTATTAAAACATAAACATTACTTACAAGTTGAGCAGACTATATGGGACACTATTGTTGCTTACATAATCATGGATTAATCATATGGAAACTCGATTATCTCCTATATTTTACAAATCTCTGCCTCTGATATAGTCAACTCATAAATATTTAACACACTGAATATGCTTCATTGATATAACTAATTACAAATGCTATGATTTATTGAAATTACTTTACTGGAAATTTAATAGAAATATCTACTCCAAAGTAATTTGAACATGCAGAGTATGTTTTCATTTTTAAAATTTCATCCAATATCATACATTTTCTTCTTAAATTCTATGTTAACCTTTGAAAAATTGCACTTCTGTGAAAAACAAACAAAGAACTTCTTGAAATACACAGGTTAGATTTTAGACTCCAGTTGTGGTACCCATTACCAGAGTTATATAAATAACTCTTACCATGTGTAATGCATTCCACTTCATTATAGATCCACAGAAAGATGGCTTTCTGCAGACTAATAGCTAAATTATTTTTAGTTAATCAGCTCTCCCTTTCCCCATTTTTTAAGTTTTGGGCACTGCATAAACAAATTATAAAGCAACAAACACAAATTAGCATTGCAAAGTGGATGCACCCTGTTGAGAGGTTGGCACACAAAGATTTAAAGATCTAGTTGTGCCCAGCATCTAGAAACTCTGCAGCAGTTTCCAGCAGTGATGTTAAATGGTACCTGTAGGTGACTTTTCTAGACAGTGGATGATAGGAACTCATAGCATTAGAAGGCCTATGAGAGAACAGATTTATACTTCTTCTGTCTTGCATTGACCTGTGAAGGTCTAAATGGTTCTTCCATCATCCTGTTCAGTTCAGAGTTCAAGCTGATGAAGGATCACTCCCTTAAACCTGGACTTTTTAAAGAAAGGCCTTCCCATTTTATTTGTTGGTTTTTTTTTGGGGGGGGGGTTGCATTTGTACACGAGCAGTAGAATTCTCCTTTCATTGAAGTTAATGGCAGAACTTCTGTTGATTTCAGTTATGCAGGATCAGACCCATGATCAAACATATCACCTCGGTGTTGATAGCATAGTGATCCTTTGAAATTTGGGGTAGTCTTGTAAAACAATACTTAGTTCATGCGTTCAGCAACCAATTTTTAGCCCCTATCATTGTGTCTGAGCCTCAATTTTGAAGGATAAACAAAAAAATGATTTGTGGCTTCCAAAAATTAAACTGACTCCTTCCACACTAAAGAGAGGCTTATTAAATCACAGTCAAGTTTCTGATGCAGAAACAGAACCAGCTTGCTTTAGCTAGGGCTTATGCATAGTTGCCAATAGGCCTGTGTGAAGCAGTTAGTATTTGCTTTGGATTCGGCCAATTCAGGGGACAGTGATTCAATTCAGTGATTTGAATCACTGTCCCAAATCGATTCAGCTGAATCTGATTTGGAGATTCAGCTGCTGCCAAATCAGCCAAATCTCTTAATCACACAGGCTCCACCTCCCACCCACTCTTCCAGCCCCACCCAATTCCAGCTCCCTGCTCTTTAGGAAAAAAAAAAACTTGCACTCACCAGCTTCTGCCAGGTATGGGAGTTATCCTCACTGCCCCGTGCCACACGGGGGGCTCTGCCATGAGCCCCCGAATTCCTCCCTGCTCTCCCAACCCCCGCCCTGCCACATGGCTGCTCTGCCTGCCCCAGCTCCCAGCCCTTAAAAACAAAACAAAAAAAAGCCTCCATTCACCAACTGCTGCAATGATCCCCATTGCCCCACACTGTCTCACTCTGCATGGGGGGCTCTGCCACAAGTCCCCAGAAGCCCCAAGGCCACTGAAGCAGCTGGTGAGCAGGGGAGCTTATTTTGTTTTTTTGTTGCTGGAGTGGGCTGGGGCAGCCATGGGGGGGGGGGCTGGGAGAGTGGGCAAGGGTCAGGGGGCTCATGGCAGAGCCACCTAATTGGTTCCCTTTTTCAATTCAGATTTGGAGGTTTGGCCATCAAACTGAATCAGCACCCAAAGCTTCACACAGCCCCAGTTGCCAACATGTTAAAATACACAACAGTTCTCTGAACTGCTGACAGTTCTATCAAATACTCAACACCATATCTAGACTCCTGGCTGCTCCAGGCAAACTTTTAGTATTGGGCCCCCTTCGCCAAAGATAATGAGAATAATAATTAGACAATGGAAAAAAAAAAAAATTTTTGGGCCCCATTTCTGTCCAGGTTCTGGGCAGCTGCCTTGTTCACCCATGTCTGTGTCTGGCCCTGCAAATACTGGGTGGTGATGAGCATGTCCTGGTGTGTGTTAGCATTTGTAATACTTTGGAAGTTCTAACCAGTCATTACAAACCCAACTGGGAGATAGTAACAATTATCCTTGTTTTACACACAATGAAAATAGACTAGAAAGGATAAATGGCCCTCATTAAAGTCACAGAGGAAATTGATATTGAAGCTTAGTTTGGAATGCGGGTCTAAGGTTTTTGTTTGTTTGTTTATGGTCTCATGCTCAGTTCAGCACACCTGTGTGCTTTTCAAGTTGATGAATATAAACCTGTGTCTAGGCCAGAGAACCTGGAGTCACAGAATGATATTGATTTCATGGTTGCAATGACACAATTAAAAATTAGAACCAAGCATTTCTGAATCTGCAGTCCTCAAGAATAGCTGAATTACATGAAACTCCTCATTCTTTTTAACTGTTAAATCTGCTGCTGTACTAAGAAGGTACTAATGGTTTTGGCAAAAATGTGGAACTACATAGGAATCAGGCTGTAAAAAAAAAAAAGATCCACAGGTTTTCTTAACATAAATCAAACCTCTATAAATTAATTTTCATTGTTAACCCTAATCCAAAGGATAAATAATATGGTAGAAACAAAACAGTAATCAGTAAAACAAAAGTTATCAGTAGCTAGAGAATCTGCAAGTATGAAGCACTACTGTACTAAACACATTTAATTTAGAACTAAGGAGCCAATTGTGAGGAAATTAAATCCCAATTGGTTGTTGCAAGTGTACCTATTGAGGTATAAGTATATAAAAGATAAATCTACTTGCTATGTAATTAATTTAAATATGCGGAAACAATAAGTGTGTGACTATATTCTTATTGTTACATTACACTTACAAGGAATACTTAGCAATTTAATTAGAATTTTACCACACAACTAAAGAAAATTAGATATTAAGCATGCTATCTAATTAACTTGCTATAGATTGCTTGTTAAATAAATATTACATACCTAAACACATGTGCCAATTACAGGTCTCAACATTCTTAAGGCTTAAAGCATTAGAACATAATTATATACTTTTTGTAACTAGTTGCACACAGGATAGCAACATCATTATGTTTTATAACTAAATTTATATTTAATGATGAAATGGTGAAAAAACAGGTTCTCCTATTGCAGGTTTTTAACAGTGAAATGGTGGTGCTCATTGTTAAGAGACATAAAATTAATGAATTCATAGGTTTTTAGAGTTATGAGCCAAAATGATTAGCAGCACACATCTGGAAGTATATGCCTACAGGCTTTGTAACCCTTAGTAGTGATGTCCCTCAATATTGTCAGTTATGTAAGATAATATACATTCGCCTCTCTAGTTTTACAGATGCCTTCCCTGCAATTTTATTTTCACCTAAGATAGAAATCACACTGAGATGATACTTTACTCTGGAATATTTTGAAACTTCTTCCCAAATGGTATGAAGCAACTCATCTTCTAACCTCCAGGCAAACTTCTACTGTATTGTTTTCACTATGCTCAATCACATGTAGAAGTCCTATAGTTCCTTTTGTAGGATGAGTTCAACTCAAAATTTGAGATCCACAGCTATGAATATATGATCTTTGGTGTGAATTGGAAAGACTGAGTTTGGAAAAATTGTTTCATATACCATTAGGAGTTGGAAAACCTCTGTTGCACCCACCCCTATATTATCTGAACATAACAATCACAAATATGTACTATGAAAGGAGATTTTTTTTTCCTTTCAAAGACTACTTGCAAGGATGAATTAGGAAATAATTTTTATATAAATATAATAAACCAACAGATCTAATTTTGATCTCTGAGTTCTCCAAAGTCATTGCACCTTTCTTGGTTCGCTTGACACATACAAAATCACTTTTCAGAGGCTTGTACTGATATATTTTGGGAATATACTGTATTATTATCCCCAAGTATAACTGAAGAGGTAAATTGAAGGAATCTGTTTGCTATGACTTATTCATCAGGTCTTATGACTCTCTGTGGGTTTTGTTATTTGTTTATTTTCTACTTACATGTTCAATCCACATTCTAATGACTTGATTTGAACATAGTTCTGGTAAATATTTGGTGAATATTTTATTTCCTAC
Source organism: Crocodylus siamensis (assembly GCF_052110815.1). Lineage (NCBI taxonomy): Eukaryota > Metazoa > Chordata > Crocodylia > Crocodylidae > Crocodylus > Crocodylus siamensis. Next base: position 11,558,500 of record NC_143403.1, on the reverse strand, counting down.
ATTGTACAATTTTGTCTACACTAGTATTAACGTATTCTGATACTCTTTACAATGGAAATAGGTGCTTAGAATAGCGAATTATTTTTAAGCGTCATTTAAATGCTCTAAATGTCCAAAGTAATTGGCATCAGGAAGTTGAACGCATGGATATTAATAAAGAAGTCATGCTTTGCCTTGCTTTTGTAAAATGAATAATGATAAAAATAAATCCAGTGGGTATAACTAACTAGAAGGGGTGACAGTGATAAGAAGTATGTTCACTGAAGTGTGCCAGCTGATTAATGGATGAGGGTATCAGATTAAATGAAGATTTGAATACCTTGTGAATAATAAAGTATCTTAAAGACATGCCAAATGATCTTGTAAAATCATTGAGTACCTTTAAAGATAGGATTTAAATGGATTAGATAATTTAGACCCATCCACAACAAGGCACATCAATCCAGGACCACCACTTAGAAATAAGACTCACCAGCAGGTTCTTGCCCCATTTATACCCTAAACCAGCAACTGGACAGCAACTTAGAGAGGATCTCAGCCCATGCCTGTGCATTGTTCTTACACTCTTCTGAAACAGAGAGCCTAAGAATGGTGCTGGGGAATATGTTGTCCACTTGCCAGATTTGGGTTCAAGTGGAGCCGGAGTGAGTGGGCTATACCAAACTTGTTTCTTGGTGATGGTCCTGGACTTAGCAGGGAGGCAGTGTTGACATGGTCCTGAGGCATGTGGTCCCCTTGATGGAATCCACTGCTCTAAGGTGCCTAAATTCCATATGGAATGAATGGGAAGAGATAGTATCTAGAAGACCAAGTGAGAGATGCTTAATCCAATAGAAAACAATGTGAATAGGAGTAGTGTATTTAAACACATCCCTGTTCTGGAGTAATGAGCTGTACTTAATGCATACTGAGAAATGTGCTAGACCAGTCAGAATGCATGGCCCTGAATCTTGTCCTGGAGGTAGGAACTGATGCCTAGAAAATGATATTTAGAGATTTGCGTTTGGGAATCCACTTGTAGATAAAGTGGATGTACATTAGAACAATAGTCCAGGAGAACAGCAAATGTCAGTTCATTTCTAAATGTCTGCTTGTGACAGTTTCTTTCAAGGTCCATTGCATCTGAAGGCAGCAGACAGACAGTCTGGGAAATTAAAGATATGTACCACACTGTTCCCTGAAGCTGCAGAATATGAACAGTGTTCCATAACAAGAGATAAGGGACTCTGCAGCATTGGTGCCAAGACACAGTGCCCAGCTGCAGAGCCCTTGGGAGTTCTGGTTTTGGTGGATGGATTAAATTAGGAGGCTGGGGCATTCCCAAATTATGATGTGTGCATGTGATGGGTTTGGGAAACAAAGGAGCATGCTGACTGAACAGAATATGGATAGTATGATATCAACAGGGAAACCAATCAACAGTACCTGGAAATGAAGAGTCATCAGAGGAGAGAAAGAATACAAAAAGAGGGATTTCAGAGCAACATAGGGTCCCCCAGGGGGGAATCTGAGGCCACCATGGACAGAGATAACACCACCAGTCCTCCTCAGCCCTCAATCTCCAGGCTGGTGACATCTGACATTCAAGAAAGAACCTCAAGGTGAAGCTTGCACAGGGTGAAGCTGGCCTGATGTACTTTCCCTCTGTAATAACCCCAGGACTGGTAGATATAGAATGAAGGGGATTATTTTGTTTTCCTTCCCTCCATCGTTCTTATCTGCTATCAATGTGTATCAATAAAATCTGCCTATTATCGAATGGAGAAGTTGTGGTCAGTGTGAGGGTTTGGGTCTGCCTGGGGCAAGATAGCTGGGTCATAAATCCAGTGCCAACAGGTGCCTTCACTATATCTTTCAAAAACTGAACATGAGCTAATCCTTTCTTTCAGATCATGGCATGATGAGGGCATTGTCATTTTATAAAATATCCCCATAGCTGTGTAAGATCACAGCTTCCTCTGCCTGAGGGAATTCAAACCCACCTCTTTCACTTCCTATGGCATACAACTAGAGAATATCAAGGATTAGGCAAGGAAAAGAAGGGGACTATTCTTCCCACTGAAACTGTCCCACTTGCTTTGAAGTGGGTGGGAGTGAGGTACGTCACTGTTCCTGCTGCAAGGACTATTTCAATGTTTGACTAGTCATTGCACGTAATACATTAAACAACCTTGAACTGGGAACTGGAACCCTGCCCCACCATTAGATGATTCTATATGACAATCCTAATCACTAATCTAGAGAATCATGTTCTCTCTATGGCCCAATAGCAACTTACAGCATTACATGTAAAGTGGAAATGCTTCAATGGGAAGAAGGGACAGTGTCCCCTTCATGAAGAATAACCTAAGCCTAGTGATCAGGACATTCTAGTAGGTGATAAAAGATGTGGGTTTGAATCCCATGGGGCAGGGGAGGGAACTGAGCCCATGTTTCACATAACCTGGGTTTCAAATTATTACAAGTGATGTATTTTGTAAGGGAGGGTAGAAGGGGGAATGAAACTGCCATTAGTGATGTTCCACCTTTGAAGGATGCAGTGGCCACTACTGTATTTTGTGCAAAGCCTAATCTGGTTAGTGTGCTCTTCGGCAAGGTAGATGGAAGAATATCTAGTTTGTGAATAAGTATGGGCCTAAAGCTTGAGTCAAGCTCTGTGTGTCTTGGACCTCTCAACAATGAAGCACTTCTGGGCATGCCTAGAAGCAAAGCTTCCAATTCAATTTCAATTTATCAAGTAGAGGTTGCAATTAGATTTTGCCTACCTAGCAAAATAGGGCCTGATCCTTGATTGGGGCCTCTAGGGATTGCTTCAGAAGGAATAATTTATTATAATAAACCCAAATCAACCATGTAAATAATTTTCTGCTAGAGTGAATTTCTGCACTTATTTCATGTTACAAAGCACCCTGGATGACTTGTGGCCTATTGATCTTAGCTATTTTTACATTTGGTAAATACATGTGGAATGTATCAAATTAGTCCTACAAATTAACAATTTTCATAGGAAAGAAAAGAAACAAATAACTATGTAATGAATTGGATTGCTTCTTCGTAAGCAGACTGCTATTAAAAATAATGCACAGTGATAACAATAAAACATTGCTATATTCTCTTAAATTGCTGTGCTTTATACTACTGCTCTAGGATAATGTAGCACTTTTTAAAATTAGGGTGTCATTTTAATGACTTGAATGTGAACTCTATGCGTATCAAAGGGCAGAGTTCATTCTCTGTGTTCTTCCAGATACTCACATAATTCCAACACTTAGTAGGAAATGTCACAGAAGAGAGTATTTTCCTGAAATATGCTCTTAAGAAAAAAAGGGGAAATAATACCACAGAGAAATTCAGGGATTTCCTATGCTTTAATTTCCTATTGTGGAGGGGAAAGAATAATACGTTCATAAATATTTGGTAATTGAGGCCAGACCTTTTTATTTGTTTTTGTTTTGTCAGTAGCTCATTTGGAATTTCCAACATAGTTTCCTAGTTGGTAGGGTCAGAATGGACCTGAGCAGATCATTGAGTCCAACCCCCTGCCATGGCAGGTAGGAGTACTGGGGTCAAATAACCCCAGCCAGGTGTTCATCTACCCTCCTCTTAAAGACCCCCAAGATAGGAGCCAGCACCACTTCCCTTGGAAGTTGGTTCCAGCTCCTATCTGCCCTGACAGTGAAGTAGCGCCTCCTGATGTCTAGTCTGAATCTACTCTCTGCCAGCTTGTGACTGTTATTTCTAGTCACTCCTGGTAGTGCTTGGGGGAACAGGGACTCCCCCAGTGCCTGCTGGTCCCCCCTGACTAGTTTATAACAGGCCACTAGATCCCCCCTCAGCCTTCTCTTGTGGAGCTGAACAAGTTCAGGTCCCTGAGCCTCTCCTCATAGGGCCTGCCCTGTTGTGCCCTGATCATGCGTGTGGCCCTCCTCTGGACCTTCTCCATGCTATCCACATCCCTCTTGAAGTGTGGTGCCCAGGACTGGATGCAGTACTCCAACTGGGGGAGGATCACCTCCTTGAATCTGCTCAAGATGCATCTGTGGATGCATGACAAGGTATGGTTGGCCTTCCTGACCACGTCCCCACACTTCTGGCCCATGTTCATTTTGGCATCAGTAATGACTCCAAGATCCTTTTCTGCCTCTGCACTGATGAGAAGGGAGTTCCCCCGCCTGTAGATATGCTGCTGGTTCTTCCTTCCCAGGTGCAGCATCTTGCACGTGTCAGTGTTGAAACCCATCCTGTTCTCATCTGCCCACCCCTGTAACCTGTCTAGGTCTGATTGCAGCCTATTCCTTCCTTCTAGCATGCCCACATCTTAGTGTCATCTGCGAATTTGAATAGGGTACTTTTTACCCCCTCGTCCAAGTCCCTGATGAAGATGTTGAATGGGCAGCGGACCCTATTGCCCACATCCCTCCAAGTCGAAAATGACCCATCCACCAACACTCTCTGGGTGCAGCTCTAAAGCCAGTTAGTGACCCATTTGACTGTATAGGTGTCAACACCACTGTCCCCCAGTTTTTTAATGAGAATGGAGTGAGAGACAGTGTTGAAGGCCTTTCTGAAGTCCAGAAAGACTATGTCCACTACTACCCCTGCATCTAAAGTTTTTGTGACTTGGTCATAGAAGGCCACCAGGTTGGTCTGACAGGACCTGCCTCTAATGGACCCGTGTTGGTTGCCCCTAATCATAGCCTCCCCTGCTGGCCCCTCATGGACATGCGCCAGGATAATTCTCTCAAAAAGCTTATCCAGGATCGAGGTTAGACTAACTGGCCTATAGTTTCCTGGGTCCTCCTTCCTCCCTTTTTTAAAATGGGAACCACGTTGGCCATTTTCCTGTCTTCTGGCACCACACCAGAGTACCACGAGTGCTCGTAAAGCCGTGCCGGGGTCCTGCAATGACCGCTGCTAATTCCCTCAGCACTCTGGGGTGGAGATCGTCAGGATCAGCTGATTTAAATATGTCCAGTCCCTCCAGAAGTTTCCTGACTAGATCCTCACTGACCTTAGGCCTAGGTGCGCCTCCCCTGGGGCCTGAGAGGGGCAGTTATTTACAATTCCAACATTTCCCCCCCCCGCTTTACTCACCATATTGGTGATATGGTTAGTGTGCTCACCCAAGATGTTGGAGGTCCATGTTCAGTTCATTATTCTGTCCCTACCTCCCAAATGAGTGCCCTAATGACCATAATTGTGGATTAGTTTAGGATTGTTTGCTCTTCATGTTTTCTGTTGAAGCTCTTCCATTTTGCATGATATATTTAAATATTTATTAGACCAGAGAAAGACTGTCAAAGTCCAACTATTAGGCCACTCCCTCAAGAAGTGGGACAGCTGGGTGTCGGTGGTTGTGTCATGAAAACTTAAGTAGTGCTATGCAAAGTGGAACAGCTTCAAGATGAACAATTGAGCACTAGAGCACAATGCATCCCAAAATATACTGTAGCCTGACTGTTAGGGTATTCTCACAGGAAACGGGCCTTCATTCGAACTCATGCTTTGAATCAGGGAGATGTCAACTTGGGCTTATTTTTCTTTTGTTAGAGGCAGATTTCCCTCTAGGTTATCCTCCTCTTTAAAAAACCAAACCAAACAAACGCCAAACTGATGCAAAACAGTTATTCACACAGCCTTAATTAACTTTGCTATTTGTCTTATCATGCACAACATTTGTTACATTTTTATCGCTGCCAGTACATTTAATTTACAGATGCTATATTGACTCCTGGAGATTGATCCAGCTACTTGTAACATCTCCATTAGACCATACTACGCTGTTGTCAGCTGGGACATTGTGAAGAGCGAGCGATCAAGAGAGCCTTTTCAAAGGGCAAAGCATCAGGATGTGGTTAGAAAAAAAAATGACAGGCAGACTATGGCCCTGCTAGATGTTCACTTTAATACGTGATGGGATCTAATCTGATCCCAACAGTCACACAGTCACACCATCGTATATGAACATTTGAGCAATGTATGAACAGGTAATTCAGCTAGGTCAAGTATTGTATTTCCAGTTACCATGTAGGTTGAGTAAGGCTGTGTGTAAGGCTGATACACAGTCAATACTAGTTTGCAGCAATAGCTCCTTAGGAGCAACATAGCAGTAGGACATGAAGATTTTACTACTAAGAGGCATTGGTTGTATTACCTCTATTTTCCTTTTCAAGAAATTGTATTATGTTACAGTGGAGATATTGACATGACGCAATGGCCTTGGGCCAGCAGCTGATGATGCATAATGTGAATTAATTTCTGTGTGTCCAATGATGCTAAGTGTCAGCAGTTTATTTATAACACACTTGAAAGGCTATATAATAGTTGGACTTCGTGGCATGTTGCCAGAGCATATTTTTCTGTATGGCATGTATGGGTCTGGTCACAAAATTGAGTTATTCTACCCAGCAATGTTATGTAGGCAGAAAAACCCTGCCTGTAGCTTTTAACCCTGAGTTTGTTTCTCTCCAACAGCAAACCATTTTATATCTTAGCAAGGGTATGTATGAGCTTGTCAGATGAGCCTAATTCTGTGACTTGTTTTATTATTATTAAAAATTCACTTAAATTGATGGGGTGAGGGAGAGGAGAGTCAAACCATTGGTATAATCGATTGAGTAGTGTGATTTATTTTGACAGGAGGACCATTATAAGATTTGGGTAACAGGTTTAAATATTTGAAATGACTCAAAGGCATCCAGTGTATTAATTTAATCCGGGTGTAAATGAGGTGCCAATTGATTAAAACAAGCAATGGACATTAGACCTTTTTATATGTAGATTTGCATTGTATAGCTATTCAAAATCTGTATTTTAAAATTAAATGTATATTTAACATACAAAAGCTTAAATTCCATAAGTTGGAACACTTATACTTCACCCCTGACTGAAGTCTTGATCCTTCATTCTTTGCAAAACTAGATTTCCGTGTGGAAGTGGATAAGAATCTTGTATGTGTAAAATGGGAAGGTAGAACTAGCTAGCAGAGGTAGTTTTCATGAAGGCCTTGAACCAATTCCCAGTGCTAAGTCAATTGTGTTGTATCATGCATATACAACACAATGTGTAATTCTGCTCTCCTTAGCATGCTGCCCACCACCCCTAAGGGGAAAAAGAAAAGAAAAAGAAAAACAATATAGCAACTGTGCTGGAGAAACTGGAGAGGGGAAATATATACTGAGAGGAAGATCTCTGAATTCTGTTTCTAAAAGTAGTCATGTTTTTCTTCCTTAAACCCATTTTACTTTTGCATAATTCCATTTCTGCACCCCAGTAAGTGAGAAGACAATCAGATTCATAGCTTTAAAAGTTCTAAAAACTTGGCATCAAACTGCTTATTCAGATGGATTTGTCCTATGTTCTCAGTCTTCTGTCTCTGATCGAAGATTGCCATTTTTGTGGCATGCATCAGGGCATCCTTTCTTTCTTCTTTTATCCTGAGGTTGCAATCTGCTTTTGTCATCTTGCAGGCCTCCCAAAAACCTTTACAACTCTCGACCATTACTCAGCACTTCATCTTTGCATTGCATCCTAACCTTCCTTCAGGAAACCTTTCTGGAAAAAATCTCAATCTCATTTCCTCCTTCATCTTATTCAGTTTTGAAGCTTTAAAAACAGAGAGAATATCTCTTTTCTCCTTTATGTAGCGGAGTTAAGGATTCCCTACAGAGAAGTTGCCTCTCTTACAGTATTTTCTGGAAATTCAAGAACTCACGCCACAGATACCTCCCTACTCACTGAAGCAGACAAGAGAAAGAGATTGACCAACCAAGAAGAAATGTTCAGACTGATCCAAATGTATTCATCTTGCTTATCCTACACCAGCTCCCAGCACACTCTTAATTCTTTCTATGCGGTAAGAAAATGTAAACATCACCCTCCCTATTAGAAAGTGAATCTGTTTAAAGTGAATTTTCTCATAGGGTGGAACGGCCAAGAGATGGCAACTATTTTTCTTTGGGCTTCCATTTTCCCTCATTTAGTGACAGAAAAAGACAAATGTATCCCTTCACTAGCTCCGAATTCTTTCTTAACTTGCATGTCAGTAGTGACGGTTCAGATGGCCCAGCCATGCCTTCTCCTTCACTCCACTGTGGCATGGCTCTTTCACCCCAGAACTGCTGCAGAGCTGGCTTTCTGGTCTGCATGCCCTAGGGCAGAAGTCAGCAACCTGTAGCTCACAGGCTGGTTGTGGCATGTGGAACCACTGGGTCCATCTTACAGCTGTGGGACTTCAGTAACATTTGTCAGTGGGGGCAGGGGGGGTTCAGCTGCAGGTGCTCTCCCTTTATTTCTGCAGAGAGAAGCAGTGGCTGCAGGCTCTCTCTGTTTGAACCAGGGTGGATCATTTTGGTCCCCAACTGGGAAAAGGTGCTTATCCTTACTTTAGGGATATTGTCCAGGGGGTGGACAGCTTTATGTTTGCATTATACAATGTAGACCAATGACAGGGTTCCAAGGTGTGAATTGACCCATGGCGCCTGAGTTTTGGAACTATTGTCCTATTGTCCCTGTTGTTAGCTGTTGCAAATTATGGGAAAGTGTGGAAAACCTTTCCTAAGATTAGCAAGTAATTCTGCAATGCTATATGTGTTATCTGAGCTCAGTATTATTTCTGATGGAGGTGAAGATGACATTGTCCCACTTGAGCTGTGCTTTCATCCTTCATGATCACTATAAAAGTAAAGGAGACTCAGCTCTGATTTTATGTTGGATGCAGGAACAGGTTTGGGTGGCTTTTTTCCCTTTATACTACTTATGCTCAGAGGGGCATTTGATTTCCTCGTTTTAATTTCAGAGCAGCTGTAAAATAGATTCTCAGAAAAAGGATCTTTTTATTTTGTTGCAAGGATAATAATACCTCTGAACTACCAATGCTGTCTCTCTTTATTCTCTGCTGTTTACAACATCCCAGAAAGACCTTAGCACATCTTTTTTTTTTGTTTTGTTTTTTCAAATGAGTACAGAGTACTGTATCTTGTACAGAGACAATACCTTTGAGCCTAGTGGGCTGTAGTAATTAGACCATGTCACATGAAACAGTTTAACTTTCAGCTGCTCTCTGTGTATTGATTTTTTTTTCTTTTCTTTTTATTTCCCCAACAAAAAGTCTGACAGGATGGAAAGCTAACCTCTGCTGAACTGTTACAGCAGCTGCTTCTGCCGGTTTAATAACAGCAAATTCCTACCAAAATACTGCAGTAAGGGAACCTCTTTAAAAAAATTTGGGTACAGAGTATATGAGCCAACACATGGCATTTTTAGGGTTGTTAAATTGCCTCCAAATAAATCTGGAGTCCTTTCGGAATCACTGTTAGATGCAGTAATTTGGCTGGAGGCTGATGATGGGTAATCTTATTTCCAATAAAATGAAATTATGCCTAACTTTGCAGAGGACAGGGAGGAACTTTATAGCAAGTGCAAATTAGCAAGATGGTTAAATACTAGTGCATTGGGGATGGGGATACTGAAAATATGGACCAAATGCTCAGCTGGTAAAAGCCATAATTGCATTAGTGAAGTCAATAGAATGACATTAGTTGACAATCAGGCTCACACATTTAAATAAACTTCGAACACTGATTTCCTTGTTTCCCTTTCTTCTTCCTCTGGCTGCCTCTATCACTGTCTTTATATATCATGTCAGTCCAAAGAGGACTCTTTCTCCTGTTCTACCACCTTTTCATCTCATTTCCTCTTTCCCTTTCTCACATTGTCTCCTTTGCTCCATTTTCAGCTGAGGCTTCCTCTTCTCATCCAGTCTCCTTCCCTTTTCAACTCCCCACCTCTTCCATTAGCTGCCCTCTTTCTTTGCCCCAGCTTTCAGCTACTGTGATTCTTGCTGTTGCTTTGTATTCTGTAAACTCTTAGAGGTGAACACAAAGCGCCATGAAGTGAAGCACCAAAGGGATTATGATGGAACAAAAATAAAAGGGTGATCTTATAGGTAGCGTTTTGTGTTTCCCCAGCAGGAGTTGATGGCATTGCCAGGACTGAAATGAAGAGAGTGAAAATGGTTTTTGGATCAAGCACATGTAGTGTCATAACATTGTGTGTCAAATAAACCCTGCCTCCGGTTTTGGCTGGCTGATAACTGAGATGAGAGTCTTTGCTTTAAAATGTAATTTTTATTTCTCTCTTTTCTTTTTCTTTTATAGTTGTCAATGTAACTTACTGTCAGTCTTAGTGAGTTCCATGTGAGATTGGCTGTTGACTTCAATAGGTACAGGAACAGTCCAGTTCTCTTATTCTTTGGCAAACTGAACACACTTAGCAAGCTTCTTGATTCACCTTCAAGAGGAATAGATGCTATAGGCCAGATTCTTCCATCTATATTTATATTGTGTAGTACTGCAAATAGCTCTACTGAAATCAATAAAGCTATTTGCAGAATAAGGTATTCTCTTCTAAAGGATGGGGAAAGAGTCTATCTCTGCATGTAGCAATGCTATAGAAACAGATGAGCACACTGGAGAAAGACAAGCTGTTTTTACTTGGGGTACTCTGAATATCAGGCCCATGAATTGCCCATAGCTTCAGTTTTCTTCTTGGAACATAAGGATTAGGTTACTAACCTATGTCCCTCGCAACAGAGCTAACAACCTAATCCCTTAAGGCTAAGTACAGTAAAAAAGCCTGAGGCTGAATTGATTCAGTCTTTGCAGATTAGTCTAAGCTGCACAGATTAAATTGAAACAGAAGTGAGCAGACATTTACTTTGATTCAGGAAATACAGGCACATGCCTGCAGTGGCTCAGGCCACAAGCCGGGGGCACTAGAGCACGGATCTCTGGATGTGTATTCATTTTCTCTTCCTGCTGCCCCTGGTCTTTGGGGTTTGCAGTCCAGAATTAGAGCAACAGGACTCTGCAGGGTTGCTCATCACTTCCTCTTCCTGTTTCCAGGTGCCTCTGGGATTTGTAGTCCACAGTTGCAGCCAGCAGTATATTTGAATGGGGGAAGGGGTGTTTAACTTCCTTCCCTGGTCCTAGACCCCAGCTGGGGTTTGCCTGGGGATGGGGCAGTCCACCTACTGGGCTGCATCACCAGTCTGGCTTGGCCCACCCACTCCCTTGTCGGCTAGCTCTCACTGCTCCAGCTAGGGAGCAGAGGTGTGGGGCCAGCCTTAGAGCAGACAGCACATCACAGCCCAGCCCAGGACTGGAAAGCATGCTGGGAGACTGTGATTTAACTTGAACCACAACAGGGTCTGAGACAGAAGTTCATAAATCAGTTTGCCCAAAATCAGTTAAGTCTGATAATACATTCAACCAGGTTTATCTTAAACCAGTTCCAGACATTTTGAAACTGTTTTTTTTGCACTGAGCTTCTGTTCTGTTCCAGGTTTAAACCAGTTTCTGATCACTTAAACCGGTTTGTGTACCTTCTGTTCCTAGAGTGCATTATATATGTTAAGCTACCTGTGCATTTGGGATAATGTGGATCCTTGATCTCCTGACCTGTTTGTGGTGTATGTTTAGCATGTGATTCCACTCTCTCTCCTCTTTGTGCATGGGGATAAGAACCAAAGAATCCTTTCCTTCTCCTTTGTGTTCATCTATGCAAAAGAAACAAGGACAGCCTAGCACTTAATATTTATAGAACAGTCCATGGTTCTCGAACAGAAAACAGGAGATACGCCAGGGAAGGAAAATAACACTGATTGCAGTTTACTAGAGAAAATGATATTCAAGATTTGATCCCTACAGCCTGGTCATAAATGAGTGACTTGCATTTGTCCTGGACAAAGTAGGAACATAAAAAATATTTTGCAAATTCAGAACCTCCTGTGAGAAATATCTGAGCTGTTGTTATTTCAATCAGCTACAGACAAGGAGTAGTACAATGTCAAAACACCTTTGTGTGACCTGCAATAGAAATTATTAGTTCTTCAAGACAATAATATTTAAGAGTTAATGGAGTTATATATTCTTACATATAAGTTATGCCCTCACATATACCTAAGAAAATCTATAATTTAGAAATGCTGATAGTTTTATTCTGCCTTGTGATTTTTTTCTTGCAAGTATAAGAATAAATCTGTTTTAATTGTGTTGAAACTGAAGCTGTTTCTTTTGTATATTATTCCTGTAGGGCCAGTGGACTCTTTGTAGTACATTTCATAAACTAACTCTCTACATGCATGATACAAAAAAGCAAAATAACAAGCAGAGGTTTATTCTTGGGATTTGACTTTTATACTTTTCCATCAGTGCTCAACTCAAAGCGTTTTGCAGCCTATGAGATGAATTACGAAGCCTACGAAGACATTTGGAAGATGTTTCAAAAACAAATTAAAAATTAATGACAAACAAAATCAGATTTCTTCTGTGGCTGATATTCTTTCACCTGCAGATAACTATAAAAGCCATCAAAGAAAGAAACACATTAGTTTCTAATTTAAAGTGACTTACTGTAGAAAAGTAATCACTAAACCTCTAATGATATCTTCTTGACAACTTCCTAATCCTTACAAGTTGTTGGTAAGAGCTGCATCAAGCCAGCTTATTAGCAACCCTGGCTCTTGCTAGACTAATTCAAAGAAATGCAGAACCTGTAATCATTTAGATGAAACTGTGACTTTTAAAAACACATCTACAGATAGCTCCTTCTTTGCACCATAAAACAAAATACACACCTGCTGGCTTGCTCCTGTCATTCATGTGCTATTACGTCAGTTGTCCAACAGCCATAAATCATAAACAGGCAAAAATGGCAGTGAACTGTACATATTTCACTTGGAGAAACAGCATACCTCATTTTTCAGGCTTCATTGTTCATTTTTTCCTTTTCTGCTGCAGTCAGTGTCATTAAATATAAATTGTTTTATCTTCCATTGTTTCTTCCTTTTTATATTACATTTATTTTCTTGCTTTAATAAAGGATGGAGAAGGATACATGGAATTAACTTAAATTTCTAAACTGCAACTACAATTCCTGTTTTATCAATTAGCTAATATTTGCCAGTCTATTTTATGATGAAAATATGAAAGTCTTGCTAACTATATCTGAGATAATAGATTAGTTCACTGCAGTATCTGCTATTCCCCTCTGTATTTTAGTACTTTTCATTCTTGTATACAGTGGGTATCTAACTGCAGGTGTGATGGTCAGCATTTTGGCCAACCAACTAGGAGCTTTTAGACTTACCAAGTCACCACAACTTGAGTCAACAACACAAATGTCATAACTGGAAGCAGGACTGGATTATCCCTTTGCTAGGCTCTAGGCAAACAAACCTGTTGGCCTCTACTTAATACTGTATATTTATGTTACTTTTTCACTCAATAATTATAATATGTGAAATAAGCATAACTGGGCCCCATCTTCACTTAAGGCCCTCAGCATGTGCCTAGTTTGCCTAATCCAGCCCTGGCTGGAAGCTCTGGGAGATTTGCTTTCGGCCTGTGCAAAGCTTTGGTCACTGATTCGATTTGGTGGAGATTCAGCCCAATTCGGTGGCTGAATCTCCAAATCCAAATTGAATCAGGACACCCTTTAATCTCTCTGAATCAAATCAGAACCCTCTGAATCGATTTGGAGAGATTCAGAAAGATTTGATGATTCGGACATAGACACAGCTTTAAATGTTTTTTCTACATACCTCGAGGTACCAGGTGGTTCGTGAATGTTGAGATGATGGGCCAGATGGAGCATCCCACAGGTGTGCAGGGAGGTCCCCAGTGTACTTGGCAACAGACCTGGAAGTGGACCAGAAATACTTCCAGTCCACTTCCAGGTCTGCCAGGGAGTGAACAGGGCCCTGCCCCATACCTCCCCAGTTCACAGACTTTCATAGACATTAGGGCTGGAAGGGACCTCAGAAGATCATCGAGTTCAGCCCCTTCAGTGACTGGTTCCTCTTGGGTCTGGGGGGGGGGCACCTGGGGTCCCCCTGAAGCTGATTGCTAAGCCATGGGGAGTGCAGGGGGCCGCCCGTGAGCTTGGTGGTGGACCAGCAACTTCCATGCTTCTGTGGGATGCTCCATCTGCCCCAGCATTACAGCATTCATGATCCATGCCTGGTACCTTGAGGTATGTAGAAAAAATATTTAAAGCTGTGTTTATGACCAAATCGCTGACTCTCTGAATCAGCATCGAATCTTCGGATTCAGCCGAATTGAATTGGGACAGTGATGTGAATCAATGAATCAGATCACTGTCCCCAATTCAGGCTGAATCTGAATTGAAACTAGCCCATTTCACACACCTCTATTAACTACTGTCTCTTCACACAGGGTATTTACCACCTGGCAAAATAAAGGCAAGTTGTTTTCATGGCTATGTATACCATAACTGTGTGATCACCTGGGGTCCCCCTGCAGCCGATCAGCAAGCTGGGGAGCTATGGGGGGTCAGGCCACTTCCATCCCACTTTCAGGTTTGCTGCCGAGCGCACGCCATGCCCCCCTGTTCTCCTATGGGACGTTCCATACACCCCACCATTGCAGTATTTAGGAGCCCAATCCAAATTGAATACGGCCTGTTTCATACACCCCTAATTTGCATCCTGTACTGCGTATATAAGAAGGGTTGTGTAATCTTGATCAGTAGGGTTAGAACTTGCTCTGAACTTACATACTTATGCATGGGAGTATAACCCTTGCTTCTTGCATAAGTGTAAAGGAGATCTTGAATCGGAGCTCAGAGGGAGGGGAGGAAGAAATAAGAGGGAAGACATAAAACGGAGTAGATGGAACTAGCCAAAATATCTGCTCAAATGTGATAGAGGGGAGTATGCAACACATTAATAAGCACATCAATATATCTTTTGCCCCCTGTTGCTGTACATATCTTCAGCATCCCAGGAGCAGATCTTTCATATCAGTACGCTGTCATCCATGTTGTTTTACTGTGATTTGTTAGCACTGCAGCATTCTCCAAGGCTGAACAAAACCTTCCTGTAGACCTTGCTAAATGCTGATGTTATTTCTCAGAATTCCTTCTCAAGAATTCCTTCTTAAGAAGAACTTCAGGAGGGATGTGGACAACATGGAGAGAGGGTCCAGAGGAGGGCCACTTGCATGATCAGGAGGCAGCAGGGCAGGCCCTACGAGGAGAGGCTACGGGACCTGAACCTGTTCTGTCTCCACAAGAGGAGGCTGAGGGGGGATCTAGTGGCCTGTTACAAACTAGTCAGAGGGGACCAGCAGGCACTGGGGGAGTCCCTGTTCCCCTGACCACTACCAGGAGTGACTGAAATAACGGTCACAAGCAGGCAGAGGGTAATTCAGACTAGACTTCAGGAGACGCTGCTTCATTGTCAGGGCGGCTAGGATCTGGAACCAACTTGCAAGCGAAGTGGTGCTGGCTCCTACCCTGGGGGTCTTTAAGACAAGGCTAGACAGTCACCTTGCTGGGGTCGTTTGACCCCAGTACTGTTTTCTGCCATGGCAGGGGGTCGGACTTGATGATCTGCTCAGATCCCTTCCAACCCTATAACTACAAAACTATGAACTTGCTTCCACTCTCAGGCAGCAGAAATCTGTTTCTACTTGTCTACTAAATGGTCTGCACATGAGGAAGGTGATGTAGCCTATGCCAATGTATTTCCAGGATCATTGTTTTTCACCTAGGGTTGGGCAAAACTCTGAATATGAGGCATCAGCCACCAAAATGTGTCTCCAACCTTCTAAATCTCTCAGTTTGAGTAATACTAGTAAGACTAGTTCTACTGAAATGATTTGCATTATTATTATCTACAGGATTTTACACTTTTATACTTTTTGACATTTGACTTTGTTCATTGGTGACACTTCTCTGGAAAGATAACAATTCTCTTTTATAAGATGACAAGCCAGCTACATTTTAACAAATAAATGAATAGAAACAATAATGGAACAAAAGAAAAGAAAAACCTATTTGATGCAAAAGAAAAGAAAAACCTATTGGATGCCATACATACCACTTCTGAGATTAATTTACTTCCTAATGATGCTTGATCATTTACATATAGAACTCATAACTAAGGTCATGTGAATTTTAATTGGCATACATTAAAATATTTCTGAACCAAAGTAGATGAAATGCCACGTTTCATGGGATTATTTGAATGGCCATTAGGCTTAATAACTCATAGTGTGACATGACGAAGAATATTTTATCAAGTCTGTGATATAAATCTAAAACACCTGGATGCCGATGCTTTTACTCTCAAATAATGCTACTGAAGTCAGTTGAACACATGCATGGTAAAATAAGATGTTATTTGAATGTAAACAATGTGCATAATAGAAATAGTTATAATATTTTCTGGGTTATGGGAGGAATTTTATCTTCCAAAAACAGTTGAACAGCAATCTATGCAGTTGCTTCAGGTATTAGAAAATCAGTTTGGACCTGAGGCTTTAGGTATAGCAAATACTCCTGATATATTATTTTTTGCCTTGAAATTTGCTTCTCTTCCCCATCTTATGCCATCACCCTATGAATATATAATGTCACAAAGCAGACCTGATACAGACTATTTAAGACTGAAATGGAATGGAGATATAGGTATCCAGATGACACAATCTCAGTGGAAATCAGCAATTCACAATATTTGAACATCAACAATTGATCTTACACTTTGTTTTATACGATAACAGATCATTTTTTGTCTGCATTGTGCTTCCTCTAAACTTAAAAAAAAAGTATACTGACAGCAGATATATTTTGGAAATGTAATGCATTGCAGGCAACCCTTGGCCACATGTTTAAGTCGTACTATATAATCAAATCTTTTTGGAAAGAAATTAGAACTGTCGTTAACATGTTTTTTAACACAACACTGATGCCATTGTTAAATATGTGTATTCCTGGTTATATCCCCAAGGAATTCAAATTGAATCCTTCCCAAATTGCACTCTTATAGTGGGCCTTATTAGTAACATGTAGGATTATATTGCTGCATTGAAAAAGTAGGACATCTCCAAAGGTTGAAATCTGAATCGGTGAGAGAGAAGTTGGCATCTATGGAGACAATCCTATTTAGCAGTCTTAACTGCTTTGAAAACTTTGGTGCAATAGGCAAGGAGTTCTTGGAATATTTTAATAGCTAGATCGTAGCTTATTGCATGCTTTTCTCTTCTTCTCTTCTATCTCTCTCTCTTCCCCTCTCTTTTTTTTTCTTTTTACTTCTATTGCTTATTGTTTGTGGCATGCGGAATGGTTTAGTTTTACATGTACAATCGATATATATGTTTTCTGATTTTTTGTATTATACTTAATAAACCAATAACATTTTTAAAAAGTTAAAATAATTGCATATTTACTCTGTGTGTGTCTGCCTGAATATATCAGTGATGCTTTCTCAGAATAAACCTACATACAGTGGGATAAAAGGCCACGTGAAAATAAAACACTTTACTTAGTTTTGTGGTATTCATATGAATCACATACTCTAAAAAGAGACAGAAAGACTTTACTGCAGATAGGGACTTGGAGAACTAGCTCAAAAATTTGGAGTCAGTATGCTCTGAAATAAAAAAACTGAATTGGCTTTGCATGTATTGGTGCACCTTTTATTTTCACTTACTATCCTAGTGAGTGACTCGATTGATTAAAAGAATGGTGGAAATGGCACATTTCAATTAACTATTCACAAAATAATTTAAAATTCAATTTTACTTCCATAAGTGTGACTATTTGGTCTAAAAATGTGATTCCAGGAGTTAAGCTCATCTGAGCAACCAACATGGGTTCATCAGTGGCAGGTCCTGTCAGACCAACCTGGTGGCCTTTTACGATCAGATCACCAGATCATTAGAGGCAGGGGTAGCAGTGGATATAGTCTTCCTGGACTTCCGGAAGGCTTTTGACACTGTCTCTCACCCCGCTCTCATTAAGAAACTGGGGGACTGTGGTGTAGACACCCACACAGTCAAGTGGGTTGCTAACTGGCTGGTGGGCTGCACCCAGAGGGTGGTAGCGGGTGGGTCCTTCTCAACCTGGAAGGACGTGGGCAGTGGGGTTCCGCAGGGCTCGGTCCTCGGGCCCGCACTGTTCAACATCCTCATCAGTGATTTGGATGAGTGGGTAAAAAGCACCCTGTTCAAATTTGCTGATGACGCTAAGATGTGGGGGGACGTGGGCACACTGGAAGGATGCAACAGGCTACAGTCAGACCTAGACAGGTTACAAGGGTGGGCGGACGAGAATAGGATGGGTTTCAACACAGACAAGTGCAAGGTGATGCACCTCGGGAGGAATAACCGGCACCATACCTACAGGTTAGGGAACTCCCCTCTTGTCAGCACGGAGGTGGAAAGGGATCTGGGGGTCATCATTGACTCCAAGATGAACATGGGTTGGCAGTGTGGAGAGGCAGTTAGAAAGACCAGCCGCACCTTGGCATGCATCCACAGATGCATCTCGAGCAGGTCCAAAGAGGTGATCCTCCCCCTCTGTGCGGCACTGGTCAGGCCGCAGCTGGAGTACTGCGTCCAGTTCTGGGCGCCACACTTCAAGAGGGATGTTGACAGCATGGAGAGGGTCCAGAGGAGGGCCACTCGTATGATCAGGGGACAGCAGGGCAGGCCCTACGAGGAGAGGCTATGGGACCTGAACCTGTTCAGCCTCCAAAAGAGAAGGCTGAGGGGGGATCTTGTGGCCTGTTATAAACTAGTCAGGGGGGATCAGCAGGCATTGGGGGAGTCACTGTTCCTCCGAGCACCGCCAGGAGTGACCAGGAATAACGGTCACAAGCTGGCAGAGGGTAGGTTTAGGTTAGATATCAGGAGGCGCTACTTCACGGTCAGGGCAGCTAGGGTCTGGAACCAGCTTCCAAGAGAAGTGGTGCAGGCTCCTACCCTGGGGGTGTTTAAGAGGAGGTTAGATGAACATCTTGCTGGGGTCGTTTGACCCCAGTACTCTTTCTTGCTATGGCAGGGGGTTGGACTAGATGATCTGCTCAGGTCCCTTCCGACCCTAGAAAGTATGAAACTATTAAACTATGATCAGAGAATATGATGCTATCTCACCATGTATCATGTTTCTATTCAAATCTTGCTAACAAATTTCAGGCTTTGAATACTGAATGACTGCAGCACAATTCTGTTATGCAGAGCGCAGACTGTTTCCTTGCGATTAGTAAGTGGTCTTGTATGTTTGCAAGTTCTGCGTGGTATGTGGGTGGGGTTGGTGATGGTGGTAATACCTTTTGTAAAAAATAGGAAAATGTGACGGTAAGAACCCATAAGGAAGAACAGGACAAGTGTAGTTTTTTGTTTTGTTTTTTTTTTAAGCTCGTTCTAAATATACTGGCTTCATATTAAAGGGAGGTTGACTCAGACAGTTTAGCAGTCTTTTTTTGGTTAAAGGAAAGTCTTTGTTGTTGTTGCTTCTTTTAATCTTTCAAACAAAACTAAAATTTTACAAGTAGCGTTATACTCTCTGTGTACAAAATTATATATACAATGTGTGTTGTTCAAACAATATATTGTGAGGAGGGGATACTGCTTTTACAGTAACAAAAATGCATTAGGCCTCAGTTTTGTGAATTCTTACGTGTGTGTACCTTTATGCATGTGAGCAGTATACTGACTTTATATCCAGGGAAGAAACAGTCCAAAGAAGCTAATTAAAGCTTCCAGTCTTGTTTTTTCTTTGCTGCTTCATTTTTTCCTGATGATGACAAACTAGAACTGCTTAAAACTGATCCAGAATTTCAATTAAAATGCAGCATGTGCACCCAGGAATGGGAATTCCCAATGCAGTGATTTCATAACCGATTCTCTTGCTGACAAACGTTATCATCACTTTTCCATGTTGTATTAATTGGCAGAGTGTGGTGCTGCAACAAAGTCTGTGAGTTTGGAATCTGGATAAAACGCTAAATTCAAAAAAATTCTGAGTTTTTTAGAACTTTTCCAGAGGTTGATGGTTGTCTTTTAGCTTCTTTCCTTTCCATTCAAAATATGCAAGCCTTTGAAGCATGTCACTCTTGTCTTTGTTATTCTAAGGTAACAGATCATTTGACAGCTGATAGACTACAGAGAATTCAGTGATTAATTTATAGATCACATGCTCTTTTTTTTCCTCCTAATTCAAAATAATATGAATATCAACTTAGAATGTCACGAACAATATTAACACTTTACTTGGGTGACATTTATCACATAGGTAATTGTTGGATATATCCACAGTAAATATCCTTCCAGCATGTCTCCATCTGTCAAGTTTGTAAATGACCCAAATGTGTGATAAAGACCCAAAATCAAAGACATAGAAATAGTAGTTCACAAAATATGACATGATGTGAAATTCATGAAGGTGTCCTAAATAACTTTTTCCCATAAAAATCAGTTTCACAGTTTAGTATCTGTAATATGTAAAACTAAAATTGGAAAAGTTCCAGTTCACTGTCATAGGGTTATATTTGGGCCTCTGAGAGACAGCAGTTATAATATAGGGGAAAATAGAAAGATGTAGTTGCTGGTGGATATGGATATAACAAATGTAAGAAGAAATGGGTTAAATTTGAGTTTAGCGTTCAGAATATTTTATTCTTTGTCCAAAATGTATTGTTCATACTTAAGGAACTTTGTGTGTATGTGTTTATGTGTGTGCACTTGCATGCCGATTGACTATATTTACTGAGATAGTTTCTTTCTTTGGTCCATAAGCAGAACTCTGACTTCCATATTCATTATCTGAGACACAGTGGGAGTTCTTTGGGTTCATGAGTTAAAGGACAGAAAGCCAAATAAATGTTTGGCCAAGGACAATATTTCAATGGTATTTAAGGAGGCTACTGTGTAGCTCCACAAAGGCATATCATCTAACTTCTGAACATCAGTGCTTTGACTCTTGGCTCTTCTCACATAGGAGCATAAGAATGCAGAGCTGAAAGGGACCTTGTGTGGTCATCTAGTTCAGCTACCTGCTCAGGCAGGATAATCCCTGACTAAGCCACCCCAGTCAATTGTCTGTATGGCCTGCACATGAGCTGAACTTACCATTTTTCCTGGATTAATTTTTCAAGGTAGGCTTATGTCCTCTCATATGCTAATAGAAATTTATTTAAGATCATTGCTTTCTGAGTCACCTCTGACCCACTGCAGTTTAAAGGCTGTTAAATAAGTTGCTATTTCATTGGGAGCTAGGGGATATTTAGTCCTGATACTGAATGCTGCTGGAAAGGGAACAGAAATAATGAGCCAGTTATGTGTTTTGTAGCTAATACTAGGGAAAGTCAGACTGTGCCTGACTTTCTGCAGCCTCCTCTACACTCAAAGAAGAAAGAAGGCAAAACTGTTCTGAACAAGAGCCATCATTGAATTTTAGGACCTGTGTTTCACATAGGCCACAAATCTAGTGTCTCTGGCTGCTTGTAGATGAAACGAGAGGCATGTGTGCACAACACTTTAAAGCAAGCTAAATGCTTTTGCACTGCTTTAGTGGTGCCAGTGTTTGCATGCCTTGGTGGCATATTTTGCATTAATTCCAGCTGCTGTAGGAAATTTGGCAGTGTAATGTGCCTTAAATGGCTTGGGGTGCAGCAAACTAAAACTGCTTCAAGGAGTTTTAGTTTGCTGCTCCTACAGCTGTGGAGTGAAGGACCACACTCTGTGCAGCTCTGTGGCTCTGTAGGAAGCCCTGCAGGCAGCCTGGCACCAGCCCTGGAAACCAGGCTCCACCCAAGAAAAGCAGTGAGCCTGATTTCCCCCCAATCCCCACAGAGCCCACCTGCTTGGCTGAGCTGTGCGGGGGCCCAGTGCTTCCTTTTGGAGCTGCGATGCCCCCTGTGACTGCCTGGGCCAGGTGCCTATGGGCTGGGGCCACCTTTGGGGGGAGGGGGGCGCCACTGCCATAGAGGAAAGCACCAGCCCCCCCACAGCCCAGGGACCAATCCACCTGCTGGCAGCTCACTCTCCTTTCCCTGCCAGAAGGGTGGGTAAGTCAGCAAGGTGTGTGCATGACATGGGGTTTAATCAGGCCTAAATTGAAGTGGTGTTTTTTAAAACCCACCACTTCAATTTAGGGCCCCCATTTTGTCTACATATAGCCTCTAGTTTTAAACCTCCCAGATGGGCATTGCACATTTAAACAATATAGTTTTCATCAGATGAGCTGATTAGAGCAAAATAATATTGGATGTAACCAAATCGGCAGTAGTATAACAAAGGAGGGAGGGGGGCACTAGCTCCAGGTGCTTAGAGGGGACACCAGTATGGCTCTCTCCCAACAAGAGTCTTTCACATGGCAATGGAAACCTTGTGCTACCCAGCCATAAGGGCTGGGCAGGTACAGCCTGGCATGCAGCAGTATATGGGTGCTTCTGCTTGCATATGACTTCAGAAAGGAGACTCCTCCAACCATTTAAGAGTAGAGTCATCAATATTACTGCAATCTTTCAGACTGTTTGCTCCCTCTGGTGGATCATATAGAGGGCAGTCAGTATATGCTGGGCTGTCTGATTTCCTTTGCCACAGGAGTGTAACCTGTTCTCAATAGGATGGGATAGGTAGGCGGGGGGGGGGGGGGTGCTGTGAGAGGGATGCCAGAATTTGAACAGATCCCTCTTTCCTCTATAGAGTTAGACAAAGCCCCAAAGTTCTTAATTATATACAATCTATTGAGTTATAATATACACAAACATAAAACTAAATATCATATACATATTTACACAGTGAACATTAACCAGTGACCAAAGTCAAACCCTAAATAACACTATTTACAACATCACAAAACAACATTTCAATTACAACATATAAGGTGCAAACATGAACAATCTTAGTAACGTCTATTCCTTAATATAGTCCCTGACCTATGGCAAGAGATAGTCCTTCTTCCAGTGGGGTCCCTTGGGGGAGGGGGGTGTCCAGGAAGCACCAGGGGCCCCTCCCCTTAGGCCTTGACTAGGGGGGTGGCTGCTCACCCAGCCCCTTCTCTGGGTTTGCCTGCCCAAATGTCTTTCCCCTGTGGGACCCAAGGGCCCAATGACTCACGCTCCCTCAGGTGGTGGAGGTCAGGGCTTAGCTTGATGAGGTCTCCTCTTCTGGAGTGCCTCTCCAGGCCTTTCCCATGCCACTGGGCTGCTTCCCATCCTGTGCCCCACTCTGAGCACCAAGGGCTCAGCTCCTCTCAGCTGCTGCACCACCGCTTCTGGTTTCTGGGTGCTGGGACTCATGCTGCAGCACTCTATTTCCACTTGCTCTGGCTTCAGCACTGAGGGCTCTTTTAGCACAGGCCGGGCCCTTCAGGCCGCACCCATCCATCCTCATGCTGGGTGGCTAATCCAAGCAGCCTCCACTCCTCCCTGGCTCCCAAGGCTTGGGTCCGTGCACCTCCCTGAGCACCGTGGGACCTGGCCGTTTGCCGGGAAATGGGGCCTGAGCCACCTCACTGCAGCCCCCAAGTCCCTGCTGGGGTTGCAGGCTCAAGCTGCCGCTTGTGGCTCCCAAATCCTGGGCTCCATGCACCACGATGGGCCCAAGTGGTCTGACACCACTCCCAGGGCCAGGTTTCCCCACACTGTCCCCACTGCCTGAGTGGTCTCGCACCACTCTCAAGGCTGCTTCTCCAGTGGCGGCTTCAGGAGCCTTGGGCCTATTGAACGCTGAGGGAGGGCTCTTCAGCTTTTCTTGGCTTCACTCTTCTTGAGTCCCTCACTTCATCTGTCCCTTGTGCTGGGCATACAGCTCCTTTTGTATACTCCAGGGCTCCTCCCCAGAAGTCATCCAGACCTGACAGTTTACAGTCTTCAATCAGGTCTGGGGGAACTCTTCTCCCCCTCCCCTCAGGAAAGGGGTGTGGCTTTATTTATCCTGCTGCCTCCTGATTGGTAGATGGGCTCCACCATTCAAAACAGCAGGATCTCAAGCCTGGGACTCAACCCAAGCTCTGAAAGGTGAACCTGCTACGGGGGCATGATGGTGAGTTTGGAAGGACCATTTTATGTTTCATTTTGTTGAAGGCATAGGCTGATCACAGTCAATTCAAGTTTACCCATGATTTATGTGGGAGTATATGACCAGAAGGGCGTGACGATGGTAGTTGTATGTAGTTGTATAGTGGGGTGTGGTTATTATTCCACTGCTCTTCCCACCTTCTCTGGGCCATGATGACAGTATGATATCTCCTGCTCCCGCTAAGGTGTTTCTGGTGGATACTGATAGAGGTTTTCTGCTGCTTAGATATTTCTGCGTTGGGTATTTTTCAATCATGTCACTTAATGGATAGTCTTTCTGTTCAGCTTGGATTGCCAGGTCAAGCAATTTTCCAGACCTCTTGATGTTATGAGGTCAAGATGAACGTATTTTTCCATTCCGTGCCAAGATGAACGTATTTTTCCATTCCGTGTATACTGGGCATAAACCATGGCTGCTGTAGTTGTTCTCAAGGTAAAGAAGTTGCTCCCCATTTTGTAGAGGCTAGTTTCTTAATGGCTTCTGTCCTTGAGGTTATCCTTGTGCTGCAACTTCTCCAGGTGGTGATGGAAGGTTAGGCTTCTTTCTAGAGTGACACCCAGACAAGTTACCCTTCAAGTATATGGGGGAATGGAATGGAAAGGAGCCCTCTCACCCCCCCCCCGTCTCCCCACCCCAAAGGATTAGTCAAGGGAGGCAATGACTTGTTGTGGGGGGGGAAGGGAGAAAAAAATGGGCTACTAGGAGGAACCTCTAGGAGCCTGCATCACTGCTTGTTTTTCAGCTGCAGCAGCCCAAGCCTGTACTGCTATGTGAACAGCCACAACAGTGCCCAAAGAGAGGTCTGTTAGGTAAGGCTGCATCCCCCCTCCCACTCTCCTGTAGTTTGAATCATCTCCCCCCTACCCCCACCCCCAGGGTGCTAAAAGAGATCAATACACTTCTTCAAATTGATTATGTTTTCATTTGGACAGCAAATTTGTGAGTTGTCCGAAGATAAGCCCCTGTATCAAGTGCTGAAATACATGCTGTAGCTATTACTTCTCCAGTGGAAATCTAGGTTCTCTTAGGTAGGAGAAAAAGGAGCCACATGAATAACAACAGCTCGCCTCTGCCTTTTACCTGATAATCTTTTGTCCTATTGAGAAAGCATGGAAATGAAATCTGAAAGTCTAGAAAAAAATTCTTATTTTTCTTCCTATGACAAAATTTGCCAGATACTACAAGTATATATAAAATAAAATCCATTAGAGAATTTCCCCATCCCTGTAGCAGCAGCTGGGCATAACTACTAAGAATGCATGCTGAGCCAATCAGTTTGAGTATTTACTTAGAGCAGTAATGATCAGTGTTGTATGGAGAATATGGAAATTGAATCCAGCTCTTTGAATAAAGCTGTGACTTAGATACAAAAGAAAACTGTTGCATCCCTCTACATGGAGTGCTTGTCTGCTGTTTTTCCCACAATATGTAGATCATTTATACACTACTACAAATTTTACTGAGGCATGCATGGCTATATAACACTTGGGTTGTAGGGAAGGTTACTTTAAGTGTAGTAGAAATGCCTCAGTTATCCATCATTGCTATTCTGAAATGATCATTCATTTATAGCCATCAAAACCAGGACTAATCTCTTGTGTTTAGAAATTTCTTCTGATGAAATAAGTATCAAGTGACCAGTTCAGCTAACTTGTGTTTTCCTTTTACATGTGCAAAGTGTACTAATAAAAAGTAATGTTTGCTTCCTGTAAAGTTGAACCCAATGACGTGTTCAAGAGGACAAAAATATCAAGACAAGAGACTTTACTGAAATATATAACTCTTTCCTTTTAGATTCTTAATGCTGGTAATTTCACTGGATCCATATGTGTTGCACTGGAAAATACAATTTCTTGCCCCTTTGCTAGCACCCTGCACTGCCACCACCACCTCCAGGACTGCTGGCCTCACTCCCTCCTCCTTCCCTCTCCCAGCCCTTCTCCTCAAAGGTGGTGGAGCGCTGCCATGATGGCGGGGACGGAGCAGGGGGCGGGGTTCATGGTGTCATGGCGGTGCTCTGCACTCTGATTGGTTGTTTCACTAACGAATCAGAGTGCTCCAAGAGCATTATGGACAGACAGACAGACTAAGCCCTTTATTATATAAGAATTGTATTGGAGCCTACCAGATGCACATGAACTGTAATTTTTCCATTATAGAATTACATAAAATGTACAAAGATATCAAATATACCTGTGTTCAGAGGAGGTGTGTACCACTTAATATTGTCTTTGTGCTTGAGAGAGCGGGCTCCTTTACACATGCAGGGAGGCTGCTCCAACTTGAATAATTGAGTCTGCTGGAGTATGGTAATTACTGTGCTCCAGCAGACTCCAACAACACATGTATCAGCATTGCCACACTGAAAAATGGTGGTGGGGCACTTCAAAGAGCTCTGCTGCCATTTTTCACCATGCACATGATACTGATGCACGTGACACTCTGGTTACTTTAATTAGTGTGGCTCTCAGAGCCAAGCTAATTAAAGCCCATGCGCCCATCTAGAAATGCCCAGTAATTCCAAGCACCATTAATATGGTGTTAATTGACTCTCATGCAGTAGTTTTTGGGTCAGTACAAGCACCACATTTAGAACAATCTAACCCAAGATTAGCTTGATCTAAATGCCCTGTCATGCAGACATGCACAGGGCTTAAAATGGTCTAAAAATGGTGTGCCTGCTCTAAGTTAGTTCACCTTAGGAAGTGAACTAACATTAGACTGACCAAATATAAGAATGAGTTAACCAGACATAGCAAAATCACAGCTCCAGGGCTAGGAAAGTCACAACACTTGCCCTAGACCCTGGGTTTTTCTGTTTTAACTGCCCATGCCAGCCCCTTCCCCAGGATCCACCAGCATACCCCTCCAGGCCCTGCAAACCCCCATAATCCCATCAGCCCCTTTCCCCCATTTTACTTACCTGCAGCCGCCTGGAGAAGAGCCTGCACGTGGCAGAACCCAACTGAGTTTTAGGCAGTTCAAAGTAAGCTGCCTAACTTGAGTTGGGTTATATGGATGCTTGTTCTTAACCTTCTCGGAAATGAACTGTAATACAGAAGGGTTTTATATATGTCCACATCGAATCATCCCATTGACAATATAAAGACAATAATATTATTCCATTTACCACATACAACATAGTGAGCTGCACACTTATCCCCTCACAGGGAAGCTGTGAAAGATAATGTACTCAGGGCACTGTAGATAGGCCTAATGGGTGAAGTGCTTAGGTCTGATGCCAGAAAGAGGGATACCATGGCATTTAACTTTCCCCCTCTCTTATAGCGACACAGCTGCTGCTCAGGTGCCTCTGTCAACCTCAACTGTAGGGCTAGAATTGGATCTTATGCAGAAAAAAAAAATCAAAGTGAAGAGCATTAAAAGCCATGAATAAAATCTTAAATACGGCAGTGGAAAATCTAATGTGTTCCCAGGCAGCAGGCTATCTGTTTTGTAAGAAAAGAGGAAAAATGGGATGTAGTTGCAATGAAAGTGAAATTAAAAGCAGTTTATTGTAGGCACAAGAGAGTCTGCCAGCAGTGAAAATATAGAAACAGACTGGAAACATTGGTTGGAGACCAGGGACAGATCAAAAGTATTTATCTTCTGGAGGAATTTTAATTTACCCTCTAGAGTAGTAGAGAGGGAGTTTAGTAGTTGTCAGCTATGAAAATGATAATATAGATAAATACAAAATGATGAATCCAAATGTATATCCAGCCCAAGCACTTCAGGTTCAAATCAAAGTAACAGAAAAGGCCTGGCTTAATTTTTACCATTTTTTCTATTCATTAAAAAAACAATCTAATTGAGCTGCCATTTCCAAAAATGGAGAAGCCGACAAAGAATTTGTTAAAGGTCTACATAAGACAGCAGATTTGTAATATTCCTCTCCAAAATAAAACCACAAAATGGCAGCTATCTTGCTGTGTTCCTTCACTGCATTACAAGGCGAAAACAGAATGAAAACTTCATTTCTCGGTTCCATAGCTACATACTTTATAAATGTATTCTTGCATTCAGTTCCCTTTCAGGAAGCTAATTTGTGCTTGTTTTAACTCTCTTGTGAATGCTCCTTAGGGTATGATTTGTTACAATAGACCACAAGCCTTCCTTTGGAGCCACTTCAACCTCTTAAGCAAATATGCTGTTAGGATTTTTTTTTTAAACAGATATTATTCTCTTCATAGGCCAGAATATTTGAAACAGTTTGGCTTGTCTATTTAGAGGATTCTAAAAACAATTGCTATAATTAAACAACACAGAAGAGAAAATCTGGCCTTCCAGCAATGTATTTTTTTCTTAAACAAAAAAATGCTAACATTATTTCTGGATCAAATTGACTTCATCAGTAACTGTCCTTTCTGTTTATACGTACTAAGTGACAACACTCATAGATTGTCTTTATAACATTTTTGATAAAGACTTATCTTCTATGGTTCTTATTGCTTAGCCCTCTCACAGGTTAAAAAGCAAGATAAGTACTGGTTAAAAAATTCTACGTTATTTTAAAGGCCTTCTTATTATACATGCCAGAGTTGCTGATTTCATGTTTTATTTTAATTTATTTGGGGGTTTCCATTATACTTGAAAGTTTCTTGTTTGTTTATTTGCTTTGGGGTGGGTTTTCTGGTTTTGTTCTGGGGGGTCTTGGGTGGGGGAGTGGTTTCTGACAATCCAAGCACTGCATTTTTGTAAATGGGCCAATTTTAAATGTCAGAACTCTATAAAAATGTTGAAAACAAAGCGCACATCTGAAGAGTTTTACTGAAGACTCCTTTCATTCATCCAAAAAAAAATTGGATTGAGCAATATTTAAATACATTACCTTTACTTTCGAACCACATGGATGCCCCAGCTGAGGTCTTGCCCCACTCTCTTCTGTACACAGGTGGAATAAGAGATTGTTTGTGTCCCAAAAATTTAAGTAATGGTAAATATTTTCAGGAGGGAACTTAAATTATGTACTAATGATTTTTAAGGAAAAGAATGAACTTTTCATCTGCTCAGTAAAAGGCTAGTGTTTCTGAAAGACACATAGTGAAAAGTTGAAAATGGCTCAACTACCCAGAACAGTTATGAAATTCACCCCATAGAGCTACTAAAAGGATTGCCCACCATTTGCATCTCACTTAAGCAGCCATATATTTAATTTACCAACTCGTCCTTGACTGTGTATGTGAGGGTGAAGCTGGAATCTAAACTTGGACACAATCATTATTGAAAACAGGAACATTTGCTTATTTTGCAAAATACTGGCTTTGATTTCAGGAACTTGGGTACATCCACAAATTATATACTGGGCAGAACTCTGAAGCACAAACTTCAGCCCTTCACAGACTACAATAGAGTAAGGCTGGCTAGAAAAATATTTGGCAAAACTCAAAAAAGAGAGAGATTTCAAATTCTTCTATCATGCCATGTCAAGACAGCATAGAAGGAGACTGGGAGAGAGAGGGCAAGAAACCCCCGCTTGTCCAGAATAAATAATGACAGTAGGAAAGTTACCTAGGAAGTAATTGCAAGACAGAGGTTAAAATCCATACTCTCTCCCCTTTATTTCCCACATCCCAGGAACATACCACATGATCAGCTTATTACCTATTCTGGAATGTCTCTCTTTTGTTTTGACCTAATCTTCTATCATGGGGAAACCTTTCTAATTAATGTGTGGTTGAAACATATCCATGAAAATGTTTGGTTTTGGCAATTGGATATCCTCTAATGAATAAATATTCCCAAATAGTTCTAGCATACAGGATCTCTGCAAAACTTAAGTCCCACTTGATTTCTGCTGAAGAACAGACATGAAATGTACACTTGTAAAAAGATAGTGGAACTTCAGTAGTATATAGGACTTGAGCAAGTCTTCTCCAAAGGGCTGAAATTCATCTAAATGTCAACTGTGTTTTCATTTAGGCAATAAACAACTGGAATAGTTGTGTTCCCCAGAAAGAAAGATAATGGTTTGAGTCTAATATATTTAATATTAGTAATTAAAGACAATTAGGAAAGAGAATCGCCAACAAATACACAGAATTGTTCCTGAGTAGAACCTGTGTCCAAGTTTTCCATGAGATGCCAGCTATTTAATTTATCACTTTCACTCTTGACATTCTTGATGTCTATTGAGAATTAATAAATCCATCACGTTATTGTTTTGTAACTGCGCAATTGCATTTCCAGCAAAGAATGCATTGAAATAATAGATTGCTTAGCAAAGTAAATATATGAAAATGGTATTTAGAATTTCAGTGTAAGCAGTAATTAGTGTACCACTTGTCAGTTGTAGAGCATTGTGAAATATTATGGCATATTGTGACTTTATTTTTGCAGAATCTGTTACATACCTGTCACTTTAATTCAACTAGAAAGCATTCTTTATGACAATTCATATAATATCATAAAGTCAGCCAGTCATGTTTATTACTGAATCATTGTACGTCTCAATGTTGAAATTAAATGGGAAAAGAGAAAGACAGTATGGGAAGATTAAACTGAGTATAAAAAAGTGTTTTAAAAAGAAACAGCACTTGTTTTTTCTTCCAGGTTTCCTGCACTCACAAAATCCTTACCATGTAAACTTGTTTAAAATACAAATGTCAATATATATTAATGTTGCTTAGAGTAGTCGACAGACGCTCTCATGCTGAAGAATGCAGCAGAATGAGATCACAATTGAAGATATTGTAAACCTCATATCCTAATTCATTCCCTAGAGAACCAGATGCATGGATATTTTTATTCAAGAAAACTGGCATACTGACATATGCTTTTTGTCATGGGTCCATAACTGACATAGTCTAGTAGTGACCAAAATGCGTTTGTGTTGCTATGTGTGCACTAGCCCCTAATTGGTTATCTCGGCTTTGCTCATAAATGAATGGATGACCACCTAACAAGCACCATTCTCCTAAGAAGACATAACACTGGCAAGGATATGAACTGAGGCATGAGAGACAGCTATGAGAAATGTATCTCAATCTGCCAGGTATAGGATGCTGCCTTATTCAACCCCAAATCCGAATCAGAATGCAACAGGAGCTGTCCACGTTGTATATCCAACAGGTTTGGCAATTTAACTGCAAGCCTAAGAAAAGTCATTTACCTCAACACCTTTTTGCCCTTCAAAACATTATCCCATTATCCTTTTGGTTTTGTATGTGGCAGCAGGTAGGGGCAGTTCTGTTTCTAATACTCCATTTTGCTTTCGGTTAATGCAAAGTTATATTGAGGATGATACAAATCTCAGATATTAGCCTCTCCTTTTCACCGTCTCCCCGCTTTGCGAAGCCTGCTTCGCTAACAATGTAAGCAAAGTCTGTTATTGTCTATTATTTCCTTATTTGGCCAAGTAAACTACCCTTTCAGAACATCTTCCTCTTCTGGTAAAAACTTTTTAGGCAATGTTTGTAGGTGTGCTACACATTTCAGCCTGACTACTTAAGTTGGGCAGTAAGAATACACATTATGAAAAGAGCATACATAGTAAGACAGGGCTCCAGATAGTTATAGTTGCATTCTTTGACAAATCCGATATGTTTGTGCAATGATAGATTGGACCGTATTGAATATGTGCAGTAAGATAGGGCTTAATTTGTATGTGCTGTCCAACGTTTGTTTTGCATTTCTTGACTATTGAGTACTTAGCTACATAAATGTTGGGTTTAGGACTTTGACAGGCTTTCAGTTAATGTGAGTAAAGGCAATAAAGTTTTTCTTTCATTACCAATGAAGACCTATTAAGCCTGAAAAACATGGCTCCAACAGAAGAAGCATTTTGTAAGCCTTGTCATGATCTCTTCATATGGGCAAATTTGGACCATCTTACTAGACGGTTTGAAAGGCTATGGTCTAATGTTTGCTGATACGCTCTTCCTTGCAGTGTGGAACATGTATTACTTCAAGTGGGTGTTGCCATATAGGCTGGGTGGTCGTGATGGCTAAAGAAAAATCTGATTCACCCCCTTGCACCCTTACAACATGCTGGTTGGAAAAACTTCACAACTTTTCTTAATTGAGACTGCCTTCATGTAACCTCTCTCCTCCAGATCAGAAATTTAGTTCACATAAGTATTCTCATAGACTGCATTTTTTTTAACCATAAAGCCCATTGCGTAGACTGAAAATCATGTATTTGAAACATTTTACAAGTTCTGAAGAGGTAGGAAAAAGTTTTTGAAGCTTGCAAAACCTAAAACTTTCTGAATGTTTTGCATCACTAATACCTTACCAGTGCTAAATATTACATGATGATAACATCCACAGATCTTATTTCTGTGTTCTGTGTTAAGTACTTACTGTACAGTCTCTTTTAGTGATTGCTTTATACATTTTTCAGACAACACTAGGTTTCAGCTCAACCGTTGTTGCTTGAACATTTCTGTATAGTCTATCTCCTAGGGCAGTTGCAGTAAAAAATATGACAACATTTTTCTAAGCTGAACGTACCTTAGAAGTGGTTTTCTAGTCTCTTATGCCACATTAAATGAATTAAGAGCTATATATTAATTTCTTGTGCCCTAACATCATATACAAGATTTGAATTACCTGATATTATCTACATTTGATATGTCTGGGCCAGCTGAAGGCAGTTATTAGATGGTTATTTCCCCATAAATGTATAGTAGATATAATTAACCTTATTCTGTTTTCATCTTTCTACTCTGATTTGTTTTTATTAACATGGCATAGAGGTAATAAATGATAATTAAATACTTTTTATCCCTTTTAGATGAAATGTAACAGAGGAGTTATTAGTTAAATGAGTGCAATGTTTTATAATATACAATATAATATCAAAATAAAAATATTTTTATAAAGCACAGTGGTTTGAAAACACGAAGGTAATTGTCTGCAATTGTGTATCTTCCCCCAGAATGGGGAACCCTTTGGATAACTATTACCAACAGCTGAAAACATTACATTTATAGCTCTGGGCCAACACCCACTTAAAAAGAAGCTTGCTTTTCACATTATTTCCTAGTAAAAAGATGAAGCAGGAGTTTGTGTGAAAGAAAATTTGCACTCAAGAAAAGCTGTATTTCTTGAGTTCTTTAAGGTTGCCATCACAGAGAGTTGTGGCTGGGTCAGGACAGGTCATGTTACTTCTAGTTCTTGCTCTTTGACTTGGAGTAAGTATGTGTCAGATGTGAATTGGAAAGCGCTGAAATTTGAGGTGGTTTTTAGTGTCTGTAAGAGTAAATTCCAATCATAAATTATTCTCAGGAGGTGTATCTTTCATAAGCATGTGTCACTTGTATGAAATAAAATTTTCTTGTGCTTCAAGAGTGAGGTTGGCAACAGTAAGAAGGACCAAGAATAACACACAGCCTTATGGGTTTAAGGCCAAAATATTAGTGGTGTGGAGATGGCTCAAGCTTATGTGGAAATTGGTCAGGCCACAGTTGGAGTACGGCATCCAGTTCTGGGCGCCGCACTTCAGGAGGGATGTGGGCAGCATCGAGAGGGTCCACAGGAGGCCACTCGCATGATCAGGGGACAGCAGGGCAGGCCCTACGAGGAGAGGCTACGGGACCTGAACCTATCCACGAGTGAAGGCTGAGGGGGAATCTGGTGGCCATCTACAAACTGGCCAAGGGGGACCAACAGGCTATGGGAGGGTCCATGTTCTCCCGAGCACTACTGGAAGTAACAAGGAATAACAGCCATAAATTGACTGAGAATAAATTCAGGCTGGACATCAGGAGGCACTACTTCATAGTCAGGGTGGTTAGGATCTGAAACCAACTTCCAAGGGAAGTAGTGCTCGTTCCTACCCTGGGGGTCTTCAAAAGGAGGCTAGATAGACACCTATCTGGGCTCATATGAGTGCAGTATTCTTTCCTGCCCATGGCAGGGGGTCTGACTTGATGATCTGTTCAGGTCTCTTCTGACCCTACCAACTATGAAACTATAGAAGTGAAGATCTGCACATCATCCGGAGATGGACTCCAGGGCAAGATGTGACTTGTTATTGTAATTTGGATAATTATTATCCAAATTATAATAATGGTGTTATTTTAGAGTAGATGGAGCTATGAAATGAAATTCAGTTTCCAGAGGTTGAGACGACAGTCAGCTATTTATTTATGAAACAAAGATTAATTTTCTACCTAAAGATCTAAAATAAGGTCACATGCCTTGATGCCTCACTTCTAGTACTGAGGGGCTGGCTTAGTTTGATTTTTTTGCTACAGGCACAACATTTGCATACCAGGCAAAGTTTCCAAGGGGGGCTAGCCATTCTGGATATATCAAGCTTAGACTGACCAGTCTGAGCTAGATCTTAATTTGAGAAAAGGGGGTGCATCTACATGTGATGCCACAGTGACGTAGTATCCACGGGTGTCTACATGTGACCAGCAGCAACTTCACTATAGAGGCACACTCCCTAATTATAGCATACCACTGCACTGCAGCAAAGATGCTGCTAAAAATAACTGTGCACCACGCATAGGACATAGTATGGGCTGTTGCTGTGCCATTCTTTAGTACTTCCAGGGCACAGTAACTAAGTCACCATAGGGCAACATGTGGACATGACCAGGAATGCTCACTACTCATCACTTTTGAAATGTTTGGCCTTCTCTGAAAACCTGAAAATGCAGCAGAAAACAGACAACAAAAATAGTCTGTAATTAAGTAATATTGTAGTATTCAGTATTTGATATAAACATTCCTATATTTGGATTTATTTTTTTAGAATTATTTGGTTCTTTGATAACATGATGAGCTCCTTGTAAAAGCCTAGAGTGTTGAGAGTATAATACCACCTATAAATATGTATAAATATAAATGTTTATCCTGTATTTAAAGCATTAAAATACTGCTACTCTATTGGTAATAGAGTAGAATGCTTAATTGTCAATCATATAAAACCATCTTCTTTTCTTACAGAAAGATCAAATAATCTCTCACTTTCTCAACACCTCTCTCATGTGCATACTGTTTGTATATGTATATATAAAAATAATTTTTAAAAAGAGGTGTAAGTACATTCTATGCATCGTATGAATTCTAATTTATCTTGTCACAGGTAAAATTAAAATGCAGTCCTAAATCTGAAAGGCCAGTAATACTAACCTGTTTTTCTATTCCTTTCTTTTCTTTTTGCCCCTCCACTCTGTATTTCTGTTTCTTTATATATGACTAGAAAAAAATTAGATTCCTAAAAAAAAAAAAAAAAAAATCTGAGATGACTGCGAAACCATCAGCAAAAACATAAACCTGAAAATATACCCCATTCTGATTACTAGAAAAGCATAGATGTTTTCCATGAAATCCCTCCGATTTGGCATGAAACCAGAAATCTAAACCAATGAACTTCCAGTCTGGCAGGATGAAAAATGTAATTGTCTAAATGGCACCAGCATGGGATCTATTTTCCAGATTGGGGCGGAAGTGCATTGAGGCTGCACAGTATGAGTAAAGTAAAAGTGCAGCTGGAAAGTCTTACATTTACTGGAAAGTGATTACAGTAAACCGGAAAACAGTTTCCCTCAATTTTGAGGATTCATTACCTGGGCTTTTCATGTACTTGCTGTCAGTCTGAAAAGCTTACACATATATAAACAAATGCATGTGTTTGAGGTCATTCTCCTGTTCATGACTAGCATATCTTGCTTAGGAAGACTCTTGTTTTTTTCTGTTCTTTTGCAAATCTATTTTTATCAAAATTTATTTTTCAGTTAATAAAAAAGATGTGTTAATAGATAACCAGAACATAAATTATTATTTCCAATGCTGATACTGCCATGAGAAGCTAATAAATGGTATATTCATAGGAAGAAACGGGTTGTTGTGCACTTCTACACCAGGTATGGACATTATGCTTAGAATCATAGAAAATTTGGTTTGGAAGGGGCTCAGGAAGTCACATATTTCAACCCCCTGCTCAAAGCAAGACCATCCCCAATTAGATCTTCCCAATGGAGGATTTATCTAGCCAGGTCTTAAAAGCCTCCAAGGCTGGAGATTCCACAGCCTCTCTGGGTAACATGTTCCAGTGTTTTACTACCCTCCTCATGAGAGTTTTTCTTAATATCCAGCCTAAACTTCCCTTGCTGCAACTTGAGACCACTGCTCCTTGTTCTGTCATCTACCACCACTGAAAGCAGATTTGCTCCATTCTCTTTGGAGCCACCCTTTAGGTAGTTGAAGGCTGCTATTAAATCCCCCTCAGTCTTTCCAAACTAAATAAGCCTATTTCCCTCAGCCTTTCCTCATAAGTCATGTGCCCCTAGCTGTGAACCATTTTCATTACCCTCTGTTGGACTCTCTCCAATTTTTCCACATCCTTTCTGTAGTTCAGGGCCCCAAACTGGACACAGTACTCCAGATTTTGCCTCACTGGTGCTAAATAGAGGGGAATAATCATTTCCCTGAATCTGTTGGCAACACACCTACCAATGCAGTCCAGTATACTGTTAGCCTTCTTGGCAGCAAAGGCATGCTGTTGGCTCATATTCAGCATATTGTTCACTGTAACCCCCAGGTCTTTTTCTGCAGAGCTGCTGCCCAGTCAGTCAGTCCACAGCCTGTACTGATGCATGGAACTGTCCTTATTGAACCTTGTGAGGTTTGTTTCTTTTTGGTCTAATCCTCCAATTTGTCTAGGTCTCTCTGAATCTTAACCCTACCCTCCAATGTATGTAGTACTTCCCCCAGGTTGGTGTCATTGGGTGCACTCTATGTCATCTTCCAGGTCATTGATGAAGATACTGAATAAAACCAGCTCCAGGATTTACCCATGGAGTTGTCCACTTAATACCAGCTGCCAACTAGACATCGAGGCATTGACTACTACCTCCTGAGCCCAATGCTCCAGCCAGTTTTATATCCACCTTACAGTCCATTCATCCAACCCATACTTCCTTAGCTTGCCTGCAAGAATGTTGTGGGAGATCATATCAAAAGTCTTGCTAAAATCAAGGTATCCCACATCCCCAGAGCCAGTCATCTCATCATAGAAGGTAGTCAGGTTAGTCAGGCATGACTTGCCCTTGGTGAATCCATGCTGACTGTCCCTAATCACCTTTTTCTCCTCCAAGTGCTTAGAAATGGATTCCTTGAGGATCTACTCTATGATATTTCCAGTAACTTGAGGTGAGTCTGACCGGGCTGTACTTCCCTGAATCCTCCTTTTCCCCTTTCTTAAATATGGGCACTTAAACAATTGCCATACTTTTCAAAGATGATGGCCAGTGGCTGTGCAATGACATTAGCCAATTACCTCAGTACTCTCAGGTGCATCTTGTCTGGCCCCATGAACTGGTATATATCCAGCTTTTCTACATAGTCTCAAACCTGTTCTTTCACCACTGTTGGCTGTCCACCTCCTCCCCAAACTGTGGCGCCAGGTCCAGTAGTCCAGTAGTCAAGACTGAAACTTCTCACCAGCCAAACTGTATACTGGTATACTGGATTGCATTGGTAGGTGTTTTGCTAGCAGATTCAAGGGAATGATTATTCCCCTCTATTCAGAACCAGTGAGGCAAACTTTTACCAGTATAAGTGATCAATATTCGGTCTATAACCATAACAAAATAGACGTTCTGCACAGAGACTGGTTTAAAAATGGTGGGACCTGGTCTAAGATTCCACCCTCCCCTCCACCTAGGGACAAATGTGTGTTCTGTTCACTACTGATCTAAACTATGCTGCTTATAGGAAACTTTTGTAACTTGGATTGATGCCACCTCAGGCTTTTTGAATATCTGTACCTAGCCATAAGGTTTAGCAATTAAGAAGATCCTTTTTTCAATCACTGCCTAATCCAATTCCTGCTGAATTGGACTGAAGTGGACATATTCCAACTGATTCAGATGGAAACTGAATTGAGTTCTCACTACAAAATGGCATATAATTTAAATAAATAAATAAATACAAATGGCTGGTGAGAATTTTGCCTGATACATGTTTATCTACAAATATGTAGTAGTGGATTAGGCAAAAAGTGTATATGTTAGTTTGAAAATCTGTTTGATGCATTTCACAAAAGTAAGCATACTTACTTTAAAGCATATAAGGTTATGTTTGCTACCTTAAAGTTGATGTTCCTAATTTTATGTGCATAGCTTAGCACTGCCAAGGCGTTCATAACATTTACTTTTTGTGGGGGCTTTTTCTGCTTTGTTTTTTATAGAAAAGTATGATATTGTGATAGTGCAGCATCCAGTAAAATGAGAGAATGTCCAATGGGGGGAGTGTTGACACATGCTGGGCGGTGTTAGTGGGATTGATGGGAAGAGGTGGCCAGTGCAGTGTCTCAAAGGTAGTTCTCTGAAAACCTAGATCCCATATAAACTACATTCCATGACTTATACATTCAGTAACTCCGCTGATATTTAACTGGCATCATTATTATCTGCTATAGGGATTCATATAGTAACTATAGATCCAATTATTCCTCCAGTGCAGACTTCATTCAACAGCAGTGTTGTTGGGAGCTAACCAGGAAAAAGAAAAATTAATTTAAGTCTTCTACACAGTTTGTTCTGTCAAATGGTGGGATTTGCTTTTCTACCATGAAGTGTACAAAATAAATCAGGCCACAGAATAGCCTGAGATT
Organism: Crocodylus siamensis; assembly: GCF_052110815.1. NCBI lineage: Eukaryota > Metazoa > Chordata > Crocodylia > Crocodylidae > Crocodylus > Crocodylus siamensis. The sequence continues at coordinate 11,520,034 of NC_143403.1, read as the reverse complement.
TGGAGGCCAGGCCATTTAAAAAATATATCTCTGTTTTTTTCTGCTTCCTAGCAGCATTGGTCTCCAATATTTTTGCTCTCCCTAGACATTACAGACTGAAGTTGATTGTAATTAAACTGGATAATACTACAAAGAATGCTGGCACAAATATCTGGCCCACACAAAGAATTCTTCTCAAAATCCTTAGTTAGCCCATTAATTACAGAAAATATTTCTCATGGTTTATAACCTGTGCCTTTTGAAAGATTACACTGACAGGTACATTTTCAAAATTCTAGTCTCCTTTTTTTTAATTTGATCTCTTTTGGACTAGGGACAGAAATTACACATTAACCAGTTTAAGTTATCAGAAACTGGTTTAAATCTGTAACAGAACAGAAGCTCACTGCACATAAACTAGTTTCAAAAGGGCTGAAACTGGTTTAAGATAAACTTGGTAGAATGTAGTATCAAGCTTAACTGATTTGGGTCAAACTGCTTTATGAAACCTCTGTCCCAGACCCCTTCCTGGAAGAAAAAATGATGAGCAACCTTGCAGAGTCCTGCTGCTGTAATTCTGGGCTGCAAATCCCAGAGACCTTGGACACAGCAGGAGGAGAACGTGAGCACACAGCCAGAGTGCTGTGCTTTAGTGGATCACAGCTTCTGGCTTGAGCCACTGCAGGCATGTGGCTGCATTTCCTAATTCAAAGGCAAATGTCTGTTAACATCTGTTTCAATTTAATCTGTGTAGCTTAGACTAACCTGCAAAGACTGAATGGATTCAGTCTCAGGCTTTTCCACTGTCTGTACCTAGCCTTGGATTTCTAAAAGGATAAAATATCTATCTCAAACTCAAGGGACTTGATTAAGAATACAGTGCATCTATGTAATCAATAGAAAAAGAAAATAGCCAGTACGCAAAAAACTGCGTATAAACTGAATATAGCACAAAGAAAGTAGAAAAACTTTCCCCCATTTCTTATGTGGTAATCATCAAACAAAATTAACGTTTTTATCAGATCCATCACAGGGAACCTGGTTATTTAAAAATACCCTGATTCTAATCAAGGTGACAAAAATCAAGATGTGGCAGACGAGAGTCAGACTTCACCACAGTGAATTACAGGCAAGTAACAGCGAGATGCATGGATCAGGCCAAGAAGGCTCCAGGTTGCAGAATACTAAATCTCAGTCTGGGATAACTTTCCCACAGGACCATACTTCATTTGTACTGCTGTCTGAGGTGGAAGCTTTTGCACTGAGTTAAGAACTGAATTTAGGAGTAAAATATTTTTAAGATCAGAACTAATAATGTTTTATTACTCATTGCTTACAAAATGACAAAAACAACTGCTTCAAATGTACATGGTTGGAGGAATTGCTTTAAACCAGGCTCTACCCCAACTAGGTAGTAGAGCTAAACAGATAAAAGGGATTATTAACTTCTGAAGTGCATCCTGCTAGGCAAAACCCTTGTTATATGTTATTGAGCACTCTCAAAACAGTTAATGCAGATACAGCTTTTGCAAACAATAGCTGCAATAGTTACAAAGAGCAGCAGTATAGCTGGTGAACTCAGATAAGGGCTCTTTTACCCAGCAAGCAATAAAAAAACTGTAATTGGTGCTGTTGGAATATGGGGGTGGAGTTTTGGAATTGAAGCAAGCAGCACTTTTTAGATATTGCATAGATTTGCCTAGACTCTGCAAACCTCTACCCCAGGTTTGTATCTAAGAAGGTGAACTGGAGATGAAGTCCATAATGAGCTGAGCCTGGAGAGGCCTGAAGAAAAGAACCAATACATGAAGTGGAATGCAGGTAATTAGAAGCCTTGTACAGTAATGTAGGTTTAAGACTCTTACCAAAGACACATAGGGCAGAAGCTGAGAGCCTTAGACCCCTGGGAGACATTACACTTCAGACACATTACCCTGTTAATCATGCCATAGATAGTAACCTCGCCACAGATTTAAGGAATTAATGGCATAGTGAAATGGGAAGACAGCTATATAAATATTCTGTAAAGGATGTGTAATATTTTTGTGGCTGATTTTCATTTAGCCTTAAATTGAATGTGTGGCTGGGGAACAATGAACCAGAGTCAGATCCAGACTCCCATGCAGTCCTGGGACTGGGACCAACAATCAGCTGTTTGTCAGTCTCGGCTCTGAACCAAAGCTAGTTTGGGTTGCAGGCACCTGGCTTTCAACATCCCAATGCAGGGAGAGGCCAAGATCATGACCCCAGAGTCCCTTTGCAGTGGCAAATAATAGTGATGCCACTGGGATCTCATCTGTGATCCCTAAATCAGGGGTCCTGTTATGTACATGCAATATGGCAGGGGGCACAATTATTAGGGTTGGTAATCAGATCCCATTGCACCATGACATGAATGTTTTCGAGGAGTCTTATCAAGTCAAGTCAGTCCTGATCCCACTGTGACCATTGACTCTTGGGGCACTTTACATGCGGTTGCATCATTGGTTATTCTTCTGGCAAAGTGATGCCCATCTCCTCTCTAGATATGGATGACTGTTGGCTCCCAGGGAGTTCATGCACCATTTGACAGGTCCTAATGTCATAGTGCTGCTGAGTGTCTGCACACCCTCCTCACCCAGGCTAGCTCATGTGGAGGTACTGATTTAGTTGCCAAAAACCTGGCCATGGAACAGGCTGTACTGGTTTACTTAGTACCAAATAGCATACCAACAGAGACCTACCGTGACAGGTCTTATAGGTAGATCTTATAAGGGTTAGATAGATAGATAGATATTGTTGAGTTATTATTACTGGCTGTTTCAGGAAAGAAGAGGTGCTGGTCTTGGGAAGATCTGAAAGGCCTTAGGTTTGTAATTGAAAGCCCATATATGCTTTGCTTAATAAATAAGCTTTAAGAAAGAGGACTCAGAACCTCACACTGCAATAATACTGAACTAAGTGTGGTCCTGAAGAAGTGAATCTAAGGCAGATTAGGAAATTTCAGTGACTGTGTAACAGGTCCTCTTGAATGAGTTGATTCATAGATTCATAGATTGTAAGGCTGGAAGGGACCTTGAAAGATCATTGAGTCCAGCCCCCTGCACCAGGCAGGAATGACAGCTGGGGTTAGGTGACTATCAGCAAGGTGACTGTCCAATTTCCTTTTGAAGATTTCCAGGGTAGGTGATTGCACCACCTCTAGAGGGAGCTTATTCCACAGTCTGAACAACCTGACTGTGAAGTTTTTCCTAATGTTGAGCCTGGAATGGTCTTCCAGGAGTTTGTGGCCATTACTCCTGGTTTTCCCCAGGGGTGCCCTGGTGAACAGTTGTTCACTGAGCCCTTCATGGACCCTCCTGATGTAGTGGTAAGCTGCTACCAAGTCCCCTCTCAGCCTTCTCTTTTTCAGGCTGAAGACTCTCAGGTCCCTCAGTCTTTCCTCATATGGCTTGCTGTGCAAGTCTCTAATCATAGAGGTGGACCTTCTCACATCCTTGTTAAAGTGCAGCACCCAGAACAGGATGTAGTACTCCAGTTGGAGTCTCACCGGGGCCGAATGGACTGAAAGAATCACCACCCTGGTCTTGCTGGAGATGAATTGATTGATGCTTCCCAGAGTATTGTTTGCCCTGCTGGCTACAGAGTCGTGCTGCCAGCTCATATTCATACTGTGGTCTATTATTACCTCCAGGTCCCTTTCATTCGTGGTGCTTGTCAGTTTGGTGTTGTCAAGCCTGTAGGTGTGTAGGGGGGTGTTTACCCCCAGATGGAGCACTTTACATTTCTCGATTTTTAACTTCATCTGGTTCCAACTCACCAAACTTGCTAGCCTGTATAGATCCACCTCTATCTGTAGCTTATCTTTAAGCGTGACCATGCTCCCCCCATAACTTGGTGTCATCTGTGAACTTGTCCAGTGAGCTTTTTACCTCCACCTCCAAATAACTGATAAAGACGTTCAAAAGTACTAGATGAATCATTGACCCCTGTGGGACACCTCTGGCCACCTCTCACCTAATGACACAAATCTTTTCATTAGGGCTCTTTGGGTCCTACTGTGCAGCCAGCTTCATACCCACCTAACTGTCTTGCAGTCAAGCCCACAATCCTCCAATTTTCTTGCAAGAAAATCATGGGATACCAGATCAAAGGCTTTTTGGAAGTCAAGGTATACAATGTCAACCTCTTCTCTCTTATCCAGGTGGTGAGTTACGTGAGCATAAAGTAGATGAGGTTGGTAAGATAAGACCTGCCTGCGATGAAGCCATGCTGATTATTATTCAGCCATGCTGATTATTATTCAGCCATGCTGATTATTATCCTACCTTTTGCAAGCCTATTGCACATGGACTCCTTAATTTTTCCAGAATTTTCTCTGGGATAGAAGTTAGGCCAACTGGCCTATAGTTATCTGGGTCCTCCCTCTTTCCCTTCTTGAAGGTGGGCACAACATTGGCCCTCTACCAGTCCTCAAGGATGTCTCCAGAGCACCATGAGCTTTGAAAGAGTTTTGCCAGAGACTCCATGGTTTCTTTAGCCAGCTCCTTCAGCACTCTTGAATGGAGCTCATCCCATCCTGCTGGCTTATGTCCAGTTTCATTAACTGATCACACATCAGTTCTATGGCAATAGTAGGAAGGCAGTCATTCCTGCCCTGCTCATTTTGTACCCTATCTGGCATGATTTTGCCTTTGGCTTGGTGAAATACCCAAGCAAAGTAGTCATTTAGGAGTTCTGTTTTCTCCTGACTGCTGGTAACCAGTTGCCCTGAGTGAGTTGTTGAGCAATGGCCCCACACTCCCATTTGTTTTCCTCCTGTTTCCTACATACCTAAAGAAGAACTTCTTGTTGTCCTTGTTTCCTGTTGCTAATTTAAGTTCAGTCACTGCCTTAGCCTTTCTGATTTTTTCTTTACAAATGCGGGCCATTGTTGTATAGTTCTCCTGGGGCATGTCCTAAGCTTCCATTGTTTTTGCACCTCTTTCTTCTTTCTAAGGAGGACTGTGATTTCCCTGTTTAGCTGAGAGGGCTTCCCAGCCCTACTAGTACATTTCCTCTGCATGGGAATGGATTTCTTTTGAGTTTCATGGCAGCCCATGGGAAATATTTTTAATGATGAACAAAAGAAAATCCTATAAGAATGGGACCAGTACAGAGTATGTCTTTGGCTCAGTTTCTTTTTCCACCTCTTTCTCCTTCCCTTTTTCTTCCTCTTTGCACCTACCAAGTATCAGGCAGGGCACATACAAAAAGTGTATTTTTTATTCTGAACAGGAGGTAGATGTTATCTACTTAGACTTCAGGAAAGCCTTTGATATAATATCTCATCCTAAGTGGTTGTGATGTAGATGATGACACAGTCAAGTGGGTGGCAAATTGGCTTAGGGGTTGCAACCAGAGTGGTGGTGGATGGGTCGGTATTTATTTGGAAGGATGTGGGCAGTAGAGACCCATGGGGCTCAGTCCTTGGACCTGTGCTGTTCAATGTCTTCATCAGTGACTTCGATGAGGTCGTGAAAAGCACTCTGTCCAAATTCACAGATTTCATAGACATCAGGGCTGGAAGGGACCTCGGGAGATCATCGAGATGATACCAAATTATGGGGTAATGTTAACCCACTAGAGCAGGCTTGTCTAACATACAGCCTGCGGGCTGCCATGCAGCCCTCCAAGCTGTTTTCTGAGACCTGAGGTGCTGCAGTGGGAAACAAAAGTAAATACTGTACTTTCATTGGGGGGTGGGGGGTGATGCGATACTGCTTCCTGTGAGGTCTTTGAATGGCTCATCGGCCCACTGGGTGCTAAAAAGTTCATGATCTAGCTCCACATCCAAAAAGGTTGGACACCCCTGCACTAGAGGGTAGGGAATGAATCCAGGCAGATCTCGACAGGTTGGAAAAGTGGGGGAACAGAATAGGATGCAGTTCAACAAGGACAAGTGCAAGGTGCTGCACCTAAGGAGAAGGAGTCATCAGCATGCTTTTACAAGCTGGGGGAGGACCTTCTCAGCAGCACAGCAATGGAAAGGATCTTGGACTCATTGTTGACATCAAGATGAACGTGAGTCATCAATGTGACAAAGTGATCTGTAAAGCTAACCACACTTTGTCATGCATTAGCAGGTGCATGACAGGCCCAGGGAGGTGATACTTCCCCTCTATGCAGCATTGGTTAGGCCGTAGCTGGAGTACTGTGCCCAGTTTTGGGAACCACACTTCAAGATGCATGTGGACAGTCTCGAGAGGGTTCAGAGGAGGGCCACTCATGTAGTTAGGGGCCTGCAGGCAAAGCCCTATGAGGATAGATTGAGGACCCTGGATCTCTTCGGCCTCTGGAAGAGAGGGCTGAGAGGTGATTTTCTGGCCACCTACAAATTCATCGGGTGGGGGAGGGGCATCAAGGAATAGGAGATGCTCTGTTTACCAGGGCACCTCTCAGAGTAACTAGGAACAATGACCACAAACTGATGGACAGCTTATTTAGGTTAGACATCAGGAAGATCTTCTTACAGTAAGGGTTGCTAGAATCTGCAATGGCCTTCCAACAGAGGTGGTGCTCTCCCCTACTTTGGGGGCTCTTTAAGAGGAGGCTAGACATGCATGTGTCCAGGGCAGGGGGTTGGATTTGATGATCTTCTATGGTCCCTTCCGACCCAAACATCTATGAATCTATGAGTCTATGAACATGGAACATGTCGCCTCCAGAATTTTTTGAGTGATGCAATAGAGAAAACTGTAATGGCTACACTGGTGCAGATATTTAAACTCTTAGGCTGTGTCCACATGAGCATGTCCATGCATTTTGCAGTGCCTCAAAGGCTTCTGAGGCACTGTAAAATGTACCCTGTGTATGTGATTTGGTTTTCAAATATGCAATGCAGAGCCAAATTTAGATACCAAGAAATCTCAATATCAAAAGAAAGCGCGCTAAAAAAAAAATACGATTGCGCATGTGGCGGCCACCTGAAACCAGAGCCTGGCAGGCCAGAGCCACGGTCCAGCTGCCAGCCAGGCTCCATGCTCCTGGATTGCTGCTACTGGAGCCCCAGGAGGCCCCCAGAACCCGCAGTAAGGGTGTTGCTTCCAGGCCAAGTGTTGGCTTCTCCTACCCTACCCAAGGCAACTTGCCATACACCAAAGCATATGTGCAGTGGTGTTCTCCAGGGACAACAAATATGTGCCACTGCTATTTGTCCCTGGGGAAATGCGCAGACATACTCATCTGGATGCACTGATAAAGTGCTACTGAAAGAAAATCCCTATATTATCATGTAGAAGTCTTTGTTCATGAATTACTGATGCATAATATTGTAGAAAAAAATAAGTAGTGTATCCAAATGATGATCCAGAAATAAAGTCTGTCCTGACTGCCCTGATTTTCTATTTGCTTGTTGATTTCTTCAGATTTTTTTCCCTCACTTTTCTTTGCGAGGTATTTGCTTTTACCCCACCTCCACTCCTTTGATATCTTATAAAGCATATTCAGTGATTGCTGATCACTGGGAGACAGATATCCAAGGATATAATTTGGCAATTTGGCCAAATATTTGACTTGATATAATGATACAGCTACAATATGTCTTACTCTGAAAAGACCCTCTTGATTGTAGATAATAATTTTTCCCTGGTTTTGAATTATGGGACTTGAGCTTGACAAGAATAATGATTTAGAATCACCATATTCAATATTTTCAGCTCCTATAGTTTGTCAAAGGAGTCAGGCTCATAATCACTCTAGGTCCCATTTAATTTATGTTATGAGGGTGCCAAATAGGGATGCTATATACCTCAGACTCAATGTGGAAAAAACACACCAGCCTTTGACAGCTGATCTTCAAAGCTCCCCTCTTTCCCCCTTCCTGCTTCTCCTGAGACTTTTCCTGTTCCTTTACCAGCTTTTTTCTCTACCCAGTTTCCCAATCCCTCCCATCTTTAGCTGTTTGTAGGGCAAAATCACTCTCCTGTTTTGCTTTCCATCCCACCCCTTCTACCTTGCCTTCACTACTTCTGCCAATGTTCCTTGTCTCTCTGATACTCTTACATGGCTAGAGCCATGCTGATCAGCAGGCTTGTTTCCATTCCTGGGTAATACCAGTCTTATAATATCTTAATCTTACCAGTAATTAGCGGCCTGGTGAATTTAACATCTCATAAAAGAGATGTTGCAAATTTGTATTCAGCTTTTTCTAGCAGGACATAAAAGAAGGAGAAAACATAAGAGAGCATTGGCTCTGGTGAAAAATACTTCCTTTCTTTGGTGACTCCTACAATGAGAATTCCTGCTCTTATTTCAATCCAGTTTAACCACTGGCTTTGAGACAATTTCTAATGATAATGATGATGAAATAGCCCTACGCACCACCACTTCCATTCCAGTGTAACTCATATTTGGATAACAAACAACTCGCATGCTTTTAAGCACTACCTGCCTCACTGTGTGTGGCAGGATTGGTTTCTTGGTTGGTTTAACTGGTCTTATTTGAATGAAGTGATGCTGTTTTATGAGGATTTGGACAGATATATAGGAGCAGAAAAAAGCATTCAAGGTTAAAACAGCTATGAAGCAAGTTTTGGAATGGACCCAGAACTTTGATACTCAAATACTCAGTGATCTAGATGAACCAAATTGATTACAGGGTGATGTTGGGAAGAAGATTGAGTGTAGACTGGAAAGAAAGGTAGAAGAGAATATTGCTCCCCCTTTCTTGATAGCAAAGTTTTGTGAGATAAAAGGGCAAGAGATGTGAGAACTCTGATGCTACACTGTGATTTGACTACACCAAATAGTCTTTTCTTCAGAGAAGAGATTAGTCACATGCTGCAATTGAGGCTGCATTCTTAATAAATTAGATGAAGAGAGAAGAAGTGAATTTCTGGGCTTTGAGAACCATAGACACTTCAATTTAAGGCCTCCCTGGGAAAAGATCCTAAGGTTAGTGGTACACTTGGAGGTTCAAAAGAAAACACTTTAATCTAATTTCTCATTTAAATTTGCTAGATGAATTGAATCAGGGAGAATGAAATAAGTAGTCTCATTTGTCATAAGTTAAATGCATAATTAGAACAATTTCACACATCTTTATTTTTAGATTTCAAGAAGCTCTAGTTTTATTGTGTAACTAATGCCATAATGTAGAGAGATTATGATGGATTAATATGCAACAGCTGTTGCAACAACTTCTTAATAGTTTCCTAAATACAAAGGTAGAACCTGTTTATTTCTTTTTAATTGTATAAATCACATAATAGCTGCTAATAACTCTGTGATGTTATGTAAGCATGCAAGATTGCTTAGATATTAAACTGCCTTTCCAAATTGGCTAGCATTGGGCACTGGGTAATTTTAATAAAAGTGATAAATGTACATTTGTACTGGAATCCCTGTTCATGAAAATAGAAAAGTTAGTCCTGTTCTCCTAGAGAAATTTAAAATAGGATACCTACATTATATTCTGTTAAACTAAAAACCCCACTCTGCAATTTCTGTTAGATTGGTTATTCTTCAATGCCTTAACTCCTAGAAAGCATAGGTGTTTCGGTTTAAGTGTCTACAAGGTTTTTGATGTAGGTGGGCTGAAACACTGTGGTGAAAAACCTCATCCTACAACACTTTGATCTTCTTAACTTTGTGTACTGTTAGGGTAGGGAACAGATGTTCAGAAAGCTAGGTCCTGAACTGATTCAGTCTTTGGAAGTTAGTTTAACCTGGCTAGATTAGATTTCATAGATTTCATAGACCTCAGGGCTAGAAGGGACCTCGGGAGATCAGCCCCCTGCCCAAAGGGCAGGAAGTCAGCTGGAGTCATAGGATCCCAGCAAGATAAGCATCCAATTTACTCTTGAAGGTGTTCAATGTAGGTGCTTGAACCATCTGTGATGGCAGGCTGCTCCAGACCTTGTTCCAGACTAAATCAGTTATGTAACCAGACAGACATCCCAGAAAAGCAGGCACATGCCTGCAATGGCTGAGGGTAGAAGCCAGGGGGTGGAGGGTAGAGAACCCCTCCCTTCCTTCCACAGCATGGAGCTGAGCGGGGTGTGGCCAGGCTCTGGCAGAAGCGCTAATTAGCCCAGCAGGGAATTGATAACAGTGTTTATCACTCAATTAAGAAAACAACAAACGGACTTTACCTGTTACTTGTTGATTCTGCCTGTTGATTCAGCACCAACCAAGCCAACATGTGGTCTGCTAGCTAATACACAGACACCTCTCAGCAAGGCAGAGGGGAGGGGGAAATTCCTGCTTAGCAGAGAGTGTTGAGGGAAGTGGGGAAGCAGCCCACAGTCTCTGGAGCTGTAGCCAGGCAGCAGAGGGGAGGAGCCAGCCCTTCTGTGGAGCAGAGAGCTCCGCCCAGCCAACTTAGCATGCCAGGATGCTGGGGGTGCCTGGTTTATCATAAGCCAGCAAGGGGTCTGGGGCAGACATTGCATAAACTGCTTTGAGCCAAATCAATTAAGTCTGATACTACGTTCAACCAGATTTATCTCAAACCAGTTTCAGCTATTTTCAAACTGGTTTATGTGGACTGAACATCTGTTCTGTTACAGGTTTAAACCAGTTTCTGATCACTTAAACTGGTTTATGTGTAACTCCTATCCCTAGCCTATGGGTCCTGCTACATATTCAAATTAAAGCCAGATACAAACCAGCTATAGTGTTGTTACACATTTTCAAGCACTAACTTTGCATCTGGTTAGCTCTTTTTTATAGCTGGATAGTAATTTTGATCATGACATAATTAGTCTGCACATGTGGTTGGTCTAAATTTATAATGTCTTTTCAACATGAAAAGTGCACTTTCCAAAATATATATATCCTAAACATTTTTTTGAAACTAACACATCTTAGATAAGTCACTTATCATTCATTTTCAGTTAGCCTTGTGTCCTTAGCATGTGGCATGTGAATGTTGTTTTTTTTAAATGTAAGAAGCTTCAAAACTATTTCCCAACCCATTCAAAACATGCTTTACTAGAATTATATTTCAACTTTGTCAATTAAGTTAGATTATGGAAAAATTAGCAGATCTGAAAACAAGCTACAGGCCTGTGAATAAACATTATGACAGAGCATCAGGGCACACAAGAAATATGAGTTTCTGGGAGCTGGATGTGGGATTTTCTTTAATTGCCTTAATGGTGCATATATTTTTATTCATTGTCAGAGAAAACTGTCTCAAAAGTATATATGCCAACACTGACAGGGAAGGAGATAAAACCATGGGGAAATTTAAAAATATGAAAAAGACCAGTGTCATGTCAGTCTTCCATGACAGTTTTATCAAGTCTTAGCTCCTTTATTATATTTTTGTTACTGTTTGAAAGTTTGTTATTTAGATCATCTTTATTTTTGATAGCATTCACCATCAGTGTAACCAAAACCAAAAATATACATATTTTTAATTTCCTACATAAGGCAAGTTTCAAATTGCTCCCCCCAAAAGTCTCATATTTTGAATACTGCAAACATTTATAGTTTTGATCTTCATATGAAATCAGATCTTAAAATATTTAGTAGCACTGGACAGAACTTTTTAACCTTTAGTAGCTTTTTGTCACTATTACCTCAACTGTCACTAATTCCCTTGACTACACCCTTTTGCCATATTCTTCCAAAAATTCAGGTTTGAGCACCTATCAGAACTTTACATTTTTTAAACTGTAATGTATGTAAAAACTGACTTACAGAACTCAGAGGAAATAATGTTTCTCTAAACTAGTCGTTAGATGAACAGATTTGTTTACTGGTGTCAAGAGTTTGTTCCCTGTTATTTGCAGTGATATGCTTTGCTGAATGACTCATACACTTAACTGGAATGTGACCAGGTGGCTCTGTACTCACTAGGTATGATAATAATTGCAAGATTGGCAGTTATGCATTAAGTAGCTTTCTTCCATCTTGATTAGGTCATTTTACAAGAACAGCCATGACTTGAAGTCAGTCATTCCCTAATTTCTAAAAAGCACTTCCCAAAATGCTCTTGATGTGTTAAAAAGTGAGTGTTCTTTCTCTTCAAAGTTTTCCATTTGGTGTAATTTTCTCCTTTCACTTTACTAGACCTTTTTTTGGGTAAATATTAAGTTTCTAAATCAACTCATTATACAAAAACTGTCAACTGGGTTGGTTACCTCCAGTAACAATTACTTTTTCTTCTTTCTGCTTGCTTATTATATTTGTTTTCAGGGGAGGCAGGTGCCCCCCAGCAGCCAGTCAGCAACTGGGGGGGGAGACCCCCATGGCTGATTGTACTGACTGGAAAACATGTGCAGCACTCCTGGAAGCAGCCGTAGCATTCCCTGAAGTAACAGCAGTGTGCCTGGAAGTCCCAGCAGTGCTTCATCTGGTGCCCCCATTCCATGGCAGGTGCTTGCAGGGGGGGCACCAGTGCTCCTGCCTGCCCCCCCACCCATCGCCTAAGTGGGGAGTGCTGCCTGTCAGGAGATGCACCAGTGCTCTCAGGGGGTGCACGTGCACCCCCATGCACTCCCTACATGTCCCCACTGTTTGTTTTTGCAGTTAATTTAATTAGCTTTTTGCAAAATGGATAAAGCTAGCATTGACCCTTGATGTAGCATTGTAATTTGAGGTTATATTTTCAAAGATCATGGTAACCTCTATTCATCATCATTGAAAATTACAACTAAAGAATTTACCCTCCAGTAACATTATTAATGTAGTTTTCCACTTAAATATCCCGTGGTAACCTTCTAATTAATACAAATACATAAAATTGCATGCTGCATTCTCAGGACTTGAAGCTCTTTCTGACTCTTTTGCTGAAAGATCTTCATAAAATTCCCTAAACCAATAATAATAAAAGTCATTTTTTTAAAAAAGTATCCTGACAATTCCCATTTAAATTGATTATAGCCTTAGTTTTGTTTGTAGTGCATACCATCATACTTATCATCATGCTGTTTTTCCATTACAGGTAAAATACCCATTTTAGGGGTTTTTTTGTTTTTTTCCTGGAAAAAAACAGGTAATTATATTAGGCTTAAAAATTTAATAGTAACAAAGAAAAATCAAACTATTTCTGTCTATACTAATGTGACTAATGTCACTCCTATACATTACATGTAGTTTGAGAGTATTTGAATGAAACCAAACATGAGATTTATATTTATATTTAAGCATTATATTTAGTAAGATACACAAAAACATATTCTAACTCTTCCTTTAAATAAAATCTTCCAAAGTGATATAATACCAAATGAGCTGGACAGAGACATGTAAAATATGCATCTTTATAGCTAAATTAGAGTGAAGAGAAACTATTAAAATAAATTCTGAAGGTAAGCAAAATGCACCTGACCTAGGATTTTTCAAGGATAGCAAAAGTTTGTCTTTGATAATCTGGGAGATTTTTGGATTGAATTTTAAGTTTTGTTGCTTTTTGTTTCCTTTCCTTTCTTTTTTTTTTTTCTTTTCCATATAGGTAACATGAAGTGAATGATTCTGTTTAAGTGTCTGATTTCTCATGGACTCTCCCTTGAATTTTGAGGGTCTTTTGTAGTGGAAATTTAAACACATGCACATGTGCACGTATACAGCGTTTATATATATGTGCATGTATACACATAGATTCACAGATTCACAGAAGTTAAGGGCTGAACCTTGTTAAATCACTGGGTCCATCTCCCCTGCTCTTGGCAGGAAAGACTACTGGGTCAAATAACACCAGCAAGTTGTGCATCCAGGCTCCTTTTGAAGATCTCCAGGGTAGGTGCCTGCACCATCCCCGCTGGGTGTCTGTTCCAGAGTCGGGTCACACAAAACATGAAGAAGTTTTCCTTATAACCAGTCTGAAACCTTCTTTTAGGATTTTATAACCATTGCTCCTGGCTTTCCCCAGTGAATAGTTTGTTCACTGATGTAGCTCCTGATGTTCTCTGACATATTTGTAAGCTGCCACCAAATCCCCCCAAAGTCTTCTGTTTTCTAGGCTGAACAGTTCCATATTTGTCAGTCTTTCGTCATATGACTTGCTTTTCAGGCCTCTAATCATACAAGTGGCTCTTCTCTGGACTCTCTCACGTTTATCCACATCCTTCTTGAAGTTTAGTGCCCAGAACTGGATGCAGGAGTCCAGCTGTGGCTTCACCAATGCTGAGTAGAGTGGGAGAATAACTGTCTTAGTTTTGCTTGAGATGCATCAGTTGATACATGCCAGCGTATTGTTTGCTTTGCTAACTGTAGCATTACACTGGTGGCTCATATTCATTTTGTGATCAGTTATGACCCCCAGATCCCTTTCAGACATGGTGCTAGCTAGCGTAGCACCACTGAGCCTGTAAATTTGTTGTGGATTTTTCCTCCCCAGATGGAGCACTTTACACTTCTCAGTACTGAACAGCATCTGGTTCTGGTCCACCCATCTAACGGTCCCCTGATGCATGGCTGAACTTCCCCAGATATGTACACTTGGGACTCATATCCCTGACCTGTTGGAGCAAATGGGAAAAATTAGCTGTGAATAAATTGGTGAAATCTAAACTATCCAAAATTATGCAGCTTCTTTTGGCTACTATATGACAATTAATGTGGTATGTTTGGAGAGGAGCATATGTGCCTAAGAGGGAAATAATACATTGGTAGTTTCATAAGCTTACTTCTTGGCTAAGTGCAATCATTTTGGAGGAGAGGATTAGGGGGAGCTTAGGTCATATTAAAAATGGCCACCCCATCTAAGGTAAATTGGGATTGTGTGGCGAGCAGAGGGGGTGGGAAATGGGGGGGCGGGAACCAGGCTTGGGGGGGATTGGGAGGTCTACAGGGAGATTGGGGAGCTAGTGGGATTTATGGGGAGATTGAGGGGGCATGCAGGATCTGCAGGAGTGATTAAGGGGATGGGAGAATAGGTGGCATCTGCAGGGGAATTGGAGAGGTCATTTAGGATCCACAGGAGGGATGGGGGGGGGATCAGGGGGACAAGTAGGATTTGTGGAGGGATTGGAAGGCATGCAGAATCCATGGGAGCAATAAGGATGGCAGGTAGGATCCATGGAAGCAATGTGGGAGAGGCATGTGGGATCCACAGGAGTGATTGGGGCGGGGTGCAGTCAGCTTTTGCAGGAGAGATTGGGACAGGTAGTGTTCATGGGAGTGATCAAAGGGATTGTGGGGCAGGTGGGATCTGTGGGAGCAGATCAGGGAATTGGGGATGCAGGAGGAATTGGGAGGACAGCTGGGATCTGGAGGAGTGATTGGGGAATGGGCAATGTCTGTGGGGGCAATTGAGGAGATTGGGAAGGAAGGCAGGATCCGCAGAAGTGATCAGGGAAGTAGATGGGGTCCACAGAGGTTGCTGGGGACTGGGATGGTTTGTCAGGATCAGGGGGGTTTATGGGGTCTGCAGGAAACTTGAGGGGGGATCAAGGGCTTTTTTAGCCTCCCAATCCCCCGCCAAACCTACACCCCCACTCCTCCTGCTCCTCCTCTATGGGACTTACTTCCTTGGCTCCCAACATCTGCAATTGCTGATAAAAATGGTACCTGTGGCAGCATGTGGGATGGGAGGTTTGGAGAGGGGAGCTGGCTAGTTCATGGGTAGGGGGATGATGAGGAGCTGATGGGGGCTAAAAACAGCCCAGTGCCTGGGGTTGGGTAGGAAAAATGCAGCTCAGGGCTGCCCTGGCCCTGGCCCTGGGCTGTGCAGATAACTTTACTGAAGTTTGATGCACCAGTCTAACCTATATTGATTAAGTTTGAGTGTAGATCAATCCAGGTCTATCTGGGACTGGGTTCCACCATTTTTAGACTTGTCCATGTGCATGGAGCTTCTGTACCGTTATTGGTTTAAATTGATTTCTGATCACTGAGACCAGGTCTAAGTGTACAGTTCACACCGGGGAGAACTAAGTTAGATTGGGTGATCATTTTTAATGCAATGTAACCTTCCCCATACCCTATGAACAGCTGCATTTAGCCTACATGTACGTGTTCATTGTTTTCAAAAAGAATGCATGTGTGAGAAGCAGAGAGGAATGACAACAGTGAAAAACCAAAGATACATAGCAGTGTTAGATTAGATTGACCGAACGAAGGTTGGGTCAATTTAAATGCCCTGATAGGCAGGCCTTCCCAGGGTTTAGGTGTGTGAGAAACTGTATACGTGAGACCCGGGCTTTTAGAAGTCATTTAACTCCTCCTGCCCATTCTGAACCATTCTAATTCATATGTATGCATGTATAAGCCCATTCCCCCAAAAGCAAACCTTTAGATACCATTTTCAAGCCATGAGGGCCCACCAGCCCCTTTCCCACACCTGGTGAGGTTTAGGTGGCTTAAACTAAACCACTTAAACCCTAAGCTATATCCCACAAATGCTTCTTTTCACTCCTAGTTATTCCAGAATGGGAAGAATGGCTTTTTGTAAATGATGGTTGCCTATACACAGGTATGCAGCCTTGTGATAAGAGGGAAAAATATATTTTGTAGGTTTTTTTCATGTATTTATCTTCACAGAACAACTTGTTGTTTGAATTACTCCCCCTCCCCGCTTTTTCTTTTCCAGTAAGGCTGTATAGCTCAGCTGTCTACTTGTTACAACCAGAGCTAATACAAAAAAATGAAGTAGGCACATTCATAGCGCACACACACTTTCAAAAGATTTGTATCTTAGAGTGAATTTCAAATCCTGGAAGTTACTCAAATGTATTCTCCCATTGCTAATTATGGGTAGGACTTGCCAGCTCAGCGTGTGACATTTTAGCAAAGAAATGGACTAGTTTTGATTTGAGGAAATGATGCAGAATCACATTAGTTGTAGTAAAAGTACTGTATTCATGCAGTATATAAAACATTTAGCAGATTTTTTTTTCCTTGCTAAACAGAGATCTAAAATGATTTCCCCCAGTGCACACTGATGGAAGCAGAAAGAGTTGAAACTGACTTAAGTGCTACAGTTTACAATGTTATTCTTATAACAGTTTGCGAAAAAAGGGTCAATCCTAACTATATTCAGCTTAAGCATTTTTCCCCCTTTCTGTATAGAAATCCAGACAGAAGTGAGGCCAGGCTGATAAATGTTAACATTAAAAACATTCCTATTTGGCCAGCTTCTCCAAAGGGTTCAGCATAATGAAGAAGGAATAACTTGGTTTTTTTCACCTCAAACTAAAGAGATAGGCAACCCTACTGTGCAAGGACTGCACAAAAAAATAAAAGTATTGGGTTGCCAGAGAGAACTTTGATCCTCGAAAGATCACTGCTTTTTCTTAACAAGAATCTTACAGAAGTTTGCTATTGTCTGGAAGAAAAAATGAAAGGTACTACTACAAAAAGTCTTGTCCTGAACTCTTGCTTTTCCTTTGAAGATTTTTTGGGGCCCAGGGTCTTTTGGACACTTGTTTAGCTCAGAGCAGCACTGTCCTCTTTCTTTCCTCCTTTTCCCAGATCCCTTGTTAACTATACGTGATTTTACTCTATTACAGCCATAGTACATTGTGGGTTTGATTCTTTCCTTACCCAGTTTTACACAAGTCATGGGTTCTCAGAAAGGCTAAAAGGGCTTGGATGTTACAGTTATGCAATAAGCTCCTCCAAACACACCCCAGTAAAATTACAGACTTATTCCTGATTTATGTTGTGTTAAACAAGAACAGAATCCCATTTCTTATTGATAACTATTATCTGTGTTACACCATCTAAGTGGAGCCATAGCAGAGGGTAAAAAAATACAGGAGACAGTATTATCTGTTGAAACTAAAATATAACTTTGGAGTAAGTTCAAATAACTATCAGTTTTACAAATGCTTTACACACATGGCACTATTTATTAGCAATGTTCTTAACAGATGAGAAAAATATGGTGTATTATACATTGTATAATGATGCAAAGCATGCTGCTGATTTACATTAAACATGTAGAATGTGCACAGTTTCTACATGAAACACACAACACTTTGATAAATAGGGAGGGGACTACATGACCAGTTTCAGTTCTACATTCCTCAGTAAGTATTTTGGCCCTCCTGCACATTCCTCAGTAAGTATTTTGGCCATGATCCTGCATAATACATTATGCTGATGAACTTCTGGGAAGAGATGAGAACCCTCTTCTTACCTTCTACATATATGCATGCAAGTAGATATGTCTACTTGTAGTGGTTGAAATGCTGCTTTGTCATTGGTATGTGTGGTGTTAGAAATGGCTTCACTTTTCTATAGAGGATCACATTGTAGTTTTTGGATAAGTCTGTTCTTTAGCAACAGATAAACTGTCCATGGAAAGCCTTTCCAATCTATTAGCACATATTTTGAATGATAATAGACATTAAGCCTTTTTCTTCAAACTTGTGTCACTATCTTTTGTATTTTAACACATAGACACTGTACAATGACTGTTTTTTCCTGCTCTCAATATAGTTTGAAGCAATATACTATGCATGCATATTATTCTTACTGTACAAAGTCATATTAAAATCAATGGTGCATATATCTATTTCACTTCAATGTGACTTTGTATAGTAAAAACCATGCACAGTGAGAAGAATTTTTAATGAACGAGCTGCCAAGGCTTCTCAAAGAACAATTAAAGGACTGAGAAAATGAAAAAATGTTCTTATCACATACTTTACCATATAGTCATAGATGTATACTTTTTTCATGCTCTACCCAATGTGATACCACATACCTTTATCATGTCTTGATAAAGTCCTGTTGCCTGTGTCTGGTGTTGATAGAGATCTCCGCAGGGGACAGGATCACTGATGGTGCCATGATTGGCTCTTCTTGTGAGAAGAGGTCAACAGAAAACCTTTAGTTGAGCTTATAAATATATGCAGTATATAAAATCAAAGAGAAAACATTGCAAAATTATCCAGGGGAGGTTTGTTGGTATGTATGGCAGTACAGCATTCTCTGTGATTTCTTAGGATTCATTTTCAGCCCAGTCTGAAATAACCCTTATCTGATTAACTTTACGTAACATTGCAAAGGCCATCATTTTCCTGTGGGTATTGGGAATGTTTGACTATCAAAATGGCTATATTATGGACATATTTTTAAGGTACCTCAAGGGCAACCATGACCTCTGTGCCCTTTTTTGGCAGTTTTATACATTTAAATTAAATTGAGCTTGGAAAGATGATTTGTATTTTCAGCAACTTGTGTTATCCATAGAAATCCTGATAGCTCTGTTCCTCACATGAGATGATCTACTGCTTCTTCCAAGAGCAGGACTACTGTTCTCATTTTGCATTATGAAAAGGGACTAATAACTTTCTACTTAAAAAGAGATAAGCTAACACATTATGTAATACAAATATAGTATGAAATAAAAAGGAAACAAGTTTGTGCTCACATTTTTGGATGGTGTTAAGAAAGTTCTCAAAAAGTTCTGAATACAGTTGTACTGTCAGAGCCCCTGAGATTCAAGTCCCAGTCCATGACACCCTGAAGTAGAGGGCCAAACTGCAGTGCTAACAGTTGCCTAGCCATGCACTTGTTCCAGCCCACCCTTGGCCCTCCCATGAGGTCCCTAATAGGGGATCAGGTGATCTGAGAGGACCAATGGGGACACAGGCCCCTGATAGCAAGGCTTTAAAACCTTGCCACCCTCATGCCTTGTTCCTGACTCACCCCTGCCTTGGACCACAGTTTCTCCCTCCTGCTTACCCTGTTGTACATGTTGGATTCCCCAGCTCCTGGCCTGTGGCTTGGCTTTGACCACAGACCCACCTCAAATCCTACTGTGGTACATTGGACTTGGACCACATCTGGTATTATGACCCTCAGTTTTGACTCCTGGACTTCTAGTATGTTTAACCCCTTTGACCCTGACTCCCACATCTGGGTTGTACCCATGACATATACTCTAGGTAGACATTTGCAAGTTAGAGATTTCCTGACATCTCATCAATTTTCTTACTTTGTTTTTTTAATATCGTCAGAGGTCATACTGTGAATTAATGCATAACATGAAGCTAAGATGATTCCCATCATTTTAATCTGGTTCCAGATCTTGCCTTTCTCTGGAAGAATGACTTTACCTTAGCAAGGACTGCATTGTAACATAGTAAGGGACTGGAAACCTGTATTGTAGTTCTCCTGTATCATCAATGTAATTGTTATTTTTCATATAAAAATGAAGCAGCACAAGAAATGCTATTCTAATGCATCTTAAAGAATATTTTTGATCTATCCTTCACAGTTTCCATTTAAATGAAAGCCATAGGGAATGCAACTCATGCACATGAATGCACTGCTCAGTACTCTCCCTGCAATGTTCCATATTAAACCAGCATAATGGTAAAGCTGTGTATTTAAAGTTTGAAACCAGGTATCTCTGTAACCTTTATTACAATGTATTAGGACAATAATATTTCATTCAAGAGGTCTTCTTTGCTTTATTACATTTTGTGTAACTTTAAAGGAGTTAATAGGCTAACATTTTTTAAAATTGTTTTGGTTCATTAACATCATAGATACTACATTTCAGACCATGGAAACTTTAAATGACATAATTACTTAATTGATACAGCATAAACACCTAGGTAATGGATACGGGGCTCAGTTGTACAATTACGAAGCTTGTGTGTGGCAGTTATATGAAGAAATGAAAAGTAGGTCCTGTCTTAGTCACTGACTTCCAAAATTATACTTTTAAGCTTATGCAAGATATCCCTTGATGAATTATAAGATGACCTGTATGTAAATATGTAAAAATATTGGAAAACACAGTTGTTTTCAACTTATTTGATAAATAACATCTGTAATAATATCAATATAATAGTAAAATAGCATCTATACCCATAAGCTTTACTTGTGTCATCTCAGTTCCAAACATGCAAAGATTGTGCAAATCAAATTAACAATTTACTGTTCTAGAATCTAATTTTTTCAAAGGATCATTGAAAATGAAGATATAGAATTTGCATGTATACCTATTGGCATACGCAGACTTATACTTATGTGTGTAAATGGAGGTTAATGAGGTCTATTTACCCAAATCCAAGATGTCTCTGAATTTAAGACCACCCAGTTATCAGATTCTATACATGGAACATTTATAAATTTGTTATAATGTTCCATGTATGGAATCTAGTTATTGGAGGGTCACCTTAAATTCATCCTAAAGTAATGTCAGAAGGGTAGGCAGGGTGGGGAAGACAGTAGGAGGGCAAGCAGTGGGGGATTGAGCAGCTTGACCCCTGACACCTTGCCCCCTGCTTCCTGACACCCCACCACTTGCCTCCCATGCTGTCTTCATTTCCTGGCACCTGCCCTCCCCTGCAGTGCCTGACCCACTTACAGCCTCCAAACCTCCTTCCTCTGCCTCCCCACTTGCCCCTCCATCACCTCTACTCCTCTATCTGACCCTCACCCCCACAGCCTCTGCCCCTCCACCTGCATCTTACTCTCTCTCCAGCTCCAACTCCATTCCAACCTGGGGAGTGGAGCACATGTTTGTTCTGGCCTCAGTCCAGCCTGGTATCAGCAGTGACAGTAGCAGCAGCTCAGACCCAGGTTTGGGGTCCTTGCTGGAGTTGCCACCTTTGCATCAGCTGTTATCAGGCTGAGCTGGGCTCGGAGCAAATATCTGTTCCATGCCCCTGGCATTTACCAGACAAATAAAACTAATCAGATCGCATGTGTTTAGAAGTAGTTCTGAAATGTTAATGTTCATTCATTACAACAAAGTTTTAATGAATGAAGTTTCAATTATCTTCACAAGCAAAAATCAAACAGCTCTACAGAATCTACTATTCTGGCAGTTAATCGCATGCTGAACAATGAGACATAGTTACAACATTCTTTAGGAAAATAATGTATTTCTGACCAAAATTGCTATTGTAATTGCTTACTTTCTTTTCCCCTAATGTGATTATGGGGTTGGATTTTTTCTAATGAAATATTTGTAAGTTTGTACTAGGTGAGTTTATGATGCCTTTGCAATTATTAAAAAAAGATGATAGGACAAAGGGGTTGCTAAATCACTTAAAGTGGATGAACAAATCAAGTTCACTATCTCAAAGGAAAAGAAGTCATATATTACAAATCCTTGATGTAAAACATATTAAACTGATGTGGATAGGGAGAATGTCTCCAAATCCAGAATCAAATATATTAAATGTGCAGCCAGCTGCTTATTACTTCCCACTGAATGCAAGATTATTCAGGCCTCTTGTCTATGGTTATAGAGCAGACAAAGTAGCTAACTTCATAAGATATGCTAATTTATCATATGAAACCTTGGCAAACAATTGATAGATGTAGGACCTATACAAATATTATATTCAGCAGGCAGCATGGATTAATGAAAAACAAATTGTGTCAAACAAACGTGATCTCTGTACCCGCCGGGCAAAATGGATGTTCTTTCACCTCGTCACCGCCCCGCTCTCGCCTGCCATGTCTTGATGGATCGCCAATGGGGGGGAGTTGTCTGACGGGTTCTCTTTGCCTGGGTCCACCCGATGGTCGTACACGGGGCTCCAACCACCCCTGCACCCCGGCCTTATGCCACCTTCTGGAACTGGCCCTGCGGAAGTGGCACATGGCTCCTCTTGCCCCGCTGCTGCCTTCCTTTGCCCCTTTTCCCTATCCTCAGAGGGTCGAGCCTCTATAGTTATGGATCTGGCTGCAGACCCTCAGTCCCTAGGATCTATGTTTCTCAATGGGCTTGGGCATCCGCAGTCCCCGCGATGGCCCCGCCCCAATCTGGCTTCTCCTTATGGGCTCTTGATCCCTACCCCGAGTGAACCTGGCTTCAGCGGGTCCTCTGCGGTGACTTTCTTTCACCGCGCTCCAGTCCTGCCACCTCCTGTCTGCCGCCAACCTCCTGGTGCTGCCGCCAGCTCCTTCCCTCCGGCTCCTCCAGCTCTGGCTCCTCGTTCCTCCTCAGATGCCGCGGGGTCTCCCCTTCCTCTTCGTCCATTGGTGGACTTCCCTCTTCAGTGCCATTCACGCCAATCTTTGCAGCTGCCGCCGCTTTTATCTTCGCTGGCCAGCGTTCTCCGCTGACGTCACCGGCTGGCCACAGCTGTATAAAGAGATGGCTCACAAGCCACACGGCTTTCCCTGGCACATCGATTCTGGTGCTGGTAAGTTTTCAGGGTCACCCCGGCCCCCGGGACATAAACTTCCCCCGCCAGCTGCCTTGTGGTGGTTCCCCCAATCGTGCGGGACAATCTCTTTCTTTGACAAAGTAACTACTTGGGTGGATGAAGGGAATCCTGTGGGTATAGTATATCTGGACTTCAGCAAGGCTTTTGACAAGGTCCCGCACAAGCTTCTCATAAATAAATGGAGAAATGCAGGGTAAATAAAGCTACTACAAGGTGCATAGATAACTGACTCAGTAGCCAAAAACAAAGAGTAATTATTAATGGATCCATGTCAGACTGGTAGGAGGTTTTGAGTGGAGTCCCACAGAGGTCTGTCCTGAGCCTGGGACTGTTCAATGTGCTTATTAATTATTTGGATACTGGCAGAGAAAGCTTCCTGAGTGATTTGCAGACAATACACAACTGGGAAGGATTGCAAACATGTTGGAGAATGCAAGCTCAATTCCAACAGATAGAAAAATTGGGATAGAGCTAATGGGATGAAATTCAATTCAAACACGTGCAAGGTAGACCAGTGCGAAGGGGCTAATTTTCGCTTTGGATTCAGATTAGGCGGATTCAGGGGACAGTGATTCAATTCAGTGATTCAAATCATTGTCCTGAATCGATTTGACCGAATCTCCAAATCACGCAGGCCCATCCCCCACCCACTCTCCCCGCCCCAGCAATAGCTACTCTGCCCACCCCAGCTCCCGGCACCTTGGGGGGAAAAAAAAGCCCCAACTCACCAGGTGCTGCTGGGTGTGGGGGGGTGATCCATGCTGCCCCCCACTGCTCCACACTGCATGGGGGGATCTGCATGAGCCCCCCAACCCTCCCTCCCACTGTCCCAGCCCACAGCCACGGCTGCCCCACTCGCTACAGCTCTGGCCCTTTGAGAAAAAAAAAATGAAAAAAACCCCTCACTTATCAGTTCCAGTTGGTGGAGAGTGTTGCCTGCTGCCTTCTGTTGTCCCCTGCCACATGGGGGGCTCTTCCATGAGCTCCCCAAAGCCACTGCAGGAGTCCCATTTTTTTCCCCTTTTTTTCCTTAAAGGGCCAGAGCAGGGGTGGGCAGGGCAGGCATGGTGGGGGTTGGGGGAGCAGGGGGGTTGGGGGCTTGTGCCCCATGCAGAGTGGGGCAGTGGGGGCGGCAGGGATCACCCCTCTGCCTGGCAACACCCAGTGAGTTAGGGCTTTTTTTAAAAGTACTGGGAGCTGGAGCAGGCGGGGCAGCCATAGTTGGGCTGGAGAAGGAGGGGCTGCAGAGTAGAGGACATGGGGCAATGGCTTGAAGTTGCAGCAAAGTAAGTTTAGATTGGCTATCCAGAAAAAAAAAACAACAACAACTTCTTCACTGTTAGAATAATGAGGCATTGGAATAGACACATAGCAATGTTGTGGACACTCTATCACTGGAGATGTTTAAGAAGAGGTCGGACAACCACTGGTCAGGGACGATTGAGGTGTAAATATGCCTATATTCTACTATGGGTATTTCCCATGTTTATGGGCTTTGCTGGTTGCCCCCACCCCTCTTTTTGCTACATATGTCATGGTGCTT
Source organism: Crocodylus siamensis (assembly GCF_052110815.1). Taxonomy (NCBI): domain Eukaryota; kingdom Metazoa; phylum Chordata; order Crocodylia; family Crocodylidae; genus Crocodylus; species Crocodylus siamensis. The sequence continues at coordinate 11,495,458 of NC_143403.1, read as the reverse complement.
TTAACCCTTCCTTAGAGACATTGGATGCTGGCTACAGCCAGGTCTGGGGACTTTGACTGGGGTATACCAGTGTTTCTGGTTGGACAAAAGCTGGAGGTTTCTGGCTAGAGGGTCTCTTCCCCCCACCCCCTGCCCCCTGCTCAGGCTCAAACTGATTGCCATATTTTGGCAGGGAGGAATTTTACCCCATTGTCAGATTGGTATGGACTGTGGGGTTTTTGTCTTCCTCTATAGTGAGGGGCATGACCTTCTACCACAGATCTTTTGAGCATATATTGACAACATTTCATAGAAGCAAGACAATGGCTGCCATTCCACTGCTTTACCTGTGGTAGGTTAGGGTGTTGGGTCTGTGTTTTATCAGGATTGAAAGTGAGGGGCAAGTGGAGGGACAGGGCATTGGCATATTACTGCTGCTCAGCTCCCTACATCCCGGTGAGTGAAGGGGACACAGGCAGCTGTGATTTTTCTATAATGAGAAAAATAAAAATGAACACTAAAGTGTATAGATATTTACAATTTATTTATTATGATGATAGATGTACTGATAGGCTTCCAAATTGCTTTAAAACTGTAACTATATCAATGAAACATAGCCCAACTGATCTCTCTATAGAGTGGCATTTCACTTTAATCATGGAAGAACACAGATTTTGGGTATTTTAATGAGATAATTTGGGTTTCTTATCAGAGAATTTGCAATTTTTATACAGGGAACACCAGGATCCCTGCTGGTGAGGCAAGTGGTGGGACCTGGGCAGAGGAGCCTGCCCAGGGTCAGCACAGGGGATCCACCTGTAAGGCAGACCAGGTGGCTGACCTGGCCATTTGGGGCCAGGAGGACATGCTTTGACAGTTTCACATGGGCCAGTGCAAGGAGCACATCTGAGCGATAGCTGCCCAGATGGCAGAGCGGGGCCACCAGCAGACATGATAGCAGTACCACCTAAAGGCCAACTGTGCAACCATGGCCCAATGGCAATTGGCTCAGAGGTGCAGGTAGCTGTGCTGCAGTGCCCATAACAAAGCCCAGGTAGTCGTGTAGTCCCCCTCTGGGTCTGGCAGGCATGCAGCCATGAGGCTGAAGGCTGTCACAGGTGGCAGCGGGTCACAGCCAGACAGAAGTCCCCACTGACAGATTGCTGCAGTGGATAGAGGGTGCAGGGGCCACTCCAGGTTAGGGCTGCTTCAGAAGTTCAGCTGGCACAGGGGGCTAGTGTCCCCAGATACCAACTGGCCAGGCCTCAGAAGCTTCTAGGGGCAGGTAGCCTTGAGCTACTCACCAAGGCACTTTTTGTAGTGCTGGGGCCAGCACAGATGCTGACCCCAGCCTCTAGGTCCTCTTGCCCCACACCAAAGTGGGGCACAATTTGCCCCACACCAAAGTGCATGGCGGGAGTTTGAGGTGGTTTGTGGGGGTGGTATGGGGCTTGTGCAGGAGTTTGGGAGGTGTGGGGTTTGTCATTGGGTATGTGGGTAGGGGTGGGGGTGGTTTGTAGGGATGGTGTTTGTGGGTGGGGAGTGTGGGGTTTGTAGATGGATATGTGGGTGGGGGGGACTGTGTGGGAGGGGTGGGTCCCCTGCCGACTCCTGTGCATCGCGCACAACCCCCCCACACACGCACACAGCAACCAGCAGTGGGACATTGGGCAGCTCATGGCCTGCTGCTGGCAAAGACCCTCGGCAGCACATGGTGCCACCTGAGAACCAGGGCCTCTGTGTGGTACATGGAGCCAGCCTGGCCTGTTTGCACATGCCTTCAGGCAGGATGGGGTCAGCTGCCACATGGGGCTCCTGGCACTGCAGGCAGGAGCCGCATACTGTCATACCTGTCCAATTCCTGCCTCCTTGGACCTGGCCTGGCCTGATGGTGCACGGGGCTCATGGAGGCAAGAGCTGGTCTAGCCCAATGAAGCACAGCTCCTGCCTGCAGTGTTGGGAGCCCCAGGTGGCAGCAAGTGGCAGGCCAGTTCTGGTTGAAGGTGCATGCCAGCAGGCTGATCTGTCTCCATGTGCCACATGGAGTCCCTGAGTCTCAGGTGGCACCGCCTGTCGCTGGGGGTCTCTGCCCACAAGCCACAAGCATCCTGACAGCCCACTGCTGCAGGGTGGGGACTCGCCTCTCCCACACAGTGCCCCTGTCCCACGCACAGTATCCCCCGCCCCCAGTGCACATCCTTGCTTACCTCTCTGGAGGACCCATCTCTGGTTGCTTTTTTTCTATCATGTTTTTTTTTTGTTGGTATTTTGAAATTTAGAGTCCACGTTGCAAATATGCAGCCCGGGGAACATTTTTTCATTCCTTGCATGCCTCCTGTGTTGTCTCAAAGTACTTTGAGACACCACAACAGGCACATGCTCACTTGTCTGAATGTGGCCTATAGTTACAGACAGGATTTTGATGCAGCTAGAGACTATTCAACATTTGAAACAGAAATGTACTGATGAAATGTATTGATGACAAAGCTAGTGAAAATGATTGTTTTCTTGAATTCAGTATCTCATCAAGATTATCCTCCTGCTTCTTTTTAATGGCCTATCCTTACTTGGCAGAAAAAGAAATAACATTGTGTTTTGTTTTGGAGGACCAGAGTCCCATATTGAGATAGCCTTTTTCAAATAAAAAGGGATGCAATATAAAACAAACCAAAAATGTTGGACTAAATCCTTAGTTCCACTGAAATGAGTGGCAGTCTTGCTATTGTTTTCACTGGGTCCAGAATTTGACTCTCTGTGCCTGCTGAATATTGTCTATCTAAAGCAGTTGTGCTTTTTAATTAAATGTTTTAACTTTTTTTCAAGCTAACTCCAGAAAACCTGCCTGGAATTCTCTCAGGCCTTTGTGTATTCTGTCTGTTGTCCCTTTCAGAAATGTCTCTTTGCTTACTGCAGATTAGAGATTTCAAGACCTGGACAAATATATATATTTCCCTGAGCACCAGCAGCATGTCTCCCCTACTTTTCTTCTTTCTCTTTTTGGCAGACTTCTCAAGCAGCTGTGTTGGCAACTATAGAGTGGGTATCACACACGAAAGCTATTGATGGGCTTTTAGAGCTACTTTATTATTCCATATAATATTTTCTTTGTACTTACCTTAGTGTCTAAGGAGTTTATGAATGAAATCCCACTCAAATCCCTCATGACACTTCCAGGCAGGTAGGCATACTGTTTTGTCATTCAAATATGCTTGGAGGCCCTGGAAGCAGGCTATGACACTGGTAAAGAATATCCAATTTTAAGCAAGAAGGCCATTTTAAGAGCTATATATATATATTTAAAATTTACATGGCTGTTTTCTGTAGCATATTGACATTATATTTTCTTTTTTACAGCTGCACAGCTAATCCTTGATTTCATTTAAATCTTTTATGTTTTGTTTATATGAAATAGCTAATATCCTAGAAAACAAATTTAAAAATACCTTTTGTTTAGTAGCCAAATGAATGTGTATCATATGTATTTATTTATAAATATTCATTACCCTAAAAGTTATTTAAAAATTGGACACTCCTGGACTAGCTAGCTGCACAATCATGAAATGCAGGAAGGATAGTTTTATTAAGGTAGCCACTTTAGGAAGCTAAAGTTCAGTTCCAAGCACTGTCTTGGAATTGTTATATGATTATGTATAAGGAATTTGTTTCTTTGTATGGTAGATCTTGGCGCTTTCCTATTACATAAGAGCATTGTGATGAAAAGTTGATAACTGTTTGTGAAATGCTGAGTTAATATGATGGTAGGGGCTTCTTATGTGGTGCTTAATGGCTGCCTATACATGTGCTTGGGGTGGGGGGGGAGGTATTTTATTTAGATAAGTTCCCAGACAACCACTCAGCCACTCTTATTAAGACAGCTCACCATCACATGTAGGACAACCAATTGCAACATGGATCTATAGTGTCATAAATTCCACCAATAAATGGAAATCAGGACTTATTGGGTGCCTATAGACATGCTTGTTAGTGTTCTAACTAGAATGTCTTGCAGCAGACTCAATCAATTGAGTCTTTTCCAAGTTCAAATTAGAATGCTCCAATATCACTTCACCATCACGTGTATTAAACCTCGCCTCCTTCCCCTCCCCCTTCCCATTTCAAAATGGCCACAGCACAGTTTGTCATTTGACAAGCTTTAGTTTAAGTGCCCTGATGGCCATTTTGAAATGCGGGGTGCTTAATACACATGATGGCGAGGTGATGCAGGAGCATTCCAATAATAACATGGAGCAGACTCAATTAATTAAGTTTGCTTCAACACTTTCTAATTAGAACACTAACAAGCATGTCTATAGGCACCAAATAAGACCTGATTTTCATTTATTGGTGGAGTCTGACACTGTAGATCCATGTTGCAACTTGTGTGTCCTATATTGGTGCAAACAGTCCATTTGAGCTATTATTGTCTCAATAACAGTCTGTGCTAGGGAGAAAATTGTATTTCCTAATACCTATGTAGTTTTAATGAGGGAAAAAAATTATGCTTGATTTCTGCGATCAAAATTTGTTTTTTACCTACATCTAGGTTCTAGATAAAAATCATGGTTGGCGAAATGTATTTGGTGACCAGAAATGAGTTTGCTCCTAAATTGTCACATTTCTAAATAACAAATACAATCTGAACAAGTATGTCTGGAAAGTGTGTTTAGAAGTAAGATGCTCTGTAGGGACAATAAATAAGCTATGGCCCTCTATCACCCTGTGTGACAAAAGAGCCAACTTGTGGCTAGTTACCATATGGCCGCCCTCTGTCTAGGGCAGTCTGCCCTGTCTCACCTGCCATGACTTGTTGGGATATACCTGATATAATAAGTGGGAGGCTGCCCATTTAATGCCTCTATGCCAAATGGTATACACACGGCTCCAACCTTCCCTTACCATGTCCCATGCCTTGCATATGGCATCCAAAGATTGGTTTTAGCACCAGTGCAGGGCTGGGCTAAACTTTGCCCCTTGTTGGGCCTCTAGCATTCTACTCTTGCACTCCGCCCCCTCTCACAGGACCTCTTTCATACTGCCTCTCACTGGGCCACTCTTACCCCACTCTACTCCATAATCTTCAGGCTTTCCTACTCACTCTCTGGCCTGTCTACCCACAGCTCTTCCGGTGCCACCATGCACCCTACCTTACCTGACCACTGGCCTTATGCCTTACAAGGGGCTGAACTCGGCCACTAGTTCCTCTCTGAGTCACAAACTTCTATCCTTCTTGCTGGGGCCTCAAGGTCTTACACCCCACAGACTCAGGTGCCTCTCTCTAGGCGTGCCTGTCCTCATTCTGCTCTACTGCCTACTAAATTGTGTGGGCTAGGCTTAATAAGCAACCCTATGTGCCTTCCACTGGGGAGGCAACTGGTCTGGCATTTCGGGGGAACTATTCCAGCATGGGTAGTCACACCAGACCATCCTTCCCCAGCAGGATGTAGCTTTCAGTCATTCCCAGGCCCCCGGAGCCTTCTGTCATCCCCACAACTCCTGCCCTTAACTCCAAGATGTTCCTGAGCAGCTGGTCAGCCAGGTGTTGTCTTTCTAGCTTCCAGCAGCAGACTGCTGGTTCAGCCCTGAGGACCTGGATCTAAAATGGAGGCTGCTCAGCCCTCTTCCCTAATCACATGGCCCTCCTGAGGTCATGTGACCATTTTATCAGGGCTGGCCTACAGCTGGCAGCTACCCTGCTGCCTGCTCTGGCCCTTAAAGTGGTACTCTGCCACACCCTGTTATAATAAGTACCAGGAATCTTTCATTTTGTAATGAGAAACATGAATTGTTTCTCATTACAAAACAATGTCTAACTGATAGGAATGTCTGTTTTTCTATCCTATGAAATTTAAGCCTGTACAGAGAGCCAACACAATGTCTGTGAATCATGGAGTAAAAGTCATATAATTGCTTGTCTACCTAGGTCACCAGAAGAAAAAGGAAGGTGCTGATGATCCATATCTGTGTAATATCAGATACCTGATTGATTTATACATAGAAAATTCCTACATTTATTGCAAGCCATAAAGGGCCAGAATCTTATTAATGTAAAGTGCTGTAAAGTAACTAAGGTAATTAAAGCTGTGCTGACTGGTACCAGCTGAAGACTGGCCTCAAATGCTCAGAATTATTTAGTGCGTATTTGTAATTTTGCTTTATTTAATAATCCTACAGCCCTTACTCATATGTAGTTCCAGTACACGTAAGTAGAACTCGAGTGATGATTGAGTATGAATTTCTAGAAAGCTGCCTGCTACCCACGAGAGAGGGCACAGGGTCGAACCCCAGCACTTAGATAGCACTATTTTTGTAGAAATTGCGAAACTGAGGTAAAGGGTAAAAATTACAAATAATAATAATATTAATTTCTATCACAACTGAATCCATTCCTTGTCTTTCTTCTATTATTTTCCAGTGGGTCTAAATGTGTTTCAGTTATGCCAGTGAAAATTTGAAACATGGCCATTAATGTTAATAGTGGTTCTGTAGTGTAAGAGAGAGCAGAATTGGTCTCAGGGTTCTGAAGAGCAAACCTTAATGGTACCCACATTCTCCAACATATTAACTCATCATAAACATTGGTCTTACTAAAAGGTCTGTGTTCGGAATATTTCGTCCAAGCACTTTTTCAATATTAATAAGTAATGAAATTACTTTTATGAATTTACTATGCTAAATGGCATTGATTATAGAAGGGCTCATCTCACCACACAGAATATAGTATGGATTAAATTCCAAAAGCTATGTGAAAGCAACACTGAAGCTGAGATTTGAGTTATGATGAAATCAGGAAGTTCAGTTAAATTTCAGAAACCAACCTTAATTTGGGGGTAGCTTAGCCCAGAATAGAATGGAACTGAACTTCTGTTACTGTGACTTAAAGCATTTCCAGAACTTAGGAAATGTGAACCTCTGTGAAGTTTGCTTTAATAACTTTTCTTCCTTAATGAGGCCAATAAAATTAATATAAATAATTAAACCAACACTAACATCTGAACCAACTTCAACTCTCAGCTTAACATGAAACGTAACATGTAAACACACTTGAAAACTCTTCAGCTCCAAAGTAAACTTGCTCAATACTAGCATATAAGGAATTACAGCGTGCACACACATGCACACTGCTTTTCACAGTCACAGTCTGTTTCAAAAAGTATAAGACATTGAAAATATGATTATATAGATTGAAGGACTTGTCTCTGCAATGGGAATTATGTAATATCTAATAAGTATAGCTGGTCAGGAAACTAAAATTTACTTTTTTTCCGGAAAACCCATCTTCTGGGAAAATAGTAGAAGTGCCACTTTCAGCTGCCACTCTAGTATTGTCAGTAGTCTGAAACCTTCTCATGCCAGGGCATGAGCAAATTCTACTAGTCCTATCTTCCATACTGTTTGCTAGAAGGTCTTTTTTCTTACATTTCTATAAATTAACTGCTTTATGATCACTGTCTCTTAGTCTAGCATTCCACCCCAAGTTGGAGAATCACTGGCTTGATTTTTGTTTGTTCCCTACCCTTTGGGTCACCCTATGTTAGCTTTTCTGGTAGAGCTCTTAAGGTTATTGGAGCATGCAAGTCATCTCACTGTGTCGAGATCTAGTCTCTGGCAAAGGATGATTTTTAATAAGACAATAGTATCCAAAGCATTAGATCTCATTCACTGAATTGGCTTTCTTATTAAAGGACAAATACATGTTTCTTTCAGCTACTAAGAATCTTATTTAGATACAAGTCACAATAATGATAGCAATTCCTAAAGTGTCTAAATTATGTCCTTATGTTGAGCTTTTCCAAATAGTGCCATATGAAGGTACAATCAAGGGAAAAATGAAAATATGTTTTTCTTTTCTTTAGTGATCTCCCTACAAACTACTCCTTTATTAGCAGAAAATATAGCAATATGTACTAAAGCAGTGCATATTGTCACTAAGCAAGCAATTTTAACTAATGACAATTTTTCCAAAATTGTTTTGTTTTTAATTATGAATTTTAAATCACGACAAAGCAAAAAAATCCCTTATTTTTCAGCAATGATTTCCTAATTTTTTCACCAACTACACTTTTTTAGTTTTCGTTCTAGTAGTTTTCACTGACAAATGGATTTGTGTGTGAAATGTCATGGGCATGTGTAAGGTTCATGGCAGAGTGTGTATTCTTTTAGCTTTCCCCATCCTTGTTCATAATATCTTCCATAATATTGAAGTCCTGCCTATGCATCGTTTACACTGAGGCAGTATTAAGAGCTACTAAGAATGGGAAGACCTTACATAGAGTCTGATGCATTTCTTTGTGTTTCTGTGTTCACCCGGTGTAGAGAGTATATCATCTAAAGTGATCTTCTTCACGACTGTCTTTTCTAAATCATCAAGTTGCCATTCCTACAGCTAACTTTGTTGCTTTTACAGTTCCTCTAAGATGCCAGGCCTTCCAGTGCAATATCCTCTATTCTCTTTTACACCCAATCTTCAATCTTATTTCCCCTGACTCCTCCATTACTTGAACGTTCAGTTTACTTCAACCCTACATTTCTATTACAAGTTCACTTAACTTACCATGCTTGTTGATTGAGAGTGCTCTATTCTGAGACTGCTAATACTATAGCTACTCAGTGTAATCGTGTTTTGTTTTAGCACTCCTGGTATCACCAGTACATCTGCCATGCTCAAACTTCTCAGAATCAGCTGTATTTTGCTAGCTATTCCTTTCCCTTTTCGTACTGAACTTTTACTATTCAGCCCACTAGTTCAATCTGTTTGACTCCCTGGAGTGTATGTGAGCTATCTATTCAAACACCCACTTATTTTTGGAACCATATGGAAATCAATCTTTTCATTCTGTTTGGAAGTCTGAACGCGTTTAAAAAGAACTAGAACGATTTCCACCCCTCCCTCCCCCCGACAAGCACTAAGGTAGTCCAGAGGAGGTAAACAGGGCAAGTAGAATACATAGACTTTAAAGTAGCTATATGCAATGTGAAATTGAGGCAAAAGGTGATGAACAATCAGAAATGACACCCCACATACATAATACATTGTTATACTGATACTAGAGTTGTTGACTTGAGTGAAATGAAGTTGACTTTGTATACACAAAAATCACGTCCCTCATTGCTGAGATAGAAAGCAGCTCTATAACAATAAATATACAGTCAAAGAAGGATTTAAATAGGCATGATGTGATTATTCAGGTTAGAATTAGCTGGGACTTATTTTAACAGCAGAGCTTTGCAAAACATGAAAGTTTTGACTCTCTGAGAATTCAGTTCCCTGGGTTTCCTTAGGAAGCTTAGAGTCCAAATACTGAATGAGTCTGGGCCATATGTTGTAAAATATCACTCTATTTAGAGTAGCGTATGCAACAAATCCAAAACTCTGTCACGTTCAAAGGAGGTGAACAGAGAACATCAGCAGCGAGACTTTGTTAAAAGACATCCTCTGTATAGACAGAGGGAGCCCAGTATGATATCTGGATTTGGTGTGGGACAGGTGAGTATAATACAGTGATCTGTCAATCCATGAATTCAATATTTTTATGTGTTTCAAACTGGACGCTAGCTGACCCTTAATCTCCCCAGAAGCCCTTAAGTATCTTAATATTCTGAAGCTGTGCACAGACAGACACTTTGGTAATCTATATTTATATGAAACTGGCACTTTGAATGCTGAACTCTTGCCTACATCTCTGTTGTGTTTCTATGTTTTGGAATTTACATAAGCCATATGAAGAAAATTACTACCTAAAGTGTGTATAGGGAGCACCTGTCAGGGTTGCATAAATTATCTAATGCGCAGACATGTGACTTTAAAGCATAATCCTTTCTCCCTAAGAACTAAAACTCTTAGTGTATATAATGAAATAGAAAAATGGAAGAATAATTAATTAAGTGGTCATAGCTTGAGCACAACTAAATTGCCTGAATTGCTACAAAATTCAATAAAATAAACGATTCTCTTTAAGAGAGAGAAGCTAAGTGATCCAACTGCACCATTAATTTCAGGGTGCAGTATGCATTGTAGCAGCCAGTACTTGTATAGAGACTCGCACAAAGGAGTTTTGGTTCACAACTAGGGCTTCTAGACCCTACTGTAATAGTACCATTATATATAATAATGTTAAAACTTGGAATTTGTTTCAATCAAACTGCTGCCTAAAAATGGGATTCAGTGTCTGGATAATAGCTGAATAATATATCAGAAATGCATTTATTTGTTTTTGTATAGACTTACCCATATATATTTATAGTGGGTAAAGTTACAATGTGGCCTTAAATGTATTTTGAGCAGAATGGTAGAATTCGGTATCATTCTGCTTTTAACAAAATTGGATAATATTATATCAATGAATATAGCCGGAGTACAATACCATAAAAGCATGGGTATCATATAAAATAACCTCATATGATATATAACCTCGATTATGTTGATATTTTCCATGCCGTCTTACTCTGGGTAAAAGGAAGTTTTCTGTGGTGATAGTCTTAAAGGGAGTATTTAAAGAATTAAAACTTTCCATCTATTTTGCTTACCAGCAATTTCTTTTGCAACACATATTTAATTGGGAGAAATATTAAAAATTCAGTGATTTCTACAGAAACAGAATTTTATTGACATCCCAAATGAGTTATAAGAATATATGTGGGGTTTATTAATTCACAGTGGCTTAAGATACATCTCCAAATGTTATAGTAACTCCATGTGACACCATAAATATCTATTTCTACTCTTATTTCTCCATGTTTATTGCTCAAGATGGCCCTTCTGCTTGGTTGCCAAGTCAACACAAATCAAACCTAATCAAACACATTTGTCCTTTATGTTTCATTGCACATGCTTCACCCTATTACCAAATGTCCTTTTGCTGGTGCTGCAAGCTTTTTATCTTGGCAACGAAGGCAGCTTTTGGTCTTATACCTGATAGTGAAGTCCAAGCTAATCACAATGATGCACAGATTTAAGGTCACCATAGCTTTTAAATGCTAATTTTTCTGCCAACAGTATTCATTTACAGGGCTTTTAAAGGCCACACATATATTCTTTTTGAAGCAATTGCAGACACTTTTCTTAGAAACCAATTAGCAAATATAACTAGTAATTAAAAAAAGTCAAATTGTATGCAAAGTATAGATATTGTTGTGAGCTTAGTGTTTCAACAGCAGCTAGAGTCTTCCTGAAGCTATTTTAATAAACTTGTGCAGCAAATGTAATTTCACTTTGGCTGGTAATTTTTTTGTTGAATTAATGTTTGTTGAATAGTGTTTTGTATAGAGATATAGTGGATAGGATCCTCCTTCCTCTTCCTCCAATAAGACTTACTGCATCTTGTATTAAACTGCTGAAATCTATTGTCTTCATTCATTTTTCATTTCAATAGATTTAGTAGCTTTTTGAAGGTGATCAATGCATCTTTAAAAACTATATTTCTAACATTGTATTTATGAGGTTTGATTTTTGTTATCTTTAAGTCACCTTTTAAAGCTTGCCTTATCTTTCCACATTCTGATCCAGTATGCTGGATGCATATACTGTAAGATTTTCTAGTCTGTGAAATATTTTTAGGCTTTCAGAAATTGAATATGTCCATGGAGATTTTTCTAACTGTGAACATATAAGGTATAAGTGTAAGTCCTCAGAGAATCGACATGATGCCTAATTCAGTAACATTTAAAAGAAACTCTCTGCAATTGTAGTAATCAGCAAACTGCTGTTAAGACACTGTACTTAATGTCCAATGATACCAGAAAATATTTGCCAAGTTAAATGTACCCTGGGTATGTACAACTGTGATTTCTCTTCAGTATGTCTACTCCTCTACTCGAGCTGTTTTCCTCCCCAAAGAAACAATCAACACTATAACATTTTTGATACTTTAAATAGGTGTGTGGGGGGGGAGGAGGAGGAGGGCAGGAAGAAAGAGTGCCATTAAAATATTTATAAATATCTTTGGGATTAACTAGACTCATATTCTCTGTACCACTTACAAGCAATGCTATAAATACTACGGCAAAGTTATCTGTTTTCCAAAGCAAACTGGTAAAGAGAATTGAGGCAAAATATTAAGTCTTGTATTTGAATTTTCTGACAAATATTATCAGAGAACAAATTTGAATTTAAGGGCCCTGTTACGCATTGCATTGTGAATGTTGATCATTGTCAGTGCTAGCTTGATTATGGAGTAGTCACATGTTCAGGCCAGCAAAGGCCAACCCCCACTAGTTACTTGTGGCACCCTTTCTGTCTTCCTCCTGCTGCCAGGCTCTCTGGCCTGAGACTTACTGGGAGATGGTCTTGGTGGCCAGGCAGGCAGGCAGGTTAACTCTTCCCTGCCTGCTCCCCAGGGACAGACAGCATAGGCAGCCATAAGTAAGTGGGGGGAGGGGGTGGAGGTCAGTAAGCAGAGATGTAACCATGCCAACCGCACCTTGTCATGCATCCACAGATGTATCTCGAGCAGGTCCAAGGAGGTGATCCTCCCCCTCTATGTGGCACTGGAAAGGCCGCAGCTGGAGTACTGCATCCAGTTCTGGACACCACACTTCAAGAGGAGTGTGGACAGCATGGAGAAGGTCCAGGGGAGGCCACTCGCATGATCAGGGGACAGCAGGGCAGGCCCTACGAGGAGAGGCTACGGGACCTGAACCTGTTCAGCCTCCACAAGAGAAGGCTGAGGGGGGATCTAGTGGCCTGTTACAAACTAGTCAAGGGGGCCCAGCAGGCACTGGGGAAGTCCCTGTTCTCCCAAGCACTACCAGGAGTGACCAGGAATAACGGTCACAAGCTGGAAGAGGGTAAATTTAGGCTAGATATCAGGAGGCGCTACTTCACGGTCAAGGCGGCTAGGATCTGGAACCAACTTCCAAGAGAAGTGGTGCTGGCTCCTACCCTGGGGGTCTTTAAGAGGAGGCTAGATGTACACCTTGCTGGGGTCATTTGACCCCAGTACTCTTTCCTGCCATGGCAGGGGGGCGGACTAGATGATCTGCTCAGGTTACTTCCGACCCTAAAAACTATGAAACTATGAGATCTGTTGGGGAGGAGGGGCAGTGGACCCAATCCAGGCTAGTGGGGAAGGAGAAGTGGGTGGGGTATTTTCACTAAGGTGTAGCCTAGAGAGGGTACATCTTAATGTAATCTTAGCCTAGAGCAGTTGCACCTTAGTGTAGCACGAGCTGGGTAGCACAGATCAGAAAGAATCCTGCCCCTGTAGTGGCATAACTTTGAGCCATTTAATAGGTCTGTGTGAAGCTTCAGGTGGTGATTTGATTCAGAGGATATTTGGTCCAACTCAGTGGCCGAATCTCCGAATCAGAATTGAATCAGGGGACCAATTAGAAGGTCCAAATCTAAACTTTCCAAATCAATTCAGAAAAGATTCAGGGAGCTTCATTGATTTGGGCAGTCCCCACTGGCTGCAGCAGGGAGCTGGAGGTGGACTCTGTGCTAGTAAGGAGGGGGCGGGGAGGAGGGGCTGGAAGAAGGGGGAGGGGACCATGGGGGGACACCTGCCAGGCCCTATCCCCTGCCTGCTCCCCCAGCCCCCTTGAGTACCCCTGACCACTCCCCCAGCTGACCCCCATGGCTGCCCCACCCAGCCCTAGCTTCTGGCCTTTTAAAGAAAAGCCCCCACTCACTGGTTGGTGCTAGGTGGGGGGGCGATCCCAACTACCCCCCACTGTACCACACTGCATGGGGGGCTCGTCCACCTGGCAGCACCCAGTGAGTGTGGACTTTTTTTTCTAAGTGCTGGGAGCTGGGGCAGGCAGGGCAGCTGTTGCCAGGGCTGGGAGAGCAGGCAGGGGATGGGCCTGTGTGATTTGGAGAGTCAGCAGCAGCCAAATCTCTGAATCAAAGATCTGATCGGCACCAGAGTTTATTGCTTTGACTTAATTGCAAGTGTAAATGTTCCCAGGAAGTATTACTAAATGCAATCCAAGAGGGTCTTTGTGAGATAGATCAGTAGGCCTAAGTCATGAGCCTATTGAGTAAAAAGTGAGAATTCCCTGAAACCACCCTGTTCCTTTAAAGATAGCTTGGGGGCAGAGGACATTCAGAGGTCCAAACAAGATGGGAAAAGTCTATACCTGTGACAGTGTATGTTTGCTGTTTGCTTGTAAAATGACCAGCTTTCAGTTTGTTTCTCTGAGCATTTCCAGGCTAATGTAATAATCTCATGTGACTACTTTATTATAAAATGAAGATTTTTTTATTGAAACCATTAATTTCAAACTACTTCTGCTAATTAGCAATTCTGAGTACTTAGTAATAAATTAAGCTTTATATCTAAAAATGTAACAAATTACAATTTCCAAGTCTCTGTTAATTTAGTGAAAGGGTCTTTTTAACAGAAATACAAAATTAAAACAGGATACAGAGGGTTGCTTTTCAAAGTTTTGAGAACTATACTGGAATTTCAAATACTTTGGATAGCTATTAATACACTTTGCTGTAAGCTCTTTTTTAAAACCCTTTTTTAACCCCTAAGTTTCTATCATGCACAGGGTAATCATGAATCTTACTTCCTATTGCTGCTGTTTTGAAGACATAATGCCTGTGGGTCTTTATTGTGTCACTCCATGGTTATAAACACAGCCCACCACTGATTTCATTGAAGTTATGGTGGGGCAACATGGATGCATCACAGCCAGAGATTCAAACCCTAAGGCTGTTAAGGAGAGCCAGCTGGAATATAAAAAATCTTTCTGCGAAAAATTGAGATTCTGGAATTTGACAAAATGGAAACTTTTACGTTCTTTACACAAAAGAGTAAGAGTATGTCTAATCTGGGATTTGATTTTGCATCTTTTCCATCCTGGAGGAGTGCACTGGCCATAAGTTACGTATATGGGTCTCTTGTTTTTTTTCCACTGCCTGTTGTTGGCAACTAGATATTGCAGTAGTGTAGACCTCTAAGATAGTGAATGTAAGACAGCTTGCACCTGCTTGGAGCCAGGTTAAGGTGCTCCACTGCAACCTCCAGTTTTGACTGTCTTGGCCAGCGTACAGTGAAGGGGTAGCACTGGTGTCATTACACCTGTAACTGGCTACTTATTAGTGCAAATCCCCTGCGCATTTATGGTCTTATTTCTCTAGGATTGCCCCATGTGTAGTACCATACACCTGCTGTCAGGTCAGAGCAGCAATATTGTGCGTGCTCTACACAGGTGCAAATAACATCAGAAGGTCAAAGAAGCAGAGAATGAGGCCCTCTCTGAATACAAAAGGAATCGGCATTTTATACTAACTTTGACTCATGACTTAGAAGTTAATGAAACCATTCAAGTTCAGTACTTTAATCTCACAAATTGGTTTATCACAGCCTTGTGGCCACTTCTTGTTTTATAATAAGCATAACACAAAATATCTGTGAAGGCTTACAAAATTAAACTAAGGAAAGTGTGTGCAATTTTGAGCTCATTAGGAGCAATTCATATTTTCATCTGTCTCATTAGAGATGTTTTTATGAACTGGGAAAGTACTTTTGAATCTGCGATTTTTAATTTTCCTGCCAACTGGCGTGAGCTTTTTGGGATTGTTATTTTCTTTTCATTTATTTCAAAATGTTAGAGAAGGAAAAAAAAACCCACAAGAGAAATAAGAAGAAAAAGCAAAGCACTAAGGAACAAGTGAACTGCAAGAAAGTGATAAGAAATGCTACCTTATAGTGGGATTATTTAATATATATCCCCTTTCAGTACTCTGATGACATACAGTACAGAGACGGATATACTGAAAATTGACTCAGAAGATGCAGCTCAGAGTTCAGCACTCACAAATGAAGAGAAGTATCTTGAAGATTAATTGACAGTCCTCACAAAAGTAATACGTAGCAGCATTAAAGTAAAAAAGTAACACTGGATTCCTCTAAGCCCATATAATTTCAATCAAACACAGTGCTTTTAACACATAACACTGAACTGTTTGACCCTTGATATTGGCTGTAATAAACCACATACAGGACGCTTAAGAAAAGAAATAGTTATATTTGCATGTAATTAGTAACTTGAAAATACCATACTCATGATTATTTGCAGCCAACTATTACCAGGCATGAGCAACTTTTTAAAGAAGTATTACAGGGTATTTTTAAAGTCTGAGACTATGTATTAGGGGTTGTGTGTATGTTTGTGCTTGTTTTTTTGAGCTAATGTAATATTTGTAGAAGCACTGGAAAGGAAAAGCAACACCGTTGAATGAGCTTTCCCTATGCTGTATTGGGGCATTTACATAAATTTGGGGGGGCTACAGGGAGGTCAGATCCTGTTAAAAATGTCCACCCAATCTAAATTAGTTCACCCATGGACCTTATGCTTAGATCCCTAGTTAGGTCAATCTAAGTGCAGCCTGTACAGAAGTTCCAGGAAGGTTAGATTGGTCAAAAAATAACTGACCTGATCGAATTTAACTCTACCTTGGAGATAGTCTAAATCAGATTGGGTGTGGTGATACTAATTTAACTGAACAACGGGACATGTTTTCAGCACAGCCCCAGGGCTGGGAAAGCTCAGCCACTGGCCCCAGCCCTGGGTTCTGTGCTTTTTCTAATCCTCCCCACCCCCACTCAGTTATTTTCACCCCACTGGCCCATACTCCAAGATGGAAACCCCCCTCAAACCAGCCAACACCACCATGAGCCTCCCAAACTCCCAATCCCACAAGCAGTTCCCAGTGCTGTTTTTTTACCAGGAGCTGATGGAAGTAAGTTAGGGTTGGGAGGAGGAGTGGGTGGCAGTTGCAGGGTAGGGCTGGGTCATAGCGGAGTTGTTCATCTGGGGGTGGGGTGGGATTTGGGGGCCAAAAAATGGCTGGGCGGGAGAGCCTCTCTGATTTTGCCAACCAGCACTGCACAGAACTGCCAGCCCCTCACCATCTGCCCACTCCTCCCTGTTACCGTGACTTCAATCAGGCTTCCAGGACCAGTGAATACTAGTAAAACTGGCCCCAGGAGCAGTTTGCAGAATTGGGACAGTTAGGCAGCATCAGGGGAGGATGGGGATTTGTGAGGGTGAGTAGGCTCAGAGAGTGTCTCTGATTCCACCAATTCCCACCCCCCCAAAAAAAAAATTCTCCCCAATCCTTTCCATGGATCTTACTATCCCTCCTTTAAGCCTCTTGCTACCCTCTGCATCTCACCCACCCTTTCCCCTCCCCTGATTTACCTTAGATTGGGTGGCCATTTTTTACCTGATCTAACCTTCTTCTAACCTCCCCAAATGTCTGTACATACCCTAGATGACCTCTGTTAACCCTGATGTAGGGAAAAACACTATAGCATAGTGGGCACCCTGTATCAATTCAGTCCTTGGTTTTGGTGCTGAGATTGGTAATAACGGGCAATAATATGATATTGATGACGATGATTTTTGTGATAGAATATCTGTCTACTGCAGTCTGAATGGAGAACACCTCTGTACCATAGCATCTCTCTCTTGTAAATTAGGCAGTGTCACCTACCCAACTTACAGTGATTTTGTACAGCTTAATTAGTTGGGAATGGGATTTGTAAAACCACCTAGCGCACCGTTTCCCAAACCTTGTGGGTTTATATTCTGTCACTCTCCCTACTTCAGCCACCATTGCTGATTCCTCGTAGCTGTAGCAATCGGCAGCAAGGTGAAGCAGCAGCTGAAGTAGTGGGTACTACCAATTACTGCTGATTGCATTCCCTGGGGAGGATGAGCAGCAGGACAAAGGGCAGTGGGGGCTGAAGAAGAGAGGCGTGAGAGGGTGTGAACAAGTGTTCACCGCACCTGGTTTAGGTGTAGACAGCTTTAAGCCAGCTAGACCTAAATTGGGAGAAGCACATGCAGGCATTCACTGCTGACAAGACTGGCATGGGCAGTCAGAAGTAAGTAGCTTGGAGAGACGTGGGGGGTTGGGGTGAAACAGGTCTGCAGATTCAGGGCTGGGAGGGCCTGGCAGACCTGTGGGAGAATCAGTGGGTCCATGAGAGCTGGATTGCCCAGTCTGATGGGTAGTTGGAGGAGCTTAAAAATAGCCTGGTCAGGGCCGGGGGTGGGGGTAGGAAGAGCACAGCCATGAGGCTAGGACAGGTGGCTGGGCTTTCCTAGTCCCAGGGCTATGCTGTGAACACCTACAGGCATTCCCTAGTTCAGGTTAACACTTCATAGATCAAGTTAACCCTCTATCACTCTAAAGTTATTTCACCTCTGACGTGAACTAGCTTAGTTCGGGTGCAGCATTTTTTGAGCAATTTAAGCCCTATAAATGCCTGCATGCCCAGGCACTTAAATTCTCCTAACTTTGGTTAGGTTGAGCTAAATGTAACAACTTTATATACCCAGAGCAACTGAAATACAGTGTACCACTGACTACTGCCATGCAAGGCAAGGCTGACTTTCAGCCCTGCAAGGATGCACACCCCACATTTTGGGCAGTACGTATAGCCACACGTTCTACTGACTTCCTCTACCTGTGCATTTCATTACTGGTGATTTTAAAGCACTATATTATTATCCAAGGAACAAAATACCACTCCCAATCTGCTGAAGGATTGCATAGCAGAGCTTTACACACATGAGAATTCATGGAGGTCCATAGGATGGGGTGGTCGGTAAGAGCTGTTTTTTAGGCCCAGAGACCACCAACTTCTAACATATTTTTTTTCTCTGTGTGGGAATCCTTTCCTGAAATAGCAATGGAAGTGATTTCATTTAGCAAAAGTGTGATACACGTTTCCTTTCAAACTTGTTTAGTGCTACTATTCTCTCTAATCAACAAAAAAAGGGAAATCAGAGCTTTATAGCTGCCAGCTTTGCTTTTAAAATACATTTCAATTTTCCATTCTGGAATTCTATTTCAGCTTGCAATTGAACTTGCAGCATGTGCAGCCAGCTATGAACATTTCAGAGCCAGGCTGAATGATTTGAAATGGCCTTAACAGAGGAACAGATCTTTGTATGCCCATAAAGAATTCAGTGTCTGTTCATAAAAAAGTATTTAAGCCATATCAGCAAAAGAACATTTTTATGATGTAAATTATTTTTTTTTTCCAACAAGCCTCTTTATTCAATGGTCGTGAAGCTTCAAAAGAGAGAACAGAGGCAGCCAGGAATAAAGTATGCTCCAGTTTTTTTTTTTTATGTATAAAATGTGGCATAAGAACTTCTTTTCTCCTGCGGGAATGCATCTTTGTAAAAAGGCAACCAAGGTCCTGAGACAGGTAATACTTCGGGGCTTAACTTTAGGCACAGGAGCGGCTTGACTAAGTTCAGTATCAGTGCAACAAACTAATCGGCTGCGTGGGCAATTATAGGATTGGTGCCTGATACAAGTAGTGATTATGAGAGTTGGTAATTGCACTGGAAAACAATTCAGCTTATCTCCGAGGAGGTAAACAAACCATTCTAACAAACCTTGATCAGGCGATGAGCATCTCAAGTGAATCAGTCAGCATCCTTCCCTAGTCAGTCCTAGGTTTCTCTGCTCAGATTGCCAGCAACACTGTTATTTAGTGCTAGTTATGAAGAGGGTGTTTGTGTTGCAGACATTTCTCGTTATAAACTGAGCAGAATCTTATTTCACAGAGGCCAACAGGACACCCTAAATGTCTATGACTGCTTTTTTGTACCTGTAACTGCATGTAACAATATAGCAATATTTTTTTCTCTTTGCCTGTGGATCCGTGATTTGCCATCTCCACATACAGAGCAAACGCTGCGAAAACCTTTGAAATATCATACTGTAATTTCTTTGTAAATGTTAATTGTTTCATAATAACAAACCATCAATCTGTGTGTTCAGAAGACTCCTCAAACAGTGAGCCGGCCTGTGAATGATGTGTTTTATTTACCGGTACATTTACACATTTAGAGCTAATGTGGGTGGTCGTCATTTTCTGGAGAATGAGTTTTGGACTATACACACTATTTTAAAACATATTATTCAAGATTTATACCAGTGGTAGATAGAGAAAGCTTAGAAGTTGAATACCCCTTTGTAATATATTTGATTTCTTAAACTATTTACTTTATGAGGGGTCACCATAAAGAGTAGATTAAAATGCCTTGTATTCTGAGGTTTTCCAAAATATATCTCTGCAAATAGTCATAAATCTGTCATATATTGCAACTCAGTTTGGTATCATATACTAGGAAAATGAACTCAATAGCCATATAATCTTACTTTCCAATATAACTGAACTCTAGAAAACATTTCAGAAAGCATGCAAGCCTAGAGATCAAATAAAATCTAAGTGTCCTAGGTAGGTAGGCATTTATGATGGAAGAGCTTCTGAGACTGGCATTTCTCTCTTTAATTCTTGTAAACCCTCTAAATGATTTCTTTTTTCCATTTCATTTTGGTTTATCATCTTAGCTTTTGCTTCCTGTACAGTTGTATTTTACAGTCATTTTTTTCAATAGCTATTTTGGGGTTCTACTTTAATTTGAACATCGCTATGGTTCGGTTAATAGATATTTCTATAAACCCCATTTTCTCACATTTTATCAGTTCTGTATCATACAAGTGTTTGTTCCTTCTTAAAACCTGAAAGGGATAAAACTGAGAACTCCTGTGCATTGCAACCTCTTACATGTATAAAAATTAATTGACTTTAGTATATGGAGCTAATTTTGCTTCGAGTCACTGATAATGGTTTTTTTTCCTAATCTAATTTAGTTTTAAACATGAGTTGAAGTTAGTAGGATTTTGGTATTTTGGTAAATCAGAGAACAATGGGCCCTCAGATTTAAAAGCATCATGTTTTGTAAGTGCTGGATTATGCCGTGTGGTTTGTCTAAAATCAAAATATTCCATTATATAATGTTTTGATCATATCACTGACCTTGAGATTTTATGAAACCATTCTTACAGAAATGTATAAAAATTAAATTATTTGAGCCAAACTTAAGCAAGCTATTTCTGAAAGGAAGTGGAAAATCTATTTTATTTCTAGCTAGTCTTAAAAAAAATCTCTTAAGCGTCACTAGAAAATAATTCCCCTTGTAATCCATGCTGTAAAAACTATGCATGGGAAAAAATGCAAATACAGTATTGATTTCTCTGAGCATGTCTGCACTTGGCACAAATGGAGAAACCATCAGTGTCTATAGAAAGATTTTTTGCAAACTGAGCATGAAAGCTTGTTTCATCCAAGGCAAGGACCAGCTGCTCACTCTTATTTTAGTCTCATTTGTAACACTACCATCTGCCCTGATTTAAGAAACTGTCCCCAACAACTGGCCAGGGAGATAATTGTAACTTTAAGCCCCAGTTCCCTCCCAGATTTCCTGATTTGTTCCAAGTAGAAAGAAATGAGCCACCGGTCTTCACATCCAGCAGGTTACTGGCCCCTCTCTTTGGTTCAGCAGTTGTCTGGCCAGTACAGTGATGGTTGGTGAAGATCCACTTTGTCCATTCCATATTCTTGCTTGCCTATTGCCTTCCCACTTGAACAGGTTGAGGATTAGTATTTATCTTGCTGTACCACATAATCTAGTCTGAGTAAACAACAGCTTCTGCTTCCCAGAATTTATGGTCTGAATGCTATGATATAACAGGCGGATCAGATATACAATCGGTTTGTTGAAAAGAGAGCAAGGAGACTCAAGTAATTCCCAGACAATAAGGAGTCATCAGTTTGTCACCTGTCTAGCCACTCTCAGACTGAAGTCTTATTCTGTGTGGTTGAGTAGTGATAATGCACAGTGGTGGCTTTGTGGTCCTGGTTTTCCATCATCCCAGAGCTAGCAAGTCAGATAGTTCACAGACTTGTAAGGGAATTCTGTTCCACATTATTTCCTAATAAGCTGTCACCATTTAAGCTGTTCTATAAAGTGAAATGGAGAAGAACATTAAGAAGGTGAGACAACAGTTAAGCATTACCCAGCGGGCGTCCACCTCAAGCTGAATGAACTATTCTTGCTGGGGCATGGGTGTGGTATTTGTATTGCCTGTCCAACTATGGAATAAATTGAGCCTGAAGATACTGGAGTCCTTTAAATGGTGAAGTGCAAGGTATTAATTTTGTAATAAAATTGACCCTAAAATTGGCAGGTGCAAGTACAGATAAGGAAAGAAGGGTACGGCTGGTTCTTCAGAGAAACTGCCCTTTCCAGAAGAGGAATAAATCTACAATTTATTAAAATATATGCTATTATTTTTTAGCTTTAACACCTTTCCCTGACAAAAATTATGACTCCTCATAAATCATATCTTGTAGAAGGAAAAATAATACATAACTCCTTTTAATATGTATGACATACCTGGAACTGTTGCATGTCATTGTAGAGAACTGTTACTGAAATAAATGCAGAGTAAAAATACTGCAAAACAGTCAATGGAATTCAGTTGTGACAGTAAAATATTTGTTTTCTTAGATGATTTTCATTGCAAGGGCTGACATTGCTAACTCCTCACTGATACAGGCATGCTCTTAGGTAGCCATTGGTAGAGATCTGTGACCTAAGCATCATGGCATTGTAGGATATGGAGGGATGGGAATAATTCAAGACCTTCGAGCAGGGGTTCTCAAACTTTGTGATACTGTGACCCCACGTGCTGGATGGCAGTGGTGCGGGACAGGGAGCTCGCCACTCCATGCCTCCACTGCATGCTGCTTCCCCACACTACCGTGCATAACCCCTGGGAAGTTTGTGGCCCCCTTTTAAGTTGCTCATGACCCCCCAGGGAGTAGCAACCCACAGTTTGAGAACCCCTCCCTTAGAGAGTAATTTTTAGCTTCCCTGTAGGCAAACAATATCACTCTGAAGTCATTTAACCTTCCTCTGCCTGTCTCTTCCTAAATGTAATACGTTAATAACATTTATCTTACCATTGAGGCTAATTTTATCTACCTTTGAAAAATGGTGTGGATGAAAATCTCTCTTGGTTATTAACATAACGCTCATTATGATATGATTGCTTGAGGATGACTACATAAGTATGCAGTTGTCCACAGAAATGTCACAATCTTCCTTTCTTTTCTGCCACCTAGCCAAACACTTTGGCCATGTTGTACATACTCCTACTAAGGGACCCTGCCCAATTGCCTCCTAAGTACTCAATTGACTTTCATAAGTCAGTATTAATTATTGTATTTGATGATATTATTATTATTAAGAATAGGAAATGAAAACTAGAAAGCCTCCAGTGACATCGGTAGGAAAAATTTTAATCATTCTACAAAGGGTTTTCAAAGGCACCTCTAGGACAGAGTTACCCACTTATGCTGACTCTCAAGGGGATTTCCAATTTCATTCCAAATGACATGTGATTGGTCAAGAATAAATTTTGAAGCTTGATGCAGGAACTGCTGGGTGAAATTCTGTAGTGAATTCTATTTGGAGTGATTAGATGATCATAATTGGCCTGTCTCACCTTAAATCTATGAAAATCCCAGTTTAATTGCCTCCTTCTCCTATAATATTAGGTCCCTTCTAGGATTATTTTCATACATAAGGACTGGGTAAAGACTGTAGTACTGGCTGCCTTGGAAAATTACTTAAAAAAACCCAAAAAACTCTCAATACCATTTCTATATGTGGTATTTAAATGTGGAAGCAATTTGAAGAAATGCAACTGAGAGACTGTTTCTAAAGTAGAAAAAAATATGAAACAGTGTTTCCTTTTGCAATGTACCATACCTCTCACTAGGAATTTGGCACAACAAACTTGATCATTGGGGTTAAAAATGCACTTCTGAATAAGGCCTAGGAAAATGGCGAGATTTTTCAAAAGTGATGAGTGATCTCTGGGACACTTAATTAGAGACACTTTAAAGTAATCTGGTCATCAGAAACCCGTGAAATATTGACCTGTTAGAGCAGCTTCCTGTGTTGACTGCAAATTTATGCCCTGATATAGATACAAACATGTCCTGTTTTCTTGCATGGGAAGAATATAAAATTCCTAGCTGGCAATATGATTGCACCAGTGCACATAGTTTGTAGTGGGCGAAATACAGAATCTCACAAGATCCTGATAAAATAGGTATGAGATACAGTTCAAGACTTACAGTAATACTGTAATGTTCTACGGTCAGGAACACTGGCTAAGGTTTGAAGAATTAGATGCTAATCATTTGAAAGTCAAACCCTTCAGACAGGCCTCAGATTTCTGCATAAGGAATGAATCAAGGCAATTTGCATTCTGTCTGTATTAAGAAACTACAAAAACAGCTTAAATTAAATAACATGAAGGACAGTTTTTCATGGTATCAAAATGATTTAAAAGGTCTGTAAGGTCTATACAATATCTTGGTATTTTCTATCCGCTCTAGAAATGTTGCTAAATGTTAGAATTGTATCAAATGGGAATTTTTTATCCAACGACTTCAAAACCCTGAGTATCCTCAGTGGAATAAATGTTGTGTTGAGCCAAACTCGGTCTAAGTAGTTGCAAGAGGCAAGAGAGAGGTTCCAATAAAAATGATACAAGATATATTTGAAAGAGCAAAGATCAATTCTCCAAGAACTGTCAGTGGCAGTCTTCTGGTTACATTTAACAAAGGTCATGATTTTACCGATATAAAATTCAAAATTGAATGAAAAAAGTTATGGATACTCAACAGTGCTAAAATCTGACAAAATATTTAGTCTCAGCAGACACATAAAAGTCACTGTACACTTTCAGGTAAGCAGCACTGGATCTTTGATGGTAGACAGAAACTTCATTAGTGAAACTGAATACTACAACTTAGTTCAATCTTTAAAACCGGCCTGAAAGGTAACCTTTATATGTGGCAATGATTAAACATGTTGCGGTGGAGGAAGAGAGAGAGTAACATGCTTAGATTTTCAATTTTGGAAATGTATGTTCAGATCATCCTGGATCTATTGTAAAAGGAGTTTGGGGACTCAGTCCTTGAAAGATTTTTCTATCCCTAAAGCAGCACATAATATAAAATAAATGGTAATTTAATCCAGAAGTGCAGTGGAGATTGTTGCCCAGGTATCAAAAGTGACTAGATGTCTGTCTGTCACTCTGTCTGATGCTTGTTTTTTTTTAATGTAGTGGCTTTATTTAATTTTGACTGTTGTTCATCGATGATGCTAATCTCAGGTATAATCCTTTTTTTTCTAAATAGAAAAATATCAGATCCAACACAACACATCCCTGTAGAAGAAAGCAACAAAAGTCTCCTCTGTCAGCTCTTCCTTTCACATAAACCAGTTTTCTTTGTATAACCATGAACAGGGTGGCCTCTGAACATGTCCTAAAGTCAAGAAGTTTGAGCTATTTTGGCTGATGAGAGGAAGTACTTTTTAAAGTCAAGAAGCTCTCAATGCAATTCCTTTTCAGTAGTCCTCTTTCTTTTAAACCATGGAGAGCAAACCTCTGGTACTTACCCTTTTTGCAACTGCAGTGCTGTGATATTGGGAGAGAAGAATTTTTTTTCTGATTTGCAGGTTCCCAACTATTGATAGGTCAAAAGCAACACCTATAACTTCAGTAGTCATTGAACAGCCAGCATGTGTTAGGTGGGGCTTGGAGGGTGAATTTGCACACAAAAAATCACATACAGAAAGGGATTAGACAAAGATGTATTTTGGCCCCTTTGTTATTTAATCTTTACACGAATGACATTATTGGAAATATGCAGGATGCACATTTTCATCCCCCAAAACTAATAGCAAGCCCGATCTGTATGCTGTCAAAAACTCCTATTGGATTACAGAGAGCAATTACAACTTTTGAACATCTTGGTGGACAAAATAACTTAAAGTTAAATTATGATAAATCCAAAATAACGTATTGGGGAAGTCATTTGATGAAGTATCCATGAAATATTGGGGCAACAAACTTGAAGTTGTCAAAACCTATAGGTATTTGCATGTGTTATTCACAGCTTCTTCATCTTGGAAACTTCATATTCAGATAAACATCAACATCAGTTAAAAACTAAGACTGCCCAATCAGCTGTGTCTATAAAGAAATGTTATGAAACCGTAGCAGGACGATCAATCCAAGATCCTATATCAGCATATGAAGTGAGTGTTACCTCTCAGATCTTACATGTTGCTGAACTATGGGGTGATGCTGCTAGTAATGATGTAGAAATGCCTCAGAACAAGTTTTTTAGGGCTCTCCTGGGTCTTCTTCCCTCAACTCCTGCATCTTTTTTGAGATTAGAGATGGGAATGAATTCTATTTTAACTAATATTATTATTAGAATGGCAGGATTTTGATTTAAAATCCTACCCCTTTTAGCATCCCATCTGATTAACTTATGCTACATAGAAGATATTAATAATCCTTTTCCTCTCCAATCACCCCGGTTAGCCTTTTTTTCCTGTACTTTTGCACTTTCTGGGATGGGATACTATCTCAAAGATAATGAAAGATTTTTGTCCCCCATCAAAAAGGTTTGGGTTTTCCAGAGGTTACAAGATATTGCCAGGCAGAATGATTTTGCAATGGGAAGGGCTACAAAGGTATTTACAGTTGGGTCTCAATAATAACTGGTGGTCCTCTTTGACTAGACATAGTACTGAACAGGTGTCCACAGATGTTCTGGCTGGATGTAGATTTTCCATTCCAAGGGCTAAAAGATGTTGCCTAGTCTGTCTAGGAGTTTGGAAGATATTATCCGCTATGTTTTAGAATGTTCTTTATATAATGACATAAGGAGAACCTATTTATTCCCATTCTTGCAGAAATTGATACATTTTTGAAACAGAGAGAAATTAATCTGGATGTACAGCAAATAGATCCAAATTTAGTAAACCTTCTTGCAATTTTTGCTTGTAAGGCTGAGGTGATTAGAGTTAAATATGCTTTATTACTGATACGAGCAATACATTTTAACATTAGATTTGATTTTATTGTCTCAATTGTGGGCCTTTGTACAACAATATTATAGATCCATGTCTTGATTTACTACTATATTTATATTAATAATGTTTTTTATGTTGGTGGGCTGTATTTTTAGTATAATATTTGTACTTTGGTTACTTTTTTCAAACTTATGTATATTATGGTTGTATGTGTGCGATGTCATTTTCGGGAGCGTGGCATTTAGCCAGAATCCTTAATAAATTGAAATTGAATTGAAATATGCTTCTAATGAATTATACATTTAAAAAGCAAACTGTATTGGGCCTCTGAATGTATTTAAAATCTAGACTCTAGACCACTCTACAGGTACTTTTAATGAGGACAG
The DNA here is from genome assembly GCF_052110815.1 of Crocodylus siamensis. Taxonomy (NCBI): domain Eukaryota; kingdom Metazoa; phylum Chordata; order Crocodylia; family Crocodylidae; genus Crocodylus; species Crocodylus siamensis. Next base: position 11,468,363 of record NC_143403.1, on the reverse strand, counting down.
GGAGGGGTCACTGTAGCTATTTGAATATTAAAGAACAATTGGGATACTAACACTGTGTTTAAAAGAAATGTACATAATATTTGCACTGATTTCTTCCCATAAGCAAGCATCATAATGACCTCAATCTTTTGTATACTAAGCTTAGCAATTAGAGCTATAGAAACAAATAATCACATGGCTTGGTCCTTATATTTAAGAAAAGAGGAAAGGAGAACATGGCAAATCCTAATCTCGTTACATGATACACAGAAATGTAGCAGGGCAGTTCTGAGCCTGAGGCAGCACAGGCTGCCAGTGCCGATGGCAGTGACATGCCTGACCACTGCTGCTTTGGCTGCTATTTTTGTGCCCTTCCATCAAAGGCTGATGCTTGTCACCTCCCTTCTCCTTCAGTTTTGTTACTGGTGATATGCATACCTGTAAGTGAAGAATGTAGACTATTAGATGGCCAGGATTTCATACTTTCTCTTCTCCAGAAAGGAAGGGCAACTATATACTAATGCAGTTGTGCTTGCTTTGTAAAGATATAGGCACATGCTCCTGAGAAGAGACTGTGGAGGCAGTATCAGTTTTTTGAGCAACATGAGATGAATACCTTCGCCAGAATTACTTCTGGTTTTGTTACAAACCCAATGTATGTTCCCTGTTTTTTTCTTTCCCTTCTCCCCCAGTCTGCTGCACACTGTGATATCCAGGGTTTCCAAACACGAAGCTAGATTTGAGCTGTTTCAAGTTTTTTCTATCTTTTCAATATTTCCCCTGCTAAGGAAATATTTTAATACTCACTGCATAGGTCCATACATTGATTATTCATACTGAGCCCATCTGCCCAGAATTGAAAGCAGTGGCTTCCACTGACATCAAGGAGTGCCTTTGTAACTTAATGTTTCTTTTTATATTGCAATGAGATTAAAAGTTGAACTGAAGATTAAGGTCCCAATCTTGTATATGTTTAACCCTACATACTATGAGCAGTCCCATTGACTTCAAAGGGATTATTCAAAGGGCATAAAGTTAAGCACGCATGTAAATTTTTGCAAGCTAGGCACTAAAGTTTGCTGTATAATTATTAGTGCTGGGGAACAGTGTGGACTCTGTTCACACTATGTTGTCTTGTTTTTGAGAAGCATGGCATTTGATATGTAGTATGTAAATTAAAATGCTGTTAGTACATATTTTTCACTCACTGGTATCATAGACTACAGATTCACATGAGTTGTAGTATTGAGCAAAATGCCTCTCACAATTAGATGAATATAGCTCTAGTCTGTTTGCCTCTAGAATTTCAATAGCCCACATCATTCTAGAACCTAAGCCCTTCTTTCTGTTTTTTAAGTGGATTGCCTAAAAGTCCAAGTGTAAATTTAAAGCAAACTGAGATCAGAATTGACCAAATCTACTCACATGAGGAAGAGAGGTAGGATCAGACTGAAAACAGACATTGCAAGCAAACAGCTTGCCCTTGTCATGTTCTAAGTGCCCCAAAATGTTGCTGTGACCACCCCACAGGTCACAGTGTAGCACCTGGGGCCATTGTCCTGCAGGATTGAGCCCCAGAACCCCTGGGAGTGGCAGGCAACCAACTCTGTGGGATAGTGGTCCAGGGCAATGTCTATAAATGCAGATGAAGCTGATCAGCTGTGCCAGGACACATCCTGGCACAACTGATCCTGCTGCAAAGACGACATCTGTTTAATCCTTTGGAGAATTTGTGCAGAATAGCTATTTGCGTCAAATATATACCCTATTGGATTTCACGATGATGGACAAGTAGTGGTGGAGACAGGACTAGTGAATCCAGCACTCTCCAGCCATGAATCTGTACACAGGTACACAGGCAGCAGAAGCCTGATGTTCATCTTGCATCTGGGTTGGGACAGGAGTGCAATTCTGCAGCTGCTACCATGATTGAGCAGTCCTATTCAGAATTCTTCTGCTCACCCCACAGGGGGACACAGTGATAAATACAAGACCATATGGGGACATCCTTGCTCTTAAACACTGGCACCTCCTTGGCTATGGTTTTTGCTGGAACCGATGATTGAATGGATGTTCGTACCATATGAGCTATGCGAGGAAACAATGACTTCTGAATAGGTCACTGTCTTGTCAGACCCATTATAAACACCTGGCTTGGTCTAAAACTCTGAAAATAGCCAAAAGCAATGTGAAGGAGTCTCAACACCAAATCTCAAGGTCTGTAAGGATCTCCAACAATGTCTCCATAAAAAGCTCTCTGCTCTATCCACAAATGAAGGCAAAATTGAGGAACTGTGGAGGGGGTTTAAAACTACGGTCCATATGGCCTGTGCTGAATCTCTTGCTTATCCCACCTGTCAACACCAAGAATGGTTCAATGAGAGTGATGCCATGATCCAAGCCCTCCTTGACCAGAAGAGAAGGGCTCACTCTGCTTGGCAAGATGACACCTCAACTCAGCAGAAGCAACTGATCCTCCAAAGCTCAAAGGAAGATCCCGGAAATCAAAAATGATTGGTAGCAAAATAAAGCCAAGGATATCCAGTTCTATGCTGGCAAACATGGCATGCACAGCTCTTTCCAGCCAACAAAAGTCATCTACACTTCAACTTCCCATGGTCCTACTTTCTTGTGATCAAAAGATGGTTTGATGTGCCTCAAAGTCAATTAATCTGTCCAAGTTAGATGGAAAGAGTACTTTGAGGCACTCCTGAACTGTGAGTTGACTGTAGCAAGTCCATCCCCCATGCCCTGAAAGCAGATCCCTCTCCAACCCTCCTACCCTAGAAGACATCTGGTGTGCCATCAAGGAAACCAGGAACAACAAGACTACTGAACCAGATGGTATGCCAGCTGAAAACTATAAAGCTGGTGGCAAGGAACTGGTACTGAGACAGAGACTCCATACAATGAATTTAGAACAGTGAAGAGGTCCTTTTAGGAACCTTTTATGATCAGGTCACAAAAGCATTGGATGCAGGTGTTGCCGTGGACGTAGTCTTTCTGGACTTCAGCAAGGCCTTTGACATCGTCTCCCACCCCATCCTCATTAAAAAACTAGGTGACTGTAGCATTGATGCCTACACAGTCAGATGGATTGCAGATTGGCTGAAGGGTCGTACTCAAAGGGTGGTGGTGGATGGGTCATATTCGACCTGGGGAGAAGTGGGCAGCGGAGTCCCCCAGGGCTTGGTCCTTGGGCCCGCACTGTTCAATTTCTTTATCAGTGATTTGGATGATGGGGTGAAAAGCAACCTGCTTAAATTCGCTGATGATACCAACATTTGGGGTGAGGTGAGCTTGATAGTAGGGAGGGAAAGACTGCAGCAAGACCTGGATAGGTTACGGGGGTGGGCTAGCAAAAACAGGATGCGCTTCAATACTGACAAGTGCAGGGTGCTTCACTTGGGCAGTAGTAACCAGCAGCACACTTATAAGATGGGAAGCTCCATTATTGACTCCAAGATGAACATGGACCGACAATGCGAGGTCACAGTTGGCCGGGCTAACCGGACCTTGTCGTGCATCCACAGGTGCATCTCAAGTAGGGCCAAGGAGATGGTCCTCCCCCTCTACGTGACACTGGTCAGGCTACAGCTGGAGTACTGTGTCCAGTTCAGTGGGCCCCTCTTCAGGAGGGATGTGGACAACATTGAGAGGGTCCAGGTGAGGGCCACCCGCATGATCCAGGGACAACAGGGCAGACCCTACAATGAGAGACTGCAGGACCTGAACCTGTTCAGCCGTCACAAGAGAAGGCTGAGGGACAACCTGGTGACTATCTGTAAACTCACTAGGGGGAACCAGAAGGATTTGGGAGAGACCTTGTTTCCCCTAGCACCCCCTGGCATAACAAGGAATAATATCCGCAAGTTGTTGGACAGTAGGTTTAGATTAGACATCCATAAGAACTACTTCACTGTTAGGGTGGTTAGGATCTGGAACCAACTTCCAAGGGAAGTGGTATTGGCTTCTACCCTGGGGGTCTTTAAGAAGAGGCTTGATGCCTACCTGGCTGGAGTCATTTGAGCCCAGTTTTTCTTCTGCTCAGGCGGGGGGTTGGACTCGAAGATCTACAAGGTCCCGTCCGACCCTACTTCTATGATTCTATGATAAGAAGTCCATGGGGACCTGAGGAATGACAACGTTATGACTATCTTCAGGAAAAAAGACAAGTCTGTGTGTGGGGAATTATTGAGGTATCATCCTCTCCACAGCAGGAAAAATCCTCTCCCACATCCTCCTAAACCATCGTCTACCTCTTGCCAAGGAAGTCCTGCTGGAATCTCACTGTGGTTTCAGACCATCAACTGACATGATCTTTATTGCCTGCCAGGTCCAAGAAAAGTGTCAGGAATAATGTCAGGCCCTGTATATAGCCTTCCATAGACCTCACTTAGACCTTTGATTCCATCACTTGCAAAGCCTTGTGGAGAGTACTGGCCAGATTTGGATGGACATCAAGGTCCTGGGGTTTCTGGGGTATGTAACAGGTCAGAGATTGATCCATTGGTCACCTAAACTGGAATCAAGCAAGGATGTGTCATCACCTCAACTCCATTCTCCAATTTTTTAACAGGTATTTTGATTCTCAGTAAGGACCACATTCCTTCTGGAATTGACATCGACTATCAAGTGGATGGAGGGCTCTTCAATCTGGGATGTTTTTGCTCAAAGACAAAAAGTACACAAAACAACCACCCTTGGTCTTTGATATTCTGACTGCACTGTCTTTTGCACTGAGGAAAACCTCTAGAACCATACTGGATCTTTTCAGAGAGGCCTACTGAACTGTGGGCCTTTCTCTGAACAAAAAAGACTAAAGTACTCTATCAATCTGCCCTGAGTCATGAATGTGACCCCCCCATTCACAAACTACCATTGAGGAAAAGACCCTGGAGGTAGTCAAGCACTTCCCCAACCTTCGTAGTCGTACCTCTCAGAGTATGAACATTGGTGAGGAAATCTAGCAGAGGATCTAGTGTGCAAGTGCCTCCTTTGGGAAATCGCATTGGTGTGTCTTTATTCGTTATGCCGTCTGGAAAGACACTAAGATCCAAGTCTCTGCACTCTTATACTTAAGTGCATGTCATCCTTCTAGTTTTGGCCTTTTCCATGCCATTCTGTAGCCAGCAGGATCCATGTCCTTGCTACCTTCATCAGAACTGACCTGTCATACACTACCAAAGGACATAACAGCTCCCAGAGTGCTATAGAATGGTGCACTGTCCAGGTCAATGACATAATCATTGTCAATATATACAAGCTACCCTCTGCTGTGTTGTCAATCGCAGCCTTACCTATTTATGATCAGACAACCTTATATGCAGGTGACTTCAACTTCCAATATCAAGACTCGGGATACTCTGTTAATAATAGTGACAAAGATGATCTTTGTCTCTTGGCAAACCTGAATGATATAACCCTTGTATATGACCTGAAAGAACCACATATCTTCCACTCGAGATGTTGGAACATTCAGGCAAACCCAGATCTTTGCTGGTGGAAGGGTGACTCGAGTGAAATACCAATAAGAAAAATACTTGACAAGTTTCCATCAGCTCAGGACAAACCTCACTTATCAGCATTGACAAGATGATATTTTAGCTCCCACTAGCCAGACCAGCTCCAAGATAGAACTTTTGGAAAGCGGATTGGCAGAAATATCAAAGGCTGATCAATAAGAGAGCAAACCAATTAGAGGATTCAACAGAAGCCAACACTGATCAAGGCTACAATATATTTGCATACTGACTAATTGACATAGCCAAACTCTGTCTACCTAGAGGCTATATAAGCCATTATGGGCCATGCTAGGACGAGCAGTACAAACAGCTCTTTAACATCATCAAGCAATGCAATGACCCTGCAACTGTAAAGAGAACTACAGAACAGCTGGCTGCCACACTGAACAATATGAAAAAGGAGAGATGGCTTAGTACCATAGACGGATTGGATATGACCCACTCAAGCAGGGCTTTCAATACCATTTCATAATTCTTGTCCCCCTCCATTTTTTAAAATTTTCATCGTTGTGATTATTTGCATATTTATTTACAATCCAGTACCAAGAAATTAGGCCACAAAACAGTGAACAGTTGTTGGGAGTATAAATCATTATTGTTCATGATTTGACAAGTGGCTGTCACACAAACCTTTAGTTCATAGAACTCCAGAGGCTGAGCTGTTCATGTTAAAAGCTGTCTGATCAATGTATTTTATTTTCCTAAAAACCACAGTTTCTTTCAAGTATTCAAATACCACAGGTATTCAGAAAAACCCAGGTGTATCATTGACTAAAGGCTGTTTACAGACTCTAGAAATTGTCACTTGTTTCACCCAATTATTTTAGTAAGAACTACCATATTGTTTCCAAAGTCTATGATTTTTAGACTAGGGACAGAAGTTACATGTAAACTAGTTTAAGTGAACAGAAACTGGCTTAAACCTGTAACAGAAAAGAAGTTCAGTGCACAAAAACCAGCTTTGAACTGGCTGAAACTGATTGAAGATGAATCTGGTTGAATGTAGTATCAGCCTTAACTCATTTAGGTCAAACTGCTTTATGGAACTTCTGTCCCAGACCCCTTCCTGGTTCAAGTTAATTCTCGGTCCCCCAACATCCCAGGATGCTTTTCAGCCCTGGCCTGGGCAGTGCTATCTGCTCAAGCAGAGCAGGGATGGCCCTTCCCCTCTTCTCTAGCTAAGCAGTGGGGGGCTGGCTGACAGTGGGGTGGGTTGGGGAAACCAGCTGGTGAGGGCAGAGCAGCTCCTGCTAGACTTTTTCCTGCTGCATTGCAGGGGGCAGGGGACATGGGTCATCAGACTCAGGTGGAGTGGGGGTTTACACTCCCTTCATGTCCCATGAGACTCCAGTTTAGGTTTGATGCAATCCTTCTGCCCCGCTCCCTTGCTACCCTATTCTCTGCTCCAGTGAAGAACAGGGGGCATAGCTATACCCAGCTGGGGCAGGCAGGGTGAGGCAGAGAAGCAGGGTTTAATTCCTTCTTCCACCAGCTGGGGGTCTACCCAGCTTTTCCCCCCTGCTCACTGCTCAAGCTGTGGGAGGGTGTGACCAGATGGCTGCCTGAGCTGTGCCTCAGGTGAAGGGTGGGGGGACGGAGAGGTTTTAAACCCCCCTGCTTCCTCTCTCCCACTGGCTGGGATCTGCCTGGGTTTTCCCCAGTGTTTGCCGCTCAGGCATTTAATTCCCCTCCCCTTCCCGCACTGTCTGGGTCACCATCTGGCCATGCCCCCCACCACTCAGGGGAAAACCTGGCAAGGGATGCTTCCCCCTCCGCCTTCTAGGCATACCCTGGCTGGGGTCACTGCAGGCCAGGATAGGGGCTTAACCCCGCCCCAATCATATTCTGCAGGCTACTGGGGCCTGGTCACATTACCCCCCGCCCCCCAGCTCAGCTCCCCTCCAGCCTTCTAGTCACTGCCAAAGGGAAAGGAGGGCTTGCTTTAGTACACCTGGCTTCTAGCCTGAGCCACGGCAGGCATGGGGCTGCATTTCTGGAATCAGAAATCAATGCCTATTCACTTGCTTCTCAGTTCAATCTACAATTCAATCTTTGCAGGTTAGATTAACCTGCAAAGTCTGAATCAATTCAGGCTCAGGCTTTTTGAATATCTGTACCAGGTGATATATCTAGGTGTTACAGCAGAGTATTCCTAGTACCAGCTAAACAGTGATGGACAGTACAATGCGTATTCTTTGTCATGTACAGGCTTCTCAATAACAAAAGTTTTGGCTTCCCCATTTCCCTATAATCTGTAATCCATAATCTGCCTTCCCTAGAATCTTCACCTAGGACAAGATTGTCAAAAGTAAAATGGAGTATGTCTGTTTTTGGCTGATCATCTTGGAACATCAAAAATGCTGTTACCCCAAACCACTGTTTAAGGTGCCACCTAACTGGAGGCTTTTGAATTACAGAGGTACCTAAAATTTCAGCATTACAATTTACTGCATGTGCAAGTTACTTTCTTAGATACAATTAGCTCACCTTTAAATGGAAAGCAGAGTACAACTTTATCGAGAGCAGAGCTGCTGCATTCCAGGCCACTTTATCACCAAAAATTACCACCGACAGTGTTTTTTAAAAATTGGTTTTGTTTTGTTTTTTTGTCAAGGAAGTAGCAAACTCTGGCCGTTTTAGCCAGTTGGCATATGGGAAGTAGTGAAAATTTTCAATCTTTGACTTCAGCCAGCAATGTTCCACCATACCTAAAGACAGCAGCATAACAATAGAGGAGCAACCAGTGCACCAGCTATGGGCATTGACCTGGATGGGTAAGGTGACAGTGGCAAAAAATATCTGTAGTTACATTGCCAGCCTCCATGCTACAGTTTGTGGGGCATGTAAGTGCCCAGCTGTGGCTCTGAAGACAAGACAGTTTCTTGCTGATGCTAACTAATGAAGCTCAACAAAATTAATCTCTCTAGTTGCTGTCTTCTGACTTTTACTGCTATTCTTATGAAGTATACTGCTCAAATTTTACAAAATATTACACTAAAAATTAGTGGTATCCACTCTTTTTTTAAATTTGATTTTTCACCTTTAATATCATATTTAAAAAAAATATAGCTATGGATTCAGTCATAACTAAAAGATCTGTAAGTGATGATTTTTCATCTTTTGTGGGGGAACAATGGATCTTAATCTTTTTTAGTTGGGGATTTTGGCTGCTACCATAGTGTAAATGTTTAATAATAAAAATAAATGATGATTAAAATATACTAAAAATATCCACCAGTGGAACAATTGTCTTCTAATCAGGCTAGGAAACTGTGGAGACAGAGTAGTTTAAAATAGGAAGAAAAAAGAAAGATGTTAAGTTTTATTGCACTCTTTATTGTTATTAATACCAGTGTCATTTGTGTAGTGTAATGTATTAGTATAAAGTCTATGCAAACGGATTGTACTTTTTCACACAAATTGCTTCCCTGCAGTTTGTGTAGTCATTTTATTTCCAGGACTCTGCAGGTCTTAGTCTCCTTATTGCTCTTACTTAGGATTAGTAGAGATTATATGCAGCATGCAATTGTTTTCTTTATTTTCTTTTTTATTGCCTTAGATTATATGATGTTTAGCCTGATTTTTTATATATAATTAAACTATATGTGAGATATTTGTGACCCAGGACAGCATGTTCCTTAATGCACATAAATAAACCAATAAAATCTGGAGAGCATTGTGGGAGTTTAAACCTCATGACAGGAATCTCTACCTTTACTGGAACCAGGTCCCTGTAGGACTGAGAAATGGATATGTTTATTTCTTAATTTACTGTACTCATCTGAGTGGGGATTAGTTGAGTAAAAACTTAAAGTTTTTATTTCAAATGGGTATTTGTTGCCAGATTTTAATGCCAGTTTTCTTTTTTCTGTCAGTCCATTTTTGCATTTCCAATTAATTGAAGGCAAAGATCTTAATTAATAAACATCTAACTGGCTACTTCTCATTGTTTTTCAAATATTTTGTTGAAAAATTCTGAGCCAGGTCTAATGATCAGTGTTTAACACAGTGAGCCCCTAATCCCAATCAGGAGCTATCGGTACCACTGTCATACAAACAATTTACAGAGGGGCATAGTTGTAGGAGGTGGGGAGGCAAAGTGCAGGACAACAGAGAAAAATAAAAAAGTCTGAAAATGTTTCTGTCCCTCCTTCATAGTATAAAACAGCTTGTGGCCTTTTGAAATGTATTTATTCCACTTTCAGTGTACAAGCTGAACTGGGACTCATAGAGTACTCCAACACAGATAATGTGTGTCATAAAAGAAAGGAACAAAATTGTTGCTGAGCAATAAACTCCTGTGTCCCCATGGAAAAGGAAGGGTAGATGCAAGTATCTAAGTAGCATCAGGAAACTTAAGTAGAGAGACAGAGAGAGGGAGAAGGTTGGAAGAAAATAAAGAATGATAAATATGCTCAAACTGAGAGGTGTACCAAAGGATTCCTCCCTCATCCCAATTATGTTCCCTTTCACTTTTAAACAGGATCTACATTTATGGCAGAAGGATATGTCAAACAATCTTACAAATGACAAATTAAAGAGACAAACTCTAAGCCTACGTACAGACAGTCAAACAGCCCGAGGCTGAATCGATTCAGTCTTTGCAAGTTAGTCTAAACTGCACAGATTACATTGAAAAAGAAGTGAACAGACATTTACCTTTGATTCAGAAAATGCAGCCACATGCCTGCAGTGGCTTAGGCCAGAAGTCAGGGGGGTGCTAGAGTATGGCTCTCTGGCTGTGTGTTTACTACTTCTTCCTGCTGCCCCTGAGGTCTCTGGTATTTTCAGTCCACAGTCACAATATCAGGAGTCTGCAGGGTGTTAGGGAACGGGGCCCCAAGGTCACGGTGGGCCGAGGGTTTTGGTATGGAACAGGTGGGATTAGCGGCGAGGAATCTGAATGGCACGCGGACTCATGTGGTTTCAAGAAAACTGGATTTATTTTACTTACGCTTTGGGAGCGTAGGTGGAAATCTTGTTTATTTCAGTTACAGTAAATGAGATAAATGAACAACGAAGGGTTCTGTTGGTCCACGGGGTTCCTGAGTGAGCCCTTGCTTTCTACCCCAAAGGATAGATGCGGCTGCCCACTCGATAGTCCCAGGACTGGTCAACAACTTATTGATTGGGATGACAAACAACAGAACTGTAACGCGGTGAATGATGTAAACGATGTGATGCCAGTCCAAAGTGGATGAACAGATGGTCGAAGACGGTGCCGAGGTCGATTGTAAGCTATGTCGAAGCGGAGGTAGGCCGGGTTGATCAAAATCGCAGTCAGGATCGATGCCAAAAATCAGTCGGTAGCCAAAGGAATCAATACGAAAACGAATCAGATCAATCTGCAAAACCGCAGCGAGGAGGAGACCAGTGGGCCAGGAAGCCCTGCTGATGAGCAGTCCCTGTGGGAACAGCCTCTGCTCTCAGCTTGGATCTCTCCCAGCAAGACAGTCCCTGCCAAGGCAGCCTCTGTTCACCGGTCGAGCGGGTCTCCCCCCTGGGCAGGGGCTCACAAGCCTTTTATATGAATTTAGTGGCCAATCGTAGGGCTTTCCCTGTGGAAATTTCTAGTCCAATTACCTCATGCAGTCAGCAGACTGAGCATGCGTCTGATTTAGATTACCTCATATTCTGTGTGAGACTGAGCATGCGTGTGATGGAAAACTGGGTCGGGCATGATTGACAAGCCTTGGGGTCGCCCAGGGGGCACGTGTTGGGCATGCCGTGGAATTTTCCATAGGCCCTGTCTGCTTGTCTGCGCATGTTCAGATCTAACTCTCTGTGTTATCAGCATGCATACACAATTTTTGCTCCGACACAGGGTTGCTCATTACTTCCGCTTACTGCTTCCAGGTGCCTCGGGGATTTGTAGTCCACAGTTGCAGCCAGAAGTACGTTTGAGCAGGGGAAGGGGTATTTAAGCCCCACTCCCTGAACCCAGACTACAGCCAGGGTTTGCCTGGGGGGGCAGTTCCCCCCCAAAGACTAGGCTGCATCCCCACCCCCTTGTCAGCCAGCCCTCACTGCTAGGAAGCAGGGCAATGGGGCCAGCCCTGCTCTCTGGAGCAGACAGCACAGCCCAGCCCAGGGCTGCAAAGCCTGCTGGGATACTGGGAGGCTGTGATTTAACTTGAACCAGGAAGGGGACAGAAGTTTCATAAACCAGTTTGCCCCAAATCAGTTAAGTCTGATATTACGTTGAACCAGATATTATCTTAAACCAGTTTCTGATCAGTTAAACTGATTTATGTGTGACTTCTGTCTATAACAGTAAAGCACAGCAATGTCTACATTAGTAAGCAATGCTACCCTTCTCAGGATGTCACAAAATGCCTCAGGGTTTGATCAATAGCTCACTAGTGCATGCGCTATTATGTCTTACTGGAATAAGAGAAACCTTTCTGAATGTCATCTTCCACTTCCAAAGAAACACAGGTTTTCAGCCTGAGCCTGAGCTGTACAATATATGCCAGATGTATTGCTTATCGAGCATGAAGATGGTTTCCAAAATCAAAAATAAGGAAAGTTTTTAATGATTTGCCTCAGATTGTTTTCGACACTCCCTGTTTTCAAAGCTTTCAGAGCACTAACTGCAGTGCTTGCCAAAGAGCCAGATGCCTCTGTTGGAATAATATGTTACAGTTTGGCATACCTAATTATGGTTGCTCACATGTTTTATAGGCTTCTCCCAACTCTGGAAGTGAGAGGGAGGTAGGGGAAAAATAATCACAAATTATCTTTAATCAGGTGTTCATTTAAACTTTTGTTTAAATGCCAGTAAAATAATGCTAGCACTTGTGCTTTGATAATATAATCTATACCTTCAAGGGCATAGACAGAAGTGACAATTTTCATTTGATATGGCCACAGAAAGTGGTCTATTGCTGTCAACAAACACAAGTGCATAAATGACATTTATCATCACACAAGGGTTCAGACGTTTCAAAACAGAGTGTCTTCTGTAACTTGTGTCTGTGCTGCCCCCCAGCCTGTTACTGTTTTCAGAATGGGAGGGGAGAAAGGGAGCAGAAGGAGTTTGGTCTGGGGGTTTTCAGCCCCTGCTGGAGGGTAGGGGGAGTGTATTGGAGCCACACTGAGGTGGTGGGACTCCAGTTCATTCACCCCATCCTGCTGTGCCAGCTGAGGAACCCTAGAATGAGCTCTCTCCTCTCCATTTCCCCCCTCCCATTCTAAAAACAGCTGGGGCTGGCAGGGAAAAAGGGCTCTTGCTAGGGGAAACCAGCTGATGGCTGCAGCAAGCGGGTAGGTTCCCCTCCCCCCTGGAACCAACAGTGAACTTCTGTTTGGTCTGGGATCCTTCTTACTCAGAACGCTTCCTGCAAAGCACTGTCAGCTACAGCAGGGCTGTGCTTTTTTCTGTGCCCCAAGGGGGGACTATTCAGGCACTGGCAGTTTTGCAGTAATTTGCAGATGAAAAGCTTCTGTGTCAGACCTGAGGTGGATTTCCTCTCCTCACAATGTCTGGAACTAGAGGATATCCTGACAAGTGGGAAGGAAAGTTGGGAGGACAGGTAGGAGGAGGTGAGAACAGGCCCTGCTAGTTTTTGCCTTGTAGGCAGTTTATAATAAAGGTGCTAATAAAAACTTTCCCTACAATTTTAAGTAGTATACCTATGCAGAGATTTTGGGGGGAAGGTTATGAAATGGATAACTGGGACATGGAGATTCTAAACCATACTAACTAAATTGTGGTTATTAAACACGAGTTTAAAACAGTAAAAAGATTAAGCATGAAATATTTTATTTGATGTAGATACAGTGCCAAATTGATCACTGGAGTAACTCTATTTAAAGTCTAGTAAATGTAAATAAAAATAACATTAAATTAATTTTTCCCAGAAAAAAAACCAAAAATCAAAGTGAAAGGTTCCTCCCTATCTTGCTCACTATGGACAAACACAAATAATGGATATTTTATGCAGAGATGAAAGACATTTTAGTAAATCTTATGAGATGTGAAGCTAACATTTATGATGAGACATCTCTATGATTGATCACACACATTTTCATTTGTCTAATACTAATACGGTCACATCACCACTTCTTTGTTTTGTTGATACTTATTATTTTTTGCATTTAAAAAGTACCCTATACCTGCTGTTTTATCAGTATTTGAAGACAGTGATTAGGCCTCAGAACAAGCTTGAGATGGATAAAGAGTGAAGTATGAATGACTCATGGGAACAGAGATCAGTTTCCACTCTTAGATAAATGATTTCCAGTCCACCAGGCCTTTTCTTAGCCTGGTTGTGCAATTTTATTCATTTATATTTTAAATAATCTGACAGGTTGCATTGAGAGCCATGATCTGACCGGTATATCCATTTATTGAAAAAAACAGTCATTTAAATTATATTACAAAGCTGCTGCTGTAAAAACAAATGTCTAATGAACTACATTGTGGTTATATTAGTTACTTGTTATTGATTACTTTTCATAATTACCATATCACTGCCACTCATGAGTAATAAAGTAATAAAGGTATCACTAATGAGTGGAAATTACATATCCTGTGGGCAGTGCATTTCTTCCCAGTATATGGTTGGCCAACATAACTGTATGCCTATGGTATCTTTCATCTGGCTTGTTTAGATCTGTTGAGCTTTTTACTTTGTGAGCAACTCCTCCAGGCTAGAGTTCTGTTTTATGAGATTCTATTTAACTGAGGCAGTTTTAGTGAGAGCCACCAAAAATGTTTCAGTTAAACACAAAAGGAATCTTTAAAGTGTAAGAAAACATACAACAGGAAGAGTAATGCAGCCAACTTCTCTTAGTTGGTTCCCAGACGTCAGCTCCCCATTGGTTTATGCAGGTTGCTGTCTACCCTTGTAATGAAACAAAGAATCCTTTGCTGTAAAGAACCTCTGCTAGATCCTCTTTATGTTTCCTCTCTCCTTAATTATCAGCAGTAGATAAGATTAGAAATCTACCTCCAACAATTATTATGTGCTCCCAGGACTGCTGTAACAAAAAATTGTCAAAGATGCTGTCTCTTATCTTGGTTGGAGAGCTGGAGAAGAAAACAGCTCCAACTGTGACTGGGTAAGGTGAGTAGCCCATTAGTTGCACGCACAGATCCTTGCAGAAGACACAGAGAGAAATCTCATTCTTAAAACTTGTTGAAGATGGTGGAAAAAGTGGTGATACAAGCCACTGAAATTGTAGTCTGACAAGCCGCTAAATTTGCAGTCTGAGTTTCCTGGGTCCCTGAAGCCATGAACTTTTTTGGTGAAAACTGGCCGTGTCTACGCAAGATGCTTAATGGTGAATTAGCATAGTTTACTATGAAGTAAGCACATAGGTCTACACATGCACATGCTTACTTCACAGTAAATCTCCCTAATCCTCAGTATATTCACTTCCATGCAAATGCAAGTAGCAAATTTACTTTGCATTAGTAACAGCACTGTAGCAGTTGTGTAGATGCCTGGCCAGAAGCCAAATCTGCTCCCGGACAACCATTCATGAGGGGGCAGGAGATAGCGCCCTGTCCCGAAGAGCCGCCTGCCATCAGAGTGGACCACAGGAGCCCAGGTGGGGACAATGTCCCTTTGCCCTGGCAGCAGGGAGCTCCAAGGCCACTGCTCCCAGACTGTGATCACAGAGTGGGGTCTAGGAGATGTCCCAGTCCCTGCTCCAACATTGTGATTGGGAAGTCGGGGTCTAGAAGACCCTAACCTCCCAGCAGCACTCTGCCTCCATGGAGCCACTGCTGAGAGACCCTTATCTCCCAACTTGAGCCCCATGGGGCTCAGGCTGCAAGAAACATCTCCCGGCAGCAGCTCCACTGTCACAGAGCTGGCACTGAGAGCTCCCTGTAGGCATGGGCTGGGGAGCTTGTTCTCTGCCCACCTCTGTGAGCATGGAGCTGGAGGAGGAACAAGTTCCCCAGCCTGTTTCCCTCCCAGCTCTGTGCTCACAAAGCTTGGTGGGGAACCAGCTCCCAGCCCCCACTCTATGATTGAAATTTCATGGGGATACTTTCCCATGCATGGGGATATATCCCTGCCCAGCCTGGAGCTGACTGGGACCTGCCTCCAACCAGAACAGTTCCTAGGCAGCACCCAGCTATGTGGGAAAGCATTTGCTGCCTTGAGGTGGCTGGGGACTGTCCTGTTTTGGGCAGTCCCCAGCCAGTTCTGAGCTGCACATGTAGACTTTCTGGTGCAGCCCAGGGCTGGCCAGGAACAGTCATGGTCAGAGGCAGGTCCCAGCCCTATGCCCTGATTGGGTGATTGAAACACAGGGCGTTGGAAGGGCTGTGGGGGGTGAGGCAGGTCCCAGCCCCCTGCCCTGATCTGCTGGTGGGGCAGCTAGCAGAGAGCTAGCTGCTAACTGCCCCACCAGTGGATCAGGATGGGGGCTGGAATCTGCCCCTCTTCTGCAGGTCTTTCTAAGCCCCGTGTCCCTGATTGTGGAGCCAGGGCCAGAAGCTCCCTGCTTCCAGGGCAGGGAGACATTGTCCCTGCCCCAGCAGCAAGCAGGCCCCCAGGACCAAGAGATAGCTGTCTCCTGGCCCAGTGCTCCCTGCCAGCCCCTGTGCTAGCACCTAGAGCAGGGGCGGGCAATTATTTTGTGTGGATGGCTGCTTACTGAGTTTTGGCAAGCCATCCAGGGCTGCATGACAGGCAGCCAGGGGCAGATAAATACTAATTTTCTAAATTTTTTAGGGGCCCTATGGGCCGGATAGAATGGATTGGCAGGCTGCATCTGGTTCGCAGGTGGCATTTTGCCCACCTCTAACTTAGGCGGAGCCTGGATTTCCACCCCCCCAGTGGTGGCAGGGACACATTGCAGGGAACTGGGAGAAAATCTGTTTCCTAATCCCTACAGGTGTAGACACCCACTCAAAACCCCTTACTGGTTGTGTATACACGTTGCCATATGGTAACATTGTAACTGTGCCATGTTTTAGTACATGGTATGTGGATGTACTCAAACACAGCACAGTAACCACCCATACTGTGGCATACAGGTGGCACACGCTTAGATTCACTGACTACATTACTGTAGCAGCATGCTAAAGGCAGGCAGTGCACTGCTATGGCAACATAGCTGGCAATCGTATGTAGACCCATGTGATGACTATGTCACCATAGGGCAATGTGTAGATGTTTCCACTGTATAGTAGCTTACTGCACAGTAAATTTAGGCTGGAGAAAATGCATGTGTAGATGCACCCACTGAATCTAAAAGCTCTGTAAATGGGGCAGACATTGCTTTATTTTCATTCATCTAATACGTTCTTTGCACTTAACCAGGTTAATTCAGAGCCAGGGCATCTTTATCCAGCTTAAATGTTGCCATTTATGGTGTTCATCCACATTATTTCATTATTTTCTACGTTCTACCAGAAAATAGTAATGAGACTAGAGTCCACAATGAGGAGATGTGTGAGGGCTTTGTACCATTGAAATATAACACAGAGGATGTGTCTACATGTGATGCTATATAGCATATGTGCTACACCGGTGTAGTGTCTGCAGGCAAAAACCATGATGCCACAGCTATGCTGCCATAGCAACATACTCCCTCAATATATCGCGTCACTAAAAATAACCGTGTGCCACAAGCATGGTTCAATACAGGCTGTTACTGTGTCATCATTTAGTACCTCCAAAAGGAAATACTAAATGATGGCTCAGTAACAAAGGTGCTATAGGGATATGTATAGATGTGCCCAGCATGTCTTGCCTTGTCTGCTAGTGGTAGGCTATCAACATGGAACTCCATGCTATCCTGTGGCTGACTGTTTAGCCCATTTTGCCTGTTCTTTTAAAATAGTTCAATTAACACCCCGCCCTGTTTTGTTACTGGGTTTAATTAAAATTACAATCTGTGTGCTGTTACTGTATGCTCTGTACTAGGATAAAAGGTGGGCTGTTATCACACAATCTGATCAGCAAATTGTTATATAGCATAGAGAAATAATTTTCTCAGTCTCTTTGCTCTTAATTCATAGAGGCCACAAACCCTGCCTTTCGAATCTTGTCTTAATCATAGGGTTATAGCAATTCTAAGTGAAAGGAAAGTGATCCACACAGAAAACAGAATATTGAGTTTGTGTGCAGATTTGCCATATCCAACTGTGTATAGTTTATAAAATGTGGTTGAGTTTATGACATTGGTGTGAATGTTTCCACAGATGCGATATCAAGCATATATTAAGGATACAGACAGATGTTTTATTTACATCAACTTAACTAGGGTTAAGTTGATTTAAGTGCTGATCTGTACTGAAGTTTGGGGAGAGTAGACTGGGCAAAAAATGGTTGGCCTGATCTAAATTAGTTCACCTGCAAAGGTGAACTAAGTTAAATTAGGAATGAGCCTGGTCTAGCACCTGTATGTATACATTTGAAATCTAGCCCTTGGACTGGGAAAACCCAGCCACTCACTTGTGCATGTGTGTTTGCGTGCATGCACGCGCACCTCCCCCCCCCCCCACATTGCAAGGCAGGAGCTTTAGGAAAACATGTGACCACCACAGAGTCTGGCCAATCAGCACTGATCCTAGGGGGACTTCAGGCAACTGGACTGTGAGACGCCATTTTATCAGCCCATGCCCAGGAAATATACCAGACAACCCAGATCACCAACACAAGTGCATTGTATTTATTTTTATACCCAAACACTGAGATGTAGAAGTGTTCCTGGAATAGAATCCGCCTGTTGTATTGTGCTGCAATCCCCCAAGAATTTGCAGTAATTACACTCTTATTGTGGCCTCAAACCAATACAGCATTTAGGACAATAAAGCAAAACTATTGAGCCAAGTGTCAACTTTAAATCCCACCATATTTAGAAAAAGAGAATACACAAGCTGATGTTGATGGGCAGTTAAAAATTAATCAAATTTGCATCATTGCCAGCAGTGTTTAAACCTAATTGATCTGCAGTGTGAACCTCAAGTTATGCCAGAGAAAATTCATTTATAATTTATTAAATATCAGACATGTTTTATGAGAAGACTTGAAAACAGCAAGAGGGAAAACATCGCTGTTGATAACATTTAGAATTCCAAACACATTTCAAATTTAAAAACAAAATTATCAGGAGTGTCTCTTGATTTCAAAGCTAGCTGAAAACAAAGCAAGTTCCATTATAGCCTCTTAAACTCTTCCTCAAGATAGTACTGAACATTTTGTTTTAAATGAGAGATAATTCAATTTTCTTTTCTTTATCTCACTAAACAGTCTGATTTTTTTTTTCTTTTCTCATTCCAGGTGGATTCCATATCAACTTACAGAAACTGTCTCCAAGGGCTTCATCCTGTAGTCTTTTTGAACTGGGATGCAAGCAAAAGATGTTATAGGTATTTCAGAAACAGAGACCTAAGGTAACATGTTTAATAGTATGTAAGTGAATTAGGCACCTGGGACTATTCTAAATCCCATGATCAGCCTATTCTTGATGAAGAAGACCAATGATGGACATTAGTTGGAATAATAGGTAATATTGCTGGGATTATGATGTCAGTTTCCTAATTATCAATTAATTTTAATACACTTTGCCTAAAGCAGTCACACACAAAAAAAGTCTGCATGCAACATCAGAATAGAGTTTCCCCATATATTTCTGTGGTATGTTGATAAGTAAAAATTTAATTTTCCAGTGCAAATAAGTGTGAAATTAACTACATATGAAACACATTTTTTTTTTACAGGAGAAGTATCTTTATTGGCTGCTTTCATTTAAAGTTTACTCGGCAATCTGTTTTAAAAGTCACTTTGGTTTGATGCCTACAGAAAATATAGTGCAGTGGATTAATCCACTTTGTAGGCTATTTTCCAAAGAAATGAAGTAATAAAAAGAATTTCATGCAATACACTATTAGAGCTTCATTTACATTAATAAGACTCTGTTCTCAAATTATTAAGCCACCTTTAAGATTGAAAAACAAGGGACTCGGTGTGTTCTGCACTAAGCACAACCACAGTGATTAGAGTTTCCACTGCTCTTGTACCCCTCTGAGTGCAGTGTAGAGGAGAGAAAAACATTGTTCTTCTCAGAGCTGAGATGATATCCTATCATCTTGCTGGTATGACAGTCCCCTCAAGCACAGCAACAAAACCCAAGAGACAAGTCAGTAATATGGCTTTACTACACTTAATTGCATTCCAAAGACAGGAACAGTTATGAAAATTAGTTCAACTCCTTTAGTTGAACCAGTTTCAGTCGGAGCTGGGTTTTTTTTCTCTTTGTATGCCCAACACAAAAATTGGTACTTGCCTAAGTGATTGGGATATCAATGCCTCAAGGAGAGCTCCTACTTTTCAAAATATGGGGACTTACTATTCCTTTTCTGTAGCTTAAATGGTAAATATCTCAGTGGAGGCAGATCTGAGGGGCTGTACCTTTGCATTAGTCTGTGTAAAGGATTCGGCACATAATTAGGTATTTAAGGAGGGATGATAGCTCCCAGTGCTCCTAGGCATCTCTTCATCACCTCTCATGCAGGTACTTTGTACCATATATATGTTCTACCTTTCAGCTTAGTTGTGTTAATGCTAATATTTTTATGTTTTAACTTTACTGTAAGGTAATCAGTGCCTATAACAGCTGCAGTTCTCTGGGAGAGCACACAAAGAAATCTTCAGGGTATTAATGAGAACTTTCAACTAGAGCTGGAAAAAAAATAAGTAAATCTGAAAAGAAACCCCCAACTATTTCTACTTTGCTGATAGTTCCTGTTGGGGAAAATTCCAATCACCCAAAGTAATTTAAAAAAAAAAAAAACTTTGTCAAAGGGAACAAAGAAGACAGTAATAAATTGTTTTGAGTCAAATGATTTTTTTTTCTGAGTTGAAACATTGCTGCTCATTGCTGTTAGTTTTATCTAACCTTGAGGGAAATCTTGAAATAAACGTGATTTCAGATGAAAACATTGAAATGTTTAATTTTGAAAATACTGAAGTCAAACTTTATGACTTTTTTGGCTTTTACATTTTTCCCAGAGTTGAACAACTCAGTGCAACTGATATTAGTTCACGAATTGTTTCTGTCAGCAAATCTGCATTTCTTTTTGCTGAAAAACAAATGTTTCTTCTAAAAATAAAATTCACCCAGCTATACATTTAACATTACAGATTCTATGGAAGAATCCAGATTATGCCAGCTTTTTACTTCTATATGGAAATCATAATAGTTTTGAAACTATTAAGTATCAGAGTATCAGAGGCAACAATTTGTATCAGAGGAAAATGACGTACTTTATTAAAGACAGGTCTCTACCACTGGGTATCTCCAAACAATAAACATACTTATTGGCAGGAAACTAAATATGATTAGTTCTGCTCCATCATAAATTAATCTAGTAATGCCGACTACCTTCTGAATCTGACTATTAGCAATTTCTCATTAGGAATGTAGGGCCTGCCATACCAAATTAGGACATCCGTCAACATTATGCTTGCCTCCTGCTTCTGGCAGTGCTTTGAACAATTAAAGGAGAAGCAAGGGAAATGCACCTATCCAATTGTTCAGTGTTGTGGATAAGGAACACGGGAAGAAGTTGCAATGACCTTAACACCATCTGTTTTTTCAAGAAATGAAATTGGAGCCCATCATATTTTATCAGAGACGGGGCTGACCACTGTCTTCTGAGGATTGAGCACTGGAAGCAGACTCAGTGTTTGGGTGTCCCATGCACTAAGGCCTCCTTTCCCACGCCATGGTTTCTGGTCTAACAGACATACAAAAGCAACCCCCGTAGCTTCCCAATAGAGTGGTATGTAATACAGTATGGTTCCTTTCCTTTTCTCCTGTAGCATTTGTTTTATGAAACAAAGAACATTATAGGTAAGCAGAGTAGGACAGAGGGAAGCTCAATTTAACTTCTTCAGAGAGCAAAACCTGAAATATAATTAAACCAAGCATGTTCAGCAAACAATTTATTCAGTGCCTATATCCATAGTTTTTGCCACAGATTGACGTCAAATTATTTAATAAACAGATTACATGAATCATGGTTTACAAGTGCCTACAAGGCAAAGATGTTGCTGATAGGAGTTGGGACCTGCATCTATTAGAAACCTATTAAGTTCCAAAGGCTAGAAGCTGTCTACTAGTTAAATTCAGACTGAAAATAAGTTTCACATTTCTATCAGTGACTATATATAATATTAGAATGACTTACTCATGAATGTGGCAGATTTTATTTCTATCATTTGATTTCTAAGTCAAGCATGGATATTTTTCTAATGACATGCTATACTCAATACAGATGTAGACATTATTGAATGAATTTGTTCTGTGCTCTTCTGGAGGTTAAACTAGATAATCATACCCATCCCCTATTAGCCTTAAAATTCATGACTCTATGAATATATTTAAGTCTATCAGTTCTTCTTAAAGTATTAGCTATAGCTGTTATAGGAGTGTTTCATGAAAGGTAGATGTCAACATATCCAAAAATACTTAATATACTACCTGTTGCAAATGCTCAGAAATGTGCAAAATTTCTACCAGATCAATAAACTTCTGTTGTTATGCACTGCAACTTGCTTCTTGAATGACGTTCTTTAGCATAACTCTTGGTTTGAGTTTCTGCTAATCAGAACTCACTGTTTATGTAATACAGCTGATCATGTAAGTCACAAGGTATTGCTTATGTCCTCTGATTTGATAACTGGCAAATAAACAAAGCACAGTCAAAATAGTTACTTCCCAGCACAAATAACTTTATTGGCACGTATTTTCAGTTTTTAGACCTCTTTCTTTTTCCTGGACATTCTTCCTAACTGAAGTCCCCTCAGGCATCTATTTGTAAGAAAGTGAATAAAAAATACTTGTGAACACTGTTTAAGTGAATATTTATGGATGATTGATGGTATGTAACAGAACTGTAGCCCTGTTACCAGAAAGCAGGCCGGCCCCTTTAAGACCAGAACCTTCCAGGCACAGCCCGCTGACAGGGTAGGGGATAAAAGCTGAGCCTTGCTGGCTAGTCAGGTCACCAGAAAGGGGTAGACCAGAACTATAAAAAACCTGGGCTGAGTGGGCTAAACTGGGGTTTTGCCTGCAGGAGGGGTGAACTCCTGGTGACTCCCAGAGAAGCTGCGGCAGCCCCACAAGGAGGAGCACAGCAGACGGTGGGCAGCAGAAGCACAGAGCCATGAGTTGACAGACTGCCTTCTTTAACTTTATTTTAGTTATAGCCCATGGGCTTACTGTTTGTGTTTGTTTGGTAATCCAGTGGTTTGCGATTGAGGCTTTAGGGGAGGAGGAGGCCTTATTAGCACCTTGGGTTGCAGTTATAAAAGGCTGAAAGGCCCAGTGTGCTAGTGAGTGCATCTGTACAGGGCCAGGGCCCAGAGCTGGCTGCAGGAAAATGGGACTTTGAAGCCATGTTGTACTGGGTGGATCTAAGCTAGTACCTTAGCTTTAAGAAAGGGGCCAAGCCTGAAGAGGCAGAAGACCCAACAGCATGGCGTCCAGGGGTACAGCATGAGGTGAGGCCAGAAGCCCTGCTGCCATAGTGAGCACAAAAAGAGGCCCAAAGGCCCAGAGAATATTAAGTAGCTAGAGCCTCAGAGACGAACCCTACCTGGTAGGTTTAGGCTGGTAGGGAGAGCTAGAAAAAGGCATGGGTGAGAAGCCTGTCATGGCTGGGAGCCCCAACATAGAAATATAAACATCTGTGAGGCAGGGGGCATGTATAGGGCTGGTCGGAGAGTGCAAGGATAGCCCTCGTCATCGGGGCATACAATAGGTAGTCTCCTGCTTGTAAGAACAACTAAACTATATTTACATCAAGATGTGGCAGGTGAGTAAAGGCGGGATACAGGACAAAATACCATATTAAAGGACTTTAAGGGTGCCCCTCACAGGCCACTAGAATGCTGCTGGGGATGGCAACCTGCTACATGGTAGCACTGATGGTAGTACTTGTACAGGTCTTTCCATAACACTAATTCACCACTTATAGTTGCAAAACCATGTAGGTAGTTGTTAAAAGTCACTGTTCCTGTGACCCAGAAGCAAAAGTGTGTTACCAGCAAGGTCTTAAATTATTAACACATCATATCTGTGCTTAAGAAAACCTTTGATGGAGATGCTATAATATTGGGATCACTTTATTATGCAACCAGCAAATGGCTATGGTTCTTAATTAAACACCAACATTGTAGGTTTAACAGTAGCTGAAGTACTATTTCTCCACTCTAAGCAACCAGTGGGTTTAAGTTTAGGCTTAAGAAATAATCTTTAATTGACATCTTTAATACAAAACGATAGTTTGCCAAGCATTAGATGACCCCTATCACTAACCCAACGAGAGCTTCAAGGAAAGGACAGACTTATTTTAATTTCTCTTTTGGTCTTCTGATGTAAGCAAATGTGAATAAAAGCCTGCGGTGTTTGTGGACTTAGAAAGTCTGAAGTTCTGGAGATGTACTCTAACTTCTCAAAGCCTGACAGTCCTTAGTGTGATGAAGAGAAAAGCTTCAGCTTTATAGGCTGAAAACATTTAGAAGCAAAGGGTTAAATACAGATATTATACCACAAGCCTACCCCCTACAGGAATTAGATAAGCTCTTCTTTTACACTGGCTTCAAGGCTCTACAATTCCTATAGGAGACTCTACTAAAAGATTGTTTTTTCCCTTCTAGTTTTGTGTAGGCCTCTGTGGTATTTTTGTCAGGTGCTGGCAGGTTTTTTGATTTAAGGACGTGGTACCTGCTGAATCAACTTGGCAGTTCTTCTCCCAGGCTGGCTGAGGTAGACATGGCTAGCTGTAGGCTTACCCAACACTAGAGTGGATTAATATTGACCTGCTGGCTTTGGCTTTCCATTTTTTTCTTGAGCAAGGAGTGATTTTTTTTTTTTGTTAACGTCACAATTCTTCAATATTTTGGGCACTGCCTACATTTCAGTGAGGGTAAATTAATATTGGGAATTATTAAAACATTGGACTGTTACTTTTATTACACTAACATCTAGAGTTACCTGTCAGTGATTGCGTCTACACGAGATGCTGACTACACAATAGCCTGTGGCTACTGTCCAGTAGCATTGCGTGGCACAAAGCATGACACAACATTACCGCATGGTAGTCTCAGGCTACTGCACAGTCAGTGTCACAAAAAAGCCGTTCGGTGATGCTACTGCGCGGTAGCTCTGGGTTATACAAGTACTAAACGAGTCCTACAGTAACAATTGCAGAGTCAGCATCTCATGTAGACACGGCCAGCGATCCTTTGCACCAGATATTATGTAGTGAAATGCCAGTTAAAGAAGGAAAAATAGACCATAGATCTGTGGAGCAAAGAGGAGTTATCAGAAGTAGCTTCAAACCAAATGAAGGGCTGTTGAAATAGATACGCCTAATTATGTAAAAGAGTAAGAATATAGAAAGGGAAAGAGGGTCATCATTACCTATGGAGTACAGAGAGGTTAGCAGAGGAAGCAGATACATTATAATGACCTTTAAGTCATTATCTTTTGTTTAGTCCATGTTTTTTAATGTCCACAGGCCTATGCATTTTTTTTTCAGATCCTCTTCCTCCAGGTTTTGTGCAAGTTTCCTCTGAGTACAAGGAATGTCAAGTCAGAATAGAATAGCTGTTTTGTGGGAAGTGTTCTCCTCCTGGTGCCTGGGTTTTTTCTGTCCTTTATCCTTTTTTGGTGAGAGTTGGTTTGGGAGCATAACAGGTAAGCAGCATCAGGGCCGTCTAGAACATTTTGAATCTTTATGAGTTAAGCAGACCTTGCCTCCTCCGGCACCATTCCTTGAAAACAGTGGAATTTAAATGTCATCTCAGCACAATTAATGTGTGTGAGTATATTTACCTCCATTGTAAAGGATTTAGTTAGCTTCCTATCCGGCTCATCAAACTGTCTTTGTGTTAAGGTCTCATCAGAGCTTGGAAATGTTGTGTAAATAATCAACATCCCATCCTCCATAAAGTTAAATGTAATGTTGCATTTAATGCAGTTCTCTCTCATTGTCGCAGTTATTGTTACAGCAATAACATGAAATCTTTTCAACACAGACACCAAGATTTTCAGAAAAATAAAAGCCTAAAACAGGGGTAGTACGGCTCAGTAAGAAAGTTTTCCCAGTCTCGAAAAGTTTTTACAATTGCAAAATTCTCTCTTTCATGTTAGGATAAAATAATTATTTTTCAAGGTGTATTTATTTTCTGTGGGAAATGGGTTGGAAAGAGAGCTTGCATGCACTTCAAAGTAGTCCAGTGATTCAGCACTTACATGTGATATGGAAGACCCAGGCTGAGCCTTCTTCCACTGCATATTTATTTATAAAAAATGGAATAGCACAATCAGGGAAAATGACAGTGTTACCCAAGAACCAGGAGCCTGGTGGGGGGGTGGAGGGGAGGAATAAAAGAAAAATTTAATGTCACATTATGCAATGAGTTGAGAAAATTGAAAAGCAAGAACTGAGTAATTGTATGTTACCAACAAAAAATTGAGGATGTGATGAATACCCCTGCTTTCATTCAATCATGTAAGAATGTCAACTTTGTTTTATTTTGTAGCAAAGTCAATCTTGGATACTCCAGTGAAACAGAATATAAATACTGTACATTGAAAACTTGGGTGATAACATCTGGGATCAATGATTTAACAAAGAAGAGAAATGTGGTGTAAATTGGTAAAAATGAATTTCTGTTACGTTGGAAGTCTCTGTTCTTAATATTTGGTACATTTCTAGCAGGATGACTCTTTATATATTGACCAGTATCACATAGCATATACATACCTCTAGATGATGATGGTTTTGGTTGACATAAATTAATAGCTAAATAGCTAAAATTTAACTTTTTTTTAAGGTTTCCTCTGTACTGAGAAGATTTCTTCTAACCCCTAAGAGAGAGATTAAATCTTTTAGAATTTACAGCATTAATTCCTCGGCATTGAATTTGGAAGCTGAATACTTAAAAACCCTAGGGATCATTTACAAAGTTTGCCTGTGACAGGAAACACTACAGCAGTACTGAAATGTCTCAGGTTCTTGTAGCAATTCCCATCACCTGAGGTCTGACACTTGAATTCATAGGCTGTATGAATTCTGAACCACTTGGGAGACAGTAAATTATTTGATATTACGGGTTGAACATGGGGGTGTAAAGAGTGATTATTATTCACTGGGCAATCTCATCTATGTGCTTATGGGACCTGCCATGCCTACCTCTGTGTGGGTATAGGTTAATCATAGAGCAGCACCAATCTCAGGTATTGCTGGAAGGGCACTGACCAGTGCAGATTGAGTTGATGCCAGGCGTGTTAAGAGTTAATGTAGAGAGGGCTATATAGAAAATCATTTGCCGTGTAACAAGAAGTTAAATCCATTGCAGAACCTGGAGCTAGGGGTAGGTTTCAGACTGTCAGGACTTGCCTTCTTATAAATAGGTTTATAGCTGGTACAGATCTGTGGATAAAGGCTACAGCTGAGCTAGGTAGACTCCCAGAGGTTTTATTCTTAGGTCTGGAATGGAAAGAGTGGTTGAACTCCGGTTGCCCCATATCAGCTGAACACCTAGCAGCAAGTTAGGGTATGTTTGATGTTTTGGGCATTTGGGCATTTTGGGTTGTTTGTGAAGTTAAGCAAACGTAAGACAAGCGCTTATCTAGAATGGCTTAGATAGGGAAGCCTAGAGCAAGGGGTTAAACTAGATGACCTCTTGAGCTCTCTCCTAGCCTTACTTTTCTATGATTGTATGAAACACCAGGCCCTCTGTCCTCTCTAGAATTGTGCAATCCTTTCTGTTAACATTATTATTCTACTTTGTATAAAGTATACATAAATATTAATAAGATATGGAAACTGCCCTTGTGGACATAGTAGAAACTTCTTTAAAAAAAAGCAAACCCTGGATGGGACAAAATACCTAATAATTTCCTGTGGGCTATAGTATTGTTTTGAGATAATGAAATGATAATTAGGATCATTTGAATAGATCTTTTTGATCTATAATTCTTCTTATTCAGTTTTCTTTGTGCCTCTTACGTGGATCACAGAAGATGATTTAAATATACCTATATTTTAGTGTATACCACTGAATGCCACAGCAAATTATCCTGAGATTAAAATGCCCATCAGTTAAAAGAATACATTAGGTTTTTACTTGTTTGAATTGAAAAGATTTGGAAAATGAAGAAATGTTGATAAGTAAAGTGAGATATCTGTAATTACATGGAAATTTTTAATACTTGTTCTGTATGAAGGATTAATGTAACTTCTAGACAGGAATTGTTTTTCTTGAGCCCTTAATGAGCTGCCATTTTATTCCCTAAATTAGTTCTCAAAGGTCAAAATGTAATCAATTATCCAGTAATTTAGATACCTTAATTGGCTTGGTTGTGTTTGAAAAGCAATGTGAGCTACTGTTTTCATTCTAATATACCAACCACAGACTAGGGTAGAATTTTAGGGTGATCTTTAGTAAGACATCATAGATTGATCTGCAACAATAAAATACATATAGATAATTATTTGGGTTCTTTTTGTTCATGCTATTTTATGAACTTTTCAAAGTTTTAATTTTCTTTTACTATATGAAGTCAGGAATAGGATTACTGTATGTACTCAAATACAAATACCGTATTTACTACAAATGCAAATCCATCTTCCATTCGCATGCAAGGAAACCTTATTAAATACCTTTTCCATCTTTAAATTGGTGCCAAAAGCAGCATTTGCTCAGTAATGGAAACCAAGTATGAAGTTGGTTAAATATAGCCAACACTGTGAACATGAGTGTAAAACACATGGCCCACATTGGGAAAACATACTGATGGGAATTTTTAAAAAATCTAAAATATATTTATATATATAGAGAGAGAGAATGTGTTATATCTACATCCTCTATCATAAGCTTTCCATCACACATCCTAAAACTGGATTAAGAAACCCACTCTTCCCATTACAATAAACACACCCAATCCTCTGTACCCCATGCACCCACCCTCCACCCTCACTTACCCAAACCACAGTCCTTTAGTCCAAACTTCAATTTGGGGTTTACATTCTCAGTTCATTAACTGTCCTTGACACTGTCATTGTTGATGTCACTGTCACTTCCGCTCCTTTCTTCACTCAGCTTTGGGTCAGATTCCACCCCAAGAATCTTGACCCCCTTGTGGGGGACTGAGACCCCTAGGGACTCCAGGTCCCTGAGCTCACCTACTGCCAGGCAGGTGCTTTTGCTCGCATTGAGCTTGGTGCCCCTGATGATGCTTCATAAGTCTGTGCCACAGGACTCTTTCTACTGCACTTATTCTTGTACAGGATGTTCAAATTGTCCATATAGGCCAGGACTTTTGCTTTCTTCTCACTTCCCCTGGGGATCTGGATTCCATGGATCCCAGGGTCCTGCCTGATGCACTGAGCCAGGGGTTAGATGGTGCAGATGAAAAGGATCAGGGAGAGTGGGCAGCCCTGATGGCCCTCCGACTCTATTGCGATCTGCTCACTCAGGAAACCATTTACCTGCTTATGTCCATGTACAGCATTCTTATCCAGCTGGTAAAAGTTGGAGAGACACTGTAGGGTTTCGAAGAGGAACTGATGTGACACTCAGTCATAGGCTTTTTCTAGGTCCAGGTTCAGCACTGCTATCTTTTTTCCGCTGTCTAGTTCTAGCTGGAGCATGTCTCTCAGTTGCAGCTGGCTCAATGGATCTGGCATCCTGGTGCTACAAACAACTGGTCCTTGTGGATGATGGTACCTAGGACAGATTTAAATTGCTCAGCCAAAACCTTGGCCAGCAGTTCATAGTAGATGTTCAGGAGGGTAATGGGCCTCCGGTTCTTCAGATCCTCCCTTGGACTCTTCTTGTGCAGGAGGGTCACAAGGCCCCTGTCCATCCCAGCCCCCTAATGTCCCTCTTACAGTCACTCCTGAAAGAGCTCCAGCAGGTTGGGGCCCACCAGGTCCCAGAAGATCATGTAAAACTCCTTAGGCAGGCCATCTGACTCAGGAGTCTTACTGTTCTTAAATCCCTGGAGGGTCTTCTCGACCTCCTCTAGTGTCCACTCTCACTCCAGCTGTTGATGTTCCTCCTGGAAGATCTTTTTCCTGGTCTCCTCTCATTATCAGGCACCAATCCAGGCCTTTGCCTCCCGCATGTCCTCCCTCACATCCCAGCCCTGCCTGCCTATGCGCAGCCTGCAACTTATGGGTCAGTTGCTCGTGTTGTCTTCTGTGCAAGAAAGCTTGCTGCTTGCCAACCTCCTGGAAGAAGCCTTTGTTCCTGTCTTTGATGCTAGCCCACCACTCTGTTTGGTTCAGGTACAGGGCCTTTAGGGTCCTCCAGTCTGCTTATTTCTCTCTGAACCTGTGCTGGGTCTTCTCATCTGCCAAACAACTGGTGTTTAGCTTTCACACCTCTCTTCTCCTTTCCAGCTGTCCTCCCACTTCAGCCTGGATGTGAGGAGGCCGTGGTCTGAGAAACAGATGGGTGTGGAGCGGGCTTCCTTTGCCCTCCACTCCTTGGGGAGGAAGACAAAGACTATCTGGGTCCTGTTTTTCCCTGTGGGGTCCATCCAGGTAAAGTTCCCCTCCTGGTGCTTGGGCTTCTTTACCAGCATCTACTAGGTTATGGTCCTGGATCAATTGTTTCAGTTGCCTAGAGGATCTGCCCATGCCTAACTTCTGGGCGCTGTTGACTTTGTTATTCTCACTGATGATGCACTTGAAGTCCCCTGCTATTATTACCAGCTGTCTGCTCAGCATTGTTTTGGCCATGTTTTCTAGAAACTCGCACCTTGCCTTGGGTCGGGCTAGATTCTACATGCACACTTTGGGGTGGGCTGGCATCTACGAGCACACTTCAAAAGTTATCACATTTCTTCTATGGTGGCTTGCAGAATTCTGCTTGCAACTATTTCTCTGGGCTGTAGAGGTCGCATGGTATCTCTTTCAGCAGGATTACACCAGTAGCCCTATCGTCATCTGACCCTGACCACGTGGCTGCTCCATGCGGCCAGCCTTTGGAAAACAAAGAGCTGGCTGTTTGACTAGGTAAGCCACATTCCTGCAGGCAGATAATGTCTGCCTCTATTTGTTCTAATGTCTGGCAGATCTGGCCCCACTTCCTTTGCCCATCAAGGCTTCTAACATTAACTGATACAATGTGGAGCCTCTTCATTTTTCTGGCTGTTCAGGTGGAAGGGAGGAGGGGAGGTTTTATGCTTTTGCTTCCTCTTTGCAACCAGAGTCTCTAGCTTGTGCCTTGTGTTTTCATGTCTTTGATGACTGCTTTCCAAGCCCTGATGTGCTCTTTTTCGGGAGAGGGGTGAGTTTTTCCTTGTCTGGCTTTTCTTTGTGCTTTCCTCTGCCTGTAGATTATTTCCCAGTCACTTATATTCAGATTTCCTGCTTGGACTTGGTTGAAGCTTAGGGTTTTCACCTTCCTCTTCCATGTCCACTTCTGCCTCCCGGGGCTGGCTCCCTGCCTTGGGGGTCTTACTAGTCACCTCCATTGCTCCTTCTTCTGTCTCCCTATCCTCTGCACTTTGCTCCTTTGCTGGGTTTGGCTGGGAGCCCGCCTTTTTATCTAGCTCCTTTAGCTGCCTGATGGTTTCTCCCACTACTAGAGATAGTGTGGGGGTCTCTGTCCCTCTTCCCCTTCTTCCTTCTCTTTTCTCTCTTGCTTTGCTTTCCTGGAGCTAACTTCTTTGATATCTCCCTAATATGTAATGTCAGAGAGCATTGAGGGGATGCCATCCTCTTTCTCTTCTTGAAAGCCTGCATTGGCTTTTGCCCTGGCCATTTTCTAAACCAGTGTCCCTCCTTCCCACAGAGGTTGCAGTGCCATGTCTTCCCACGGGCTCCTGTTTTACATCTTTTCTCCTGATATATTACACAGATCTCTGCTTTACAATCTTTCCTCATGTGGCCCTCCAACCCACATCTGTGGCATAACTCAGGTTGCTCCTGATAGTAAATCATCCCTTGTGGTGTCTGAGAGTCAGGGCTACTGGCAAATGCTGCAGCACTTCTGGTTTATCTGGGGCACATTTCAGCTCGACCCTTGTTATCCAAGCTCCTGTCCAGATTCCCTCTCCATCTTTTTCTTCCTCAACAGACCCCACCGATTCACAGTGCCTGCTCAGCCAAAAATGAATGTCCTCCTCCTCTATTTCTGCAGTGGAAAAGTGCAGCTTTAAAGTCTTTTGCTTCCATGCCTTCCCCAGGGCACTTCTCCTGGAAAAAAAAAAAAAAAAAGCTAGATTAGCCAATCTGGGATCCTCCTCCTGCTCCCAGAGGCAGTGCCAGAAATCCATCCTGGCGGTGGGGTTTCTGAAGCCAATCTCCCACTCTGAGGCAGAGCCTAGATAAATCATGTAAAAAATCTTGCAGCATTTCCTAGAGAATTCCTCTCTGGACATGTCACTGGGTAGGCTCGTGGAGTGTGTTTGGCTGCCTGTTACTCTGAATCTGACAAAATATGCTCTCCTGCTCAGTCTGGCTGCTGCTCACCTTGCTTGAGCCTTTCCTGAAACCACAGCCATATGGGCTGCTTCTGCATAGCTTGCCACCACCTGGATCTTCAGGTGTCCTCAAACACCAAAAGTCCCAAAGGGAAAAGAAAAAATGCCTGTCCCAGATGCAAATGCTGGGGTAATCAACCAGAATCCCTGACCAAACAGTCAGACAAAATGACCCATACCTTGCCCTGGGTAGCCCATCTACATGGTCATAGTGCTTCCCCTTCCAGGTAGGAACCTACCACAAGGATAGCTAAATACAGCCCATCTGAATAAGATATATACTAGTGCCTATTGCACACAGTCCCTCTCTGCATCAACTCTTTTCCAAGTCTTGGTGAGCCCCTACATGGAATACATTTTGACTTCCACTTTACTCCCACAGCTGAGTTTCACCTTTCTTTCCCATTTCCAAAGATTCCTGTCTCTTAATCAACTGAAATGTCTGGCAAACATCATCAGATGCACTTCAGTGACTTCACCCAGAATCCCTCTGTCATCTCTGCTTTCAGCCAGGGCTAAGTAGCACATGGATTTTGGGGGCATCTAGAGTACACACACATATTAACCAGTACTGAGCGATGTGGTCACCATGGCTTGAAACACTGTTGACTTGCTGGGGCACAGCCTAATAATAAACCATATGGTAAATCGCGAGCCTTTTGGCTTTAGACTAATACTACCCATAATTTGTAGCATATATAAATAGGTACAAAAGTACTACTTAAATGTATTTATGGAGTACCTGTACTAAAATGTGAAGCTATGAATGTTTTCAAATTTGCCCCTCACTTTCATGTGCTCAGGGAGAGCACAGTCTGACAGTAAGGGGGGAGGGAGGTTGCAGGGAAAAGAAGTTGTGGGCGCTCCCTACCCCACCTAGATTTATTTTCCCCACTGTAGCAGTGGGAGGGGGCAAATTCAAGGCAAACCCCATCAATTTGATTCTATACCTGGAAAATTATAATAAATGTATACATTTTCCGTATATAGAAACTAACTGTCGGGGGTCATCTTACATTTAACATTATCTTATATTCAAGTTAATATAGTAAATTTCCTAGACATGTCTTTTGGAAAGTTAATAGAAATATTCTTCAGAATTTCTCTAATGGTTATGGAACAGCATAAAAAGATGGCTATTGCAGGACTTTTCTGTCGACTGGATGGGTTTTGCACAAAGGGCGGCTATGATAATTTACCCTTCCTGTGCCAGGACTACTCACTTTGTTTCAATAAATGGTTTTCACAAGAGAACATGGTTAAGATTTCTGGGGCATTTTGGGAGAAAACAGCATTCTTATTTATAATGGAATGTAATCTTTCTCTCACATTATGGGCTGAAAAAGAGAGTTAATGATCAAATCACCTTGCCCAAAACCGCTAATGAAAAGCATTGATAGAGAACTCTTATTCCATTATGCACAAGAGTATGAGAACACATTAATCCTGTGGTTACCTAGTAAAGAATAGTCTGAAATTTGTTCTTCAAGCTCTATATTTCTGTTTATAACGTTTTTCTGTGTATCTCAATTCCCCAAGTATTCCTAGTGGAAAGTCTAAGCGTAAAATAAATACAACACCTGCCATTTTAAAGATTTTTGTTTGACTGTGTACTAATTTCATAGCTCTCTTTTTATAATACTCCAAGGAAAGGATTATAGTGTGTCTTGGAAATCTATTCAGAACAGTAATTTTGGCAAACTAATATTTAAGCTCCGGTTTACTTGAGGCTGAATAAACTACAATCAGATACTTTTTTGTTTTCATCCAAGGTGCGCTTTCATGGTGATAGTTCCTAAAAACTGCTGGATAATTTAATGCTTACCTTGTCACTGCTGTTAAGACACAATCAAATAGGACTGGCTTAGGCATCCTTTCTTTAAATATGACACATAAACCTGAGAGAATGCTATATTATGTCTTTCCTTTCTTGACAAAGTTGAAAACAGAGATCCATTTCTATTGTATTCACACAATGACATCATGTTGGGCCACAAACTGACAAAAGAAATCAAAGTTATGGGGTAGTCTTTAGATGCATTTTGCTTTTGACTGTGCATTGTATTAAGCATTGTTTGGCAGAGTACAAATTATGTTCAGTAATGAAATGCGGTTTCTTTCCTCCCATGTGTTTTCTCCTGGAGACTGCTTTTAAGATTATTATAGTTACGGAGAGTCTTTTCATTGACTTCAGCTTTATATCAAGGCTTTTTCATATTTGATTTTAAGCAGAAATAAGCATTTATACTTATTAACTATTTAAGTTAGAAGTTATGCTAAATACCCAAAGAGTTAAATATTCCTTTAAATCTTGTTTGTATGTAAGTTTCCTTGTTTTCATACATAAAGAGTTTCTAAAGAAAATTTCTGTACAATGTAATCGGCAAAGCAACACAGAATGGAGCGTAAATATAAAAGGCATCTAACAGCAGTAATGTAGGCTTCCATTTTCTTCTACTATAAGTTTGTTTTTTACTTCTTACAATATATTTCACTTTATGTAATAGTCCAGGACTTTAAAATGGCATTTCAAGGCTACTTCTGTTTACTGAATTTACTTGATATGTTTCTGGGGCAGGAAGGTGATTTGGACTTCACCATTACCGTATAGTAATGACCTTTGCTTTTTCTTTCATCTCAGTATTTTGTGAAAAACTAGATTTTGAGGTGAAATTGGAGCGGCTTTTAAATGCAATCCTTCTGTGTTGTACAGAACTTGGAAAGACACTGAGATCTTGGAATGGTGCTGACGCACAATATGGAGATAAATCTTCAGGATTAGACCCAAAACTAGTAGGGCTGCTCATGAAGGGGCTTATGACCTCTGTGCAAATACTTTGCCTTACATGGCTTGACAACAACCTTAGCCCATAAAGATCATTTCATTGGGAACAGAGAAGTCTGTTTTAAATCCATATCAATTTTACTGGGTCAAGAATATGAGGCCTGAATTCTGAAATGTTCTCCACAGAATGTTGTAGACTACCGTGAAGAATCAGGAGCACGTAGAGGAACTCGCTGAAGCAAGAGCAAAGAGTCTAATTAATACCAAGTGTGTATGAATTTTCTGTGATGTGGACATGTATTGTTGGAAAAATAATTTGAAGCTCAGGTCTGCAGTACTTACTCTGACAAAACCT
The DNA here is from genome assembly GCF_052110815.1 of Crocodylus siamensis. Taxonomy (NCBI): domain Eukaryota; kingdom Metazoa; phylum Chordata; order Crocodylia; family Crocodylidae; genus Crocodylus; species Crocodylus siamensis. The sequence goes on along the minus strand of NC_143403.1, from coordinate 11,433,235 downwards.
CTACTGAAGTCAATTACGACATTAATCTTAAAATTAGTGTGACTTCTGAAATAATAAGAAAATTAAAGAAAGTAATATTTGTACTTTACGATTTGAATTTTACTTTTTAATATTTTTAAGTATTTACTTTGGAAAGCTTGAGCTCTAAGACATTATCTGTCTATCTATCTATCTGTGTCTTAGAGCTCAAGCTTTCCAAAGTAAATACTTAAACATATTAAAAATTAAATATAGATAGATAGATATAGCTACAGGGAAAAGAAGTTATAGATATAGACATCTATAATATATAGATGTCTATAGCTATATATGTGTAACTTATTTTCCCTGTAGCCTGCCCCCCCCATCCCCCTTACTGTCAGACCCTGCTCTACCTGACCACATGAAAGTAAGGGGCAAATTTGGAAACGCTCATAGCTTCAAGTTCTAGCACAGGTAGTCCATAAACACTTTTAAGTGGCACTTTTGCACCTATTTATATATACTACAAATTATATATATAAAACCCTATGTCTTGGGAGTTCAAGCTATCCAATGTAAATACTTAAAAGAATATTAAAAATGAAAATTCTAATGGTAAAATGCGAAGCTTGCCCTCTTTCATGTTATTATTTCAGAATCACACTCATTTTAAGATTAGACAAGGCATGTAAAGCAAGGTATTTGCACGAAAGTCCTAAGTCGCTACGTGAGCAGCCCTACTAGTCTAGGGTCTAGCCCCAAAGACTTATCTCCATATTGTACATCAGCACCATTTCAAGAACTCACTGCCTCTCTAAGTTCTGTCCAGTGCAGAAGGATTGCATTTTAAAGGCAGACCCTAAATCTTTGCTCCAATTTCACCTCAAAATCTAGCATGCATATACAGATATATATAGATATAGTCTTAGATATAGATCTATCTGTCTTGGAGTTCAAGCTTTCAAAGTAAATATTTCAAATAATATTAAAACTGAAATAAAAAATGAAAGGTTGGTGAATAGGTGAATTAGCAGAAATTATCCATGTGCATCAAAAAGGGTATAGACCTCTTTGAATGCCAAATGACAGCTAACAAGAAATAATTCAAATCTCAAAGTTTTGAAAATATGAGAGCATAATCAAATTAGTAATAAAACCTTCATGCAATTTGGTAACATGCAGAAAGTTGAATTAAAAAGTCAAGAGATTTAAGGTGCGAACTTCCAATAATAAGCATAACAGAAAACAGCATCTAATACAATCTCTTAGATGTGTGAATAGAAATAAATACATAAAAATAAAATGATCTCAATAAATTTTCTTTTCTTTTTTAAATACCAGATACATTTCCTACATTTGTCATCTAAAAGAAGGCAAACCCCTCTGTTACATCCAAAATAACAACTATGTTCAATCTTTTTGTATGTGTTGCGGCATAACTGTTCAATATTAAGGCAGGCACTTAAAGCATTTAGGATTGACTGAAAGTGTTCAGGAAGGATAAAAGCTTAGTGAACTAATTCAGGAAAAATCATATTTATCTGAGCCAATTTCTTTAGCTTGACATTTTATGATTTACTTCTAAGCTGCTAAAAGAGCTTAAGAAACCCTTTCCCTCTGGTTTGTCTGATTTTTCTTATATGCTACCTAATCCTTTCTGAAATTTGTGCAATTAATATTGAAGCAAACATCACATATATTGACTCTGACAAACCTAAAGATGTGCGAGATTAAAAATTGTTATGTACTTCATGGTGCTGTTTGATGCATGATAATGTGCATCTGCACATCAGCCCAGAGAATCGGAAGACACTGTGCGATGTTTAAGAAATAGAACTGATAGCATGTGGTGTTAAAGGCAGGGAGTTGAGGATCTCAGTTCCTTTCATCTTAAAATTATTTCAAACAAACTATCCACTAAAAAATGATATTTTCAGAATCAGTTTCCCAGTCAAAGTACAGTATGTATTGACTAATGGAAGGTACTTCAAATGTGAAAAGGCTTGAACTGTGGGTAAATCCCTCAGGAAATCTCTAGGGAAAGAAGAAAACTTGAAGAAAAAGAAAAATTGCTTAAGTTATATGCTGTTGGATAGGTTTCTGTATGGAATCCTAGGGCCAGGTCATATTTTTTAACTGCATACACAGAATCATCTGGAAATGACCCCAAATTAATGCATATGGAAATGCACCAAAGGAGACTATTTGTGCTCTTGAAACAATTGTGCTGAATATGGGAGAGTTAGGAGGTGCGGGAATGTGTGGGTATGGATATACACAGAGCTGACCCTAGCCGGGGTGCGTGGCCTGAGGCAAATCAGCTTGTGGGGGGCCCCTTAACACTGTGCAGGGCCATGGTATCCGCACAAAGGGGAGGAGGGTTTCTGTACTTCTTCCATGGTGTGGGGCTGAACTGCCAGCTCCAGGCAAGCCCCATGGGAGGGGCTGTAGTCACTCTACCCGGTTCCTTAGAACCTCCCCAGAGCATGGGGCCTGGGGCGGTCATCCCACTTTGGCACACCCTAGGGATGGCTCTGGGTACGTATGTGTTATGTTTAGATTGACCAAGGTCAGTCTTAATGCCCAGGAGTGCATGCATTCATAGGACTTAAATTGCCCCCGAAATGGCATACCTGATCTAAGTTAGATCACCTCATGAGGTGAACTAAATTTAGATTGACCTGGGTTAACTTGATGTCAAATGAATTAACCCTAGCTAGCCAATGTCTGCATGCATTCACAGCACAGCCCTAGGACTAGGAAAGCCTAGCCACTTTCCCCAGCCCCAGGGATGTGCTGTTTGTACCCCCCTAACAATAACCAGGCTATTTCAAGCCTTCCAACTACCCCCTCCACCCCAAGGAAACCTCCCCCAACAGATCCAGCAACCGTCCTGCGGACCCGGTAGCTCCCACCATAGACCTGCCTGCCCCTCCTACCAGACTTCTTACCTTCAGCTGCTAACTCCACTCCCAGCAGCAGTAAATATTTGCATGTGCCACTCCTGGTTTAGTTAAAGCAAGCCACTTAAACCTAAACTGGGTCTCATGAATGTTTGTTTGCACCCTGCGTTTACTCAGCAAAGTATGTACACACATGTAACAGGGTGGTCTGTCCCCTTAAGAGGGGACAGCCAACACTGTTAAGGATCTTCACATGTGGGACATTCTACTAATAAGGGAGTGTCCCACTGGAGAGGATAGAGAGGAAAGCTGTGAAATAGGAGGGAACTGTTTTCAGAAAAGGAAGCTAGTTGTGAGCAGAACAGCTTGCTACATGTAGGAGCCAAGCTGTGTTGCTCAGGTGATAGCCAAATTCATACTTTCATAGTTTCATAGTTGGTAGAGTCAAAACGGACCTGAGCAGATCATCAAGTCTGAACCCTGCCATAGCAGGAAAAAGTACTGGGGTCAAACGACCCCAGCAAGGTGATTGTCTAGCCTTGTCTTCAAGACCCCCAGGGTAGGAGCCAGCACCACTTGGCTTGGAAGTTGGTTCCAGATCCTAGCCGCCCTGACAGTGAAGTAGCACCTCCTTCTTTCTCTTCTTCCTCTTCCTTTCTAAATGCCTGGGATAGGGCAGAAAGATGTGGTTTAGTTTACTTACTTGTTTTATTGTTTGCAGCTTAAAGGTTGAATTTGAATTTTTTAATTGGAAGGAGTGGCTGAGGAGTCCCTCAGGGACCAGACCTTCTTGCAGAAGCTGGCAGGTTAAGCAATCTACTTACAACACATTAATGCTTTTGATAAGAGTACTGGGTTTGGAAGCATGGAGAATTTATTTCATATACAGGTTTCCCTCACTTTATGCTGTACATGTGTTCCTGGAAAATGGTGCATAACTCAATTTTGCATAAAGGGAACCCACTTTACCATATTACAGATAGGAATATGTTCCAAGACCTCAACTGTACTGACCCCCAGACCCATTTCTACCACTTTTACAAGACAATTTTGGCACTTGCCAATAGCAGACAGTGCACACAAGCACAGGGTGGTGGAGAGTTGGTGGGAATGGCAACTACAAGAAACACGTGTTGCAGACAACGAGCGAGGAGCACAGATTCACACAGGAGACTATATTTTGGTGCGTGTGACTCCCACAATGCACCATGCAAAGCAGCTGACTGTGGGCTTCCACCACACTGATTGCATAAGAGTGGATTCACCTCACATATAATACATTTTTGGTATAAAAAAGGGTCGTTGCATAAGAATGAGTTTGCATGTACAGAACCCACATAAAGTGAGGGAAACCTGGATACGTCTCAGTCACTGAGTGAGAATGAATATACTTTTTCTGTTTTTGGAGTAATAATATTAAAGATGGGAAAGACTTAACAGGCAATCTAATAGAAAGAGTAGGTGACAGTGGAAAAGCAGAGCTGATATGAGTCAAGGAACTTGGGCTCCTTCCTTATTCAGCCAGAGTCTTTTTGAGTGAGCTCAGAAGGTCACATTCGAATAGATTTTCAAAGGTAATTATTTAGCTTAGGTGGGGCAGTTTGAAACTCCTCATTGGATACCCAGAAGCAGCCATAACCAAATTCTGGGATTGCTTGTGAAAACATTGCTTGCAGCTTCCCTTTATCTCCACTTTCCTATCTGTAAATGGAAAAAATGCTAATTTTTCTCATAACCTATTGCTATCTGGAAACAGAATTGGTCAGGAAGAACCCCACTTGCTTCTTCAGCTTCCACCCACTCTTTCCATTCCCCCCAGCAAAATGTTGTGTGAAAAAGCAAAAATTTCTGAATGTAATTGAAATGTGTAACATCCCGAACTGTCCCCAACACCTTTTCCAAACAGTTTTTTTATTTTCATTAGGAAAAAAAGGTGACTAAAAAAAGCCTCTGTCAACTGGCTTCAGCTATCTTCTTTCCAATTAAAGCTGCTATAGTATGACAGAGGTGCATAATACATTTATGTCTATTAATTATGTGTTTTATGAGGCTGTCTTTGACTGTTTTCTTGAAGGCATGTCATCTATTCACCCACTGTCACAGTAATCTGATACATTTAAGTAAAAATTAACTGAAGTGCCAACTGTACAGTCCATTAGACCAATGTCTTTTCTCTTTTGTGCATTATAGATATCTATGAATCAGATTCTGAGTTCTGCCCAAAATATTATTGGCACAGTTATTGATGGGGCATGAAGGAGCCTCAATACAGTTTTGTTTAATAATTGCAGTCCCAAACATACTTTAAAATTTAGAACATCCCGTTTACCCATTTGGCGATAGGTTGTATACATTTCATTGGAAAGAAAAAACTTTTGCATAAAAAAAGAATGAAAAGGAAAGAAAATGCAAAATTTTGGATATAATTCTTTCTATTTAAGAGTTTACTATCGTCAATGAGTGTGTACAGTAGTACCAGATGTTTGCTGTATTATATGCATATTCATCCCAACAGTGATTAATGATGGAGAATTTATGTACATTTGCAGGAGACAAAGAAGTTTCATTTGTAATACATCCAGTCTGAAGTATGTATAATAATCACTCATCTTTCTGAAATATTGCCAAAAGGAAAACATACTTTTTCACATCCCCTGAGCATGTGTTCTCCTTTTAGATAACAAGAAATAAAGAAATATGATTCTTCAATGTTTTATGTTCCCACAGGGATGAATATTTGCATCCCCTTTTTATTTGAACACATGTATTCTCTATTCATTGTTAGGGATGCCAGATGAACTTTGACACTGTTATGCTGAGAGGAGCAAGCATACAGATGTTTACTGTTTACCCGTGGAAGCTGGACATTTAAGAGAGTCTACTCTGTATTCCAGAAAAAAGATGGTAATTCAGAAATTACCGGTTCTCAGCTGTTCTTATGCTAAGCTAAGTCACCAAGGAAAGTTTCTAAATTTACCCTGTGTCCTAATTTGATTATTTTACCTTAAAGATATTATAATCTAGTATATCCAATCCTATTTCCATTCAATGCAAATGAGATTTTTTTTTAATGCAAATTGTTGTACTGCTGATTGAAAAGAACAAACTGATTGTTCAGCTAACTTCCTCAGCATAATTTGCTAAAGCTGAACTGTTGCAGAGCACTTCGATGCTCCGCTCCTATAAAGAGGGGAGGTGTGTTGGAGAGAACATAGGTGCCCTACTCCTATGAAGAGGGAAAGAGCCCTAGCAGTAAGTAAGGAGCCCGGCTGCTGATTGCCAGGGTAACCAGAGTGAACTAGTGGCCCACACCTGCCAGCGGTCAGCTGACTGAAAGGGGCAGGGCCTGGCTCCCATATAAACCCTAGGGCCGAGGTCAGGAGGGCAGTCCCCTGCCAGTGACCAAGGGAGAAGGAGCTCTGCTGGAGCAGACAAATGGGTAGAGGTCTGACTGCACTATCAGCGGGATGCTGGTGAGAGATGGAGCACCCTTGGCGTGGCTTGAAAGATGTTTTAGCCAAACAGCTTGAGTTTATGTTATAGCCCAAGGGCTTGTGTTTTGGTTGCTGTTTCACTGGTGCTTTGGGTGAAGCTATAAGGGGATGGAGGAGGCCTCATAGGGGACCCTCGGCAGCATGGCTACCCCAGCCCCAGGGAGGGGGCAGTGAGTTGAGGAGCCCCAGAGAGAAGGGGGCAGTGACTGAGAAGCCCAGAGTAAGACTGTATTTTGGGGAGGTATGATGACCCCAGGCACCAAGGAAGGTGTAGCATGTTGCAGGGCAGTGGAGAGCCCAGGCGCCAGAGAAGGCACAGAGCGAGACCAGGGCATGGAGGGCCCAAGCATCAGGAGAGTGCAGTAAGAGAAAGGGGCTGAGGAGAGCCCAGTGAGGGCAAGAGGGCTGAATTATAGTGAGGCCCAGACCCAATAACATCATCTACTTCATCTGCAAGCCTTGGGGCATGGTAAAGGGGTGGTTGGAGCCACACATAGCCCATAAGGCTAGGGTGCCCTGAAACACCCTTTGTATCATCTAATTTTGAGCTGGACCCACTAGGGGTCTGAGAGCCTATGGGGTCAGAGTGTACAGCAAGCTGTAACCAAGAGGGCTTAAAGGCAGCCTCCCATATATATACATTCCATCAAAGACATGGTGGGCAAGAATCAAGGGTGCCCATCCGGCCAACTTGGCACAGCAATGGGGCCTTGGGGATATCACAGCCACTCTGTAGGTGTCACATAAACCCCATTTTTTACTTCTTTTGACTTCAGGGCCTTCATCTCTTGTTAAGAAATGAGATGATAAAGCAGCCACCTTTGCCTAGCATCTGGAGAGTTTGGGGTTAAAGTTAACTTGTGATAAGTGCATAAGCACTAGGTCTGTACAAAGCTTTGGTCCCTGATTTGGTTCGGCAGAGATTCAGCCTGATTTGGTGGCTGAATCACCAAATCTGAATCAAATCAGAGGACCCTTTAATTTCTCTGAATCAAAGCCCTCCAAATAGATTTGGAGAGATTTGGAAAGATTCTGCAATTTGGACATAGACCCAGCATTAAAACTTTTCTCTACATACCTCTAGGTAGCAGGCAGCTCATAAATGCTGCAATGCTGGGCCACATGGAGTGTCCCACAGAAGTGTGGGGAGGTCCCCAGCATGCTTAGCAGCAGACCTGGAAGTGGACCAGAAGCGCTTGCGGTAGACTTCTGGGTCCTCTGAGCAGCGTGAAGTCCCCCCCTACACACCCTTCCCAGCTCAATGACTGGTGCCTCCTGGGTTTGGCAGGAGCACCTGGGCTCCCCCTGTGGCCGATCACTGAGCCGTGGGGGCACAAGGGGCCCCCTCCATGTGCTCCCTGGCAGACCCAGAAGTGGGTTTGCTGCCAAGCATGTGGAAGGCCCCCCTGCACTCCTGTGGGATGCTCCATACACCCCAGCACTGCAGCATCCACAAGCTTCACTGATACCTGAAGATATGCAGAAAAAAAGTATAAAGCTGTATCTATATCTGAATTGCTGATTCTCTGAATTAGCATTGAATCTTCAGATTTGGATTCAGCTGAATCAAATCAGGGACAGTGAACCAAACCAATTAATTGAATCACTGTCCCTGATTTGGACCAAATCCAAATCTGAATCGAATAGAGCCTGCTTCTCACACAACTAATAAGCATATCCAGCAGTTTGGGATTTTTTTTCCTAATATATTTTGAAGAATCTGAGCTAATAAGATAAGTCGTGTCATTAAAATACCAAAGTCTTGCATGCCATTGAACAACCCTGACCTAAATGGGACTCGGGTTCAGTCCCAGTAAAAATTAAATAACTTGAATCCAAATTTTCTGGAATCCTGTTGCAGGCTTCTTTTTGTAATTATCAGCACTTGAAATTTTAGCTAACACCTCACAAAGATTACATTAGCATAAAATGTTGTGTTCTTTTGATTTAATTTATTCTTTGAGAGAAAATATTCAGCAGTACTAAAGGTAGGGATAAGAAATTATTACCTGCCAGGTGATAAACAGTACTCTATGTTGATGAGAAATATTTAAAAAAATGCAAATGACTCATTTGAAGTTGACACTCAATCTGGTTAAAAATATGCCAAAAATTCAGATTTGAAAATCCAGTATTAAAGTACTGTTTGAATTGTAGCAATTACTGGTTCTAAATTAGTGGGTTCTCCTTTAAAATCCCTTTAAATGTAGCCTTGCATTTTGTCACAATGTGTTGTTTCACTTCATTTCACATCGGCATACAATCCTGATTGGTAAAATGAAGAGAGATGATCAGACTTCTGCTTTTCTTTGGGAGCTTGTGACTAAACAGAAACCCAAACATGGTACAATGCAAAGAAAATGTTTTACCAGTTCCATACCTGTGTTTTGTAAACCATAAGCCAGTGCCTCTCTGCAGAGAGTTTTTCACCTTGCCTTAATCCCCTTATGCTCCTTATAAATTATTCTGCTTTGTTTTATAATTCTATTGTAGTTACTGCATGCTGTAAATACAGCAGTGCCCGCTTTCTTGTGAATCTACATTGCCATTGAAAACACATACATCATTAGTTAAATTATGTACAAGTAGGGTTACCAAGCTTTCTCAAGCATGAAAGTTTATTATTGCAACTCAGCTGAACACCAGTCAGATTGCCTACCAATGCTGCAGACTAATCCTGCTGACCGCTTTTTATGTTTATCTACCATTGAAATCAGTGGGAGTCTGGATGTTGAAAAGCTGCAGGAATGGGCCTTGGAGAATTCTTTGGTTATAGCTGATCTATAAACCTGTGAAATATTCTCCCAGGTGAAGTAATGGAAGCCCCATCACTTAGTATATTTAAAACTAGAGTAGACAAAAATCTAGGAAATGCAGAACTGGGAACAATACCACAGGGACTTGAACTAAATGAGCTAATAGGCATTTTCTGTTGTTATAAAAGAGCGCTGAAAGGAACAGATTAAGGGGATTTGTTTATTCTCCCCTGTTCTTTACTAGGGCTTCAGTCACTGATTCAATTTGGAGGAGATTTGGCCTGATTTGATGGCTGAATCTCTGAATCCGAATTGAATCAGGAGACTCATTAATCTCTCCAAATCGAATCGGAAGCCTCCAAATTGATTCAGAGAGATCAGAGAGATTTAAGAATTCAGCTTTAGAGACAGCTTTATGTTTTTTTACATACCTTGAGGTGCCAGACATGGCTTATGAATGCTAAGACGGTAGGATGGGTGAACCGTCCCATCAGAGTGCGGAAGGGTCCCCTACACACTCGGAAGCAGACCCGGAAGTGGAACCAGAAGTATTTCTGGTCAACTTGCAGGTCTGCTGCTGAGCGTGCAGGGAGCCTCTCCACCCCCCACCCCCACCCCACACTCCTGTGGGACACTCCATGCGCACCATCATCTCAGCATTCATGACCCACACCTGATACCTCAAGGTACATAGTAAAACATATAAAGCTGTGTCTATGGCTGAATCACTGATTCTCCAAATCAAAATCAAATATTCAGATCCAGCCAAATTGAATTGGGACAGTGATCCAAATCAGATAATCAAATTACTGTCCTCCAAATTGGGCCAAATCTGAATCTGAATTAAATACTGCCTGTTTTGCATACCCTGTTCTTGACCAGTTAAGTCTGTCATAGTGGGGGGTGTAATTAGATTGGAAGCATGACCGGCAGAGGCATAACTGGACTCTTGAATGCTTTGGGCAGTAGTTGTGCTGTTAGAATGGACACTGATGCTACCCCTTTGCACAACTGCTGTTTGAAAGTCCCCACCAGGGTTGGCACCTGTGACTGGGGCCCTAATTACCTTCCTCCCCTCCCCTGACTCCTTTGTTAGCTACTGAGGACAGGGCCAGAAAAAAAAAGTCCATTACAATTCCTGGCTTCAAAGCCTGTGGACTATCCCTAGCTGCACAGAGTTGCTTTCTCCCCTTTCCAGTCTGAAACTCAGCAGCTCTGCTGTTGTTAGGTCATTGAATATTAGGGCTGTGCAAAACAGCACCATTTTGTTTAGACTTGTTTCACCATTTCAAAGGGACAGTGTTTCATTTCATCATTTGTTTCATTTTGAAGCACTGTTCTGTTTTGTTTCATCAGAACTGTTTCACTGTTTCGACGTTTCGCCCATAAGCTATAATGGGGAATCATGTAGATGTCTAAAACCTTGTCATTTCTTGTCTGATTTGGATGAAAATTGCAGGGATGGTAGCCCCTTCATGAGGAAATGAAGCCTGCCAAGTGTCAAGGAGATAAAATGCACCTCAAACAGTTAAAAGGAAAGCTGACATCACCTTGCCTGCAGCGGCAGCCTTCTGTCATCCCATTCACAGATCTGAGAGCCCACACCCCTGGGTGGGCTGCAGAGCTGTGCTGGAGTCCTCCTGCGGGTGCAGACCCCTGGATCTGTGCTTGGGATGACAGGAGGCTGCTGCTGCCACCTGGAACCAACGCTGGGTTTAGCCTGTGCTGAGCACTGGGAAGTCTACTGCTGCCTCTGGCCCCAGCCAGCAGTGGCAGCATGGTGTCATCCCATGTGCAGATCCAGGAGCCCTTGCCCCCTGGGAGGGCTGTGGGGCCTTGCCAGACTCCTCTGGGGGGCTCAGGCCTCCGGATCTGCGTGTGGGATGACAGCAGGCTGCCGCTCCAAGCTGGGACTGGTGTTGGTTAACGCCAAGCAAACCCAGCTTCGAAACCCAAGATGTTTTGGAACATATGAAATGTTTTGAGTGCACTAGTTTTATTTTGAAGCTGTTTTGAAGCCTTTTGTTTTGTTTCAATTTCACTGTTTTGAGCTCAAAACACGTTGAAACAGCTTCAAAATGAAACACCCAGGGAAATTTCATGCAGCCCTATTGAACATGTTTCTTTTTACCTTTGGGAGTTTGAAACCAAGGAAGGGTAGTGCTGGTATCCCTGTGTGCATCTACATGTGCAATTAATTCAAAGCAATAAACTCTGGAGCACTTTGAGCTGGAGTAAACTACTCCCAGGCACAGTATCTACATGTTTTCCAGGGAGAGCAGCAATTTGAGCCAGGGAGAGCAGTTTATTCCAGGGCTAGAAGCACAGGGAGACAGCCCTGGGCTGTGGGTGGTAGCGTTGGGCAGCAGAGGGTCTGGCTGTGGTTAGGTGGCAGGCAGGATTCTGGCCCCTTGCTAGCTGGATTGACTGGATACAGTTTATGCCCATGGTCAGTTCTACATATGCATTTAATTGTGGTTAATTATTCCACTGTAAGATAGTACTGTCCCCAGTAGTACTATCTTATGGCATCTTTAATTAGCTTACTGCAGCCTAATACCATAGCACATACAGACAGTGATGCTTTACTCTGTGGCTAATTAATCTATTCCACAGTTAAGTGCACATGTAGATGAGGCCACTGTGTGGGAATTTAATGCCACCTCAGAGAAATTTGGTATCCTGCTGCTTTATCTCTGGATTACATACAGTTTTGAGAGCAAGACAGAGACTAATTTATAGATCTCTTTCCCCAAAGGACTATTTTTTGCTATTTTTTATTCCCACTTTGATTGTGGGTTCACAGAGACATTTTGTAGGGGGGGAAGATCCCATTGTGGAGCATGGGGAGAGACATTCTGAGCAACCCTTTCCCCCCCTCTAGAGTTTGTCATCTTTTTCTTTCTAAAGCTTTCCTACTTTTCAGGGGGGTGACACAGGCCAATGAGGATTACTTTTTAAAGTGTCAGGATGAACCAGCCTTTAGTCTTAAAATAAGGAAACGGCATTTCATTTGTTAACTCTGCACTGAAAAACGTGTCCCATATTCTCTATTTCAGGGCAAGTGGCATCTGGACTGGGAAAATGCATGTCTAACAAAATGTGCCTCAGTCCAAATGCCACATGATATAAGAACATGTACAGCAATGTGGAAAAAAAGAACTTGTACAGTATGAATAGTCCCAGATAGAAGCCTGGATGTGATGGACACTGGTACCTTCAGCATAGCAATGACCTTCACAACTACATCACTTTCTCAATAACATGTTATAAGCCCCTTTCCCTGTTAGGTTTTACCTTTGTATGAGAGGAACTTTGCACAAAAAGGAGTTGGTTCATATTAAGCCTAAGACAGAGTGAGAGAGAGTAACATTTATGTGAACTTTCTCCCTTGAAAACATTGTGATCAGCTATTACTTGTTGCTGATGCTAGATGCTAAAAAGCAGAAGTGGTCAGAAGGACCTCATCCATCTCTGGAGCCAAAAGCAGACATAGGTTAGTTGTAGTGTCAGCTCTGCCAGGAAGTGTCCCAGCACAGCTGATTTGATTGATCAGCAAAAACATACTGATATTGTCCCAAAGGGTGAGGCCTTTGAAGCTCTGGGAGCTTAAGAGCACACCCCAGGATTCCCTAAAGAGGATTTCCAGGGCTTTTGTGTCACATTGTCACATCTCAATCTGGAGTGTAGCAGTGCAATATGCATGGGGAATCCCAGGGTGCATGGGATAGAGCCCTTGAAGCCCTGGGAGCACCTGCCAAAGGGGTCCCCCCATTTGTAGACAAGTCTGGGCATAGCAACATGCTCCCTCCTTATAGCACACTGTTGCAAGTGTGGGCACAGCAGCATGATATGTATACCCAGGGAATCCGCTTGCAAGTGGAAGAGCCCAGACAAGCATGTCCAGGGCTTCAGCTGACCTATCCTGCACATCACATGAATTCCCTGGTCTCCAAATGTATTTCTCTGGCTATGGTGTTCCAGGGGCTGCTCGCCTTCTCAGGAGGCAAACTTGCAGAAAGGCTAGCAACACAGAAACAAATATGGTGAAGCATGCCATAGCCTGCTTCCTATATGGGCCATAGTGAGGAGAACATGCAATAATTATATCTGCTTGGAGAACAAGATCTTTGTTTCACAAAAATGCTGAGGATCCGGAATTTGATTAAGAAAGAGGAAGTTGGGGAATTACAGACCCCACAAGTTAAAGAGTCAACATTTTTCATTGAAAAATACTTCATCAGAAGAATCCTACCCAGCTGTAATTGGAGGAGTGCTTTGCTTTCCAGTTTTTGTTCCAGGTCTAACTCAAAATCCAGTTTATAAAGCCCTAGCTGCTTTATATATGCTGATAATAAGGCCCTAATTATCTCAGAAGCTGCCTTTCTCTCATCTTGCTTTGGCACCATTTGTATTCATATGGGGTAAGTTTGCTATTTTACAGTAAAGTTTGAACATGTACCGCTAGAAGCAAGGTGCTCTCTGTGGACTATCAGTGACTATGGGATTCATTACTGAGCCAATGACATCCGATTTTTTTTAAGGTGCAATGTAAGTCTCACTTTATGCATTCTGGAGTGTTGTTTTGCTGGGGAAATCCACTGAATGAGATGGTGACCTGGAAATGGACACTTTTTCCTTGCAAGAGCATTGGAAAGGTAAAACTCCCAGATATAAGCAGGTGTTTCTGAATGGCTGGAGTCCTGAGTGTGTGATCAAGCACCCTGCTGAAAGCTTTATAGTTTCATAGTTGTTAGGGGCTGGAAGGGCCCATACAGATCATGAGGTCCAGCCCCCCTGCACTTGGGCAGGAAAGACTGCTGGGATCAGATAACACCAGCAAGATGGGCATCAAGATGCTTTTTGAAGATCACCAGGGTGGGTGATTGTACCACCTTTGGGGGGAGCCTGTTCCAAACCCTTAGTACTCAATTTGTAAAGTTTTTCCTAATGTCTAGTCTAAAGTGATCCTCAGTCAGATTGTGCCATTATTTCTTGTCCGCCCCTGGGGGATGGGGAGGGCTTGGTGAACAGATGCTCCTCCAGGACCTGATGTACATCTTTGATATCAACTCATAACAGCCAGGCTAACAGCACAACTGCTGTTTGAAAGTCCCCACCAGTGTTGGCACCAGAGACTGTGGCCCTAGTTGCATTCCTCCCCTCTCCACCAAATCTGAGCCCTCTCTTCTCCAGGCTGAACAGTCCCAAGTCTTTCAGCCTTTCCTCATATGACCTACTCTGTAGACTTCTAATCATGCACATGACCCTTCTTTGGACTCTCTCAAGCTTTTCCATGTCCTTCCTGAAGTGCGGCAGCCAGAATTGGACACACAACTCCAACTGCGCTCTCACCAAGGCCAAGTAGAGCAGAAAGATGATATCCTTGGCCTTGCTTGAGATGCCTCGGTAGATACATGCCAGTGTTTGATTAGCTCTGCCAGCTACGGCATCATAGGTGCATTTTTTTGAATGGCATTTAGGTTGTGCGGTTACATGTTTGTAACAAATTGTGAACATTTCACTTGAAATTTGGAGGTTGGAAAAGGAGATTTCTCCCTTTTAGAGAGGCTGTTATGTTTCTTAATTTGCAGGATGTGCAGAAAAAAGATATAGACGTTAAAATAATACTGATGTCATGAGAACTAAAGATGTACTGTTTTTCAGATTGCTTTTGCTTGTGTAGGTGATGTATACCTACTATGGGTATCTTTACACTACACTTTTACCTTGCAATCTGGCGGCACTAGTGCACAGTTCTAAGCGAACGCAGTAAATTAGTCTTCAAGTGCTTCGTGATGCACTGGTGTGGCTCCATACCAGACTTTCTCTAAGAACTTTTTTGGGGGGTAGCTATATTTTTGCATGTCTAGCATGAAAAATCTGTAAAAAGAAGGGCTCAGGATTGCTCTCTCCTTTTGACAATATCAGCCTGCATCTTTCTGTGCTTTCATCTTCCTCACTAAAATAAAGACAATCATTCTTTGCTACCTCCCAGGCATGTTCTGAGACTTATTTTATTAATGTTTGTTGGGAAGCTCTCTGATGAAATGTTGATAAGTAAATATAGGAGTATAACAAATTGTGCTTCAGTAAATGTGGCCTATGATTTACGTCATAATCCGTGTTGCTGGTATTGAGTGTATACTATCTCTCCTTTCCTCTCTGTCTGTCTCTCTCCAATTTTGTTTTTAAAGGGTGCATGTCCAAGCTATAAGTGAGCCTACACATACTATAATTTAGGTATAAAAATTGTGGATGATAAAGTTTTAAATAAGAACATTCGCCCTGACAAAGAAAGAAATGAAAAGGAAACAAAGACATTGCCCCATGTGTACTGTATAATGAGTTGCTGTCCTCATTTTTCACTTGAAACCAATCGTTATGGTGCTGCAGTGAACAGTGCCTCATCTATACATATATATCATTTTTCCAAAGGATGCTCTAGAGAGGATGTAGATCAATATGAATTCATTTTTTCTGGTAATGGAAAATATTTGAACTGTTCAGTTATCAGATGCCAAAGAGGACTTCTGGGGCACTTGTGTTTCTTCCCACTGCCCTGACAATTTCAGGCACATGTAAACCTCCAGCTTCACATACATTCTTGACAGGTGTGCTAAAGAGACCTGAATTATTTACACTGTTGATAAGGTAAAATGATACGTGATTAGCAACTGAACACAAATTCTCATTAAATACAGCCCTTTCCCCAATCTTTCTGCTATAAATCTTCTGTGCTTAATGTTGTATACATGTCTTAAAGCAACCACAAGCTGGAAACAAGGAAATAAGCTTTAAAAACATATGAGGGTTAAAATAATTCTCATTTACTTCACGTTGGGTGCCTCTACACATGCAATTAGTGAGTCTGAGTAAACATTGTCGTGGTTCACCCCACTGGGTGACCCCAGGTCTTATTGCTCCCAGGTGCACCGTTTACACATCTATCCAGGACCACACCACATTGAGCCAGGGCAGCTGGCAGGGGGCCTGAAGCTGCTTTGCTCTAGCTCATCATGTTGCGGAGGGGATGGCTGGGGCATGGGGGTGCTACAGTGTGGGGCTGGCCAGCAGGTAGCACCTTGGCAGCCCCAGTCACTAGCTACATGTGCATTGTGGTGGAGTACATTACTCCAGCACAAGATAGTACTTTTGTGTCTGGCAGTACTAACCTATGGGGCACATCTATACAAAATGCTATGGCGCTGTAGCGACATGCTACAGTGCCATAGCATTTGTTGGCAAACACCATGACATCACTGTAGTAATGTGCTCTCTCATAGTGTGTTGCTATGGCGACATAGTGGCCAAAAATAATGGCCAGCACAACACAGTACAGGCTGTTACTGTGCCCTCTTTTAGTACTTCCAAAAGTTGTACTATGACCTTATGGCCACATGTAGACACACCCATGGTGAAGTTAATTAGTTTACTCTGGCCGAATAGCATTGGGCATGTAGGTGATGATGCTTTACTGAGGAGCAAATTAGTCAACTCCGCAGTAAAACACACGTGTAGATGCCTCCACTATGCAACACATTAAAACATTGAAGTGTCCCCATGATCATATGGGAATCTATGGTAAAATCATTCATACAATTTTATTTTAACATGTATTAAGGATATATTGTTAGTAAGAAATCATTACAAGAGTTGCATATAATAAGCCTGAAAAGACTTGATTTCTAATCGTATCATGTATTCTTTGCAAACCACTTACAATATTATCTTATTAATCATAAATAGCCAGAAATAGACACAGCTACTGAAAGATATTTCTCTTAGCAAACCACTTGCAAGCTACTTGAAGGCATCAAAATGCAGAATGAAGCAATAATACAATATTTAGTCAAGTGGAAATACTGACAAAATCTGCAGTACATTACAGAGGCACTAGCACAAACATTAGCTGTGTTATCATTAGAAGGTTTAGACAATGAAAGAATACTGAACAAGAGACAAAGAACAGGGTAAATTTTTTGCTTGGCCCAGTTTCTTGCAAGTTTTGGAAAGAAGTGATCTTGGTATTACATTTCTGATATAGACATGAGCAACAGGGGTCTAAAGTGCTGCACACTGTATTCTCATTAAAAAGTAGTAAGAATCAGGATGGAACACCCCTCTGGCTTATGCAACTTGGAAAATCATAGTCACAGTGGTCATTCTGCACATCCAAGCTGTATACTCCTGGCTGTTACTTCCCCATGATTTTCAATTGACATTACGCCCCTACGAAACTCTGTGTTGGTTGTGAGTTTGCGGAAAGACTTGGATACTAATACCAAGTAAGAAAGGCATTGTCGGTTATAAGCACTCTTTTTATTTTTTTTGCCTTTAACTTCCAGGATGGAAGCAGCAGGTGTAGAGAAACACCTCAAGGGATACTGATATAGATTTGGGCCTGATCCAACAGTGTTTCATATCTTTAACTGGAAATCTGGGCCTTTCACTGGTAATGACAGTGTGGATACAATTATTATCATCTCCTCATATGTTTTTAGGGGCATCTCTACATTTTAAATTGTAGCCATTTTAATCTAGTTCTGCTAAATTGTATTTGCAACTAGAACTCAGCAGTTACGAACCTCCTTCTGCAAATCAGAAATCATTATGTGGGATTTCAAAAAGCCTATTTTATATACATGGCCTCTTCTTCTCTATAGCGGGGCTTAAAATATGAAGATATGTTTATGAAATGACAATTTATCAGATTTGAATCACTGAAGTTGAAAATTGACTTGGACCTACCCCCGTGGAATGCCATATGGCAGAGGAGGGCTACTTATTACATGTTGGAGCAGTTCAGGTTTAGTTATAGTAACTCGAATATCAATTTATAGCCTGACCTAAATATAAAGAAAGCATTTGGTAATCTCATTTGATTGGTTGCACATAACTTCCCCTGAGGTAAGTCCTATGGAAATATATAGAGATGAAATCAATAGGGTTATGTAAAAATTATTTGAAAAACCCAAGAAATGTTTTTGTCTGTGAGGTTTTTTTTCCTTATCATTCCAAGGAAATTCTGTAGAGGAATAAAATAGTCTATTGATTACATGTGTAGCTTGATTTAAAAAGCCTAAAGTCAGAATACCATTTTTTATTACATTCTAAAAGATTTTTCCATAGAGGGGGAGGGGAAAAAAACAAAGACAAAACTCATTCTGAACAAAGGATGTTCAAAAATGCCGAAAGTGACAAAAATAAACTCTGCTTCAATTACATCCATGTAACAAGCCAGAATTTTACCCTAAACCATATATTCCCTGAGACGAACCCTGAGGGGAAGAATTCTTTATGGTCTAATTATCAGAGGTTCTGAGTACCCAGACTGCCCACTGGATTCTCTTGAATGAGAGAAAACCAGTAAGGTTATTTTAGAAATTACAATTTAATATAGAATGATCACTTTTTGTATTTTTGCTGTTATCACTCTGTAGCAGGAATATCATTTTCTATTAAATTTTACATGATGTACCTATAGAACGTTTGGAAATGTAATTTAAATGTTAGCAGGCTTTTTCCATAAGAAATTACCCATAATTTCCTGAACACTGAAGAATTAAACTATAAATTAACGGCAGAGTAGGAAAAATACCTTCAAACTATACATTGCTTCAATGGAGATTAAGTTGTTATTTTGTGTTAATGTCTATTAATTTTGGATTATCAGCAGGTGATGCATCTTACACTGTTCCTTATTGACCTGAACTGGGTAAATTACCTTCATGGGGATATCCTATATTGTTTACAAGAAAGCTAGTTCCTTTCTAAGGTTAGCTTTTCACCATTATTTTTAAGAGAAGCAAAACCTGTTGAAGAGAGTTGAATAGACTTTGGTAGGTGATGGTTTGTGTTGAAGCAGTTGTTCTCAACCTTTTTAGCATCATTGCACACCCTCCATAACTTTTCTGATTTTTACAGGACCCTCGTTGAAAACAACTGAGAAATTCTGTCATTTAGTTAAATCCATAGAAGATATGCAGGTGGCCTTGAGGCCAAAAAAATTGAGAATCCCTGATCTACCTGCTTAAAGGGAGCAGTGGCAGGACTTCAACCTATTGCGACCTGCTGTTTCCACTGCCTGCCCTTTCCCAACCCCTGGTTTGTACCTTAGAGGGCAAGGGCCATCTCAGTTGCTGAGCCTGCTCCTGCCAGGTTTCACATGCTAGAAACCAGCACCTCTGGCCAAGCCTGGGAGCATGGGCACCGAGTACGTGGGGGTCCTAGGGTTCTGGCCCCATCAGGAAGAGGACTGTTGGGGCTCATACCTGAGGAAAAATATGTAATGTTTTCTATATTATTTGAAGTTGTCAAAGATGGATTCAGTTATGTTGAATGTGCTGGATGTAAGGTTACACGCTTAAGAAGGATGACTGAATCTCTGAGTTATTATTAGGGATCTGGGTTCTCTGTTCATTATGGAAAAACACATAAAATTGCAGATTTTCTCCTTTAAAGAAGAAAAAATGCATGAAACCAAGGGTTTCCCTTTGCTAGCTGGCAGAATTGCAGCCTGCAAGGGGCTGCTTGGGGCTGGAGGGGGGGGGAGCAGGGAGGGCAATTGGAGCCAGGGGGTACCATGTGCATGTATGTGAGCATGTGCATGTGGCAGCCAAGTAGAACAGCTCCTGCAGCTCCTTCCAGGTAGATCTATGGGATTGAGGGGGGCCGGGGAGCACAGGTGACATAGTAAAGAGGGGTAGTGGGTCCAAGGCAACACAGCGGGGAGGCATGTGCCCGTCAACATTTCTGCCCCCACAGTGAGATGCCCCAGAAGGCAGGACCTGGTGCAGGATGGAGCACTGCACCACCATGGCCACCAAGGTAAGGTGCAGCAGCAGCAGCACAGAGTTGGACCCCTGCTGCTCCTGGGTGAGCAGGTGGTGCTTCATTTTGGTAACCATGGCAGTGCAGGCAGCACCAGGTCCCACCCACTGGGCCATGGAGACAGCTTCTGCTTGGAGCTGGTCCAAGCCAGCTGCAGCCCTACACCCTGCTGTGGGTGCAGAAATCTAGGGGTACGTGCCCTCCATCCCTCTGCTACATCACCTGTGCCCATACCCCCCTTCCCCACACACCCATGCTGTTCCCCACACACTTGAGGACTGGGGATAGGGGGAACATGTCCATCATCTTAGGCCCCCAGCAAAAATTAAAGTTGGCATCTATGCCCAGGAGCATAGGAGTGGAGGGGATGAGCTGAGTTCCAAATCATGGATCTACTATGCATCTGTGTGTCCATTTGCAGCCCAGTATACTGTTGGGAGTGTGGGTGGGACCAGTACAGGAATGCTTGGGGCTAGAGAAGGCAATGGAAGCAGCAGCAAGCAGTCCCTAGAGGATTGCCCATAGGCACCACTGCAGTATCTGAAGCAAGTACAGGGTGCTGGACTGGGAAGAAGAACATTTATGTCCTGACATGTGGATGTTGTTATGGCTCCAGATCTTGTGACACACCCTTTCGGAACTACTGGTGTGAAGTGTCCCAAAACCATTCCATTTGGGGATATTTGCTCCCACCATATGATATGCCGTAGGACCTCAGTGTTAGTGATGTAAGATGCATAGGAAGTTAAAAACTGAAAGCGAGAGGCCTTCTGTGAAACTAAAACTGAATGGATAGTTCATGAGGCTTCTAAAAAGGGACACTGATTTATTCACTCTTAAATTCAATATGTGTTTAGAGTCATAATATAGAAGACTATTTGCTTTCTACAGAACTCTGTAAGTTCAGTTCCTATTAAATTTCATTCAGTGATTTTCCTTAAGTATAAATGTATGCCTATTTGAGAGAAAGGTCCTTTTGATAATGCATCTGTGTCATTGGTTTTAAAGCTATCAAATGAATTCAAAGAAAACTGATGGAAATGTATGGAAATAAATTAGAGGTAAAATAATTTAATTGAAGGTTTATTTAAAGTAATAGCAATTAACAAAGGCTATTGATAGAGCTAAGAAGCAATTAAATTAATGGAAAGAAACTAGATTTAATTGAGATTTAGTTGAGAACTACTAAAAATTGAATGAAATTCACTGGAAAAATTGATAAGCTGTCTACTGATTTTGAAGAACATTGATATTAATAATTTTAAATACCAAAAAGAAGTTGGTATCTAAAATAATATAGTGTATCAAAGGAGCGTAAGTATATTACTATCGTCTTTCTACAGGTAATATCAGCCTTAAATATTATTGTATTCTCAAAAATGATAGGCAGTGTTATTCAAAATATTTGAATGAAAAAATGTGGATAAATACAGATTCAAAAGGCCAACTTAAAAAAAGAAGGAAAAACATGCTTCTTTAATTTGTTATATTTGGGTATGGAAAGGCCCTCAGTTTTTATGGTAAAGTAGAATATAAATATAGAGCTCTCATTATATTTGAACATAAATATTTAACTTCTGATAACAGTAGGGTCTTTTGGTTGCTGATGATCACTGATGGTTTGGACATGGAGATAAATACTATTTCAAGGCAACAGGAACCTGGTTAGTTTTGACTGGCAGTGTTTTGCAGTAGGTGTACAGTGTCTCCTATTGTGAAAAAATGTATTGCAAGTTCTAGCTAAAGAGAAAGAAAATAGTCTTGATTAGGCCTGGGCCATAATTGTCTCTGTAGTTCATCATCGTTTGGTATCAAACCAAAAATTAAAATTTTGAATTTTTTTACTGCATTATAAAATCAGACGTTCAACCCCAACTTAAAGATTTTAAAGCTCCTTCCAGGTAAATCTGGAAATACTGAAACAGTGTTGACCATTTTGTTTTCTTAAATAAAATTGAATTTTCAAACAAAAATTGTTCCAAACGAGAAATTAAATCCTCTAGTATATATAAAAAAGGTTTATATAAAAAACTGACCCAAAGAAGAATGCCTTTTGTTTGAAAGCTTGTCTACACCTATTCTAACTAGGCAGTTGGTCCAATAAAAGATACTGCCCACAAAATCCTTGACTCACATGTAAATGAAAGTGAATTTTTCTGGGTTTTTTTTTAATGAACAATTTAGCGGTGTGTGTGTGTGGGGGGGGGGGGATCATAAATTTGCAAAGTATTTTGGTGGACTCTTTTTTCCAAAGCATGTTTTCCTAGCTTTGATAATACTCAATATTGTATTTCTGCCATCCATGCTTGTCCAAGGAAGTTCTCTGCATCACGTTTGCCTTTTAATACTTCTGATGTTTGCCTCAAAAGGCTGTCTTTGGAATGATTTATGTGCATCACTCACAATATATTAGTGTTTCTAAAGCTGTAAAGTCACACCCAAACTCAGCAAAGACATAAAAGTATATCAAATTTCCAGTTAGTGGGTTCTTTTATGTTGAAAGATGGTCACAAAAAGCCTGGACTTACTTTCCTTATTTAGTCAAACCTTTTTCTGAAGCAGGTCTTAGGAATAGCTTCTGGACTAGTCCTTCATTTCACTTTAAATCGAATTTGGATTACTTTCAAATAATATATTTTCCATTCTACGTCCCTGATAGATACCCCTTAACAATATTTTCAGAAAAAAAGCTGGGTAATGATTCTTAGAAAACAAACACCCTACTTTTATTTTAGCTCTGAAAGAGACAGTTCCATAATGGAATTTAAGATAAATCTGCTTATACAGGAATTACATTTTTCAGTGCTAATTCTCTACAATTACGATGACCATATATTGTTCAGGATGAAATATAGATGTTATTTCTTCATTTCGCTAAAGTTACAATTTAGGATTTCCCTTACAGTCCTCAATATGATATATATTAGCTTGAAGCTTGCTAAGTATTTTTTTTTCCTTCAAGAGTTAAGGTAATTGTGATCTACCTCTGAGAGTAAATGTAGAAGATGGCTTTTTATGCTCAAGTGATTTACAGTCTGTGCTATTAAGGTAACAAGGGAAATAAACAGATAACCTGGATTCTATTCACAAATTATATATATTATTTGTAAATTGAAAAATTTGTTCTATAATATAATGTGCATAATGCTCTATAGTATTATCTTGTGTAGCCGTAGCTTTTCTTTAGGCAAGGTGTTGGTTATAGCGTAATGAACTGCCACACTGGGTTATGCTTTGATTTACTGAGCTTTTATTATTTTTACCAAGGAGGTGGTGCAGTCAAATTCTGAAAGGAAGAATACCCTGGTCTTGTGTAGAGGTGCCACCTGCTGTTTGATCCGTGAACCTGGAATTGTGTTTTTTTAAGGCATTTTGGCTCACTTCCGGAGTAAGCGGCTAGACAGTAGACACCTGATAGGCAATAGTTTTCAAGAAGTATTTATTTAGCAGCTGAAATACTTTTTAGAAATTATTGTCATATCATGACTACAGCATTATGACTCAGTACTGATGGCCATAGAGGAATATCACGGCCTTCTGACCAAAGTGGTAAACCAAATTTAGGGTATTTCAGGTTGTGTTTTAAGTGGAAGGATGAAATGGAGATGCAGTCAGAGTATTTTTTTTTTTTTTTTGCAGTTCTGTTTACTTATGAAGGCTGAATAAAGTCCTCTTCACCTGGAAATTCATAAATCAAACAGGAGACAATGTCTTTTCCTGCATTTTGAAGCCCCTTTTCCAGTTGATTACCATAGTCAGCAAAGGTTGTATGAATTAAAGAGAACAAAAGTTAATCTCTCTCTCTCTCTGTGCTTATTTTTATTTAATTACCTTTCAAGTTCAAAATTTTGAAAAAAAAAAAAAAGACCAACTCTACAGATTTTTAAATCATTATTATTTCACTGTATTTGGTAGGGAGTTTACCTATATATTAACCAGTTCAAATAATCATCCTACACTGAACATACTTATCCAAGGCCTTGTCCACTGTCTTATAAGAGAGATCTGCTGGAGCACAGCTACAGGATAAATCCTGCATGTGTTGATGCCTGCTGACATGTAGTCCATGTTCTCTTAGTCCTCAATTTCCTAACCTTTTGAAAAATCTGTGGCCATTCAGCTCTTCATGATTGTCACCCAAATAAGACATGGAGAACTGTGATGTCATATCCTTCAGGAGGAACAGTCTTCTATTTCAAATGATGAACCAAAGTGGATTCCACGATTTTAAAAAAAGACTTCCAGAAGCTGCAGTCGAGAGGCTTCTAGACTCTGGTATGTCATGGTATAGCATTATTCTGACACACAAAACACAAAAATTGTGTAAAATCAGGGAATGAGCTGGGTAAGTGGATCACTTAGTTTTAAGGAGCTCATAGATCTCCAAGCTTTTCTAGTCCCCTCATGTTGGCAAGGTTTTTGCCAACTTACAGTAAAAACAATATATTTATTTGATGTTGCTTTCTTCAGCTATTTTGACTGATCTCTTATCCATTGCTGCAAAATTGTATGATGGGAAGCTCAATAAAACAGTTCTGTGCAATCAGCCTGTGTTCAATGGGTACTATTGAACATTTCTCATTTGGTTTTATGCCCCTTTTTTCAGGTGAGAATTTACTGTGCAGTTCAAGAATAAACTTTCCTTTCAGCTCAACAACCCTATGTCCTTTGTTGTAATGTAATATTGTACAAAAATAATATCATTCAAAAAGCTAAATTATTTCAGTTTTAAGTGAGGGTAACATAATGGTGTGATACCATCATTAGAAATGAAGCCTAATGGTCAATTTTCAAATGGCAGGTGTAGTCAGTATAACTTCTGTATACATTATGCCTAATGTATACAGTCATTTTAGCAAACTAGAAGGTCCGTTCATATTGAACATTTCTTCAATAAATACATATATGATATCCACCATGTTCCTTCAATAAATACATTTATGATATCCACCTTGCTCAGCACAAAATCTCTGTAAAGGATATTCTTTGCCAATTTATGAATGCATAACCACTTCCTTTGAACTCTGCCACATGAAATTGCTTCACTCGTCTCCACACTTACAATCCTGTTCCAACATTATTTGTAAGTCAGTGGCACGAAGATAAAATAGGTTTTAATGTTATGGAAAAGCTAAACTTTAATCCTGTTTTTTGTCAAAATTTTCATTCTCCCACTTTAGCACCCAAATACATATACCCACCCAAGCACGCACCCATGCCACCATCTTTGGTTAAAAATAAAGTAAGGCAGCTCCTGCAAATCAAAAGGCAGATAAAATCCAAGAGATCAACAGAAACCATGCACAGGAGAAATGAACCTGTAAATATAAAGGGGTGTAGTGCCTTTGAACATGAATATGATGGCAGTCTGTACGTATTTCCATGCTGTGGTCTAACCAGTCAACTCTAGAGGTACTGCCTCCTCTGTACCATTCAATATATTCCATTTGAAACTTGTTCTATTTAATTCTCAAGCTCATAAATGAGTAAATGTTTATATTTTCACATTAACTGAACTATGAGAATGTTTTATACAAGAAAATAGTTGGATTTACAACTGTAGTTCAGAACCCACAGGCAATAAAAAATGTTTACAGTAGGCAGCTGCATTATATTTCTCTGACATTTTATGCTGTATAAATATAATTTTCAGTGGGTCATACTAAGGTACAGGTTATCTTAAGCAAATAACTTTTATAGATTAATTGCCATCTCTCAGCCACATAGTTTCTGTAATATAATTCATTTGCCTTAGCTCATTTGAACTTGGGCAATCATCACAACCCTTTTATTAATACAGCCTGAGGCTCTCTGTATCCGTTCCACTCAACCCATTTATGTTTTGGACTATTATCAATGGAAAGGTGTAATTCCTGTCGCAGTGCAATTTGTCTCTCTTTATAATTGCATACTGGTGTGTGAGAGAGAGGGGGGCATTTCATACTGAAGCCTCTTTCATTCCAAAACCTAGAATGAAAGAGGGTTCATTGGGAGGCAAGGATTATTATGGGTAAGATCTTTTATTGGACCAACTGTATACATGGACAAGCTTTTGGGTACCCCTCTCCCCTTGTTTTAAGCAATTGAATGGACTGCTATATTTACTCCAGCTTTGAAAAAAGAAGGCTCATTTTTAATTTCTTCTTTTCTGACAACAATGAACGAGTCATCCTTCCACAAAAACATAATCACTGTTGGTCAGTAATTATAGGCAGGAGGCAGGTTGCTTGAATCTGAGTGGTTTGTAGTTTCCTAACACTGTTCTGGTAAGCTAAAGGACTAGACTCCGATCCTACTGTATGCAAGCTACCCCCTGTGCTTGCGGGGAGAACCATGGCAGTTTCTTTCATTGTGCGATGTTGCTGTAACCTTTGTCATCCATTGCCTTCTAGGAAGCAAACATACACCTATTTCATGTTATTACTTCCCTCTTCTCCCCCACATCCACACACACACCTGCTTCACATGGTCCTGTATTTCTGGAAGAATTAATCAGAAGCTGCACGCACGTTTAGTTACATGCATTTTTACAAAAGAGGAAGACTTAAATCTGTGAGTAAGATAGGATTAGGAAATGTCCTTAACCTTTACATTTAATAATGGAAATGGAAAGGGAAAATAATTAGCTACATTTTTTTTCTTTTAAAAAATATGGCCTTTTCCAAAACTTTCCATACAAAGAAACTAAGTGTTGGGGGTCATCTTAAATTTAGGGTCATCTTGCATTCGGGTTAGTGCACAGTATAGTCTATCTCTTGGTCATCGGCTGAAATCTAGATTTGGTTGGTAATTGTAAAACCATTATCCTCTGCCGGTTGTTTGCTAATCTTAAGGACATATGCTGATTGCTTCAGTATATTTTCTAATAGATTCATGTCCATATCCTCAAGCCCCCCAACACAATTCACACTGAAATTCTTTCTTTTTGGACAGTAGAAATACCATGAACAGATTATAACAATAGAAATACCTTCCAATCTTTCAAACAGAGCTGAAACCTGATACACATAAGTTTACATTGTTACTTCTCAAACTATTTCTGTTATTCTCCTAAAGATTAGAAGATGTCTGTTTATTCTAGTTACTCCATCAACTCTTGCAAACACTAACTCAATTTAGAATTATTAAAAGAACCCTATGATTTTATTAAGTCTGTATTAAAATGCTTGGGCTAGATGTATGCTTGTTTTATAATTCTATTACATCTGCTTGATTAAACACATAAGTAAATGAGAAAGGATAAACAATTATTGAGTATTGCAAATGTACATAGAAAAATTAGCTGACCTTCAGTTCCAAGGCTTCAATATCTCTTGACATTTACCTTATTTTGAGCTATTACATCTGGCCTAGCAAACACAGTCATAAGTAGTTTCACAAGCAGAACCAATATTTAGTTAAACCAAATCAAGCTAACAATGAAACGATTGCCTGTATAACTTAAATTATTTGGTTAGCAGAGACCAAACACACTATGTGATCAGCAAATATTGCCTAAATTAACCCATCCTATAACTAGCATATTAGTAATTTATGATGAGATGCTTATATCTAGTATAAAGTTGAGACTAGAATGTATAGGATGTGTAGGGGGGAAAATGAGCTATCTGGCAAAGGGAGTATACTGTAATATATGTAGTAGAATAGGAGAATTAAATGGAAAGGGGAATTTAAACAACACTTTAAATAAAACATGTTAATAATGGTGATGCATTTCATTTCTCAGGATGTGACTCCATTATTTCCATGATTCTAGAACGTTACTATCTCTTTAAATTGGATGTGTTACAGGAATGCTCTATATCTGTATATAGCTAAATAATTAATAAAGTGCCAGTAAGTGGTGCTCAGAAATAGGTAGTGTAGTTCCTGGGTTTTGCATGACAAAATGAACTTCTTGTGTACTGCAAATAGCTTTTCCTAGCAGGTCTTGATATTGGCTCCTAAAAAGGTGTACTTGGAAAAGGTATACTTGGAAATCAGATGAGTGGTTTTTCAGAGCTGGGAAGACCCAAAGTTGTTATTGATTTCATTGGCTTTAATACCGATTTACATTGCTGAGACTGAGGGGGAAATCAGGGAAGGGCTGAGTAAGAAATTATCTTGTTTTATACCACATGGATTTAACTTCTAAGCTTTATCCAGAGAAATAGGTAAAGTGAGCTGAGTGATTTAAAGTGCTTGTTCCTGTAGTCTCTTGTAAGAAGCACTAACAGAAAGGAAAACAGAATAATACAAGCCAGAGAACTAGGGGAAGCGCTTTCTGACATTGCAGCCATATCCTAATTGGCTAAAAGAGCAGGAGAACTTATTAGGATTGTTTCAAAGTAAAGCTCTGTAGGTTGAGGATTGAGGAAAGAAGCTGCTGTTCCACAAGAAAAAATACTGTCAATACCCATTATTAAGTTGTGACATGAGTAAGCCCTGACAAGGCAGACAGGAGAAAGACCAGCTCTCTCTACAGGGATGAAGCAAATACACTGTGCTGGGGGGCAATAGAGCTGCATTTCACTTTCCAGGGGGGAACAACTTTTTTGGTAGGTGTGATAGAAATTAGCCATGTACTCTCCACAAGTGCCACTCAACCCCCTTCTCCTGCCTAGCTGGAAGCTCTTTCTGCTCCCTGCTTGATCTGCTGCCCTACTTTGTTTCCTGCCCTGTCCCTGTACTGCCTGTCCCATTCCTGTCTGCTGCATGCCACATGTAGAAACTGCCCTTGCCCCTTGTGGCATTTTTGCTATAAGCTAGCTACCTCTGCGTTATCCTATGCCATCTCCTTCTCATTTCGTGCTAGATAGAGTGCAGAATGGGCATGGTGGGAATGACTGCCTTCCTACTGTTGATGTTGAGCTGGTAAAGTCATTGTGAAACCTCTGGCGAAACTCTTCCAAAACTTGTGGCGCTCCAGGGAGGTCCCTGAAGAATGTGAAGAGTCCAGTGTTGTGCCCATCTTCAAGAAAGGGAGTAGAGAAGACCTGGGCAACTATAGGCCAATTAGCCTATCATATCCCAGAGGAAATTCTGGAAAAAATCATCAAGGAGTTTATGTGTGATAGGCTTGCAGAAGGTAGGATTCTGAATGACAGCCAGCATGGCTTCATCACAGTCAGGTCTAGTCTTACCGATGTCATTTCCTTCTATCACCAGGTAACTCACCACATGGATAAGAGAGAGGAGGTCAACATTGTACAGGAGACCCTTGCCATTTGTGGAGGATACATTCTCATATCCCCTGCAAATGGCAAAATCTGCAAATAAGGCACTGCATTCACGAATGCCATCTGCATTCATTAACACAGTGCCCCTGGCGGTTGGGGGGCAGAGGGGTACAGCTGTGCTGGCAATGGTAGGAAAGCGGCAGCACCAGTGGGAGCACGGTGGCAGTAGTAAGAGCCCAGTGCTGGCGGCAGCAAGCAGAAAGCTCCCAAGGAGTTTCTTTAAGTGTATTTAAGATGCAGGTTCAGCATTCGTGAATATTTGAAACCCTGAATGCCGAACCCATGAATAGGGAGGGTTTCCTGTATACCTAGACTTCCAAAAGTTCTTTGATTTGGTATCCCATGATGGTCTCATGGGAAAATTGGAGGATTGAAGGGCTTAACTGCTCAACAGGTGGGTAGGAAGCTGGCTGCGGGGTAGGACCCAGAGAGTTCTAATGAATAGATCTGTGTTCTCCTGGTGAGAAATGGCCAGTGGGGTCCCTCAGGGGTCTGTGCTTGGTCCAGTGCTTTTCAACATCTTTATCAAAGATTTGAAGGTGGGGGTAAAGAGTGGCCAAATTTGTGGATGACACCAAGTTACGGGAGAGTGTAGTCATGCATGAAGAAAGGTTGCAGATATAGGCAGACCTAGACAGGCTGGTAAGTTGGGCAGAT
Organism: Crocodylus siamensis; assembly: GCF_052110815.1. Classification (NCBI taxonomy): domain Eukaryota; kingdom Metazoa; phylum Chordata; order Crocodylia; family Crocodylidae; genus Crocodylus; species Crocodylus siamensis. The sequence continues at coordinate 11,403,413 of NC_143403.1, read as the reverse complement.
CAGAACCAAATGAAGGTCAAGATTCAGAACTATAAAGTGGTCCATCTGGGGACGAAAAGTCCCCAACATACTTGCAGGCTCAGTGGTGCCAAACTGACTAGCACCATGACTGAAAGGGACCTAGGGGTAATAATAGACCATAGTATGAACATGAGCCGGCAGTGCGATACTGTAGCCAGCAGGGCAAACAATACTCTGGCGTGCATCAACCAGTTCATCTCAAGTAAAACCAAGGAAGTGATTCTTCTGCTTTACTCAGCATTGGTGAAACTGCAGCTGGAATACTGCATCCAGTTCTAGGCACCACACTTCATCAAGGACATGGAAAAGCTTGAGAGAGTCCAGAGAAGAGCCACCCATATGATCAGAGACTTGCAAGGCAACCCACGTGAGGAAAGGCTGTGGGACTTGGTTCTCTTCAGCCTAAAAAAGAGAAAGCTGAGACGGAACTTGGTAGCGGCTTACCGCTACATCAGGGGAGTACATCAAGGGCTCGGCGAACAACAGTTCACCAAGGCACCCTTGAGGCAAACCAGGAGTAATGGCCACAAAATCCTGGAAGACTGTTTCAAGTTTAACACTAGGTAAAGCCTCTTCACAGTTAGTGTGTCCAGACTGTGGAATAAACTCCCTCCAGAGGTGGTGCAATCGCCTACCCTGGAAATCTTCAAGAGGAGACTGGATGGTCACCTTGCTGGAGTTACCTGACCCCAGTTGTCTTTCAGTCCAAGCACAGGGGTGGCTGGACCTGATGACCTTGCAAGGTTACATCCAGCCCCTCATAATCTATGAATTTTATCCCTTTCCTGTGTGGAAGTAGTCCCATTCCCTGTGAAGTTCTTAGCCTATGTGAAAACAAAAACTGGAAACTTCAGTAAGTTATTGGAGTTCTGCAAGCCTGTGTTGCCTGTAACGGGTGATAGAAACTGGAAAAAGTTCTACTTCTACTCTAAGTGGGATGGGAAACTCCATATAAGTGGTATAAAGAGTGTCACCTGACTCTTTCCTTTATTGATTTCCAGCTGGACAACAAAGAACTGAAGGACCCATAATTACAGATCACTTTTGAAAATGTTGGTCCAATGGACATGCACAAAGTGAAATGGCTCATTGGTGGTATAACTGGAGGAAGACCCAAGATTATACTCTCTTGCTTCATCAAGCTGGTAATTAAGGTGAAGGCCTTATTTAATTTCCCTACTTCTTTGCAGATTGCTTGAACATCTGGAGACACAATGATGATTGTTGTGCCTTTGGTTCAGAAAGTGTGCACAGTTGGCTAGCTTATGTACTTAGCAATTTACAGACATACAAGCTGATTTCCCCAGCCCCACTCTTTTTCTGATCTCCCTGATAAACTTGCATTGGCTGCAAATATTTTTTGGAAATAATTTATGCTAGGATGTTTAAGGGAGATAAATTTCAGTGAGTCAAGTGCCTTAGGCTAGCTGCCCAGACTGAACTTCTATGATCATTGTTTATTCAACCTTGTTTTGTTTAGATGTTTATATAAAATTATGATATTATAGGCCAATGGAACACATAATAATAAAAAAGTATTTCTTGCAGTCCAATAGAAAAATACATGCAGAAGGACTAACCCAATTATTTCTGTGTCAAAATGCATTGGGGTCTGGTGCATTCTATTTGCCATAGGATAGCAGGTGTTCAATCAAAATTGTTAATGTATTTTCAGTGGATCTCATATACTTTAAAAGCAGGTAATTAGAATTATCCACAGATACTTTGAAGCCATGAATAATTCATTTCCTGCACATCAATAAAATAATTAATGCATATTATCATTCTTAGCTTTCTACTTCAATAAAATTGCTCACATCATGTCACTGTCATAGTAATGTGCCTTTTTATTTTTCATATTAATGAAAATTACTAGTAGAATGAGGAAAATTGTAATAAGATTTAACATTACCTATAAGCTTCTCTGTTGTATTACACTGGAGTGATACAATATCCAGATACTGACTAATCATTGATTGCGATTGTCGCCCACCTCAGTCTTCCTTCAACACTTTCTTTTTAAGATAATTGCTAAGTGTTTCTTAGAACTTTGCTTAGCTTAATTATCTCTGTTCCCTACATATTTTTAAAAAAAGCATAGAGTTTTATACTATTAATAATGTTTTTTTCTGATCATACCATAAAGTTTGCTAAGTCTACCGTTGTAGGAATATGTGTAGGCCCGATAAAGATTTATATTTCTGTTTAACTTTGAGGATGTGAATTGTTCCACTCTTCACAATTAGCAATGCATACATTTCATGTTGAACAAATGTTTAAATTATTGCAGGTTCAGGACTAGAAGTGGTTGAAAAAAATGTCATTGGAATTTTTTTGACTTTTCAAACAAGACAAAAAAATGGGATATTTTCCTGCCTTTTTAAAAAAGAAAAAGAAAATAAAATTGTAAGCCCTTAGAAGCAGGGTCAAGGAGGTTGATAGAGATTTAAAAAACCTCCCAGCTCATTGCTTGGTCTCTTAGAAACATTTGTGGATATGTATATAAGCCCTTGTAGGACACAACAGTGCAGCAGCTTGGAGGAATGCGTAGAATGAAACCACCATTCAGAATATACATCTAATTTCCAGTCCAACAATAAAGCCTCCTGGTTTTGACCTTCTGTGAAAAATATGTAAGGCTCTAAATTGGATCCCAACTGGGCATAGATACTGGTCACTTGATGCACGAATGGTGTGTTAGGAGTTCTGCAAAATGTGACCCTGGCAATCCTGATCAACCTATGGACCACATAATGACACTCAGGCCTCTATACAAATTTGACAGTGACATTACAGGGATACTTTCCCTTTCCTCAAGAGCCTTAGACTGGTTAACTTACCTTAAACTGGACTTACAATTGTTGCTCCAAGTCAGCCATATGAAAGAAGAAGAAGATGTCACAGCAGGTTAGGGCCAGAGGGCCCATAACCCAGGAGGAGCAGTAATCAGGGTCAGGGGCATGTAGCCCTGACAGGGGCAAAAATGAGCAAACAAGTGAACAGATAAGTAACACCTGTGAGGCTTGGGTGTGGCTAAAAGGGGTGACAAGGAGACCATGTAATCAATCCTTAAGGCAACAAACAGGGACACCTGTGCTAATTAGGACAGGACCTGGCCACAATTCCTGGGACAGCCTCCTCTTTTCACAAGAGCACATGTACATCAAGATATGGGAGGCGAGCAGAAGGGGAGGATCCTTAGAGGCCAGGGAGAGACACAGGCCTAATGGCCACCGGGTGGGCATCACAGCTACCCCTGGAGCCAGAGGGTGTTACAGTTATAAAATAAAATACAAGTACAGAGAGTCAAACATTTCTTTCTGTATGTATTATGGGAAGCATTTTTAAAAGCCTGTAGAACTGGATCCACGAAATGACACAGGCAGCTGCTGCCTAACATAATCCATAGCCCTGAGTTAGACACCTGGGCTGAGTTAGATGATTAAAAAATGGAATCCACAAGGAAGTGCATGGGGAGCAAGGATAGGCCAAAAGGAAATGCTGAGGGAAAGGGTGTGGGTACATCCTACCTATCAAGAATTAGGCACCTCCCTCCAGGTGAACTTTCCTTGAGTTCCTTCTCACAAAACATGGCCAGAGAAGGTGACTGGGGGACTGCCACCTAGGACTTCCCTGCTGTGTATGCTGTTACCATGAGGCAATATACTCAAGATTCCTCATGCATCTTTTTCTTTCTGATCCCATGAATCATCAACTCTTTCCTGTACAATGACTCAGGTTTACCACAAGAAGTGGGCAGCACCTAACTTTTAAGCTAAGAAATGGGAGATTTAGAATCAAACCTAAATCAGGCCAAAGGAGGAAAAACATGGTTTCCCAATTTCTGTGGGGACTGCTGTAACCACTAGGTTCCATATAACCAGATGGGCTCTTCCAAATAAAGCAACATCTACAACGACATACTGTTGTGGTCTGATCTTGTTTTCACGCGTTAAGTCTTTCTCAAAAAACCTAGGTTCTGTTCTACCTGGTGTCTAGATACCAAATTGCTTTGGTGGCAGCTAAGTATTCAGCTGCTAAGACTGGGGCAGTTTTGGACATATGCAAAGCAGAACTTCAGGAGCTAGGTAACTTTCAGTCAGACAGGGAGGGGCCTCATGGGTTATGGGCACCTCCAGGTTGTGGATCATCAAGTTTTTATTTCACTTTCGGCATGAGGTACCTAAAGTGGTTCTGTTCAGGTGTCTGTACGACTTTGTATCTGGTGTCACTCATTAGAATAAACGAAAGATAGATCTCTCTAAAATGATCTATGATGCAGAGTTTTAATTTATATCCATGCTTTAAGTGGTGGGACTGCAAAGAGGGGAGGTGAAACTAGTCTAGAAATCCCATGCCAACTGGGGTGGGCCAGCCAGCCCAAGTCATTCCCCCCAAGCTTGGAAAGTATTCTAAGGGAAGACCAGTTGCCCATGTTATCGATTCTCATGCTACAATGGGTTTCAACTGTTTACCAAGAATTTTATTTTCTAGTTTATCAATCAAGACAAATACCATATCTTCTTTTCTAAGAGTTGCTGCCATGCTCTTAAGCCCAGAGAAGGCATTTTCTACAGCAGTAAGCCTTGCAGTATTTTGTCTGCCTTTCTTGCCTATGTTAGGCTCCGTTGTTTGGGGTGAAAGAAGGTCCAGTCTTTTAGTCCCGGAAAACTTAGGGTGCCTACAGATGTTAAGGGCCACATTCCTATTCATGCCAAGTGCCATCAGAGTCTCTTCCACAACCCAACAGACGTTTGCCAGAAGCTAGGAGTGTCCCAGCATCCTCCAGGGAGACTGCTGAACCACACTTCTCCCCAGCCCTGCCTCCCACTCCCCTGGTTCAGGGCTGTCAGTAGGGAAGGGAGGGGGAAGAGAACAGCACGGAGCTGCCTTGCTGGAGCTGGGCGGGGGGTGGCATGGAGCAAAGCCCCCTCACCTCATGGGTCCTCCCAGCTACCCCAACTGGGTTATTGGGGGGAGCTGGGCTGGACCCATGAGGCAAGAGGGCTCCATTCTACCCTCTCCTGTCCCCTCGCCACAGGTAAAAACTAACATAAGTTCCTAAGCTACTCTGCTTTATGGTTTGGGGGGATGTTTGGCAAAACTGGGCATTTTTAAAGCACTCTGCAGCTGTGCATGTGTGTAGAGCACTTTCAGGGGCCTGATCCTATGAAAAATGTTACTTGTGTAAGCACGTGTAGTGTCTGTATGAAGGCAACAGTGATGAAATAAGATTTCATGCAATATTAGCAGTAATTGGAGCAACTAGTGATAGATGAAGCTAAGTGTCTACTTATACATACAAAAACCTGATATATGCAAGAAAGTTCAAATTAAGTGAAGGCAACATTATTGCTACAGTTGGGGGGGGAGGGTCATCAGTACTGTTTATTTTGTAATTTAAGTTAGAAGAAGTTCACATGTTGGCCCTGTTTAGATGCCAAACAAGGTGTTTCATGTAGCTGGAACCCTTTGCCCTTGGGAAGATCCTCAATGAAGTCAACAAGGCTTTGTGCAAAAAGAAGTTGCCACATACATGAAACAACCTCCAGGACTGAAACCCAAATCTGTAATTTTTATAGAGGAATGGGAGCATTGTAAACCTAAGAAAATTACCTTGAGTTCTGGGGAGGGGAAAGGGAATGGAGATTTTGAAATGCATCTTCAGAGTGCTTCTCTAATGGAAATATGGTTTCTCTCTGCACTTTTTTTCCTGTGCCAATTATTTCATGTTGCTCAAAGTACACTTCTATTTTAGATTTAATTGTATGGGTGTATGGGCTCAGTTCTCAGAGCATTAACTGTCTGATGGTGGCATAAATGATTAGATCTACAAAGGGTATTTGGCACTTAGCTACTACTTTAGACAGCAGTGTAACTGGGGGGGAGGTGGGCTGGTGACCGGGACAGCATCCTGCCTTTGGTGGGGGTAGCTGAAGTGCAAAAATAGCCACTGCTGGCAGCTATTTTTCTCCAGAGGCCTAAATTCCCTAGATGTCTACATTTCTGCTGACTGGCTCAAGTACAACCATTCAAATACAGAAATTGCTGAGCTGCTCAGTGTTAAGTTCCCGCAGGATTTAAAATGTAGGCAGTACTCCTCCTATCTTGCCTCCAGGGCCAAGCCTACTAAATGTTCTCATAACATGTCTACAAGATCAGGTCTTTCTTAAAACAACTGGACGAGGAGAATATAGCATAATAAATGTTGTCAGTCAGGCAAAGTGGAACAGCTTCCATTGGGCAATTGGGGAAAACCATCTCACTGTACTTCATATATTCTGGTGGCTGGGGAACAGTCCTGAGGTTAGAATTTCTGCTAGTTGAAATCGGGTACAGGAGGGACTGAAAGCTGGGTCTCCAAATGCCAGTCACCGGCCTATTGGCTAAAACTGTGGAAGTAGCTCCTCATTCTGGCTGTACTTTATGTGAGAACGTTTTTGGCACCTAACTTCAAGGGAAGGTTTCATGGATGGGAATATTACTAAATGTAAACCCTTAGCACCTTTTAAATATATGTGGCAAAACCCAGTTTTGTACAGCACAGAATAATAAATAGTGTGGGCTAGCCTGGAGACTGTGAAGAACGTCACAACCAGACCCTATGTCTTGAACCTGGAAATGGATGTCATATAGCAGCCTTACAGTGCCAAGCATGTACCAATAAACCCTTTCTCAGGTTTATTGGCACACCCACAGCATTGCTTTAAGGTGGAGACACTGCATTTATTACATACAGAGTTGAGCAGGCCAGGCTTCACTGCAGTGCTGTCCAGAGGCAATGCCCTATGGCAGGGATGACCAATCTGCAGCATGTCATAACTGGTACAGGCAGCCTCTTTGTATGGCATGTGATGGACGGGGTCCCATACCGGCAAGAAACAGAAAGCAGAGCAACAGTTTGGGAGGGGGAAGAGGTTTGGAGTGGTACAAGGATAATTGGTAGCATGCGTGCCAAAAAGGTCGTCTCCTACTCCGCTATGGCATCAACAACCAACAATTTGTTAAGTCTGATACTGTAATGCTTTGTATTGCTGTCGTCAGTCATTTATACCTTGATGGAATGAGTACCCTGTAAGTATAAGCTACTTGCTAATCTTTTACGCTCTCTTCATCCCCTCTTTGCCTTTATGGAAATAGGTATCCAAGGTGCAAGAGTCCTTAGGGAGAATCGTTCCCCAGGGATCAGTGTCAGGAGGAATATACTGCTTAACTCTACTGAAGTCAAGGGTTCCATGTCAGTTAAGACTAACAGAGGAGCTGTAGTCAGGAGTCTCTGTAAAGTTCCTTTATGCTTTAAGCATTCATGAAAAAATTAAATTTAGGACTTGAAAGTTGATGGAGAGCAATGTGGAGACCTTACAGATGTATTAATTTTGTCAGACCCTGCTTGCTTTTCCCTTGGAGGTGGAGACAAGATTACAGCAATTGTCATCTGTTAACATCAGGAAACGTTAGAGTACTTCAACTTCTGTTTGTCTACTGCAAGCCTGTTGTACAAAGGATTCTTGGTATTTGTTCTGTATGATGTTCAGAAAATGTGTGTGATCTTAGACTTTGCAACTGGCAACGCCACGCATGTGAAGCGAGCTCAGTGTGATTGAAGTGGAGCTCAGTGAGTGGTGTGACTGATGGGAATAAGCTGCAGAGAATAATCAGAGCAGAAGCAGTTATAGTGAAAGGCTGAACAAGCCCACCAAACCTGAAGTCATCACTGCAGAGACTCGAAACCTCCAAAGAAGGCAGTTTGGCATATTGATTTTTGTTTTTACTTGTCTGCCTATTGGCCTGGCTTGCTAATTGTTGCTTTATTCGCTGGCTCAGAACAGCCAGGCAAAGGACATGATCCAAGCACAAACATCCTGCTATTGAAACCAGTGGGACCACTGGCTTGTGCATCTTTACTTGTGTGCATAAATATTTGCAGAATCAGGAATCAGGCATTTGCTGTGCTTTGTGCTATTGTAAACTCTGAGCATTAAGCTACATTGTGGAATCATTTGCTGCTTTGATTTCATTCATATCCACTAAATCTGTTGGCTTTTATCTTTTTAAAATGCTCAAAATGAAATAATGACACCTCAAAAACTGAGGGGTTTCATGCCTTATTTGCCATTCTGAATGAATAATCTGATTTCAGAAAAAAGTGAGAGGTCTTCTGGGGCTTTACGCAGCTCTATCAATATATGGATGAAAACCAGTCAGTTTCATTCAATTAATTATGTTTTTTTAGTAAAGAAAGTTAAGCTTCAAAATGTTTTCATGATCATCCTATTAAAAAAAAATCTGTGGTCGTCTTCATTTTGAGTGGCAGCATTGTTTGATGTCTAATCCCAACCTGAACATCTGTTTTTGGCTTCAGTTGCTAGTCAAGATTATTTTTTAAGGAAAATACTAGGATCGTCAAAAGACGTATGTCTTTGAGCTTAGGATGGGAAGGGAAGGGATGGAAGAAGATACAATAATCTTGAATTAATCAATACCTTCAGGCTGCAATTACCCATATCAACCATAAACTCATGGTCTTTCATTCCCTAGATTAGAATATTTTTTCTTTGCTTTTCTGACATCAGTTTTAGTTGCATTGATTTAATATTTATTTTAATCCAAGCAAGAAATACGTTTCATTTAGGCATAAGAAAACTAAATGTTTGAGATTTTGCAAAACTTCTGTTGTAATCTTTTGTTTAACTTGGTGTCACAAACATTTGAACTTTCACAAACTGTTTTCTACCAGCTTTTGGTTTAATTTCCTTCTCCCACGCCATGTGCTTAAGGAATAATTAGTTCAGAGAAAATTTAAGGATTTTTTTTAATGAGACCTTCTCACTAATGCGAAGCTTGTGCTATACACACAAGAAAAGTAATTTTTGCTTTCTTCAATTGGGAACATAAGTTCCACCATCTATTAAATATGCATCATTTAGAATTTCAAATTTTCCAGAATTATGCAGAACTTGCTCTTCAGCTTGTTACAAATCTACTCTGAATTCAGGCTCCAGACCTAAGCTTGGCAAAAGAAATAAATACAATTATGCATCTCTTGCCTTATTGAAAGTCCATTGGAGTTTTTTACCCATGGCACACATATTGCTTATGTTAGAAAACTTAATAGGCAATGTAACTAAATTTCAGGCCTGTCTAATCAAGGTAAGTATTTGCTGAAACACCCCACGTTTCTGCTTAGATCTGTAATAGCCTGGCTTAATATATGTGTCTTTTATATTTATTGTGCTGCTACTATTTGCTGTTGTCTCACCTTCTAACAGCTGGGGGCTGTTAGAGGATCCTTATCTTGTGCCATCCTGAAATGTCCTTTTTAGTTGGTGTTTATTTGAAGGAGGAGGCTGCAATTTCTACATGCCATGTGTAAACACCCATTGTGTTCAAATTACTGCCAGAAGAAAATGCCAGGAAAAAATGCCAGGCACTTTATATTAAAGGTCATAGGTTGGGTAGCATCATTTCTTTTCTTGCCAGTACTTTGAGTTTTCTAATTCTTATCTACCCTAGAGGTTATTTCACTGATCTGTGTTTTGAATCTGTGTTTCATACCTGGATATTCTCTTACTCTTAACACATTTTTGAGTCCATTTCAATTTTTATACTGAATTAGCTAAGAGCTGAGATTTCTTTTTCTTTTATTCTTTTCCCAGGTAAAAGAAAAGTCATTTTTCCTTGTGCACAAAGTTACTGTTTCACTAAAACCTTACTTAAGTCCTCAAAACAGAATATAAAGGGGATATGAGTGGGGAATATTTCCTTATGCTAGACTTCTGCACAGCGGTGAGTTTCACCTTCAATTATTTTATTTCCTGCTGGTAAAACAAACCTGATTTCATTGAAGCAGTGGCTACTGTCTAGTTGGCTATACATCTGCCTTTGTGCTTGTGTGACATTATCTGAGCCTAGCTAGCTCTTGGTACTTTGAAGTAATACTGAGAAAAAGCTAATTTTTAAATTATTTTTCTACAAGGAAAAACTTCTGGTCCTGTTAATACTAGGCCATTTATTTCTTCACAGAAAGGATCTTCTGTTATTTTCAAACTTACTGTTAGTGTAGAGTAGGGACCCTGATGTCTAGGGAGGGGGCCCTGAGCACAGAACGGTGGTGGGGGCTGGTCCTGTCTGGCAGCTGGAGCAGTGACCGGTGCGCAGTGACCCATCATGGCTTCTCCCGATGCCCTTTCTTGCAAGCCCCTTCCCAGTGGGGGCTGCACTGTGGAGTGCTGTGTGGGCTTTTCAGGGCTCTGGCCCACTCAGGACCCCCAGCACTGCTGCATGCAGCCAGCCACAGCTCTGCCTGTTCCACAGCGCAGCCCCTCACTGAGAAGGGGCTTGTTCCCCCTTCAGTATGACAGGGGCTGCTGCCCCCAATAAGGTCCCGACTGCCTCCTGCTGCAACGGTAGGGAGGGAGCATGGGCAGGGTTATTCCTCTGGCGTCCAGTGGAGGGACAACCAAGGGCCTATTTTGGGCAGGAAGTGAGGGGGGAGTGTGGGAGACCTGGCTCCAGTCCCAACTGGTGGCACTGGGAGAGGGGAGAGGGGAATTAACAGGCCAGTTCAGCCTGAGTTGGCCACGCACCTCCACAGCTTCCCTACAGTTGGGGGCTGCTCTAGCACCCCCCGGTGCCTGGCCTGAGCAACTGCAGGCATGTGCCCACATTGCCTCAGTACAGAGAGCATGTTTGTCCAGTTATAAACCAGTTCAGGCTAGCCAGATTTGAATAACCTGCAAGGTTTGAATCAGTTCAGGCTCCGGCTTTTTGAATGTCTGTCCCTAGACTTAGGGGCTGTAGCACACACAGAGTAGATGCCTTGCACCAAAGGGTTAGGATGCCAAGGTCCCTGTGCAGTGAATGGAGCTCCCCAAGGATGACTCAGAGCACCAAATGGGTACTAAGTGGAGGGGGCATCCTTAGCCTCAGAGGGTGTGAGCCCACATCTTTCACATCATAGGTTAGGGAATAGCATCCTCTACCCTACCCTTCCTTTCAGCAGTGATTCACTGGGCAGCAAAAATCATGGGCCAGAAGGAAGAAATGCAGAAAGGATTACGACTCTGTTGTCCAATGATATTGTCACTTTTTGTGATGAGCATCAGGCTGTGTGCGTTTTGTAGCTGCTTGAGGAATCAGGTACTTAGATGATGTTAGATGCCTCCTAGCACTGCTGAAGATCACAGTGGGACCTTAGAGCTGAAATGAGTACTTATCTTTTGGGGGCGGAGAGTACTGAAATGGAGATGCCTCATGACAGTAGTTATCTAATTTGTTTGAAACTGCATGTAAGGGGTTGATCCGTATAAGGTGTTGGTGTTGTTGTTTCAGACTTCGATATGTCAATACAGTGCAAGTCCTGGTTGGAGAGCTATAAGATAAATTTGGATCTGACTCCTAATAATTCTGCATTCGTGTGAATCTTTTATAATTTGTTTTCCTCAGAGGTCTCAATGCTGTCTTGGCAGACTTGTTAGCCAGCCCATAAATTTCATCATCACTGTATAGGAAGAGAGCTGTAGGTGCATGTTTCACTCGGGCCACAGTTGCTGAATGAAGGCTTCAGAGCATTTCTTCTTGGCTATTTTAAATGTTAAAATGAAGTCTGAGTTGTCTTCCCTTCAGCTATGCTAATCTTTGTGACCCATTCACATTTATTTTAAGGTTTTTTACAGTACTCTGGTGTGTCCAAAACAGATTGCAATATGCATTTCATTACAGACTGGTTAATACCTATTTTTAAACTGAATTATGTCTACAGAGATGCATCTCTAGTGCCTCAGTCTTCTTCACTGATGGTGTCCAGACATAAAGACAAAAACTAGTTAGATCTCATGCTTGAGAGTTTCAGCCAGGTGACTGCAGGGGTCAGGAAGGAAAGTTTTCCTCAGTGCACAGTTGGGTGGATTGGGGTTTTTTTGCGTTTCACTGATGCATAACAGATTGCCCAGAATACAGACACCAGAGCAAAATGCTGAAAATGCTCTTTCTAGATGCCTGCGCAGTGTTTCTCCAGGTCAAACTTATTGTCAGATTTTGGGCCAGGAAGGATTTATTTCCCTAGCTCAGATTGGCAGGGCATATCAGAAGGAAGGTGCCATGTTCCTCCTCTGGGATCATATGAGCATAGCTTGCATAATTTGTTCCCTCCACTGCAATGGCCTCACATGTTGGTGGCACCTTGTTTTTTTTTTTTCCTGTTCTTGCCCATGGTGCACAGTTCAATCTCTGGAAGACCTAAAAGTATTTATTTAACTGATACTACTGGGATTTAATAGTTGGTGATTGTGTGGCCCTTCTGACCTCAAGCTCAGTGAAACTAAATGCAAAAACTGAGAAATGCCCTAATGTGAATTTAAATGGAAAGAGATGGAAAACAACTGCACCTGGGGAAAAAGACATGGAAAGACACCTGGAGATGTTCCAAATGTGCATTTTCTTAATAATTAGCACATCATACACCTAGTTAGCATCTCATAAATAACCATAAAGTAGTCATTTAATGAATCATTTTACTTTATACTGTCAGAGGTTACAGGAAAAAGCAAAACAGTTTGTTTATTTTAAGAACAGCATGTACTTGTTCTTCTGGTCTGGTTAGAAAAATAGTCTAGGATGAGAGTTAATTTATCTATATAACATAGATTTATTGTTTCTTATACTACCCAAAAGCATGGATTAGGTAGATTCACAAGTAAGAGTTCCTAAAGCAGGGCTAGGAATCAGAAAGTTTGGTTTCTAAAAGTATAAAGATGGATAGCAAGAAGCATCTTCTGTACTTACACTCCCACTGAAGTGAATAGTGGTCACTCATGACCTTTTTGGATGATGACCTTGAGCAAGACATTGTTCACAGATCTTCCTCTCCCTTTTTGATGCGCACTCGCAATACTGAAACTCATTGGTTTTGTTTCAGTGTGAAATGAAAACAGATTTTAGTCTTGATTAACAAACTGGAACTTGCGTTTTCTGCTCGGCCCCACAAGTGACTAGTCTCATTGAAGCTAATGGGTACTTTGGTGATCAGAGCGCCAGTACGCATGAAGGGGAATGTAGTTATTCCCAAGTTCCTCAAAGGAACAGTTCTCCATACAGGTAAAGTATTAGTGTTAGTTGTAAACATTTTAGTGTCTGAAAAATAGTTGTTTCACAAACTAATTCGTACCTAAGCCTTTTAATTGTTTTGTATGATTTTAGAACTGTGCTTTGCTGGAACATAAACCATATTGCGAAGATCTCCATTTAAAAATATGTGTAGGTGTTAAAGAGCAACTTAGTCTCCAAACTAGTTCTAACAATTTACGAGTTCAGCATTAAGCATAAAAACTGCCATTTACTGAGTCAGACCATCCATCCATCCTGCCCAATATCCTGTTTCACACGGTGGCAAAGAGTGGATGCTGAAAGGGGGAGTGAACTGGGTGCGACCAAAGCTCTTCCCCTGTTCCTCTCTGACCACGTTTAAGATATAGAAAGTTCTGATTCGGAAGCTCTAGCCCTAGCTACTGATTCCCCTTTCCTCCCATAGTTTCTCCAATCCCTTTTTGAATCCGGCTAAACTGTCAGCTCCCACAACATGTGGTGGCGATAGGTCCGCACTTTAATGACATGCTGTGTGAAAAAGAACTTCCTTTTGTTAGTTTTGAACGTATCACCTACTAATTCCATTTTGTGATCCCCAGTTCTTGTATTCAGAGAGATAGTAAATAATAAATCCCTGTTCGCTTAGTATTTTGCAAAGCCTGATCATACCCCCCGGCAACTGTCTCTTTTGTAAACTGAAAAGGCCTAGCCTCTTTAGTCTCTGTTCATATGGAAGCCCCTCCATACCATTAATTTTCCTTGTTGCCCTTCTCTGCATCTTCTCTAGTTCTTTTTTAGATGTGGGGCCCATAACTGGGAATAGTATTCAAGGCACGGATGTACCATGGATGTATAAAGCGGCCCTAATGATACTTTTAGTTTTGTTTACAATTCCCTTCTTAATAATCCTTAAGATTTTGTTTGTCTTTTTATGGCTGCTCAGCACCGATGTTTTTTAGCAAACTGTCCACAATGACTCCCATATCTTTTTCCTATGTGGCAACATCTAATGTAGAGCCCACTGGCCCATTAAATGCAAGTGCTTCAGTCAAAATGCCATGCTTCTTTAAATACCTTCTTTTATAAAAGAAAAACCAGCTGTAAAGTCAAGCTGGTAGCAGAATGAGAGTTACTGGGCGCATCTACATGTGATGCTATGTTGTTGTAGCAACGCACTACAGAGACGTAGCATCCGCAGGCAAGAGCCATGATGCTGCACTTACATCGCCATAGCAACGTGCTCCCTCTTTATAGTGTGTTGCTACAGTGACATAGCAGCTAAAAATAACTGCACTGCCCTCATGGTGCAATACAGGCCATTACTGGCCCTCATTTAGTACCTCCAAAGGGACGTACTAAATAAGGAAGCAGTAACAAAGGCGCCATAGGGACACATGTAGACATGGCCACTGAAGTGGGGAATGATTTTGAGATTACTGGCAGAAAGCAAATGAGATCTTCCATTTGAAAGGCAGTTTTAGTCCCATCTTAAATGCACACATAAATATCCACAAAATTGGAAAGTGACAGGTTGAGGCAGAGTTTGGGATCGGTAGAAGAACAGATCCAGTAACCAGGGCCTCCAAAAATTATGCATCTCCTGACGCCACATTTTTCCTCCTTTTTTTGTTTTTTTTAAAGAGGGGGTGGACTTGACCGATCTAGTTGATATCTAGACCAGAGCAAAAGATAATGGTTGAAGTCCTGGACCAGTTGGAATAAGTAGCAAAATTGGTTTTGCTTTATCGGGGCCGGTGACATTTTCTAGCTACAAACCAGAACAAGCTAGCTCCAGTCTGGCATGGGCCGGGCAGCTTTGGCGATGTCTCAGCAGCAAGGAAGGTTTGCCAGCTAGGATGGGATGGGGGTGGCTGTGGGGAGAGGCACCAGCAGAGCCCAGAAGGGAGCAGGGAATTTGGATTGCGACAGGGTACCTGGAAGGGTCTTGGGCGCACAGGGGGCTGTGGGTAGCAGCTGAGGGGCACCAGCAGAGCCCAGAAGGGAGTGGGGAATGTGGATTGGGACTGAGGGGCACCACCACGGGCAAGGGCAGGGCACTGATCTATCATTCAGGGCTGCTCGGTGCTACAAAGCAGCAGGGGAGGACACAACAACAGCTGGACCCACATCTTCTTGGGCAAAGGGGGTAGAGGAGCTCTGATTTTCTGTTTAAAAAAAAGTTTTAAAATGTAGGGATCTCGTATTTATTTTATTATAATGATTGAGGTACTGGTAGGCTTCCAAATTCCTTTAAAATTGTACATAAATCAATAAAACATTATGTTACATTGATGGAAAAATAGTATATATACATAGTGGCATTTATCATGGAAGAATGCGGGTTCAGATTTTTTTAAATCAGTGAATTCAGGTTTTTTATCAGATGATTTGCAACTTTTAAACAGAAAAAGAAACCCTGGTGCTTACTGTAGTGACGGAGCAGACATTGCATAAAGCAGGAGTACAGTCTGTCATCTGAGTGCAACTTCAGTATTTACTTAATGCTTTTGTTTCTCATTAAATTTATGAGGCAATAACACTTGTTATTTACTGAAACAGTTAGAATTGCAGGCCCCCACCCCTGCTTCCCGGACAGGTGTCCTCTTTTTTGGAACTGGAACTACGGTAACCCTATCTTTGGGACACGTTACATTCTCGACCAGGTCTTTCAGCAGTTCATTATGATATCTTGGTATCCTTTGGGATCATATCTGAGGAGTCCCTGTAATTTCTCCTTAAATCAGCCTACAGTATAAATTTATGAAAATGAGGGCATAAAAATTATGCTTGCTACAGTTTCCATCAACCCCTGATTACTGAACTTCCATAAGACATTTCCAGAACTGTTCTTACATGAGATGGCTCCATTCAGAGCAGGGTCAGCTGAGTAGATGGTCCCATGCTGTTCATTCTCCATTTACAAGAGTAGTCAGTTCTCTTCTAAAGGATTATAGCCCAAGATTTCAAGTATCAATGCTCTAAATCCATATTTCATGAGCCAGATAAGGTGGTAAGGTGTGCAGTAGCTGGTCAGTAGCCTCCAGCTCCTCCTCAAGTCAAAATGAACCATTGGATATGCAATACTTTGCAAATCAGAACACTTATTTAAAATGCTGCAGGAATAACCTCATTTTTAGGTTTAGCTCCATTTAGGTCCTCATTTTTTTAATGTCACCTTCTAACTACGTAGTACAAAAAATGCTAAAGGACAAATCCTTCCATTCATACAAAGGCATAATTCTCATCTGAATCAATGAGAATCTTGTTCATGGAACCACTCAGGATTCCAAAAGCACTTACAGAAATTTTCACTTTTTTCTGTCTTCGGGAAAATTAAAAACACATCCTCTCCAGTTTCTGAGTGAGAAACCAATTGAAACCTACAACTGTTCTACAATCAACATTTTATTAAAAAAAAAAAAATCTGGACAACAATATTCATATTGCAATCCCTGAAAAAGTATACAGAGAACAAAGGCTTTGATCCTGCCCAAAATACACATCTACTCAACTTTAAGCACACAAGTAAATTTGTTGACTTTAAAGAATTGGGTATGTGCAGTATCAAAGTCTGCTCAATGAGTTATGAGTAGGAACTACTCAAACCACAATTTGGATTTTGTGTAAATCATGAAATTAGGCAATCTTTATGAACTCCATGGGGCAAAAATCCCCCAGGCCTCCCCCCAAAAACCTTACTAAAAATAAAATGCTGGCTCCCCAGATACCTCTCCACTATTTAACAGCTACATTCATCCCCCTTCCCCCCCCGCACCCAGCCTGTCTCTGACCCATTGACTCCTCAGTCTACATTTCCACTGACTACCTGCCTTGTATGCATTCCAGCCCAACCTGGCATGAAGGGGGCTACTGACACAAAAGAAGCTGGCTGTTGCCCCCCATCTATCATTTAGTTATTGGCTGAGGGGGCTGCTTGTCCTGTGGCCCTGCCGCTCTCTGCCAGCCAGTGGCAAGGGGTGGGGCTATATGATGGATATTCCACTCAGCCAGTCAGCAGCAAGGGGCAGGGCCATGTGACGGACTGCTCTCTCTCCACCAATCGGGGGGCGGGGGCTTGGCCAATAAGAGGCATGGGGGGTTCCCAACAGAATAAGCCCATGAAAATGATGACTAGCTCTGCAATCTGCCTATGAAATTGGCCAGCCGCCTTCCAAAGTTGGGCAGAGCCCTACTTATGCTAAGGGTTTGGAAATCACCCCCTATGCATACCTTAGGTTTCAGTGTTACTTTGTGACAGCTATTCTAGCCTCCGGGGGGGGGCGGGGGGGGAAACAAGACTAATATTTCTCTACACCTCTTTCCATTTTGGAGGTAAAGTTTTCTCGTCTTGCACAATGCCTAACTCAATCCCTACCCTATCTTCTGGCCCAGTAAAAATCTGCATGGAGATTCTCTACATGGCATGGAGAAGTACATGTAGTTGTCTTTGCATGTCCATTTTCCCCATGTGTTTCTGCAAAGTTCAACTACTGGATTTAGGTGATGAAAGGGAAATCAATCTTTTATACTAGGTTCAACTTTAAAGAATCAAATTTGGGAGCAATCTGACTAACAGCTTGAAAGCGTGCTGACATTTCTATATATAAAAAATACTGAAGGAAATTTTTCAACACAGCTTTAACAACTACCTTTAAAATCAATCCAATGACTTTAATTTATTATTAAGTATTTATTAAATGAAGTAACGGTGAATACACAGATTCCTTCCAAAGTATGTATTTTCTCCTTATTATCATGTCTCATTCTTGCAAAGCTCATAAAATAAGTATATAACTTTGCTTATATAAGAAAGTACTACTGACTTCAAAGTTTACATTTAAATACTTTTACTACCCACAAGAAAATAACACCCTGGAATACCATAGTATTTCCAACAACCTTAATTTCTAAATGCATTCAATATGTGGTCTGCAACCTAAAGTTGTATAAAATTACTTCCCTTGAACTTCACTCCTTTGTACCCTTCATTGAAATTGAATTGCTTATGCCAAGGTCTCTAATGACATTGTTTTGATGGAAAACCAGATTTTAAAGGTATTTATATTCACATCCACAAAGATATTTAGGTACCTCTCCTTGTAGGCTGCTAAATCCACAATTTAGGCAGTGCTGTTGTTCTCAAAATCACTGTTCAGCTGTGGCTAGTTTAAAAATGCCTGCATTTCCCTGGGTAAGCATACAAAAAGCCATCTAAGCTCTGATGCTGTTGTCCAGCTATTAAGCTGCTCAGACCTCAATCAACTTCAGGCTGAATTCTCAATCTCTGTATTCCTCTCCTGGCCTTGTCAGGAGGGTCCAGATCCAAAGGCATATAAACTGGGTGCAGCCTGCACCAGAGGCAGCTAGAGGGGGTGTGTATCTGTAGGTGAACATCAGTCTGGAACTTGAGCCCTCAGTCCATGTGCTAGTCCTAGTCCTAGTCCTAACTATTGGGCTCTCAGCTCTTCTTGGGTGAGTCTCTGGGCACATCAACATGTGCAGTTAATGCAACTGCTGAATATACTCTGTCTCAATTTGAGCCAGAGTAAACTAATCCTGACATCACTGTCTACATGTGCATTTAAGCGCAGTAATTTACTGCACTGCCACATGCCACCTGTATCTGATGGGACTATCCAACATAGCAGTAAATTAACCCTAACTGCCATGCACATGTAGGCAGTGTTGATTTACTTTGCATCAAATTAGTCTGCTGTACAATAAAATATCTTGTGTAGACACAAATATCTTTGTCTCTACTTTTGCAGCTGTTCTACTTTGTACAAGTAACTGAAAATTTATTGGCTCTGTTCCCCACATCAAATGCAAGCTATATAGTAGGTCAGTTATGCTTGTTTTTTCCCCCTCCAAACAAGTAGTTAATATTTTACAAAAAGAGGTATATCTCCAGCAAGGTAAGATCCATGCTGAAATCCCAGACTGATTGGTAGTGCCAGATTTAATTTCAAGCCCTTGCTGCAAAATCAGTCAGAACAGGGATTTGAACTTAATTCTACTACAACAGCACTATACAGTGCTCCAAGCATTGACCGTTGCTTATTCTGCAGACCTCTTTTCTCCAAATTTCTTATTCCCCCTCCTGCCTCCCCAACCCAGCCTATGGCTGGGAAGTACAACTCAGGGAGACATAAGGATCCTGAGCGGCAGATAAATTGTACCTAGTTAGAAAAAGGGTTATGACCCTTTTCCTTAGATAGCTCCATGTCCAGGTGGCTTCTGAGAGCCATTTCCTGAGGGACCTCACTCTCCCCATTCAATCTATCAAGAACCGGAGCTAACTTGGGACTAACTTTCCTCTAGGTCAGTGGTTCTTAACCTTTTTGTACAAAGACCCATTTGTAAATATTGATGGCCAGTCCCAACCCATTAAATAGTTTAAAAAGAAAACAGTCCCCTGGCCCTGCTGGTGCCCTTCACTCCAGACCCACCGCCCCCTGCCCCCAGACCCCAGTCCCCCAGTGTGTGGGATGGGGGTGTGTTTGTGGGGTATGAGGGGGGAACATGCCTCCCAGATTTGTGCATCAGCAGTGGGCATGGGGTTGCAGCCTGGCCGGACCACCATGGGCAGGAGCTTCCTCCATGGCCCAGCAGGCAAGACCTGGCATGGAAGGGATGAGTGGGGCAATAAGACTTGCTGCTGCCACCACTGTCAGGACCCCATGCCAACCCCACTGTAGGCAGTGCAAGGAAAAAAGGTTGTGGGGGGGAGGAAATCTGTGCTGACTGGAGGGGAGTGGCAGCAGCCAGACCATGGTGGTGGGTACAGCTGCAGTCCAGCATGTAAGCAGCTAGCAGCAGGAGGAGGTGAGGGCAGCTCAGCCTCCCCCCTGTCAATTACTCCTCACACTGCTGGTGACACGGCTGGTGCAGGGTTCTGCATGGCAGCAGCAATGAATCTTGCCCTCCCACACTGGGTCCTGCCTGCTGGGCTGCAGAGGCAGCTCCTACCTATTCCAGTCTTCCCAGCCTGCAGCTCCATGCCCTCTGTGGGTGCACAAATCCCTTCCAAAATATTGCCTGTGCCTCACCTCCACCCCTCTAATGCATCATCTATGCCCCCCCAGTTGACTTACCTGTGGGGAGCTGCTCTCCACACTGACTGGCTGCCACGTGCCACATACATGTGTGTACACGCACATGCACATGGTGTTCTCTGCCTGAGTGCCCTCCTCCCATTTCCCCCAGCCCCAAGCATCCCCTTGCAGCCTGGAACTCTGCCAGCAAGAGGAAACCTGTGGTTTCCCTCTGTGATTTTCTCCTTTGAAGGAGAAAATGTGCATTTTTGGAGGCAAATGAAAAACCTGGATCCCTGTGTATTAACAAGTGTAGTGTTAACATATGGTGAAACATAAGCAGCATCCATGTTTTTCAAAAATATATGCAAAATATGCAAAAGTAGATATAATATATTTGGACTTCAAAAAAGCCTTTGACCTTGTGTCCCATTATGTCTTCATGGTCAAATTGGGGTACTGTGGCCTTGACAACCCTACAGTCTGATGGCTGGGGAACTGGCTCTGTGGTTGGACACAGAGAGTGATAGTCGATGGAACTGAATCAGAGTGGTCCATGGTGACCAGTATCATCCCCCAGGGCTCTGAACTCAGACCAGTACTATTTAATGTATTCATAAATGATTTGGATCCTAGTGTCAGAAGTGGACTGGCTAAGTTCACTGATGACACTAAATTATGGCGAAGTGTGGTCACATTAGAGGATAGGCTAGCAATTCAGGCTGACTTCAACAGGCTCACAAGGTGGGTGGATCAAAACCTGATGGCATTCAACATAGAGAAATGCATGGTGCTCCACCTCAGGAGAAAAACTCCACATCGTACATATAGGCTTGGCAGTGTGATTCTTACAAGCACCATGACTGAAAGAGACTTGGAGGTTATAATTGACCACGAAATGAACATAAGCCACTAATGCGATGCCACAAACAGCAAAGAAAACAAAACTTTGGCTTGCATCTACCAATGCATCTCAAGCAAGACCCACTTCACTCAGTCTTGGTGAGGCCACAGCTGGAGTACTGCATCTAATTCTGGGCTCCACAGTTTAGAAGGGATGTGACAGAGCTTGAAAGAGTCCAGAGGGGAGCCACATTCATGATTAGAGGACAAGAGAGCAGGTATTATGAGGAGAGGCTGAGAGCCATGGCACTCTTCAGCCTGGAGAAGGGAAGGCTCGGGGTGACTTAGTGGCAGCCTGTAAGTATGTAATCGGTGTGCATCAGGAACTGGGAGAACCTCTGTTTACCAGGGCACCCCTAGGGAAGACAAAGTCCATTGGTCACAAACTCCTGCAAGACCATTTTGGGCTGGACATAAGGAGAAATTTCTTTACTGTCCAAGTCCCCAGACCCTGGAATAGACTCCCCTGAGAAGTGGTACAAGCACCTATTCCAGACACTTTTAAGAAACATTTGGATGCCTATCTTGCTGGGATCCAGCTGACTCCTTTCCCCTTGGGCAGGGGTCTGGACCCGATGATCTTGTGAGGTCCCTTCTAGCCTTAATGTCTATGAAATCTATTAAATCATTTTTTCAAGGTTGTTTGCAACCCTTTCATATATTCTTGTTGACCCACTTTTGAGTTGTAACCCACGGATTGAAAAATGCTGTTGTAGGTAATAGAAACTGCAGCCCTCAGTGTGGCAGCATCTAAATACTACTGCTAATGTACTCCTTAGAGTTTAAAGATCTAGTTACAGTAGTTGAAATCTAATACTCCTAGGTTTAAAAATAACTAAGTTATGCACCAAAATTCCACATAGTCATTCCATAGATGAGAATTAACCACCCATCATGTTCTGGTGCTTCTGTCAATCCCAGTAGGCACCTATCAGCATCTTTAGGCACTTAAGTACCTTTGAAAATCTAGCCCTAAGTTTTCTTACATCTGTTCTTTCACATCCACATTACTTTTAATGCTGTTTTATCATTTACATTCAGAAACCAACCTCATCTTTTTGTCCTCACTATTAAAGTTCTCATTCAAACCTACATCTTTAACACCGGCCACCTAGACACTCACATTGCATACTTCCAGTACAGAGTGCCTTTACTCTAGCCAGATACCCCTCATTTCATTTGAATCTCTCTAGTAGTTCCCCGTTTTCCACTACACTGGCTTCAAGTTTCTTTTTCCATTTTCCAAGTCCTTCAAAACTCCTTCTCTACTTAGCTGCCCTGGTGTGATACTTTAATGAGTTTTTGAATAGCATTTAGAACTGTGAATGTTTGCCTATGTCTTTATATTAAGAAAAAAACACATTTTAAAAACAGCACAAATGACCCAACTATTTCTTTCAGCTGATTACCACATTTATTCAAATCCAAGGTAAGGTTCATTCTTCCTGTAAGACTGGTGGGGGAGCGGGGAACCTCGTCTTGGATTCAAGTACTGGCTTAGGGCAGGTGGTCACTCACCTCTGATTTCAGCCCTGGGCATGGAGCTGAAGTTGAAGCTGAGTCACTGCATGCCCCAGGATGGAACAGCTTATTTGGTGGAGTGTACAAGGGAGTACATGGTGATGTGGTGGGGACCTGAAGCTGGCTCCCATCCCCTTAGCCACATGGCTGTAGTCAGTGGGGGAGGCAGGCTGCAGGGCAGAGCAAGAAAGTGGGAAATCAGGGGTGAGGGAAGAAGCACAAGGTGGGGAGGCAGGTTGAAGGAGGGACAAGGGGTCAAGGGACAGGGTGGCTGCAGGGGAGGTTGGGGGAAGTAGGACTGTGTGAAGCTTCAGTCTCTGATTCGATTTGGCAGAGATTTGGCCTGATTCAGTAGCCAAATCTTCAAATCCAAATCAAATCAGGAGACCCTTTAATATCTTGGAACTAAATCAGAACCCTCCAGATAGATTTGGAAAGATTTGATGATTAGACACAGCTTTAAGTATTTTTTCTACATACCTCAAGGTAAGATACCAGGTGGCTCATAAATGCTGTGATGGTGGGGTGAATAGAGTGTCCTACATAAGCATGGCGGGGGTCCCCCAGTGCATTCAGCAGCAGACCCGAAAGTGGACCAGAAGCACTTCCAACCCACTTCTGGGTCCTCCAGGGAGCGCACCCCCCCCCCCGGATAGAATCTAATTCTTGTGAGGATCACCTTAAATCAGAAGTTGTCACAGATTTGGGTAAATCTCGTATATGTGTCAATATCCATTGTATGGCAAATCAAAATCAGGAAATTAACCACTCAACTCTTTGTCTTTGCTAAGCGAAGGAATGTAAATAATCTTCTTGTTATGTCCTCTTTCAGCGGTAGAAATAAATAAAAACCCCGCGTTGAACCACATGCCTCTCTTACCTCCTTATGACTATTGATCAAAGGATCCAGTGACTTACTTCTGGCCATGTTCTTGGTTGAGTTAAACAAACAGTGATGCAATATCAGCCATGTGTAAATGGAATAGATGAACTGATGTTGTCTGCATTCATTCCAACGCAGTACAATGCCATCATCTTGCAGCAAATCTTGGCTCAAAAACAAATGGTTCAGAGAGGCAGGAAGCACATTTTCATGCTGTGTATCTATAAATACTATAATTTATATTGCAAATGTCTTTGCACTTTAAAGAACTGTCTAAACAGTCACTCGTGTACTTGCTATGAAACTGCACAATGTGAAATGAGCTAAACAAATATTTCATTTGAGGTTAATGGTTGAATTATTAATTGCACTTGCATCCTATAGTAATTATTTGAAGAACAGAGTTTAGAATGCACTATCCTAAGGAACACAGAGGATCTGTTTTTAATTCATTGCTGAATTAACTACTCTCAGAAAGTCAGTGTAAAAGGCTGCTGGCTATCGGCCAATAACAATTGCCACAAGTCAAAAGAGCTGCAAGAAGCAGGTCAGATTTAAGAAGCACGAAATGCTAAAGCTCAATTATTTAAATCACAAACCCAATGCAGATGATCAAATAAGTAGTTGACAGTATTTGATCTGGAGCACAGGGGAACCATCTGTTCTTCTATAAGCTAAACTATAGTAATAAATACAGGCAACCATGTGTAGTTAATAATATAATGCAGGCAATGTTTTGGATATTAGACTCTAGTGGAGGTCTCTGGCTGAATTTCTAGAGAATTTGTAGAACATTCGAGAGACTTTTTGTATGTAAAAGCGTACAATGCTGAAAACCATATACATGTATTTTTTAAACATTATCCAAGAAATCAATGAAAATAACTGGGCACAATGGCTTGCTTCACTCTGATTCATAGAAATGTATAGATTACAGTCAGGGTAAATAAGGACTTCCCAGTAACATTCAGCTAAACTTCCCTTGTAAGGTAGCTGTTACCTGATGCTAATCAATAAATTATGCTGTGCTTTGTTATCTCAATATTCAGCTAATGTGGGTTTTGCCTACTTTGCTTCATTCTCCTCTCCTAGATGCAGTGTAGATATACCCTTCCAACCTGGCTCGAAATTATGTTTTTACATAAAACATGCAGATTGGTCATGCAAATACATCTTACTGTTTTACAGCAGATACATGTCCACGGAGGTGACCCTGTGCAGAAGCTGCCAACGTAGGTCCCTGGTGGTTTGCGGGAATAGGGTGGAGTACTGGCTGGTCCATAGGGACCCTTGCCTCATTGAGCGTGTCCCATTACTTCGTGTCTGGACAGGAAGTGAGGGTGGGATGGTGTAGCATGTGGAGCACAGGTGTGTATAACTGGTGGTGATGGGCTATGCCTTGATACCTCCAGGTTGCTGAGGTGGTGGGGTGGGGTGGGGAGTGCCCGCTGAGGCCAGGGTCCTACAGCAAGCTCTAAAGGGCTGGGCATTATAGGTGGGCAGGGACTGCCCTTGCCCAAGACCTCTTGGACGTAGGAGAAGGAAGTCCTGAGACAGGATAATGGGCTAGATAAAACACTGGTCTGACCCCATATGGCATTTCTTATGTCCTTACATAAAGAGAGAGGCTGTCTGCTTCAGCCAGCTTTCACTGTGGCAGATAAGCACTACAGATCTGTTTAAAGTTAATTATTCATTTTCATTTGTAAATTAGCAATTGCATTCCTGAACTGTGGTCATGATTGCCATGCACACATTGCTATCCCCACATTCTCTTTTCAGACCCCCCAAATCCTTTTTTTCACATAAATGAGGTTTCCATTTGTTTCCCTTGCTGTCTTTAAAGCCAGGTGCTAAGATCTTGGGCCGGTGCAAAAATCTTTCTAGAGATTGGTTTTGAGTCTTTGAAGACACATGGTGTGTTTTGATGAAGGATTTTGAAGGACGAGAGGCCAAGTGATTGGCACCAATCCCCCAAGCACGATTGTTCCCCCTCATCTTTCTACAACAAGCACAAAATATATTTCAGGTGAATTTTTATCCCCTGTATTTTTTTTCTGTAGCTCTCAATTCTCTCTCTCTTTTGTGTGAACTAAATTCATGGAACAGATTAAGAATAGTTTGTGCTCATATCATATAAGGACAGATTGAGATTCATTTGACTTTGGGAGTAGGTATATGGGGAGTATTACTAACTGTTCAGTGGGAAAATATCATGCTTATTAAGTTGCCCAATTTCCCTGGGAGACTCCTGACTTGAAGTGCATTCTGAGTAGATTCCTGAATCTCCTGTTACTTAGTTACAGTTACTTAATCAGCCCCGAGAGGATTTAGGCAGCGAAGATGATGAGAGCCATAGAGTATCTGAGTGTGCAGAGAGCAGCCATGTTAAAGTACCAATAGGTGGAAAGAGTGAGAGACAAGACAAGGGGCAGATGAGGGGCAGCACAGAAAAGAAGATCCTGGTAGTTCAGATTCAGTCATTGCAGAGATAACCAGAGGTAGCTGGTGTGTGATGGGAGCTGCTTAGTGGAAGGTTGCTCAATAAGAAAGGGAAACATGGCACAATAGGGGTGGTGGAGCTGTGGAGGAGAACTGCAATTGCTACTAGAACTCCAAAGGGAATTTGCAAAAGCAAATGTGTAGATGTGTAGACACGGATTAAATGACAGGCTGACATGGCATCGGAACAGTTGGAGCTGCCCCTGATCTCCGTGCACGTGTGACTCGGCTTCATTGTGCTTAGCCAAAGTCAGGATTTCCACAAAAAAAAAGTTCGAGTGCAACCAAGTGTAACAGAAGACTTTGGACTGAACTGCTCCGTGCCTCTCTTGGTATGTACTTGCTGCCTTCCCAGGCCTTTCAGGCCAGCCTTTTTCTGGAAGCAGAAGTAGACAGAGCAAACTAGGGCAGCAATGATAGTGCAGGCAGGGTTAATGTGCTGTTGCTAAGAGTAGACCATGAGGCACTGAATACAAATATAGGGTAAGAGATGGCAGAGACTTGTAGGGTTACATTAAGCAACTGGCTGTAGGGCCTTTATATACTCCATAGATTACTGGCCTCCAACACTGTATGGACTAGTAGACTGTATGTACTTACTCTTAATAAACTCCATAGACCGTATGGACTTCCTCTTAATAAAAGGGCCACGCATGTAGCAACTGCCCAGATTGAGAACAGCTGGAGTGACTGATCCATTCTTCAATTTTTATCTTTAAAAACAAGAAAATATGAGCAAAAAGCCCCAAAGAAGCACTGGACAGTCTGCACAAGACCTGGAAGCATCTTTTTCACTAAAGCCTTGAGAGTTTTGGGCTGAGTGTTGTCTGAGAGAGGCTCCGATTTGTGAGCAAAGACACTGTTCATTGCTAAATTAATCCTGCGTTCAGGACAAAATACATTATCCATTTTTATAAATAAACAGGTTTGCATCAAAGGAACACCTGACTTCATCATTTCTCTTAATGGAAACGCCCAGTAACACCGCTGACTGCTTGAGTAACCAAACTTATAATTGAAATAGAGAGAGAAAGAGGAGGGGGAGAGAGCTGAGCACAGGAAGATAGTGGGTGGATGTTTTAACTTCAGTGTATTATAACTCAGTTACTTTCTTCCCACTATGCAAATTAGAGGATGCATATTCATGAATACCTACCCACGCCTTCCTGAAATTGCATGGGAGGAATTTGGGGGTGCTGAGGTGGAGAGCATAGTATAAAACCAAATGAACTGCCCATTCTTCCTCCTTGACTGGCAGAAGTCTGTATGTAGGAACTGTGTCATTCCAGGCAAAATCATGAGCGTCTGTATGTGCCAACAGGGCCATATGGCTGGCACACTTAATTCCTAAAACTACTAAAATATGTCCATATTTTACATTCTGTTTTGTTTTCTCTACATATTTTGAGTTCTATGTGCAAGAAAAACTTAGAGATAAGTTAAAGTCAAATTAGTATATTCGTAATCCTTCTGCTGTAGAGCTTTGTTTGAAAACACATTTCTTTTTTCTTCCCTTTGATAGTATCTCATTTTTTCCTGCTTTTGCAACAGATAACTTGCTCCAAGTGGGAGAAAAAATGTCTCTTGGAAACCTCAGTTCTATGAAGCAAAAAAAGTGTTCATTTTAACTGTGGCTTTCAAGTGGCATAAGAAAGGCAGTGACAGTTATTGGATGGGAAATAAAATTGCTTTTAAATGATTCTTTAGCTATTCTTCTAGAATGTTTGTTATTTTTTTCAATATCACAAGTTAGTTACTTAATGAAAATCTCAAATGTAGAACTTCAGAAATATTTTCATCTCAGAGTTGGACAATACAGGAAGGTTTGTTTTTTTTTTCCTTTTCATGTATTTTTTTTTTTTTAAAGGCACTCTTAGGACATGTATGGCTAGGTTCAGAGCTGTGATTTTCTATGCATAGTATTGCCAAACAAAACGGAGCACTTCATTTGGTAGACCTTTTAGTAAATATTCAGCTCTGTGTGTGTGTGTGTGTGTGTGTGTGTGTGTGTGTGTAGTTCCTTGGAATGTACACAGAGGTGGTAGGAAAGAATACAGTCGTTTTGAAACCATGGTTAGCTACCTAATTAGAGTGCAAAGTATTTGTGCTCTCACTGAATGGTTTCACAGTGTGCAGCCACATCAGTTCTGTTCTTGATTTTTGCAACTTCAATTATTGCTGATAAAAGCTGACTTTTTTCAGAGACTCTACATGATGAGAAATGCACTATTAAAGTCTCCAGGGATCCTATTTTAATTCAAAACTGAATTCTTTGGTATCCAGAAATCTGAACTTTCAACAAATGCTTGAATAGAAAATGTCAACTATTAGGCAGGGTTCAAATCCCAAACGTTAATTTTCTTGCAGAGAGTGCCATCGGACTTATCTCGAAACTGTTTTCTTTTAAATTTTATTTTACAGTTAAATTGCTGTGATGTCAGGAGACAGCGTAGCAGCTCTGTTGTAAATTGTCTTATTTTGGGATGTCAGTGAAACTTATTTTGTTTATTATGAAGAGCATAAGTGGCGTATATTCTTATGAATAAAGCATATGTGGAAATATGATAGATAAGATGCTATAATGGTATATTATTGGCACACTTCAGAGACAAACACTGCATTTATGGAAGATGAGGGAAAACGCGTCCGATTTCTTGTGTGACTCAAATTACAGATGCACTAGAATGGTTGATTCTAGAGCCTTGACTTGGGCCAAATCCCATTGTAGTTAATGGAACATATTATGATTGTTATTAATTATGTTCATTAAAGTTGCATCAACTTGACAACCAATAATAAGACCCCATTACATGAGGCCCATGTTTGTACATGAGGTACAAACAAGATACAATCTCAATAGACAAAGACAAGGTGGGAGAAGAGACATAACACACAGAGGGAACATCATTTTAGTTCCATGACTTGGGGCATAGAGTGTTACTTAGGATAGGTTCAGTAAATGGTAAGAAAAATGAAGGGAGTTAATAGTGAGGCAAGAGAGGATAGGGAAAAGAGAAGAAGAATGGGTGTGAAATGAGACTGAGGTGAAGGGAAGGAATAAAGGAGCTGGAGGAAAAAAGCCAATCAGCACAAGCTTGAGGAAGTCCTGTCAAAATAGTGGTGCCTAAAGGTCCCTATTTTGGTTACTTCTGCAATAGCTTCTGTCATCGGGAGTCACTGTCTGGATGTCCCTAGAGGTTTTTCCCAAGCTACTACTGCCTGGCCCCAGTGCTCTGCTACAGTGAGGGAGTCTCTCCTGCAAAATGTTGGGTTTAGGTTAAGACTGGGTGAAGGATAGAAAGAAAGCATGAGTGATTAGTACAGGATCTGTTTCTTAAGTTTTATCTTACCAGCACATGCTTATAATTCATGAAAAGTATTAATGTATATAAAGCATGATGAGTGGTAGGGCAACTGTGATTTGAATGATGGACAATAGTACATCCTTCTGCTGCAGCCAGGCACCTTGAAGCTTTTGCATTGTGAGCCTGTGGCTCTTATTCATGAATTATTTTCCCTCTTGCCCAAGATGGTAAATACCTGGAGGCCAGGTTCTGTCAGCTGGCACTGTTTCAAGAATAACTTCAAATCTTGGACTGCCAAGAATGCTATGTGAAAAGTCTATTGTATTCCTTTTATTCCTATATGCTTTTTCTATAATACCTGCTTGCTTTCCAGTAGTGTGTTAAGTGACGTGACTAACATCTGTCCTGTGTTGTTTATTCTCTCATCCTGCCCCCAGGGGAGAAATGTATTCAATGAAGTACCTTGTTTTGACACTCTTTTGTTTAAGTAGTTAGTTTGTTTAATGTGTGTATTGCTATATTGTTTAGATAAGGCAAGCTCAAAGAAATGTCTGGCATTTGGAGTGGAAGATGCTGAGCTTTGTAGTGGTCCTCAGTTGTGCTGGGAATTCACCCTACAGTCTTCAGTGGGCTCCCTACAAAGCACTGTGTTCCACCCAGAAGAGATTTACCCTTGCTATTAAGTGTATAATGCCATTTTTTTAACGCTAAATTGTAGGTGTTTTTTTGGGTAGGCTAGGCCCAGGCTGCATAGCGTTTAACCCTGACCTTGGGCTTCAATACACTACATGAGTGTTGAGAGTGGAGGACGGGTCTGATGTGCTACAGTCTTCTGTCCTAGACAGAGTTTCCTATCTACTGAAGGCTTCATGACCCACTGGATACATTGCTGTCAAAAAGTGATGAGAAAATAGCCACAGCCAGATCCCCCTCTGCCACGATGTGATGGAATTGCCTAGCCCAGTGGAGATGAACAAAGTGTTACTCACAGGTGCTGCCTAAGATCAGCAAATACACCAAGAGGACTTTGAAACGTCAGGCTAAATTGATCAGATGACCTTTGAAAAGAAAGTAGAATAAAGTAAATTGGAGGTTAAAACTTAAAGGAGGCTATTAAATAAGCAGAACTGTATAAGCCATAATTGAAAAAAACGTAACCAATGTTACTTTACTTGTAAGCTGATAGGATTGCTGTAATTGCTGGTATCTGAGAAGTTCAATTCACAGTGTTCACACTTATTCGGATATAAATTGTGTTTAATACAATACAAGTAAAGCTCTTGGATGCTGTTTCTTCCTGACTGTACTGTTGATATATTAAAGAGGTGGTATAAATCAGTGGTGATTTAACACTGAAATGCCAAGAGCAGCAAATTAGGCAAATTAGTTATTTGTTTTTATTTATGTAAATGAAAGTACCTAAAAATCCCACTAAGATTGATTTTGCCCTTGGTCCTAGTATATAGACATAGTACATGCTCCTAAGATTTTGGCATCTAAAATATTTGCATACTTCACCTGGCCATACAATTTACAGGGAAACGTAAATGGGGGAGGGGGTGGAGGTAAACCCTGACAAACCCATTCACTGAAATTTTTCATGAGAAAAAAAAAAATTCACCTTTGTCTGGTAGAAAGCTAAAAAAAGTTTGTTTAAATCAAAATAAATTGTGAGAAAAGGCACCTTCCACAGAAAAAGAAAAAAAAAAGTAAAACAAGAAAAAGCCAGTGTTATGTCAACATTTTGGTGGAAAATATTTGAACTGCTCTATTAAAGGCCAATGTTTCTTATAATAGGAAAAGAAATTCTAATAATTGAATTGAGCTTAATGGAACAAGAATGGCTACTAGTTTGTAAATGTTGAGTGAATATAAATATCTTTCTATGTGTTTCTACAATCACCATCATTTCTCAGTTTCCAAAATTGTGATTAAGATCCCAGGTGTATTTAATGAGAGAGAAAAAAGAGGCGGGGGTTCTGTCGAGGCCCACATAGCGCAGTGTCACCTGTCAGTGGGCATCCAACAAAACAGCTGATGTAGAAGGAAGGGAAGGCCGTGATTCCACATCCTTCCCATCTTTTTTGTGGTTATTTCAGAAGGCAGAATGATGGGTCCAGGGTGGAAAAGTTGCCCATTGGGAAGAGGACAAGAACCGAAGAGGCCCAATTGTCTTTAGTCATATGTTGGTGAAATCATCATTGACAAAACCAGAGTTGAAAAGGTAGAAGAGCAGTAAAATGAGCCTGAATCTTAGAGTTTAACAAAGGAGTGGCATCTTAACGGAGTACCAGAAGCCCTGAGCCAAGGCAGGTTTCATAATAGTGAAAGAAATAGAAATAACAAAGGATACTTCCCCTCTCTGCTAGTACTTGGTTGATGGTGCCTCTTACTAAGCATCTTACAAGATGTAGGAATGCATTGTGTGCTAGGCTATTTCACTGGTATAATCTCCTGATAAGCTTTCTAACATCTGTTCTGAACTTTACATATATTTTCTTCTTTTTTCTGTTATCCTTGAGGCAAAATTCTCTTCTCCAATCCTTGCTGCAGCTCTCTTATCCATACTGCAGATCTATCTTTGTATATTTTACATTCATTTTAAAGCCTGAACCTCCACTGATGTGAAGTTCAACATACCAAGCAAATGTAGAATATATTAGAAGTCTTCACTTTGGATAGCTGACTTACTGCAAAATTTAGAGGAGGAAGACTGGAAAAACTTCCTTTAGTGCTAATATTTTTAATCCTTTTTATTTTTGCCTTCACAATATTTTCAACGGCACACACAAGTATTTGCAAGAAAAAAAAAACCATGGCAGAACTGTCATATATAGCATAATAGAATATAGATGTATTTCACAGATGACTTCACTTATCATATACATAACCAGCAGGCCCCAAACTGTAGAATGAACGGATTGATTCAAAATTTGTGTTTAAATATTTTCTATTACTTAAAGTGTATGGAGTTTGCTTATTACCTTCCATATAATTTTATCCTTTCTCATTCAACAGACTTTGAAACACTTCTTTGTCCATACAGATGGAAGTCACTTTCCAGCTTCGACAAAACTGTAATGCTCCATACAGTATTAAATTAATTGCTTCCTAAGGACATCTGAGTCAATGTATTTTATCAACATGATATCTTTAAATAATTTTAAGAACAAATTTTTGGTCTACACTGCATTTTGCAAGAGAGTTGTGGCCTTACTGTGGTTTTTTTAGAAAGCAACAAAGGTAAATTAGCCTTTTTTTTGCTCCTTGTTTAAATGCACCGCATTTTTAGAGTTTGGTCCTTCTGTACTTTCCAAAGAGTGTCTTGGTGTAAGAAGAGATCTCCCACAGAAGGACTGTTTAATTAAGAATAACTGGCTAAGCCTTGGAAGCATTAATTATCTCAAGGATTTTGCAGTTTGATTACTTTCTGAAGAAGCAGGGAACATTCCCCAGTTGGGCATATTCTGGGAAGGGTTTTTGTCTTGTTTTGTTTTAAGAGTTAGGAAAGATCCCCTTGGGGAAGTCTATAGAAAAGCCTATGAGGAAGCAAAGCAGAGATGCTGGAAAAAAGAACGATAGTTTGAGTGAGTGTGTGCAGCCTGAAAAGGCTTTATTTTTAAACAAGAAAGTATATCTAAAGCTATCAGCAGAGAATTTTTGTAGAGGAAAAGCTAACAGATATTTAAAGGAAAGATAGTGGGTGTCTTTAAAATATAATATTAGCTATGTATCAGTTGCCTATAACAAGAAATAATCATTGCGACTTACTTGACGTTGCATAGAAACAATTACTTGTTTTAAGTTATTTGTTATTAATGATGATCGATACAACTAACATGCAGAAGCACCAATCAAACTGATTTCCTAGAAGCTGTAAAAACAGGAAGATTACATACCTGCTCCAAACATCACATTCCCTACTTTAGAGAACCAGCATTAGAGAACCCTGAAGACAAAAGTGGCTTCTTCATCTGTGTGACTCGGGCTGTTGTTGTTGTTGTTCTTTGTCCTTCAAATTCAAAGATGGCCATGACATCACTGGTTGGTTTGGTTTCTTTAAGCACATGAATAGCTGATCTGGATAATTTGTGCTTTGAACCATTTGTTGCACGCTGAACAAGAGATGCCGCTTTGGGTTGCTTGATCAACACTGGACGTGCCGCTGTTGTGAGATATATGGGAAAGCACCTGCAGCAGATACTACGCTAGCAGAAGTCTACAAGTCCAAGGGCTGACACATGGCTCTGAAACTGACTGAAACCTTTCAGTCAATGTAGACTCAAATAACTATGCCCCAGAAATACAAGAATGCACCCGTTGTCCACTGGTACAGGCAGAAAGGCAGTGTGGCTTCAGGAAATGACATGGGACCAGAGACATGAGGTTTGCAGCTTGTAACTCCAGGAGAAATGTCAGGAACAGAACTCCAATCTGTACACGACTTTCACTGACTTGAAAAAAGCATTTGATACAGTTGGTCAGGAGGCCCGTTGCGTGATCATGCCAAACTTCAGTTGCCCGGAGAAATTTATTGCAGTAGGTCAGCAATTTCATGATGACATTCTCATTCACATTGTGGATGATGATGAGTCTTCTGAACAATTTGCAGTCACCAGTGAAGTAAAGGAGGGATGTGTTTTGGCCCCAGCCCTCTTCAATATGATGTTGTCTGCCATGCTTACAAATGCCGTTCAAGACTATGATATGGGGATTGACATCAGACACCAGACTGATGGCAATATCTTCAATTTCAGACAACTACAGGCAAAGAAGTTACAAGAAGTGACTGTTCATGATCTTCTGTTGGACGGTGATTTCTCTGAATGCCAAATCTGAGTCTGACATGCAGCAGAATATGGACCATTTCTTTTCAGCTTGTGAAAACTTTGGTCTCACAATCAACATTAAGAAGACAGAAGAGCTGCACCAGCCTGCACCAGGAAAGCCTACCATGTAGAGCCTACCATCACAGTTAAAGGCCAGACCCTCCAGGCAGTGGACAAGTTCATCTATCTTGGCAGTACACTGTCATATGTAGTTCACATCGATGATGAAACCAATGCCAGAATTGCCAAAGCAAGTGTGGCCTTTGGCAGACTATATGCAAATGCGTGGGAGTGTAGAGGCATCACTCAACAAACAAAACTGAAGGTCTAGAAAGCCATTGAGTTACCAAGCCTGATACATACATGCAAAACCTGGACCATATGCAGACAGCATGCTATGAAGTCGAACCACTTTCACAGGGACTGTCTGAGGAAACTGGTGAAGATAAGATGGCAAGACAAGGTCCCAGATACTAAGGTTCTCATGTGGGCAGGTGTTTCAAGCATCCACACTCTGTTGATGAAATCACAGATGAGATGTGTAGGCCACATCACCAATATGTCAGATGAGCAACTGCCAAAGATCTTCTACAGCAAGCTAAAGGAGGGAAAGCGGTCTCAGTAAGGCCAGAAGAAATGTTTCAAGGACTCCCACAAGTCATCCTTGAAACACTTCAACACTGACTCAAAGTCTTGGGAAGAACTTGCTCGTGATCATTCCACCTGGTAAAGCCTCATTCATACTGGGACTACAGTTTGTGAACAAAGACTGTAGCAGTTGTTTGGGGAAAGCCTTTTGGGAAGGGCATGTAATACAGGGGTAAGGTATCTGAGCGTTATAATAGTTACAGTCTTTCAAAGTTTGTTCTTTCAAGAAGTAGCATTTAGGCTATAGGAGTGCACCAAAGTGTCTGTAAACACCCACTTAAAGTATCTGAGACCTGACACTGTTTGTAAAGAGCTTGTGATCCCAGGATCAAAAGGACTACATCAATACTTCTCCTATTTAGTTATTCAGAACTTCATTTCTTTTGCACTCTTACAATTTAAATATAGCTCAGATGATTATGGTTCTCTCAATTCTCAGAAAATAAAATTAGCTCATGGCTGAGGTCTTCTATTTTCAGATACATCTCAAACTTATGTCTTCTAATGGAGCCTCAGCTAATTCCCAGACTGCTAGCTCTGGTATCAGAGTAAGCAACAATGAGGCAAAGTCATTGGAGTTAGGGTGACTTGTAACCAGTAAACTTGGCCCAGTGTATCTATACATTTTGATGTTCAATAAGGCTAAACAGACTTTCTGTTGTCATCTGCAAATGTGCCTGCTTCTCTTTTGAGAAATACTCTACAGAGTGACCTCTTCAGGAGACTGATAATTATGTGCATTGCAAAAAGCATTTAGGATCAGATCAAATGAAGTTGTTAAGCACTTAAATCAGGTTTTAGGAAAACTTTAGGCACCTGAGTCCCAAACTGCAATTAATAAAACCAACAAAAAAAAAGCTCTGCCAAGTGGCTACTTAACTTTGAAGATGCCTAAACTGTCCAAAATTGCCCAAGTCTGAGCAACAAGTGTCTAGCTCCCACCTAAGCCATTTGGATTCAGAAGTAGGCAGGGTGGCCCACAAGTTGCCCATAGATTCCCTGATCTCTGATCTGGCACAGAGAATATGTCTGACACACACAGACAGTATTGTGGTCAGCACAAAATATGGAAGGCACGGCTACTTTCATTCAAAAACATGGATGGAGATAGTGTCTGTCTTTTATGGAATAGCCTAGTGATTATAGCACTCACCCAGGAAGTAGGAGACCTAGTTTATAGGCCAGCCTCAACTGGAGGGGATTCAAATTACATTTCCAAGGTTGTATATTGAGTGCCCTAACCAACGGGCTGCAGCTAGACTGAGTGAGGCACTGTCCACTTCTGTGGGAATCCAAACATGAAAAGCCTTGGGGCCAAGAGGAGAAGGAGCATAGTTTTTTATGCTAGTGGTTAGAGGAGCCAACTGTAAAGGGGAATTCCTGAGTTCCAAACCCTACTTCAGGATTATTTTTGTTTCTTCTTTTGTCCGCTAACTCTTAATGTCAAATGAACAACCTATGGACTTGAACACAGGACTCATCCTCTCTAGATAAATGCCTCTACACTACAGAGTCATTTCCCTTTCACTTGACTTCATAGGCTCAGAAATCTTGCATTGTTTGTTTCTACAGTGCCACATGTTTAACAGGGATGGTGAAAGTTGCCTCCACTCAGCTTAGTTTATGTCCTGATAGTTAAGGTACTCTTAGGGGCCGTGTCTACATAAGATGCTGAGGTAGGCACAGTAGCATCATATGGCAAGAAGTGTGCCATAATAATGAGCTACTGTGACATCAGTGTCACCAAAAAGTCATTTGGGGACGCTACTCAGATCAGTAACTTCGGTTACTGTGCAGTCAGTTAATACTTGTGTATGCAACTCCTAAATGACTGTGGAGTAACAACTCTGCAATCTGTGTCTCGTGTAGATGCAGCCAGGCTGTGGTAGGCCTGGAATTGAAGTCTTTCTTTTCATGGGTGAGTGCTTTAACCACTTTATTTAAAAAAAAAAACATAGAGGGCATGTCTTTCTATGTGCACATTTTATAAGTTTCTTTCAAAGTATATTTATAGGCAACTACTACCTACAGGAATGTCTTCAGGACTCCAGGGGCAAGGAAAGGGAGGTATTTCCCTTGCAGACTTGAATCAATTGCCTAAGCTCCAGAGAAGGGAATGAGGAGACACATTCCCCTCCAGCTGTGGTGCCTAATTTTTAAGTGGCAAAGCACTCTGTCAGAACTTGCATCTAGCACAGAACTATTTAGGACTATATTATCACTAAGCATTATTACAACTTTGGGTTCAATGCAGTACATACGGTATGAGCAATGTCATTTGGGTGGAATTTATACAAAGAAAAATGCCACCTTCAATTTTTGTCTCGAAGAAATATGCAGATTCTTTTACAATGGCATTAAAAGCTGTGCAAGGCAGTCTTCAGTGAAAATGAAACTCTGTCATTGTGTCCTGGTTCCTATAATACATCAGAAGAAAAATGATTTAATTGAATGTAATTTTCTGTTCCTGTTACTTTAATCAGCGTATGACTCACTAGGTGTATAATGTCTGACAGGGTCAATGGAAAAAGGCAAATGCTATAATTTGGTTCTCTTGGTATTTGTATTTTGATGGCCTCAACTTCCTACAGCTCTTGGCCATTATTTATTGGACTATAAAAGGTATGGAAGGGGGAAGTAAAAACTTGTATTGTCAAGGATAAAGAATAGATATGGATAGCCTATTCTTTAAGGAGCTTTTTAAAAGGTCAAGCTAGTGGGGTCTGCCATTTGATTCTGTTCTAAAAAGGTGAGTATGTGAAAATATCATCTTAGTTATAGGCCTGCCTTCTCAGCATAATATCTGCTGCTGCTAATGATCAAAATATATTTGTATTTTTTCGATTCCAGTTAGCTCTGCAGAGTGAACAAAGCTGAGAGACAAAGATGAAATCTATTCATTTCTGCCTACTGTCAAAACAGTTCTGTACCAAGTTATGGTAACAAAGCTAATCCAGTACACATGTACAAACTATTAATAGAAGTAGGATGTTCAAATGTTGTCAAAGGTATACCCTTAAGATAGTTAATGTCCATTCGTTTAACCAAAGCTAGGATTTTGCCTTCAGAATCTTATGGGTGAAGATATATTAATAAGGAAGAATCCAATTTGACTTTCTTACACAAACCTGGTGTCCTTCTGTGACCAGGTAACTAGCCGTGTGGATGAGGGACACGAGGTAGACATGATTTACTTAGACTTCGGTAAAGCCTTTGATTCTGTTTCCCACAGGATTCTCTCAAACAAACTCAAGGGTGCTGGACTTGACCAGTCCATAGTGTGGTGGGTGGACATTTAGCTTAGATGCCACTCCCAGAGGGTGATAATTGATGGGATGGCCTCATCCTGGAGGGATGTATTCAGTGATGTCCCCCAGGGATTGGTGCTTGGACCAGTGCTCTTTTATATATTCATTAATGACTGGGATTGAGGGGGTGGAAAGTTCAATTATTAAGTTCGTTGGTGATACCAATCTGTGGGGAACCATGGGCACACCAGAGGATAGGGTCAGGATCCAAGATGAGCTTGACAGATTGGACTGGAATCAGATGAGGTTTAACAGGGATAAGTGTAAGGTCCTTCACCTGAGTAGGAAGAACCCTTACCACAACTACATGATGGTCCACTGGCTGGCACAGCATCTGAACGAGACCTGGGGGTTACGATCAACTGGAAGATGAATATAAGCCAAAACTGCAATGAGGTCACCAGGAAAGCAAATAGCCATTGTGTGTCCAGTAGATCCAGGGAAATGCTCCTCCCTGTCAATTCATCACTGGTGAGGCCTCAGCTGGAGTACTGTGTCCAGTTCTGGGCACCAGACTTCAAGAAGGACATGGATAAGCTTGAGAGGGTACAAAGAAGGGCTACCTGCCAGGTCAAGGGCATGGAGGATAGGCCCTGCGAGGAGAGACTCCAGGAACTGGGCCTGTTCAGTCTGAGTAAGAGAAGGCTGAGAGGTGACTTGATAGCCTCCTACAAATACATTAGAGGTGAGCACCAGGATGTAAGGTAGCAACTCTTCAGGAAGGAGGATGAGGACCAATGGACATGAGCTTACAGAGGGTAAATGCAGGCTAGATATAAGGAAGAACTTCTTCTCTATAAGGGTAACGAGAACCTGGAACATTCCCAGCAGAGGTGGTGCAGTCACCATCCTTGGAGGTGTTCACACAGAGGCTGGACAGGCACTTGGTCAAGCTTGCCTGAGCCCAAGGTCCAGGGGACTGGACTTGATGATCTTACAGGTCCCGCCTGGTTCTCCGATTCTATGGTTCTATAATTCTATGACTTCAGGGTGAGCTACTCTTCCTGGTACTTAGAAAAAATACCCTCTTCTTTCGAAATCTTTAAAAGTGAACATTTTTGATATGGCAAAGGTATTAATAAATAAAGCAATTACAGAGTTGTTTCTCACAACAGACCCTTACTTTAAGCAGCTACATATATTGATGCATTGTACATATAAAACCTACAGTACATTTCATACAGCAAAGAGACATATATAGCTCTTTCTAGAAACTCCCACTAGACTTCTAACTTTATTCCATATTTCTTTTTAACAAGCATAACTGCAGGGCAGTGATAGTAATTCTGCTGCTAATAATCACCTATCAGTCTGTCAGATACATCAGAAGAAACTACTATATGCTCTTTTAAATGGAAGTTAGTTTTGATCCTACATTAGAAGAAGAATTTTAAATGAAAAATATATACGAGGGTTGGTAGGCAGTTGTCACTGGCATCTGATTTCTTACAGTAGCTTTTATATCCCTTAAAACATAGGGAGAAGGTTGATTGGATATTTTCAGTTGCCAAGTACTGCTGGTTTCCTCTATGCCAGACTGGCCTAAAATAACATATTTCAACAGCAGTTCCCGTCAGGATTGTACAGGTTTGGTAGCTATGCATGTCAGTTAAGTATGTAGTGCCAGAAAATGTCTTTAATCTTGTTCCTTTCTGCTTGGTTACTTACTTTCACTAACTTGACTGTGTTAAATAAGAAGATTTCGTCAGGAATGCATATAACGGCAAAAGAGAACTTTTGCATGCCTGCTAGTGTTGTGAATAATCTACCTGTCAGTTCACAGGCTATTCATGAAAATCAACATGTGCTGTCCTAAACTGATTTACATGGTTCAGTATGTTTTGAACATTATTTGCCTCAGTGAAGATGTCACTTTTCTTGATTTTCCCAGGTATGTATAGACAAATAACTCTTTGGTTGGAATTCTCTTTCAGTGCAGTGAATTGCTGCACTAGTATGCTGCTGTGTAGCTTATTATGGAGTTCCCTGTAGTGTCTATGTTGTATATGCCCAGGAAAGACTATCAGAAAGTATAGTGAAGGAGCAGCTGTGGCTCAGTTAATAAAACTGACCCCCATTTTTAATACAGTGCTGTTTGAACTGGCCCATATCTAAGCAACACTAATACAGGCCTGTGTTCAATGAAATATCAAAGCCCATGCCAACTGTAATGCACACTTAAGACTACCCCCCCAAAGTTTGAGTTGAAAAGTATTGTGCTCAGTCAGGGCCCCTCAACTATTTTTATTCACTGCCTCTGTACAATGTTTCTTCTGCTTTTGCTTGGTAGCTTATGGAGATGATAAAATAAAATACCTGGATTTATTAATTTTAACCTCTGCTTTTTACACAAAGAAGCATGTTGATGTCGCAGACCAAATAAATTGGTACTTATAAAAGCAGTCACTCTGAATTCTTTCCTATAATTAGATGCAGAAGTAAATACTGACCTTGAGGTACAGTTTAGTTTTGCTTTGAACCCTCTCTGTAGAACTGTTTCTCTGATATCAGCAAACTTCTTGAATCTGAGAGACAGGACTTGCTCTCTTGGGAAAAGAAATATCATCATTAGAAATCAGCACCGAATGACCCTCCTCCTGTGAACTGTGGCAACTGCTTTTAGAAGTGAACAGCTATAATACAATTTAAAATTCAATTTGTGATGATGGTTGCTGGACTCACTGTCACTATCGCCCTTTGATTCTTGCTGCTAGAAAATTGGTTAGTCCCACTAGCTGGCACAATATCTCAATAAACAAAACATAGGGAGCAAGGCAGCGGTAGAACTACTAGGGCTCCAGTAAACAGATTGATGCTATTACATTGATCTTCCTTACAGTGGTACTGTGACAAAAGGGTCCTGTCCCATTTCTGTGTGCCATGATCCAGCAAAGCTCTTAAGCATTTGCTTAACTTTGTTTGTGAGAAGTCCCACTCCTGTAAAATGCTTTCATCTAATTAACCATTTTCTAGAAGGCATTGGGGCTGCCGCATGCTACCCAGAGCACGCAGTTGACCAGTTCTGTCTTTGCTGGGATTGTTTGTGCACTTAAAGATAAGCACTTGCTTAAGTGCTGTGCTGGACAGAAACTAAAATAAGCTACTCCTCTGACAATGACTTGGACAGTTTTAGACAGAGCTATGCTCAGGTTTCTTTGGCAATTCATGCATTGTGCTAATGCAATGGCAAGTCTAGGCTAAGTACAGACAATCAAAAAGCCCAAGGCTGAATCGATTTAGTCTTTGCAGGTTAGTCTAAGCTGTGTAGATTGAACCAATAAACAAGTGAAGAGCGATTCACTTTTGATTCCAGATGCAGCCACGTGCCTGCAGTGGCTCAGGCCAGAAGCTGGGGGCCACTAGAGCAGGCCTTCCTGCTCAGCTGGAGCAGACAGCTTGGGGCAAGGACCCTGCGGGGGGGGAGCAGGTTCAGGGGAGGTGCAAAGTATCCTGGGATGCAGGGGCACTGTGAGTTAACTTGAATCTGGAGGAGATCTGGGACAGAATTTCAATAAACTAAATTAACCTAAATCAGCGAAGTCTGCTACTACATCCATCCAGGATTTTCTTAAACCAGTTTCAGCTATTTTGAGAGCAGTTTATGTGCACAGAACTGTTGTGCTATGGATTTGAACCTGTTTTACCATCACTTATACCGGTATATGTATAATTTCTGTCACGAGCCCTAATGACTGTTCAAGAACATTTAATTGTTATGATGATAATAATGTTTCATATTTACTGGGTGTGTGTTACCATTTTTTTTTCCTTTTTTGAATTACCCATAGACAATAGGATAGGGTAAATAATCTGACACAGGGAAGTAGGTAAGAACAAGCTGAAAGCACTTGTTTTCTCCTAGATTTCTTTGTAGGAAAGAATGAACTAAATACACTATGAAGAAGATTTGAAAGAAAAGCTTGAAAAATTAAGGCATGGTCTTTACAATCTAGAAAATATATTTTTTACATTTATTTATTTTCTATGTGTTTTTCTAGTCAAACAATTCTAGTCTCTACTGAACCTGTTGACAGTTGTAAGGCATTTTAAGTACAAAGCAATCTCTGTATAATATATTTAAGATAGTGAATTTCTAATAACTGCAATGCAGTTTTGATTAAA
Source organism: Crocodylus siamensis (assembly GCF_052110815.1). NCBI lineage: Eukaryota > Metazoa > Chordata > Crocodylia > Crocodylidae > Crocodylus > Crocodylus siamensis. Next base: position 11,361,254 of record NC_143403.1, on the reverse strand, counting down.
TTCTTTCTTGTGGGTGCAAATAATGTGATTTTTTTAAATGTATGTAGACATGCATTACATATTCATAAACAGATCAAACTATTAGTTATATATGTGTGTGCATATCAGTGGAAGCAAGATTCAAAGGGAAGCTTATATTTACTTGTTTGTGTTTTATTTCATCTTACTTCAGCTGCCTAGCACATGCCGAGATATTTACCCCAGTCTCGTCTCTTATTTTCTGCTCTCTTTATGTGTAATTATCTGAAATAGAGCCATAGAAGCATTTTAAAATAATGATCCAGGAAAGGAATTCTGCAGCCCAGTGAAAATCTAATGGACATGTCATCAGTGATATCAAACTAGCTCATCAAGATTAATGGCACTACAATAAACTCCAGAGAAATAAAATTAATAGCAATTAACATATGAGGTTAGAATTGAAGAAAAGGTCTTTTTTGTGGTTTGGGATAAAAGGATCACTGCTACATTGAATCAATTCAAACTTAAAGTAGTAGCACTTTGATAAAGCTCTGTTTTTCTAACAGAGTTAGGGGTGTGCAGAGCGGGCCCTATTTGATTTGGATTTGGCCCAACCAGGGGCAGTGATTCAATTTGTTGGTTTGGATCACTGTTCCCGATTCGATTCAGCTGAAATCCAAATCTGAAGACTAGATGCTGATTTGGAGAATCAGTAATTCAGACATAGAGACAGCTTTAAAAGTTCTTTCTACATGCCTCGAGGTACCAGCATGGCTTGTGAATGCTGGGATGCTGGGGCAGATGGAGCATCCCATGGGAGAGTGCGCGGTGGAGGGGGGCGGCAGCAAACCCAGAAGTGGACTGGAAGTACTTCTGGTCCACTTCCAGGTCCATTGGGCAGTACACTGGGATGCTCCCCGCCCGCACCCCTCAGCTCAGTGATTGGCCATGGGGGCACCCCATTTCCGTCCCCAACCCAGGAGGCACCAGTCACCAAGCTTGGGAGACGGAGGTGGGGGCTATGCACTCCCTGGTGGACCTGGAAGTGGAGCAGAAGTGCTTCTGGTCCACTTCTGGGCCTGCTGCTGAGCACGCTAGGGAACCCCTTGCACTTCTGTGGGACAGTCCATGCGCCCCTGCACTGCAGTATTTACGAGCCACCTGCTACCTAGAGGTATATAGAGAAAACATTTAAAGCTATGTCTGTGTCCGAATTGCTGAATCTTTCCAAACCTCTCCAGATTGATTCAGAGGGTTCCGATTCAATTTGGAGAGATTAAAGGGTCCTCCTTTGATTCGATGCAGATTCAGAGATTTGACCACCGAATAGGGCTGAATCTTTGCCAAATTGAATCAGGGTCAGAAGCTTTGCAGAACGCTAATCAGTATGTTTCTGTGTCCCAACTACCACGAATGTGTACCAGTGTGTGTGTAAATGGTTCTTACAACCACAGACCTTCTCTCCCTAGAATAATTAATTTATGATATCACAATTCAGTGTTTAACTGTCCAGCTTCTTGAGATATTTCTGCCCTTGATCCTCCAATTAGGTTGCCTAAATCTGATTTAAGCCACAAAATAGAGACAGGCCAATAAAAATGCTTTATTTTATGCATGTCAGACTCACTAGTTATATCATGTGTTTCCCCCTTGCCCTTGATGTCATTTTGCCACATTTACCACTGTTTTATCACTTGCCTGTAAATAACGCACATTTATGTCCAGTCACAAAGACTTTGTTCTGCCCCTGTCTTGACTTGTGTATTAGACCTATCATTTAGGAAAACATTCATGGTACCCAACTGGAGAGCTTTAAATTGAAACATTACTTCCAGCCTAGAGTGCAATCAAGAATGCCTGTGTATGTTATATGGGAAAAGAGAAGTAAGAGTCTTTCAATTTTATTACCCAGAGCCATTTCCCATTGTTGTACGAGTTCCATCACTAAAGAGGTCATCTCAAATTCTGCCATAGATCTCAAGACTGCTCTATGAAATGTTTACTCTGAGAGCTGTCTGAAATTATTCCTTTCTTAGGGGATGTATGGTGTCATCAGTTCTCTGTGGCTTTGCCCTGCATGTCCTCCATCATCCAGAAAGAAAATTCTATTTAGAGCACTTGTATTTGGTCCCAGAGTAAAATATTGTCTTTTCTCCATCCTCTCCCACAACTGTATGGTGCTTAAGATTTAGGCTGCCTTCCTGCCAAATGCCCAGGTTTCAAAAAAGAACTTTTAAGCAATGCTGCTGACGTGGTGGGCAAATGTCATGCTTGGAGAAACAATCTCACTAGCCCATCGGAAAGAAAAGTAAGAATTAATTCACATTCCAGGCATCAAAGTGACTAAATGGTTAGAAATCAAGCAATAGAGAAAAGAAACAAATGGAATTGGCTTATTTATTCAGCGTGAAATAAAAAATTAAAAAACAGGAAAATTAGGTGGAGGTAGAGACTGAGAATAGCATGTTGTGCATTCTACTGAATTGCTTTATTTTTTAGGACTTCCTTCAAAACCTGCTAATATCAAAAGTAAATCTGTATCTATTGGCAGAACATCATTTAACCTCTGGAGATGGTGTGGCTATCTGATACTCTTGTTTTATTGGTTTCCAAATTTAGAGATATTATAACATTTGATGTACAGAGATTCCAGGAAACTTCTACTCCAGTAACTCCTGATGTTAGAACTCTTTCTTTGTTCCATACCTATCACCACGGTATCTGAGATTTCACAAGTATTTAACTTCAGTATTTGCAGATTTCATTTTAATTAAGTTAGAAGCTGAATGTACTCATTCAGGATGAACGATCTACCGTGCAGTTCCTAATACCGCCTCCAAAGGTGATGTCTTCTTGAAGTGCTGCTTTCACATACTGTGTTAACTTGCAACCATTTAACATACATCGTAGGGCTGTGTGAAGCTTTGGTTGCTGATTCAGTTCGGAGGAAATTCAGTCTGATTCGGCTACTGAATCTCTGAATCTGAATCAAAACAGGAGACACGTTAATCTCTTTGAATCAGATTGGAAGCCTCCAATTTGATTCACAGAGATTCAATGATTCAGACATAGATACCACTTTAAATGTTTTTTCTACATACCTCAAAGTACCAGGAGGCTCATGAATGCTAAGATGGTGGGGCAGATGCAGCATCCCACAGGAGTGTGAAGGGGGTCCCCAGCTCACTTGGCAGTGGACCTGGAAGTGGAACAGAAGCACTTCTGGCCCACTTCTGGGTCTGCCATGGAGCATGTGGGTGGCATCCTCTCCTGCTCCTCAGCTAGAGGTTTGGATAAGTCAAAAGGGAAAACTCAAGATGATGTAGCCCAAGTGTGTTAAGACTTGAGAAAGTGTGATTTCAGAAGATATAGCAATTGACAGTAGATTGTGGACTCAGGAAGTGGACTCCTCATAATGGGAGGTGCACTCAGAGGAGGAAAAAGAAGAGGTCATACAAAGTTTAATAGTGATATGGACATTTGGACAGCATATCAAAGCCTTTCATTTTAATTGTTTGCATTTCTATTTCATCCAGTCCTTAAAAAAACATAGTGCACATAAATTAGCTTTTGAGATATGCAGATTCTTTTTGAAACAGTCCAAACTTGCTAATTTGTGAAATGTAATTATAATGCATTGTAGCAAGTTTTATAAAATATGCTGAAATGGTGTCACCAAAAACATTATTCCCAGAGATAGCTGCATGGATATGAAAAGGTTCCCTGACTAGCTCAATTTGATCAGAACTATACAGCTTTACATCAGGCTTCACCAGGCTTGATCATTCAGATTTCCATTAATTTTTCAAGCTTTCTTTAAAATCTTCTCTATAATTTATTTAGCTCCTTCTTTGCTACAAGGAAATCCAGAGGAAGACAAGTGTCTTTAGCTCCTTTTTGCCTGTGTCAGATTATTTATCCTATTTTATTGTCTCCTGACTTATTTCAAAAAAACTTAAGTGCCTCGGTTACCTGGTTACTTGCCATATGCAAATCGATGCAGAAGAGGAGAGATTCAATACAGTTAATTCAACTTGTGGATGAAATTGAGCTTCTGAATGATAAATACCTCTATGGTCATTATGGGTAGACAGATTTGAGATTACCTAATCTTCTCTCAAGCTTGACAATGGGAAAAGGTGCCTAGCCATCATGGTTCACTGATAGCAGCTGCTTTAAGATCCTATTCAGCATGCTTATGTGCTTCTCCAGGCAGCCATTCAGATTAGCTGGAAAAGAAGGCAAATTGTTATTTCATAATATCTCCGTAAACTGCAGAAATAGGAAACCTTGCCAGGTACATCTCGGTTTGCACATGTGCAAATTGTGATGGGATTATCCACCACATTGTATTACTTAGATTGCACGTACAGACTATGACCCTCAACTGTGCTCTCAGTTCTCTGCATGTAGAAGGACCGGAGTGCAGCAATGCAGCTCTACATAAAACTGTTGTGAGAAAGTTGCCAGCCCAAATGCTGCAAATCTGCACTCTCCTGCATACTGAGAAACCTTGGCTCCTGATTCCTGGGCCCTATGGCTAACAAGGAAGAGGGGGACATTATCAGGGGTATGGGGAACTGTTTCTTCTCAAAGACTTCCTTGGGGCCTTATAGCCATTGCACATCCAATAATTTGGGTTCTGTGCTGGCTGGGTTGTTTAAGAAATGGAAGACCTTTGGGGGGATTTACTTGGGCAAAAAATGATGGAACTGATGTCAATTAGTTCACCCAAGGAAGTGAACTAATTTAGATCAGTAATAGGCTCGCCTGATCTACCAAACTTCTGCATGCATTCAGAGTGCAGCCCCAGGGCTGGGAAAGCCCAGTTGCTCACCCCAGCCACAGGATTGCTCTCCCCGGCTATTTAGCCCCCAGGCTATTAGACCAAATTATTTAGCCCCCTGGCCCCTGAACCTGTGGATGGACAACCCCCACTGCGGACTCACCAGCCCCCTCCCAGTCTCCCACCCACAGACCATCTAGCCCCTGCTCAATCCCACGCAACCCTCCTCCATACATTGCTCCCAATCTATGATCATGTACCTTAAAGTAAACTGCATGATCATCAACCAGGTGCAATGAATGTCTGCACATACCGAGAAGAAATGGTCCCAAGATAAACCCATCTTATAACATGATCACGTTTTGGAGAATAATCTCCCTGTGAAGGTCCTAGTATGGAGTTTTCTGTCTGAACATGAGAAGATTGTATGACAAGGTAACTAAGTTAGTACCTAAAAAATCCAAAAATAAAGCATAGGAATTATTCAGTAGATATTTCTGAAACTCAATATATGGTTTCCATTGTGGGAAGACTCTTGCAAGCCCTACACATAGACTCAATTTGAGGGTTGAAGCAAATTGAATTTAACTCCTATCTTTAGAAAAGTTTTGTTCCTGAAGATAAACCTTTTTATACAACCGTGTAATAAATAGTCCCTAAACAATTTGGATTTGGATACATGCATCGCACCATGTTTTATATATTTGCAACACCTCTGTCAGCTTGCAGATTATGTTGATAGAGGAGAACCATAGTGGGTGGGGTTGAGTGAGAGGACTGGAGAAAGGTGAGCAGTCATCCTGGGCATGTCTACACATGACAATACATCGCCGTAGCGATGCGCTATGGTGACAGCACTGGTGGGCACAAACCGTGACACCGATGCTTCATCACCATAGCAACAAGCTACCTCGCTATAGCATGTCGCTACAGCGACATAGCTGCTAAAAATGTGCAAGTAATGAATGACAACTCAGCAACAACTGCACCATGCGGGGCACATATAGATGTTCTCCCTGCCCTGGTCTGTACTGTGTTAGTCTGTTGGGAAATAAAAGCCCTGGGGAGCTACATGGAACCAACAGGGGAGCTGAGCTGTACAGGACAGTATGGTAGCTACTCTGCAAGTACGTAGGATGGAAAGAGCCTGCCTCAAAGGATTTATTATCCAAGTAGAGACCTTGTCCATCTAAAGAGGAAGGCAGGATGCAGTACTAGATGTGCACATATCCTTTTTCCTTTCTGTGTTTTGTACTTCTAGTCCATTTGTGCCTCATGCTTACCCATTTCTAATTTGCACATTTTCCTTTTTCTTATTGGATAGTTAGAATTTAATATGCAATTCATTTTGTGAGCCAGTGACCGGGATGTTTTTTTCACTATGTATCTATTTCCCAGAAGTGCTGGTATGGGAATATCTGGGAAGAAGATGTAAGATTTGTGTGTTCTTTTCTACAGGGTGTCGTAAATAACTTATAATAATTTAGACTTAAGCAAAGAGGAATTAAGAAGATGACTGCTGCAAATGATTGCAAAGGACTGCTGGAAACATGATCAATGTGGAGCCCTTATTATTAAGGGGACCCTTAAACTTTGTTATTCATTGTGCTTCCTAAAAGAAGTGAGAATGCAACAGATAACAGCTAGTTTGTTGAAAACAGCTAAAGTGAGAGCCACTGTCTCATAAATATTAAGGGTCTGATTTTAATCTTTTGCTGAAGCGAATCAAGCCATCAGCAAGGGGCTACGCTGCTGTAAGCCTGATAAGCCTCTGGTACACCATGGCACTTAAACATGTGGATGTCTATAGGCATAATCCCAGTGGTGCAACTTGTGTATTTATATTTACCCAGTATCTTTCTTTATAGGTGTGACCAGCATCAAATCAGGAGTCTATATAACTCTGACGCTTGGCTACTGGTGTAACTCCATTAGTAGCCCTGATGAGTATCGTATATATTCCAATCCCCTCCATGTGACGCATGTGTAAAATGACCATTTTTCTGTATCCCAACAATATTGAGAGAGAGACATTCAGAGGAAGACTAGCTGTCATTCTACTTCTGTTAGGACAGTAGTGTGTAAAAATTGCTCTCCTTTCTGTCCAGGAAAAATTTGTGCTTCCTTCTGCACTCAGTTTTGTGGGGAATGACCTCCTAGAAAACATGTCTTTGTTATGTAGAAGCTATTGAATCTGTTGTTATGAACAGATTCAATTTCTTTCTTAAACTGCCAGTAAAAGTGAGTGGAAAAAATAAGAAACTTTTCCCACTTTCTTCTCCTAAGATGATGTTTTTGCTTTCTCTCTGGGCATGCATCATGCTTGTAAGAACAAGAAGGAGTTTAACAGAGTTTTAAAAAATGCTGATAGTTTTGGGCCATTATCCAGGTACGTATAATGGGTATTATGGCACTGGGGGGTAGGGTACCAGTGAATGTACAGACATTATTTTCTTTTTGGTGACAGTTCCCTACAGATAGTTTAACAGTATTAACATTCCTGCAAAAGCATTTTAATGCTTTGAATTGAGAATTATACAACTTTAACACAATGCTATGCATGAGGTACTTGGAAAACAGTTTTCCAGAGGCATCATACAGTTCCCAGTTACTTAGCATTGAGCTGTGGTAGCTCAGCATTGCTGAAAATCATGCCGATAGAGATCCTTTACTTTTATGATCATTCTTTTGATATATTACTAACCGTAAATGGCAACTTTCCCCACCATTTCCAGAAAATATTTGCTAAGGCATATTTCCCATCTGCTGCCTTGACAGCGTACACTTTTCTCAAGTATTTCTTTTCCAAGTCAACCAACTATTGGAATGAGGGTTAGAGAAAGGACTAAGCAGAGAGCGATTTATATTGTGTCAGGAAGAACTACTTCTTTTATACACAGAAGCCATTGCACATGTACATTGTAAGCTCTTAACTTATATTTCCAAAGAACTCTAATCCTTTCCAAATCGAGGAAATAGTGAAATTGAATAAATTGGAATGTTATATTGAATACCAAAATGCATATGTTGATACAGAACAAAATAATTAATTCTTAGAATTAATTATTCTATATTACATTGACAAGATTATTCTGGGCAGATCCTTACTTGGTATAAATCAGTGCAGTTCTATAGAAGTTAGAAGGTCTACTCTGTTTTCTACTGTAGCCTGGATGTACACCGGTTTGTACTCCCCTCTCCAATTGAGGGAATTACAGGCAGGGAGTGTGCTGTGGTACAACAGCCCAGAGGCCACCTCCGTGCCCTATAAAGTCAGGCCCAGTTACTTAAATCTATACAAATGTATTATTACATCATAACCATTAAAGGGTAAGTACATAGATTATATATATATGTACAAATTTACAAAACAATAAACGCTATACCACACCCCCCCTAATTATTATTTAAAATTACAGATGAACGATAGAACAAACCAGAACAAAGGATATATTGATTGGGCAACCTTATACCTCTATTAATATACAAACTATCACTTCAACTTATTCACGCAAACTATAAGGCACAGTCTACAAATATAACAAGCAATCCTTAGACTACCTGGGTGCCCTCCAGGGCAGGGGCTACTACAGTAAAGGAGAGGAAGAGCCCAAAGACTCCTAAGCTCCCCTGCTATCACCCAGGAGCTGCCCACTGGTGCCCCTTCATAACCCTGAAGGGGTCCCTCCGCTGTGGGGACCCTCTCTCCAGGGTGACTTACTACTGTACAGTCCCAGAGGGTTGCCTCCCATTCTCAAGGTCGAGCTCTGTTCCCTGCCGGGCTTCCTTACTGCTGGACTCTGCTGCCACTGGCCTGGCTTAGGGCCACAGGCACTGCTGTGTGTAGTGGGCGCTTCACCTTGTGCTAGAGGTTGAAGGCCCAGACAGCCTTGTGCAGCACTGGGGCTCGGTCTGCTCCTGGACCATCTGGGCAGCATCGTCTGCACCGAGCTGCTGCCCCGTGCCAGCAGCTGTAGACCCAAGCCACCTCAAGCAGCTCCCAGGGTCTCTCGCCCTGCATGCAGTGCCTCCTGCACTGAGCTCCCAGCCTCGTGTTGGGGGTGGGGGACCTGAGCCACCCCAGGGGCTCCAAAGATCCTGCTTCGTGCACCATACTTCCGGCCATACGCCAGGGGCTGCAGACCCGAGCTGACTCGCACAGCTCCTAGGGTCTGGACGCCGTGCACCATGCTGTGATCCAAGAGCCTGACCACTGGAGCCATCTGTCACTCCCTGCTGATAGAAGTTTTCAGGGGCTCTTCCTAGGCTACTGTTTTGCCCTGCTGAGCAGCTCTCCTCAGCTCTTCTAAGCCCCACTCTTCTCTCGTCTCTGTCCCTGATGCACCTCTCTCATGCTGAACACGCAACTCCTTTTCTATGCTCTAGGGCTCTGCCTCTGAAGTCTTCCAAACCTGACATTTTGCAGTCATCAGCCAGGTCTGGGGGAGCTCTTCTCCCCCTCCCCTCAGGAAAGGGATGTGACTGTATTTCTCTTGCTGTCTCCTCATTGGTGGATGGGCTCCACCAATCAAAACAGCAGGATCTCAAGCCTGGGAGTCAACCCAAGCTCTGAAAGGTAAACCAACTGGGATTCTGCCCTACAGGTCAGAGGTTGCAAAGCATATAAGACAACACAATCCTCTATTATAAGTAACCAGTGCTCAAAACTGAATGCTGGCCTTGGTATTTAAGATAATTAGTTCAGAATTCCTCTTCTGTTTAACAGGACTGAAAAAGCCTGAAAGTCTGTTGACAGTAATATCTAAGTTTATAATCCTACAACCACTTAAGGCAGTATTCCTTAATAGACAGTAACTAGCAATGGGTCATGTCCTAGTTGGAGATTTCAGCTTCATTCCTAGCACAATACTTTCTAATTTTGTCCAGAAAGCAGGCTACACATTCTGTTTCTCTAATGTCTATGTCCTTCATTAATAAAATCCCTCATTAATAAAGTTCTTGTTAGTCTTGTTAAGTTACTTTCCCCTTCATTATGCTACCAGGCTGGGATCTGAAAAGGTCAATACTGAGAATCCTTCTACTGCAAGATTACTTTATTTCTGGACTCCTGACAAAATCTGCTTTTGGTTTCAGAATCCGAGAGTGCATGTGAGAGACAAGGCCTTATTCCAGTCCATCCTTATTCTAATCTGTCTTTCTGTGCACTAAGGATGCATTAAGGACTGGACCCAAACAAAAGGTACCTGTAAGTTAGGCCTAGTTTCTAGATGCCTGGCTCCCAAGGTACCTATAGGCATGCTTGCTCACGTTTTAATTACAGCATGTTGGAGCAGGCTGAATTGATTGTGTCTGCTCTGCATTCTAATTAGAACGATCCAGTGTTGCCTCACCATCACACGTATGAAGCTCCTACGTATTTCAGAATGGATGCAGAGGCTCTTTATCTAAATCTTGTTGAATGAGCTTTAGATAAAGTGTCTTGTAGCCATTTTGAAACAAGCAGGGGCTTCATACATGTGATGGTGAGCTGTTTTAATTAGAGCAGGTGTCCAGGAACTGCTCTAATTAAAACACCCCCCTTCCACCCCATACCCCTAAGCACGTGTATAAGCCCCAGAGTCCAAATTGGTGATTTAGACACCTAAGTGCCTTGCATCATTCATGAAGAGTTAGATAATTATATAGTAACAGTTTCTAGGGCAGTTTCTATTTCATCTTGTCCAGGAATTGGGATCAATTTTGATAGTGTAGACATTGCTACCATTGTCCACATGAAAACCTTGAAATTCATTCCTACTGTCTGGCTTGAAGTACTCCAGATCTTTTTATGTTCAGGACTTACTACAAACCTTGTGCCTTACCCAGCACTTGGAGGGAGTAACACATGTTCTAAAGGCTGAAACTTTACTACCCCAGGGGGCAGGAAGCATGGCTGAGCTGTTTGTTGTTTGTTTTAAATCATACTGATTTGGGGAGACTGCTCCATTTCTTTGAAGTGCATGACTGTGAATGTATTATAAGGTAAAGCTGCTTAGTTTGGGGTTACCAAAGGTTAATAAATGAATTAGATACTCCGTTTCCATAGAGTTCCTACTGGGCGTGTAACTCATTAGATGCCCCTGAAATCCCTGAACTTAGTGATTTCTTGCATCCACAAGTAAAATTAGCTCCCTATATTTAGCCTAATAAGAGTTTTAGAATAACACTAATATTTATATTGAATGCACATTATTATTTTATATTGCAAAGATTATTAGGAGACACATACTTACTGATTCGGTGCACTACATCTGAGTCCTGAAATCTTGCTTTTATTCTTACTAGAACAGTGTACAGTCTGACGTAATTAATGTGCAAAAATCTACACGAATAGCTTAATTGTGGTACATGGTGTTCTACCGAGGACAAAATCATCTTCAGCCCATCGTGGTCGCAACTTGTCACTCATCCGTTTTACTATTAAATAATTATTTTATAATTAAACATTAACTTAATAAAATGATTGTGCCCATGGTGTAGCATATAATTAACATTTAATTAATTATGAAATATTTAATATGAAACAGTTGGGAGTGATAAAAACATTGTGTAACAAGATATCCATGCAGAAACATACACTGGAAGAGTAAAATGTAAAATTATGCATGAATTGTAAGTTGAAGAGGCTATGATAATTTATTAGCATAGAAGAGAGAGATTTGTATGTGTGACCTCTATGTTGGATGCACACAACAGTACTCCAGACAGCTAAAGACCTAATCATATTTTTGTACCTGGGACTGCTAATCTTTATATTTATGTTGTGACCCATGGAAATGAAGTGTACAGGACATTGTTTTACTTAACTCATTGCTGGTATTAGTAGGAGTCCCCTGTAGTTCAGTGGTAGAATCCTTGCCTACCACACAGGAGACCTAGGTTCAACTTCTCAGACACTTATACAACTACCGCCATGGAGGCACCAAACATCTGGACTCAGTCTGGTCTTTGGATTCTGTCTCAGTGGCCTAAGGGGAGGATGGAAGGTCTGGAAAGCTTCGACTTCCCTAAAATAATTTCTGCCAAGGCATATGCATTGAATGTCTGAGTGGCTCTCATGAATACACCGTGATCCAAGAGGCCTGACAGTTCATATTAATATGCAAAGATATTGTAAGTGCATGGGAAGCATTTTGTGACACATTTGTGGGAGTAAAATATCATGCAACAATAACATGTATTGTAAAAGTAGACAGTCTACTAAATAGTCTCATTTCAATGTGATTAATATGAGTGCAAGCTCACAGGCTTTTAATGCCTTCTAGGACAAAAGGCCACTATTAATAGGTGAACTTTAGAATACGTCCCAGTTTATTTCATCTTGATTTATTAAACTTTTAGGTGAATTTGATGTATGTTGGAGTAGGCAATAGCTTAACATGGTTGAATTTGATGTATGTTGGAGTAGGCAATAGCTTAACGTGGTTGCCTTTTTTTATGTGGACTTGTAATGTGTGTTTCTGTCAAGGGGCTTATATACTGATTGTGGTGAAGCCAGCACTGTGACACAGCTGTCCCTCTTATTGCCCTCCTTGGGGCAAACTGTTCCTTGCTGAGACCCGTGCCCACCACAACTTGATGGAAAATAATCAATAGAATTCTGCCTCTGTAAGAGAGGATATCTCACCGAGTCTGGGCATATCACTTGTTAGAATTATAATTTCTCCGGATGCTGGTTGGCATGACTCTTATGGGGTCCAGACTGGGAGCTCCTCCACCCCTACACTCCTGCCACAGGGCTCCATGTGGTTTCATGGTCCTTCCAGACTCAGGTTCTTCTTCTTGTGTCAATCACACTTCAACCATCATGCTATCCTGGAGTGTCTCAACAATAAAGTCCATCTATTACAAAAATAAAGAAACATGACCAATCTGGCTGTTTCTCATGCTCTTCCATCATCTGAAGGCCCCTCTCAGTTCTGGTGGCCTTTTATCTCTGCCCCAAGGTACGTCCAGCCAGCCAGTGTTGGAGCTCACCTCCCAGCTGTGGCTCGGGCCCCCTGTGGGAGGAGGGCCCACCGGGCATGGCTTGGGGCCAGGACTCTTCTCCTCTGGGGCACAATCCTCCCCAGAGCTCAGTACCTGGGCCATGCCACTTGCTGCCACGGCCTCCCTCACTGGCAGCTGGGGTTCCTGGCCAGGGCTTCCAGTTTGCAGCCCACTGCAGTCCCACAGTGCAATGGCTAACACTCCAATTGCATCATCCTGAACCAGTGGGGATCTTTGTTGGCACTTGGGAAAAGGAGATGGGTGAGCAGGGGTTGCTGCCTCCTAAACCCCCTCACCCTGGTACACAGATCAAAAGAAAGTGTTTTGTAAGCAGGATAAATACTACACACACTTCTGTAAGCAGTGCACCTTTGTTTTCACATGCAAAAAACCACCTAGATTTAGGCTGTAAGTATGAAATTGATAGTTTTCTACAGGAAGATAACAACCTGGGCAGTATCTGCAGGCAGGTCTCCTAATGTAAAAATTATTTCAGAGTGAATCAGAAAGCTGTGTTTATAATTGTATTAGAATGTAGAATGAGCATGCAATTTTTCCAGAAACTTGATTTTTAACCCCAGAAATATATACCTGTTTTGTATATCTCTTGAAAACTGTGTGATGTCTTGTTAGGCAGAGAGAATTATATCACTTAAGATTCTGGATGAAGTGTCATAACACAAAGTCACTTGTCATCTAGGAAGTTATTAAAAGAAACAGTTTATAGCAAAAAAAATAAACCTGGTGGTAAAGAAATGACAGTCTTTTCCTCCTTGTTTACCCTAATGTATTTCTGATATCCTTCTTTTTCACATGACTGAATTCTAACCCACACCTAGGATACTCATAATGTCTTGATTGAAACCATTTATATTGCAATACCTGAAATAGTGGCTGGTGTTTGGTAACCCATTTTACCAGTTTCTTTGCTACAGTTTTTTCTTGGTCTGTTGCAGTTGCATAACTAGGTCTCAAAGTTGGAAGCTATTTATAGTGCTCAGTTTATGAAAGGTCAAATACCTTATGCTAGTTTGATGTTTTTATTGGTGACACTATTTCCTGTTTTCATTATATTAAATGATATGCCAAAAATAACCCCTTTTGAAAATATATGTATACATTTTACATTTGAAAATCAATTAATTGATAGTTTTTCCATTTGTCCATCAGCAGTCACACGGGATGGCCCTGCCCATTACAGGACAGGGAGGCCCGGATGAGGGAGATTCCCTGCCCTCCATCAATGCTGACCTCATGAAAGAACACCTTGAGAGGCTGGACACCGTCAAGTCAGCTGGCCCTTACAATCTACACCCCAAGGTACTTAAGGAGCTGGCTAGCATCATAGCCCAGCCCCTGGCATGGATCTTAGCAAACTCCTGCTGCTCTGGTGAAGTGCCTGAAGATGGGAAGAAGGCCAATGTGGTCCCTATCTTCAAGAAAGGGAGGAAAGTGGATCCGGAAAACTACAGGCACATCAGCCTGACCGCTATCCCAGGAAAGGTCTTAGAAAAGATTATTAAAGAGACCATTCTTAATGGAATGGCCAATGGCAACATCCTGGGGGATAGCCCACATGGGTTTGTTGTGGGTAGGTCTTGCTTGACCAATCTTATTTTGTTTTACAACCAGATGACCTATCACTTGGACAAGGGAAAGGAGATGGATGTCATATATCTTGACTTCAAAAAAGCTTTTGATCTGGTATCCCTTGATCACCTCTTGCCAAAACTGGCCAACTATGGCCTTGGGTCCACCATGATCTGCTGGCTGGGGAATTGGCTCCAAGGTCGGACCCAGAGGGTGGTGGTTGATGGAAGCCAATCATCATGGTTTCCTGTGACCAGTGGGGTCCCCCAAGGCTCTGTCCTTGGACCTATTTTGTTCAACATCTTCATTAATGATGTGAACACTGAAGTCAGAAGTGGACTGGCCAAGTTTGCTAATGATACCAAACTCTAGGGTAAAGCATCCACACCTGAGGACAAGAGGGCAATCAAGGTTGACCTTAACAGGCTCAGGAAATCAGCAGATGAAAACCTGATAGTTTAAAACAGAAAAATGTAAGGTTCTCCACCTTGGGAGGAAAAAGCTTCATCATCGTTACAGGCTTGGCAGTGCTACGCTGGCTAGCACTACGGATGAAAGGGACTTGGGGGTCATGATTGACCACAAGATGAACATGAGCCTTCAATGTGCTGCTGCTGCTAGTAAAGCTAGCAAAACACTGGCTTGCATCCATAGATGCTTCTCAAGCAAATCCGAGGACATCATTCTCCCATTGTACTCGGCCTTAGTGAGGCTGCAGCTGGAGTACTGTGTCCAGTTTTGGTCTCTACAATTCAAAAAGGATGTGGAGAAGCTTGAGAGAGTCCAGAGAAGAGCCAAGTGCATGATCAGAGGTCAGGAAAACAAACCTTACGACAACAGGCTGAGAGCTATGGGACTCTTTGGCCTGGAAAAGCGCAGGCTGAGGGGCGATATGATAGCAACTATAAGTTTATCAGGGGTGACCACCAGGTTCTGGGGGAATGATTGATCATCAGAGCGCCCCAAGGGATGACAAGGTTGAACGGTTATAAACTTCTCCAAGACCGTTTCAGGCTGGACATAAGGAAAGAATTTCTTCACTGGCCGAGCCCCTCAAGGTCTAGAATAGCCTGCCATCAGAGGTGGTTCATGCACCTACACTGAACACCTTCAAGAGACATTTGGGTGCTTATCTTGCTGGGATCCTATGACCCCAGCTGACTTCCTGCCCCTCAGGAAGGGGGCTGGACTCGATTATCTGAGGTCCCTTCCAGCCCTTATGTCTATGAAAACTATGCAATAAGGTGCCCACAAAAAGCAGGCATGGTAATTTTACATTATTCAGATATTTTATCTGGTTTCATACATAAAAGCAGGTGTATACATCACCAGAATAGTCAGTATTACTGATAAATGATGAATTGATTATAAATTTATTTTTGAAACAGCAGTACCCCTTGTGTTTTAATTAGATAGATATTAATAATATTAATATCTAAGCAATTTAGTAGAAAAATAGAAATCGTAGATTTTGTAATTAACAGATCTGCTACAGCATTTGTTTTTTACTAAGTTGTAGAATTGAAAAATGAAACGATTTATAAATGATTTTCAAGGTATATTATATATTATAATATATGGTGTCATCAAGCGGTAGTCCATGGTTTAGGAGGTCAAGATTCAAGGGTTTTTTAAATTATTTTTTATTTTTTAGTTATCTTTCTTTTAAATACAATACAAAAACATATCTATGAACTGTGTAAAACTGCCTATATTGCAAGCAAAAATCGATAAAAGGAAAAGGGAAGAGAAAAAGCAGGAGGGTAGCGGGAGGGAAAGAAGCAAAGAGGCATCGGCAGTGAGCAACAACTTCTCGTGCCTATGCATAAGCAGTGAGGTTACTCTGATGCACTCTACTTACAGCACATTGGAACAGACTCGATTTATCGAGTCTGCTGGAATGTGGCAATCACCCACTCCAGCAACCTCCAGCATCTTGTGAATCAGCATCTCCGTGCTTAAAAATGGAAACAGGGGCACTTTATCTAAAGATGATACAATGAGCTTTATCTAAAGTGTCCCTACTGTCATTTTGAAGTGTGGAGGCACTGATACATGAGCCACTCTGGCCGCTTTAATTAGAGTGGCTCTCGGAGTCCCCCACACTCCCAGAGCATGTATATAAATGCCCATTGTTACCATGGTATTCCAAGTATTCCTTGCAAACTACGCCAAAATTTTTGAAATAGTTACATCTGGTAAACTTGACTCTGTCCGTAGAAGCCAGCTGCGTCATCTCATTGTACTAGATTTTGACCTCTGGAGATGTCCTACTTTTCCAGAGCAACAATATAATCCTGTGTTACTAATACGCTCTGCTATTTGAGGGCAGTTTGAATTTCTTGGGGATATACCCAACAATGTGTATATTTGCCAAGGCTATCAGTGCTGTGTTACAATTCCTTTAAAAAAATATTTGATAATACAGCATGACCAAGATATGTGACTAAGTGTCGCCTACAATGCATCTTATCAGCTACATGTATCTACTGTCAGTATATTTAAGTTTTTTAAGTTTAGAGGCAGCCCAATGCAGACAAAAATGACCTTTTCTTGTATAAGCTGGGAGTCTAGGATCAATTGTTCTCATCTGTGTGATAGGTTTTTGGCTAGATGATTTACTTTTCTTTTCAATTATATTTCCTGTGTGATCTTGAGTATGTGATCTGAGACTAGGTTCACAAAGGGGCATAAATGTTCTGCAGCTGACCATTACATAGCCTAACTTCTGGTACCTGCCTCCCAAAAGATAATGCAGTCTTTTGAATGAGATGCCTTGGCTCCTTACACAGTTCATGAGAAGAATCAGGTACCTTACAAGGGGACTTTCAAGAACCAGCAAGCTGAGTAGGGAGCCAATTGGAAATGCTGAAGACTAAAGTGTTTATTAAATCTCACTCTTCCTGGGTTTCAGCATCTTATACTGGGCTAACGGGAAGCATTTACATCTCTTGAGATTTACCGCCCAAGTAGATGACTACGCCCAAGGACAGACATTATATTTTTACCAGGATAAGTGTTCAGACACAAGTCTTTACCTGTAAAAGAACAGAAGTTCAACACACAAAGACTGATTTAAAAATGGTGGAGCCCGGTCTAATATTTGCACACCCACTAAAGAGCAAATTTACACCAGTGTGTTCTGTTTGCTACCGATCTAAACAGCACTGCTTACAGAAAACGGTGTAGCATAGATTGATTCCAGGCTTTTTATTGTCTGTACCTAGCCTAAGAGGTAGATAACTAAGACGCTCCTTTAAAAAAAATAAAGCACAGCAAGAGTCACCCCCTTTCTTCTAACACACTGACCCTGAGGGAGGGGGAGGTATTACTGATGTCCCCTCTTATGGAACAGATGAGGTTTAAGAACATTCAGGAAGATCAAACACGTGTCCTACCACCTAGGAGACTGCCATAGCCACAGAGCTATAGGCTGTTCTGAAGTAGGGATAGTCTACCTCTCCTGCTGCAGCTGTTTCTTTTTGCAGGGGGAAAAAAAGTAAGCATGACCCCAATAGTCCAGTGATTAAGGTAGTTGCTTCAGAGAGGCACATGGTTGTGTGTGTGTGTGTGTGTGTGTGTGTGTGTGTGTGTGTAAGGATGTGTGCACAAAGTCTAAGTGAACCACTCTGTTTTTCTTCCTACCTGCCCTTCCAGATATATTCATACACATACATACATATACGTTATGCACCAAGTACAAAGGAATATGGCAATTAAAGGAGATTTTTTGTAAAAATCTAGTTGGTCTTTAATAAAAGATATTGCCTCTACCACAAGTCCTGATTCCTTTTTGCCTCTAGACCAATTCAGCTACAACCTGGATACCTGATGCATGTTTCCATATATACACTCACCAACATGTATATATCATATATGTTGCATCTTCCTCTGTATTTAGTGCTTCCTCTGTATTTAGTGTCATAGCGTATAGATATGCTTAATATTTGGCAATGCAATGCATTTATCTAATAGTTACATTAGAAGCTGCATATTCCCCAGGCCTCAGTCCTTGGGCCCGCACTATTTAACATCTTCATCAGCGACTTGGATGGGAGGGTGAAAAGCAATTTGTTCAAATTCATGGATGACAATAAGATGTGGGGAGAGGTGGACATGCTAGAATGGAGGGACAGGATCCAGCTAGATCTGGGCAGGTTACAGGTGGGCGGATGAGAACAGGATGGTTTTCAACACTGACAAGTGCAAGGTGCTGCACCTGGGGAGGAAGAACCAGCACCATACCTACAGGCTGGGGAACTCCTTTCTCATCAGCACAGAGGCAGAAAAGGATCTTGGAGTTGTTATTGATTCCAAGATGAACGTGGGCCACCAATATGGGGGCATGGTCAGGAAGGCTAACCACACTTTGTCATGCATCCACAGATGCATCTTGAGCAGGTCCAAGGGGATGATCGTTCCCCTCTATACAACACTGGGCAGGCTGCAGCTGGAGTACTGCGTCCAGTTCTGGGTGCCACACTTCAAGAGAGATGTGGACAACATGGAGAGTGTCCGGAGGAGGGCCACTCCCATGATCAGGAGGCAGGCCCTATGAGGAGAGGCTACAGGACCTGAACCTATTCAGCCTCCGCAAGAGAAGGCTGAGAGGGGATCTGGTGGCCATCTACAAACTTACCAGGGGGGACCAGCAGGGAACGGGAGAGTCCCTGTTCCGCTGAGCACTACCAGGAGTAACGGCCACAAGTCGATTCAGAGTAGGTTCAGGCTAGACATCAGGAGACACTACTTCACAGTCGGCTAGGATCTGGAACCAAGGGAAGTGGTACTCGCTCCTACCCTGAGGGTCTTCAAAAGGAGGCTAGACCTAGCTCCTAGCTGGGGTCATTTGACCCCAGTACTCTTTCCTGCCCATGGCAGGGGGTCGGACTTGATGATCTGCTCAGGTCCCTTCCGACCCTACCAACTATGAAACTATATGTTTATGGAACACGTGTGAATGGAAAGACAGAGAGATTTCCAAGGTTTTGCATAGAAGAGGAGTAATTCAAACCTAACAGAAGTTTTGGAGTCTGTATGTTTATATTTACAAGCTTTTAAAGATCAGCTCCAGGTCTAATATTTTTCGAAGTGTAGGCATGTTCTGGGGTTTTGAGAATGATCAATCTATATAAAATGGGATCTATATAAATTCTTCTAACTGGCACTGAACATAAAAAACAGAGTAAAGAACACAGTGGGCACTATGAGAACCATATACTAGATCTACAGATGCTAGCTGCAGCCATATTCCCCTTTTTAAGTGCCAGTTGCATCTCAGAAATACACCAAAAAAGGCACACAAAAATCAGTGTGTCAAGTTAGGCTCCCAAATTTGGGGTATGTATGAATAAGTGATAACTTCTAAAAATGTAGCTGTGCTACTTAGAGCTCCAGAAATCAGGGGAGCTAACTGCATTCATGGGGTGAGTGCTTAGAGACTGGGTCGGCATTGGCTGAAAATAGATCTTCCTGTTGCAAAAGTTGCTGTCAAGCTACTAATATCGAAGGGCCTATGCACAAAAAATTCTATAATGTTAGATGAGACTGAGAGTGCTAATGCCTGTGTCAGGCCTTTGAGTATTCTCAGTCTGAGCTAGATGTTTCCAGGAGCATGAACAGACTCAGAGCAACATGCATGTGTACCTTATAAAAAGTCCTATGTCAACTCTTCTGACAAACATGACTCTTGGGAGTTGCTTAAATATTGCAGTTATCTTTGCCAAGTTATGGGGTGGGTTGACTCCCTGATGCCATGGAGCCCAGTGGTTATGCAGAGCTGATAAACCTCTTTTTCATTTACCTTTTTCAGTGCATTTTTAATGAAAAGCTCTGAACAAAGCACAATACAAAGTTACAGTGCCTCATTCCACTATTTCTGTCAAGATTATACATAAGTGCTTCTACATTAATTGTCCTGGGATTTAAGATAATTCTGCAAACAGGTCACCTCCCTGCCTTTGAATCCATTTCCCATATTAAGCAGATTGCCCTTCAGCCTGTAATACATTAAAAGCCCGGTTTACAAACCCATAAACAGTAACATGACTTAAGTAAATCTCACTAACAGTCCAATTTACATCAATTGTTAGTGTTAATTTATGATCAGACTTTATTAAATCCATTTCATTTTCTAAAAAGGCTGTAAATTAATTCTGTGATTTGGGACACACTGAAGTTATTATTGCACAGCACCTTATTAAAACATTTTAACGTCCCTTGTCTGAACAAATACATTGTATGCTGTGAAAACCTTGATGGTTCTTCAGTGTGTGTACCACTGCAAGAGTATAATGGCTTTCTTTAATATAAAAGAATATGCAGGGACTAATTAGATATTTTCTGTTTAATTATGTGCTGCATAAGATTGCATTGATACAATTGGGCCCCTTTTGGGTTTTAAGGATAATGCCTGAGAGAATAATTTCTTCACATTCCCAAACCATTTATAGAGTATGTCCATCACTGCTTACCATTACCACTGAGAGATTGCCAATGAATGTCTGAAATAAATTAAACAATAGAGAGCACCTCTAGTTTGTTTTAATTTGTTCAGAAGCCGGGGCGGGGGGAAACAGTAAATTTGCTGGATGAACTTTCCTGTTGTTTGTGGAATAATTGATTCCAAAAATAGTGCAAAATGCTGTTTGTGGAATAAATTCTTCAATAAAAATTAGAAAATTCTCTCATATTTAAGAACATCCATTTTATTCCTTGAGATGTTCATATGGCATCGCTACTGTAAAATACAAGTTGTTAATGAATTGGGAGCAAATACCTTGCAGAGTAGAGATGTGAAAAGGTAAATTTAACACCTCGCAGGTGTTAAGAACCATAAATAACCAGTGACTCCACAGCAGTTTAATCTTTTGTCAATCAAGGTATTCACTATTGAGCAAATGTCTTGCTGCGAATGCTATATTTAATGGAAATGCTTGTTAGTTAGAGAGGCAAAGTGTAATTTTACTACAAGAAGATGGAGCATGGTGAATTTTCCCAACAATGTATGAACCCACAAATGTGATGAAATACAATCAGTTTTATTGGTGGTAAAAGGAATAATAACAATTTATCTATTATCAACAGAGCCATACAAATAAAGACAAGTGGCCCCTGCCATGCGCATTACTTCAATAGTATATCCTTGTGCGGGTTACCCAGCTGTACATTAGATAAATAATTCACACTATTTGCAATGGAGTATTCTGAAGCTGGGTGGAAAAGGAAATAATTAAAATCTATGGACCAAATCCTGAGGTTCCTTTCTCAGCTTTCAGTATGTAAAAAATCAAATAAAGCCTTCAGTATGATAGGGTAAAAATATATCAAATTCATCAAGCCTTCATATTGTTTAGTATATTGAGAGACTGTCATGATGAAAGCTTTGATTCTGCAAAGGCTTAAACCTGCATCCAACTTTAAGCACCTACATCATCTCATTTAGTTCAGTAAAACTACTCACAAGTTTAAACTTAAAATATGTGCATGTCTGTACAGGATCAGGAGTGAGATGTGTATCAATTAAAGTAATGAACTTCGGTGACTCTTCAACAGTCTTCAAAAAGCTAAGGATGGAAATTATTTTTTATGGCTAAGTGATAATTAATGAAACAATATGTTGCATGTTTAATTTAAAACTAATTTTGTATCTTAGTAAATACCAAGTGATAAAAAAAGGGGAATTATAGAGACCTCCAAGCTTAAAGTGAGGGTAGGGAAGCAGAATGCAGTTTGTCCAAAAGAAAAAGAGCAGTGTTTTAACTTTCATAATCTGTATATGCATGCACAATTCACCACAAAGACCTAAAGAATGGGAGTCTATCACCATCTTATTTCTTACCACCATTCATTCCTGTGGAGCTTACCATATATAAAAGGATTAGTTTTTTAAAAAGGGAAGCTTCAAATGCCGTTTGAAAGAGCTTTAGAATTTCAGAGTGTAAATTAGCCATGGAAAGTCTGTCTGTTGTCCAAATGTGGTATTGCTGTTAAGTATCATGCTGTCTGGATTTGGGGTGTGAAGTCCTGTAGGAGCTCAGACAACTTTCTTTCCTCCTATTTGTTTAGTTGGTAATTCTTATTAAATGCAGGTTTTATTTATCTGAATCGTCGGTAAACTCTTTATCATTGCTCCAAACACAAACAGTTCTGTTTCCTAAGATCCACTATCCCAGTATTATAACATTCCACAATTAACGATGTAGGCTCAGTTCATATTGTTTTCAGTTACTGCATTGTAAAATAATTGCATTTAATATTGTCTCACTCCTGAGGCAGCACCAAAACTAGTTTTCCTAAATTCAACCGAATCCCTGACGGAAGAGTATGTCACTGTAAAAATCTCTGTAAGCTTAGCACCTTTGACCTTGATTCTTTTTTCCTTGATAGTGGAAAGTCTCCTTTTGATTTAAATGGAAGCAGTGTCAGACCCTTAACGAGATGGGAAAGAATCAATGCAGCTTGTACTGTTTGGCCAGATTCTGTTACAAAGTCACACCCCCGGTGCAGGTTAAATTAGTATGGTAGAGACAACCAGTTTGACATAGGTAACAGTGGTTGGTGATATTTCTCTTCTATTACTTTATTTAGAGTACAACTGAATGACAAGATGTTGTAACCCCTGCTTTAATTGGCCAGTAGAGTAGTATTAGTTTCTTTAGTAAAGCACTGTGACTTGTAAGGGCGGTAGAATCGGGTGCTGAGGCCTTTGTACACGCAACAAAATTGGTCTTTAAAGTGGCTTAATTGCCCTTTTGCACGGCTTTAATGGTGGCGCTATTTACACTCTCAGCGGTGTATTCGGCTTTAATGGCATTGCTTTTTACACATTTGGCAGTGCCTTCAGCTTTAAATGACTTTGTAATGTAGGAAGGTAAAACCCACCTGAGTTGTTTTAGTTTCCTACCTAACAAAGTGCAACAGTGCACAGGGCGCTGGAAGCCCAGAGGTGTTTGGGGAAGCTCAAAGTGCCCCATTCACCATCCCCGCCACCAGCACACCCAGCTCTTCTCCCCCCACCAGCATACCCAGCTGCTCTCTTGCCGCCTTGCCACTTGTGAATGGGTTGTGCAGTATTATTAGGCTACTGTGCAGTTTGCATCACTAAAAACTGTGCTCCAGTGCTGCTGCGCAGTAACTTCACTAAACAAGTACTAAATTAAATGCACAGTAATTACTGCACATTAATGAATGTGTACGCATGCCCAGGACGTAATAATCTGTCCTTTACCATAGGAGTCCCAGTTTGAATATTGGGCCTTATGTACTTGCATTTTTATTATGTATTTTGCTTGTGTTTTCTTTGGCTGCTGAGGAGCCAAATGTTTATGTTGTAATGTTTATGTCTCTGTTAAAAAAAAGGACCAGCATCCGAAATATGTGTAGATACTACAACAGTCAACAGCAATCCAACACCCTTAGATGCACGGAGAGAAACTTTCTATATAACCAGTTCTATTGGCTGTGCGGGAAGTGTAGGCCACCCTGGTACTGACTGCACTTGGTCAATAACTTGCACTTACTGTAGTTCAAATTGTACACATGCAGGCTGTCAGAGGTGACACATTTATCTAACACTTCCTGACAGATTCAGTGCAATTCTTAGCTGGCAGACTCAGTGTTTGGACCAAATGTTCCAACACCAACGCTTGAGGCAAAACGCCAATAAGCTGTTTGTCATGCAAATATAAATAACTGACACTGCAGTAGTGAGGTTCTGCTGCAGAAAATCTGCCTTCCTGTAAAAGAAAGTTTTCTATTTGTATTTCAACGGTAGGGAACACAGTAACAATCTGTAGTCTAAAACAATGTCTGCACACGGAAAGCTGTAATTAGCAGGGCTGTCATAAGCTACATTAGTTAAATATTTCACTTAAAAATAGTCCTAAGAGATTTTGTCTCGCCACTGTTTTTAACATTGGACATCACACTTTTAGTTTTCTCCTTTTTAATGGATAAATGTTTTATTTTTACCATCCTGACTTTCTCATCCCAATGGTTCTGGGCTGATATACTAATTGTAACAAGGTATTTAAAAGCTAATGAGAAATTATGCGAAGGGTGCTCTTTGGGGTAGGCACTGGCCTTCACTATGTGTTAACACCTGACAATTTGGGTCTGACTTGGTGAAAGCCTGTAAGTTTTACTAGAAGATAAATAATAATAACGCTTTGTCCGATTCTTGTGTGGAGGGATGTTTGATTAGACTAGCAAGTGATAGAGGTTATGAAGAAGAGGTGGGGATGAAAGAGGCAGGCTTGTCTATTAGGAGAAGTTCTGTTCTGCCCCTCATTTAAAACACACATGGAGACCATGCCAAAGTGGGGATGACAGAAAAAGAAGAGTAGAGAATCCTCTGTCTCTGCTGCCATCACAAAGTGACGAGAGAAGCATAGGCAGTAGAAGGGGGAAGGGGCTACCAGGGCTCAGCCCCCGCAAACCCCAGGGCAGCCTGGCTACAGGGAGAGAGGAGCATGCACTCAGATATCCTGCATAGCCAGGAACGCAACCAGCCCAGCAAGCAGGTAAGTTTCTTTCACTCTACTTTCTTTATGACTGCCTAGGCTTTGGTGGGGAGCATGTATTGAGACCTCCATAGTGCAGGAGGGAGTGGGGCAGGGGTGAATCATTGACCCCTGCCCCACTCCCTCCTGCATTGTAGGGATTGTACCACAACCCGGCCTGGCTGGGTTGTGGGACACCTGGAGCCAGGCAGCTTGTCCAAAGGTGCACTGTGGGGGAGCCAAAGAGGAGGCATGTGGCCTCCCGATCTATGCACAGGGCAAGGGCAGGCTGCAGCTGCAGGCTGGGCTGAGCTCCCTGCCTCTGCACCTCACTGCCACTGCTTTGAAAGCAGCACAGTGCGGCATGGCGCCATGTGCATCCTGCCACTGGGTGGTCCAGCCAGCATGGCGGGCCAATCCCAGCACCATCGCTGCCTGCCCCAAGCATGGTCCCTACCCCCACCAGGAACAGCCTGGCACTGCCCCAGTCTCAGCCTGCAGTGGCAGCCCAACCTGCCCCGTGCCTCCCAGAACACTTGCAGTGGTGGGAGCTATCACCCCTCCCTGCATCCCCTGGATGAGCCGCGGTTTCATCCCCCACCCTGCCATGGCTGTGCAGGGCCTGGTGGTGTGGGCATGGGGGTCCAGGGTCTCCATGCTATCTGGCCCAGTTGTACAGCCAAGGCTGGCCCCGCTTTGGCCCCCTGGCTCTGGGCCCCCCCAGGTGGTGTGGGGCCCATGGATTCATTGGCACAGGGGTCACTGGCACTGGGCAATGACCCCAGGCTCAGGGAAAGGGGCAGTTGCATGGGCACAGCAGGCTCTGGCCCTGATTCCAATCCTGGGCCTGGCTTCACTCTGCTCCCTCCCGATCCCTGCCTGGCCCCAGCCCCTCCAACCCCTAGACCTTTACCATCCCCGTGCCCCCTCCCCCACAGCCATTATTCTGAGGTTATTTCCTCAACTTTCCTGCCCTATAATGGCAGGATGCTTTGAACTGCATTCTCAAATTGTTGCGAGTCTGACTGCTCTGGTGTTTGTTGTTCAGAAAGACATTTTTCATTCAGGCCAAGACTGACAGCTTTTATTCCCCCCTTATCATTCAGCAGCCCAGATGCCCAATTTTAGGTTACTATGGAGTACAACCATAAATAAATAGCTATCAGTTTATAAGCAGCTTTCTGCTGTTGTCATAACTTTTACATAGTCCATCTGAGATGCTCAAGAATGAGGCCAGGAGGAACAGGACAAGCCAGAGGGTGTGGGATCATTGGGAGGATAATTCCTTTAGATAAGATCAGCCTCTGGGTTCTAGTCTAGATCCTTGCTCCTAGTGGGAAACTTCTCCACTACTCTCTATCCATGTTATCCAATGACTATGAAATGCAAGGTTCAGTGACTCAGTTTCAAGAGGAGGGCTGGAGGGGGAACTGGATGATGCTTTAATTTTTCTGGTAGTTAGAATACCATGATGAGAAGCAGGAGATGTAGGTTCAAGAACCCTGTCTGGCAAGGGAAGCCTAGAACCTGACTCATCTTCCTGGATAAGTGTCCTAACCACTTAGTGAGGTAAAACATGAGAGGGTTATTCCTCTCCTCTCTTCCCATCCTCCCTGCTAGTTATGGGTATTTGCCTGGCTATTAAGTTAAAACATGGGACAGTCGTTGTCCTTCACCCCTCCCTCCCCTTCTCCTGCCCCTTCAGCTTCCCCACCCCGGTCACGGGTTTTTTTTCCATCTGAATTTTTAGGACTTCTGCTTACCAAAGTATACATATGTAATGCTATATACCTGCCTGGTCAGAGCATAGCCTGATGTGCATACTCAGTAACCGTGTAGCTGTTTTTGCATCCACATTGCATATGGAACTACTTGCATATGCACAAGATGTGACACTGCATGTGTGCCAAATACAGTGCCAAATACAGTAGCTACATAGCTGGGAAAGTGCAATTTGGGAGCGTTTAGTGACTTTATTTTGCAGATTTCTACATCTTCTCAAATTAGAGTACCCTTCATATGGACTCTTTAAGAGGAAGAGAGACAATTTCAAGGTAAGCTGAAACTTGGAATCTGATGAGATTAAGGGTTAAATCCAAGAGCATTAACCTTGAATACTGCTTGTTTGGCATGAAAACAATTTTAACATCAACCTGGACCCAAAACAATGCCTGCCTTTGAGGATAGTTATCAGAAAGGTAAATAATGTTCTGGCTTCCCCTTTAAAATCAGTCTTGTGGCTTATGTCTCATTCTCCCAAATGTCAGGATCAATAGATGCCTTTCTGTAGTGAAATGCAACAGCTGGTTAAAAGCAAACACACTACAAAAGCTTTGGAGAAAGAATTGAAAGTGCAAGGGAAGTTTTTTGTAGAGAGAGGTGATAGTGGCTGTAGCAGAAGTGGAATTTGGCCTGGAAAGTCGTAAAGGAATCTAGACTCATCACAAGTAGTCAGGATCTTGGCTTTAATGTGGTATGTCAGGCACTGTGGAGGCCCTTAACATCACATTCAGGGTGGACGGTAAGAGAAAGGCATCAGTTCCTTATTCTTAGGTACTGTTTCCTCTACAAGGAGGTTGCATGCTGTAGATGAATTCTATAAACACACTGACTCAATCCAACCCTGTGTATCTTGTGAGATGTTTCAGGATTGCAGGTTGAGGCATGTATGTTTGCAACACAGGACTTTTCCCTGCCTCTCCATTTTATCCTCCTTCTTCATGTCATAGCAGTCTCCTTGTCTGAAAAAGGGCTATGTTAGGTTCTCCATAGAGCAGGGGCAGGCAAAATACAGCCCAGGGCCTCCCTCCCAGGACATTCTATCTGGCCCATGGGGCGTGTAAAATTTTGAAAAAATTCATAGTTATCTGCCCTTGGCTGCCTGTCAAAAATGACAGGAGCCAGCTCCAGTAGGACCCAGTAGAAGCCAGTGGCAGGACCCAGTGGCAGCAGCAAGCCCTGGTGGCTATGCTTCCACCACCACCCCTCCCAGCTTAAAGGCTGTTCCACAGTGGAGAGTCCTCCCCAGGGCCCTGCAGCTATTCCCACCTCCCCAACACCTGAGAGAAGAACTTGGGTAAGAGCAGGTGGGAGGAGGACTGCTGGTGCAGCAGGAGCCAGCCCGGCCCATCTGGCCGCCACGTGGTTCCAGAGCTGATGGTGGAAAGCAGTGGTGGCAGGCAGAGAAAGAAGCTGCAGGAGAAAGGCAGTGGCGGCAGCCCCAGGAGGGCCAAGTGGCAACTGTTGGGAGTAGCGCCCTGGGGTCAGGGCCAGTGGCAGCAGCCAGCTGGGAACTGGGGGCTGGGCATCCTGCTGCATTCTGCATCCTGGTGTTGCAACTGGGAAGGGAGGAAGCACTGCCAGGGGGGTGTCTAACTGGCTTCATGCCATGCAGTGCCACACAGTTCCTGACTGTGACGCCAGGATGTATAATGCACCAGGAGCTGGCTGGCCCCCAATTCTTGGATGGCTGCTCCTGCCACCTCTATCCTGGGTGATGCACTGGGGAAACCCCACACCAGAGCCGTTGCCTTCCCATCCCACCATTTGGGTCCATGGACCAGCAGTGGAGGGAGCCCACCCCCTAGTTCCCCATGGGTTCCAGCGGGGTGCCCCATGTGAGAGCAGGAGCTGCAAGTTCACATGGAGTCCCTGCAATAGAAGCAACCAGGTAGGTTCACCTTGCCCCCCATGTGCAGCACTGCCAAAGCTGCTCTCCTGGGCATCAGCACCTGTGCCAGGCATAAGTGCCCTGAGCCCTCCCCCCCCACCTGCTGCTGCCAGCTCCAGGGGCTGCCATGGGGGCAGTGTGTGGGGGATCCATAAACCCCACAAACCTCACATACCCACACTCTTTCCCTACAACCACTCTACATATACACATCTCAACATACCCTATGCCCCCACACACAGCCACACCTGTGCTACATGCCCCCACCATACACCCCGCCCCCCACAGTGTAAAACAGTGAGACTGTATTGGTGAATTATAATGCAATCCCCTCTATATACACTACACAACCACAAATCATGATAAAAAAATGTTGTCATAAAATTGAAATATGTTCTAGCAGCTGATTGACTTCTAGTGTATGATTTGGGTTTTCTGGTTCTTAGATGACAACCTCCACTCCCAAAGGGAATATTTCTAGTATTTAAGGGGAGTGACTTCTAGTGGCAAAGGTTAGGGGGCAGGATTTCCAGTTCCAAAATGGTGACCAGGGGGCAGGGCAACTGTCAAGGGGTGGAGCTACCCATGCAGCCCTTGACAGCTCACCAAAATTCAAGTGGCCTTCTGCCAAAAATAATTGCCCACTAGGCCTGTGCAGAACAGCTAGTATTTGCTTCAGATTCGGATTTGGTCGATTCAAGGGACAGTGATTTGATTTGGTGATTTGAATCACTGTCCTGATTTGATTCAGTTGAATCTGATTCAGAGATTCGGCAGCAGCTGGGAAAGTGAGGGGTGGGGTTGAAGCTGTTCATGCAGAGTCCCCCATGCAGCATGGGGCAGTCGAGGGCAGTGGGGATCACCCCCTGCCCAGCAACACCTGGTGAGCACCGAGGACTTTTTATAAAGCACCAGGAGCTGGGGCAGGTGGGGCAGCCATGGCAGGAGCTGGGGGAGCAGGCGGGGGTCAGGGGGCCTGGCGAAGGGAGGGGGTCGGGGCAGCTGGCCCCCCCCATGGTCCCCTCCCCCCTCTCCCAGCTCCCCTGCCCCTAGTACTTACCAGGGACTACCCGAATCATCAAAACTCTCCAAGTCTTTGCCAAAGATTTGGAGAGTTTTGAATTGATTCGGACCTTTAAATTGGTCCCCTGATTCAATTCTGATTTGGAGATTTGAATCAGGCCAAATCAGGCCAAATCTCCTCTGAATCAAAACACCACCCGAAGCTTCACACAGCCGCATTGCCCACCCCTGTTATACAGGCAATAAGTGCTCCTGCTTTGCTTGGCTTTAGGAATCACTACAGATTGACAATGTCACATACCCCCATTGCATGAGGGGTGACAGTTGTAAACTTTCTCACTTCCGAGTTTTTGATGCATTGGAATTCTTCTAGGCTGTGCCTTACTCTGTAATTTAACCATCCTTCTCTGTAGCAAAACAATCAAATTCAGCTCTCACTTCCCCTGTGTGCTTCCATATGTAATCACTCTTCCTGAAATTCGGCAAAGTATTGTTCTTCACTCACCCAATCACTTCTGCATATTACCACTTGCAGATACTGGAAAGGTCCTATAAACCTTCAGTGCTTTCTTAATGCAAATTGGGCATCACAAATAAATTAGCATAACACACATTTTTTATTCATTTAGTATAGGAAAGAACATAGCACTTTTATTCCTTTGAAATAATATTTATCTCAGAAACCAACCAATACAGTTGATATATTACCCATGTAAATGTTAATTCTACCCCATTCATATTTATTACAATAATGTTACTCTCAACTTCCATATAGTCATCAGATTCCAAATCTTACATTACTACGGAATTGTCTATGCTCCCTCTCATCCCCACTGAGAAAATATCCCAAGATACAAAGACTTCAATAGCTAGGCAAACTTCATGTTTGCCATGAAATGAAATGAAAGCTTTTCCCAGCTTCCACAAAATACTCTATGATGATGTCTCCTGCTTAACTAAAAGAAAGAGGAAAGGCAGGTACTATTATTAGATCTGAATGTTGTATTGGTCATATTCAGGGATCCTGGTTTTCTCTGTTAAAAAATCTAAAATTCTCTGATCTGGCTTCCTGGGTTTTTCTCCTCTATACTAGTAATTATTCACTGCCCAAAAAAAGGATGACCACTCTAACAAACAGAACAGCCTAACCTAACTCTAAGCTGACAAATACTTTTCACTACTTGAGGAGACAATTGCCAGGAAAAAAAAAATTGAAATAATAGGCTCATGAACTTTAGTCACTGAAAGAGAAATGTGCTAAACAGGCAACTTTTATAATATATTATATGGATTGTGTGACCCTAAGGGATAATGTGAAATCCAGGATGTTGCCCGTCCCCTCTCTCCCAGGTCAGTGGTGCTACTGCAGGCAGAGGTGGGGGCAGGACAACATGGTGCAGCTCTGGTATTACTATTGAGGCTGCTAATGGAGTCCATGACCTAATTATGACCCATTGTTATTTACTTCATAGGTGTTAACAATCATCTCCCCTTTTTCATGGTCATTACACTAATCAAGCTAACTGATGTTAGGCCAATGTTGTGGTTTTCTTGGACTTCCTGTTTCATAGGCCATGGTGCTCTGCTTCCATGCCCCATACTGGGGACACTCATTTTAATTTTTACTGGCCAGCTGGGACTGGTCTCCAAAATCCAGGACTTTCCCAGCCTAACCGGAGAGTGATGTTCCTTTTTCCGAATGGCAAGAGATTATTTCTAAGGGTTGATGCACTTATTCATGTAGCTGTCTGTACCAGGAGAAAATTCAGTCAATCCATAGTTTCCCCAATGCTGATCTTCAAAAATATTGTAGCTGTATATCAGTCTGTTTAGTTATTTCATAGAATCATAGAATCAAAGGACTGGAAGACCTGCAGGATCAGTAAGTCCAGTATCCTGACATGGGCAGGAAGTTATTGAGCTCAAATGACCCAAACAAGGTACTTATCCAGCCTCATCTAAAACACTTCCAGGGATGGCAGCTGCACTGCCTCTGCTGGGAGTGTGTTCTAGATTCTGGTAATCCTTACAGAAAATAAGTTTTTTCTTATGTCCAGCCTAATTTTCCCTTTACTAGCTTGTGCCCATTGGTCCTCATCCTCCCTTGAGATGCCTTCCTGAAGAGTTGCTCCTCTAGATCTTGATGCTCATCCCTAATGTACTTAGGGTACTTACAAGTGTA
The DNA here is from genome assembly GCF_052110815.1 of Crocodylus siamensis. NCBI lineage: Eukaryota > Metazoa > Chordata > Crocodylia > Crocodylidae > Crocodylus > Crocodylus siamensis. The sequence goes on along the minus strand of NC_143403.1, from coordinate 11,329,551 downwards.
GGGTTTCCTTCACTTGAAAGTTGTTCTTCCCTCCATAAACTCATATGTCAGGGATTACAATAATTTTGTTCTATATCCAGGGTAAGTGGAGTTTTTCATTAAATCACATTTTTTTTCTGTGCGTTAAAAGTAAAGGTTATAATATCCCCTCCCCTCACCAGATAAACCCAATCTCTTCTGTTACTCACCTGTTTTCAGGAGCATTCATAGATCTGCTTTAAACTCCCACTAACAGTGTTTGTTTTTAAGTGATGAGTAGAGTTTTTTTTTTAAAAACTGCTTCAGGCTGCCAGTTTCTACATACGTTCCTAATACACTGCTGAGTTTTACTATTTAATTCACCTTATTGTATCTATGCTATAACAGAAAGTTTGATATAATGGATCTAGTATGGAAGGAAATCCTTCTCTGGTTAAGTTGCGGGGGTAATAGTGTGGTTGTGCTCAAACATGAATGTAGAACTGAAGATCCCATTCACAGCTGGGTTCCTTAATAGGACATCTGGATCCCACACTAAGAAGTCAGCTTTGAATAGTAAAATTCCTGTTTCTCTTTTTTCATATTATGTAGGGAAAATGTCTTGTAAGTTGTTTCATTTGTATCAGTTTCATACAGGGTTTATTCTTGATTTCAAGCATTTATTCTTCATGTATACTTGTATTAATGAAAACAAAAGCTGAAGTGTATTTTATTTTCTATGAACATTTTCAAAACAACACAAATATTTAGATTTCATCAACATTTTAATGATTTTTTCAGGTCTTCCTAACTTGGTTCCTATGTGTCAGAAAAAAAGGAAGTTGTGCAGCAAGCATGATTATGGGTCTTTGAGACTCTGAGGGGAATGAAGTCCTAAAAAATCCTACAGATTATTGAAACGTTAGCTAGAAAACTGAAGTTTTCTTCTAAGGCAATTTTTGCATTTTATTCTTGCTTGTCAGCTCAAATGCAGAATGGATATAGGACTGTGGATCTGGCCTGTGGAGCTATGTTATCCAGCCCACGGTGTCCTCACCAGTTCAGGAATCTGGCAGCAGGGAAGTGGTAGCAGAGTCAATTGTTCCCAGAGCCATAACAATTAATGCTGCCACTGCTCCTTCACCACCAAATGTCCAGACCTATGTGGAGGCCTATGGTCCAGATGACATGGTCTTATGTGCCAGTGTGTGGGGTTGTGCTGCAGCCACATCCGGCGTGCAGATACAGCACCCAGGGTCAGATCTGGGTTAGATCCAGCATGCAGGATCATGCTGGTATTTCAGATCACACCCATGGAGCGACCCCATGGGTTGTGCCAGATCAGGCCCACGGATTGACCCCATACCACTCGTCTAGCCCGTGGGGCTGGATAGATTGAGCACCACTGATTATAGGGTATATAACCAAAACATATTTCAAAGTTACTTCTTCCAGATCACACACTCTCATAATGTGTGACTTTGACATGGAATATGTAACATTTGGGTAATTATAAAAGCAGTAAATCTGAATAACAATCTCAATGAAGCAGAGAAGAATTGAATTTGAATTGCAAGAAAAGAGTATTACGAATAATATAATTAAAATACTGTTGGCAAGCAAGCATTCACTCTTTTGGATATTAATACAGAATATATAAAGAAATAATGATTTGCAATCTAAGAATATTATTCATTATATTAAATCCGTACAGGGTGAAATATGTTGTATATATATGAGAATATATGTGATGTCCATATATTTTCTCGTGACTTGATTCATTTGTCTGAGTAGGGAGCATGATTTAATAATTTACAAGATTTAGTAGTTGGAGGACACAAGAAGTAGGCATTTTAACTTATTGAACAAATCCCTTCTCCCATTTTCTAGGAACTCCCTTCCTGAACCAAAGATAGCTGCTAGTTTTCTTGAGTATCTCCCATTTCTTGTATTTTATTTCTTTTACCATATACAACGCATCGAATGCTGCTGAAAATTATATACTGGTTTTACCAACTTCTTATGTTCTGTTCAGAGCATCTACACAGAATTAAATTTTGTTATAAGTATTTCCCTGGGTAAATATTTTAACAGTAAAGGATGAATGGCAGAAACATTTGCTGTACTTGCAAGTCAGCTGTTGCCAACAGATCAATCCTATTCAAATTAATTTGAACCCTACAGCATGTCTTTATGAAACATCACATTATAAAAAATGGAAAATATGCCAAACCAGCCATTTAGAGAGTAGCACTTTAGATGAGAGGAATCAGCTGTATTTAATCTTTTATTGGTACATAATCATGAAACAAGCTACTAAAGAAAAGCAAAGTGTAAACACACACGGTCCAATCTTCCAGTCCTTTCTGAATGCGGGAAGCTAACATCAGTGGGAAGCTGCTAATGGTCCTTCAACAGAGTGTAGGCTTGTGTCTGTGTCAGAGCCAATTCTGGGCACCTAGCTAAGGCAAAACTTCAATTAAAGCCAAAGGGAATTTGGCCTGAATATATGAAAGATGGACTAAGAAAATGCACGGCAGTGAAGAAAGATATATATACACTTTTTCAAGTATCCACATGTTGGAACTCGTGATCATCAGAGAAAAGAGGATAATATGCCCTTGGAAGCCACAAACAAATGAAAACGACATTTCATTGACGTTTCTTTTTTATGAGGTTTTTGGGGTTGAGCCCCTAGATAGAAATCTCTAATCATAACATTTTGAATGACTACTTACTTGAGAGAATTTGGATTCTTTTTAACAACATTCAAGCGATAGCTATCGCTTATTGAATATAGCTGCTATTCTGTATATTTGTGAAGAACTTTGCAAAAGTTACTGCAACACATCCTTGATCCCATCTTGATGAAGTCTAATTATGAATCTTTAATTGGGAAGGAAATTTTCCTGTAAAGCTCTAGGAGAGAAGCAGGATTAGATTTACTAGCCTTGTTTTGGTTTGTTGTGACAGCTCTGAAAGCCTTTGAATGCAATAGAAACGTTTCTATTACAAAGTGAGCTTAGGATTGCTGTCTGGAAAGGAAGCTTCATGACATTTCACAGCTTTAACCCAGACAGCTCAAACAGGTAGAGTAGGCTGGTAGAGGTCAGGGGAAAAATTACTAATTTTGTTGCATAGTCATGAACACAATTCTTCCTGTCCCTTGGTGGGCTAGTGGATCTCCATCTCATATTTGACAGGCACAGGCCTTTTCTAGTAAAGCTGACTGGGCAGGATGAGACAGACTGCACTTGCTCGTGATCGCGCTTAGTTATGAAGGAGACTGGCATATCAAATACCCTTTTTATAGTGATAAACTAAAATTCCTGAATTGTGGCTATGCATTACACAATGTACAAGTTGCAGTTCTGGTTATAGTAAAAAAAGGGCAAGAAGTACTTTTTGTGACAGAGGATAAGAGGATGGTATTGTTTTAAGATTGCTTCAGCAATACGAATACGAATTCATTTGCTTATATTTCCTTCCTGTCCCCAGCGGGAACAGACTACTATTTAATCATCCTGACAATTGCTTTTATAGTGTTTTAACTTCCTCTTCAATAGACACAGTACTAGACAAAACCCTTTGTGTCCTACATTCCATCATTTTAAGATTATTTTTTTTCCCTTAGTAAACTACTTAAAAAAACCCAAACAAACCTAAAGGCTTAAATCAACTGCACATATATATGCTAGTTGTCTTTACTTCAACCATTCAACAGTCTAAGGCATGTTCAATCTTCTAAACACCTGAGCACTAATGTGTGACAAAGAGTTTTTATTTTTGTTAAAGATCCTGCCCTGGCATTCAATGTTGGATGTGAATTTTGCTGTGGCAATAGGATACTTACTTCGTTTTAGGAAACAAAGCTAGGAATATTCTCACTATACTTCAGAGACGTGCATTTTGTCATAGTTGATAGCTCTTATATTGGATTTAGAATAATTCAATTATCTTTCTAAATTGTATGTTACCTATTTGAGAACAGCGTTCCACGTAATGACATTCACTACAAGGCAAGCAGCGTGGATTACTTTATCATAAATCTTTAAACAATACGCGGGACTTAGGCCGATTTGCCAGCTTTCCCTTTTGTCCTGCATGGTAGCATACAATGATGCAGGGTGACTATATCAAAGCCAGTGAAGTTTATCTATTTACTGTCCTAGCCGAGCTGCTTCTCCATTTCAGTTCTGTTTGCAACTGAATCTAATTGCTAAGTCATGTGTAAATACTAATCCTCGTCAAGAAATGGCACTGAACGTTATCGGATAGAGTGTGCGCAATGTGCCGTAAACTAATACTGTCTAATAAGTTCAAAGATGAGCTGTGGCTTGAAGGGAAGAAATATATTAAAGTGTCCTCGAGAAAGAGGTACAAAGGTCAGCCTTGTATGATAGTAGTGGTTTTACAGTATTTGCATTAATGCCCTTTTCCCCATTACTTAATTCAGTTTGCCATTTGACAGCATTACAGCTGTAAAACTACTATAATTACATGGATCCAATAACTGAGTGACTTTTTCCAGCGAAATGGCAAAAGCCCATCAAGAGAAATGGACACGGGGAAATTGACTGCATGTTCGATGACACCCTCCCCCTTCTCAGCTGTGTGGAGGATCCTTCCGGGGTTTGCAGAACCGTGGATAAGGAGGGAGGCCTAAGAACCAGCTGGAAAAATGGAGGAGATTCATATTCCCTACCTGTCACAAAGAAAATAAGAAGTGAAAATGGGTTCTAGGCCAGATAAATTCCTGATGCTGAACTACTTTTGGTCCCAGCTGATTCATGAATTTTGAAGAAAAGTCAGGGGCTAAATAATTTTCTTCATCAGCGGGATGCCATGTCATGCCTCAAGGGCTCTTGAACACTCTTTAAGGGGACATCATAGTGGGTTCTGAGTTCAGGGCTGCTGCTTGTTGGCTCTTCAGCTCATATTTGTAGTCCGGTCTAAATATTACTAGGGTCAAGGGGAAAGCCAGCAGCAGTTGTATAAAAATGTCCATGGATTTCTGTAGGGAGGATTATCAGCAAGGAGGCAAGCCTGACCATCATGTAACCCCTCTTGTATTATGTGCATCCTGAGGACCCTCCCTCTTACTCTGAAAACTTGCTTATGACATGGCCTCTCCCCACCATTAAGTCCTCTCTCACTCTTGCACTGTTTGTCTCTTCCTCACATACAAGTGCTGGGACTCTTGTCTCTTATTTGGGAAATATAAGTTTGGTTTCTGGCTGGGACAGTACTACATCCTTGTGACTGGTAAGAATAGCTGAAGCTAGCATACAACGTGTTCACATTGTTCTCTATCTTGTTCCACTAATACTTCATCCTTCCCCTCCAGTTAATTAACATCTACGTGTACATTAGTGCAGCTTCTAGCATACTGAAACCATGGAGGTTAGGGAGGGCTTTGGAAACTTTCTCAGGTCTCCTAGGCTGTGCGGTCATAATAACTGATGCAAATTGAACTGGGAGCAGGCCAGAAAGGTTCTTAATCTCTTTTCCCTTATCTGTAAAAGGCCCATCTCAATTCCACTACTAGCAGAGTTGGACAAAATATTCCTTGGTCACATTTTAAAAATGAATTAGCTTTTTTTGGTGTTTCCATTTTCTGTGCTTGGTTTCTATGAATGTTTTAGCAAACAATTTTGCTGACAGGGATGCTCATGGAAATAGCAAAATGTAAGGCTAGGTACAGACGTTACGCTTACCATGTGATAAACATGCAGAAATTGCCCCCAGCCATAACTGAACAGAGCACATAAAGCACTTAAAAATGTGGATCCCACTCTACGTTAGCCCTGGATGGATGTGTGCTTTAGGTTAGAGTGCTTTATTGAACATCTGTGCCACGTCCCATTGCAAGGCAAGGTAGGTTGCATTCCCCCATCATTTCATGGGGCTTTGTGGCAACTCTTTCACCCCTCCCCTTGAAGAGCGGTGCTTTATCCTCAACCAAAACTCCTCTGCTATAATGCAGAGATGGGATAGCCCTGCTCCCAGGCTGTCAGTGGCAAGAGTCCATGAAGCCTCTGTCTCCAGCCCAGTGTCCTCCCTCCAGCCAGCTGTGAGATGCAGCCAGGCTGGGGGACGTGAAGGAGTCTGTGTCCCTGCACCAGCCCTGAACCCCAGAGCATCTGCATCCTTACACTTTGCGCCCCCCAGCCTGTCATGAATCATCCCATAGACCTGATTCAGAGCATGGGAGAGCCCCAGTCAAAGGCAGAGCCCTGCAGAAGGCTGGATCTGGCACCAACACACCCTCTTAGGCAGCGCCAGGGCCTGGGCATGGGAACAGCCCCATAGAAGCTTGGTCCTAGCACTGGCATGCTGTCACAGTGCCCCATGCACAGGCACAGCCCCACAGGAGCATAGCCCTGGCACCCCTCCTAGGCAGCCCTAGGGCCCTGCAGGAGCCAGTCTCTGGCCCTGGCCCTAGCACTGGCCCTGGCTCTAGCACTGGCCCTGGCATACCCTCCCAGGCTGTCTCAGGGCCCTGTGTGTATGCACAGCCCCACAGGAGCCCAGACTGGGTATCTGTATACCCTCTGAGGTAGTGCCAGGGCTGGGTAAGCTGCCATGAGGACCCCAGCATGGCCCTCCACCCCACAAGCAGGAGCTGCTGCAGGCGGTCTGCCTCTGCTTGGTGAGGGAACATCAGCACTGGGCCTGCACAGAGGCAGCCCTGCAGCCTCCGTGGCTGGGGCACTGCCAGCAAGTACCCAGTCCTTGAGCACCTGGTATGCTGCAAGGCTTTTCTGGTCCACAGATACAGGGTTCCAGTATAATAGAGTTGGATGGGGGGGTGGCACTAGTGTGGCCATCACAGAGGACATTCCGGTTTTCTGGTGCTCTGTCATCTACTGATATGAAACCCAACGTCTTTATGTCCTGTCTTTTTCTCTAGAAAACTAAAGGACATAAAGGTGTCCAGTTTTGTATCAATAGAGGACAGAGGACAGCCAGACTGTCCTCTGTGATGGCCACCCTAGGTGGCACTGAGCATCCAAGCTGGGTCAAGCAGGCAGATGTCCCTGGAAACTTCAGAAGTACGTCTGTTGTGGCTAGTTGTGGCTAGCTCCTTCTGTGTAGCAGGTAGGGGACAGAGGAAATTTCCACCCTGGTGTGAAGGGCATTGTCAGAATCATGGGGTGCTGCTGTAACCCCTGGACAGTTCAAGGTTGTGGGGGTTACCTGACCAGTGGAGCCCCAATCACTCTGGAGCAGGGGCCACACACAGCTGAAGTGAGAGGGAGAAGGACCTATACCTTCTCATGTCTTCTGCTTCTTCCAGCCATACACCCATCTAGCCTTCCTACCTCCCCTTCATCCCCAGATCCTCACCCACCCAGGGATATTGAGACCCCACATGCACTGCCACAGAGCATGGACAACCCTGCCTCATCCTTTGCCACCAGTCAAACCTATGCACACAACTGGGAATGAGAGGGAGATGAGAGATCTCATCACCATCTGGGGTGAGAAAGAAATGCTGTGAGAACTCAAGAAAGGGCACCACAACAGAGATGGCTTCAAGCAGATTGCCCAGTAGATGCAAGTGCAGGGCCACAAAAGGGACTGAGTGCAGTACCATGCCAAGACCAAGGTGGTGAGCAGCCAGCATCACTGCATGTTTGATGTTGACAAGAGGTCTAGGGGCCAGAAGCAGACTATGCCTTTTTAGGAGGTGCTGTCCCACTTCCTCACCAAGGACAGGACCATCAAAGCCCTTCATGCCTATGGGACCAAGGTGGGACCAGAGAAGTCTCTGGCAGGGACCCCTCTAGAGGCAGAGGAGGCAAAGGGAAATCCCAGGATGGTGGGATAACTGGGTGCTCAGGAGCAGATCAGCAGGGACCACAGGACAAGAGCACAGCTGCTGGAACTGGCCTTTGAGGAGTCTGCTGTGTTGCTGCTAGTCCCCGCGTTATCACGGGATGTGGGAGCAAGGTGGACCTGCTGCTGGAAGCATGCTCCCAGGACATCATCTTGCCCATGGCAGAGATCATGGGATGCAGGAGGGGGAGGAGAGCTCTGATGCTATAGGAAGTGGGATCCAGGACTTGGAGTCCAGGCACATGCCTTCCATCTTGCAGGAGTCCCCAGCACTCAGGTTCTTGACCCCACAGACCATGGGTGAGCTCACAGATCCCAGGGCACTGTTCCCAAAGCAGAGGCCATAGCTGTCCCAGACTCAGTCCTCTGACACCTTGTGGTCCACCTCCCAGAGGCGCAGAGTGTAGCAAAACCCCCTGTTTGTTTTTTTTTAATTTATTTTAAAATGCATTTAAGCTGCTCGTCATGTGTAGATACTCATGGATGCTACGTCGCCGTAGTGCATCGCTGCACCAATGTAACGTCACATGTAGACACACCCTCAGAGGAGGTTTTTTTATGTCTAAACCAAAAATTATCTATAATACTCATTGTTAAATACACAATCAGAAAAAAAAAAAGATTTAACTAAACAGATAACTTATCAGGCTTGTTTCTTTTCTTGTATTTCCACTAGCAAACAACCAGCTTTTGGAGACAGAAAGTCTCCAAAAGCCTGTGAAACTTGTGCCCTCCTTGAGGACTAATACTGCAAAGGAAGTTGTTGGTTGCTGTTAGAGATGGATGGAGATACAGAAGGAGGCTGCAACAGCATATTTGAAAGAGAGCTTCCATTACCTCTGGAGACCTGTCTGATGGTCAACACAACCTTATTTGACTGCCTGGGTGAAAGTTGTTTATGGTACTTAAGAATTAATCCTCAAATTAATGGGAGGTGATTTATGCCTGAGATCCCTGCCAAGTAATAGGGCACATTGGAGATAGAAAGTGAGTATTTAAATCCTAAAACTTCTCCTGTTTTCCTGAGACGTCACCTTTATCATTTTAACATAGTTTTTGCACTAAATCTTAGCATATTGTCAATTCAAAAAATAGTTGTGCTTAAACTGTGCGTGCTGGGTGCACATATGCATCTGCAAACATGAGCAGTCTTTAAGGCCATACATTCTGCCAACATGTGGACAGAGGAAAAAATATTACTGACTCTCTCAAGGAAGATTCACTAGTAGATCAATAGGTATGAAATGATAGATTTGACAGATACGAGTATCATTTGATAACAAATGCCCCTTATAAAATATATCAGCTTTACCCTGCATCTTGCAGAGCACAGAAAAAAACTCTGTGTAGATACAGAAAATGTTAAAATAGGTTATCTAAGACCTCTTTTCCTCACCACACTCTCCAGCTGTTTTGTGGACCTCTAAATTTATCAGTTGCCCTGTTGTCACCTGTAATCTCTGAATAGGACCTGCTTCTGAACCAATAGTGGCTGTGGCCCTAATGATACTCTAGTCAAAATGACTCTGGTTACTTAAAAAAATATTTCAAATACTCTGGGCAAAATAGATATACGAAGTAGATATATGGTGAAACTCCATCAGTCAACAGCAGAACTGATTGTCATAGAGTGAAAGCATCAGCCACACTTTCTTCCACCTTCCTGCCCTTTCCTTTCTTTCTTAGACTCTGGTGTTTGCTCAAAAACAAAAAAAAAACAACAAAAAAAGGCAAGTGCCTTGAAAAACTTTTAAAATGACAGCTGAAGAGAGCTGAACTCCAGCAGCTGTGGTGGAAGGAAACTGCATTCACGTTTCCACTTATTTCATAATGAATTGCTTTTTGGAGAAGATTTGGGATTACCCAATTAAGCAATTTCTTGGGGAAAAAAAAAAGAATCAAATTTTATATATGAGCATAAAACAGCTTATCGCCTTTAGAAGACATTTCAGGCTGGAATGGTTAATGAGCAGAAAGAGCCATTTCTCTTCCTATCTGGCAGGCTCCAGAGTTAAAATATTTAAACAGCAGGTTTAAAACAGCTTTAATCGTTTGTAGTGTAAAAATGATAAGAGTAGCCTTGGGCTCGTCCCTCAGCAATCATACATTTTCCTTTTGGGGGCTAAACTGCTTTGTCTTTGGTCTGGGAATGCACACTTCAGGGAATTATAGTATTTCTTGGTGCAGTAGCGCAAGTCTACCGTTTTCTTTTAAATTCAGAATTACAATATAGACAAGCGAATGCTCATCATACACAAGCCCTCTGTCCCTCTTTTATTAGTACTAGTTTAAGTACTGCAGAAATTTTCAGATAGAAATATATCACGGAGGGTGGTTATACATGATAACTTTGAGACTCAGAAAGAAAGATTCAACCTATTCAACAATGTGTTATCTCTTCCACTCAGCTCCTCCTGATTCTTAGCTGTTGCTGCATTGTTTTTCTTTTGTCCCGGGTATTCACCGCTTCAACCACTTCTTGTGACACTTTAGAAGGGGTCTTTGAATAGTCAACAAAATTATCTTCTCTTCTAGAAACTTATCTAGAAAGAAGGCACCTGCCCCTTTATCATAACACTTAGATAGTACTCCCTTGATAGCTCTGACAATGCCAGGTCTATGTGAATAGCATAGACAGGTAGGGAATCAGCTCTGTGAACTCAGGTTTATACCACCTTTATGTGTCAAGCTCATTACTAATTTATTAGCTTGTTTTACACTGCATGAATATTAATACTAACTTCTTCGAGCTTGTTCAGCACCTGTACCATCTGCTTTCATGTCAGGATTCCTAATCTCATTTTATCTTCCCCCCGACAACTATCTTAACCCTGTCTCAACGTGGTTACCAGGCCACCATACTTCCCATTTTTTGCCCCTGGTACTCACCATCGCCGCACACACCCACAGTCACCCACACTGAACCTCTGCTCTGTCTCCAGGCCACCTACATGGTCAACAGCTTTGTGCCTAATACTGTGCTGTTTAATCTTGAAATATTGTTAAGATGTGAGATGTTCTATACTAACATCTTGTACCATTTAAGTTTTTACAGGATTTATCTGTATTAATATGAAGCATGTTACTCATTTATTTGAACAGATATGGGTGAAAAGGAGGAGCAACCCGGCCCTGCTCTCTTTAGCAGTTGAACATTATATAGGCACCACTCCCTAGAAATCACTGCTATTTCCCCACCAGAAGTCAGGGAAGCGTAGAATAATATAGTAAAGAGGATAGGCAGTCTGCATTGCATATAGGATATGAGTATCTTCTGCTATTAATATAAATGGGTCTATGGAAGTGAATGAAATCTATAAGGGTCTCCTGGGACTCTTACTGGCATTATCTGAACATCAGAGATCCCTATTATTAACTGGACCAAGGATTAAAAGGTCCTTTCACACTTTGTGTAAGCAGCCTCGTTAGCATCAGAGGGCTAAGTCTGACCCCAGTTATACTACATTTTAGTGGCATCAGCTATGGGTGAGTCAGCATGAAATTTTGCCCAGGGAGTTATATTACATTATACTTTGTAAGTTTAATTGGTTCACATGTTGTATTTGTGTTTATGTAACAACCCCCTGTATTAAAAAAAAAAAAAACTTTAAAAAATTGACTTCAGGGGAGCAGGGAGGGAATCTTTCTTGTGAGATTATTTGTGTTAGCAAGCTCTCTTATTTGATACATAGGCTCCCACATCTACAGAGAATTTAAAGTTATATGCCTTTTCCTTTAAAAAATATGACTGCTGCCATTTGGATGCTAGTTGAGAGGCTCTTTTTCTCTCTGACATTGTGTCATAAGGCTATAATTTAAAGTGACAAATACAAAAATGACTTGTCTCCAAATGTCTGCCCCTACCAGCCTCAGAATCCCACATCTGTTTTGCACTTTATGTTAGGATTAAAAAAATGTTTGATTTTTTTTTTAAACACCTTTGCTCAAAGAGGTGCCTTTCCTGTTTAGAAAACAGTGTGTCGTTTGCCTCCTAAACATTAAGTTACCGGAATATATTTGGTAACTTATTTGGATGTATTTCTCTACCAAATGAATCATCCAGTTACCCTAAGAAATTTAGGCAGTTTACCCTGCAGAATTGGTTTGGAGGAACGAATAGGGAGGCTATTCTTTATTAAACCATTATTATTATTAATGTTGTTGTCTGGTAGTAGTGCCTAGGTCCCATACTAAGCACCACTGTAGCAACATAGCATAAAACCATGGACCCTCTCCCAGAAAGCTTGCAGTATAAGCATTTTATTACTTGGTAGTTTTGGGCAGCTCCTGGATGTTTTCACACCTAGATTGTCCCCACATTAACACCTGAAACTTGTTTAAAATAGTTGTTATGCATCTTAATGTTATGCCACCCAATGGCAGGATTGCCTCTGGTCCATATTACCCAGTTTGTGTTGCCATAAGTTGTTGCCATTTAGGGCTAAACACCACATGCATGCTGTCTCCCCTCTTGGGCCAGACTAGGCTTGCTGCTTCTCTCCCTCACACTTCACAGCACCCCAGATCCCTGCTCGCTGCCCTCAGTCTCCCCCCAACTTACTTGTGGCTGCCCATGCTATCTGTCCCAGGGGAGCCAGTAGGGAAGGGTTAACCTGCCCGTCCAGCCACTGCTGCTCTCTGGGCAGGCTCAGCCTGGAGAGGAGCAGCAAGGCAGCCCAACAGCAACAGGCAGACTGGTTAACTCTTCCTTGCCTGATCCCCTGGGACAGACTGCACAGGCAGCCACAAGTAAGCAATGGGGGGGATCCCAAGGGGCAGGAGGAGAGTCCCAGGGGTGGGGGAACTGGAGGAGCCCCAGGAGGGAGGGGAGAATCCTAGAATTTTAGGGGGGTTGGGATTCTTACCTCTCAGTCCTCTAGCCCCTTAGCTAGCACTAACATTTTTCAATATTTGTGCAGCTCACAGGATAAGATGTAACCAGGCCCTAAGAGAAGTAAAGCTTTCTGAGGTGCTGAGCTGAAGTGGGTGGCATGACTGGTTTTCTTGGAATAGATATCTAGACTGTTTGTTCTACCTTATGGTAATCCTCAGTCCCTACCCAATTTTTGGCTGGCTTTCTTGCAAATACAGATAATATGTGCATAGATATTAGGTAGGAGTGAACCACTGATCCATTAGCTGAGTAGTTTTTTCTCTGCTGGCTAAAAAGAAGTGGGTTCAATATAGGCTGTATTACTCCTGCTACTGAATCTGACTCAGCCAATACAGAAAAGTCTAATATAGGAGGTGAGAGGAGGGGATAGGAAATTATAACGAGAGTTTTTCAATCAAATTTGCATTTTAAGCATATTAGCAGTGGTTCTAAACAAGGACCCTTGCTTAGAACGCTTTTCAAAACCATGATAAAAAGCTTCATGTTTCCCTAAGATCCATCCAGGAAGCTCCCTACAAATCAATGGGATTTGTAGGTTCACATCTAAGGGCAGTATTAGGCCCTGGATCAAAGTACTAATAATCGTTTACTCCTTGAAACCTATCTTTTATCCTTTTTCTGCATTCTGCTCTTATGCAGTGGTGCTGGTGTTTCTGAATGCCAATGAGAACAAAACCCAGAATCACCCAGAGCTGTTTGAGAATCTTCACAACCAAAAGAAATGATTTATTTGGGGAGACATATGCATTTCAAACTTCCAAGAGCAGGATAGGTTTTTACGTGTTAAATTAGGGTGTGGGCACATGATGGCTTTTGAGGCTCTTTCAAAAGGGGAACATTTCAGAACAGCAGCAGGTGGTATGGTCTAAGAGTTCTGTGTGACCAGGATGAGAACAATTCAAATGCAGCAAAACCTTCCAACTTTAACACTCCTTCATCCAGGGTCAAAGCTGGAGCTAGTTGCTGCATTTGAATTCTTTGTGTACACACCCTTAGGGGTCAGGTGCCCAACTCTAAACACCCATGCTGAAAAATTATTTTCACTAATATTTCATTTAGACAGAAAATATAGCCTCCAGTTGTGGAGCACATTGGTCCTAAACCTGTCCTCTAGACTTCTGTCATATTTTCGTTTTCCTGCAGATGAAGGAGTGGAAACTAATAAATGAAATGGGGGAAATTCCCTCAACATAAAAGCTCCGTTCTCAGAGATCACTGCAAGTTTGCTAACTGCCTCAGGATAACATGTTAGAGCATGCAAATACATTTTATGTGGGAATTCTTTACCTTTTAACAAATTACTTTTAATTTACCTAAAATATAATCCATGTTCTTTTTTAATTTATGGTTTTTTAGTGCATAAGTCTCCAGTTAAAGATAGAGGAGGAAGAAAGTCACCTACTGCTTTAGCATTCACTTCCATCAATGCCAGGTGGGCCCCAGCGGGAGAACGGAGGAAAGTGTTGGAGGTGGGGATCACACTCCTAACAGAAATAGCCTTCCTAGAATATGAAATAGGCAGTGGTGAAGTGGACTGAAACTGAGTAAAAACTACATAACATTACCAGTTCTCTCTGACCAGATGATTGGCGTATCATTGAATCATTGATATATGAAAGCATGTCTCACTTCATCAACAAGAAATTGGAAAACTAAAAGCCAGTCTCTGATACCTTTGCTCGTGTTCAGTAGCAATTTACTTCAAGGGTATATCTATCAAGTTGGATGGATCTGGTTGTACCAACTTAACTAAAGTAATGTATTCAGATCGGAACCTGCCAATTTCAGTAAACCAGACCTGCGGAAAGACAGCTGGAGGACATAGGATTTGAGGAGGGATAGTTCTAAATTCATATACCCACTTCTTAAACTTCATATTACTCTTCAGCTGGGATTTGAATGCAGTATTTCATCTCTTTGAAGAAAAGAAGACCACAATTGAGTCCAACTCAGGAAATTAATCTAATATTAAAGTATCTGATTACCTGATAACATTTTGGTACTTTATCAGGTACCAAATAAGGCAGCTGCCCAGTTACTTTCCAGCATGAAAACCTATTGGATACTCAGACATATCTGATATTCATCGACCTAGGTTTATTTTTTTCTGTCTGCCCTTGTGGTCCCTGTTCCAGATAGATATTTCCTCCAGGGATCCTTGTTTTTAACCATTACTAATATGCTTAACATTGAAAAAAAATACAGATGAACAATTCCACTCTATTCTGGTCACAGTATTTGGACATAACCCTCTTCCCACCCTGACCAGGGTCTCCTTCCTAAATGCTCCTGGCTCTCTGATTGGCTCACCATAGTGGTCAGTAATGATGCTGGCTGCCATCTTTGTGTCTCATTCAAAAGAAGCAATTATATGCATTCAGTGTACAAGGGCCAACCCTGAACCAGGCTGACACCCGAGTGGTGGACAAAGGTTAAGACCATGTTATTCATATGCACCTCTAAGGGTTTGCTCACTACAGTTTTGGAAAGGATTAGACTTGATTTTTCCCTTTTCATGATAAATCCCCCAACATATAGGAAGTGAAATTAAACCAACAGTTGAGCCTAATAGTCTTCAAACCTCTCTTGAGTAACTTGTTAGTGAGGCACAACAAAGGCAAAGATAAGAGTTTTCTTCAATTTCTTTTCCCCTCAGCTAGGATGATCTTGGAAACACGACCATATTCAGTTGCTAAAAGGCACTAGAAAAATTGGAGAATTCTGTTTGGCATTCAGACCAAACAGATATATAATCCCTTTTTAAAGCTATGATGGTGATTTGGGAGGCAGGGGACAGATTCCTGTGTTACTTGACAGATCTGAGGAAAATGTTAATATTTATAAATAGGATTTTTTATAGCATCTGATATTCCTTAGTGGTTTGCCCTATGGTTAGTTATTGTAAGAAATTTAGACAGATAGCTAAATTGCTGTTGTCTTACTTGCTAGGAGCCCAGAGCAATGAAAGCACTGTCCTTTCATTTTCATTTACAAATGCCTACAGTATTGCGCTATGATGCATTATCCTTTGTCCATGTTCTAGCACGTACATGAGGTCATAGTTCCATATATAAGGATATGAATACACTAATACACATAAGTAATTCAGTAAAGCCAATAAGCAATTTTCAAAAGCTAACCTGTATAGCCATATGGCCAAAAAGGTGTTCTTGTTGAAGTCATGGATTTTTTTTTTAAAAAGGAACAAGAGTCTATCTTTCGTGTAACGATTGCAAGAAAGAAAGAAGTTGGCATCTAATTGGCAGCACAGAGAGTTTCTAGGTGGCATTTCCTTCCTCCTCTTAAACTTGAAGTGCAATTTAGTTCTTGCGATTTGGAGTGAAGGATGCATGTAATCAGTTTGACCTGAAAAAAAAAACTATTTCCAAATAAATAAAACTCCACCCTGGTCATTGGCAAAGGGAAACTAGCTGCCAATTAGAAATCTATTGCTTAGTAATGAGACACACATTTTGTTTTTTCTCATCAGTCTGCTGGCTTTTCTGCTTTCTTGGCTGTAGCAATTGATTTTTATTTTTATTTTTTTTGACAAGGGTAAATTTTGTATTTTTCAGCCTGTCAGTGTTGAGATCGTTTTTCGTTTTGCTGTTGTATTTTACCCAAGTTCCTCCAAAAGTTTTCTCAAGCCTGAAAGTTACAACACCCATTTTTTTCCTGGAAAAAAAAAATACATATCATTTAGTAACAAACAAAGAGCAGGTGGCTCTTAGTACTAATGCCTCAGTCAAGATGTGTTAGGTGTGAGGGCTTTGACTATGATTTTATGCCGTTTCTACCCTTGTATAATTCCATTCAAGATAACATTGCTCATAATTCGATCATAATTGCAATATTCAGCTCTTGTGGGGTTTCCTGCATTCATGCAGGGGATTGAAGCAGATGATTCTTGAGATCCCTATGATGAAATGTTCTTTTGCCATTGCCTTGAACAGAGCTAGGCAAAGGTTCATCATGCTCATATAAATGAAGGACCAGTTCCTTGAAAACTGTGCTGATGTACACTAGCTTAGGAGCTATTCAAGAGAAACTGAGGCATAAAGATGTGAAGTCATTTGTCTACAGTCATATTGCAGATAGTTGCAGAGCTAGAAAGGCAGTGTATGTCTAAACCGCTAAGCCATTGCCTATATAGGTATTTTCACTGTCGCATCAGCCCAGAGCAGCTTCCCTGGTGAACATCAGGGCTCCAGACCTGTGGAATTAAGTGTGGCAGGACATGGTCAGGCCACCTTGGGATTGGCTGTTGCAGTGATATACACAAGCACCTAGAATATAATAATAATTTTTTAAAAATTCCACTGTATATTATGTTATGGAAAAAGAGAAATGAGGATAGAAGTGCAAAGACTTACTTTAATATTAATTGCAACTTTCTGGTATTTAACATTTCCATTTACTAAATCTGGAAATGTTGAATGAAATGAAGGGTAACAATCACTGAGTAAAACCCTGAGATTTCTTCTGAAACGCAGAGATTATTGTGCAGTAACAATTAAAGTTCAGTCATTGACAGAACAGCCGAGTCACTAAATAACTTGGAAATGTGTCAAGACAGCCTGTCAGCAATGCAGTAAGAAATCTGGACTGACAGTCCTGCATGTGCTCTAAGTGGTCAACTAATGCATTTCCTCTCTCGTTCCCCCAATTGTTAACATTATTTCAGTATTCACAAATGAATTCAAGAACCTGTGCTGAATGGATCACTTATCTAGAGGGTTGAGTATAACTTTAAGTAGCCACTTCCATGCTTTTCATGGTGAGTTTATGAGATCTTTAAGAAAAAACTGTGAAAACAGGTAATAAATTCTAGAGATAAAACTGCCTAGAATCTCACTTGCATTGCTGTGAGTGAGAATACCTAGCAGTAGCCCAGTTATTGCCCAGAGTGGTTTGGCAACCTTCACTGCATATTGCATATTCCAATATATTGCCATTCAGAATAGCAGGTAAAATTAAAAGAAAATTGTACAGATACTTAATGTAATACAGAAAAAGTTAAATGTTGAAAACAAACTCTGGCAGGCAAGGTTCTTTGGGTAGATGTGATATCTTTTATTAGACCAACGGAGTAGTTGGAAAACAGTTTGTTGCAAGCTTTCGGGCGCAATCACCCTTCTGTGACTTTGCTCATATTACTGCTACTAACCTCTCTCCTACTTAGGGACCTACTCAAATCACGATTTTATGGATTTTGCAGAAACTGTGGAATTGGGCAATGTCCACAAAATCCACTGGGGAAAAACTTACAAAAAATAAAGTGCTGGTTCCCCAGTGGGAGCCAGAAGTCCTCATGACTGCTGCGGCCAACTGCACGAACTTCGCATGCCCCTGAAGGCTGGGGTGGGGTGGGGGCAGTGAGCTCCTTCAGGCAGCAGCAGCACTGTGCACATGAAGCCACATGCACCCCCTACACATCTCTAATGGCCAGCTGTGCAGCCTGCTGGAGATGGAAGGGGGCAGAGGGGCTGCTGGCATGAAGGGGAGCAAGCAAGATGTCTGCTGCCCCCACCCCTCACTGCTGATTTGCTGAGAGGCTGCCCGTCATTTAGCCCTATGGCATTTGTGGTGGGGGTTGAATGGGTCTGCAGTGGGGTGTTGCCCATGGAGAAGAGAATGGAGCCTGGGAGCTAAACATAACCTGGTCAGGGTCAGGGGGTACCAACAGCACAACCCCAGGGCTGGGGCAAGTGTTTGGGCTTTCCCAGTCCTGGGCCTGTACTGTGAATACATACAGCTGTTCACTAGACAGGCCAAACCCATTTTATATTGGATTATCCCAGGTTCATCTAAGGTTAGGCCACCTCCTGAAGTAAACTAACTTAAGATTGGATGCACCATTTTTAGGATGATATAAACCCTGTGAACACCTGCGTGCCCAGCCACTTAGATCCCTCTAGGGAGCACAGCCATACAGGCAACAATATCACCAAGATTACTTTCAGGATTCTGAACAAGTAAATTGGCTCATTAGAGATTAACTTGTAACATGTAACGCTTGTATGTACCCTTTGAGATTATACAGCCATTTCAATGTGGGTTCCCAATGGTATATTTTATTTTGAATAAAGAAAAACCAAGCAAGAGACACTTCACCCTGCCAATTTGAGGGGACTGCAAGTTCAGAAAACAGAAATGTTAAATAAAGAAAATACAAGAGGTGGCTGGTTTATTTATCCAGTGAAAATCCTATGGAAATGGAAACAAAACTTTGTTTCTATTTGAAGGAATTGGCATTCACTTTAATTGTAGAAACAAATACTTGAGAGCCTGCCTGGACATGTTGCTGCCATTTACTTTGTCTTATTCCACTTATTTTTCAGTGGTATGATGAAAATCCATGCAACCACCTCTTCCTTCATCCATTCACTTTAGTGGACAATCTAAAAAAAAATATTGAGGAAGAGTGGAGAGAGAATGAATTTTTATTCTGACATAAAGGATGAGGAACGGAAATCCAAAGAGGTCTCATAGGAAGAGGCGTTGGGGTGGGGGGGGGAGTTAGAAATTGAACTCAGATCTCCTGAAATGTAATTAGTGCTTTTACTTCATTATCATCCTTTCATTCAGCATGCACACTTAAGACGCTTGCTCTTACCCACATCCTTCCTTTGGCTCTGGTGTGATGAACATGTTGAGTTATTGAACTTAGATGCATAATTAAAGTTGGGAGAACAGACCGTTGTAAACAAAAAGGCTTGCTTTTTAAAATGAGAAGTACACCAATTAGGTGCATATTAAAACAGTCCTCTAGAAGAAAATCCATAGTAGAAGGTTTAATGTGTTCATGAAAAAGTTCAGAACAAGAAGGAACCATTTCCATTTTTAATCTCTAGTGAAGATACAGTGGCATTAAATGATGATGGACAGATGGAAGAATCCCATGCAAGAGGTCATCTAGCCCAACCTTTTTGCCAGGTTGGCTGCAAATCCATCAAAATCTACAGTTGTTGAGCTGCTAATGAGTTTCTAATTAGGAATTAGTCAGCCATATTAATAATATATAATGTTCCCCAAGTCTGTCAACCAGGAGACTGAAACTGTTACCATCCTGACTGCCAGGTTGATGCATGTCTACTTAAATATATGACCTTGACCATGCTAATTATACTTCACTTTTCTCTCACAATGACCAA
Organism: Crocodylus siamensis; assembly: GCF_052110815.1. NCBI lineage: Eukaryota > Metazoa > Chordata > Crocodylia > Crocodylidae > Crocodylus > Crocodylus siamensis. The sequence continues at coordinate 11,309,703 of NC_143403.1, read as the reverse complement.
TGCTATTATAACAAGCTTTTTCACTATTTTACAGCTGCTTTTTAATGATCCAATTTACTTGTTCAGAATCCTCAAAGTAATACCTGGTGATATTGTCAGTTGTATGGCTGTGCTCTCTAGACCTCATTAGCACAATGCAACAAGGTTGTGTCATTTTTATTTATTTATTTTTTGCATTGATGCTATCAACAGAATACCTTGCATTCTCCAGGTTAACAGGATTATGTGACTAAAACTATCGATGGTCGCTTAGGTCAATTATTAGTCTGCTTGCATCATGCTGCAAGATGAATCACTGGGAACAGTTTAAATATATAGACCTCTTACAGTTTTGTAGGGTATGAACAAAATTACTATAGAAGAAGGTCTCAAATAGTAGTGACAATGAAAATGTCATTGGCGAGTGATATTCTGCAGCATTTCATGACTAAATTAAGAACATGTGTGGTACATTTTTTTAATTACTCAGCATTTGCCTAACTTTGTTTCTCTGGAGATCCATGGAAATTTTATCATTGACTTCAGTGGTAGCAGAGTTAAGTCTACCATTAATGTAGCCAAAAGATAAGCAGACACATACTGAAAAACAACCTTAGTGTAGTCTAGCTACACACAAATCCAGTGTGAGGAGACTCAGGAAAGGTAGAAAGGCTGTGTGCTTCTTTAAGCTATAAATCTATTGAAAACTGGGCATATCTCCATATTATTACAACTACTAAACTTAATGCGCTCTAACCAGCATTGCTGCACAGTAGTCCTGGTGCATGCTTTTTTAGTGACGCTAATGCTCAGTAGACTAATTCTACTTTGCATTAGTGCAATAGTGCAGCTTTTGCTGTGACGTGCGAATGCACACTAGAATTAGTCTACCATGCATTTTAGCGCCTTGTGTAGCCATGCCCACTGAATCGTAAGTACTCTTGCTAAATACAGGGGTTTTTTTCCATCCCATTGCTCTTATCTTTGTGTGGAAAGGCTCTTGTGGCATGCTCCTTTCTGAAATAACCTTGGGAATTTGTATCCCTCCAAAACACTGGATAGGTCTTATAGAGCGGCCTCCCACAGTATATATTCAGTGCTTTAAGGAGCAACACAGACTCACTCTTTAATTTCTTTCTTGGTGTTGTTTTTTGGTTTGGTTTGGTTTGGTTTGGTTTTCTGTCTGGCCCAGAAAGAATGTGCAACATGCAGTTGTACCTTCTGAGGATATGAGTCAAAATTATTCTCCTGAAAATACAGTATGGCCTGTCTCAACTTTAGCAAATTTTGTTAGTGTAACAAAACTTTGTGTTTATTAGTAAACAAGATTTATGAATTAATGGTCAGTCTTCCTTTTTTTTTCTGTTCCATGTAAGTCCTGACAGATATGTATGCATGTGAATACTTTTAACAATGTGGACATTCACTAGCTACTAAGGAACTATGACATATTTTTCTATCTTTAAAGACATAAATCTGAAAGTGGAAAACCACCGGGAAGTACTCATTCCTTTCCATAGCCATAGTTTCTCTTTCTACTATTTTCTCCAAGAGGGTGCCACTTTGGAAATACCATGCGATTGGAGAATTGATTTAGACTTGCAGGTGAGCTCACAGGAACAAATGAGTGCTATGGTCAATATTTTAGCTTGAAAAGAAAATTGGGTATTCCAAAGCTTTCTCCGTTCCTTTTAATGAGCATTTTAGCTTTCACTAAAGACAAAAGTAATGTTCCCTAATTCTTTCTAATAAATATTTTACTGTTTCCCTTTTCTAATGTGAGTGCTTGGATAATTGAAGCAAAGTGTTGGTGTTTAATCATTCCAATTAATTTTAATTGTAAATGTACATTTCCAGAGGAAAAATTATTGAAAGCCTCCAACACCTTTGAGTTTTTAAAAAAATGTTAGCAGTAAATCCTGATACTGCCTGAAGTACTAAGAGCAAACAACAACAAAAATCCCATAATTGCTGATTTAGGCTACATTAAAGTTGAATAAACTGTTAATGAGTAAAAAATAAACTGAAGCGACTAGCTCATTAATCTTATTTTAGATAAGTAAAAGAAAGTGTTAGAATGTGCTGGGTTTAGACACAGATGATGGGAAAGTGGTTTGGATGCCTTTTGTCATGGCAAGGTACCCACTTAATGTAACAGACTATTGCCTAAGAGAAAATGAATTTTAGCTACGGTGGCACTGATGCTGGTAATACAGGAAGCCTGTTTGTTAGGAATAGTCTGAATGTTCCCAATTAGTGTTCTGCATTTTGTCTTTGTTCTCTTTTGATGACACTTCAGGATAAAAAAAGAAAACTAATGAAATTAAAGATATTTTTCACATTGCAAGTATGTTGCGCTGTTTTGCAAATGGAAATTCTCTTAAAGCTATTTATACAGCCCAAATCGAGGAACAGATGACATGCTTTTGCTTTTATAATATACTGGTAAGTTAGCACAGCTTAACCATTACAGTGACAGCAGATATTTTCCAGAGATTTACTAGCCGTTTTATCTTAATCTCTATAGTAGTCACTTAAAGGAAAATGCTACAAGTAAGGTTGTGAAGATATAAACATTAAAAAAAAAAATCCTTTCTTGATGAAAATAATCAAACTTGGTCTGAAAGGTCAGCCTTCATAGGAAATCCTTATAGCCATTGCTTATGTGCTGCCCACGGAATAGACTTTTCTAGCAAACTGGAAAATAAAAATTTGATGTGAGTAAAGCTGTTGAAAAATATGTTCGTCACAGAGTGTAGAAAATAGTCCATTAATCTATCAATGTCATTAATGTTACTTTGGAGGATAGCTGATGATTTTCTTAGCAGAGCTGGCTGAACTCATCCTATGGCTACCTACAGAAGTAGTTCCTATGACCCCCAGTTATGTTCCCAGAGTCCACTGTGCTAGGTGCTATACAAACACAGAACAGAAAGACCGTCCTGGCTCCAACTGGCCTATAATGAAAGATTAGGCCAAGAGACTACAGATACAGCAGCTAGAGGGTACATAAAGTAAGACCTATTTGTTATCGTGTTAGTTAGGTTTTTGTAGGGAGCCCAGCAAAGAAGAATTGCAGAGAGTGATGAGTATAAACTGCATAGTGTTATAAACTAAAATCTTCTGGCTTTATCCATCGTACTTTTGAAGGCCAGTTGTCATGATTAATCCTCTCTTCGTTATTAGTGTCTCCGGAAGGGTTGTGATATCTTACTGTGCCCAGGGGTAGGTTATTCTGTCCTAAGGCTGTTGTTGACATAATTTGTAGAATTATGCTGAGTTTGTTTCAATGGACGATCCGTAACGCTCTTAAGAGAACACTATGTTAATATCAGGAACAAGAAAATGAGAACAGGGGAGGAGAGTAATGGAGCCTGACAATTTTAGGTTATATTGTTGAAATCCTAAAAATATTTCTGTCTTTCTCAGTTGCCAGGATACAACTGTCACAATGTCAACACGAGTTATGGTGCCCTGTTAACCCAACCTTACAGAAAACTCTCTTCAGCCAAATGATGGGATCAGCAAAGGTGTGGAAAAAGTCAGCTGGAAAAACGATGGGGATCAGTCTTCACAGCAAAGTTTTGCCAGCAGATCTGCATCAGCGAGGGGGTCACTAAGAAAGAAAAGATCACATACACCCTGACCAACCTAGCTATGTTGGCCAAACTCCAGGATGAACCCAGACACATTGTTTGAGTGCTTTGTACACTCGTGTAATATCATGGAGGAGGGGAGAGAGATGATAGCTCGGAGAAAGTCTTTCTCTTGTTGTACGCTGAACCTACCCACAGGGCTCTTCTGACATCATTTCATGGTTATGAGGGTCTACTTGTTTTCAAAACAAAACGTGTGCAAATCTGATATGCCATTGTGGGGTTCTTCGACACCTCTGAGGAGGTTCTTCCCAATGAGATGTAGCTTAAGTCACAGGAGCAAAATCAGCAGGTAAAACTCCATTGAATTGCAGTTAATAGAGGTGAATTTATCATAAAACTAAGGCACCCTGAGATATTCTTGCTCAGGGCAGAAGTGGACCCTATAACACCTCTTCAAATCGCCACTTTACCTAGCAATTTCTAAAAGCAAAGCAAAAAACCAGTAACCACACATGGACACACTCACGTTCTTGAAGAATGCCAGTAACTCTGGCTACAATCCAAAGAGAACAGGCATCTTTCCTTTGATGTTGCCGGCTTTGCTCCAAGTTGGCAGCATCAAAAAAGAGTGGTAAGACACCTTTTGACTTCAGTGGGCTCTGGATCAAACCTTTTGTTGGCTTCCTAATCCCCACCAATTCACACCATTTTTCTGCAGATAGGTTGAATCACCTTTTACAAAAACAATTGCAACTACATGGGAGAGTGCATCTCATATGTTATAAAAAATGGCTGGGTTCTTTCGTGCAATTTAATCCAAATGAGCTTTCTGTCCTGTTCGCTGTTAGTGATATTGCTCTGCTGTCTTAAGGCTCACCAAAAACTTTGGGGAAATGTAAACCTGTGTAAATAGTCTGAAAAATTGTTCCTAAAATATGTTGGTATGCATTTCAGCAATATTTACTCCCATTCTAAACATTTCTGATATGACAGTTTGTTATATGAGAATAATTAGGGACTCTGTCTCTGGAGCTTAAGTTAAAGCAAGGATGGATAGTTTGCTATCCAGGTCAAGAAATGCCCAATGAGCAAATCTCAGTTCATGAACAGAATAAGAAAGCTGATGCTCTGTTTGTTGTTGTTGTTTTGTTTTTGGCAGACATTTGTACATGCCTGTTATTTCCCATTCCTTATCCATATTTACCAGACGTTCTCTGACTTTTATTTTGTTCTTGTAGATACAGCTGGTTTCTGAGATCTCTATGCAAGATTTGTTTGACTCTCTAAAGCACAGTCTTTTTTTTTCCAGTAGCCCTTCTTCTTTCTCCCTAGTGTACTAAAAGAAATGCCATTAGAAGCATGGCTTGCCTTTTGATTTTTTTATGAGTCTTTTGAGTCTTTCACTTTTCTGTTGACCTAATAGCTTGTCTGCTGCACCTTTTCTTTCTTCTTTTACAAAATCTTTAGTGTCATTCACTTTGAAAGAATAAATAAGTTCACTGGGATCTAGACCTGTTTGAACTATGGGATATCTCCTGGCACACACATAAAGCCAAGTTAGCGTGCCAGTGGGAAAATGAATTCAGCCTAGCTGCTCACTAAATGCCTTAAAAAAAGATGAAAAAGATAAGCAGTGAAAAAAAGATATTCTTTTCAGATAAGGTATATTATATTAGCAGGGAGGGCTTCCTATTTCTGATCATGGCCTGAAATCTTGAAGGAGAAAGCCATTCCTCAGTTGGATGAGTGATTGTGCCTCATTATCTATGTAAAAATGGGCCCTAAGTAATAATTATTCTCAAGCGCAAATAATGGATACCTCAAAGCATGTGTGGATGGTATGTTGGAGCTCTATGCATATATATATGCATATATATGAGCTCTATGCGTATATATATGCATATATATGTAGCTAGTTACTAAACAGGGTACTAGTACATAGGCAGACAAGGTTCTTTATAACCCTGGATACTAGTACATGGCACTCAAAAATATTTAGTTTTATTCCTGTTAGCCTCACCTCAATACCTGAGAAGTTACTAGAGTATATCATAAGGAAGTCCATTTGCAAGCATCTGGAGAAGGAATAGCTGATCATATGCAGCCAGCATGGATTTACAACGAGAAAATCATCCAAACAAACCTGATCTCCTTCTTTGACAAGTGGTTTAGGGAATGCTCAGGATACAGGGTATCTGGATTTCAGCAAGGTTTTTAGCAAAGTCTTACATGACCTTTTCATAAACAGATTGGAGAAATGTGGGCTTGACAAAACCACTACAGGTTAGATAGATGTCTCAATAGTCTCAAGCAAAAGGTAATTATGAATTAACCCAAGTCATAATGGCAGGATTTTTTTTAGTGGAGTCCCACAATGGGTCTCTCCTGGGCCCAATACTATTCATCATGTTTATTAATGGTTTGGATGATGGAACTGAGAGCTTCTTGAGCAAGTCTGCAGACAACATGAAACTGGGAAGGATTCCAGATACACTGGAGGACAGATCTGTCAAGAAGGATCTTGACAGATTGGAAAGTTGGCTGGAGCCAGTGGGATGAAGTTCAATGCTGCAAATGCAAGGTGCTAAGCCTCAGGAGGTGTAATCAAAAATACAAATACAAAATGGGTAACACCTGGCTGGAAGTTAGCACTATAGAAAAGGATTTAGGAGTCTCGGTGGTTCAGACTCAACATGAATCTGCAGTGTGATGCAGCCTCACAAAAAGCAAACGTGATTTTGGACTGCATCAATAGGACCATCAAGGGCAAGACACAAGAGGTGATAGTGCCTCTACTCCGCACAGGTTAGTCCTCATTTTGAGTATTGTATACAGGTTTGGGAGCCGCATTTTGAACTGGACATGGAGAAGTTAGAGAGGATACAGAGGCGGGGAACAAAAATATTAAAAGCCTTCAAAGGCAAGTCATATGAGGTGACGCTGAAGGAGACAGGCATGTTCAGCTTATGGAAAAGGTGAATAAAACCCGGCATGATAACAGTCTTCAAATACCTGAAGGACAAGAAGAGGGAGAACAGCTTCTCTCTTGCTGCAGAGAGAGAATGCAAAACAATGGCTTCAAGTTGCAAGAGAGTAGATTTAGATCAGATATCTAGAAAAACTTCTTACTGTTAGAATAGTACGGCAGTGGAATAGACGGCCTAGGGAAGTTGTGCGCTCCCCATCATTGGAGGTGTTCAGGAGGAGGTGGGGGAAGAATTGGTCAGGGATGATCTGCCCATGCTACACGATGAGTATTTCCCCTGTTTCTGAGCTCTGCTGGTTGCCACATGAGGCCAGGAAGGATTTTTTTACCCCTTTCTGTTGCTATACATATCAGGGTTGGGTTTTTTTTCACCTTCCTCAGAAGCATTGGTTGTTGGCTGCAGACAAGACTGGGGATTTTGACTCGATGTGCTTGTTCTCCTTCTGGGACTAAAACCTGGGGCTTCCTGGCTAGAGGATCTTGCCTCTCTGCTCAGAGTCAAACCAACTGCCACATTTGTGATCAAGAAGAAGTTTTAACTCGTTGTCAGATTGGTATGGACTGCAGGAGGTTTTGCCTTCCTTGTACCTGAGGAGTATGGCCCTCTTCTTTGGATCTCTCAAACAGCTTTTTACATTCCTTGTGGTAGCAGGACATTGGCCACCATTGCCCTACTCCTTTGCCCGTGGCAGGTTAGGGTGCTCTGATTTGTGGTTGTGTGGCAGGGTTGCCTGTGCAGTTTCAGAAATAGGTTAGACAAGGATTTGCTTGGGATGGGTTGGAAATGGAAGATCCTGCCTCAGGCGGGGGTTTGGACCAGATGATCTCTGGAGCCCTACTTTTTTTTTAATGATTTTATGCAGTTATACTGGTAAAGCTGTGCTATTGCAATTTCCTAAATGTAAGGCTTATAGTTATAGTGAGAGGAAGAATTGACAATCCCGTCACAGCGTGGTCTTGCTGATTATAAGCTGTTTGCTCTGGAGCAGTGGTTCACAACCTTTTTTTTGCTGCAACCCTAAATTGGCCGCCAGCAGGACCTCCTGATCCTGCATCGCGGGGGCTGCTGGGAGTGGAGTGCAGTGGTAGCGCCAGCAGCAGCCTGGGGTCGGGGGAGTCGCCATTGTCCCCTTTGTGCGCAGCGTCCCCACCCTGCCCACCCACCCGCCTGCTGCTTCTGGGCCTCACAGGTGAGTGCGTGTGTGTGTGCAGGCCCTTCGTGACCCCACTGAGGACCCCCGCGACCCCCCGCACCCTGAGGTCGGGAACCCACACTGTAGGGGCACTCTGCTCAGATTATATCTTGCTATAGTTGGATAGGAAAAGTCTTCAAAGTGGAGACTTGACCTTGGTGCGTATCTCTTACTACGTTTTTGTGCTGATGGGCCTGATCTCCTGAGGATGGGCAGGGGCCAGAGCTTTGAGGGTATTTGGATGATAAACCATGCACTAAATAACTGTCTGCCTCTTTTTTTTAGAACCTTTTAAAATGTAACCCAGGGTTCACACCCAACAGACTAAGCCTCCCCGCCCCACCAGAAAGGTAGGGAGAACTTCTGCTTGTATAAGTGGAACCAACCCTTCCATTTCAGTACAATAGTAGCCGCCCAAATGGCAATGTTGGTGTCCTGTGGCTGAGAAAGGTAGCCTTCTCTCCTTGTTTTTTGCTTAGCTTATCTGAGCATGTAACAGCTCATTCCCTTATGACTAGATTGGTGTGGTGGGACTGGTAAGTGGAAGCTGGAGGGGGTGGGGAGAGGGGCTTTGCAGGGAAGAGTCTGTCCTTGCAGTATTTTTAGCTGTCGGATAGAACCGAAAGTGGAAAGGAGGGTCTCATCTGCCTCCTCTCATCTAATGAAACGATATCCCTCTTTTTAATTGCTTCTTACCTCCAAGGGGCAGATGGCAAGATGCCCCACTGCCTTACCATTTCCCCGCTCCTTTTTTATCCCCAACATTTCCTTTAAGAAGCAACCATAGTTCACCTGGCTTAGCAAACTTTCTGCCAAGAGCCTCCCTTCCCTGTCCCCTTTCTGATTTGCTTTTGCAGAGTCTAAAATCTATATAGTGACATTTAGAGGAAGGGAGTTGGGAGAATAGTCCTCTGTAGAGCTACACATACATTTGTTTGCCCTTTCTCTCTCTCTCTCAGCTGGCTGCTTGGGGACATTAACTACTTTCAAATAACTTCTCTGCCTCCATCCTTCTCCTAGATGCATCTCATTGTCTCCAGATGAAAGAACGCTCCAGGTGGCCGAGCTGTGGGAGGACCGCTGCAATTTTGATGCTCCCACTCCTTTCTTGTTTTACTTTAACCATGAAGCTTCAATTTGGGAAAAGAAAATAGAACTAAACAAAAGATACTTCGGCTGCTAAACTAGAGGACTACAGCGACAGTACTAATATTCATGGCTGCCTTGAAAGTAATTGCCCATCATTTTACAAGGATCTGGCTGATACGAGTTAGCTGCACCAGAGCTAATCTCTACCATAAACTCCATTATTCTGTAAATCATTTTGTTTTTGCAAATATGTGAAACTTCCAGTCAGAATCAGCTCTGACAGTAATTGTCTCGTAGAGTGCAAGTATATGTATGAGAAGCTCCCAGCTAGCGCCATCCTAATCTTCTGTTCTCGCAGTGAAGACTCAAACGCTTTCTGAAATCATGAGGTCTATCAGTGTTTTCAAAATTGTTGCCCTTCCCTGACTTTCCCTGCATGCCATTTACCTCTGGTGCAGCTGCGAGCAGCGTGATTCCTTTGAGGAACATCAGCGCAGAATAAAATTTGCTGCATCTTGGCAGAACTCATGTTTTCCCGCTCAGATTATTTCAGATCTTTGTAGAGACTATCACAGCAGTTAAAAATGTTATTGTTTTGATAATAGTTATATAGAAAGAGTACATGGTGGCCAGGCCCAGTGTAAAGCTGTTATCAGATAAGTTTCAATGGCAGCGTTCTTCACAATTGTGGCAGCTGGAATGAATTATGCTGCTTCTCCCAAATGAATGCACGTAAAACCTATATGATAGTCCTGCAGATAGTTTGCATGTGTTCCTACAGGCTACTAAAAGTGAACTGGAGAGCTATATAATTTTTTTCTCTTCCTATTATCTTGAATTCATTTCTTGTGGCCTCAATGAGAAAGGCAATTATCAAGCGTTAGAAAACTTTGAGAATGACCTAAAGGTATTACTTCTACCCCCCACTGTTTTAAATACATCCGTTATTTGACACCAAATCAAGCAAAATGTCCAAAGCATGTTTTTCTCCTGTTTCTATTAAAGCATGCCACATTTGGGGACCTAATACCACTTTCCTGTCCTTTTAAATGGAAGTAAACCCAATTTCATTTAAGTAATTAAATACAAATTAACAATTTGCCATTAAAAAAGAGAAAATAAAGAGCCTCATTCGCAAGGGGAATAAATTGGTGTCACACCACTGAAGCTAATACTGATTAGGAACAACATTTTGTTGCATATTTAGCATCTTAAAAACAGTGAATTGTGTGTGAGCTAGTTTTGATTTGCCTTTAAATCTAGTGAATTATAAGAGCAGCAATAATTAATAATTGATGTAAAAATTGGCTGAATAATGTTCAAACTCTAGTTTTTTTCCCAAACTGTTTACTTCACTGTCCTATGTTGACATCTGGTGCTTGATCCCTCGGGTCTCATGATCCTAGTTTCCTTTTGACTGGATGACTAAACTTTCAAATATTAAGTGACACATCGTGCATAATAAATTGTTAATAGAATAATAATTATTCTAATCATTTGTTAATACAAAATCCATTCCCCCCACCCCCCCAAAAAAAAAATTTTGCAAAGCTTTTTAGCACTTGAAAATGTTTTTACACCCTTGGGGCAATGATCAAAGATGCCAGTCATAGGCTGTGTAGAGGCATTACTTTTCTACCAGGAGAATCACTGTTTTCCCAACAGAAAAGACAAGCAGACAAGCATTAATTTAATTTCTCCCAAGCAAAATGTGCCTCTTGCGGCAGAAAAATTTCTAGGTGTCAGCCTGCAAGATCTCCTTTGTGCAAGAGTTTCTCTCACAAGAACGAACATTTCTATTCTCCCCTTCCCCTGGTCTGAGAGGCGAAGGGAGCAAGGTGCCGTGCTCTCTGCCTCTTCCCCATGCCAGGGGTTGGCTGGTCTTGGGAAGAGCCTGGGGGCTTTGCTCCCTCTCCTGGGGGGTGCTGCAGGCACCAGCTTTGAAGTGTGTTAGGGTGATGTTCTCTCACCCCTAGCCTCTTTTAGCCCCTTTGGGGGCACTTTAAGCCCTGCTACTTCAGACCCTTCAGGAGAGGAAGGAGTAGAGCAGCTTCCGAACCCCACACCTCCAGGTGGATCTGGTGGAAGGCATGGGAAATGTAGGCAAAGGAAAGGAAGGGAGTAGCTATAGGTGAAATACAAGGACTTCACCCTCTTCTGAAACAATTTCTAGCAGTGAAAATTTCCCAAAACCACTAGAAATGAGCTCCTGTTCATGGCCATAGCAAACAATGTAGCTCTTTCATTGATCAAAATATTGTGAACTGTTTTTTTAAAAAAATATTTTACCATTTCTAATGAGGATAAACATGGAACTTTTGACATTCATGTACTGAGAACTAAGCTAAAGCCAAAAGATATTGTTAACTGAAGTGCCAAGGCATGATGGTTTACAGGAGCATGGTTGTCAAAATATATATGTTATATACTCAATCCACCCAAAAATTTTACGTTGTGTTAATGGAGGGCATATATTTAATGTGAATTAAATAATGCCATGGTATAGCTATAAGGCAGCTCATAATGCTGAAATATAACAAGCAAGAAGTTCAGCACCACTGTAAAAAATTAAATCCTTATAATTTTTCAAATGCAGAAAGCAATTTTCTTTGCCAGTAGCTCTTTGCATTATAACAGAGATTAAAGCACAGTGTTTCTTTTTCTTATTCATTACTTTTTTTTTTAATATATAAGCTTCCTCCATCACTGTCCAATTTTTTCCTTCTTGAATCTACAGGCAAGCTATAATATTGTTTATGAGGTTAGTCCTAAGGTGCCCATCGCTGCACTAATTAGATACATTAATGATGCAACAAATTCCCATTCCCTCTTCTCTCCACCCTCAGCCAAAGCCACATAATGTATTATGACTTCTTAAGTAGGGAACGGATCCATCCAGGGCAATATAGTTTATGTGTTTTGGAAACCCAGGATGTTAATATCCTGAATTCAGCATGATGACTTAATTAGAGACTCAGGAAGGAAGAGAGGATGAAGGAAACAGCAATGAGGAAAACAATTGATTAGAGGGTCTAGTAAATAAATTACTGGAAGTTGACTGAGTTCTCATTAGGATGTGGTGTGATCTTTTAAAATGTTTGCTTGCCACTGCTAAGAGGTGTATTTTCAGCCATTTCAGTGGGAATATGCTGAGTGAAAACTACTGACCCAGTTGAATGAAAACTACTAGACCTGGTTGGCATCACCTATAGTAAAACTTGTGAGATTAAGATCTAGAGGAATTCTCCACTAGGATCCCCCCAGATACTTCTCACTCCTGCTGAGTGGAGAGTAATTTCCTCCTGATCATAAGAAAGACCATTAAGCTCATCCCCCAAACTTGGCAAGCTCCCTAGGCACCAGGACTATCCATAGGAAAAGTTAGGCTTGACTCCTTGGTTTGTTGGCATTGTGATGCTAGATGCTTGCTGGTTTGGCATTGTGATGCTAGAGCTGTGCTAACAGCAACACACTCTGGACACAATTCTCATCAGGACATTTGGGGAGGATTCAGGAATAATATCTCAGACAGTATTTTCTTTTTCTTAATAAGCCGTGCCACAGGTGGGGCAATGTGTGCACCATTCCAATGTCTCTTCTCTCCCATCTCCAAAACCAGTGGGTAGCTATGGAGTAGCCTCTCTAGCCCCAGAGGTTGTAGAAGACAGGACCGATGTATAGATTAGTGGTGGATAACGTTTCTGTCAGGTGTGCCATAAAGTAGTCCTGCACCCTCCTCACATGTCATTCCAATCCCTTTTCCTTGCCCAGTTGGCTAGTCTGCTTTCGGCTCCCTCCTCATGTGCCCTGCCAAATCTGCTGCTTTGCTTTCTACCTATGCTCCGTGCCCAATCTGCTGCTCTGCTCTCTGCTTCCTGCCTTCTGCTGCCTGTCCCAACCCCAGTCCGCTATGTACCAGGCAGAGGTTGCCCGTTCCACTTCTGGCACCTGTGCTGCAGGTTGCCCATCCCTGATATACATGATGTTTCATCTACATGGAAATGTTCCACCTAGGTACTTGGCTCTAAGAACATAGGAAACACTAGACCTCAAGAAAGCAAAGTAAGAAACAGCTTTAGAAAATGGACACTTTTACTTCATGGACTGTTAAAAGCTGGAATGCAAAGAAAATTGTGCCTTAGCTCAGAGGATTTTCTTCCACAGTGGGTGCGTCTACATGGGACTTTCCTGTGCACTAGGAACAAGTTATTGTACAGTATCTCACTGGTACTGTGCAGTAGCATCCGAAAAAACACCCCATGTGGTGATGGTACTGTGCAGTAATGCCAGTTATTGTGCAGTCATTTAGTACTTGCTTATGCAAGTAACAGCTTCATAGTCCGCTGCTCATGTAGACATTGCCAGTGTCACTATAAGTGTCCCATTAGTCTAGATGATAAAGATATAGTCAATTAGATGACAGAAACAGCATAAATATTTCAGATTGCCCATTTATACAAACTTGGAGATTTTAAATGCTGTGTGTTACATTTTATCATTTAATACTATTAAATAGAATGGTTCCCTTATCTGAAAGAAGAAAAAACAGACTATAGAGCTTGATGTTTTACATGATTTGGTTTAACAAAAAAGTCTGAATATTAGGTTTTGGCTTAATTTTCAACATCTTGGTTCAAATACTTGACATGAATATAATCAGGTTCCTATTTAGTTTAGGAGAAAAAGGAAAATGGAAAAGAGACAGATAAGATGGAGAGAATCATTATATTTAAAAAGAAACACTTTGCACAGGGCATTATCTAAAGCCTCTTGGAGTTAATGGAAAGACTCTTACTGACTTCAGTGGGCACTGAATCAGGAACTCCACATTTATCGGTACTTTTCTGCACCAGATTAATTTTGTGAGGACAGATGTCCAATTTCTTATCATGTATCTACAGTAATAGCAAAATCTTTAAACTTGTGTGTGGCCCTTGTGGATACCTCCTACAGGATTACATTGCAGAAAAGGGAATACAAAGCTAAACACATTTTGCAAAGTTTAAATATAGTTTATTTTAGAACCTTGAATTCCTTTTAATCTATTCATCTCTAGTGCAAAAACATTGAAATCATTCATTATAACCATTGCATTTGCAAAACTTCAGTACAATAGACTAAAGTGATTAAGTCAGGGATTAATTTGTGTTAAATATTGTTGAGGTTAAAGCTTCAGGAAGATTAAAGATAAGAGAAAGAAAAAAATCATATAAAAATGTTCATGCTTATGGTAACATTATTTGGGTAGATGTGATATTTTTTATTATACCAACTAAGTAGTCGGAAAAAGTTCTTTGCAAGCTTTCAGGGATAAACACCCTTCTTCAGGCATTGGGAGAGTCTGCCTGAAGAAAGGTGTTTGCGCCTGAAAGCTTGCAAAGAACTTTTTTCCAACTATTTAGTTGGTCTAATAAAAGACAACACATCTATCCAAAGAACCTTGCCTGTATATGTCCTTAGACCAACACAGCTACAACCAACACCCTTGCATGCTTATGATAATATCTTTTTTATTTCCGTTTATAGCTAGGAGGAGTATTAGACAAGCTTTCAGGCATAAAATGCATGCCTCAGGTCTAGTAAAAAGCAGTTATACCTAAGCTGAATACCAGTTATGTTAATGCAAGTTATCATCTGTTTTCAAACCTTGTTTCTTATGTATTCCCTGGACCATCAAGGCTACATATTCAAGGTATTATGTGGCACCACTGCTGTAGTACTGTAGACACAGAGCATGCCTACACTGTGAATGACAGTATAAAGTCGAGATACTCAAGTTAGCTGTACTAGCCCAGCTACTGGAACCAGCCTGTCTGCAGCAGCACAGAGCTCAGCGCTGACTGGTGTACTAAGATAATTTACTTTAGAGAGGTAAATTGTTCCTTGCTGGGCCTGGTGTTGCTGCAACTAAACAATTTCTAGTGCTAGCAGTGGCTCATGTACAGCAAGCTGGAATATCTATGTGCTACACTCTAGTCTGCAGACTACCATACCCAGAGACTGCATCCACATGAGCAGGGGTGTGCGTTTGCAGCAGCACAAATACAAACAACCTCCACATAACGTGGTTTCGCTTAGCACTATAGTGCTCATGTAAAATTTAATACCTGATTTCACTTAGCGCTGAGCTAGTTTTGTTACAGCACTAGCCAATCAGCAGCAGCGGTGAGAAGTGGTATGTGCCAGCGAGTGGGAGGCCAGGCATGAGCGCAGCATGCGTGCTGGTGCCACAGGGCCAGGGCAGGCTGGGGCCCAGGGCTGGGCAGCAGGAGCAGGGGGCCCGGGCTGGCACACGGTGCTGGAGCAGCTGGCAGGTAGGGGTGTGGGGAGAAGCAGTGGCGGGAAGAAGCAGTGAGTGTGGGGGGGCAGGCGTGAGTGCAGGGCCCCCACCAGTGCCTAGGGCCAGGGCCAGCAGGGGCCCAGAGCAAGGCAGCAGGAGCTCAGGGCCTGGGCTGGCATATGGTGCTGGAGTGGCCAGTGGCCAGAGGGGTGAAGAGAAGTAGCAGCGGTGAGAAGCAGCGAGGGGGTGGGCAGGTGTGAGTGTGGGGCCTCCGCCAGTGCCCAGGGCAGGGGCCCAGGGCAGAGCGGCAGGAGCGCGGGGCATGAGCTGGTACCTGGGGCTGGAACAGCTGGCAGGCAGGGGGGAGGGTTGGGGAGAGGGGGCGGTGGTGAGAAGCTGTGGCAAGAAGCAGCGGTAACCAATTATCTCCATTTACATTTATTTTTATGGGGAAATGGGTTTTGCTTAGTGCGGTTCTGCTTAACATCCGCTTAACACTCAGTTTTCACGGAACCAATTAAGAGCGTTAAGCAGGGGGTGCCTGTAGTAGCAGCACAAATTTGTGTCACTACTTTATGCTGCCACGTACCCCCCTACTCATGCAGTTTGCAGTGAGACACATTGTTCTGCTGCTCCGTGTGCTGTGGGGTCGGGGAGCTGGCTGGGGCACAGGGTGCCTCGGTGTGGGGACCTGGGCTGGCAGCTGGGCTGCCTGCTCCTCTGCTTCTGCATTTGTCCCAGCACATGGCACTTTGGCATGCTTTGTGCTGCTTTTTTTTTTCCCAAGGGTTTTTTTTTTTGCTACCAGGAAATCCTAGTAGCAATTTTTGCCCCAGCACTGCAAATTAGCAGTGCTGCACACAGTTTAATGTGTAACATATGCAGTTTTCGGCATTACGAAGAGGTTTGCAGTGCCATTAACCACACATGCCTGTACCTCTGGATCTGGCAAGGATGTTTGCTTTTATAGTACAAGTATCCATTTGGTTTTGAGAAGGTGTGCTGTTTTTATGTACTGTTCTGATTAAGAGAGGTTCTCACTGGGTAGAGCTGCGCTCTGTGCCTTGCCCTATGATAAGAGTCAATTTTTCAGGCAGAAGTGTTGTGTGAGAACTGAGCAGTGGGCTGATATTTCTAAAAGAAGAACATCCAACATGCTGTTTCAACACTGCACTTCCAGGACTGGCATATGTGTGTAAATAAAACAAATCCAGACTCCAGGTCACAGGAGGGAGGGCTCCGGACAACTGTCGATGCTTAGCAGTGGAGAGACTTGGGTATCAGAACACGGGACATTAGGAGTAAGTACAGACTGTCAAAAGCCAGAGGCTGAATCAATTCAATCTTTGAATGTTAGTCCAAGCTGTGCAGTTTGAACCAATAAGCAAGTGAACAGACACTCATTTTTGATTCCAGAAATGCAGCCAGACGCCTGCAGTGGCCCAGGCCAGAAAGTGTGGGGTGTTAGAGCACACCTCCCCCCTTGGCTAGAGCAGACAGCTTGGGCCAAAGGTAGCTCACCTACCCTGGAAAGGATTAGGCAGTTTTTAGGGGATGTGCAAAGCATCCTGGGATGCTAGGGGACTGTGAATCAACTTGAATCTAGAGGGGATGTGCAACAGAAATTCAATAAACTGATTTAACCTAAGTCAGTTAAGTCTGATACTACATCCATCCAGGTTTATCTTAAACTGGTTTGGGCCATTTTGAAAGCAGGTTATGTGCACTGAACTTTTGTTGCATTACAGATTTGAACCATTTTTCCAATCACTTATACTGGTTTATGGGTAATTTCTGTCCCTGGCCTAGCAGTGTTCTGAGCGTGCAAGAATAGAACCTGCTTCACCTTAAAAAACATGAAAATGAAACTGCTGAAGATGCTAACTGGTACAAAAATCTATTTCCATGAGGAAGGCAGGACAACTTTAAAGGAATAGTGTTTGGGTTAGGACGTACTGTAACATCTATCCTGGTATTGATAGATGACACACCATGGGGCTGATACGTCTCAGTGCTGAACTCTTGTTCTCTTCCAGTTGATATAGGCTGAGTGCCCTATTAGTAGTCACGTAGTGTTGGAATCAATAGTATTGGAGAGTTATGAGGAGTGACCCAAATTAACATTGTTCACCCCAAGAAGTGAAATGACTTCAATGAGCTTAAAACAAGGAAGAACTCCATTGTAGATGCTTATTTGGGGGAAAGAGCCATGCAAGAGAAATGAGATGTAAACTATACGCTGTGGGGTTCAAGAGCAATGAAATCATTTGCACAGGTATTTGTAGATCTCTGGTTTTCAACCCGTGGTTCATGTACCTCTGGGGGTACACAGACTGTCTAAGGGGTCTGCAAAAGATGACTGTGATCAATCAAAAGTTTGCAAATACCCACACTTCTGATTCAAATGGGTCTGCACCTCCATTCAAATTTTTTTAGGGGTCTGCAAATGAAAAATGGTTGAAAACCAGTGTTGTAGATAAATGAAGCACAAGGTAAACAAGGAGTTAAACTACCTATTTGTGATATTCAAAAACATGTTGCATGATTTTTTTGCAGATAAAAAAAGAGAAGTAAATACGTTTCCAAAGCCTTTAGGTTTATAGTATTTGAGATGATTGGATTAAATGTCACTCTTACAAGGTAAGATCTGCTCCAGAATGCTCTCTCTAACAATGCCAGTAGGAAAATGCTCACTTTCTTGTACACTGGGCTAATAGAGAAATACTTGCTTCCTAACGAAAGTGACCTCATAATTATCTACAAAATATCTCCCAAATTTCATCCAGTCTGAAAGCTTTCATGCATTTGTGTTTTAATAAAAGCTTTGCCTGCTTCTGCTGTATTTGTGACATAATCCAATGTGATGTCTTAAAATGTAATGCAGCCACTGAAAAGGAAAACTGTTTCAAATGAAGTGGGTTATAGAAAGAATGTAATTTGTAATCGTGTACAAATGGGCATAACTTGAAATGTTTTGTGCCACAATTGCCCATTTAAATATTTGCAAGAACAAAGTCAGCATGCCTTGGATACATTGAAAGGTACAGGTGTATTGCTTTTGATTGTTTTACTGTAATTTTACTGTGCCCTTTCACTCTCTGTTGGTGAACCTTTATGCAGAAAAGAACCAAAAGAGGAAGTTTCTGAGAATATGTCATTATTCTGTTATAATGTAAGACTCCCACCCAGCAAATCATTTAAGGGCATACGTACTCTTCAAACACTTAAATAATCAAATTGTTGACCATAAAGCTAAGCACAAGTTCTGGTGGACTGGGGTCTGACAGGGCATAGCCCTGTAAAGAGCTGAGTATTTCCTTGTGCTATTTGCTGTGAGAGTGCAAATGTCGTGGTGAGGTACTTCTTGGTAAAATGATCTGTAGTGGAAATTGCTGTTTGTTGCTTCTCTATTTAAGCAGACTGCAGGTAATTTTCCTCTGAACTCGTTTTCTCAAATATTGATTCGTTTTGGGTTCCCTGAGGTAGTCTTTGTGTATATTGAATATTAATGCATTGTATAATTATTCAAATTGTCCTAAATTTCCAGAGGAGGAATTCAGGTTTTTTGCCTTTCTCTTAGCATACAGTTTTTCAATAGCTGAAAAACAGATGGAAGTAAAGTACTAACAAAAAATGCGTCTGAAAAATGTTTTCATTTAACATACCGAGTACCACTTTCTGTCTGGTTAAGTCAATTGTTTTGACTGACTGTGTGTGCTAGTGGGTACTTCTCTCTCTCTCCTTCTTGCTACAGTAACAACTTCAGTGAAGCCAACCTCAAATTGTCTGTTTAAACAACAGCAGGGAAAATTTCACACGCAACTAAATGTATTATCAGGATTCTGTCTTATTGCAGGATCCCGTTCTGTTTTCTGCAATTTATTTTCATTCTTTAATACCATCACTGAGCAGGCTGAAAAAAATGTAGCAACCTGACACAAAGAAAGCAAATGCAGCTATTCAAGGCACCAGACTCATGACTTGATTTATCACCATGCCAAAAATTGTCACCACTGCCTCCCCAAATAAGCATCATGCCGTTGGTCCTTATGTGTCTTCTGTGATGCATACAGTCCTGTCATGGCTTTCTAAAAAGGTTGTGTCTGACAGTCAAAGCTATCAGCACTTCAGCCAAGAACCCGACTCAAACAAATTCTAATAGAAGAAATATTTTACTTTTGTTCGCAACAGAAATTCATGTTGTAATGAAAAAAAAGGAAAGAATGCAATCATTACCAGCCATAAAAAGCATGTTAGTGAATGTGTCTGATTATTCCATATCACAGGATCGTGGGATTAATTAAAGAAAAGTAGAAAATAGGGAAAAGTCCCAGTGGGATAGCATTATTAGATCTTGAATTGAAACACGTTACCGTATTTCACAGTATATGTCAGGTTTTGAATCTCAAATTTTGGGTCTTAAAAATCAAATTCAACTTATGCACTATGCCACTTCAAAAAACTGGGCAAGGGGCTGGGCTTGGCTGGGCTCAGTGCTTAGCTGGCATGGCCCCATCCCCTGTGGTGCTGCCTGGGCCACACCAGTGCCGCTTGCAGGGGCTGGGGTCATACCACCCAAGTGCCCAGCCTGGCACCACTTACAGGGGATGAGGCAGTGCCAGCCAAGTGTCAAGCCCAGCCGTGCCCCATCCCCTGCAAGCAGTGCTGGTATCACAGGGGATGGGGCTGCACTGCCTAAGCATCGATCCCAGCCCTGTCCCCGTTCTCTGTGAGCAGCACTGGGCTCGGTGCCACTCGCAGGGGCAGGGCTGGGGTCAGGGCCGGGGCCGGGGCCAGGGCCAAAGCTAGGCTCAGCACTTGGCTGGATGTGCACCACTTGCAGGGGATGGGGATGGAGACAGGGAGGGGACAGGCTCAGCGCTCAGTTGGCATGGCCCCATCTCCTGCGAACAGCACTGGTAGTGCTGCTAGCGTGGGAAGGTGCTGTGTCAGGTGAGCCTGGCCCCAATTTTTACACCGTGCCTATGAAAATCCTTACTTTTCAATTCAAAAAGCTGGGGAATGACCTATACAGCATTTCAACCTATACACCATAAAATACAGTATATGGTAAGTTTAAGAGCTTCTTGAGTTTTTTTGACTAGAGGAGTAAAGCTGAGGAAATAGCAGAGGAACATCGTTGAATCAACTAGGGTTTAAAGAAGAGAGTAATACAAAGCAGCAATTAACATTAATAACTAGGGAGGTAAAGGTGTCTGACATGAGTGCCTTATGCTAAAAGAGACTATTTTTAAAAGTAGTAAAAATACCACTGGTACAAATCAAAGGTTCTTAAGGTTTCAATTAGCTCATTAGTGCCCCAGTGATTAGAAAGTCCCCGAATCAGAAGTTATTCGCTGATTGTGCATTTCAAAATCCAATGGCACTGGTTTCAAATGCTCTGTCTAGCATGCAGTTATTTTGCTTTTGTGTGGATGCTTGCATTGCCAATGTTAACGAATCAATCCAGGCCAGATCCAAATCACATGGAAAGTATTGGATAAATTCCAACTAACTTCACTGGATTAGGGATTAGCCCTGAATTCACAGCTTGCCAATATCAGAGCTCCAGGCATCTGATTGAATTAAGGAAAGGAAAGGAAAGGAAAGGAAAGGAAAGGAAAAGGAAAGTTGATCATGAGGATAACATAGGGACATAGATGAAGGGGAAAGATGTTGTTATAATAAAGAGCAGTTTCTAATTTGCATGATCTTCCTATCCCCAGAACAAAATAATTACAGGAAGATCTGTACCTTTTTAAAAAAAATGTTTTTGGGGGAACCAACAATAACCTAGAGTTCATAACCACTAATCACAATAAAAATAGGGACTAAAGGAAAAAAGAATGGTATAAGTTATAGGAAGTACTCTGTGTTATACAGAAAAAGCATGAAGAAATGCAATTGAAAGTCTTCCATGCTGGATTAGTAATGTGGGGAAAATGCTACAAACCAGGATGAAGTATCAGCAAATTAGAATAAATGAGATGTGCTAGAGGCTAGTATTTCTCCCTGTAAACTGAAATGGAATTTGAATTTCTTAAATTTGACCTAAAATGACAATTATAATTAGAGATTTACAATGAAAAATATGTAAAAAGAAAAAAAAAAAACCCTACAAGCAGTAAGTCAGTGATTATGCCTTTGCTGAAAACATGCACTGTGCATTTTTAAAATTCCCTAATTAAAACCTAATTAGCATGTGCAGTAGAGTGTTAATTCTTGCTAGTTATTCCTCTAGGGCATTCCCTACACCTTCAGGAACATGAGCTTACTCAGATATGTAAGAGATAATTATCAATAAATAGGACCACCATATAACAGGTTCATTGCATTGCTTATTTGTCGCTCGCTTCCTGTTTTGCTAGGCAGATGAGAAAATGCAATGTGGAGGGTTTTTTGTTTACTATATGAGCATTTTAAATTTCTTCAACATGTGATTACTGTACCACAAAAGGTCGGTCAGCTTATCACTTGTAATGATAACGTTGGGACAAACATAGTTTGCAGAAACCCAAATGTAATGGCTTGCATGTTGGAAAAAGCAACCTAAATCCTGACAAAATAGGATGAGGGAAAAGAAGAGTGGAAAATTATCATCACTTCCTTAGTAGACACTCTTCGTCCTTGGAACTAAGAGAAGCCCAGTTTAGAGGGATCCCCAGATTTCTCCTGGTTATTTCTATCTTGAGGTCTAAATGCCCTTTTTTTGCCTCCTCCATTAGTTTGCTTTTATTCATGTTTACAGAAGCTCTAATATATTGCTCAAAGCACTGAGCAGTAATTAAACATACGTTCAAATACCAACAGGTCAAACTGGCCATAAAAAAACATTAGCGAGAATAAAGAGTGATGGACCTCCACCAATAAATCAACCAGCAGATTTGTATTAGAGAAACAGATGGTTTAACTGTATGAGATATGCTTTGAACATCATTTCCATAGGGCAGAAAACCTAACCCCCAGGCCACGTGTAATTGGATTCATTAGTGTTCAGGGAAATCTGGGGATCCAGTTGGTCTACTTACCTGGTTGCTTAGTAATTTGTCTGGACAAATAACTGAAAATTGTTTCCATTGTTCATAAAACAAGCACGAATGTTCAAATACCCTCAGGAGTGAAACGTTCTTATTTTTAAGACTGTCATTTTGCTTATGTTTAAATGTTTAATTAGAGTCATTTAATAAAATGACTGAGAAAAGGTTGGAGTTTTTTCATTCACATTTCTGCCCCTTCTTTCTTACAGCAGGGTTGCTGTCACCATATGTGATGGTTTACAGTTCATTAAATTATTGTCCTGAATGTCAAACGGGCTCATCTTTCCCATCTGAAAGAGCTGTTTTTAGAATTGTTTTGCCAAAACTACTAAACTTTTCACATTTTCCATAGTGCACTTAGCTTCCAAATGAGAGGTTTTAACCCTTTTTGAATAAGTAAACATAGCTGTCTTTGCCAGTAGGTAATCTTGACTATGGGCAAGCGTTCCCACAATTGGAAAGAAAAAAAATAAAGATGGTTGATAAATAAATAAAAAAAAACCCTATAGGTTTAAACACATCTATCAGCAAAGAACATGTTATATGGAGTGTTCAAATAAACCTCTATATCTTCCAATTGTATTCACTTTCACTGAAATAGGCAGTGTCTTCTCTGTCTTTAAGTTTATAGACTAATTTAAATATTATATTTTCCTGGAAGGCTCCTGACCATCTTTCAGCTCTTTCCATTCACACAGTATAATCCTTTAATCAAAAAATCAGAAAAATATAGGGCAGAAATGGACTGCAGGAGATCAGGTAATCCATGCCCCTAACACCAACAGCATCCTACCCTTATTTTTCTAACCTAGTCTTAAGAACTTCCACTGAAGTAGATGGCTCAGCTGCCTCAGTTATCTGTTCTGATACCTAAGTAGCTGTCTGCTCTGACACATCTAATTTAAAATCAAATTTGCTGCAGATTAAGATATCTTCTTCTCCTTCCCCAAGTGGATATGCTGATCAATTGATTGCTGTTCCCTTTATTGGAAGGCCTTTCCCATACTGCAAGGCTGTTGTCATGTCCACGCCTTAGTTTTCACCTTTGATCCTGATTCTTTCAATCCTTCCTCATAGGTTACGTTTTCAAAGCCATTTATTATTCTTGTTCTCTCCTGGAATGGCTCCAGTTACCCTAATTCTTCTTTAAGAGTGGTGCTTGAAACTGGATCTGGGATGACTAGAGTAAGTCTTTTCTGGGTCTTATGTATAGTCAGTCATCCTGTAGTACAGTATTTCTCAACCCATGACCCAACAGTGGGTTTCAAGAAGATTTTAAAGGGTCATGGGGAGGTCTGAGAAATGGCATACCGTGGGAAGCGGGGGTGGGGTGGGGAGTGGAAAGCATGCAGCAGGGCAGTGTAAAGCAGCAGGAGATGGAGGGAGGGAGTCAGATGCAGCAGCTGGAGTGGAAGGGGGGAGAGACAGAGAGAGAGAGACTCTGGGTCGGGGACCAGGAGGGTGAGGGTCACGGCAATTTAATAATTATGCTAATGGATCCCAGTGTGGAAAAGGTTGAGAACCACTGCTTTATTACATCCCAGAATGAGATTTGCCTTTTGTTGCAACAGCTTGATGCCATTGACTCATATTTTGTTTGTAATGCATTATAACTCTAATATTGTTCCCTGCAGTACTGATGCCTAGCCATTCATTATCTATTTTGTAGGTGTGCATTAGCTTTCTCGTACCCTAGTATGTTAGTTTGCCCTTGTCTTTATCAAATTTCATCTTGTTGATTTTGGACCATTTAGCTAGTTTATCAAAGTGGGGAACTCTGGGTTCTGGTCCTTGATCCTCATGCCGGCTATCTATCTTGTCCAATGACTGTGTAATGCAAAATACATTGCAACCCAAGGAGCAAGAGAGATTGAGCCTAGTGATTAGGACAAATAGCTAGGTAGAGACAGGTCTCAGGTTTGGGTTCCTGCTTTCCTAGACTGTTTCATCCAATGGTCATTTGATAAACAGATAACTAGCATGAGGAACAGTGATTTGGGAAAGAGGGATGTCTGGTCAAGTTGACAAATGGATGCCTTCTTTCCCCAACTACCACCATCTAGTCCTCTTGAAAGGGATGTGCACCTCACAGCGCTGGACTTATGTGGCTCCATTTCATGTTCGTCCTCAGTCCATAGGGTTTGTTCCTATCCTCTAGGTCTCTAGGTCCCTAGTTAAATAAATAAGCAATTGTCTTCTGCATGAGGTAGCTAGCAGCTGTTCTTTATTCTATAGCGCTTCTGGCACTTCTTCCTTTCATGATGCCACCATAGTCCTCTTGAGCCAGATGGTTTCCTCCATTCTTGATATCTCTAAACACATCCTCTTGATGCAGATCTCCCAGGATCAAAAAACGCCCCTGTGCTGCAAGGTAGCAGCCTGGGGACCACATGATTGTGCCATGTATGGTGCAGATGGGTCTGCAGCACCACATACCAGAAGTCCACGCTCATTTGGATGAGGCCTTGTAGATTTGTTCTTCTGTTTTTCTTTAGACTACATTCATTCTCCACTAACTGCTTACTTAAGTCTAAGATCGCAGTAACTTTAGAAGTCTTGGCGTTATTCTTCTGAGCATCTTCTGCTGCTTTACAATACCTTCAGTTTTCCAATAATGACTGTACTACAGCATTCAATTCCAATTCCCATTCTAGCACATGCTTTCCAAAGTGACTCTTGCCTATGTTTATCTCTTTACTAATAAATCTAGAAACAATGTAAGGTGGACAGGAGTTAGACACATCTATTAAATAGTTCAAAATATCCCCATTGCAGGTGCTATTCCCTCCTTAAGAAATAGACATTTTAGATAAGAGATCTTTAGTAGGCTTGAAGTATTCTGCAATGGACTCACATAGCATGATTTGATTTTGTAGACAGTTTCTTCCTAGTGGACATTTCAGCTGGAATAGAAGCTAAACATGAATCTTTTCTCCAAGGCCATATGAAACTTAACAAAAGTTTGAGATATATCTCTGGACTCTTCTATCTATATTTCCTCCAGAATTCACTCTCTGTTCTTCACTCTTATTCAAATGAAATCTTTACTCATAGAAAACTCAGTGAAATCATGATCAGTATTATCATATAGACTGCAGGATTGAGCTGACAAAATGTTTCTAGGAAAAGTTGTCTTTGTTCCTTTCGGATCTCAAGGACATAGAACTTGGTTGCATTGCCCATTGCCATGCATACTTTCCTTTGATGCTATACTCAAATTTCAGACTATTATTATCTGAATGTATGAGACAGTATATACACAATTGCGAGGCTAAGGTTACATATATTCTTTCAATCTACTATATATTTTGCATCCAAATGATACTAAATACCACCATAGGAGTGGCAGGGCTACATAAAATAGTTGACTGATTTACTCATTTCAATTATATTAATTTTTTTAAACATGAGCTAAATATTCCCCATGCATTAGGGCTCTTCTCAGCTACAACAGGGGTGCACATTGGCCTTGTAGTCGATATAATCAACCATAGGGGGATGACTACAAAGCAGTCGGTATTTTCATTGGTGCAAAGCTGACATGATGGCTTTTAAAAACCCTTCTTTCCTGTTGTTGCATGGAAAGTATGGTCAGACAGAAAAAAATCAGCTGGAATTTTCCTGTATTCAAGGATCCTTAATTGCCCTAGACGGTTAAAATACTTCTTGAGTTACTCTAGAGGACTGTCCTGGGACAGTCTTTCCATGTTCAGTAGTATGTTATGGTGGCTTAGAGCCACCTTTGCACACCTGCACATAAACTTTTCTGTGCTGTTTGCTCCTCTGCTACAACTATGTACACCTCTTTTATAACCTAAATCCATCCTAGGTCTGAGTACCTTTAGGGATATATCCAAGTCTTTCTTACAGCCCTACTTGTTATGATGTTTTACATCCTGCAGAAGAAGTTTGAACATAAATCCAATGGAAAGAAGAAAGAGTTTAGAATAGACCATACTCTGTAATTTTATAGAACTGTAGAGATGAAACTAAAAGAAGTCCATTGTTTAGGTTAAAGTTTGTCCTAGTTATAGGTACTTTAAATGACCTGACTGGTTGGTCAGTTTGGTCTCATGAAATCAAACGTTTGTTAGAAATGGTCACAAGCACAGAGAACGTTAACAGACTTGCCCTGCACTACCCCATTTTTTGGAAAAGGACACTGAACCAATGCATTATGCCTTGGGCTTTAATACAGCTCCTAGTGTACCTACATGTATCTCATGTAATGACAGTAACATATTTACAGTAACTTGTTCAGAGAAGAAATGGTTTCCAAGGGTCAGCCATTGCCTAATTTACCACCATATAATTCTACTGGCTTCAGTGATGCTATATGTACTGATAATACACAGAGCAGCCCTTTAGTAACAGGAATGGCTTAGTGGGTCAACTCGCTTTGGCAAGGAACCAAAAAATGCAGATGTATGAATAAGACTAGAGTTCAAGTCTGGGGAAGGGATGGCATTGCAACATGGACATCTACAAGCAAGCAATGGACAGGGGAGCTTTCTCTTCCTTTGCATGCACAAGGACAGTTCAAAATTGTGCTCCCTCCTCATCCTCTCCCTGAGACATCACCTCAAAAAGGGTAAGGTAATGCATGGGCCATATCCCTAATAACCTCTCTACTAACTTAGAGTCCACTGAATGAAAAAGGTTGAGTTGTACGCTGCCTAAGTGGTTTTCTTGAATTCTGGGCAACACAAGGAAAAAAATTCCTGATAAAATTCTACTAGGAGAAGTTTTGAGTCCCCAGTGAAAGCCAAAGACTACTAAGCAAAGATAGTTTGGGCAGAGGATGAGTTGACAGAACAGTATGATTAAGAGTATGAGTTTACAGAAGGTCTCTTCCACAACAACACCCTTCATAACTATTGGTGGCATTTTATGTTTCTGTTTTATCTGAATTTTTTTGGTGACATTTTCAAAATCTCTTAATTTTCGCCAAAATCTTCTCTAATTCAGTCAGAGCTTTACCATGGACAATGAGAACAGAATTAGACAAGTGCTAAGGGATTTTAGAAAACTCACTGAAAGTTTATATCCTTTCATAGGTTCCATCTTCTGAACCTAAAATAAAACAGGCTAAAAAAGGATCATCTGCTTAAATCTAACTTACTGATACATCTTCAAAAGAGATTTTCAAATAATGATGTGAGGACAATTTTAAAGTATTCTAGGACTTCCATGTAAATAGCATGACTCAAAGGACATTTTAAACACTGTAATGTTAATATATTTCTAGAGACTTACCAACTACCACTCGGATTGAGTAGTTCTGTGCCTTTACATTTCTTATTACAGTGGAAAATATATTAAAAATACAGCACTTGTCCATAAGCAGCAGAAGATTGTTTTGAATGCTAAAAATTAATGACATTATGCTGTGCTGGCCTATTCATGCCACAGTGCATATAATAAATTGCTATTAGGTAGCCTTGATTGATATATGTCTGATGTCCATGTGTCGAATATCATTTATCTTGAGAACACTGTTTTGTAATTACTACATGGTAAATAGGCTATTGGTACTTTAGCATGAGATTTTGATAGCCTGCCAGTCTCTAGCAAGGGCAAATATTAGTATATTAATATGATTAATGTTATTATCCCCAAAAGTATTTCTGTCAGAAGATGTTATTTGCTCTCCATATATCAATACTAAACTGCTGGTGTTGACATAGCATCCTCCTGCAAATAACAGCTTTACCCAGATGATGCATCCTGGAGCTGAATTCAAGTACTGGAGGTCACAAAGTACAAAGGTACTTGAACAATAATCAGAGACATAGAGTCTAAGCAGGTCTAAGATATGAGCATTTCATGCAATATTTGCACCAGACCCTAATATGCATCTCCTCACAAAAAATAAGATATGCATAGATGTATGTGGTGGGTTTGATGCCAAAGTAGTCATGTGTACCTGGCTATTTCAAGTGTAAGTTAGATACATAGGGCAGTCTGTGCATAACTAACTGAACATTGGACCAAGAATGCCATTTATTCTACATCAGTATTGAATTGGGCAAAAGTATACAACTCGGTGTTGTTTGATCTTGCTTTTACTTTTATAATCATCTTCAGTTCTGTTAGGCCTAGGTTTAGGATTAGTCAGGTATAACCACCGCATTCATATCAAATGCTACTGATTTGGTATCTACAATGTAAGATATCATCTTACGCTGATGATATCTACAATCTACAATGTAGATCCACATCTATAATGTAAAGCATGATGCTGTTGCAGCAAAAATGTAGCAGAACCATTACAAATTTAACTGTCCTCTATTCAGGGTCTACATTAGGATGGTTTTCTTAATTTGTCCCACTGCAGGCTCATACAGAGATCATGGTGAGGTCATAACAGCTCAGGTAAGCTCCCTCCCTGCTTTACAGCAGTTAAAAGGTACATTTCTCCATACATGGTGTAAGGTTGCAAATGGAAAGAAGTTCTTTGGATGTTCCTGTCCTTCCCGCTTTAAATGTGTGCACGGCGAGTAGCCAGAATCCCGTGCTTTCATTCTTTGAGAAC
The DNA here is from genome assembly GCF_052110815.1 of Crocodylus siamensis. Taxonomy (NCBI): domain Eukaryota; kingdom Metazoa; phylum Chordata; order Crocodylia; family Crocodylidae; genus Crocodylus; species Crocodylus siamensis. The sequence goes on along the minus strand of NC_143403.1, from coordinate 11,281,005 downwards.
AAGTGCTGAAAGAAGCATAGCAGCACTGCATTTTCTTTCTCTAAAAGGGCACTTGAAAGGGGGACTATGGCTTCGGATTTCAGTACCAGTTGGTGCCTAGGGCTGGTACTTTAGAGGGTATTATCTCAATGGGAGCCAAGGAGTTACTTCAACACTGTAGAACGACACCGTTCAATTTTTCATGTTTAAATCACTTTTTAAACTCAGTCTATATCCTACATTATCGTGTGAAATATAAAACGGGTAAGATCTAACTGAAAATTTATGATTGACCCCAGCCATTTTTTCCAGTGTCGTCTTTTGTGGAGAAGTTCGGAATTTCTGCTGTGCTTTCTGAAAGCAGAGCCAGATTTCAAGATCACAGACAGAGCATTCAGCATCTACACAGGTTTGACCTCGTACAGCAAAAGGTTGTTCTGAGTACGAATCTAGCGATGTGACACTAAGGCGCTCCAGTGATGGGGCCATATTAGACCCCAAATAGATTGTAAATACTGCTGATGCAGTGTCTCATACTAGCTGTGGCTTTCGATTCCCAGGCTTTAGATAGAGTTCAGCCCATGATAAAGTGAATTTTCCTATTAAAAAAATAATAAATTGGAAGCAATACTGTAATCTCTTATAGTCTGACCCATTCATGCAGAAAGTCAATGAATGACAGTATAATCATTGAACTAAGATCTATACTCCATTACAGTGTGTTCTTAAAATGTCCTGCATAAAAGTTATTCATACTAGAGTAGGCAGGGGTCATTTTCATTAAACAAGGAAAGCAAAATAAAACCATTAAGGGCCAGCTCATGTTCCTAGCTCTAGAATTTCAAATCCTTGTGTGTGTTCTTCAGTCTCTCTTAAAGAATATGATAGTTTTACATGGGTTAAAACTGCCGGGTTACTTGTAGGTTTGTCAGACAGGCTCATTTCAACATCAGCAAATCAAATAACAGCTATGAGGAAAGACATGGTTTGGTGGGTAGGAGACCAGCAAGGTCAACAACTGGCATTTACACAGATCTTTACTTTGAAAAAATAGTATTAGCAATTCTGTGCGGCTGCTTCTCAACAACAAGAGAAGACTAGAGTCCTGCCAAAAGAGGAGAAAAGTGTGCAAATCTCCACTTGGAAATATGGAAATCATATTTTCATAGCTTTGGTTAAAACCTAACGTTTAGGGTCCTTCCTCCTATGAGTCTTGCAAAAATGAAAGGCAGAATCTACAGTTAGCAAAGTATATTTTTACCATGGATTGCAAATCTATTTGCTAGGTAAAAGTGGTGAAAAATTACATAGAGGGTAACATTAAGCTTAAGTATGATGTATTCATTGACACAAAGAGGACTTCTTTTTTACCTTGAGATCATATTTATACATCTCTATAAGTATTTATTTAGGAAATTATAAAAGCTTTACAAGCCATTCCCATATAAACGTCAGAAATAGAGCAATATTCATTACAACACTGAGTGTAGCTTATGTGCTCAGAAGAACATTATGCGATAATATAATCATCAGATCTCTCTGTCTGGCAGGATATTACCATATTATAGAGCAAGCGACTTTATGCCACCCAGGCAGTGTTGTTTCTAGGAATTTTATTTAACAGACTGATAGTACTGACTATTAATATTTATCAAACCAAGCCTGCCCATCAAAAGTTAATAATAAAAAAGGGAACGTGTGCTGATGTTTTTAAAGGTGTATAAACTTAAATATTTGGTTACCATATAACCATATCTGGAAGCTTATTTGTTCTGCTTCACCAGCTATGTTACTCATGCCTTCATCTGTCCTCAACAACCTCCCATACTTTTTCTGAATAATTCCTCTAATTTTGTATTATTTTCTTCTAAGGCTCCATCAGTTGCCCAATTAGCAGCTCTTGGGATATGAGAGATATGTAAACGTTTTTATTACTATAAATTATTAAATGGAAATAGTACGTGAAGAGGCCTTTTTTATTCTATTTGTTTTCCTTTACAAGTATCTTTCAATTATATAGTACAATGTATTGTAACAGGAAACATGGTGCAAACACAATCACATGCAACTGGCAGCCAGCACAGAATTCATAGCAAAACCACCCATACAAATTAGAGCAGGAAAAGAACTAATGAAACTATTAACAAATGGTACCAGATTTCTTTACCTTCTTGCTATCTTTAAGTTAAGTTAAACAGAAGCTTCCTGAATTTAGTCAATGGAAATTTTACTAGACTAAGGCCTGAAGAATTGAGCCCTATTTACTGGATTTCTGAGGCACATCTCTATGTTCATGTCTTCTGAATTGCTTTGTATTCTCCGTGGACCTTTTAACTATTTGTTTTCATCAAGCTTTATTTCTTTTGGCTGGAAGACCATATGGTAAGGAATTATCCTGCCTTCTTTGCAAGCTGTGTTGTTGTTGTTCTTATTAAGGTGCAGGGAGCTTGTGCTCAACGACTACGTTTTCTTTTTTATTTAAATGTATTGTAATACACCAACAAGAGCTTGAGCAACCACAGCCTGTTCAGTTCCCAACAGCCTTCAACCCATCTTCCAAAATGGGGAGACTTCTGAGCTATGTCTAAATTGCAATCACAGCATACACAGACAAACCTCAGCTAGCTTTCATTCAGCAACCTTTTGTGCTGATAGCATGGAGCCTTTGGTAGCGTGCACTTCAATGCAAGCTGTAAACCACATACAATCTGGGGCACTGATTGGTGTCTGAAGCCTGGTGCCACTGCATTTTCACTGCTCTTTGCATTAAAGCTAGTGTGTAGGTTGTATATACAACTTTAATGCAGTGTAGACGTAACCTTAGTTGCTACGCTGACAGCCACATCCCTTCCAGATATATTCCCACAAGTGTTTGGGTTCACAAAGACTAGGATTAGTTTTTATGGGTGCCATCTTTCACAGCACTGAACACTGTAGCTTTCATGCAACAAAAGTACACACTTCACTTCCGCAGGGGGGGTAATCCCATTGACTTCACTGAGATTTATGCACATGCACAAAAAGGAATATTTACATTAGGCTTATAGACTGGAGCCGGAATGCATGCACCTAGCAGGACTGAACCATAAGGCTCTTTTGCATCTAGCTCCAGGTCCTCCTATCTTATACAGCTGCAAAGACCTACATCTTGGTGGTAACTGATGTGCATTTGCTGCCCAGGAGGAAGGAGAAAGGAGTTAGAAAACTAGTCACGATATTGTACAATTCCCCATATTCTGCATGATTATAGACTCTGTCTGCCACATGGGGCATGGGAACTAGACAAGCCATTGGTTCATGGATCCAAAGGGATGTTTCCTATTCTGTTTCGGATGAAGATGACAAGTTTTCATGAAGTGCCTTGATCATTTCTGGTTAGCTGAACTCAGAACTGAAATATGTAATAGGTTTGATTCCTCGTATAGTTTAGCCGGTCTTGATGTAACAGAAGATAATTCAGAGTGGATTCTCTTTTGCATTAAAAAAAAAAATCTCAGTGATAATAGTCCAACAGAGTGATAGTTGTGCATGCGTACCATGCAAAGCTACTGTATCTTTCAATATTTTGTTTTTCCCTCGTGACTAGTTCTGTTCCACTCATTGTATTTTCTGGTCTGCATCCAAAGAGTGATTTCCTACTTGGGAGACATGACTTAGATACACATCACAGAACAGGACCTCAGGGACGAAGGCACATCAACCATTCTTGAATATTTTACCTTAGCTTCTTCCTTTAACCGCTTTTTTGTGCACAGTTTCTTTTTAATGATTCTTGTGCAATAGCTGCCCAATGCTTTTCTGAAATGACTTTCTGCTAGTGTTTTCTCCCCCCGCCTCCCCCAACCTTCCTCATCATTTGCATTTGGAATGAATGTCATTGCATTGGTATACTTTATGAATGAATTTCTCATTATTCTTCTTGATTACCTTTAATGCATTTCCTTCATTCTCAATTCCACTGCCTACGCTGTTTCCAGGCCAAATCCAGAACGGTGCTACATACCTTTCTCTAAACTCTGAATGCCTTAATCTCACACTGATTGTGGCCCAGGTCTTGGCCCACAGTACATTGGTGAGTGAATGTTTTCCCCTCATACACTTCATTATGCACTAGGATATCATGTCTGGACCTTTCTATTTGAATTCTGTTCATTTAAATAACCCAAGGGACTTAAACATAAAACTTCCATGTCAAGCCGAACAGGAATGCAAACAAAATGGAGAGAGGGTACACAGGATGGGAACAGTGGAGGATTCTGTCTCTACAACCCCAAACCTAATGAGGAAACTAAACACAATCCAAAATACAGACTGGAATATTACTCTGTACCAGCTTTACTTGGAATATTGTCTAGCAAACATTTCTCCTCAATCCTCAAAGCAAGTTAAAACAACCCCCCAAACAGCAAGGCTAAACAAGAGCAATGCAAATTGAGTTAACATAAAACATGATCAGCAAGCAGAAATGATAACTTAGAGACTGACACAAAAGCAGACTTTTCTGACTCTCCAGCTGCCAGCAAGTTCCTTGCTGATAGGCTGTCTATAAAAGGAGGCATACTAATTTGCCCAGCTGGAGACACCGGGGGAAACTGGAGAAAAAGCATGTCTGCACTGTATTGACAGTAGAAGATTTTTCCCTTGCAGGAAAAAACCTTCTCTGAGCTCCATAAATATAAACTCTTGGAAGAATGGGCTGGTTTCGCATAGGGTAAATACCAACGGTCACCTTCATATCAGCCATATTCCCTTGTGCTCCCTCCTGCTGGACTAAGCACGGGCAATGTTTTGAATGCTGAAACCTAATGTTGTGTAGACCTTTGCTCTCAAGGGGGAAGCACAAGGGATGCAGTTGCCCCTACCAAATGCCTCAGGGGAAATGCATTGAAAACTACAATTACAATGACACAAGATAAAGGAGGCCCTTTGTGTTTTCTTTCTCTTCACACACCCACTCTTGGCTCAGCGACAATCAGGCCTCTCAAGAACAGACAAGTGGTTGAAATGAAAGCCAATCTCACCACTTAAGCAGTTGCTTTCCATAGGAAACTAAAGCACAGTTAAAGGGGAAAAAAAAACAAAAACTTTCAGGCACATAATTTCTTATAAGTAATAGTATAGCTGCACTTCACTTAATTATAGGCATGCTTCAGCACTAACCCTAACAGGCACTCCTGGCAACCCCTTTTTTCCTTTACACATCTGTAAATACACGCTCTTTACTAGATGCTGATGGCAACTGCCATATGGTGTCATTCCACTGAAAAAGCTCTAAAAATACCATCAATGTAGCCAGAAACTCTCTTAGCTGCCTTGTTACTTATCCTAATGCAATTATGCAGCCTTCTAATCTTAAATATTAATACAGTCAGGAGTCGGGAGAAACCTGGCCTGCCAAAATAACTACGATCAAAGAGGAGGTGCCCAATTAATGATTGCATCTGTCTCAATATCACCCTATTAGCTTATGACATCTGGGCCAAAACCTCTTCAGGTTTCTGGCTTGTCAAAAGGGAGGCATGAATCCATTTTCACTTAATCCAGTTTAAAGTTTTAACCTTTCTAAAGCCATTTTTTCCTTTCCTTTCCTTAAAGAGTGAATCTCCCTGGGTGCTCTGAAGAGTTTGTTAATACAGTGTATGTGAGTGTTTCAATCCAGGGAAAATGGAAAGATTAATATTACATCCAGGCATTTTCAGCAATATCCTCAAGAGACAAAAAAATGTGGTGAGCACATCACCATTATATTTAATTGACATTAGCTATACACCTAAATGCTAAGGCAGCCAGTGCTCAACCAATCACTAAATAAATAAGTAGAAATCAATTGAGTACAAAATTGGATGGGTCACACCATAGAAACACCCTAATCCATGTATAATTTGCAATCTAATTGAAATTAACCCCAAAGAGATCCTTGCATGAATTTGATACCATCCTTTTAAATGGATCCATCTTCTTTAGTGGAATTGAACTAACACATCAGACCAATGGACCAGATCAGAACAATGATTAGTATCCTATTCACAAAGAGCACCACTGGAAGCAACTTTAATGAAGGTGATAATATTACTAAATTTGGCTGAATCTGGCCCTTAGGAAGTAAGTTAAGCGAAATCCTAGACTCATTAAAGTCGATTCAAGTTCCCCTTTCATTTTCATGGTATTAGGCTATCAATCCTCTTGTCCCTAAGCTGTAACAAACAAAAGTTTATGGTGGTTTTAACCATGTCTTGCAGACACCTGGTGGGTAGCCCTACAATGGTATACCTTACTTGAACCTCTTGGGGGAATTTGAGGAAATTTACACTAATGTAAATGACACCAGTGTACATACTGTGTGCCCATAGCTTATTCTGGGACAACTGTTTGAGTAAGGAAACAAGCTATTGCCTCCTGTCTTGCTGCCTAATGACAAGGTGCTGTAATAGCTGCCTCCCATGTGTTGCTACCCTGAATTAGCTCCACACCTCTTGGTGAATCTTCTCCTATTGTGCATCAGTTCCTTTATAATAACTAGCATTCATCACCCTCTCCAAAAAATTAAAATTTCTTAAATGTGAACTTGTTTTACTAATATTGCCCACAAACAAGCTTTTTAGCTTTTTTCTACTCTATGTGTTTGTTTTCTCTAGGCTAGGGGCAGAAATTGCACATAAACCAGTATAACTGAACACCAACTGGTTTCAAATCCATAACAACAAAAGTTCAGCGCACATAAACCACTTTCAAAATGTCTGGATTTGGTTTAAGATAGACTGGGATAGATGTAGTAACAGACTTAACTGATTTAGGTTAAATTAAATCAGTTTATTGAACTTCTGTCCCAGATCCCCTCCAGATTTCAGTTAATTCACATTCCCCCAGCACCCCAGGATGCTTTGCACCTTCCCCACAGTACTCCCCTTCCCCTTGCAGGGTGGGCAGGTTAGATTTGGCCCAAGCTATCTGCTCCAGCCAAGCAGGGAGGCATGCTGTAGTGGCCCCCAGCTTCTGGCTTAAGCCACTGCAGGCATGGGGCTGCATTTCTGGAATCAAAAGTGAATGTCTGTTCAGATGCTTATTAGTTCAAACTACACATTTTAGACTAACTTGCAAAGACTGAATTGATTTAGCCTCAGGTTTCTTGACTGCCTGTACTTAGCCCTAGCCTTAGAAACGGAGACATTTTCTTTATTCCTGCCCTTAGGTATCTGGAATGTGCTTTCTTTTCTTATGCACAAACTGTGATTTATTCTGCAAGAGGCTCTAATCTGCAATGCTCAATCAATAAACAAAATGCCAGAGCGACAATTTGATGGACCAATTACATGAAAGATAATTGTAAAAATGCACTTTCATTTCCCATAGATATTTTGCACAGAAGTCATAACGCAGACTACACATTACTGAAGACAAATTATGATTAATGAGAATTCATGCCAACATTTGGGCATGGTTTTGGCAACTGTAGATTTATGAGCCGATTAGAGACAAAAGATGAAGACATACTGCTTGTTGGTTCATGGAAGGGCTATTCAGCTAGTAATAAAATGGAATTATTATTTCCAAGAACTCTGATTAAATGTAATATTATATATCTACAATATCACTTTTCTGTCTGCAGCCTCACCAAAAAGAATCATCTGCTGTAATAATATCAAGCTTTGTACATAATAAAGCCAAACATCAATCAAATCAATCAATGGAACCTTTCTCTTAATAAAGAGATTAGATTATCTGCATTTCTAAGGATGTGTCTGTTTTCTCTAGGCTGTTTGTAAATCAAGATGTTTTGGAGTGCTGCTTCTACAGATTAAAACATCAATCATCAAATTATTTTTTGTTGTCTACCTGCCAACAATCCATAGAGACAGGCCTATGGCTGGCCTTCCCTCTGGCTAGGACACGAGCCAGGAATCTTTTCCTGAGTTAGGTAGCTACGCCCAATTTTCACATCTGTAAAAGGATACCAAGAACACCCCAGACCAGTTAAATACATTTGGAACTCACCTGGGATATTGGTGACAGTTTGAAATCTGAGCTCCACCTGAGTTGATTCAGGTTCTACAACTCACAACCCAGCTACCTACCCTAACCCTAACCACTGGCCTGATTTAGAAGCCTTGAGACACTCTCTCCCCTGCTGGAATAGTTCAATTTTGCATAAATGAAATATTTATAGGAGCACAGGTTTTCATTATAGTTTTCCATGCCCCAAGTAAATGCCCCAACCACTGGGTTCTATTCACTTTGGATAAAGGAGACTCCGGTGCATAGGGATGCACCAAAGAACCTGCAAAGCTTTGAACTCATTCTTATCTAGCATGCCATGTCCCCTACCCATAAGATACGTTTCTTGTACGTATATCCATTTGCCTATTGAAATGTGAATGGCTGTGCTACTATAAATTTTGCAGATGCAAAAATAATTTAGCTCTTTGAAGAATTAAAGCATTGCTGGATTTCCTGTAAATATAATTACTGATTTGACTAAGATATCAGATTATGAAGTCAGAAGGCACTATTGTGATCATGTAGTCTGACCTTCTGTGACTGGTTTGAGCTCCTATCTAAACTGAGACATAACTTTTAGAAGAAATGTCCAGGCTTAATATAAAACGTTGCAGCGTTGGAGGCTATGTTTTTGAAAATATTAAAATGTCAATGATACCTTTCTCCCTCTTTTTGCCATATTGTTTCAGGGGCTGACTCTTGCTGTTTTTGTACTCTGCCTAGCACAATTGAATCCCATTTTTCATTGGGGCCTCTAGATGCTACTGAAATAAATATAACAAATAATATATGAGAATACCATGTATATGATAATGATCATTATGCTACAAAAAATTTTCTTTTTGTGTCTTTCTTGGTTTGGATGATAAAAAAAAAAGATGACTCAATTTCACCTTTGCTTAGCAGTTTCTAGTTATTTGTTGGTTCTAGGCTTTCTAAAGGCTTTGGGGTGCCTATAGACAAGCGCGGAGCCAGCTCTGATGTGCTGGTATTCCAGTGCATCGGAGCAGACAGATTAATCAAGCCTGCTGGAGCGGGGCAATTTACTGCACTCCAGCTGCCTCCGGTGTCTTGGGTATCAGTGTTCCATGCTCAAAAATGGCCGTGGGAGTGTTTGAACTTGAATGAGCTCTAATTAAAGTGTCACCCCTCCACCTGCCCCCCTCTCCCAACCCGAGAGCATGTAAACGTGCCCTTTTTTTTTAATAAAAGCCTACTTTTGTGGCCAGATTCATTTTAACTGTGGTCTTTTCAACTGGAGAGTAGTTTGCATCTGGCTCACATGATGCAATGCAAAAGCTCATTTGCATTGATTTGATGAATAATGTCCACTCTTGAATCCAGAATGTGATATAAAATAACCAGAGAGCGATAAAGAATGAAACCTATTTATTTTATTCAACATCTTCATTTAAAAAAATCATAGGATGCGTGTGTTTATATGACAAATATACATTTCCAAACAAATACATGAGTTAAGGTTGAGAGGACATTTTAGTAATTTAGTATAGCACAAATTTTACCTGCAGAGCATCCTATAGGTATTGTTGCAGTAATGTTGTAATTGTTCCAAAGCCAAATATTATAACCATAACATTCAGGATTTAGAGTGAACAAAAAGCAGAAAACCTGGTAAGATTCAGAAAGGAGTTTCATACTTCTAAAACTTTGCCCTACCCTGAAGGACTTTACTGCCTTTTAATAAGGCTAGAATAAGTATATTCATCCAGTAATTGGCAGTTATCTCACAATTTGTCATTTATTCTTCTGTACCTTTTTATGTTCTACAGTCCATGTTGTTGGTTACATTGGGGTTGTTGGCTTCAAATTTAGCTTTTAGAACCTTTTCAACAAGTTCTTTAGTCTTCAGTAATATGAAGGAATAGAAAACTTGCCATAGAAAAACAGAATAAAGACCCATGTAGTGGGTAGTTTATTTCCAGTAGTAGCATATAATGGAAGATACAAATGAAAGATAAATGTCCGTACATGTTACAGTATGGGGAAACCTCAATTCTGACCATATCCACTAGTTATTTTGAGCTGGAAAAGCCAGAAGACTGAGTATCCTTATAACGCTGGCCTACCCAGTATAGTCAGACATACTGTTCTTTTACAGTTCATATAAGTGCCTAATACTATTTTAAATCTTACTAATCTATTTGTCTCAATAGTATCTTGTGGTTTGGGAGGTTAATTATAGGTCATTTAAAAAATTGGCTTTAAATTTCTTGCCTTTTAGTCACATTGAATTTTCCCTTGTTCTATTAATTTGGGTCAGAGTAAATAAGAGCTCCCAATTGGCCTTTACTGTACCATTCATTTTTTATATGTATATCAATAGGCCAGGCAGGCAGATCATTATCACTCAGCAACATCAGCAGGAACAGGATCAAAAAGGCAAGGAAGAGTTTAACCAAGAAAGTCTTCATGTAACTGCATATGTACTGGGGTAGCTGCAAAGTTATAGTAGTAATTAGGGTCTCACTGCAGGCTCTGCTGTTGTTAATCTATAGCCAAGATATTATTGAATCTGACCTGTGCACTATGGCTGCTTTAAAATGCACAAATCTGAATGTAATAAAATAATCAATCCATGTAGGATCAGGTGCAGATAAGCTGGCTTTTTTTTCCCAAGGCAGCATATAACAGATATTTCAGAAAACAGCCTCTTTCTAGGCAAGGAGATCAGTGCTTTACATAAATTGAAAGGTTAAAATAAAAACTGAGTATCATCCGCTCATGGGATGTTGAGTCTGAAGGTATCAGATCCTGATCCTGGAAAGGACTTCAGCATACGCCTAATGTCAAGTGCCAACAATGCCTTGGAAGCGAATGAAACTATTTTAAATCTTTGCTGGATTGGGACCTGATGGAGCAGTTTAATGCTTAACTACTCAGCCATGCTGCAAAGGGCAGGGAAACAAGAGGAGAATGAAGAACTGGTGGGCTACCCAGCATGACAGCTGGTAAACGTGCTGTGCAGTCCCTTTATATCCACCCTCCACTAACCAGTTGGTAGTGAAGGTTTGACCCAGGGTTCATCTACACGGCAGTCATAGAAGTACTTCTCAGCAGGCTAAATTAGTCTGTGCTGAGCTCTGTATTGCCTCTGGAAGATGCTCCTGGTTTTCCGAGCTGTTACTGAAGTGTAGACAAGCATGCTCCTGTTCAGACACACATGGCATCCCATTCATTCCAGTGAAATGCCTCATGACATAAAGGACCATTCACTAGAGTAAGCGTTTTTCAGGATTGGACCCTGATGTCATAAAAAGGTTTATAGGACAAGTCAGACAACGCATGTTCTGCCCAAACTGCTACCTTGTGCACAATGCAATAACTGCAGAGGATGATGCCTACCAGCCTATTCTCTTCTGTGCTAATAGCCTCTTTGCCAGTGGTTACTCCTGCAGTGCTTTTCTAGCAACAGCTGTTTGTTCATTTAGCAGTGCTGAGAGTCTCACTACGTTCCTTATATCTGTCTGTTTGGGGCTGTTAATGTACATTTTTATTTTTTGAAGGATTTTCTTTTTACTTTGGTGCTTTATATGTATTTTCCATTAACAGGGAAATTGTTATTTGCTGCTGGAGTTCTTTCTTTTTTTTTTTCTCTTTCTTTTGTCTTTGTACAGTGAACAGTAGAGTATTTATGTTAGTCCTATCCATGCTTTTAGATTTTTTTTTTGCTGCCAGCCAGGTTTTTCATCTTGAAAGGGAAATTTGGTCACTTGCTAGTAAGGGTTAGAAATTTTTAGCTGGAAAGGAAAGGAAAAGAAGGGAAAGGAAAGGCTTTTTGTTTTTCTGCCACTGTTATTCTGTTAATACATCTTCTATAAGGATGCTATTCATTGCTTACCATATTTACTGGATGATAAGGACAGTTTAGGAGTGGAACCCTGATGAATGACTCTACTGATAACAGATTGTGATGGCCACAACCACCATTCAGTTGAGGGGCAGCACGACTCAGAAAGTAAGGAGGTGTGGCCAGGAAAAAGGGCACACTAAGACGGATATGTTGTGCTAATTCAGTACATCCCTTTGTGGACAGTTAACTTTCCTGAGAAATGTAGTCATATACTTTTGCAGGATGAATCCCTTCTGAACCACAGGCTGCCACGAGGCAGAATTGTGATTTTGGCCACATCTACACATGAAACAATGAAGGGGACACAGGTAAGTCAAAGAGGGCAAAAAAAAAAAACCAGACGGCCATCACTAAATCTGGCCCAGCATTACAGGACCTTAATTACCTATATCAATGTAAGAATGCTGCTTGCCTAAAATGGGTAGCTTGGAAAGCTGTTCATGGAGTCAGGATTTCAAACAAGAGAATAAGGGTGGTTGGGTATGTGAACCTACAGAGATACTAATAATGCATATTCCTCATACACAGCCCAGAGTTGGAATGTATTTGGGTGCTGGGATTTGGTATGGCCTCAAACTATTGACATATTTCCCTGTTCGTATCCCTGTTACCTGATCTGAAATCCTAGTTTATATGGCAGTGCGTTTCATGGCAGCTCCACAATTTCCTCCTCCTTTATACAATGCTCTCCTTGTTTCATCAATTAGGTTTCAGAAGTCTGAAGAGCCTCCAGCTAGGTTTTTCTTCTGTAAGAAACATATTTCTCTCTTTAAAAAAAGTCTGAAAAATGCTGTGAAATTCTATCAGGAGACTTTATCTGATGATATTTTAAATGAAAATGCCAAAAGATCTGCTTTTTCATTTACACTGGGCCATGCTGGGGTAAGAGGACCTGTAAAAATTCTAAAGCCCAGCATTTAGTGAGCAGCACTGTTTGGGAGTGCTTTATGTTTTTAATTTTAAAAAATGTGGCTGTTTATTGCTGTTCTAATTGTGCAGTATAATACCTTCACATTAATGGAAAGAGTTGTAGGAACTGGACAGTTAGTTATTCATTGTCTCTCATGTCAGCATCATCCCTTCCTCCCAATTAAGACATGGGCAGAGAAGTGACTAATAGATCCAGTAGTAGTTGATATCATCACATAGGGCACCTATACACATGACAGAGCTCTGCTGTGATGCGTACTAATTAGCACATGTCAGAGCAGACTCGATTCGTCGAATCTGCTGCGAGTCTGCTGGAACATGCAAATTAGTGAGCTCTAACAGCCTCCGAGTCATGTGCATTCAGAATCCCCACATTTCAAAATGACAGTGGGAGCACTTTAACTAAGTCTTGTCAAATGAGCTTTAGTTAAAGCGCCTCTGCCACCATTTACAAGCATGGGATGCTAAATACAAGTGAGACTGCTGGCACTTTAATTAGAGCAGCTCCAATTTGTTGTTGTGATGCTCTAATTAAAGCAGCCCCCTTGTCCACTCCATAGTACACGTATAGACACCCTTAAGCCAAATCTTCAGAACCTTTCAGTTCACTGCAGTTTTACTTTCATTCTTCAAATGCTACAGAACATAAAAAAACCCAAGCTTTCATAATCTCATAACACTATGAACTAGGACGAACTATAACAACTTACTTTCCAAGAGTATTTTACTCCACAGAAATGAGCTGTGATGGCAGTTCACTATGGATAGGCTTGTCAGAGATTTTCAGCGCACCCTTGCCATCTTTCTTGGATTTGTGCTTCTTTAGGTTGATTTATGTCACAGGCTCCTGCCACATGTTACATTTAAGACATGTTTAATCAGTTAATCATATCTTAATTTGGGACCAGCCCCAGTTTCAGGCAATTAATAACATCATAAAACAAGGAATTAGCCACAAAGTTATACCACAAAAAAGGTGTAATAACTTCGTGGCTGGATCCTATCACACCATTAGTTGAACAAGTGGCCACGTGTGCCCTGGAGGCTCGGAGCCTGGATCAGCTGACAAGACTCACAGCCATGGAAGCTTGCTACTTCCCGGTGCAGGGGGAGCCTAGGATTGTGATCCCAGGCTTCCCCTGAACCAGTGATGAGGCATAATGGGATCTAATACATGGGTGGCATAGTAGGAAGTGTGAATGTGCAGTGAGCATCAAACCCCATCGCACCTTTACCTGCATGTCTTAAACAACCAAGCCACTTTTTCCACTGTTTTACATCTCAGCATCCCCAGTCCAAAAAAACAGGAAAAGAACAGGAGAAATCTTGATTAAGCCATTCACTTCCTGGCTATGATCCTGTACCCTAGTCAGATTCTGTCTTCCATCTATGCAATGACTCAGACTAGCAGACACTAAACTCCTGGCACAAGTGCAAGTAATGACATGCGGGCAAAGTGCTGCTTCTTTTTCATATTACCATTTGGAAAGCAAGGGTATTTCTAGCTGAGTGACAAGTGGAGAGACACTGGTAAGATTTCGCTCTCATCCAGTGTCAGCTGATAAGAAAAGCCTAGAGATGCATAAGCCCAAGGAGTCCTAAGAGAAGAAGGAATGTAGCAGTGCCTTTTGCAGGCCCAGTGGTCCTAACTGTCCTTTTCCTTCCCTTTCCCCTCATCCTTTGGCTTCCCAACTGTCTGCAACAGAAATTTCTGAAGGCATTATAATCCTGTCTGGGCCTCAGTAGCTCTAGCTGTGCTGTGTGAGGAAAGAGAGAATATGCTCTGTGGAATGGTTTTCAAATTGATAATCAGTCCTTGTACATAATCAGGAAGTATGAGATGATGAATGAAATAGAAACACTACATTTTTTTTTTCTCTGTTGAGGTTTATAATGCAACAATAAATATATTTGGGCATACATTTCTCAATAATGGGTTACTTATTTGCAACTATATTTGTGTTTATATAAAACTTTCCTTGCTCAGCATTTGAGCATTTGGTTATCACATTCTAGGGCACCAACATTGGGTAGCTGAGCACCTAAAAACTCCCTGCTAATGCAGTACTTAACCACACTTGGGCGCACCTACACATGAATCTAAGTGCAACCAAATTTAATGTGCTTTAAGAAAATGCACATTAAGTGATTTTTGGCAGGTGCCTACGTGTGCAGGGACTTGGCACTAAAGTTAGTGCTCTTGGCATTACAGTTAGTGCTGAGTCCCTGCAGCCCTGCAATGTGTCCCTAATGGCTGGGCAGGTCTGGCACTAAAGTTAGTGTCGGGTCATGTATACACGTGCATTAATGCACTTTAACTAATAGTGCCTACGTTTGATGCCCGCATTTGGCAGATAGCAAATTTAGGCATGATTAGCCCAATTCCGCTATTTTGAATGTGCATTAAGGGTGCAAATATATAGATGCGCTCCTATAATGTGCATTAAATTAAGCTAGTGTGCATTAATGGATGTTGTGTAGACACACTCCTTGATTTCCTTTTGGCCCAGATTTGCTTCTTCATGGTGGCATTATCGTAAGGAAGTGTTTCCCCTCTCAAATGTGCACTGAAAAGCTTGACACACATTCTGCTCTCCCTCTACGAGTGGATCTCCCACTGAGATCAATAGCATTTCTGCACGTAGAATAAGAATAGAATATCAGAGAGGAGGTCCGCTCTGTGGATTTGAGAAGAAAATTTTGCCTTAAGTGAAAAATCAAAACCAAAAGGCATTGGATATTAAACTTTTAAAATGTGCCATCTATAGTTGGATCTAGTACGAAATATAAACTTGCTCCTATACTTGATTGGACTAGTAACTTGGATAGCTTTGAGGAATAGTGGGGTTTGACTGAATTTTTTGTTTGTTTGTTTGATAGGGGGTGTGAATAGTTTCTTCAATAGAAGATGATATTTGAAGTAATACACCAGCCAAACAAAAATAGAATAAGTAGTACTGACTAAAAGTCATTATTAATCTTTTTTTATTACAGTATTGTCTAGATGCCTTAACCATGATCAGGGTCCTGCTGGACTTGACCACGTGCATGCTATAGCTGGGCTGTCCAACTAGTGGGCCACTAGGGGCTCTCATGAAGCCTCTTGTCCCTGGCAGCTCCCTGTCTCTGTCCCCACTATGCTGTTCTGTCTAAATGGATTCAGAATATTTCTTAGTTCCCTGGTGATGAGGTGAGAAAGCATGGCTTCATGTTTAAAACACGGTTCTGGGAACCCAGAGATCTGAGCTTTATTCCTGGCTCAGGGTAAAAAATGACTCTGACTTTTGGCAAGTCACCAAACATCTCTATGCCTTAGTTTTCCATGTATAAAATATAGATAACCTCTTCACAGTGTAACTGAGAGGCTTACTTTATTCAAAGTTTAAAGAACTTTAAGATTCTCAAATGGAAGACACTACAAGCACAAAGCTCTGTATTTCTAGTAGTTATTATTATTATAAATAACATCAGTGCAGAACATAATATTGTAATGCTGTAAAACTCTTGAGTTCCCGATAGAATCTGAGTGGATTTCTTATTTCACTGGCATTAGGGACAGCAGGTGATAGTACCTGCATATCTGGAATACTGTAAATTGCTTAATTAGTTGATAAATCACAATTATTCAGTGATAAGTTTTACTTAACTGTGCAAATGCAGCAGGTTTAGTGACAGTTCATCTGTGCTTGCATTCTATGCTTGGACCATGAATGGAATCAAAAGAATAAGAGTTCTGGACAAATCATAATCATTATTCATACTAATTATAGTTTGTGCTTTTGAGAATGTCATTTTGTAAAGCTTACATTAGGGAACACTGGACTTTCAGTATGTGCTGAACTAATTTTTTAGGGTTTTTTTCTCTTTTTTTGGTTCTTCTTTTTCTCTCTCTCTCTTTTTTTTCAATCTAAATATTTTAACTTTTTTTCTGAAGGCAGTATGTGGTCCACAGGAGGAAGTCTATAGCTTTCATCTTGATTTATAGAGACGATGATAAAAGTTTAGTCTCACAGCTTGTTGTCCATTTCTCTGCTAGATTGCTGCCTACAGCATATGTTCAAAGACAGGTTACCCATAGCTGAATGCAGCTTTATTTCAGTAAACATAGCCTACAGTAGCAACATATTGAATTTAGGCTAACGTGGCACAGAGAATGGAGGAAAAACAGAACACATGTTGTTGTGTTGCAACTAACTCTATGTTCAACACTTGGAAGCGTGTATACTGTAGGTATGAATGTTGATGGAGTCCTTTTCCCCACAGCACACTTCTTCAGGAGGCAGCCACTGTTTGTGGTTAAGGCACTGGACTGGGGCATGGAGACACTGGTTCGCAGCCCTGACTCTGCTACAGGCAACCTGTGGGATCACAGGCACATCTCCCTATGACTCCATTTCTTCTGGGATGTGTCATGAGGCTGAAATTGGTATGCTCCTCAGTAATGATGATATTGCTATCCATGAGTTCCTGCAGGCTGGGAGGAGCTGCACCTTGTGCGGCTATCACTCAAAAGTAGAGATGTCTATTAATTTTATGCATGTAGCTATTATATAAAAGTGGCCTTCATTCTAACTGAACAGTTTCCCCTCAAATATTTCAACACAAGTTGTGTTTACTGAGAGAACAGCAGCTGGTAATGGTGCAAAAAAGGCTGATAATTTAATTTCTCTATTGCATCACCAGAGGCTGCAACAGCAGAAAATACATAGTGACACCTGCCAGGTGCCCCCCTAAAACCAAGGGTATTGCTCTCTTTACGGCCTACTCTATTACCTCCAAACATTGTAGAAAACAGTGGGTCAGACTCTCAGTCTCATTGTCACTGCTTTGTAGCCTTGTGCAATACAAAGCAGCCACAGGGTAACATGGGGCAGGCTGCTAGCCACAGCTGTACTCAATTGGTAGAGTGTTTCCTTTGAGTTCTGGCATGTATACAGCAGGATTAACAGCTGAATCATCACCCTCTCAGACCTTTCCATAAGCCATTTCTGTCTTGCTGGCCTCTTTATCCCCTCCCTTCATCAGCTTTGTGCCACTTTAACATTGCTCCCTTCCCATGATCATCAAACACCTCAATTATTCCTCAGAACTGGTAACGTTATCACATTTTCCTCAGTTGGCTTCCTCGCTTGATCCATCTATCCTCTGGACATATTCCCATTTCCAGTTTTTCAGCAGAGACCTCTCCTTCTACCTTTTCAGGACATCTTTCTCCCTCCCCCCATGGCCACAGTTCTCTTCTTTCCCTAGCTTTTATTCCTCTCATCCAGATTCAAAAGGCCAGAAATCCCTATCCATTCTTAAAATCTAAATTCTCCTAGGCTAGGTACAGACATTCAATAAGCCTGAGAAAGAATCAATCTTTGTAACATGGTTTTCTGTAAGCAGTGTAGTTTAAATCGGTAGCAAACAGAATATACATTCACCCTTTGGTGGAGGGGGCAAATCTTAGATCAGGTGCCACCATTTTTAAACCAGTCTATGTATGCTGAACTTCTATTCTGTTATGGGTTTGGACCCATTTTGTATGCTAAATTTCTGTTCTGTTGCAGGTATAGACCAGTTTCCAATCACTTATACTGGTAAAAGTATAATGTCTGTACCTGGCCCTAAGACTTCTAATTGCTGAGTTACACGTGTATACGCTTTCACTATATTTCTCTCTGAGGTGACATCTATGCTTCCTGCAACAAGACAGAAAAAAAAAATATTGCTCTACTTAAGAAAAAATTAAGTGGGTGGCTTCAAATTTGCTTAAACAGTGCCAATTTGCAGAAGGGCTAATTTTAGGAATGGGAGTTTCTCCAGCTTCAGTCCCTGAAGCATTGTGAGCACATGATTGTGAGAGAGATGACTTCAGGAAGAAGTAATATATCACTCATTACATGCAGAAGATTCACTTAGAGAATTTGTGCTGAGATTCCAGGAGCAACCCGGCATTTAATTGTCATTGTATAGCTACTGTAGGAAATCCAGTGACAGTTACACTTGAACCGTACCAGAAGATGGGTTCTTGTTTTGTGAAAGGTAAGAGAATAATTTTCATCTACAGAATCAAATGACTAATACCCCAGCTGGTGACTATGAGATGTAAACTTATACAGAGATCTTTGCAGGAGCAGGACCTACAGTATGTTTTATACACAATACCTGATATGCCTAAGGAAAAGACTGAGAGGGATAAAAGAAAATATTTCACCATTAAAAACATGACAAACATATCATATGCCAAAAAAGAAGGTCATCAGCATATTTCAAGAAGGGAAGGAAAGAGCTGCCATCATCTCATTTAGCAAGCACAAGTGCACATCTACAGCTTTCTATAATTACATGTCACTCAATGAGCCTGTGCACAAACCAGCTTGTTCTTCTGTGACAGGAGTAAACATGTTTCGATGGAAACTGCTAATTTAAAAATTAGGCACCAAAAATAGATTCTTAATCTGCAACTCCAGCAAGTATGACAACGTGAGGGATAGATTAGTCTGCACTTTCTTGCAGCAGGCCTCCAAGATGATCCAAGAAAAGGAGTGTGGAGCAAAAAGGTTAGGGAGGCTGATCTTAATGAACCACTCCCTCACTGTACAGTCTCAGGGTACAGTTACACATTACAATTAGGCCATACCGATGGCACTTAAAGTGTGAGTGTCTGCACTTGAAGTGTGAGTTGAAGCTCATTAACTCATGCTAAGTGCCCTCCGAGCATCTTAGAGTTACTCCACTTCAGGTGAAGGTTTCCTCTGGGCCATGCTACCTAGCTTGTGTTAGGGTAACTTCATTCTGCTCCACAGAGGTAAAATGAGCAGGTTGTAGTCCCCCAGCATCCCAGAATGCACTGCTCCCAGAGCAGGGATAGAATCCAGGTCTCCTAGCTATGCCCTTGCTCATCAGTTCTCTACTGGCAAATCAGAGCTGTGCAGGCAGGAAACAGTATTAAACCTTGATGGTCACTACCCACAGCATGTTCTACCTTTAGTACCATGTCACCTTCCACAGATTTATTGGGGCCGAAGTGCAATGTGTAACTTCATTCTTACTAAAGTCTTCTGATCGCTATTCCATGTATCCAGGGTACAACTAAGTAAAAGAATCAAAGATGCCCTATAAAATGAGGAATTTATTCAAAATGAATTTTCCTTCTGATATATCCCACTTCACGTTGTCTATCTTGTGTCCACGGGAAGTGGTGAGAAAAATGTAATATGCAACCCCTTTAGGCTAAGCAAGTGGAGAGTTACTTTTTCCATTAATGATCAACGTGTGAAAAAAGAATGATGGTTAGAACAAGTACAATCATGTTAACTAACAGGGTAAACATCTGTTTTTTGCTCCAAATTTGAGCAACACGTTGTAATATCAGCACTTTTCATACAATGAGAAGCTATGAAATATGACCAAGAATGTTCTGTTCTCAACCTTTTCAGCAAAATGAAACATTTTAATGTACCCAAACCAAAATGTTTCACTTGGCATTGGTATTAGAAGCTGCATCCAGCCAAACTGCTGTGCTGACCCATGATAGCTGCAGTTTGGGCATCTTTCTCTCTCTATATGGACCTGTAGTCTGAGCCAGGTTACATCTCTTGATATATTTTGGCAGCCCTGGCAGATACCATTTAATCTGCACTGACTTATAACAAAATTATTTCTGGATATTTGATGTTTTTGACAAACTTGACATTGTCTCTCAGAAAATGTGGATTTTGTGAAAACTACACACATACGATAAAGGCTAATTTTCAGCCTTTGTTTTGGCTCTTATCCTTCACTGCCCTCCAATGCTTAGCAAGTGAAACACAGAGCATTACATGAGTCTGTATGTTGCCCTCAAGTGGTCACCCCTTAGGATATAAACTTGAATGAGGGCATAAATGTGTCAAGCGGGTCTTCTGGTTATTTTGCAAATCCTCCGTGCCTTGAATTAATCTGGGAAAAAAATCATCCTTTTATACCCTTGGACTGTAGAAGAATATGCTGAAAAGTCAACATGTATTACAAGCTAAAATTTAGTATTACCATAAAAAATATTCAATTAACCTATATATTAACTACATTGATATTGATACATGTAGTCAGATATATATACCCAGAGAGAGAGAGAAAGATCAAGACTTTAATGAGTATGGAATCTAAGTCTCTAGTATGTGTTGAGATTAGGATGAGTATTAACATTCTCTAAAACTATTTGAATTTCAAAACTATTTGCTCTACTAGATGCATCTTACCTTAGTGTACTCAGTTCAAGGTTTCATTGACTAAGCATCTTTCAGTTGCAAATAAGCAGATGAATAACACGGGGATGTGCTGGTATGTGTGGGTGCTTGGATGTAATTCATATGCATACAAAATAGAGCAGGTTAGTTAATTTACCCAGGCACTGATTACATGCACATACATCATCACTGAACTGAATCAGTTCTAACATCAACAGTCTTTTATCCTTTACCCTCATGTATTCTTTCCTTATCAAAAAGGTCATTCAAGATAATCAACTAACTCTTTACACAGCCTTGAGTTTTTTGCATAAAGGTCTAGCGGTCCTTAAAAAGGACTCATATCATTCCTTTGGATTTCTTTAGATATGTTTGCAAAACTCCTCAGGAAGTCTTTGAAATCCTGACACTTCATGTTAGTACTTATGAATTTTCCAAAAATATTCTTTGTAACAGAGGTTGGGAACTTTTTTTGTTGACCTCTTGGAAATGCGGCCTATTGTGAGAAAATGGGATAAAGGTTGTGAAAACATAATTACCATTACCTATTTGGTACAAAAAACTTGGAAAGTTATTTCATGACTTTTCACAATACTGTAAATATTAGGTTCTGATTGTGAAGTTTTCCATAAAACATCTACAATCTATGAGACTTAGTCCTTTCAAAATACTTAAATTAGACATGTCCCATATTCCCCCAGTAGACTATGGTAATCCTAAACTGGAAATACCCATTGACACTTGGGTATGGGAATCATTCATGTAATTGTATCTATAGGACTCCCTTTCAATTAAAGAAGTGCACTACTGCTGCCAGATGCATTGGATCTGAGAACCATATTTAGTCCTGGAAATACTAATATATCTGTATTGTATTTTCTTTCTTTCATATATAGTCTCCTTAAGTGAAAATCCCAGAAATTTGGAGATACAAGTAAAACATTACTTTACAGAGTTGTACCCAGACATGTTGGTGCCAAGTGCAGGTCATATGCAGAGCACCCCCATATCTGCTACCACGTAATATTACTTCCCTATGATTTGGTATCGCCCATGGCAGGGCTACTGGTACTGAGACTGCTGGCATCAACCTTGCTACAGCACTGTTATGTTGATGCAACTATAGCTTGATTCTTGCTCCCATCTTCTTGACTCAGGCATAAATACCACCTGTTATTATGGAATAGGCAAACTGAATTGCATTATATGTGAATCAACCTAAACATTCAAAAAAACAAATTTTTTTAAAGTTAAAAAAATGTGTTTACCTTCTCCCTATCTGTCTTTGTACATGCTAGTTTACCTCTTGATGAAAAATACTGTACTGTTTTGGGTTTTGCAAAATGTCCATTTCTTTGTTTAATCTGCAGGGTTTTCTTAGTTTTGCAGGAAGGACTTGAGGATTTTGGAACTGTTTTTAATCTTCGAAGTGCCAAATATATATTTTTTTAAAGATCTCTGCCCTGAGGTACTTACACACTAATACTAATACTAAACTGAAGCAAAATTGTATGGGTGTATGAGTGAGAATGGCTAGCTTAATGGAGCCAAGAGGAAATAATGAAATAATGACATGAAAGGGCAGAATGAATCATTAAAGAACATTATTCAGCAAGTTCTATGCCTAATGGAAAAAAATTGACCCTTCAGGAGGACTTAAGAGGAGATAATAGTGTTACATATTAGCTCAGAAAAAAATATTCTTAGTGGAGGGAAGGCCAAAAAAGAAAGCATAGAAGTAGCTGTAGAAGGAGTTGTGATTCAGTGATGTTGAGTCACTTGGTGGGTTAGGGGTTATGAGAAAAGGAACAAAATCAAATCAGAAGGGAGGAGCAGAGTTATGGGAGCCTTGAACATGATGACGGGAAGACTGAACTTTAAATTAAACCCTTGCTTTTCAACAGAAACTTAATTTTTTTTTAAAATCTATATTTCTTAATAAATCAATGGCTGTGCTATACTTGTAAAAAAGATTCGTGTTTGAAAATAATTCTTCCATTACCTTTAGGCCTGCCAAAGGAATAAACATACAGCAAGCCAGAAGTGAAGCAGATTCAAGGCAAGCTTGACTTTGAAATGTTCAGCAATCTCCTATAAGGACCCATTCCTACTGAAGGCAATCAGAGATCTTACCACTACCTCTAGTGACAAACTTGTAGTTTTCAAGTGGATTTAAATTTTGAGAAAGTGACTTTGAGAGATGGAGACAAAGGCTGTTCTGCTAAGGCTTCCAGACCAATTAGACAGGAAACTTCACACGGCAAACTAACAGTAATGATGATTTATTCTTTAAATTGAAATGTTTCACTGTTCTGAATTTGAATTTCCATGAGGTTGGACTAAATGACCTCCTGAGGTCCCTTACAACCCTAATTTTCAAAGATTCTATGATCATATGGCCCAGAAATTGGGCAGGGCTTTCTGCCTTATTCTCTTACAGGTACCAACCAGTTTATCCTGTCTCAGTCCATAATGGGATTTTAGGTCTCCTATTACAGAGTCAGACTAAATGATTTTGTAAAGCACCTAGCACAAAGGCTCCCAGTCAATTCCTAGGCATCATGGTGGTGAAGGCATCATCATCATCACCAGCAGCAGCAGCAATAGTAGTAGTAGTGGTAGTAGTAGTAGTAGATAATGTAAATGTTGCATAGGCTGGTACTGACCCTTTTCCAAGGTGAAGGAGAGAGCCAGACTGCTAATCTAATCTAATCTAATCCAATCAATGAGTTATACGAAGATAATTTCCCTTCCATGGGAACAGAGAGAATAAATAGAGAAAAGAAAATAAACAGAAATGAGACTAGACTCATGGGATGGGAGTACCTTAGAATGAGCTAGCTGAAGATCTCAAAACTTTGTTGTGATCTTTGATTGCATAAAATCATTCTAAAATCATTGATTCATTGAAAGAGTTCAGTCTGGGAAATTACAATGATGCAAAAGACAGCCATATGTTACCAGGCAGAAGTTGGGCTCAGTATATTCATGCATCTCTGACCTCTATGGATTATCATCCCATAACCATGTTTGCCTTGAAACCAGATAGTGTTCTGCTTCATTGCTATTTTGAAACATTCAGCTTTCAAACATCCACAGTAAGGGCCATCATTCACATAGTACTTAATTAGAAAACAGTTTGAAAGTTGGAGATTCTCCTAATTTAAATCAATTAAAGGGAAAATTGTCAGTTTCATTTTCAGTTTGCTCATCTTCACCTTTACAGCAAGAGAGAGGAAGAGGATATCTGTCTTATCTAATCCCACTTCTCCTCAGATTGAAACTAGTCCACAGTGTACAATTTTGGGAAGTGATGGCGGGGAGGAGGAACAGACAATTCTGCAAAAGAGTAGATATAACAACTGTAGTACAAATGAGGTGTATCAGCTGAGATCATTGCCAAATAAACCCTTAAAAGGTTTCAAAGTGCTTATTCCTTAGGTAACATGTAATGATGCAAACAGCTCTTCCATTTAAATATCATCCCTTCCTTTCTCTTTACCAATACAATCAGAGTTTGGTTGGTTGGTTTCATGCTCTTGTCCAATTTTATATCCATATAAGCAAAAATGTCAAATAATCATTTAAAATATTATTCCTAAACTATTATTTACATATCTCCAACTTCATTGACAATTTGTGAACAGTCCTCATATTAAAGTTCCATATATTTCAACGTATGCCTTTAGAAATTATGGTCATTGTTCCTTCACTGTCTTCCATGTTTTCCTGCTATTAGGATTGGACTCTTTATAGCATAAAGCATTTTAGCAGGGTAAGTATCATTGCAAAAACTCTTTGATTGAAGTTCTGCACCATTTTAGAATAGATTTTGTTGTCAGATAATCCTTACCAATATATGTTTTGTTCCCTCTTTTAATATACATTGCATTTTCAATAAAAACAACTTGAATACACTAGTTAAAAATTCGGCACTATTACGTTGTGTCTCCCTCGAGAATATTCGTTTTTCTGACTCATTGTTATCCAAGGAGGCAGTTACTTAATTTACTCAAGATAATTTGTTGTTCTCTGTGTTGGCCCAGCCCCAATGAATACAACGGAACACATTTAAAATACGGTGGTACTTAACATAGTAGTTCCTGTAGATGTATGTAAAATGCATCTATTTGAATACCTCCATTACAGTAGCCATGCAAGATTTCCAGTTCTGTCATGTGATCTATTCAGCTGTGCAAACCAGCTTCTAAGACTAGGGTCAGACATCCCACGAGTGGGTTTTCCTGCACAAATCTTGGCCAGGATGAGCACTGACAGTTGTGGCTACAGGAAGTGGGCAAGTCTTGGTAAGTGGTGCTATGCCACACGCAAATCTCCCAACATGATGGGTTTATTACTGGTGGAGAGATGTGAGATTCCTGGAACCGCAGCCAGGAGAAGGCCTTGGGTGTATAACTATCTTTATATATTCAAATACCAGTTCCTAACTGACATACACAGCTTGTCACTGGGGTTAAATTGGTGTAGTTCTGTTGAAGGCTGAAGCAGTTTACACCTGGTGAGGAGCTGGCCCGTATAGCTTTGAGTGTATAAGCTGATGTATAAGCGTGGTTTGAGGAAACATTGAACATAAAACACTGTGTGCTACTTTTAATAATTGTTACTCTTCCTGTTTTTAACACATTCCTTTTGTCATTCCAAGTGCATGTGAAGATAAGATGCACTTGCTTCAATGCCAGTCTGTTCCTTGAACAATCCGTACAAGTGACACAGCTAATAGCATGTGGCATTTTAGGATCCACAGTAAGGGGGGAAAAATGACTGCTTGAGAAAAATTAGTCATATGCAGAGGGACCTATTAAAGTTGCCTCACAAATCAAGGCTTTGTTCTGAGCATGTGTGACTGGAAATGCAAAGCTAGGCTGTCAGAATTTGTTTAGCTAATGATTCTAACTTGTTAAAATTTTAACCATGGCTCCTTTTGTTGTGCTTCAAAGGATTCATAATGCTCTTTTTATTAATTTCTCTCCTACTCTGGAAAATATCGTTATTTATTTAGTTGTTTATTTATTTGGCGGTGCTATGGCAGACACGTTTTAGTGGCATTTTGTGGTCTGTTTGTTTGTTTTTAATTTGGGGTTCTATGTAAACAGGATATACATAATATTATATAGCTTGGAAGAAAATACTTTTGTTCTCAGCTAAGGATATGACTACATGGATTATGCAGTGCCATGCAGAGATACCCAAACTCACATCTCTGCCGGGCTAATTAATCTGGGCAAAGTGCCACATTATCATGGCCAGGCTGCTTCCAATACCCAAGGTCATTCGGGTATCAGTGCACATGACTGAAATGTTTAAATAAATATAGCTGACAAATGAGAAGACTTAGGTTGTAGGTACTGAATGTTAAAATCTATTACAGCTCATGTTTGCAAAGGAACAGTCCCAGCCATCTGTGTTAATAAACTGAGGTACAAATCGCAAGTCCAACAATGGGAACAGCATTGTTCTTGAAGCAGTATATTGGGCTTACTTATCCAAACTCACTATGTAAAGAATCTGTATTGATATTCATTGGGCATTCCAACATGAAGCCCACTATCTCTGCGTGGCTAATAATTACCAGGTAAATCAGCCTTTCATCTTCAAGCTTCTGGGCCACCATCTGGCTAAAGCAATGTCCAGGTGGCCCTGTGTCACATGTAGAGGTGATTTACAGAGCAGTTTTTGTTTGGGCACTGATCCAACCCCAACATAAAGTGTGCTTGGCCACACTTTGCTGCATGGGCTGTGCCCAATGCCCACTGAAGTACTTGGAAAAAAGTGGGGGAGGGACTTCCCTTTGACTTTATGGCATTTTAGAACAGGTTCAAAATCTCCACACACCCGCAAACTACCACCTATTGCCTTCATATGCAAAAGTATTGGTTCACAAGCATACATATATACTTTTATTAGCCCAGTAAAAGCTGCTACCCAAATAGTTGTGTGGATAGAAAGTCAACTGGTAGTTGCTATTGTTTAGAGCAGGGATCAGCAACCCCTGGCACGTTTGCCGAGCATGGCACACACGGCCATTTTGCTTGGCGTACCAACACCAGCCCAGGCGCGATGCAGCTGCTGCCAGCCATGGAGCCCAGGCTGCTCCCAGCAGGCAGCTGGGAGGCTGCAAGCAGACCGGGCTCCATGGGCCAGCTGAAGCTGGGAGGATGCAAACAGCTGCTCCGGGCTCCAGCATGTTGGCACTCCGGCACCTTCCAAGGTAGACATTGTGGTTTTTTCGACACTCCAACCAAAAAATATTGCCTACCCCTAGTTTAGAGATTCCCCTCCCATTGTCAGAACTGCTCCATGTATCTCTCACAGACAAGGAGCAGAAGAGAAGCAGGGAACTGAAGCTACCTCTTTACTCTTTGGTTGACAACTAAGCTCAGTGTTCAGGACAGGGGTACAGGGGAGAAGGAGGATTTACCAAAACAAAGGCCTAACTGACATGCCAGCTACAGACCTGGCAGCCAGAAACTGTTCAGAGCCACAAGAAGGGAAGTTGTTTGGAGGAAGCTGGAGTCCAGCAACAGGGGGAGTCTCCATTCCTGAGATGCTTATGTCAAGAAATGCAAAACTCGAGAACTCTTGGTTCGGAGATGATACCTTTTATGAGGCCAACTAAGAAGTCACAAAAGATTATTAGTGCAAGCTTTTGGGGACACATGCCTTTCTTCAGGCTCAGGACAAATCCAAGATTGTAAAAATCCTCCTAGGTAGAAAATGAACTGTATTTTGCACTGGGGGATTTTGAGGCTGGTTATCTGTTCCCCTGGGTCCATGAGAATCCTTTGTGTGAGCTGGTCTGTGATGTGCGGATCTGAACTCAAAAAAGAACTCAGATTTGCCCTCTCAGCCAAGGGTTGCACTGAACAGAAGCACCTTTGTTCAGAGAGAACATCCTTCTTTTGCCTGCTGTCTCTTAAAAAGTGATGCACCTGGGGAGCAATAACCGGCACCATACCTAGAGGCTGGGGAACTCCCTTTTCATCAGTACAGAGGCAGAAAAAGATCTTGGAGTCATCATTGACTCCAAGATGAACATGGGCCAGCAGTGTGGGGATGCAGTCAGGAAGGCCAACCGCACCTTGGCATGCATCTGCAGATGTATCTCAAGCAGGTTCAAGGAGCTGATCAGGCCACAGCTGGATTACTGTGTCCAGTTCTGGGCGCCGCACTTCAAGAGGGATGTGGACAGCATGGAGAGGGTCCAGAGGAGGGCCACTCGTATGATCAGGGGACAACAGGGCAGGCCCTATGAGGACAGGCAATGGGACCTGAACCTGTTCAACCTCCACAAGAGAGGGCTGAGGGGGATCTAGTGGCCTGTTACAAACTAGTCAGGGGAGATCAGCAGGCATTGAGGGAGTCCCTGTTCCCCCGAGCAGTGACAGGAGTGACCAGGAATAATGGTCACAAGCTGGCAGAGGGTAGATTTAGGCTAGATATCAGGAGGCGCTACTTCACTGTCAGGGTGGCTAGGATCTGGAACTAACTTGCAAGGGAAGTGGCTCTGGCTTCTACCTTGGGGGTCTTTAAGAGGAGGCTAGATATACACCTTCTGGGGTCGTTTGAGCCCAGTACTCTTTCCTGCCATGACAGAGGGTTGGACTTGATGATCTGCTCAGGTCCCTTCCAACCCTAGAAACTATGAAACTATGAAAAAGTTTGGCTGCTGAAAGTACAAAACAGGAG
This sequence comes from Crocodylus siamensis, assembly GCF_052110815.1. Lineage (NCBI taxonomy): Eukaryota > Metazoa > Chordata > Crocodylia > Crocodylidae > Crocodylus > Crocodylus siamensis. The sequence continues at coordinate 11,252,310 of NC_143403.1, read as the reverse complement.
GATCTCCTGCACCCAGTCACTAGACAGCCAGAGCCCCAAGAGGGACAGGATCATCTGCTATAGTTTTTATTAGCCTTCCTTGTGCTAGGGAAGGCCAGTGTCTGAGTCACACGTGCCCTGATGAGTCAGTGAGACGTCTTGTAGCTCTTACAGCCAGCAGTCAGAATTCTATGAAAAGAGGCTATATCAGCATTATAGTTGAATAAAGAGCCACATAGGAAAGAGGAGCAAGTAGAAATTCAGGTATGGACACAAATAAACTTTGTGTATCATGCATCTCTATATTTGTAAAAGTTGGCCCAGTTTGCACCTATATAAGACATAGATTCACAAACTGACAATGCCGTATGAAGCTAAATGCAGAATAACTGTGAAGACAAGCCCTGGACTCTTGCTCATTCATTCGATGTAAGGTGTACATTCCTGATTTTTTTTTTCTTCCTGTCTAATTGAAAAAGAGAAACAGCAAAGAACACATCATCTAATGCAAAGTACTTCCAACATTTGTAAATCTTATCAGTGGAATAATACAAAGCAGGACTTGTTCCAGATGCATATTTTGTTTGAATTTTTAGAATTCCCTTTTGACCAACAAGTGCCAAAGAACAACTGCCAATGTCTAACAGTGACCTTTTGCACCAGCATTTCTGTCCTTTTATACAAAGAGGGATTCTGTTCCTCTTTGCTTGCAAAGGTTCAGGTTGTGCTCCCACTCCCTCAACTGCTTGAGATTTTGTCATGGCAGTTGCAACTGAGCATATGGAAGCAACAGCCTTTTAGGCATCAGAAGCGGTGGCATCTGAACAGGGCGCATTAGCAGATTAGATGAAGGATGCTTCGTCATTAATAAATACCATGGAAAGTGTTCTGTCTGCATGAGAATGTGTGAAGTCTTCAATGCAAAACCAAGGGGATTCCTAAATCTCTGCCCAGATTGTAAATTCACACTCAAGTATGTGGTCGACCTAAGATGCCCGTATGCTATGGCATATTTTTGGATTTCTCTTTGATTAATATCATGCTTCAGTGCACCCATCTGTCTGTGTACTAAGTGTAAGTTTCAAAGGAAGATAAGTGATATACATCAATTAATAATGAAGGCAAAGTTGAGATTATAGTAATAGAAAGTTATGGAAATCTTAGAAAAGGTATTGCCAAATTGAAGTGATAAAGAATGCAAAAACAATTTTAAAAATAATCCCCTAGAGGAAATGAACACTCTCAGGCTAATTTAATAGCATTCTATAATTTTGCAGATCAAATTTGAGCCCTTCTTTTTTGAGTGATTTGGAAAATACAGATGAGCATAGCATCTCAGTACCTTATTGCAGATGTTGAATTTTATTTGATGGAAAAAATAATGGCTTAAAGACTAATCAGATAGTTCAGCATGTCTACAGTTCCCAATATCACCAGTTATGATCTCATCTTATCATAGCTATATTTATACCTACGCTGGGAGCTTAGCTTTGAAAACCACCGTTCTTAAAGCTGTATCTCTTAGGTTCATTTTGAATGAATTTGAAACGAAGAGATGCATTGTCTTTCAGAGGTCTTATAAACACAGCCTAAGTTACCAAAGAAGTTACAAAAAAGTAGCCTGTAACAAACCCTAACCATGCAATTTAATAATGTCTAAACCAAGTAACAAGCTGAGAAACAATTAAATTGCTTTGCAATGCCAGTTGCTTGCAGAATGTTTGCCATCCTGTTGATAGGTTAAAAAATAATATATTTGCAGCTCTGAGGTTGGAGAATGCAGTGAATTTAGTAAGCTCAAGCCTCACTGCACTTGTCTTTCATGCGACCAAATGTGTCCTTTTAAGATATTATACTGTTTCACAGCTGATTGGATAAAGAATTTAAGAAGATCTCTTCTCATAGTATATCTATTCTTAAGTCTCTTATCATTTCTTAATATTGGAACGTATACATTTCAATATCCATGGACCTGTTTGAAAAACAGTTATAAAAATTGTCACGGATGATATTTTTTCAAACTCGCTTTGAATGTCTAAGGAAGATTTGGATTTTATACTTTGCAGCCAAAATAATATAAGACAGCTTACCCCAAATGCTTTCATTAGACATGTATTTGTTCAATTACTTGAGAGAACAAATACTCCATTCCATCCTGTACTCCTTTGAAAATACTGCTTAATGATATGAAAATGATCAGTAAATTACATTTGCTGAAACATTAGGGACAATTGACTAACAATGATCAAATAGATCATGGGTGTAACACCATTAAAGTTAATTGAATCACACTAGAAATGAGCTGGCCCAATGAAACTGCAAGTATTTTCTGTAAAAACAGAGACTAGAGGACACATGATGTTTAACAGTCATGTTCTGTGAGGAATGTGGATTTCCAATCTATGCCAGTGGGAGAAAAAGACCTGTAAGCAGCAGAAGTGACACATACCTGAAGATCTCTAGTCTACTTCCAGATTTCATATTGCTCTATATGTAAATAAGCATAATATTTTACTCTCATACCATTTACACTCGCAAAACCAATATACTGGGCTAAAATTTCAGCTTCTAACAAATTGTATGGTCTTACATGTAAAATAGCAGGTAAACATGTTAAATGGATTGTAAGACCAGAAGGGACCTTGGAAGATCATCAGGTCCAGCCCCCTGCACCAAACAGGAAAGATAACGGGGGGTCAGGTGACCCCAGCAAGGTGACCGTCCTTTTGAAGATTTCTAGGGTAGGCAATTGCACTACCTCTGGAGGGAGCTTATTCCACAGTCTGGACACCCTGACTGTAAAGAAGTTTTTCCTAATGTTGAGCCTGAATCTACCTTCCAGGAGTTTGTGGCAATTGCTACTAGTTTTCCCCTTAGGTGCCCTGGTGAACAGTTGCTCACTGATCCCTTGATGTACTCCTCTAGTGAAGCGGTAAGCTGCTACCAGGTCCCCTTCCAGCCTTTGCTTCCGGGTGAAGAGTCCTAGATCCCTCAGCCTTTCCTCATACTGCTTGCCATGTAAGACTCTGATCAAATGGGTAGCTCTTCTTTGGACTCTCTCAAGCTTGTCCACATCCTTGTTAAAGTGTGGTGCCCAGAACTGGACACTGTACTCCAGCTGCCGTCTCACCAGTGCTGAATAGAGCGGAAGAATCACCTCCTTGGTTTTGCAGGAGATGCATCAATTGATGCATGCCACAGTATTATTTTCCCTGATGGCTACAACATCACACTGCTGGCTCATGTTTATGCTGTGGTGTATTACTACCCCCAGGTCCTCTTCATTCATGGTGCTAGTCAGTCTGGTGCCACCAAGCCTGTAGTTGTGTTGGGGGGTGTTCATCGTGAGGTGAAGCACTTTACATTTCTCAAAGTTGAACTTCATCAGGTTCTTAGCCACCCAACTTGCCAGCCTATCTAGGTCTACCTCTAATTGTAGGCTATATTCAAGTGTGACTGTGCTCCCCCATAAGTTGGTGTCATCCACGAACTTGGTCAGTGAGCTCTTCACCTCCACATCTTAATCATTATTAAAGATGTTGAAAAGTACTGGACTATGATAGGTTTGTATATGAAACCAAACATCGTAAGAATTATGCATACCCTTTACCTAGTTTTTGTACTTGTGCATGTGCAGATTTCTGAATTGGAGCCACAAATTACATTGTGTCATTCTTTGCCATGTCTATGATCCTCTTCATCATCTGAGGGGCATCTGTCCAGTCAGGGTCCAATTCTCCAGTCACTCACACCAGATTTATCTCAGAGTCAGGCTGATTAAGGTCAGAATCAACAGTTTCATAACAACCATGTGAAATAAATATTGTACTTATTTTTCAATGTGGAAAATAAAGCACTGTGCTCCTAAGTGGCTTGACCAATGCTGTATATCAAATCTATACCAGAGCTGTAAATAGAACTCCAGCCATGGGTCCTGAGTTAGTAGTACTCTGTGGCTGGAGTGGGAGAGTGAGGAGACTTCAAAAGTAAGCAGCAAGTGTTTCCAACTTACATCAGTCCTAACCAGAAACTTCCATTTGGGTTTTAGCTTTGAGCTGTGCATCAGGAGTCCAGTTCAAAAAACATATATATCAACCATATTGTTGTGAGGCTCAGAAACCATCAGCAATCATGATGAGATGGAAAAATGGCAATTGCAGCAGGAGATCAGTCTGGCTGGATAGCAATCTCTTCAGGTAACTGAAACTCAAAAAGGAATCCCATAAAAAGTCAAAACTTGGTCCTTGTACTGTAAGAGGAAGACTAGAGATTCCATAACTCCTGTCTGGAGTGCGGAAGGCAACCTAATTACAGATGATGCAGAGAAGCCTGAATTATTAAATGCCTTTTTTACTTCGGTTTTCACAAACAGGGGAAAGCTACCAGATGATGAGTGCAGTTGGCAGTAGAGATAGGCAGGGAAACAAACAGCCTAGAGTAATGGCAGGACAGGTTAGGGATTACTTAGAGATGATAGATGCTTTCAAGCTGGCAGCCAAGAGTACTGAAGGATTTGACTGAGGCAATTTCAGAGCCATCTACTATAGTTTCATAGTTTCATAGTAGCTAGAGTCGGAAGGGACCTAGGTAGATCATCTAGTCCGACCCCCTGCCTTAGCAGGAAAGAGCACCGGGGTCAGATGACCCCGGCAAGGTGCTCATCTAACTTCCTTTTAAAAATCCCCAGGCTAGGAGCCTGCACCACTTCCCCTGGAAGCTGGTTCCAGGCCCTAGCCACCCTGACTGTGAAGTAGCGCCTCCTAATATCTAATCTAAACTTACCCTCCGCCAGTTTGTGACCGTTATTCCTGGTCACTCCTGGCAGCGCACGGGGGAACAGGGACTCCCCCAATACCTGCTGATCCCCCCTGACCAGTTTGTAGCAGGCCACAAGGTCCCCCCTTAGCCTTCTCTTGTGGAGGCTAAACAGGTTCAGGTCCCGTAGCCTCTCCTCATAAGGCCTGCCCTGCTGACCCCTGATCATACGAGTGGCCCTCCTCTGAACTCTTTCCATATTGTCCACGTCCCTCTTGAAGTGTGGCGCCCAGAACTGGACGCAGTACTCCAGCTGCGGCCTGACCAGTGCCGCATAGAGGGGGAGGATCACCTCCCTGGACCTGCTCGATATGCATCTGTGGATGCATGATAGGGTACGATTGGCCTTCTTGACTGCCTCCCCACACTGCCGGCCCATGTTCATCGTGGAGTCAATGACGACTCCAAGATCCTTTTCCGTCTCCGTGCTGGCTATCCCTTTTGAGAACTCATGGAAGTTGGATGAGGTTTTGGATGAAAAGGGCAAATATAGTGGTCATTTTTAAGAAGAGGAAGGAGGAGGATCCAGGGGACTACAGGTCAGCCAACCTGACCTCTATATCTGGAACAAGTCCTCAAGGAATCCACCATGAAGCACCTAGAGGAGAACAAGGTGATCAAGAATAGTCAGCATTGATTCTCCAAGAGCAAGTCATGCCTCACCAATCTGATTTCATTCTATATCTTGCCTCTAGCAAAGCTTTTGACACTGTCTCCCATAATGTTTTAATTAACAAACTAAAGAAATACAGACTAAGCAAAGTACTATAAGGTGGATACATGGATCATCATAGAGAATAGTCCTTAATGCCTCAGTATCTAGTTGGGAAGAGGTATCAAGTGAGTTTCCACAGGGGTTTGTCTTGGATCAGGCACTTTTGAACATCTTCCATAATGATTTTGATGATGGGATTTTTATGCACACTTAGCAAATTTGCAGATGACACCAAGTTGGGTGGAACTGTGAATATTCTGGAAGGCACGACTAGGTTCCAGACTGACCTGGATAGACTGCAGAATGAGTCTGCAGTCAGTGAGATGAGATTCAACAAGGATGAATACAAAGTCCTGTACTTGGGGTGAATAAATACATAGTGTGGAATGACTGGCTAGGCCCTGGTACCGCAGGAAAGAAACTGAGGGTTCTGGTTGGATATGAGCCAACAGTATGCTCTTGTTGCAGACAAAGCCCAGAGCATCCTGGGTAACAGGTGTGCCTTCTGGAAATCAAGGGAAGTGATTCTTTTTCTCTATTCTGTCCTGGTGAGGCCTCACCTAGAGTACCGCGTTCAGTTTTCGGCCCTACCCTTCAAGAAGGATGTGGACAGTTTGGAAAGAGTCCAGGGCAACAAAAATGATTAGAGGCCTTGGATACAAGACTCATGAGGAAAGGCTGAAAGAGTTAGGGTTATTTAGCCTGGAGAAGAGAAGACTGAAGCAGGATTTATTAAGTCTTCCAGTACTTGAAAGATGATTATAGAGAAGATAGAGATTGGCTTTTCTCTGTGGCTATAGGAGACAGGACTAGGAGCAATGACCTCAAGTTGCAGTGGGAGAAATAGGCTGGAAATTAAGATGGACTTTCTGACTATGAGAGTGATTAGGCATTGGAACAGGCTACCTAGAGAAATTGCGGCGTCTCCATTCTTGGAAAATTCAAAAGCGGATCTTTGAGGTCCCTTTCAGCCCTACTTTCTTATGATCATATGATTCTTCTGCTGTATGTAGACGCTTCGAGTGAAAATTAGTGCCATGCTAAATGCAAACACTTCTATATTCTGCTTCTGATGGAAGGCTAATTTAAACTCTGTCAAGAAAAAGAGCCTGGGATGACTAAGCCCTTTACCATGCCGCTCCAGTTTTCATGGGCGTTTTGTGTGTATGAGAGTTAATGAGAGAGGCAGAGAGACACATTCTATATCCACGTCAAATCCACAGCGTTCAGCTTTAGAGCTTAGTGGGTTATTTTCCATTTATTAACTGTCTTCTGCAGCAGATTGACCTTTCTTTGAATAGGTCAGCATCTGGCAGAGCCAAGGGACCAAATTCTGAAATTAGTTACACTGGTGAATTCCAGAGTAGCTCTGTTGATGATGTCAGTACAGCTACTCAAGATCTATACTGGTGTGAGAGGAGACATTTGACCCAGGAACTTCAGCTTTTGGAGCTGGTGGGGTATCTTCCTGTTTCCTAATACCATACTTGTTTTCATACCGTAGTCTTAAATGCATCTCTGTTACTTTTAGTGTGATAATAATTAAACAAAGAGCTCTGACTGCAGCACTTTCACCATGCTGGATAAAGCTGAATGAACACAGCAGAGAAGATTGACTCTTAGATGAAGAAAATCTTTGACCTTTTACCACTGGGACTGTAATTCAAGTTTGTACTGACACCTGCTTGCCAAGGTTGGACTTTCTGTTGAAGCAATATCAAAACAATCTGTTCAAGCTGCCTACAGTGATTGCCAGTGGATAAACAGAGAATATTTGTTTTCTTTGATGCTAGTTCTGTAATCTTTGCAAGCAGTAACATTTAGATTCAAATTTTGCTTAATAAAAAATGCAAGGCAAGAAAAAGGCGACTTTACTTTGAATTAGGACTTGATATTACTGACAGAATTCATCACAGATACTCAGGGTAGCATTGCCTTTACGTCTTACTGGACAATTTTTCTGTCATTGAAATTTAAGAAATGTAGGACACTTTCAAACAAAGTTGTTTCTAATTCACTAGAAGTGCACTTGTCTGCCCTAAGGGACCTCTAGAGATGTCTATTTATGATAAACATTTTCAAGTATCAAGTTTTCAGACATTCTAGGGTATTATACAATATAAAGAAAAACAATGTTTAGTTCAGAGTTCCTATATAAGTAAATAAAACTCTCACAATTTTTCCCCTTCTAATGATCCTTCCTTTATATATAAATACTTCAGCAAAAAAACAAATAAAACTGAAGTGATTTTTTTAAGTCTATGTTGACCGCCAATTTTAGGGATAGAAGTTGCACATAAACTGGTATAAGTGATCAGAAAGCAGTTAAAATCTGTAACACAACAGAAGTTCAGTGCATGTAAACTGCTTTTAAAATGGCTGAAACCAGTTTAAGATAAACCTGGATGGATTTAGTATCAGACTTAACTGATTCAGGTTAAATCTGTCTTTTGAACTTGTGTCCAAGATCCCTTCCAGATTGAAGTTAACTTGCAATCCCTCAGCAGCCAAGGGTGCTTTACACATCCCCTGCAAATCCCCCGCAAGTCCCAGAGGTGGGCAGGCTAACCTCAGCCCAAACTATCCTCTAGCTTAGTGGAAGGTGTGCTCTAGCGCCCTCCAGGTTCTGGCTTGGGGCACTGCAGGCATGTGGCTGCATTTCTGGAAGCAAAAGTGAATGTCCGTTCACTTGCTTATCAGTACTCACCTACACAATTTAGACTAACCTGCAAAGATTGAATTAATTCAGCCCTGAGATTTTTGACTGTCTGTACTTAGTCCAAGTTTTAGGACAATAATCTACATTTTCAACAAAATTCATTGAGCCTGTCTTTCCAGTACAGTTGTAATTCTTCCATGATTTCATACTTCAGCCCTGATTTCAGATCAGAATCTCAGCTGATGTAAATGGCTGTAGTTCCATGATAATGATGCCATGCTGATTTACACCATCTGAGGACATGAGCTGCTGTTTGACAGAACTGAGTGGTAATGGCTGTGCTGTTGCAAGTGAGTACTGATGAACCAAATCAACATTGTCTCCCTGTGTCAAGCACGCAGGATGAAGAAGCCTGTGTGCAAGTCCTCATCTAGTTAAATTCATTTGATGCACCCAACACTGTTGAACCAAAGAGCCTTCCCTTTTTTTACTCCAAGACCCACTTTTCTGTCCAGACTCCCTACAAATGTTTCCTTTTCCATGTGTGCCCAGTATTTGCTACAGAGATCAGAAAGATGAAGGTAGAAATTAACTTGAAGTTGAAAATTTCAGTGGTAGACAAAAACTATGGGCACCTATACATGTGATGGACCTCTGCTCTGATGTGCTAATTAGCATGTGTTGGAGCAGACTCAATTAATTGAGTCTACTGGAGCAGGCTAATTAGTGCGCTCCAGCAGCCTCTGCATCATGTGTATTCAGTGTCCCAGCATTTCAACATGGCAGTGGGGATGCTTTAGCCCATTGAATAAGCTTTAGTTAAACTGTCCCTGCTGCCAGTTTGAAGCACAAGACACTGAATACACGAGACACCGTGGGTACTTTAATTAGAGCTTTTCCAAGACTCTCTCTTCTCTCTCCTGTGTCTGCTTCAACAGGCAGCTTAAAGGGTGTCTATTTACACGTGCTGTGGGATGGAGGGATGGGGTGCTTTAATTAGAGTGCTCTCAGAGCCACTGTAATTAAAGCACCCCACCCCTCCACCTCAAAGCTCATGTATAAACTTCCTTTAAGATGCACGTTACAAGCATACCGTGATAGGTTAAAAAGAAAGAGTATTCTTGAAACTTCCCTACACACTACAAAAAATATGCTGAGCAAAAATATACAAAGAAGCAACTTAAGTAATCACCTAAGACGTTAGCATAAGGCAAGTGGCATGTTTTTAAGGTGAAGGTTATTCTGTGGCTGGAGACAGTGGCAGGAGCAATAACAAAACAGAATCTAAGTGCTCAGTCCTGCTCCTCTGCAGTGAGAAGTACGTTGGCAATGAATTTTTTCCTGTAGATTCAGATCCTGATTTCCAGCTAATTATGATTCCAAAGCTGCCTGTGGCAAGGCAGATTCCTGTCTTGTAGCAGGACTTTGGGGCAGGAGTGGAAGGTGAGCCATGCACCCTTCTGCTTTCAATGCAAGTTAACAGCTGCTGCCAGGCGATGCTTTGTTTCATCCCTGCTTTTAGTGGTTATTTTACCACAACGGTTTTGAACCTTTGATCATTTACAGACCCCTAAAAAATTTAGAATTGAGGTGTGGACCCGTTTCAATTGTAGGTGTGGGTATTCACACACTTTTGATTGACTGTAGCTATTTTTTGCAGACCCCTTAGATATAGTCTGTGGATCCCTAGGTTCCATGACTCACAGGTTGAAAACCACTGCTTTACCAGAAAAGGACAAATGTAGCACTATACAATGCTCCTGCCCCAACTCTGGACATCTAGAAGCAGACACGCAAGGTATACTGGCAAAGAGTGGAGAGGATGTCACCACAGAATATCTCACTCTGTTTTGAGCCAGAAAGAAGGACAAGTACTGGTTGGGGGCATAGTGGATTGCAGTCCCTCGTGAGTTCTAGATATTATGCTAATACAAATACTACTGCTATTAGAAATACTGATTTGGTATTGGTAAAAATAGGGAGCCACCACTCCCCTGTCCTGCACTGTTTTAAATCATGCCTTTCAAAAGTAAGTGTATATAGCTATAGGTGCTGCATATAAGGGAGATAAACATCCAGAAAGGAAAGAAGGGAGTAGAGCAGAAGGCATCTTGCTATGTATACAAGGCCTGGAAAGATGTTTGCATTGTACTGGAATATTGCTGAATCAGCAGGGGGCACAGACAAAGGTGTGTGTTGTTTCCCTGAGGCAGAGACAAGAGAGAGTCTTGGAAAAGCTATTTGTTGTTCTATGGATCAAACCTGATTTGCACAGAGTAGTGGCAGATAAGTACTAAACAGATGAATCCTGTGTCTTTGGGCATTGACTTGACATGTGAGGTGTTCTAAAATTAGGCTGAATGGAAACCAAATGATCTGGGATGTCTAAATGCTGGTGAATTATTATCATTTCTTGGCACCAAATAGCTAACAGCCTCTGACTGCCTTAAGAATGTTTAATGAAAACATTAGAAATTATAATCCAGTAAGGCAAAATGTTTTGCTAAAAAGCCAGTAAACCCAGCGCTGAGAAAACACCAAACTACACATAAAAGCATAAGTGCCAGTCACTAAATATGAACCACACCGCAGAAATCAAAAAAGCATGATAAATAGCACGTAGGCCCTGATTGCTAAAACTGCACACCTAATTTATATGTGCAGTTACCATGATTAGATGGTCATTTGTTCATGCATAATTGAAGTAATTACTAGCGTGGAGCAAATAAGCTGCAGTAAATTAAATCGATTTAGCCTCTTTTTTTTTATTCACAAAATGTCCGTGAGCAGACAAGGATTTTCTTTGGCTTATTTGTTGGTTGGGTTTCTTTGCTATATATTTCCCCTTAGGGCATATGGGTACACAATCAAGACACTATGAGTTAAATGAGGGCAGGGATTTATAGCACATTATCCACCGTATGGTAATGGTCCTTGTGTGTGCTCCTATCTCCCTGCAAATGAAAGCTAACCTGCAGTATGTAACCCTTCAGTGAAATGAATGAAGCGTTAAAATGCTGTCCCGTTCTAAATCAAGGGCAAAGTTTTGTACCTTGATTGGATGATAATCTTTGCTAAGTATATTCATCTGAGCACCTTGCTCAGGCCTTAAAACAATCTTTGTCCACACTCACTTGCTTAGCTATGACACATGGGAGGTATTTCTCAGAATATCTCCCATGTGTATTCTGAGAAATACTTTCTGAGAAATATTGAAAGGAAGATGGGGATGTCCCTTCCAGTCTTATCATTGCATAAGTGTGTACAGCACAGGTGTGTTCATGCATGTTTTACAACACTGTAGTTTAGAACACTGTTTATAGCACTATAAAGTTACAGCACTCTTCAACATGACAGAAGTGCAGTGTTGGGGGCAGGGGGGCTCTGAGCCTCCTTGCACTTTCCAGGGTAGGAGGCCGAGGGTGCACCACAGCCTCCTGGGGCTACAAGAGGCTGTGGACAGCGGCGAACCAGTAGGGAAGATGGAGCTGGGCACCGAGCAGAACAGCAGAGGCACAAAGAGGGAAAGGGGAACGGGCAGAAGCAAGGTTGTGGGGGAAGAGGTGCCATTCCAGCTGCAGATCTCGCCAGGCATTGCCCAGCACTGGATGTTGTGCCAGGCTCCCTGCCATGGCATGTGACGAGTCTCCCCCAACACACGCACATGCCAAACCCCCATGCTTCCCTGGCTCATTCATGACCTCAGAGATCCTTCCCAACTTTGCCATGCCAGGAGGGAGCGAGTCCCAGCCAGGCAGGACAGCATGGAGCTAGTGCCAGTGCTCCCCTCCTGCCTGTGTTGCAGACTTCAACCAACCCCCTTCCCCACAGTGTTGTCTAGCCCAGAGTCTGCCATGCTGCAAGCCCTGCCAGGCACCCAACGGCCTTCTGGTTTGGCTGGAGCTCCCCAGGGCCTCGTGGGTGCAGAGTGTGCTGTGCTTCAAGGAGCTGGGATGCACCCTGCCCTCTCCTCTCCACCCCAGGCCCATTTGCCATAATCGATATCATCTCAGTTGGCTGGTGGCAGCAAGATGAGGTGCCAGCTGTTGGCAGGCTTAGCTAGTGCTCCTGGGCTACCCCTGGTGGTGTTGGGGAGTGCTAACCAAGCTCACAAAGCCCATGGGCTACTGGTGTAATCCCAGAAATTTAGTGTCTTTTCCTGCAGTTACTTTGTATCCAGTTTAAACCATTCCTTTTTCCTCTGTGAGTGGCTGATGGAAACCTGGATCAGCCAAGAAGCATGCTAAATTGGATTTCCTAAAATGGCAAAATTCACAACATTAGTGTCCACACTGGCTTTGAGAAAATCTTTTTTTTTTTTTTAATTTGATAAAACAGGGTGGGTTTCTAAAATGCCTAACATTTTGGACCTTTTCAGAATACACTGCCCACAGCACTGAGCCTCCAGTAATGACAAATGAGATGTCATATCACTATGGAGAAATACCTTGGTTTTTTTTTTTCTTGATGAACTCTGGCACCTCTTGTGAGGTGGATGACAAATAGTAGGAGGCAAGTCTGACCGGCACCTCTTGTACAATTAGGAATCCTATCTATGCAAACTTGTGACTATCTTTTGACATTTTATCTAGCTTTATGACTTGTAGCTGCAGCACCTTCTGAATAAGACTGTAAAACCCTTATAAGCCCTGTCACTGCCAATATTCAGTTGTTAGTGTTTGTAGCACTTGGGGTTGGTGATATTACAGATGTTAATGGCTCATCTTGGTTTTTGCCACAGCAGCTCTGAGAGGAGACAGATCTCCTGAAAAACAGTTTTTTGCATCCTAATGCTCTGCTGCTACTTCTGGTCACCCAACATTACCCTATCCCACCCCTTGGTGTGCACTGGCTTTGCTCAGAAGGGGTGCTTCACCATGTGAATTGTATCCAGGGACTTGATTTCATCTGCCTTTCTTTCTTTCTTTCTTTCTCAGATGCTCTCTACACAGCATCACAATGACAATGCTGGTAGCGGCAGACTGTTGATCTTTTATGCTCTATTTCTTTTATCCTTTTTCATTTTTGCTTTATCATAATATGATTTAATGCATAAAAATTACAATTTTGTAGAAAGGTTTTCCTAAACTTTGTGAAAAGGAGGTTGCAAATTGATTTCCCAGTATTCTTACTACTTATGCAAAATTGGCACCAAATTGTAATAAACCTTGGGAGTATGGGGTAGAAACATACCAGAAAGATAAGACCAAATAGGTCATCCTAGTGATACCCAGCAAGAATATGTGCTTTACTAAGGCCTGTTTAAGCCAAGATGTCTGTTGAGCAGCTGAAATGGTTTGGCCAAAACAAGATAACAAATGGGCAGAAACTGGTTTGCATGATGTTAATGAATGTATGGAAACTTTTTATTGGATAAATTGTTCTAAATGACTGGGCTATAAATTCTGGTGCATTTGATAAATGTGTCCATTCAAGTCTCTGCAAATCTCCCCATTCAAATCTCAGCATTGCAACAGACCAAGGATTGGCAACATTTAATTTGTGCTGGTGATTGATTATGGTCTTAATTGTCATAATCAATAAACTAATTGAGCTTGCTCAGTTTAATCTCTCTCACTTTTCTTAGACATAAACAACTGGTAGTCAACAATCCCAAGTCTTCTAAAACCAGGATGCTTTCTGACTGTCAATCTATCTGGAGCCTCCTCTCCTTGTTAGTGACTGTCAAGGTCGCTGCCCCCAGTGATGTTGCCTCCGTGCTGCGCAGAGCTGAAGCAAAGCCCTTCCCGAGAGCACTTAAAACTGGTGCTAGATTGCTAAACACAATCTAGTACCAACTAGGTTGTTCCTAGGATAACACGACAACCAAAATGAAAAGAACACCACATTTCAAAGCAGTAACAGGCTTCTAAGGATCAGGAATATCAAAGGGCAGATCCAGAGGGGCTGCAGTGGGACAGCCACACCCCGCTACTAGACCATGTGGAAGGAGCAACAGTTGAGGACATCTTTTAAATCATCAAAGAAGGTAATAATTTTCCCTACTCTCTTCCCCTCCATGCTCAGAGGCATGTCCCCTCCCATCTCTTCCTCTCTCACTCCTCCCTTCCCCACCTGCCTCTTCTACTGTTCCTGCGGTTTGAGGCAATGGGAACTCCTGTCCCTCTCCAGCCAGGCTCTATAGGGCTGGGCTCAGCCCAGGAGTGGCAGTAGATAGACAGGTTCTCATCTCCTGCCTTGTCCCCTTGGGTGTTCCCTACCAACCCAGGAGAAGGCACAGAGGAAAAACCTGCCTGCAACCTGCTGCTACCACTGCTGTTTCCTGGGCGGAGCTCTGCCCCTGTGCACGGAGCCAGTCTTAGAGGTGGACAATGTGGGTGACTACCCAGAGTGCCATTGTCAGGGGCACACACACACATACACGCATGCACACATGCATGCACACATGTTTGGACATCCCATGCTCACAGTAGTGCTCTCTCCCCACCCTGCCCCAGCTGATCCCCATCCCAACCCAGGAGGAGCAGTACCCAGCCCAGTCCACATCTAGCTGCTGCTCAGGAGGAATCAGACTGAGTAGTGCAGAAGGCAGCAGTGCCTGCCTACTCACCTGCCTGGTGGACCATGCCACTCCACCTCCCCACTGGACTGTGCTCTATGCTCCTGCCTGCCTGCCTCTGCCTGCAGCAGTGTTGCTGACTGAGAAAGAGGTGTCAGGGGGGCAAAAATGCAAATTTGCCATTTCCCCATATTCCCTCTGCCTACAGACCCCACCTGAAGTAGATATGGAGCTCCACTTGCCCCTGGGACAGTGGGGACAGCAGTAGGCAGGGACAAAGGAAGTAGGGGGGGATTATTACCTATTTTGGGGACTTAAAAAACCCCCCAGCTGTTGCTCCTCTGGCACAGACTGTCTGTGTTGGATGGGCTGGGGATGAGGTTGGGAGTCGGGGTGCAGCCACTCCTGTGGTAGAAACCTAGATCTGCTTCTGGACATGACTTGTGATAATTGATTCAGGAGACAATTGCAATAGTCTCACTAGAGCTGGTTAAACACATGGAACATTGTTGTCACTAAAGGTTTCATCACCAAGTTCCCCCTTTTTATGATAAGATTTCAAACTTTGAAATGTTTCACCGTCTCTGTTTCTCATCATCATTGACACCAGTTCTTTCAATTTTATGCATAATAGTCATTAGCAATATCAAAAACGCAAAAAAAAAATGTCAGCGGCCATATCTACACATGCACTACTGCACTGTGATTACAGTGCATTAAGTTTAGTACTTGTAATAACAGGTACAAACTTAATGCACAGTAATTGGCATTACTGCGCAGTAGTGCTGGCACATGTCTTTTAAGTGATGCTAATGTGCAGTAGATTAATTCTACGGTGCATTAGCATTGCTTTTGCTGTGAAGGACTAATGCGCAGTAGAATTAGTCTACTGCACTTTTAGTGTCTTGTGTAGATGCACCTAGTGAGATGCAGATCAAGAGAAGGAGGGAAGGTCAAAAGGACTAAAGTAGAAGAGTGGTGGTCTTGGTAGTTAAAATAATAATGAATTTTTAAAAGGCACATTTTGAATCATCAGTTCTGGCAATTTTGCAAAATGTGTTCTCATAATTTAGGACACCAACAAGCTCTTACATGTAGTGATATTCCCGTAACTCACAGCTGGTTGCTACTTTTCCCAGACTAATAGGGACATAATAAGGGTATTAACAGCTGTTTCTTAATTTTTATATACTAATAGGGATATAACTTTCATAGTTCTTGCTTGCATAGGAAACAATTTGTTCCTTTTGATTACTGTGGGACCCAAGAAAATACAGAAAGAAAGATTATTTTGCTTCTGTGCAGCCCCTTGAGATGAAATGTGAAGAAGCTGGGAATATCCTGTCCTACAATTTATCTAATAAGTGTTTCAGAGGGAGAGAATTTGATTAACTAAAGCAAGTAAGTGACATTTCTATTAGAGGTAAAGTAATTGAGCATTACAAGAAAAGAGACCAGCAAGCAAATACGTTCACATATACTTTTGTTACAACAGTGTTATTTCATTTAGCCTGTGAAAGTCTCTTCTCCTAGGGTATCTTTATGCAATGAATGGCACTGCTATTCAGTCTGGAGATTGTAGCCTCCAGAATGACAAATTCTAAAACTCTGAGTGGGTGATAGAAAGGTCATCTTACTGACAAACTGCCCTGTATATCTTCACAGCTGTGCAATCCATTGATCGAGTGCTAGAGTGCATATTAGTTGTGACAGAAACCACATGTCTACTTCAGGTCAAGCATTCTTCAGGTACAGGTGACTTAGATACAGTTATCTTTAGTGTATCCCTCCTAAAGATGATATGACCGAAAGAAGTAATCCTTTATACTAAACAATGGGAGCATATAAAAAGTTTCAGCAATTCAGTCTACTCACAAGCCAAAGCCTTATTGTTTTGTGAAATTCATGTCAATGATACAACTTCTTGGTCTCCCAAAATGGAGCTGTCACAAATCTGAGGAAATTAGTCATCTTTAGAGATTTTGGTACATCTTTCCAGCTAGGCCCAACAGGGAATGTTTATCACCCCTAACTCAGTGCTTATCAACCCATTAAGAAAACAAAGCCGCTCTCCATTAACTAATGGAGCTCTTCTAAAACAGCTCTTCCATGGTAGGACATTAAGTTACCTGTTGATTAACACCAAAAAGCCCATATGCCTCTGTCCTCTCCCACAGCATAAACTTCAGCTGATTACTACGATATCTCTCTTTTTTTTTTTTTTCTGACAATGTCTTTGGGGTCATTTCATCTTTTCTACCCATAAAATAAAATAGCATCAGCATGTGATTTTTGTAGTAAGTCCCACAAGGTCTCTTGATAAATTTTTCAACAGCTAGGCCTTTACAATATGTGTACATTTTCTTTTCCTAATGGTTAACTATATTGAAACCTTCACTGTCTGATAGATATTTATTTAATTTTATCTAGCATTCTACGCAGTTGTTGCTGGCGTGCATCCATAGATGCTTCTCGAGCAAATCCCGGGACGTCATTCTCCCCTTGTACTCGGCCTTGGTGAGGCTGCAACTGGAGTACTGCGTCCAGTTTTGGGCTCCACAATTTAAAAAGGATGTGGAGAAGCTTGAGAGAGTCCAGAGGAGACCCACGCGCATGATCAGAGGTCAGGAAAACAGATCTTACGATGATAGGCTGAGAGACATGGGACTCTTTAGCCTGGAAAAGCGTAGGGGTGACCCCTGATGGCCACCTGTAAGTTTATCAGGGGTGACCACCAGGATCTGGGGGAACGTTTGTTCACCAGAGCGCCCCAAGGGATGACGAGGTCGAACGGTCATAAACTCCTGCAAGACCGTTTCAGGCTGGACATAAGGAAGAATTTCTTTACTGTCCGAGCCCCCAAGGTCTGGAACAGCCTGCCAGCGGAGGTGGTTCAAGCACCTACATTGAACACCTTCAAGAGTAAATTGGATTCTTATCTTGCTGGGATCCTATGACCCCAGCTGACTTCCTGCCCTTTGGGCAGGGGGCTGGACTCGATGATCTCTCGAGGTCCCTTCCAGCCCTAATGTCTATGAAATCTATGAAATCTATGAAACTGCTTGAAGTGCAGACACTGATTAAATATAGGACTTGTGATGCCATAGTACAAAGATTCATTTTAATTTCAATGCAATGCTGCATTACTCATTTGCCCTCCAGATATAGTGGATTCTCTTTAACTAGGCTGAGTGGTAGAAAAGAAACCCCTCTATGATAGATTTTCCTGTTTTATTTGTGGCAAAAATGAAGAATGGAAACCTGGCTATTATTATTAATTATTATGTTTTTGTTGTTACTATGATTACTACTACTTCCCTGACACTTCCATAAGGAGTTTTGCCTGTCTTTTTAGTGAACTTGCTGCTTGTAGAAAGTGCCCGATCGACACCCTGGAAAATGAAATCTCTCCGTTTATCTACATGCCTGGTACACTGTTGTCAATGGCTACGCAAGGTTCCCTATTGCCTCGTCAATATGCCTGCAGTGTAAGAGAAAGCAGTTCAGTCTCCAAGACTATAAAACCCTTGGATCTTCTTTTACTTTGTTCAATAAGGAGGCCGGCTACAGCTAGAGGTCGGGGTGGAATCTTATTTGGATATATTCTCAGCAGAAGCTAGACTGAGATGCCTAATCTGTCTCAGGCCTTACTCATCTTTCATTCACTGTCAATGAACACATAGGACATACAGAAGATGAACTCATAAATGCAAAATGTAGGCACCTGCTTGCCTCTGTGAAGCAATATTCCTTCTGGTACAACTATTAAGTGTTTGGTTTTGTAAGAATGAGAACAGTTGCAGAAATCTGCTTTAAGTGAGCACTGCCCTTCCTAGTGCCATCACAAATACGGAATATATAATTTGGCTCCTAAAGTATTTCAGTTACATGGGGTAAACGGTGCTGTATAATTTCCTGAAAGATGTCAGAGCACTTAAAGGACTTGGCTTAGAAAGACCGGCATAGTCACATTCGTGTGGAGGACAGTGGTTTTTGAACTGCATGCTGCAGTACCCTGGGGTGCTGCGAGAGGTCATCAGGGGGTCTGCAAAGAGACTGGGGGCAATGTGGTGTGCCACCACAGCTGGGCAGGGTCACCTGGTTCTGTATCAGCTCACAGGATAGGGGTAGAAAGCTCCATTACAGAATAAGTGATATGACAGGGTTCCATGACTAGGACGCTTGAAAACCATTGGGATAGGGCACTAAATGCAGGTGGGTGAGCTAAAAAAAAATAGAGATCAACCTGAGACTTTTCCCAAAGAAATCCATTTTCAACAAGTCCCATTATGGCTTAGTGTTCTTTGTTCTCTTCCCAACAAAACTCTCAGTCTGTTCCTGGCTGCAGCTTGTGCTATTTCCAACTTAATTGAACAGCAAGATGTGCAAGGCATTACTCACATTAGCTCACATTTGCAGAATGAAGAGGTTTGGCTAGCTCGTATAAAAACATTTGGAAACAAGCCCAATCTGGAAACCTAAGGATAGTGATGGGGATTGAAAAACCCTGAGTCCTAACCCTGCTTTTACAAAAGTGTGGACTTAAGCAAGTCATTTGACTTCTTGCCTCAGTTTCCCCATTGATTAAACAAGGCTGTATCTCAAAATTATCCTTCCCAGCCTATAAAGCATTAGGTATTATTACCATCTAGAAACCACGACAATTGTGATACTAAATTAAAAGAGTAGAATGCGTTTCAGATTTTTATTTGGAATGAGCTTCAAAGCCTTCTGAGATTTGCCCACAATTTTGTTGTAAAGTCACTCCTAGGAGTACTAACATCAGGGTTGCAGTATGCTCCATTTTGTTACACACTGTAGTGTATAGTTTAAGGAAACATAACTTGCTGGATTTTTGTTATGTTTCAGAAAGCAGTATGAAGGAGAGAGTATCCTGAGGAAATTCAAAATATAAAAAAAGGAACAAAGTCTGCATATAAACCAAGAAGTAGCATTAGGGAACATATGAGCCTGGTTATTTATTAGGCAATATTTAACTGAGCTATTGTGGTGAGCAGGTGCAGCTCACCAAAGGGTGCTTTTGTCAGAAAATCATTTAATGTACAAAGAAATAGACTGAGAAAAAGTTACTTTTACTAAAGGAAAAATATTTTGCCTAAAAGTAAGGGTTGATTTTTTTTTTCAGGATTTCCATACTTCTGCATTCAAAGAGAATATAAATTATATGAATTCACAGTCTTCTCACTGAGAAGGCTCTGTGTAATCAACAGAAATGAAGTAACGCTTTAAAAAAAAGCAGAATGATAAAACTGGCTGAAGAAGAAACACTTGGAAACTTCTTTTACTTCAGTTGGTGACTCTGCTGATAGCTCAAAGAAGCTATCTATAGTATCAAACTGACTGCCTGAGGGAAATCATCTCTAGCACTGCAGCTGATAAAAGTACAGCTGATGTGTTTTGGTGCTGGATGCATCTTCCTCCTCCAGGTTGCCATAGAAAAAACATAAAAGTAAATACAATTTTAAAATGTTAGCAACTCGCTTTATGTCAGACTCTCTCCATACGGGGCTCATGCACCTATTCCGCCTCCCCTCTGCTGACCATATGTATTGTGGATAGCAGGGTAGGTGGGTAGGCACCCACGTTTTCTACCCAAGTAGGAATAGAGTAGATCATATGCTAGCCGGCATAGCTGACCTGTAGGGAGGGGAAAGAAGTCAGCCTCAGTTAGGTCAAATGTCTGGCATAAGGTTGCTTCTATCCTACCATCCCTGAAGCAAGAGAAGATCACACGCTGACCGCCACTTATCCTGGGTCCTAATTAGCCTTGGAAATAGCAGAGCGGTCAGCTGTTACTGCCATGGGGCTTGTTGCAAATCTATAGTTGAGCCTACATCTACACATGACCATGTCTAGTGGGTAGTCTCCTGCTAACCGCACAGACGGAGCTGAGCCAAACTGTACCTCTAACACTTTTAAACCTAGATATCTGGAAAATGAGAGTCTGTAGGTGGTGGACAAATCTACATGGGCAGCCATTTCAAAAGGGAAACCTTTCAAAAGGGGAGCCGCTGAGTGGGAGCGCACAGCACCTGGTACGTACTCCATGTGCACACGTTGGGAGCAGATGGAGTAGATCTGGTCCAATGTGAACCCTGGATGAAGTTGGGGCTGTTTCACAACATTTGTATCACCGCCTGCTTTTCCACAGGTATTTGTTGAAATGTAACAGCTGCTGGCTGGTTCAGAGCAAGAGTCTTCTCTGCCCTTTTGAAACAGCTCCAAATACACCTGTGTCCACACCCTGAGAATTGCAGCCTGAGTCTAAGTTTTAGCTTTAGTGTTGGCATCCTTAGTGCTCACATCACCACTAACATATTTTATCCCTGTCTATATCTACCAAAGAAAGGGGGGGAAGCACCTTTTATGCTGAAATCTTTTGACGACCTATCCAAAGGCCCAATCACCTCTCATTGCTCATTGAACAAAATGTCCTACTGACTTCAGTAGCCGTTAGACCATGCAAAACCTGGGTAGACCACTAGACTAATGCAAAACCTGAACATCTAAATGGTCCTCCACAGTTTGAATTTAACCACTGACTCAAAACTGAGTTATGGTGTTTTACCATAGCGGAGGATCTCACTTCTTTTCCTACAGGCCTGCTTTTGTCCCCCAAGAAAAAACAATTTTCAAATTTTCAAGGACATCATTGCACCTCAAGATCTGCTCTTTAACACAACAAAGAGGGGTGGGAGAGCTGCAATTAAAGCTTTATACTTTTCTAAAAGGTAGAAGCACTTGATGATTTATTTCTTTGACAGTCTTAGAAGTTCCTTGCAATCCCAGTCACATAAGATTATGTCAAGATGTTGTTAAGCTTATAAATGTATAAGCAGAGAATAAATATTAAAATTAACAGATCTTTGTCTTCAAGAATAAATTTATTTTTAAATAACACCTAAAATGTATTATATTTACTTACATACTTTAGTTGTAATTACTAAATGATTAATAATTTTTTCCCTAATTATTGAGACATAAGTTGTGCAGACATTGAAAAAACTAACAATCTCTGAAAGAAGCACCGTGTAAGGAATAACATTATTTAGTATTTTATTATTATTTATGTATCTCTTTCCAACATGGCATCTCTTGCAGTCATTTAATTAAAAGCAGTGCCTATGTTAACATATCAATTATTAAAGTGTTCAAAAGTGTTGCCTTAGTTTATCGTGATGCTGGTATTTACTATTTATGATGTTTAGTGCTTTGGTGTCCCTGCATTAGTTCGATGGTGGGGAAAAGGAAAAAATAAAACCTTAGCAACCCTGGCACTAATCCTGAAGTGCAATCAGCTAGCATGGCCTCGAACACCCACTGAGCCCCACTGACTTCAATAGGAAAGCACAAAAGTGGAAGGCTTCTCAGGGGCTGATTACACTGTTGGAGACGGGCCTGCGGAGACCTGAAAAGATGTTGGGTAACTAATCCAATGCAGCTCTCAGATATTATGCTCCATTTTTGGAACTGCACAGTGAATATCACTGAATAAATAACTGTCGAATGAATCTGCTTACAAAACTCTTCCTTTCACATTGTCACAAAATAAATGTATTAAAATGCACTACAAGAGGCTAAACTTGCAGAGCATTCAAAACTTCCAGAGACTGCCTTCCCTAGAATATTTGCTGCTTTATCATAGTTCTTTAACAGTTTATTAAGCACACAAAATTACTTAAAGCTGTACCTTTATAGCAAACAGTAATTTTGTTTTAATTAAAATGTCAAAATACTTAAAAGACAAAAGGCAATTTGCTTACCTTGTGAAAGTAGCAGGAAGGCATATTCATATCAATGTGACAGGTTTCTCGGAAAGGAAGGCTGAAAATTTTAATGCAAACACAATGACATAGAAAAATAAACAAGCAATATGCAACGATCAGCATTTTAGCGCCTGACTTCTCCCAATGAAGGGAATGGAAGTGTTCATGTGTACTCCACTGGGAACAGCATCAGCACCTGAAAGAATATGGTAATTACCACTCCGAGAAATTTCAGCAGCAGCTGCATGAGCTAGCATGAGCACTTCACCTGCTGACGAGCGTTTGGGGTATGGGGCCTAGGGTCCTCTGTTCCTTAGGGTCTACATTGCAAGTCTGGAATCCTTGTTTTCAGTAAGCAATACAACACAAAGATATATCTGAAACCTAGTTTCTATATAAGCCTTGGAAATATGAAGCCCTAAAAAAGTATTTAAAAAACTACTGGATGGCAGAGGAAGGAAATTTAGATCCACACAGGTCAGCAGCGAATGGAAATCCTGAGAGCTGCTCCCAAACTTTCGTGGAAGACCTTGCTGATTTCACTTTAAATCCTTGTGGCCATATATCACCCAAAGCCACCACCCACAAGTAGCACCTGGGCTGAAAAATTCAAAGCAGGAACCAATTTTTTTTTTAAAAGGTGTGGAGGAAGGAACGTTTTAATTTTGAGATGGTGCCGGGTGGCACTGGCACTGTGATAAGGCAGGTATGCCTTTAATAGAATTACTTGCATTACTAAGGATCTCACCCTGCTCTCTTTGAAGCCAGCATCAACATTTTTGTTGAGTCAAGTCAGAACAAATTAGCCACTGTAATTTCTATCTTCTAAATAATGTGTTTATATTTAAGCAATGTCATTAAAATCGGCAATTATTTTTCAGTATTCATGAGCCTTTTAAACATATTCACCAAAGGCCTCTTCATTTTTTGGGGAGAGGGGAGTCAGGTCCTGGGATCCATGCGGTAAGGGTGAGGGGGAGTCAGGTCATTTTCTTCAGTAAATGTATAAATTCCTCCAAGGGATATTACTTGTTCTCATCTATGTCTTTTAGCTAGAAATCATTCCACTGAGACACTCGAATGTCTTTTTAATTGATTTTGCAGACTTCTGTGATTCTGAGGGTTGCTTTAGATTTCAAGCAGAAGGAGGTGGCTGTGGGTTTTACTTTGCTTTGGAGAAGAAAAAAGCAAGTCTTGAAATTCAATAAGTAGTTTTGTTTTTTTTTAAGTGATTGTGGGCATGGACAAACATACTACTTTCTTTGTTCCATCTTTCACGTACTTTAGTTTCTTTTTTAGTGAAGTATGGTCATTTAAATATACCTGTTTATTATTTCCTAGAGTTCTTCCTACCATGAATCCTTTATTTTTAAAGCAAACTTAAAAATACTCCCCAGTATATGGGGAGGGTTAGGTCCATCTACTTGTTCTGATTTTTGTCAATGGAGTATGTTTCCATGAAAGCTATGGGGCTTATTGTCTGACTTGAGAGCTAAGCACAGGCAGTCAAAAAGCCTGAGGCTAAATCGATTCAATCTTTGCAGGTTGGTCCAAGCTGTGTAGATTGAACCAGTAAGCAGTGAACAGACATTCGCTTTTCATTCTGTAAATGCAGCCACATGACTGCAGCGGCCCACGTCAGAAAATGTGGGATGCTAGCGCACACCTCCTTCCTCAGCTGGAGTAGACAGCTTTGGCCAAGGATAGCCTGCCCACCCTGTGAGGAGGTCGTTTGTGGAGGAGGTGCATCATGGGCTATTGGGGGATTGTGAGTTAACTTCAATATGGAGGGGATCTGGGACAGAAGTTCAATGAACTGATTAAACTTAAATCAGTTTGAAAGTGGTTTATGTGCTCAGCACTTCTGTTGCATTACAGAGTTGAACTGGTTTCCAATCACTTACACCACTTTATGCGTATTTTCTGTCCCTAGCTCAGGAAAGCAGGAGAAACTACAGTATTCAATCACTAGATAAAAGAGTGACGTTATTTCCTCTTTGTAAATAAAAATATAGCAAAGCAATAATAGAATTAGAAATCAGTGTTCATGTTGGAGCCACATAATATACCTAGACAGTTATTTTTTGACTTTTCAGATTTGTAAGGCAATAAAATAAGTTTTTGGGGTTTTTTTATAAAAAGCAGATGGCTTTATGTTATTTAATTTACTGAAATATATTTAGTATGAAAAAGGGGAAAAGTTAGCTGTCTCTAGCAGAAAAGCTCCCTAAATACATTAGCTCTTGAGTAGCCTGGAAACTGAACACTGTCACTGTGCTTTTTAGATGGATTAGGTCTTGCTTCTGTCATCTTAGCAGACTTTCAAGACTCTGAATTTCCTTTATTTAATACAACAGAACATCCAGACACCCAGTCGTCTTGTGCAAGGAAAGTGATGCATAATAGCCGAGGAATAATTTAGTGCTATTTTTCCTCTTATTCGTGAAATCTCTGTAGATTTTCTACAGTAAGTCCTAGATCATCCTACAGATTGGTTCCACTTTCATGGTATCCCTCTGCCTTCCTTAATAGCCAAAGGAGGGTACATAAATTTGGGTTTGTACAGGGACATGGATTGAGAGTTAGTGAAAGAGCCTGAGAAACAGGTTATAGAGATCAGAGCAGATGCACATTTGTCTTCAAAAAAATTTAGATAATCTTTTTTTTTGGGATCATTTCTATGTACAGATGGGGATTAGTCAATGTCATGGAAAGTCCTTTTCCATCCCTCTGTCCCTACGGCCTTCAAAGGAACCTATAGAAATTGGTACCACTGCAATTAAGGAAGAAAATGGTAGCTCCATTTTAAAAGAACCGGGTTGCTAGGGGCTACGGACATATAGAAGTGACACTTGACTCCTATATAGATTCATTCATATATTCATAGATATTAGGGGATGGAAGGGACCTCATGAGGTCATTAAGTCCAGCCCCCCTGCACTTGGGTAGAAAAGACTGCTGGGGTCAGATGACCCCAACAAGGTGCATGTCAAGTCATTCTTAAAGGTCTCCAGGATATAGGTGGATATAGGCAGCTCTCATTCCCTATTCCACATAATACTGTATTCCACCCACCTTTCAAACAAAATGACGTGGAGAAGCTCTTGTCAGACTTTTTTTCCCACAACCTTCTGTTGCCAGTTGTTCTGAAGGAGGGGATTAGCCTGGACCTACTGGGCCATTGAAATCCTAAATTTAAGAGAACTTGGTGTCCCGTTATTTCTAGTTTCATGAACTCTAACTTCAAAAGAACCATTATACTAATCTAATTTGTGCTCTTTTATATAAAGCCCATAGAATTTTTTTCTCAGATGCTGAATTAAAGCATTTAGTAATCTTGTTTTAAGACCCCAAGCAGTTATGACTCCATCACTTCCCCTTATAAGCTGTGCCAATATTTAATTACCCAGGCCAACTACTTACAAAAAACAGTGTATTTCGCCTAATTAATGTAAGCTAAAAAAAATGCCTTTAAAGCAACCTTCAGACAAGATTTGTAAACATCAACTTCATTTTTATTTGGTACAAAACACATTAACATCAGCAGCAGAGAGAGAGCTAAAATTTTTACAAGTAGAGAATTAATCACAGCAGGTGATGACAAGCTGGTAAAGTGTCTCATTAGTAAAAGAATAACAAGGAGTTTAATAGAGAGTCAGAATTTAGTGAGTAGAAGGGCTTAGGTGCTCAACAATGTCTAATGATTTGGGGTGCGTCAGTGTTTAGGTACTAAACTGAAGCATCTGCAAGGAGCCTAATTTTCCAAAAGTGCAGGGTGTCCTTTTCTGAACCATCTCAGTCTCCTCAAATCATTGCACATTTTTGACAATCTTAACCAAAATTGGTGGTGGCTTTGGCTGACCCCTCTCTTAAGACTTTGAACGTGGACAGCTTAATAAGACAATAGCATATTGGGTTATTGGGCTAGAGTCTCAGCAGGCATAAACGATCATAGCCACTGGGAATTACAATGGAATTGTGCTAGTTTACATCAGCTGAGAATCTAGTCCTATTGCAAACAGTTTGCAATAGAAAAAGGCCAAAAAAATTCTCTTTTAAGTGGAAGCCTCACATTCTGCAGGAAGCAGATAAAAATATAACATTTATCACAACCGAATATTTTGGAAAATAGATTGTTTTTATAAGCATTTTCCACTAAGGCTAGAGAGTAACTAACAAGAAATCCTCTCTACAAAAGAGCATAACAAACAGAACTGACAAAACTGGGAGACATGCACATAAAAGACAAGAACGAACCATAATAACAGAGCATCACGTAACTTGAATGGGCAGATTGGACACCTGGAGCTGTTAGGAAAAAAATCTCCTTATTTTATTTTAGCTTTCCTAAAGCTGAGTCGGGAGGACTGAACAGCAAGCATGCTAGCTAAATAACTCTTGTGAGAGACAAGTCTAACCTTCTCATGCAGGTTATCTATAAAATGTTTTCATTCTCTTCCAGCTTCTGATACACAGACACACACACACACAGACACACACACACACACTTATTTTGATTAGTGCCTTTTCACTCTCAGGTGTGCCATTTCCTAAATTACTGAACATATAATTTATACAACCTTGTAACACAATATACTGCAGGAAGGCACTTTATGGGCATGTTTTATTTATATTTTACTGTTGTTGTAATGTGTAATGTGTCATAATGATGTTTCTGTTGCTTCCAATTTCACTCATTTAGAGCAGGTGGGACAAAAAGCAAAGCTTCTTGTAATAACTTGAGGGTAAATCCACAAAGGGGACTTGTGGATGTCTAACTCTCAAATGTCTAACTCTCAGATGCCCTGCCACCTAGTGGAGTCCATCACCTCTAGGCAGGTGGTCCGGCTCCCTTTGCAATGTATGGGGAGAGTTAGGGATCAAGAATGGATTTTGCAAAAGCATGCTGAACCATCTCACCTGGCTAGTTCAAAATACTGAGGAGAGGGGAAGGGCAGAGACGGTGATCCCCACCAGGGCTCAGGCATATCATGAACTGTCCACTTTCAGAACTTAGGTGGTTTTGTACATGTCCAGTGGCAGAAATGTAGAGCCTCTGTCAGATTCAGGGACTTTGGGGTGCAGAGACTTTAGAGCCAGGTGCAGACATCACACTTCTACTGACATCAGTGATCAGAAACCTGCATATACCTGTAACGGAACAGAAGTTCAGCGCATATAGACTGGTTTAAAAAGGGTGGAACCTGGTCTAAGATAGACCTGGATTGATGTGGACTCAAGCTTAATTGATTTAGGTTAGATTGGTGAATCAGACTTCAGTATCAGATGTCCTACCAATTCATGTTAGGTTACTGTCCCCTGGCATCCTAGGCTCCTTTCACAGAATCATAGGGTGTTTTCACATGTGCTCCAGAGGTGGGAGGGGGCACTTTAATTAGAGCAGCTCTCAGAGCCCCTTTAATTAAAGTGCCTGGAGCATCTGGTGTATCAGCGTCCCTGCACTTCAGAATAGTGGTGGGGGCATCCCCCAGCATTTTGAAGCGCAGGGCCACGGCTACATGAGATGCAGAGGCTATCTGGAGTATGCTGATTAGCACACTTTTAAAGTGTCTCGGAGCAGGCTCCTGGCCCATACACAGGCACCCATAAAATCATAGAAAATTAGGGTTGGAGGGGACCTTCTTCCCGTTAGCCCTTCTTTGCAGGGAGGCACGCTGGCACTCGCCCTGCACTCGGCTGCTCTGGCTGAGCACCCCAAGCTCTCTCAGAGCCATGTCAGTACAGACCCTTTCCATAACCCTGCTTCCTGCCTGTGGCCAGCTGTCAGATGCAGGCAGACAGTGCAAGGGAGAAAGGGTTTATAATAGGGATCGTGCAGGAACATGATACCTCCCTTTCCCGCTCCTGTACTGCCTGCCTGCAGCTGACAGATGCCTGCGGCTGACCAGGTGACGCAGCAAGCAGAGGGGGGCATGCTTACTCATGGCTGGCAGCCATTCAGGGGTGGCCCTGGAGCTCAGCTGCGCTCGGCAGGCTCCGGCAGCCCTCGGAGCCAGCGGAGCACGGTGGAAGACATGAAGGAGTGCCCCCATCTATTGGCTTCAGCCACTGTGGGCAGCCTGTGTGCCCCCACAGCAAAGGGCAAACGTGTTCTGTTCGCTACCGACCTAAACTACGCCGCTTACAGACACCCACAAAATGTAGATCAATTCTGCCTGGGCTTTTTTAAATGTCTGTACTTACCCTCAATGTTGTCAGGGAGAAGAGGCAGCTGAGTGGGGGTTTGGAGGAACTAAATGTTGGATTTGGTTGCCTTCAGTAACAGCTAAGTGCCCTCAGTCCCTTTGTAGATCAAGCTCTGAGGTGCCCTTCGGAGAAGTATCATTCAAATAAATGAGGCTGATCCTGATAGCACGTACTGCTCACATGACCAGAGGTGGAAGAAGTGGCCCCCAAACAAGCAACAACTCATTTTTACTCTGCTTCAAAGAAGAAGATGTTGGCTTATTATTATAGTCATAGGGCCAGCTTTTTTCTCGTGGTGTAAAGATGGGGTAAATCCACTGAAGTCACAGTGAGTGAATTTAGTGTTCATTGAATAGATAATTATTTCTAGATGGTGCAATTCACAATAAATCTACTTAGGTCTCTTTGTTCTGATGAACTCATTTACATGTATTATATTTAAAAATTACATTTTCAGAAGCTTCTTTAGACATTTCTTAATCGGTTGTCATGGTGATGTCACTGATTACAGTTTTAATGTCCCATTTGAAGATTACACACTACTCAATGATCTAAAAAATAATTCTAATTTTCCCGGAGATAAAAGATTCTTTTCACAAAAGGACTAACACAGGTTAATCTCAGTAAAATAATAATAATAAAAAAATGCAAATGCAGCATAAAATAAAGAAAGATTTCCCTAAGATTACAAACCCACAGGAAACATCACATATCTTTTAAGATTTATTTGTGATAAATATGGCAATAAAGTGAAATGTATTAATGCCTAAAATATCTGATGGCAGAAGAGCAAAGAACAGTTGAAATATAACCCCCAATGTAAGGGTTGCCCTCAAATCTCTTTAAAACTACAAAGTGGTGGAGTCTGGCAAGCATCCGAAATTATTTTGTATTTAAAAGGAATTTGTTGTGACATCTTTCTCAGTTCTTTGGCCTGACTGTCTCTTTGATTTAGGTAGCTTTACAAGGTGCTGCAGAGTTCCATCTAGAAATACAATTTCAGTTTCACCTGAGTGTGTTCTGCATTTGCAAAATGCATCTCTTATTATTTTTACAGTTTAGACTTTTAGCATTCTTGTCAGATTTAAATAATAAAATGTCACAGGGAGTTGCTCTGTGAACTTTAAAAAAAATCCTTAAGTGCATCTTTCCTCAACATTTTCATTTGCATGGTTATTTTAGCCTTCATCGTAAGTGGTATTTTAGCCTCTACCTTTTCTTGCATTAATGCGCCTTCTTGCACGCAACTAGGTGATCTGGAACAAAAGAATACAAGTGAATACAATACTTATTTCTGTTTTCTGTCCCAGAAAAGAACTCTTCCGCATAACAATTATTTACACTTTGATCTTAATCTTGTAAATTGTACGGTCGGACCCCTGTAAAATCAACCAGGGTCAACAAGGAGTCTGTTGTGCAACTGGCTAAGTTCCTGCTCCTCAGTGTTATTCGGCACTTAACACCCATAGAAATCAATGGGTTTTTAGTTCTCTTGTGGCCGTACAATTTTGTCAAAGTCTCTTGAGCATGGATAACTGGTGCCTCCTGAGTCACGGGGAGCACTTGCGCCCCCCATTCCCCAGCGGCGAGTCAGAGACTGGGGGGGGGGGTTACCCCGCAGCTGATCCCGCCGACTCACAAGTGGTAACTGCATGTTGCTGGCACTTCTGGGCACACCACTGGCACTTCTGGGAGAGTGTGATTGGCCTTAGGGGGACTACAGGGATGGCTTCTACTGGTGCCCCATTCCCTGGTCGGTGCTCTCGGGGGGGGGGGGGGGCACCAGTGCTCTCACCTGGTCCCTCTGCCCAGCAATGCTAGCTATCAGGGGTGCACCAGCGCTCTCAGGGGTTGCACATTCACCACTACACATTATCACTGCTCTTGAGAAAAGTCTTTCGTACATGATTTCATATACTTTCCTCTTCCCTTATGCCAGAAATATCTTAAGATATTTAAGATATCCTGTCCTTCCAGGATTTTGAAGTTTTAGTTCTTCTGCAACCAGTAGTGTTTTTCACTCCAAATTGCAATAGTACAGAGAAATGACAAGAAAAGAAAGACTTTAACTGCTTCCCTTCCTGAAAAATACCTTTAACTTTGAACACTAGGAATATTTCTACTTTTTGAGAAGAAAAAAATAACTTTCCTCCTTTAAGTGAAAATGCTGACTTTTTCTTGATACATAATTCAGAGTAAATTTTGTGTAGCGAGGCAGTTATCTGAGAACCTCTCTCAGTTTGTACAGATAAGGTTACTTAGGGCTTATTGCTGTTGTATGTATAAAGTGTGGAAGCTTTGAATTTTCTAGAGGACAGCTAAACTTACCATATATCATACATCCAGGAAAAGCCATGTGCTATGTTGAAGTGAAAGCCGTATTGCTCTATAATTAGGGTGCTTTTATGAAAGTGTTAAAAGGTCAGTTGTCCGTAAAATGGATTATGTGCACAAACACAAATAGCTTTGCTTTTAAAAGGTTCTTGTTGTGTCCGATTAAAAAAAACAGAAAAGATAAAACTGAAGTTCACAGATAGTGTTGCAATCACGAACACAGCTGTGCTGCCAGTACATTACAGTCCTGGTTCAATTAGCAAAACACAGGCTTATTTCCCAAACAGAGGTAAGTGCATTGGGTGGGTTAAACCATCTATTGTGACCTATAATAGTATTAGAGGAAATGTGGAAAGACTCAAATAAGAAATGTGTTTCCTTATTGGTAAAAGTGTTTGAGGAAATACATGGCTATTGAGAGGTCCAAAGTTGGGATAAAGTTTCCACTTGGAACACCTTCAGTGGTCCTGGAACCCAGCCCATAATAGCAATCTTACTACCATTTGCACAAAGATTTAACTTAAAGAATTTTGTAGGAAGAGAAAGTTAATCTTAGATGTACATATGGACCCCCATTACACATAATATGTGAGCACCCCTCCATCTTCAATATGTGTATTCTCAAAATGGCTCTATGAGTTAGGAAACTGCTATTATCCACATTTTAACAATGAGAACCTGATAGAGAGAATCTCTAAGACCTGTACACTCAAAGGTAGATGACGTAAGAGTACTTCACAATGGCCGCAAAGGCAGAAAAAGGCTTCAATGGAACATAGCTCTCTGGTCATCTAGTTTTCTCTTGTTATAGGATTAATGTTTCCTTCCTGTTAAATGGTATATGGTTGCTGATATGCAATAGCATCTCCATGTTGAAAGAAAACACATGAAGGCATCTTCCTGAATGAATAAGTCCTACAGCAGGGGTAGGCAAAGTCTGGCTCATGGGCTGGATCCACCTAGCAGTGGACTCCATATCCCAACAGCTCTTGGACGTGTGGCTGGGGCCGGTTTCCATGGAGACCCCAGCAGCAGCCGCACTGTGATAGCATGGGGCGGGGGTTTCCGTGGAGACTGGCAGGATGTGTGTGTGCAGGGGGGGGGAGCTGCTCCAGGGCCAGGCTGGGATCTTGCAGCAGTGACAGTGTGGTCCGGGCAGAAACCCCAGTCCCATGCTATAACAGCGTGGTTGGTGCTAGAGTCTCCATGGAAACCATGTGGGCAGGGGCTGCTGGGAAATGGAGTCTGGGCACCAGCCGGATCCACCATTTTGCCCACCCTGTCCTACAGGGATGGGCAAGTGGCAATAAAGGCAGGTGCTAGTGATTAACTGGAAGCCACTTGTTGTGGACCTACACAGAGGCGATGACTGCATGGTGGTTGTTTTGTACGTGGAACTGAGGTAGGTCTGTAGTGCAGCAGTGGCAATCATGACTGAGCAGGATCCACTCCGCTTTGCAGTCAGACACGTGCATCTCAGACCAAACTCTTCAGTCATTTGTGGACTCACCAGTGACTTCCCTATTCCAACGTCTAAGCCTAGAATTGCTTCATGAGTAGTCTTCACCAGCTCTGCTCTCCATGTTGTGGTCTCATGCAGAAATAACCTTCTTGAGCTTCAAACATTTGGAAAGGCAGTTTGTGAATGAGCTGTGTGGAAACTTTTGGGAAAAAAAAGATCGAGCAATACATTCTATGACTCCTCTTCTGCCTGTTACAGTTCGGTGCCCATGTTTCAACCGTGGTGTGAACTAATCAGAGCTTCAGGTTTAGTGTCCAGCACATATTTTCACTCATTTCAGCCTCACAAATTATCACTTCAGTTCCAGTCTTCTTTGGGGGTTCCAAGGTCTACATACTTTGCTAAGATATTTTCATAACTACAGGAATAATTTGGGAAGCAACAGACAGACAAACCCAAACATTGATTTACTCTATATGAATACATGTGTGTGTGTGAGAGAATATACACATGCACTCACCCACACAGTATACAGACACATATACACATAGTGTATTTTTTGCTGTATGTGCTGTATGTGCATATCTGTTCTTCACTCTTCTGGACATATCATAGGCTAGCCACTTTAATTTGGCTTGGTGGAGAAAAAGATCCATTAAGCAGAAAAATCCACTGTAAAATTCACCTCTTCTTTATATATATTAAGAAAAGTGCTTTTCCACCTTTCACAATGTTTTTCCCTTTTTCAATTGATTTTAATTAAACTCTCTGTAAATTCTCAGGCTTGGCAAGTGTTCTGGATTTTTTTTTTCCTTTAAAAAAATAAAACATTTGCAACACTGT
Organism: Crocodylus siamensis; assembly: GCF_052110815.1. NCBI lineage: Eukaryota > Metazoa > Chordata > Crocodylia > Crocodylidae > Crocodylus > Crocodylus siamensis. Next base: position 11,218,989 of record NC_143403.1, on the reverse strand, counting down.
TCTAAGTTCTTATACTGTATAATTAATTTAATTACTTATTGAGCCACTCTCATATAATAATAATTGTATTTCTACCTCATCATAGCTCCATGACTCGCATGAATCCGTGTTTGCCAGCTTGTGTTATGTATATTTTATTCAAAGCTAACCAATCCTCAGCACGGATAACTGCTCTTACCTCCAGAATTTTTTATTCATGTTTATCCACAGTGGGTGCAAGCAGCATGCAAAATAAATGAAGAATGATACCGCAAATGTCTTTAGAGAGGTATTAGAAGGGAGTCAGCAGAGAGGAGTTTATGAAAGTTGCATGAGCTGTATATTATATATGCATATGCTACAACAGCTAGAACATTAAGTATCTGGTGCTCTATCGTAGCCATAAATATTATGCTTGGCATTTAATGAAGTCCTGACTGGAAACAAAAATATTTCTGTTCAACAACTTGGTTTTTCCTTTCCTTTCCTTTTCTTTCCTTACCTTTTTGTTTTGTTTCATTTTTAAGAGCAAGATCCTTTTCATAATTGTCCTTTGAGGCACACCTGAAAGTCAAAGCCAAAAAGCCCAACTAAATTGCATAAGATACACTTTAAAACAGTGTATTAATTATGGCTATGGCATGTTTCATTGAGCACAAAAGTCATCTGACTTGGAAACACAATAAAGAGAGAAGCTACTTCTTTTCTCATAAAAGTCAGGACTTTCTCTAATTAGCATTTATTGTGTCACTTGTTAGCCATGCTCACACCAAAACTCTACTTGTTTTGTGTAACATTAAGCACTTCTTGAGCCATAGTATGTTCTTTTGTAAAGTAACTAACTCAAATGTAATGAAACAAAATACTTCCCACTAGTCCAAACTGAACTTTCAATTTGTAGCATCAGGAAGCTAAATAGGAATTGGTAGGAACAGTGGGGGAAGCACTTCTATCTTAACCTCCCCTTGGCTGGTTCCTCTCAGGGATGCCCGGGATCATCTCTGACACTATTTCCTCTCTTTGCAAGACCTCCAACTCCCTCTTATTTCTGTTTGAGAATGAGCATTTTCTCTTTTTTTCTCATTAAGTTATGCTGTCCATGTCTCTTGGTTTAAACATTTTTTTTTTCCCATTCTGTTCACTGATGACTCAAATCCTTCAAGGTGTTATGCCCTCTCAACTCCCATTGAAATGAAAAGATGTTGAGGGGGTCTCTAGCTTCTATCTCTTTCATTGGTACATGCTCTATTTATCTCCTCCATTATTTATCAAGGATTTATCCGTCTCTTTTCTCATTTCAACTACTAGGTCCCTCTCCTCTTCTCTGTCATGTTGTCATTGTCTCTCATGCTTCTTCCAAGGCCTCATTCATCATTTTCGGTTGGCCTATATCCCTCCTTCTCAATCGCGATGTTCCCTCTCTCTCTGCTAACCTCTGTTCCTATCGATCATCCTGGCAGCTGAGAACAATTTGGAGTCTTCTGCTAATGGTACCCAAAATGGCATACTGAAGAGAAGAGGTAGGGCGTTCTTGGTTGAGGGTTTCCTGTGCTGGACTAACAGAACCTCAAATTTTCTGCCTTTCAGATAGCAGGTTAAGCCTCATCTGGTCAGTCGATCATTGTCCGAGGCAGTTTTGTACAGATAAACTATTTAAGAAGAACATATTAGTTGATAGTCTGTGTGTGTGTGTGGGGGGGGGAGGGAGGGAGGGTGGTACATGGGGTTGTTGTATCTGCCTGAATTGCCACCAAAGGGTGTATTTTATCAAAATATGAATGACCTCCTGCTGTATTCTTTCAAGGATTCCTGGCGATCTACCTTGCCTTAAGGCCTCCTGCCACCTTCCTCTCTTTTATTTGCAGCGTGGCTGGGAGTGAGGGCCAGAAATGCCACTTTCGTAGCCAGAAAGCTTCCATCTGGGCATGTAAGTGAAACAGAATTTGGCCCTTTCTTTGCCAGTTTCTAGATCAGCAGCTGGCAAGGAAGGGAGATAGGAAATGAGTGAGCTGTCACTTAAGCTTTATTTTCTTAGCCAGCCCTAAAAGTAAACATTTTTTCCTGTATGAAGTTCAATTCCGTAAGTAAATGGGAATCTCCTGGCTACGGCGTATGCACAAAAGGCCATATTTTCAGCTCCATTGACTTCACTAGCGGTTCTTCCTGCTGGACAGAAAATCCCAGAAAAAAGAGGAGAAAATTTGAAGGGTGAGGACTGCAATGATTTTATACTGAACCATTATAATTGAGATGTCTTCGTTTTTCAGTACCACCTGCTGTGCTCCGTGTGTGTGGTACTATTTATCCATAATGATGGTAAATCCACGTATATCTGCAATAGTTTAATACTATACACTCAATGAATATATCTTGTTCAGACCAAATACAGATTTGGCATGATTTGTGTTCATTTTTTTCTGTGAAACACACAATGTTTATGCCTTAAAATACTGACCTTCTTATCCAAAAATATGCTAAACTCCCCTTCAATAGATTACACGTGCAAAGCCATATGCTGTCTTCCATGTCCTTGCTGTTTTCATGCAGACTCAATACTGTGTATTTGATCTAATGTTCAAATTAGTATCTCTTCCAGATTGGTAAATGTGAAGCTGTAGCAGTAGAGTATTAAAACAACTGTATTTATTTGGCTGTCATCAAACATTCAGAACGTATTACCTTCATGCTTAATTGCAATTCATCAGAAAGGTGCATGGATAGAAAGAGAGTTGATTTTCCCTTGAAGCTGAGACCCTTTACATACTGGCGTTCAACTTGATTAATGTTTACATTAACTGCAATTTATTGGTCACTTGCTCAGCAGAAGCTTCCCAGAGAAAGATTACACATGCTAATGTTTTACCATTACATCCCCATAAAACATATGCAGATTACAAACTGGACAATATAGAACTAATTAACACAGATCAGCAAATGTGCATGCTGAGGTGGTATATTAAAAAAAAAAAGTCTGATTTACAGCTTCATTTAGTCAAAATCAACACATTGAACCATCCCACTGAAGAATGCCTGGGTGGGCATTAAAACACACCACTAAAGCCCTACTCATATATTCAGCCTTCAAACTGTTTGTCTGTAAAGCTAGATGAACAAAATATGATTAAGCCCAAAAGTCATATCTAGTTTAAACTGAATATGAAAATCAAATTTCAATTACAGCTTCCCATTAGGTCAAGACAAACTGGAAAAAGCAATCCAAAGATGATACATGCAAGCCTAATACCATGCAGGACAGTAAGTAAATTCCAGAATAAACAGCAAAGTCATCCTGTTATAATTCTTGCTCTGAGGTTTTTTTTTTTAATATATTGTAATGAGAAAAAGAATATGTGACAATGTAGCACATAGCTAAAACCACGAAGGAAAAAATTATAAAGCAATTAGCGTGTTTAGAGATCATTAGGTGTCCAGGCCAGCACAAAAAGGAAAAAAAAAAAAAGCTTCTGCTTGTAGGGAAAACAATGCATAGAATAAAATCAAACACTTCACTCTTCCTGTAGCTAAGTACATTTGCTCGCAAGCAAACCATATGGTAGGCAGTAGCAGGACTGAAGCATATGAAGGTTTATGAGAAAAACATGCAGAACAGAGAAATTAGCATGAAGAAGCCGGCTGCTCTTACTCACAGCCCATAATCAGAAAGGGATCTGTCATTCCTATTTACTCATAGGCAGTGCTGGAAACGAATAGCATTAAACATGCAGCAACATTATTCTTTTTCTGTGTCTGCATACATTTTTAACAGTTGTGATGTCCAAAATAATTTCTGTAAATCTTCAAGCTAGGAAATAGGCATTCACAATATGCATTTGCCAACCAAAAAGTGAAAATTTGAAATACTGCTCCTACAGTGTGAACGGGACTATGTTTTATTCAGTTTGAAATTAAAAATTTGAATTGTAGCCAGCATACCTCACATTGTGAAGGGCAAATGCGTAGCTAGCCGTAAGGCATCCCAGATCCTTTTTGGCCTGCTTTTTCATACATAACAATGCTTATAAAAATTGTAACTATTTTTCTTTTACTGTCATCCTGGGCGTATAATATGCATCCACTTTTTTTCTAAATCTCCATGTCATGGGAATGTCTTCCCCAGTTTGACTCAAGATAACTTCTCATCTTAGGGCAACTCGGCACCATTATGAATCATGTCAGAGCTTGGGAGAGGTGACAGCTATTCTGCTCTGCTGTGACCATAGCTCACTTCACATGCATGTCCTCCAGATGTCTCTATTATTTCCATGCAAGCAGGGCACCACGCACATGTCATGCCAAGCTCTGTTCTAAGCATGGCATCCTAGTGAGAGAAAGGGTTTTCATAATTTTGGGGACCTCATTACTACCAATTCAAACCCGATATAGAGGTCCATCCTCAGTATTACAAGAGCTTTTTTTGTAGTGTGTCTAGGCCCATAATTCTTTTGAGATCTGCAAATTGATGGAGTGATGGACTTTCCAGAGCTTTGCTTCACGTTTTATGCTATTAGATACAAAATCAAACAAAAATTGACATACAAATAACTGATTTCGCTTCCTTCCTGTAAGACGAGAACAAACCAAGGCCAACTATTGCATGTCCTTGGCAACTATGCCACCAGAATATTTTTCTAAGCCTTCCTGGCTGTATTCCCCAGAGGCTGATTTTTACCAACTCTACAGCTTCAAAAGACGCCTTAGCTTCAAAGTGATGCCTCTCTTGTTTTTTTTTCCCCCCAAAAATGCATAGATACAGTGCATGCAAAAGAAAATGTGTTGAGAACGAAGGGATCTCGAGTTATCGGGATATCATGGGAATGCCTCACACACGGTGAGCTCGAAAAGCTGGTAGCGCCTCGAATTTTACCTTCTTGCAGAGATCCTGTGAACAAGTTGTTCTCTACTTCAGCTAAAAGTTCACTCCTGATCCTCAATTTGGGAATAGCTCCCTAAGGACCATATATATAGGTAATAAAATCAGAATGGTATTAGTGCCATAATGTATGAGGCCTGTCAGCTGAATTCACCAGGAGGGAAATAATCACACTGGAAGGAAATGCAAAGTAGGCATCAGGGTAATCTGCCTTGTCCAAGACACAAAATGTAATGGGATTCACGTGTTGTATATTTCTACAGCCCATGGATAATTTATAAGGAATGATTTATCTGGTTCAGGTAAGAAAAGAACCGACTTAAGGATTTATGCAAAACCCAAACAAACAATATTCATTCCTATTTAGAGGGTTGATGCTTTTTATTTGCCTTACATTTGCTGGTACTAGACAGGATTAAAACAAAAAGAAAGAAAATCTTGTACTTAGAAGGAAAAAAAAAAACCTCCCCCCTCAAAAAGAAATGTGAAATGTTGTTTCCTCTCCAGGCCAATCTGTATGGTCAAGAAGTTAGGGATTTTTTTTTTTATCAGAATCTGACCATTTGGATGCAGTGAAATTACAGCACAAAAATAAATTAGTGAATACCATCCAGGTGTATTATTATGAGGTGTTTCTAGCCGTAATAAATAGTAAGGTCTAATGTCAACTATATAATAGTTTACTTTGCTTTGTGTCCATCAATATGGATTACTAGAGAAGTGTATGAAAGACTAATAATCTCATTTCGTCATGGCTGCACTGAGAAACAAGGAAGAAAAAACACTGTTCTTCCCTTAGCCGGAGGGGCCAGTAAGGTCATGTCTAGGTAAGATGAGGAAGTGCCAATGGCCCATAGATCCATCCCTCTGTGTCTTCTGTGACCTGGAGAAGCACAAAGGATACCTCTTCAGTAACTGTGACCAGAGATATTACCCAGTAGGCTCCCCTAACGGTCTCAGGACATATTATTCCAGACACTGCACTTCATTGCTACATCTCTTTTTCTCAGTATTTGGAAGTGATCTAATTGGGGCTATATACACTGCACTGCCAGTCATGGGTACTCCAATAATAACACATTTCTTTGTTCAACTCCAAGCCATGTCCAAGTACAGTAATCAAATCAGTTGGCCTTATCTTCTTGTCTTCTAGTTTACATTGATTATACTTTCTACTGGTATGCAGAACGCAGTTCCTACTCAATCCAGCTCTGATCCCAGGTACTTTATGCATGTACCTGCTTAGTGTGGGCTTGCACATTGTTTTCAGGGAACTAGACTAAATGTCATCACCAGTGTCTATGGTCATAAATGAACCTGTTGCCTCCATTAACAACATTTAGAGAAACATGTCTTCTTCCTTACATACAGCCACAACCTTCATTGTGACCAGAGCAATTGGTTGTAGCTCACACTGAGAGTCTGTGATGATATCATCGAAGAGAAGCACCTTACTTGTCTCTCTTAAGGCAAATTTCAGGGTCTACTTTTCCTTTCATAGTTGTTTTACTCCAAATGGGATAATCTTTCTTAATAATATTCTCAGGTTATTTTGGGTGATCAGAGGCAGAGACCCATGCTATCTAACTCCATATTTAGACTATGGTGTCCTGGGAATACTAGATACATCTTAGGGAATTAGAATATACATTATTGAGGAATAGCCAGATATAGGAATCAATGGATGTTTTGTCCATATGAATCAATGGATATTTTGTCTGTGTGAATGAAAGCTCTGCTTTTACATATTTACTGCTCTTATTACGTTTTGAATATTTCCCAGGAGTTCATGTTGATGTGTACCAAGGGAAATAAGCCTTAGGGTCTGGGAGAATATCATTTTCCATTGCTTTGATTTTTAAGCGGGAAAAATAAGTGCTGATGTATTTGGAAATCATATTCTCTTTCTTTCAAGAGATTTGCTCCTCAGATTTGTCCTTTCCCATATTAAACAAGACAAACAAATTGTAGACATTAACACACTTTCTTTACTTGGAGCTGCATTGCTGGCAGTTTGCTGGGCCTAATCTGTACAGTCTCTCTTCTTTGGTTTTGAGCATGACACAGTAAATTTGAAAAGCTCCTTTCCAAAAACCAAGCGTCTAAAATGCCTTTGAACTAAAAACTTCCAGATTTAGTCTTGGTGGCTTTGTGCTGTATGTTTCAATTCAAACCCTGAGCAAAGTCCCATAGACAGTCTGGACATTTTTCTCCCACTGATAATGTAAGGAAATGCCACTCATTTTTTTTTTTGTCCACTGGACTGGTCCAAAACAGACTAACTTTCTCATTTAAACAATTTGTATAAAGCATCATGGGTCAGGTGCTCAGAATGCTAAGCAAACACAATTGTGGACATATTTCTAAAAGGAACATGAACCATTAAGCCAAGAAAATCTTTGTTAAATAAAAGGTAGCAGTTTTAGCCCATAATAAACATGTGTTTGTTTTGTGCATGTTAAAGTTTGCCTGTGTAGATCCTGAATTCCCGGAGGTAGATAACCATCTAGCCAATCAGGATAATGAGAAATTTGGGACCGGTTTACCCACAGCTCTGTGAACAGTTTTAAAAGAAACATATGTTAATGTGAGCATAAATGCTCACCCTTCCAAGGTTTGAGAATCACATGCAGTGGCTTTGAAAAAGGAATTATATAAACATTTGAAAATACAGGAATTGGCAAAGTGCATGGGCAGGGGCCCAAAAGTAGCAGGATAAATTTGTGCCACTACTATTTGTGCTGCTGCAAACACATGCCCCTGCTCATGTGGATGCACCCCTGAAGTCCCATTTAAACCCAATATCATTGGGTTAAGTAGGATTTACATGGTCTTTGGACTATGTGCTTAGGTCTGAGTTTTTTTCCAGAGGTACTGGCTGCCCCTGCTCAAACCAGTTGCTTTAATATATTGGTATGAAATGACTTCTCCTCCTGTCTGTGTTCATTATGTCACTGGGAGGCCATAACTTCCTTTACTCCTTCAATTGCCTTTAAAAAAAAGTCTTAAGAGCCTAAAATACTTGTTGTATGTACTTTTAAATACACTCTCATTTAAGTCCAGGAGACTGTTCACATAAATAAAGTTGAGCACATGTGGGAAAGTTTGCAGAAGGAAGACCTTAAATGAAAAAAAAAAAAAAGGTAGAGCTGTGCATATAATCTTAAGAAGAAAAACCCAAAAAACTATAGGCATGCAAACTTAATGTTGCATGGATGATAGTCAGGGGATGTGAGAGAGATGGCTGAATGAAAAAAAAAATCCTCAGTGCCCTGGTATTCAGGCATTATGATGTCTTTGAGTCCTTTAAGCCATTTCATTTCCTCACAATTACATAATTAAAGACTTGTATCATAAAGTGTAAGCAATGGGAATTTTAATTAAGTAGATTTAATGTTCACAAAATCTTCACTTTTGAGGAAAATGCAGGACTTGGCATGTTCCACAGGAAGTGGCTTAGTTGATAGCTCTGCACCTAACTAGAGTTTGGGGAGTGCACATGGATGGGTTCCATTAAACTCTGCAGATTCATTAGCTGTGTAGCAAGGGAGTATCACTTGACTGTATGATATTAACACCTCATTAACATAACTTACATAGGCGCATAATAGAGTATGTGATTTATAATGCCGCATTTGTTGTTCAGTGCTTTTGTATAATTATGTCAAGTCAATACAGCTCCTCAGGAAGATTTTCTAAGAGATCTGTCCTAAATCTCACAAAACTAAGTTCAATTATCCCCCCCTGAGAAAGTGACTGGGAGTTCTGCATTTTTATTTTAGCTTCTGTATTGTCCCGAACTTTTGTTCGGTATAGACTATAAAGCAGTACTGTACATAATTCTAGATAATCTCCTTTGGATTCTGTTCAGCACCCAGCACTGATCTCTTTGCTATTTACATCTCATTTGGATTGCAAAAATTTAACCATACAAACGTTCATGCATTTTCATGCCTCATTTCTGCATGTAACTGCTGGTAATTGCACGTGTAAAAACCAGCTATGCAGTCCTTTTCAGTCTCAGTTATGTGTTTCTGCCTTCTGCTGAAGTGTAGATTAGGTGCATAAATAGATTTAAAATTTAAGGTGTTTAAACTTTAGAAAATCTGGACCTGCATATCTATGAATTCACATTTTTCCACATATTGTATCTGCTTCATTTTTCAGTGCAGACTATCTGCTCGCACTCCTAGAAGAGCAGCAATTGTGAAGTGGCAGCGATGTAGCAAAACTGAGCAGAGATCAAGGAGGTAAGTGAAAGATCAAGTGATGGGAACACACACACAGAGAAAAGGTTGTGTATGAAAAATACTGTTTTCCCTTTAAAAAAAGTATGTTACATCTAGCCATTAAAACAGAAACAGCCCAAAAATAAATAAATAAACTAAATAACAAAGATGGGAAATTTGCTCCAAAGTATTTTTTCCAAGCCTTGAAATTCCAATTACAATCCTTCTGTGCATCCGTAGCTTAACTTGGTGCAACTTTTATAAACAGCACACCTTCAGATGCCTACTATAACTTAGGTGGTTTTGTTACTTGTTGTAATCCAATGTGTAAGTTAGTGTACCTTGAGGAATAGGTAGTCTTCCAATTTATTAGCTGAAGTATCTTACATCTTTCAATGCTAGAAAAAATTTTATATTGACATATCCGGAGTTTTTATTGAAGTTATATTAGTGCTATCTATCAGGGATATGCTAGAAAATCTATAACTTCCACCCAAATGTTGCCCATGTGTGCAATTCAGTTTATGAAGTGCAATCTTCTCAAGCTGGCTTAGTGCCTCATGGTTCATTTTTCAAGCTATGTGATGTTTAATGATTTTGTCAAAATAAAAACTAATACACAGTTTCACGTCTATCATCAAATTATGCCCTTCAATTTATGGCTAAAAATATGAAAAAAGACACTCATATGAAGGTCTGCAAATGGAAAATATCTCAGGTCTGTGCTATTCTATTTCCTGTTTTGACACTTCTTTGCAGTCTCAGTGATCACTTATTTTGGTTACAATTACACTGGGAGTTTGTCAAGATAAAGTAATGACACTGTTTCATTATGTGAAGCATGTAGATATTTATCTGTGATGTACTGTCAAGCCAATCAATACATTTATAAAAATAAAAAAATTAAAAGAAAGGTGGAAAGGTCTTTATGACCTCATTTAAAGCAATCTCAAATCCCATTTTCTAAACTACTAAAGATTCCCCAGCTCATTCATTTTCTTTACGTATTAAACTACAAGCTTAATATCCGGTAGACTGCCATTTAAAAAATGTCTCAACATAACGTTTTCCCTATTTATTTATTCTGTATCCTTTTCCGGTGGCCTTGCATTTTTCTTGAATAAGGTTAAGAAAGGAAAATGATTTCTCTTGTCTGTTCTGCAAGGAATATTTTTGAAAAACCTAAGCTGCACTGGATAGCAATTTTCATATGCACAACTAGATCTCACTTTACATAAATCAGTCTGTGTTATGAACTCTATGGGCTTCCATAGCTTACCACAGAAAAGTGCTTCCAAGTGTGTGCACGCAAGCATGCTTGCATGTGTGTGTGCGTGCCCGCATGTATACATTCACAATGTGAACTAGCAGCACCATATTTTACTTTATAATACCATTCTTTCCAAAAGCATATTCACTCTGCTGATTACGCAAATTTGTACAAACTCATTTGCACAGCGTGAAAGCTCTGACTGCATCTCATCCAAAGAAAACTTTGGTTGGGTATCAAAAACTGCCTCTTTTAGAAGCATATAGTGCCAGATCCTCAGCTGGTGTGAAGTAGCATTTACTTCATTGGAAAGGAACTGATTTACACCTAACGAGAGTCCAGTAAAATGTGGGATTTCAGGGTTCAATTCATTTATGTGTGCATTGCATGTGGATACTACTACTACCTGCACATGCAGGAGATACCATGGCAATGTGCAAAAGCAACCTGTAAACCTGGGTGGGTGTCCATACACAAAACCTATCAACTTCCTGCAATTTTCTAGGATTCTTACAATGCCGAATTCGGATCTGAAGTGAATACTAGCCACTTCGCACAGGCCTAATATATAATATGTGTTTGTGTAAAAGTAAAGCGCCTGCGGGTGCCACATGAGATGCTTAATGCACAGTAGCCTAATAACACTGTGCAGTAGCGCATCAAACACAAACAGTTGTAATACCCTACTGCACAGTATTATTAGGCTACTGCACAATAGTGTCACTAAAAAGGCGTTCACCTACACTACTGTGCAGTAACTCTAGTTAACGTGCATTTAGTTAGTACTTCATTAACTGAGTATTGAATTAAATGCACAATAACGACTGCACATTAATGAACATATAGATGCACCCTGTTAGGAGAAGAACAATTAATACTGAAAGCAAATTAAGAAGTTAGTAAAGGCAGGGAAGCCCTACCGAGCTGTTGCCTATGATGAAGAGATTTTATTTCATAGATTTCATAGATTTCATAGACTGGGCTGGAAGGGATCATCAAGTCTAGCCCCTCGCCCAAAGGGCAGGAAGTCAGCTGGGGTCATAGGATGCCTACTATATATACTATATTTACTATATAGGTCTTACAAATAAATAGAAGAAGTAGTGTTCAAAGACACTCTTTTTGAGGTCTGTGATTGCCCTAGAGGGGTTAATCCAGTTTTTCAAAACACTTTTCAGTGGTTTCAGATGATAATATCTAACTGATGAATCAGGAATAACGTTTCCTTGAAGGGATATTCATTAGCATAATTATACTTATTAACATAATATGTTCATCATTTAATATGGATCTGATCGGATCACTTAGACAGGATTAAAAGCCCGGAGCTGTAAAGCTGAAGATGGCATTTACTATGGGCTGGCAGACTTTTCTGCTGAAGAGCTTAGTGAGATGAAGATCCAAGATCCACAACTTTCACTATTATTCTTGCTGCATTTTCTTCTATGACTAGAGACTCACAATCATCAGAAAGGCCACTGGCATTTCTTTTAACTGTCAAAACACTTAATATATGCCAGACAGAATTGTAGAAGGCTATGCTTTATACACCCATGTGTTCTTCAAAGAGTTAATAGAAAAATTGGATGTAAATTGAGTTCATTTATTCTTGATAATAATGGAAGGCTAGCTTGGCATCCTAATGTCCTATTTTTCTGCTTAGTTGGAATCTGTCATGTGCATGTTAACATTAACAGGATAGCTGAATATGAAACTTGACTTCACTACCTAAAACATTAAAATTTCAATAAGTTCAAGGAAGAAAAATGCAAACATCTGCGAGGTCATTTTGCTTGTTCATTCTTTACAGTAAATTGCATGCAGCTCTCATTATATCATTTATCTCTCATAATAGCTTAATTTGGACTCCATCCAAATTAAAATAGAGACAAAGTCACTGTTTTGTTGTTTTCAAAAGAGATGCTGAATTTCATATGAACAAGGCAACAGAGCAATGTCTTGAATACTAAAAGGTACAGATAGTTTCCTTCTGGTAGCTGTGCCAGTACTAGTGTTAGTATGCTTCTGTCATTTGCATCACCAAAGGAAACAAATTTTTGTCCCAGTGGCCTTTTCTTTTAATAGTAGCATTGAATTCAAGACTTGATTTCAGCAATGCATGAATCATACATCAAACTGTTTTGATCCACATATTGGCTACTCTTCTTGAAGAGTTTCTTGATGTTTTTGCTGTGTGATGTATTTTACTACATGCAGCTTATGTTGCTTTTATTTATCTTCCACAATGGGAGAGAAAGGTGGGACTGTCATGACCAGCATATACTTATTTCTGCTATATGCAGACATATATGTTGCTATTATTAAAGTTATCATGTTAAAAGATTGTAGAGATAAGATTTTTCTTCCTTTTAAGGAAGAGATTACACTGGTTTTTAAAGGATTCATTATATTTTCCCTCTCAGGTATTGCATGTTTTCCTCCCTAGTTGCATATTCTATTCTTTCATCTCGTTCCAACAAGATGAAGTATAATAAGTATAATGAGTGGGAGGGGGTGGGGAGAGGGGTATTTCACTTTCTATAAATTAACTACCTAATTCTTCAAAAGACAAGCACCAGGCATTATTGCCAATAGCAAGAGGTTAGGATGGGGACATTAAAGACAGCTGAAGATGGTTAATACAGAGCAGATGACATTAAAGACTCCATGGATACCATGCAATCTACGACTGATTTTCTACCCAGTCTAAGGCTAAGTGCAGACATTCATGGGAGTTTGGGGGATGTTATATTGGGTTCAAAATAGCCACCTGATGTAACTTAGTTTGCCCTGAGTGCAGACCTTATACTCAGACCTGGTTTCAGTGATTGGAAATCAATCATAACAGTACAGAAGTTCTGGGCAAACAGACCAGTCTAAAAATTGTGGAGCCTGATTTAAGATAGACTTGTAATAATGTAGTATCAAGTTCACTTGATCTAGGTTAGACTGGGGCATGGAACTGCTGTACAGTTACCTGTGCTTTTCATACCTTTTACAGTTTCTCACTAAAATATAGAGGCATGCCACTCACTTTTGCATTTTTCCATCCAAGAAGATCCCAAAGCATAAGATAAAACTGACAGGCTATGACCTTGTTGACATCCTCCAAACTCACTTGAATTCTCTGTGGTTGAGCAGATACTGCCAAAGTTGGATTTTGGCCACGCCCAAGAATCATTTCATCCATGACTGAGATAAAACCTGCATCTGAAGTGAACTGTGGGCAACTACAAGCATCTCAAAATAACATTTCATAGCAATTTCCAGCATAAAGTGAAGACTAACTTATCAAGTTGACATTCTAGAACAGGGGCGGCCTGAAGGTTCGATTTGGCTCACGGGAAACTCCATTTCCCAGCAGCCCCTGCCTGTGTCACTCCAGCAGGATTCCATGGCTCTGCCCCAGCTGCAGGCCATGCTGTTACTGCTGCAGGATCCCAGTCCCAGCTGCGGAGCAGCTCCCTAGCCTGCAGTTCATCCTGCCAGCGCGGCTGGGGCCAGTCTCTATGGAAACCCTAGCCCTTCTTGTAACACTGCCACTGCTGCTGCAGTCTCCATAAAAGCTGGTCATAGTGACATGGGCAGGGCCTGCTGAGGAATGGAGACCAGGCACTGGCTGGGTCCACCATTTTGCCCACCCTTGCTCTAGAAGGAATTCTAGGCACATAAAATACAAGTCCTCAGACTGAAAAATGGCCAGGGCACCAGTGTTACCAGACACTACTCTTATAAAATGTTGTCTAGCACAATCCATGACCAGTAGAGGTCAAAAACTCCTTTACAGTCACTTCCAAAAGATGGTAATTCATACTGATGTAAATTAAACATTAACCAAGTAAACATCAACCAACTAATCTTCCCAATTCCCCAACAAGTAAGTATTAGAAGTACAATTTACACTGAATGTCTTTATAGCCCTTTCAAGCCAGAGATTTTCAAGTACTTTGCAAAAAAAGAAAAAAGGAACTTTTATTATTCCTACTTTACTCATGGGAAAGTGGACTTTACTCTGGGGAAAGTGACTTGCCTAAGGCACTTTGATACAATGCACGATCTGGCATACTGGAAATTCCCTGCTGTTCCTCTATTAGACAACACTATTTAGAGATACACAATGACCCTTACCTTCATTTTGGAGCTCCATTAATTCTGAAAGGAAAGACCAACTTCTATTATACCATCAACAATGCTTCCTGCAGAACCTGAGATTATACTGGATACTCAAGGTCTACCATCTAAATTTGACCACATCCAGCTCCACTGTGATCTGACAAGCCTCAAGTGCTGAGATGACTGCATACAAGAACAATGTCCTTGGAAATATTTTTTTACATTTCTATGTGTGTCGTTCTAATTGTTATGCCCGTTCTTTTTTCAAGACTTACACATGATCAATAACAAGCACTGAGAAGCTTCAAATGTTGAGTATGAAATAGCCTTTCTTAGCTAGAAGCAGTATAAAATAAAACTGAACAGGAGGGATAGAAAGAAGTGGCTGCAGGATATACTTGAGAAAAAAATAATTGAAAAATAATAACAGAAAATCTAGTAACTGCCTCCCAACCACATAGGTGTTTTCCTTGAGGGATTACTTTGCTATTACTGGTTACACACCAGAGGAGATTTGTTGTCCTACCAGTCTAGATGGTAATTTATTCAGGAAAAATAACATCAGCTGCTATTAACATTAATAGTTTATTTTATTAAATTAAAAATAACACAAAAAGTTATGATAAGGATGGATAGTGCTAGATCTGAGGTACTGATCTGAACAGAGCTTGAACAACTCTCTGCTTTTAGCTAAAGTATTAAAGGAAGGAGAAAGGAACATAATTACAGTTATCAGAACATGCTTGCAATATATCTAAGATAGCCCTATTACCATAATGCTTTCACAGCTCACCATCTTTCATGTATTTATTCTCACAACACCCTTGTGAGGTAATGAGGCAATGCTATTATCCTCATTTTACAGCTGGTGAACTGTGGCATGGAGACCCAGATTTTTAAAGGTATTTAGGTATGGCACTGCTCAGCATTATATGGCCTAAGGCCCAGATCCTCAGAGGTATTTATTGTCTAACTCCCCTTAGTTTAATCAGAGTTAGAAGCCTAAAGATCCTTTTAAAGCTGTACATAAATGCTGAAGTAACTTTGGACAATGGGACTTTGCCTTCCAACTCCTCGACTAGATTGCAGCTTGCCATGACTCCAGCAGTGGCAGCAAACATGCCTACCTACACTACTGTCAGGGCTGGCTTAGTCTTTCTTGGACACCCACATGTGCCCTTGGCACCTGCATAGATAACCTGCTTCCAGTCTGAGCAACGGCACGTGCACAGTTTCATGACACTTAGGTCAAGCACGGTAAGCAAAGTCATGCAGGGCTAGATCTAATACAGGATTTAGGTGCCCAAAATGTAGGCACATTAGCACCTATCTTTCAGGCACCTGGCCCATGAAGTATCATCAGGAGCCTATATTAGGCCCCTGATTTCCTTACATAATGGAATGGAAGAGTTAGATCCTTCAGAATGGGATTCATGCCCGTAAAGGCCTATGCAGGCCATTGCGAAAGCCAGTCAATAGGGCAACAATCAGAGGAGTTTTCTGGAATCCCCTCCTGTGCTTGGGTTTGAGCACCCCTTTCAGAAATCAGGGGTTCAAACCAGTTGGGATGCACCACTCAGATGGCAGATATACTTCATCAAAGAACTGAGCAGTGTTTACTCTTTTCTTTTAAGAGAGAGCCAGAGGAGGTAGCACCAGCAATGCCCTCTGATGCCATGGGCTGGGCTGGCCCACGATCCAGATTCAATTCCTTGTGAGAAGAAACACATCTCAGACTTAATGACAGAGTGTCCAGCCATCAAGCGCCAGACAGTTCTTCTGGTGATGCTGTGCTGAAAAGGATCCCAGATTCAAAGCAACAAGATAGAAAGAAAGGGCAAGAGACCCTAATAGTCAGGACACTCGCCTGATAGGGGAGTCACCAGTTCTGGCTGCTGTTCTCTCTTTCCTGTACTCACATTCCTGTACTTTGTATTAGACAGTCACGTATAAAAAGAGAGAAACACACATCTGCAAACACACATCACGTTCCAGAATCCCTTCTCAGGTGGAGAAGAAAACTAAGTTTGCAAAGTCAAGCTCCCAGAAATTACCAGGTCAACAAGTGACTAACCTCCCAGCCCCAACAATTCCTCTCCTCTGAAGATGTTTTAAATCTCCGAAGAACAATTAGAAAACTAGGTAACATTAACAAACCTGCCTCTTTCCCAACTCTTTGCCCAACTCTTTGCCCACTCCACTCCCCCCCACCCCGCCTCTTCCCCCATATTTGGAACAGCTGAACAATTTTCTAAAATTATTGTTTAAAATAAAACCAGTCAGCCTGAGGTTGAAGCTGCACTTGAAATTTTAGAACAAGTTGTTGACGTCTGGAAATGGGGTAAGTGAAGAGAAACAGGGGCTTATAATGAAAACAATTAGGCAACCTTAACCATAGCTTTTTGATAATTATGTGCTGATAACACTATTTTTACAGTTTGGCTGAATCCCTTATAGTAAATGACTACTATTACTCTTGTATTTTATGTTTGGTTGCTCTAACTGCTAAACCACATTGCCCAGATTTGGGGGCTAATGCATTTTCTGTGGCCTGGGCATTTTCCAAATGTCTCCACTTCTGCCCAGTTGTACAAAGTTTATCTGCCTAGAATGTCAATTTGCTTCACATGCCAGGGTAAATGACATATTTCTTAAAAATATATTGATTTAACCTGGCAATTCGAGAGCCTAAATTGGACACAATTATTTTATTGAAACCATGTTGTCATAATACTAATTGTCATTCTAATTCTTGTGCCAAATCCCTGCAAACATTGTATCTATTGCCAAGTTGGAGCACTGTGATTAGAGCTCAGTGAATAATTAAAACAGAGTCCAATAACTTATTTGAAAAGTGTCATGGCATTGAATAATTTAGTCTGTCAATAGCATTCAACTAAATCTGGTTGATATAATGGTGATACAATGAATGGCTGAACTAGTGTGAACGTTGCTGAGCACTTGTCGAAGGCAAAAGTTTTCTGAATTTGTCTAGTAATGTGACACCTCTATCACTTGCTTGACCCTTGGTGTAGAGCTAATGAGAGAGCGACATTATTAAGCAGTGATATGTCACTCATTCGTTAGTTTACCCACTAATCATTTCTGCCAGTGTGTATGAGAAGAATTAACTGCCATTCATAAATAATTATGCATATCTACCTGCTGCTGAAATATAACTGACACATTATGATACATACTTCTCTACCTAGGGCAACAATGGGTAATGAGCCAGATCTTCAGATAGTGTAAAACTGCACAGCTCCACTGATTTCACTGGGCTTCATTTTTTTAAAGTAGCTCAGTACCTATTTCCAAATCCACCAGGTTCTATGCTACAGGATAAAATGACCAAACACAATCTAACTCAGGTGTTGCTTTACTTCAACAGAAGACTATGAAAGTCACTGCAAGACAGAGCAGGGCTGATGTGGGATGGAGAGTCTCAGCTGTTATAACTTGGCATAACTCTCTTTAGGTCATTTATACCAGCTGGAAGATGTGCTCCCCAGAGTCTTTCACTCCCAGTTAAAGGAGATAAAAGTATAATATTAAGCAATGTTTCTATGACATCATTTTGTTTTACAAACATATTGAGGTCGGTAAGTAAAAGGACGATGGAATTAGCTGCATCACGATTCTTCTTTCTGGTCTCACTGAGTTTGCTCATTTCAGGCCTTGCGTTTTTAATCCTTCTCGGGTAGCCTTGGGATTCATAGATTCATAGACGTTAGGGTCGGAAGGGACCTCAGTAGGTCATCGAGTCCGACCCCCTGTCCTGGGCAGGAAAGAGCCCGGGAGTCAGATGATCCCAGCCAGGTGTTGTCCAGAATGGAGTCTAGTGGTTCCTGGGTACGTAGCCCCACATTACTTATCAGCTGCCTTTGAGAACTTGTGACTAGTGTAATTGCCCAAAAGTTTCCTTTCTTTTGTAGGTGGAACAGAGGGAAAACAGGATTTCCAAACAGCAAACAGGTTACATGGATGCTGTTTCTCATCTAATCTTACACTTCACTATCAACTAGACTCAATTAAATAGACTTTCTTCTTAATTACAGAACAGAACAGAGCCAAGGGCTTGTTGAGCCTGGGAATGCCATTGAAAAGCACAGCTACCCTACTTAGTTGCTCCTGCTGAACACCTGCCAAGTACCAGAAATGAATCAGTAAAGCTAGCTTAGAGCAGCCTTAAGCACACATCCCACATTGCTCTCTCTCTGCCTTGGGTGTGCTGCTTAATTCTAAGGTGGCTATCCTGCCTCATTTCCAGGATTTGTTATACACAGGGTGCAAGTATATGTTCTTTAATGCACTGTAGTTACTGTGCATTAAGTTTAGTACTTGGATAACCAAGTACTAAATCAATGCCGAGTAACTTGCACTACTCCGCTGTAGTGCTGGTGCATGGGTTTCTTTCAGATGCTAACTGCACAATAGCCTAATACTACTGCGCAGTAGTGTATTAGCTCAGGTTTTGCCTGGCGTATTACTGTGCAGTGGTATTAGGCTACTGCACAGTCAGCATCTCATGTAGATGCACCCACAGGGGAGCGCAGATGGGTTATAGGGAAAGTTGTCTTTGCGCTAACTCCATGGCCCAGGTCTCATTCTGGTCAAAACTGATAATATGCCCTGCTGATGTTTGTCTGCATCTCCCTTAAGGCAGATAGTTTTAAGGCAGCCCTACATTCACAGTTAGCATATGTGCCCAGCTATCACACTACTCAATTATTTCTTTGTTTTCAGGACCCTAGATTCAAGGTCTCCTAATGCTTCAGACTGTTTCTTCCTATTTCCTCTCTAGGAGATTTCCCCATAAAGTCTTCTTCACTGTTTAGGTAGCTAGCCCAACTCAGTCTCAATACACTCTAACCTATGGCCTGACAACTGTGTTTCCATATGGATAAGAATATTGAAAATGAGCCCTACAATATGTGTAGCAGTCCATGTAGGGGATGATATATTTTTATTACTATCATTTTATTTTCTGTGAATCCATAAAATCTTAGGCCCTTGCCCGACATTCAGGTAAAGGCACAATGGGATCTGACGCATGATCCACACAACTGCACTTCCCACCACACCACGCATCATGACAGAAGGTGTGACTGTGGGGTCATGCATCAGAACCTATCATACCTTATTGCTGGTGCCGTAGCAAATAACAAGCTCCTGTGGCTGGGGGCTCCTCTGTCAGCTGGTGGGGCTACCAGCTGTGGGGGCACACCATGAACCCCCAAGGCTGGAAGCCCACAGCTGATCCAGGCTCCCAGCCATGGAGGTGCACCATGTGCCCCTTAAGTTGTGACCCTGTGGCCGGGTCACAATTGAAGATGTGATTAACTGGTTCCACCAACATAATCTACTTCCCTTCCAGTATAGTAATATCCTATACCAGAGTGTTATAATAAACATATTACTCTGGCTATAATAATCACAAAATGTTCTAGAATTGATAATTCAGCTAAAGCAGTAAAACAATTGTGGAGCCCATACCTGAGAGTACAACTTCCCTTCTTTTTCTGTACTAACATAGTTGCTGGTGTAGCTATGCTGGAAAAACTGCACAAGTCAGTACATTTTATGCCTATTCTGTGAATGCCAGAAACTGTGTCTTTTCCCTCTATAGCTGTACTAGTAGAGAAAGAGGCAAGGGCGTGAGCAGTACAGACTAATAGTTAATGCTCATACCTGGCACCAGCCAAGAGTCAAAAGCCAAATACAGGAGCTAGAATACAATCAGGATTTTTAATTCTATTAATACTAGTATCATATATCATTTTAGTAAGATTACATGAGATTAATTTCCTTCCTTCTTTTCTTAATACTGACAGTCTAAAGGTGTCCTGGATTATTTGCTATCCACTGGCCTGGTGGATCTGACCACCTCTCCCTCTATCTCTGAATACATATTTACTTAGGGGTAGCCAGAATCAGCGTGACTAATTCAATCTCAGTTCAACTACTACAAAGTTTACTAGCAATTAATTTGACTTGGTATTTTTTTGGACTTACTGATGGCACACAGTACAATGCAAGAGCCCACATAGTGATCCCTACAATAATAATTCACGATAAATGTCATCAGCTATATATTTCTTAATTAGATAAATACTTTCTTCCTATTAGGAACTGTTCAAATTTTATGATGCAATTAGAAGAACGTGTAAAATGATCATAGTATGCTCTATAATAACTGAGAATGACAAATTAAACCAGGTTTTATTAGCAAGGAGCAGAAATAAGAAAGTATCTGAAGAAGACAAGAAAAGGGGATTACACAAGGAATGGAAAGCACCATGAAATTATTAGCATGTTTTAACAGCTGTAGGATAACATTTTTTATTCTATATTAAAAGTAGAGTCTAGTTTAGTCAAATTATACTACCCATAACTTACTGTTTGAAACATATCCCCAGACACTGCTGCAAGATCACCTCAAATTTTCCTTTGGCATTGAAAGCTGCAAAGAAAAAAGAAATACTTAAGAAAGTATCCTTACTTGAGAGACCTCAACAATGTGCTCTGCTGCCCATATTTTATTGATTTCTTGTTTCCTTTACAGTTCATTTTTTGTTTGTGTCCAAAGAAGTACATAAAAATCTCCTTGCTGAAGAAGGAAAAATTGCTTGCAAAGTACTGGCCTAATATAAAATCTCTGAAGTCCATTAGAATTTTTCTACAGATCTAGTGGGCTTTGGCTCTAAGTCATCATATGGATTGGCAGTAAATAATGTAGTGGGAAGAGATATAGGGAAAATGGTCTTCACTGGGTTTGTTCAGTGGTCAGTATTGCATCTAGAGTCTGACACTAAGTTAAGTCTGGGCTTAACTTATAGTGAATATTTCCCTCAGAATCATTTTACATAGGAAAACATAATTCAACAAAATAGAAATAAAGTTCTGTAATACATCAATTCCAGCTCAATGGGATACATTTTCCTTGAAAATATACTGAAACAGTCAATAAGGTCATTTCTATAAGACTGCATAGATTCATTTAGGTACAACCGAAGCACTTTGATTTTATCAAAATGAAACAATCCTAGAAGTTTGCTCTGATATTACTGGGGATCTCATTTTGTATATAGTACAATCTGGGGGTGAAAGGAAACGTCAACACTTTAAAGGGAAGTTAGGTATTCCTGGTGACATATGGCATTTAAATCCTCCTGAAATCTGACTCTTTTACTCCGGTCCTTTCTTCATGCTACACAATGGACTTCGCCCCCAAATTCCCAGATTGGTTTGCTGAAGTTACGATTAAGATCCTATAACTAAGGAAGAACCTTAAATTTGTTAGATTAAATATTAATATTAAAAAACACACATGCAGACACACACGCACACGCAGACACACACAATATATTCCTGGCTCTTTAGAGTTTATGGTTTATTTTTCCTCTTAGACTTACGTAAATAATTTGGAAGTAGCGCCATTCAAATCAATGGAGCTAAATTAGTTTAAGATCAGAGAGAGAGAAAAGCCGCACCCTTAACATTTTCCCGTGAAGAAACATTAAATAGGTCTGCATTATTTCCTTATGGCCACTTGCTTTCAGTGCTTTAGCAAAAGTATAGTTCAGGGCCTCTCCAAAGGCAGCTGCTAAAGCTTTTAGGAGCATTATGTGAAAGTGGACATGGATGGAGCTATTTGAATGCCCATAACAAAATGTATCTGTCCCACAAGAACTATCTTGTGTTATTTTGAATGCCATCTACTGGTACCTTGCCCTTAACCATATACATAAAAACAAACACAAACTGAGTACTCTTGTAACACAACCCTCCGGTCTCAGTATTTCTGAATACTGAAAAAGTCTCCCTCCAAATATGGACTTCTGCTTGTCCACAAATCCCACAGTCAAATTCATTCTTAGTGTAGTTATCTTAATTTAATAAAGTAACGTCTATGTGCTAGCAGCTGTTTAATTTAAAGGTCATACTGCACTAAAAGCCTGAGAGACAGAGAGGCAGAGCCTGAATTCAAGACTTGAATGAGAAACCCATAAATTATAGCCCTAGCTTTAATATCAACTTCTGGTGCAACCTTGGGATACAAACCTGTTATTAGCTGATTTCTGGGGTGAAAATGTAGCCTGTCATCTCTCTGCCTCAGTTTCCCCACCTGCAAATAGAAAGAACAGTCAATGATGACAGCACACAAGGTGTGAGGATTTATTTACAAATGTTCATAAAGAGCTTTGTGGATAAAAAGTGTGAAGGGTTAGGCTACATAAGCTAGGGACTATCATTATGTATCTGTAGCTTACAATATAAATCTATATCTTCACTGGAAGGAAAAAAAATAAACAACCCTCTAAAAACCTTTCATAAATCTTCTACAAATCTTTTAAGCATACTTTTTGCAAATATTTTCCTATTAACTATTGAATTATGATAGAATGAAATTACCATCAAATGAACCATTAAGAAAAAAATTAGATAGTTCCTATTCCCTTAAAAATATTCCAAGATATATTGGATGAAGTCAAATGTGATCTCTTGGGTTTCTCACACACCAAAAACAGAAGGCTTAATCTATTAGCAGTTTCTATTTTTTCCAAGTTAGCCAACATCTTTAGAATATTATAGAAAAAATCTTCTTATTTTTGTCAAAAATCTATAATCCATGCCGCCAGGTAAAGCAAAGGAAAATCTGGTTGAAGTATTCTTCACTGCTACTGAGATAAAAGATCTGATAACGGTGGTAGCATCTTATAGACTGTCTTTGACAATTAAAGTAGCTTGTCTACTGCTGTTTTGGTTTTTGTTTCAGCTTTTTCATTGCAACTTCTTTCTCAATGAGTGGAAAGGAGGGGAACATACTCTGTGGACTCATTTGGAACCGTAGTCTTGACCTTACACACATTTTGTACTTTGATTTATAACCCCTGACAGTGAAGACAGAAATTGTGTATCACCTCTGCTTTCAATATGGACAATGCAAGCATGTCAAAACCCTGCTCACTTGATCCAAGTGTTGAATTCAATACCTACTACTGTAATCTCATTTGGTTTCAGTGTCAACTTTCTTACTTGCACAAGCTCCTCTTGCATTCTTGATGATACCTTCTGATCAGAGGGGAAGGTGTGCCCTGGCACCAATGAGATTCTGACCCGGGTGACAACTGTAGGATTTGTAACAGTATATATGCCCATTTATTCAAATCCATTTTTGGCAATAACATTAGCATCTTTTATTTACTGGTAAATAGAGCTACTCTCTCTGGAAAGGGTGAGAAAAACTGACAGATTCTCAAAATATTTTACATGTGTAAAGAGAGGCTGAGTATTCTGCAATAAATATTTGCTTTGGATTTTAAACCCCCCCATAGAAGTGAATAGTGTCCCGAAATTGTATTTTTTAAAAAACCTTCAGGAGACACAAGAGACTCCTTTAATGGCTAATTCATATCTGTGGACTTCATATAAAACAGTTATATTTTTCTCACATTAAATATTGATGTTGTATGTTTTGCAATTTCATGAAAAATTTGACTGCAATAATAATGTCCTTCTGGTCTCATAAAAAATCTCCTTCCAGCCTCTGGCTGAAATTTGACAACTGACTAATTCTGGATGAAAAGGATTTTTTTCTTGTACTACAAGAAAGCATCACGTATTATTTGTTCCTTCACTGCCACGGGCAAAACTGGGAGCCGCAGTCTAGGTGGAAAGGGGAGTCTGTTGTGTCTTTGCTAGCCCTTCCCTTCTCCTGGAGTCACTGGATGACACCTAAAAAGGGGGCTGGATAGAAAGGACAGGATTCAGGGCCAGGACATTTAGGTGATATGAACTGCTGAGAAAGTGTTTGTCTTTAATGACAAGTTCACTCCAATTTTGCCTCCAACACCAGTCCTATCTCAGTTTAAGTTGAATGGTGCTTTTCATTTGAACTGGCTGACTCAAGATGGGGGTTAGGCTAAAATTTGTCAATGCAACCACAGTCTGGAGTGCAAGTAAGCTAGCAAAGAAAATAAGCTAGCAACAAGTCCTCCAGTGCAGCTGCGCAAGCCCACCATTTATGTGTCTAGGAAAGGCAGCCAAGCTCTTTCCTCACTAGGAAAGGATTCGTGGAGAAGCTTCGCTTCAATGCTTAGCATTGTGGCATGGACCATCAGAAGTCACAATACTCCACGGGGTGAGTGCAGCACCACAATGGAGATTGCATGTGCTGGTCCATTATTTCATGGTATTGTTGGGATTTTCTGAGCCACAATAACTTGAGAAGAGTAACTTGAGTGCAGGTAACTGGAGTTAACTCTGCTGTGAAGGTATGCCCCTGTTTAAAACACTCCCCACTTGAAAAGGTCATTGTGGGAAGGCAACAGCTGTTACACTTCTTACACCCCTTCTGAGCCCACGTTGGTGACATCTGTCATAACTCAGTTCCCTACTTGTTACAGGACACAGACACATGACATGAATTCTTTGACACATGCACCACTGCAACTGTTTTGTCTAACTGCTCCTCTTCTGTCCTAAGTCAAGCTAACTGGCAATAGGTCCCCTGAATGAAACAGAAGATAAATTATTGTGGATTATTCTTACATAAACCATTGTTTTTCAAAAAGAGAGAGGGCACTTGGAAAGCTGGAGTGGATTCAGCTGCACAGTGATAAGTCCCCACTTCTAGAGCAGTAAATTTATTTTGCCTGCCTGTGGCCCCCAAATGATCCTGCTTTGCAGCAGAGGTAAAACCAATACGCATTTTCAAAATCATAACGAAAAATGTTTTGCTCCCCAGCTGCTGTCAGACCATTTCTTGTGACTTGTCTCTTTGTCTCTCTCTTTATGAGACAGATAGCTTGCCAAAATGTGGCCAGGGATCTTCTGCTCTTCTGTTTTCTAACTGAGGAATGATAGATTAGGTGCTGGAGAAAACAAAATTATAAGTGGGTTAGGAGACTTCTGCAGCTTTTGTTTGCTCTAAGAATCCCCCCAACCACCTGCCATCAACTGTTAACCAAACAAGACAGCTGGAGGTGGAAGAATAAAGGCATCCTACTTCTTGGTTTCATTGTCATTTTTGTCCATATATGGCCACAACCGTCCAGGAGATGAAAGGCTGACAGTGCAGCACTGTCAGTCGGTGTGAGCATCAGGGGGTGCACTCAATAAATGAATACAACAGGTGCGGCGCACAGAAGAAGCACTTCAGGAAAGAATTGAAGGGGCGATAGCAACTTTTCTATAGAAAGTCTGTTGGTATTACACCCTCGTGACAGTGGAGACAAGTAAAATCTGCACCTGTGGCATTTGGACCTAATATTTATGACAGACAGGCTGGGCTCTGATTGACCACCTAGTGTATAATCATTCTGTAAATATCCAAAGCACGCTATGCAGTGGCACTGACCCAGTGGGTGCAGTTTTATTGAAGGCTTCATGCCTGCCTTCACATTATTATGCTGCTGTGGCCTTTTGAGCATAACATTTAAAATGAATGGACTCCACACTGTGTAGGATTTACCTATAAACTGTCATTTCTATTTATGCAAACAGTCACGAATCTTAAAGAGAATTGACTCTATTGCCGGTGGAATGGTGCTACCTCTCCAGCTAGAAATCCCTGGCTTCTGAGCCTAATTTTGGGAATCCAACTGTTTTTAAAAGTAGATTTAAGGACAGAATTTTGACATGTGAAGTAATTTCTCAAAAGGCCCTACATATTTGGCAAGGCAGTCAAAAATGCACGTGGCCCTTCTTGCATGCATATTTTATGCATTTCACTTACTGTGTATTCCTTTGAGAAACATCCCTACAGACTTGGTTTTCTTAACTGTTCCCACGCAAATGTCTGCTGGATTTTCAGGTACAATTAGCCAATATGCAGGTTGGGATCATGCGCATAATTTATGCATGCGTTGCTTCCAGTGTTACAAGATGCAAATCTGCTTATGCACAGGTTAACAAGTCAGGCCCTCTAGGTTAGAAATATAGGTCACCCCTTAAATCTACTACTAAGAAGCTGGACCTTATGTGGCTTCATGCAGGGAAACTGTGGAAGTGGACTGCTAATATAACTTTGCAGCCACAAGTGATAAGACACGATAAAGTGCAGGAGAGACTCCAGTCGAATTTTGCTGAAAACTTTAATAATATGCATACAATGTTTCAGCTTTTCATTAAAAGCCTATACTGATATTTTTTTTTGACTGAAATATTTTCAACAGCAACTTCACATCAACATATGGCCAGCTGTACATACTGCTGTGTATTATTCAGGCAGGTTTGGACTATCTTTACAACCTAGTGTTTCCCAGCTGCTGGAACAGCACTTTAGGGACTAACAGTAGCTGAGGTAGAATAGATGAGTGATATGGCTGCTTTGATTTATGCTGGAAATCAGAGGCACTGGAACAATGGAGCTGCCAGGGGATATGTGTGCATCTCTCCATCCACTGTGATTTAGAGCTCCTTGATATCTTTTCCTCTCATTAAGCTTTGCTTACTTAACCAAGAGCTGGTTGAGTGTTTCTGTAATAAAATGCTGATTCAGCAACATCCATACATTGGGGGGGCAGCATATCAATTTTGTTGATAAGGTAAAAATATTTCATTTCTATTTTGAAAAGATTTGGGATGTGGATTGAAACCGGTTATCATTCCAAAGCACTTTGCTTGGACTACAACAATCGCAGCAACATATTACTTGTCTCCACCTAAAACAAATTACTTTACCCCAGTCAAAACATCTCAATACAATCGTTTTGATATTTCTGGAGTACAATTTTTCAGCCATTTTGTTTCACGGGGACTTTCAAACTTTTGCTGCAATTCAAGAGGAAAAGCCATTTTAAAACGTCAGCAAGTCCAAGTTTTGACAACTTCTCATTTAAATATTTGGTATAAAAATAGTAAATGACCTTAAAATGTGAAGGAAGGATGAGCAAAGAGTGCAAAGTAACTTTATGTCCAGTATTCTGCAACAGGGACTACAGAGATTATACTGTGCCATAAGATGAGGATTGTTGTATAGGCAACTTGGAGCAATTCCATTCTAGGAGGAGATCTGAGAGATGTACAATTCTCTCCAATGATCAGGGTCAGATTATAGACAACCTGTTAGGCAGATAAGTGGACTTGGGCATCTACGTATGGTTCTATTCCACCCTCCTCAAGTCCATTAGGTTAAGTACAGACAGTCAAAAAGCCCAAGGCTGAATCAGTTCAAGCTTTGCAGGTTAGTCTAAGCTGCATAGGTTGAACCAATAAGCAAGTGAAAAGCCATCCACTTTTGAGTCTGGAAATACAGCCACATGACTGCAGTGGCCCAGATCAGTAGCTGTGGGGCTCCAGAGCAAGCCTCCCTGGTCAGCTGGAGCAGACAGTTTGAGCCAAGGCTAGCCCACCCACCCTATAAAGGGGGCGGGGCACGCTGCAGAGGAGGTACAAAGCATCCTGGGATGCCTGAGTTAACTAGAATCTGGAGGGGATCTGGGACAGAAGTTCAATAAATCAATTTAACCTAAATCAGTAAAGTCTGATACTATATCCAGGTTTATCTTAAACTGGTTTTGGCCATTTTGAAAGTGGTTTATGTGCACTGAACTTCTGTTGTGTTACAGAATTGAACCAGTTTCTGATCACTTGTACTGGTTTATGTTTAATTCTGTCCCTAGCCCTAAAAACTACAGAAGGTGGGTGGTCCTCCTCCTCCTCAGTGATTTTTTTTTTGAAGATGTTAAAGGCCAAATTTTGGTGTGTCACAGAAGAAGATGAATGAATGGATTTTAGGCCTGAACAGGGTGGAACAGAACCAGACATGGGCACTTAAAGCCATGGAGATGCCTAAGAGGTGGGCACTCGGTGCAAGTACACAACAAACCTTCTGCTACGAGGTTCGAGTCTAAAATCACTTCTCTGACTGGACTGAATGTTTCTTTCCCTTTCAGAGTAGCTACAGCACAGGGATGTGCTATTCCTGAAGCAAATGGAGAGCTCATAAGGTGTTTAGCTCTGCACGAAGCTAGAAAGGGGTTGAAATTCCCTTTAGCCCTTTCCTCATTTGCTTTTGAAGACGTGCAGGGAGACATAGACACCTGTCGACGTGCAGGGACACTGTTCCGATGTGCTGTAATTACAGCACATCAGAGCAGACTCAATTAATTGAGTCTGCTGGAGCGTGCTAATCAGTGCACTATACCAGCTTCCATGTCTTGTATATTCAGTGTCCCTGCACTTCAAAATGGTGGTGGAGATACTTTAATTAAAGCTCATCAAAAAACCTTTAGTTAAGTGCCTCTGCTGCCATTTTGAAGCACGGGATAATGAATATACAATACATGGTGGGTGCTTTCATTAGAGCAAATCTCGGAGCCCCTCTAATGAAAGTGCCCTCGTTCCCAGAGCACATGTAAAGACACTTAAGTGCCAAGACTTTGTTTCCATCAGCAGCATAACCGAGGGAGGGAAACCAGTGCAGCATATCTGAGCACCGCCTTTGTGGGAGGGCACAAAAATAAGCATTGTGGCAGCCAGCATCAAGCCAGGTGCTGGGCTGCTGCCCCTGGCACTTGTTTGCTTTATTGTCCATTATTATTTTCGTGGCTAGATGTTAAGAATAAACTTTAGCTATTCCTTTTTTGGGGGATTTGTCTGTCTTTTTGCACCAGTGTTAACATTAGTCTAAATGCAACACTGATTGGATTTATTTTCAAGACTGATTAGCAGTCACTCCTTTTACAAATCTTTAAATCCTTCTCACTTTAGCACAACAATGATCCATTCTTCCAGCAGCAGATCTGACATGGATATTTTCACTTTGCAATGTTATTGTCTGGCTATAAAGTTCTGTTAGCAGCTCCTTTTTGTACTTTGGATTGGTGCAAATCTTTTTTGTCTAAATCATGGGGGTTTATACATCCCAGGCCTGATTTCCATTAGGTGTAAATCAGTGTCATTTCACTGACTACCATAGAGCCAAACTGCTTTATATGAGCTAAGCATGTATCTTGTTGAATTTTACAATCCCCCAAACTCAGAAAATCTCCATAAGAGTTTCCTTAGTTCTCCTTGGTTTCCATTCAGAGCTGTAAATTGACCCAAGCTTCACTGACAATTGAATCTGGTCCAGGTTTCAGGTTTACAACAAAATTGGAAACCAAGCAATTTTCACTTGAGTCTGGATTTTTGTTCCCAAAGTTTCACACAGCACAAATTGTGGGGTAGTTGGCTGAAGACTCATGTACTTGCTAGGCTCACCCCACACTCAATGTGTGTATACAGCACGAGATTTGGAAACAGCTGTTGGATTGCTAATTACTGTGAGATCTGAACATTTGCAATGTTTTAAAGTAAAATGGAACTAATCTTCTTTCCTGCATAATGGACTGTGCACAAAGGGAGGTCCATGCTATTCTAGTGGGAAGGAGGGGGCAGAAATCCTGTCCCCTTCCATCTCCCCATGAGCCACCCTGTGATTGCTATTTGAGAGAGGGGGATAATTATGCTTATCCATCTTTGAAAAGTGCTTTGTGCTCCTTGGATGAAAGTGCCTGCATAAGTGCCAAGATGCTGAGCTTCCCCACATCTATGAGAGAGGAAAGTTGGCCACAGGATTTGCTTCTCAGTGGGGTTGTGAGGATTCACTGAGTTATTTCTACATAATGTTTGGGATGTGCAAGACACCCCAGAAATGTAAAGAAATGTTCATTGTGACGATCGTGTTTTATGGGCCCACTCTTTCACAGATCTCTTGTGAATCCCATAATCCCATTCCTGTCTCATAGCTCACTTCCAGAAATCTCTTTCATGCTAGGGAGTCCCTCAATGTGTGTGTATACCACATGGGAGTCTAAAACAGCTGTTGGATTGCTAAGTATCATGGGATCTGAACATCTGCCATGTGTTTAAGTAGAAGGGAACTAATCCTCCAACATTATAGTTCTTAGAGGCTGGGGACCTTCTTCCTCTGCTCTAAGCATAGGTTATCTGAGGCAGGAACATTTGGCTCAGTGTAAATCACCAACCCAAATGGTCCTAAACAAAACACTGTTCCTGATCTCTGTTTTGACCCATTCTAATTTTGGCAAGATCTATTTGACTTATGAAGTATAAAGCAACTGTGCTGCTCAGTTAATGAGGTACTTTCAATGGGCTTTGGATCAGACCCTGTCAGGGAGCAAAAGTACAACCAATGTGATGGTGAAAAGAGCTGCTTAGGAGTTTTTTAATGAAGCAATGTTTCTTCAGAAAATGCTGAACCTGACACTTCTTGCAGGCCAAAGTCAGTTTTGATGAATTTCCTGTTTCAAATGCTTGAAGAATATTGAAATGGTTGAAAATCCCACATAGACATTTTACAAACAAAAAGTATCACTTTCTGTTGAAACACGTAAGTTGATATCATCGTATCATAGTACTTAGGGTCGGAAGGGACCTAAACAGATCATCAGCTCCAACCCCCTGCCCCAGGCAGGAATGGGTGCCAGGATCATATCACCCCAGGCAAATATCTGTCCAGCCTCCTCTTGAAGACCCCCAAGGTAGGAGAGAGCACCACCTCATTTGGGAGCCCATTCCAGAGCCTGGCAGCCCTAACTGTACAGTAATGTCTCTCAATGTCCATCCTGAACCTTCCCTGTAACTATTTGTGGCCATTACTCCTAGTAACCCTGGATGGGAACAGAGCCTCACCCAATTCCCACCAGTCCCTCCTGGTGAGTTTGTAAATGGCCACCAGATCCCCTCTCAGCTTTCTCTTATGGAGGCTAAACAGGTTCGGGCCTTTAAGCCTCTCTTCGTAGGGCCTGCCCCGCTGCCCCTTGACCATGTGAGTGGCCCTCCTCTGGACCCTCTCAATACTAGCTACATCCCTCTTGAAGTGCAGTGCCCAGAACTGGACACAGTACTCCAGCTGTGGCCTTACCAGTGCCGCATACAGGGGGAGGATCACCTCCCTGGACCTGCTTGTGATGTACCTGTAGATGCACGACAAGGTGTGGCTAGCCTTACTGACGGCTTCCTCACATTGACAACTCATGTTCATTTTGGAGTCAACAACGACTCCAAGATCCCTTTCTGCCACTGTGTTGACAAGAAGGGTGTTCCCCAATCTACAGGTGTGTCGCTGGTTCCTTCTCCTTAGATGCAGCACCTTGCACTTGTCTGTGTTGAATTACATCCTATTCTCATCCGTCCACCTCTGTAACACATCTAGATCTAGCTGGATCCTGTCCCTCCCCTTCAGCGTGCCCACCTCACCCCACATCTTGGTGTCGTCAGTGAATTTGGACAGCATGCTTTCCACACCCACATCCAGATTGCTGATCAAGATGTTGAACCATACAGGCCACAAGACCAAGCCCTGGGGGACTCCACTGCCCACATCCCTCCAGGTTAAAAACGACCTGTCCACCACAACTATCTGGGTGTGAACATGCAGCTAATTTGCCACCCATCTGACTATGTAGGTATCAGTGCCACAGTCACCAAGTTTTTTTAAGAGAACGTGATGGGAAACAGTGTCAAAGGCCTTCTTAAAGTCCAGGAAGATGACATCCACCCTGACACCCTCATCCAGAGACTTTGTGACCTGTTCATAAAAAGAAACCAAGTTATTCAGGCAGGACCTGCCTTCAATGACCCCGTGTTGGTTGCCTCTGAGCATTACCTCCCCTGCTGGGCCCTTGCAGATGTGTTCCTTGATAATTTTCCCAAAGGTCTTCCCAAGGACCAAGGTAAAACTGACTGGCCTATAATTGCCAGGGTCCTCCTTTCTCCCCTTCTTGTAAATGGGGACCATATTGGCCCTTTTCCAATCCTCTGGTACCTGGCCAGTGCCCCATGAGCGCACACAGAGCCGTGCCAGGGACCCCACTATGACCCCTGCCAATTCCCTCAGCACCCTCGGGTGATGAGCATCTGGTCCTACTGATTTAAACATGTCCAGCCCCTCCAAAAGTTCCCTAACTAGGTCATCCCTGGGTCTGTCTGCAATTCTAGTGGGGGAGATGTCGCAGTCCCTGTTCAGGAATATGGAGGCAAAGAATTCGCTAAAGAGGTCAGCTTTTTCATTTGCCGCAATCACCAGATTGCCAAGCCTATCCTGCAGGAGCCCCACATTACCGGTGCCTTCTTACTTCCTATGTATTTGAAAAGGGACTTTTTTATTATCTTTAATTGTGTTTGCTAGCCATAGCTCTGTCTCTGCCTTGGCCTTCCTAACAGCCTCCCTGCAGTCCCAAGCAACAGAGGTGTAATCCTCCTTGGTGATAGCCCCTTGTTTGCAGACCTCCTTTTGTGCCCTCAGGCATCCGTGGATGCCTTTGCTGAATCATGGGGGCTTCTTAGCACTCCTGCCCCCCTTGGTGCGCATTGGGACTGACTCCCTTTGAGCTTGGAGGATCATCTTGAGGAACAATCAATGCCACAGTCACCAAGTTTTTTTAAGAGAACGTGATGGGAAACAGTGTCAAAGGCCTTCTTAAAATCCAGGAAGATGACATCCACCCTGACACCCTCATCCAGAGACTTTGTGACTTGATCATAAAAAGAAGCTCTGAGACCCCAATGCCTCTCCTGCTAATCTTCTTAGCTTACAGAAGTCAGCCCTCCTGAAGTCGAGGACCTTGCTGCTTGCTTTCACCACTCTGCGCTGGATAGTAAATTCCAGCAGGTGATGATCACTGTCGCCCAGGTGGTTGAGTACCTGCAGACCCCTCACCAGGTTGTCCCCTGTGGCAAGGACAAAGTCTAGTAAGCCATTTCCCCTGGTGGGACTATGCACCTCCTGGGTTAGGTGGAGGTCCTGTATCCTGGCTAGGAAATTATGTGAGTGGTTGGACCTGGCTAACTGCTCCTCCCAGATGTCTGGGTAGTTTAGGTCACCCATACCTTGACTTTACAGCCTCCGTGAGCGGATCTGAGAATTCCAGGTCCAGCTCATCCCTCTGGTGAGGCGGTCTGTAGTAGACACCCACTATCAAGTCCCTTTCCCCACAACCCCCTTGCATTCTTACCCAGAGTGCCTCATTTTGCCCCTCCTCTGACCCTATCCTGATCATTGAGGATGTGTGTGCTCTTTGACAATATACTGTAGAAGAAGAAATGACGTTTCCCTGAAAGTGGTGATTTAAGTAAAATGTTCTGAACTTATAAGAACAAAATGTTTCAATGTATCTTGTTAATATTTTTGGTTTAAAATTAAAAAAAATCCAGTTTAGGGTAGGAAAATATTTCAAAATCTCAAAATTTTCCATGGGATGACAAAACTGTCCTCTGCTCAGCTCTGTTTGGAAAGGGGGTTCATAGGACATGACTGACGACATGGCCTTTGCCCAAAGTGACAGAGTTATACTGAGCTAACAATAAAATGAAGAAGGAGAGAAAAGGGAGGGATGAAAAAATGATTGAGAGCCCTTGTTTAAAGTCATAAAATTCTGAAACTCAGAACAGAAACTAAAGTTTTCTTTTATTTGTTTATCTGGCTGCATCCGCATAACTTTCTTCTTTCTTATTTCACATCTTAAATCTCTGGAACTTGGCATCATCATTTTAAGGGCACTCTGTGCTGTGTTCCTTCAGGAGAAATTATATCCTATCTAAGAAATAGTGACAAATACTGGATATAGTACCCCATATGAAGTCTTACCATTGTCTTGCAAAGCAATAACACCGCCTGCTTTGATTCACTTTGTATTCCTTCAGCTCACATCCCGTTAGCCTGCTTGTCTTATTCACAAGCAGCCAAATATAAGGCTGAAAATGCTTTTGAGATCTGTTTGTGTACTAAGTGCCAAATTTCTATTCTGATCTGAAATGTTGACTACCCTTTCTTTATTTGTACTTTGTTTCTCTCAACCTCCCCTCTCGTTCTCCAAGTCTTATTGTTATAAATGTTTCCTGATTCTGCCACATTTCTCTGCCTATTTATCTGAGCCAAGATACATTAATACTCTAGTGAAAAAAAAAATCCTTCTCCATAGCAGCTGCTAAGAGCTGATGTAACGAGCTGCATAGAGGAAACCATTTTCAGCTCACAACAACAACACATTTTATTAGTCAATAAATCCTTGGAACTATGCTGCATTTTTTGTAACATCTGTTGGTACCTTATTTATTATTTTAACTATTTTATATAAACATACTACATTTTTTATAGAAAAAGAGCACTCCAGTAACAGGGTCCTGATCCAAAGCCCAGAAAAATGAATGGTAACTACTATTACTTTAACTAGGTTTGGGATTGGGCTAAATCTTCATGGTATCAGGAAAAAAAAGGGCTGCTGCGATTGCATCAGTATGTCCTTAGTCTACCTTCCTCACAATCTATCAGCCACCAGATGACAGTGATTCCTAATCAGATGTTCAACAGCTCTCCCAACCATGCAGTTGGTCCAATTAAAGCTATCACAAAAAGCCTTGACTCTCAGATTTTTCAGGTATTTCACTGCTGCGTCTTCCTCCTACTTCTGCATTCAGCATCCATCTGTGCCTTCAGCATAACAGCACCCATGGCTCCTCATTGAGCACCATAATGGCTTTATTATGGGTATCGAGTGTTATACTGGCCTACATTAAAACTGGACATTTGTCAGCCCTAGACACCTGCAGCGTGCTCAGACCTGCGGTGGTGTTCTAGCTTTGAATACTTAGAAAAGGGGGCATTGCAATCAATGGTCTAGAAAATAACATAGTACTAGCCATGGCCTGGGATGTTTCCCTGCTTTGGAGTCATTGGGGATGACAGGCTCTGCTCTGAATCAGGCCAACCATGAATTTGCATGTTGGTCTTCCACAGGATAAACCCATATTTTTACCACAGAGCCCTGAATCTCCCTAAACTGCCAGCGTTCTCAGTCTCAACCTCCTCCATCTCCGTTCCCTTTCTGGGGCCAAAATGTTCAAAGGTTTTCTTTTTTCTACTGGAGCAGAATGAAACAACTTAAGAAAAACATCTCAAAAGTGGCTGCAAAACAGCACTGTCATCCACTGATCAGCTCTGTTCACAAGCACTTCTTGCTACCTGTTATTCAAGCACGTGGGCATGGATTCATCATAGAGAGAAAGGAGGAGAACACTTAATTGCTGTTTTGCAATTTTAATGAATAAATGTCATTTCTGTTCATCTTCTGCTTACTTTCACAATGTAAGGCAGAGATCTAGTGCCAAGAGCTGCATTTCATTATCAAGAGAAAAAGAGACACTTCATTAATACAGAACTGCTCTTTATGGCATATGTGCTGGTTGGCTGATATCTGCAATTATCAATGGAAATATTCAGAGAAAAGAGGGAAGCTGACATTTTCAAACATGACTCGTGAGTGAGGAAGGGTCGTAGCTTGGAGGAGGCTGCTGTTAGACACTAATGGAACCTTATTGTCAGAGCACGTGCATGCATCATTTATTGCAAATCTGCTTTGCTTTAAAGTGTGTTAAGCTAGGCATTCTCTCTCCCTCACCCAAATCACTGATGACTTTAGTAGGCCATGGTAGCTGATGAAATAAAACAGCCCATTTTCATTGTCTAATGTTGCAGTGCTGTTGCATAGAAGAGAAGGAATGCCTGAACCTGAAATGCATGCCACAACAAAGCTTAGAAGGAAGGAAGGAAGGTCCATATGAATCTGATGGATTGGATTAGGTTGGTTAAGGTGCACTAGTTTCTTAGTCAACAACATACAGGGGCTTGACATGGATAACAGTTTAAATCTGTTTCAGAGTGCTGACATGAGGATACTGTATCAGCTACTGTTTTTAAACTGAGTTAAATCAAATAACAGTGGCTGATCAGTCTGATGTTTCTCAAGTCCCAGTGTTTGTAAACCAATCAGCATATGCAAGCCCACTTGGGAAGTCAAGTACAAACTAGAGTGGCCACCTTTTAAAAATGTAAAGGTGGGACACATGCCCACCTTCCCCCTCTCCTCCCTCATTGGCAGCATAGCCAGAGAAGAGCTAAGTAGAGAGGATGCAGGCTCAGGGCTCCCTGCCCACCTGCCTTTCCCTTGGAAGCCCATGCCAGCTATGCACCTCCTTTCTGCCCCACAGCACTGGAGGGCACGCCTCTGTGCCACTCCCACTGCTGCAAGGAGGGTGGGGGGGACCCACCAGCCCTGAGGCCGCAGTGGGAAGCCTGCATCTGCCCCTGCCCCGCGCCCAAATCTGGGGGGCATACAGCCCCCATGCTCCTGGGATGAGCTGCCTGTGGCTCCCTCCCACTCCATGCCAAGGCCCCATGAACTGCCCCCAGCTCCTTTCCCACTCCCTCCTTCACAATGGGGGCCTCAATCTGCCTGCTCCTTCCCCCATACATGCTCCCCCCTGAATAGACTTCCTTGCAGGGAGCTGCTCTTCACACTGCCTGGCTGTATTCCCAGCCACATGCATGTGTGCAGGCGCAGACATGCACCCGGCACCCCCTGCATCCCACTCCCAGCAGCCCCTTGCAGGCTGGAATACTTCCTGCCTGCAAGGGGAAACCTGCTGTTTTCCGTGGATCCCTGCACAATGCTGCAAATCCAGGACAAATGGTGTCCCAGAGTCATGCAGCCTGGGACCAAGATATGAGGTTTCTGTTCCAGGATTGTCCCACCCAATTAGGGACAGGTGGTCACCCTAGTAGAAACCTATTGTTAATGTTTCTCCAATGTCCTTATAGTAATTAGAGAGGGGAATATGCATCCATATTTGGACATGCCATATTTGGGGGCTCCTAGCCCACATTTTCATGTGCATGTAAAATTTAGACTTAGATCTGGGTTGGCAACTAATTCTTTTAGTCTGTGTGGTAATACTACAAGTGTCTATGAGGCCTGCATTGAGACAGATGCTGCATAAACACAAGCTGGCAATCCCCACACTGAAAACCAAAAAAAGCCCCTTTGCCCTAAAACTTAGAGGTTGCCTGAATGCAGGCTTTTTTGTTTCATGTGAAGCACTAACAATAACACTTAGCCTTTAATATCTTCAAAGCACTGTAAAATCACTGACTAAATTTCCTTGACCTTTTTTCTCATCAGATTGCCCAACTACGTGTAAATGTTTCAGATAAAGCTTCTAGCTCTCACGGGGGGACCTCGAGCCATTCTGTGCTCTGTTTTTCTTTCCCCGATCATTTTTTTTCCATCTGATTTCATTTACAAAAAAAGATCCCCTGTCTGCCTCCCGATTTTTATGTTGCTTCAATTTGTCTTTCTTACTTTTCTGCATCCTTGTTAATAATTACAGTGGCTTCTGGTTTTGTTATTGACATTCAGATTTCACTTGAGTGATTATAGATTGTTTCTGCACTACCTACTCTTTAAATCTCACATACTTCTCCAGAGTAGATATCCCGGACAACAGTTGATTCCAATCAATTTTCTTTAACTTGTGCCTAATTCCCTAAATGTCTAGCTTTTTAAAAATCCAATATTCCTATGCTGTCATCTGAAAATGCTTCAGACACATTTTGTCTGATTGTTTCGTGATAGGTCTAGAATCATACACATACTTTAACTTCGAGTTCTAGTCTGAGAACAGAGAGACACTCGCTCCGGTTGCCTATGCAGTGACCTATTTTCCACATACAGCCTTCTTATTTGCTCCGCAGGTCCTTCTGGTCCCGGCTGATGGTTTCTGCTCCTCTAATGAGGAGGTAGAGTAGCTATTTAGTCCCCGAGGGAGCTGCAGGGGGTATTTTACTACCCCTGGCATGCTTATTCTTTTTTCCTTACTCTTTGACCTCTTACTGACTTATTTTAAAAGAAAACCATTTTAGGGTGATTATTCCTTTACATCCAAGAGACAGAAAGAGGATCCTAGGATACTTCAGACAGTCAGTAAGGGATGGAGTGTTCAAAGAAGAGTACAGTGCCACTCCTTAGTGGCTGTAAGGGAAGGCAACCACAGGGAACAATAATAATAATAAAGGCAAAAAAGAAAGAGACCCGCGGTTAGCTACAGAAAACTAGAAGACATCTTACAAGTGCCAATGGAGACTGAGGGAAGCAAAAGATAACCCTCTATCCAACCCTGGTAGAAAACGATTAGTGTGATGAATTATAACTGTCATGCCTCTTTCCTTTCAGCTCTTGTTCATCAGTAAATATTTGGAGGAGCATTAATGAGCACTTGTATTCTGCATGTCACTGAATGACTGCAAGTCTAGTCTTTCTTATGTACAGGCACAGCAGGGACAAAAGGAAGGTGTTTTTTTCTGTCCTGCCTGACCCTGGAAGGTCAATAATTCTCATTTCTCAGGCTGGTGAGTGAGGTGTTCATACATCCCAGTGTGATGTTCCCTAACCCATATTTCACTACCTGGTTAGACAGAGAAACATCTTAGGGATAACAGGATACAATCTCCTCTCTATGACTAGGGTCACTTCAGTGAAGTGAAATTAGAGGGCAATGGGTCAGGTTTTGTTTTTTCTTTTCTAGCAGAAGAATGAGAATAAGACTGCACACAGCTGCATAACTGAGAGAGGTCCATTGGTCTCCAGGTCTTTAATAAAGTATTTCAGAACTAAAGCACATCCTCCTCCCCACCATGAATTCCTTAGCTCTTATAGGACTGAGACTCGGGGTTGAGTAGAACAAGGGCAGCAAGCCACCAAGTACAGCAACCACTGTCCCTGTAAGACAAAAGGGAAGATCCCCCCCCCCCCCATATTTTAGATCGCTTTCCAACACTGACTGAGAGATATAAATTGAGCTAGTCCGTGAAGAGTTTAATGTGATCACATCACAGCTGTTTGGAATATGCTTCCGGCCCTTTTCATTGCTCCGCATTAATTTGACTAGAATATGCCACTCTCTTTTTCTTCTTTCTCACATGTATTTTTGACTCACTGTGGAAGTCCACTGAACAGACTTAACCTTCACTTATTTTTCTGCAATGTCTCAGAAAAGGGTCGATGCTCTGGTTGGTGTAAACGGACATAGTTTAACTGGCTGCCCTGGGAAAGCACTGATTATATCTGCCAGATCTGGGGGGCGGGGTGGAGAACACAGTGCTCTTCCTTATTTACACCCATGCGATGCCATTAGGATTAAGCCGGTGCATGTGAGAACATCATTTAGCAACCGTGTACAGAAGGTACGGTCACTGCTAGGGATGGAAAGGCAAACCTGAAGATTAAAATGAACGAGATCAGTAGCCAACAACTTTCACAAGCTGAGTGCTGGAACGGCCCGGCTCTGCTCTGACAAGGGCCAGGAGGCTTTGGTGGTGTATCAGCAGTATGAGGCTTTGCCCGAGCCCATGCCAAAGCTGGGAGCTGTGCCTGTACCGCTGTCACTTTTCTTCACCCCCACCTCGTGGCTGCAGTGTTGGTGCATCTTCCAGCTGGTGCGGGACTGAGCCAGGGCCAGCAGTTGCAAGCTGCATCCATGCTGCTGCTGCCTCTCCCTGCCCCTACCTCTCGGCTGCGGTGCAGCCATAGCTGGAAGCTGCCCAACCCCAAATGAGTTCTCCACCAGCTGCAAAATGCACCCACGCTGCAGCTGGGGGGCAGGGGTGAGGAAAAGCAGCTCCCAGCTACCCAGCCCCGGCACAGTGGATATGGGCACAGGCAAAGCTGGATCTGTGGGCTGGTTCCAGACCGTGGGCCGTATGCTGCCAACCCCTGAACTAGATAATAAACCAGGATAGATGAGTAATCCCATCAACTACAATGGCATACCTCACGGGCTTAAAGGTAAGACTGTGTTTAAATGCCTGGTTGAATCAGACCTCAGTCCTGAATACAAACACAAATCATTGCCTCATGTACACTTCTGCTAGTAGCTAATAGACTGTACTTTATCAGACCAAGCACTTCCTTAGCTTCTCACACGGTACAGCTTATTTTTAATTGACAAACAGGAGTTGCATTTTCTAATCATATTAGTTCTTTTAGCTGCTTTTCTTATGAAGAAAGCATATTAAATTATAAACCAAAGTCCACAGCAGGCTGCAGTTCACCTCATCAGATTGTACCAATCCTTGTTCTTTTAGCAATCACAGCACTCAGATGCCAAGGCTGCTGAAAATAGTTTTCTAGCTACAGCATCTGGCTCCAGATTGATCAGGCAGTTGTGTCTGAGTCAGTTATGTGGTTAAATGGATAATGGACTGTCTGTGCTGTCTGGTTTCCCCGAATGCCAATTTCCTTTGACTTGCATTTCACAGTAATTTATGCATCTTTACACATTGTTGAAGAAGATTTTGCTGCAGTCCCCCTCACTTCATCTCTCAGTGTTTATAGCAATGAACAGAAACTTCAAACTCATCTTGCATATGACTGGAAAGCGCATATATGTGGGTCACTTGGAGGGCTTTTTATTTTATTTTATGTTTTGCAATATTGTCTTTTTAAGTAGCAGTAGCACCAATTGTCCTCTGCAGTCTTAATAAATCTTCCTTTATAATTATGACCATAAGACATTTGTTCTTGAATTCAGCCCTCAGCCATTTAGTAACCTTTCTAATATGGATATTTCAACCTTTTCAGAGCTGAATAAAGCACAGCATTGAGGGGGGAGGGGACTAAATAAAAATCTAAATTATAGTCTCTTTTATGAGCCATAGGAAAATATAAATTGGATATTACATGCTCAAATCTTAGATTATTTTTTACACACCAATCTTGGGGGGAAATAAATATTATGATGAATTTATTGCATGTAAGGCAAGTGAGTCCTGATTATTATCCTGTCTCAGCATGAAACCAATCTTCCCAGAAAGACCATTTGAATCGAGGAAATAGAGGGCACATGTAAATATGGATGGAGGTTAACATCTTGGACTAGGTATGAAGTTCTAAATTATTTGACCAAAAAATGTATTACATTGTTTCTGTTGCTGAGATGGACTACAAATTCTAGAACATGAAAGGAAATGACACAGGAAGCAATGGAAAATTCCAGAAGAGAGGGTGTGTTGAATATTGAAGTCAAGTCATTTTTCATTATACTTTTTGTCTGCCAGATCTGAGCGTAGAAGAGTTTTCCTTAGACTAAGGGAGTGAACACAGGATCGCTCAGAGCCCTTACACAAGGCCAGCAGCTGGGTTGTTTTAAGTCTTACATGTGAATAAGTTGAGAATGATCCAAATGTGGCCAAACGTTAACACTTCTGCCTCCGGGGTTAGGAATGGATGGTTTGGTGCATATGAACTGTTTTCGGATCATTCACACACAACAATTGAAGATGGCACTTGTCATCTTCTGTGGAAAGGGCTCCAAGCCTCTGTGTGTCCAGACCCTAAGTTAGGTGTAGAGAGACTACAACCTGTATCGCTGCTTCTGCAGGACACAGGCATTCAGAGCAGGGCAGGGAACACACCAGCTTAATAGTAACAAAGCCTCAGGGGCTTTCACCATGCACAAGCTGTTCATTCAGGGATTAAATATTTTCATATCAAGCTCCAGATAATACTTAACATCTAGCAATAAATGCATTCAGTTTATACATTTCTGTGTTTTCATGACTACTATTTTTTTCTTAGTAACCCTTTGAATATCCCTGGCTTAAAAGTAGAGAACAGTGTTTCAAACTGCATTTGCTATACTAATAATTTTTGCATTACTACCTATGGCGCATAGGTCAGAAAAGCACAGGCAGTACAGGCAACCCCTGCTTAACACTGTTTCGCTTAGCGCTATTTCACTCATTTTAAATTGATACCCAATTTCACTTAGTGCTCAGCGAGTTTCGCTGTAACGCTCATGATCATCATCTTGGGTCATTAAAAACTATTGTGATTGCAATCTCGGGTCATCAAATACTTTTGATTTTGCTTAATGCTAGTTTTGCCTAATGCTTGGTTTTTCAGGAACAAGTAAGAGCATTAAGTGGGGGTTGCCTGTACTCTTAATTAAAACCAAAGTAAATCTGTGCAGCCTGAAAGCTCAGAATCATTCTGTGTTCAGGCGCAACATGCATCCATATATTCATATAATACATGCCATGGGTTTTTTTGCAACTAAAACTATGATTTAAAAATTGTATTCATAACATTGAACTAAGAGCTAACTCTAAAGTCCGTATCACCCCCTGGACTTGCGTGTGGTAAGACAAAGAATATGGAGCATCTCCAACATCCCAGGTGACTGAAGGATCAAGTAAGGGTGAGGTTACATTACTATTAGCATGTGCTAACTCTGAGGATTGCATTAAAAGTTAGCATGTGCTGTAAGCAGTCACATGTTAAGGGTTAATGAGCTCTTCAATGTGCATTTCTTATACCTCTGGCTAGGAGCTGCCGAGTGCGGTCCATGCCTGCCCTACTTGCTAGCTCTTTAGCCTTTTTGGTGGGGTCGAGGGTGGGAAGGGGTCCTCTGCACCACTTGTATTGCCCCCCCCCCCCCAATGGTCACCCCTGCATCCAAATTGCTTTCCGTTCCCTCAATCACCCACTCCATCCCCACTGGCCTCTGGACCACCCCCCTCATGGGTCCCTCCACCCCCAAATTGCCCCTTCCATCCTCAAATCATCACCTCACTCCCTGAATAACATCCCCCCAGGTGGGCCTCACCAGCTCTTCCCCTTTGGATCACCATCTTGCTGTCTCAGTCAGCCCAAGAGTAGCAGTGGGGGGATAGCAGCACTGCTCCCCCCTCTCTGCCTGCTCTCAGGCTCCCTGTACCTTTTGCCACCTCCATGTGCTTGGATCCAGCCCTTGTTGGGCCTCAAAGGAAGGTAGGGCAGGGGAGAGGGAGTGGGTGGGGGAAACCATGGGGCCGGGCAGGGCCTGGATTTGGGTATGCAGGGGCAGTGTGGGCTGCAGGAAACCCAGGAGCAGTAAGGAAGGGGGACACCCCCCTTGCTACTGCTGTCACTCTCAGGGTGACGGGTGTGACAAGGTGGTGATCTGAGAGTGGAGGCGGTGATGGGGGTGGCATTCTTGAGGCCGATGTGGGGAACAAGAGGTGATTCAGGGGTGGGGGGCAACCCAAGGTGTGGAGGGGGTGACAGCTGGGCAGTTGTCCACTCACTCACTCACCCGCTCCCCTCCCATCCTAACCCTGTCTTACTCCATCCATTTCCCTTCCCAATAACCTCTTCTCCCTAGTCTTCCTGTCCCCCTTCACCCCTTTCTCCTCCTTCTCCACTTGCCCCCTCCCTGCTTACTTGCTGCCCAGCTGCCCCCAGTTGCCAGTCCAAAGCCGTACAGTCCTGGGTGATAGCTAGCCCACCTGGAAGCAGTGCCTCCTGTGATACTGGAGGAATGTATATTTGTCTTTCTGTCTCAGCTGAACAGCCAAGAAGTTAACTTAATTTGAGTTTGGCAGCACTGTTCAAAGATAATCCTCTCTTGAAGCGGTGTATCTTTAAGATGCCTGGAGGGCACTTAGGACTCATTGCTGGGCCTAAATGTGCTTTTAACATGGTCTATTTGTAACATGTAATCTCAGAGTATAGAGATCAGACTATGTAAATCCACAGGAAGATAAAGGCATAAGAGCAGAAAGAGGGAAAAGAGTGGAGTTTTCTTTGTTTCCTTTGGAAAATCTAGGATGAACTGAAGTGGGGGAGAGAGAATAAGCGACCTACCTGAACCTCCAGTCCTGCAAAAATGATTTAAAGTTTCATTTTACTTTTAATAGTGGTGTCGTCAACTGGAGTACAGCTCTCCAAACACATGTGACAATGTTTGAAGGGCAGGAACCTAAGAAATCTCAAAGGGGAACTGGATATTTCCTACTGTGAACACTCTCGTTATTATATATCATTTGCATCATGGCAGCATCTTCAGGCATTAACCTCATCTGTCCTCCTAAGAATCCCAGTATGTCCTTTCAGCTTACAGCCTCTCTTGTCTCTCTCTCTCCAATTTTATGCCACCTTTCTGTCATATCAACAATGCCAGTGTTAGCTCACTAATATTTGCTAGCTAATTACAGCAACATATATTTGAATAGATTTAGTCCAACAAAATTTTGCTTGATATTAAGCATATGAGTACCCCATTCAAGACATGGGACTCTTGGATGCTTAAAGTTAAACATGTACTTAAAATCTGCTGGATGGGGATTTCTCTTACTTTGCTGGGGACTCCTCTGGAAACTGGACTTCATGGCCCAGGAGATCTTTTTCAGTCTTAAATAACTCCTCTGAGCAGTGATTAGACCTTCCTGTAAGTGTAATGGGACACCCCACATTAGATGGCCAAATGTAGTAGTGGTAGCCGCAGTAGAATCAAAAATCATCAACATCATATTAATGCCATACCTGCCATCTCTCCACCCCTTCCCCCTTTTTATGTTATCTAAGATTGCATTTTAGTCTTAGTTCATAATATT
The DNA here is from genome assembly GCF_052110815.1 of Crocodylus siamensis. NCBI lineage: Eukaryota > Metazoa > Chordata > Crocodylia > Crocodylidae > Crocodylus > Crocodylus siamensis. The sequence continues at coordinate 11,174,308 of NC_143403.1, read as the reverse complement.
CTTCAGAAATCCCTCTCAGTGAAGAGAAGGTTACATACCACAAAAATCTAGCAATAAGGACTGTCACAGTATCGGGTAAACCCTGTACCAATCCTCAAAAACCTTCAACTTATTATTGATGCAATTGATGTTTTGATAACACCTGGTATTGCGCTTCTCTAATTATGCTGTAGCTGCATTACAATTAATATGTAAAGGGAGACATGCAACCAGGCTTATCACTTGTAGCTATCAGTCCTGGCAATCAGGCCTTCCAGAGCCCTCCCTTTTGAAAGTCTCTGGAGCTCCCTGCCTCTCATATTATTTTCTCTGTGACTTCAGCTACCCAAACTGCCAGGAAAATTCTAAGCATGTCACTGTGACCTGTTTATGAATTCACACACACTTGAAGGCATGATGAATCATGATTCACTTGGCTAATCTAACAACTACCAAGAGAAAACACTGCTAGTTTACTTATATTAATAGCACCAATATATTTCCTTCCCCTAATATAATATATACAAATATATGCAGCTTTGTTGTTCTTATCCTTGTAAACAAATTAACTGTCACAGAAAACCTGGAAACAAAGACTCAAAACTGAGAAAAGTTACTTCATAAAAAAAGCCCTGCGATATGCTACGGAAATAGTCCAAATCCTATTATTAGACTGGTGTTTTGGGACATTAGCTCAGAATACTCTTGTATTTTTATCGCCTTTTTTTATACTCTTTTTATTTTAAAGCTTGTAAAAAAAAAGATGCTGGATTGACAGTCATGGAAAAGAAAGGGTCAGATTCTCATTTATACCATGAACCTTTATACAGCTCAAGTATAAAATAGAGACAGTCAATGAGATTTTTCTATTTTACCCTACTCCCCTGGCCCTCTCCTACTTCCTCCCCACTGAAGGTCAGTAGTATATCCTGCACTTTGATTCCCAAAGACTGGTTGCTGATTTATACTAACTGACTGGAAACTACGAAACTAAAGCAGGGTCGGTTTCTCAATATGTTTTTGTCCCATAAACTGTCCCCAATTTGCGTTAGAGATTTCAAAGTTCAGAAGGAAAGTGCATTGACGGAGCCTCATATGTTACGTGAAGACAAAATGCTACATTATTATGAAGCAATAGCCAGTGATGATTGACCGCTCACTTTTATAAGCCCTAAAAATGTCACCATTACAGAAAGGAAATGTGTGTCCATTGTACCCAGTGGCTGCATCTGCCCATTCATTAATGTGCTGTAGTTACTGTGCATTTAGTTTAGTACTTCCTTAATGAAGTACTGACTGAATGCTCAGTAACTATATTTACTGCGTAGTAGTGCTGGCACATGGTTTTTTGTGAAGCTTTCTGCTCAGTAGCCTAATAACACTGTGCAGTAGGCTGTTAGGCTACTGTGTATTAAGTGTCTTGTGAAGACATGCCCAGTGCATACTAGAAAGTGTGGGTCCCTTACCAAATGGGAGAGGCAACCTAGTGACAAGTGATGAGGAAAAGGCTGAAGCACTCAATGACCTCAATGACTTTTTTGACCTCAATGTTCTTAGGCAAGATCAACTCCCAGACTACTGCATCTGGCAGCACAATTTGGGGAGGAGGTGAGCAGCCAACATTGGTGAAAGAACAGGTTAGGGACTATTTAGAAAAGCTGGATGTGTACAAGTCCATGGGGCTGGATGCAATGGATGTGAGGGTGCTGAGGAAGTTGGCTGATGAGATTACAGAGCCATTGGCCATTATTTGTTAAAAATTGTGGTGACTGGGGGAGGTTCCAGATGACTGGAAAAGGGCAAATATAATGCCCATCTGTAAGAAAGGGAAGAAGGAGCATCCAGGGAACTACAGACCAGTCAACCTCACCTCAGTCCCCAGAAGAATCATGGAGTAGGTCTTCAAATAATTGATTTGTAAGCACTTGGAGGAGAAGAAGGTGATCAGGAACAGTCAGCATGGATTCACCAGGGGCAAGTCATGCCTGATCAACCTGATTATCCCTCCCTGGAATGATATTTGGCCAGTAAACCCAAGTCGTTACAGCTCAGGGAGCCTCCTAAAAGATTCCTTTGCATGGTGACATGATAGCAGCCATGACAGAGTGCTACTCCATGCCATGCTACCTCTCCAGGCTCTTACTGTTTTCCAACTTGCATAGTGGAAACCCACCTGGGCTACAGCACTCAGTGTCCTTGTGGTAAAGGCGTGTTATAGGCAGGGGTAAGGGAATCTCTGGTCAGAAAGGCAGAGTTTGCATTATCCTTTAAACTTTGCGAATTGTTCCAATAAAGAGTAAACTGAAAGAACTTGTTATGCAGCTGAGCTATTAAGTTTTATACCTCCTTCTGCCCTTTTAATACTGCTGATCAAAAGGGTTGAACTATTCGAGCAGCTGTGCAGATCTTATCAGCAATTTTCAAAATTTATTATATCTGGAGGAAATCTATTAGCAATGCAGATAAAATATAATTCTCACCCAAACACTTTTGCATCGGTATTCCTGCCATCCTTCATTACGACTGACAGAGCGATCACTTCCTTGACAGAAGGCAAAGCTAAACCATTGTGTTTCTGACTGTATGGATGTCTTCAGTCAAGATGTCTCCTGGCTTTGAAATACATATTGCATGGACAGAGGAATGCACAACTGTCATTTTCACAAATTATTATGTCTCCTAATTGCATGGAAAGACATCATCCCTTCTGTGATACATACATGTAGAACTCCTGTTAAGAATAATCAAGCTAACACACATGAAATTAAGAAAGATGTAACAACAAAACCAACAGGAAATTGGACAAAACTCATTGTGGATCAAGCTGTTACAAAATGAAAGCACCTTTTCTAAAATCATAATGCTTCTTATAACATATGCGAGAATGCAGAAAGCAGTTTAGAGAGTGAAGGGAACCAGAGGGACTGGAAGGGAGCCCAAAACGATAAAGAACAATGAGTGGGCTTTCTGGTCTGTTGATCTTGGATTCTCCCCAAGTACCATTTTTTCTATGAGCTGCCTTTTTTTTTTTTTCCTTGCAAGACAAGGACAAAAGAAAAAGAGCAAGACAGTGCAGCAATTTTAAAAGGAAGATAACCAGGAATGCAGAAGAGTAGTGAGGTGTTTATTAATAGAGAGATCAGTTTGCAGCTTTGTAAATTCAGAGCAGGCACCACTTATTGCACAAATTATGGAACATCAGAACTGCCCTATTCAGTAAACCGGGCAATCTGATTTGCAATGCAAAATATGCCCTGTTCAGGGGGCATTGTGGCTCTCATCGGGACAATAAAATTATAGTTCTTTTATACTGCAAGGGTGGGAAGACTGTTATCTTCTGCAAACTATTAAGGTCTATGTAAGCCTGTCTGAGACAGATCCTTGTGATTTAGATACAGATTCATTTAGGAACCTATTAGAGTGTTTTTAAGCTCAGGTTTATTTATCCGTGGCCAAATATTGCCCTCAGAAATGTGTGCCAATCTCTCCTTGAAACCAGAGAAGCCACCTGTGCACAGCAGATGAAACCAGTTTCTAACTCATGAAAATTGAAGAGCTCCCATGGCCACCATGAAGAAGGTGTGCGTTGTACTCAACTAGACAACAGTAGCAGAAACCTGCTTTCCTAGTCACATCACTTTGCTGCACTCAGTTTTCCCTACCTGTAAACCTGGGAACACCATGTGTTTATTCTTCTAGAGAGTTATATTGCACTCCTCGTCAAGCTATTATTCTCGGCGCGGTAGAAGTCATTAACTATTATGTCATTACATCTGGCAGGACATACTGAAATATCTTATAATGATTCCTAGGCTTTATTGCTATTCAGCCACTGGTTCCCTTTGGGATTCTGCAGACACAAAGAAACAGGTCTCCTGCTTCAAAGAGCTTGTTAACTGAATTCTGTCTCACCTGTGTTGTTGAAGAAGTAAAATATATATGAATTACACTCACATTTTTCATGTAGTTTCCATGCATCTTGCTCTCGACTAAGATCTGTGATTTGTGGGAATGTTATTATTTTCATCTGTCAAAATGTTTTTGTTTCATATAGGAAATAGTAAAGAAGCTAGGATAATACAATGTCTCTAAATACCCATGAATGTTAACAAAACTATACCAACTTATGGGGGCAATTTATGCTTTCTTTGAAAATGGAATTGAAATAGACTAAAAAGAGGATATTATTTCACTTTGTATATGTGGGTTTAAGAATGTAAGTTAGCAAAACCAATCCAGTTTCACCTAGCCCAATGACCAGAAATAAGATTGAGTACTTATCATTTGGATCTCAAAAATCTTTAGATGTCTCCATTTGGGCTTCTGTGCATGCTCAGAAGCATGCCGTTTTGAATGTAGAGGCACCTAAGCCTTTCCTCATCTCCAGCAAGATCCAGTTTAGTCTTAAGTGGGAGCCATACCATTAGGATTGCTCAATTTACCCTAAAAGCCACACTACCACAACAGTACCACCCCCCACTTTTTTTCCAGTAGCCTAATATTGGTAACATAACATGCAAAAGAAAGCCATGGTAGGGCAGAGTATTACACTAGCCACAGAGACTTTCTTGCTCCCAACCTTGTTTGTACATTTCACAGTAGGCCGTCATTGGTTAAAAATCAGATCCCTCCTAGCAAGAAGACTGGCACTCAGAGCTCCTCCCTCCCTAGAAATGCCCCAAACCACTAGGCTCTTGCTTGGTCTCATAGTTTCATAGTGTCATAGTAGGGTCGGAAGGGACCTGAGCAGATCATCGAGTCCGACTCCCTGCCACATCAGGAAAGACTATTGGGGTCAAACGACCCCAGCAAGGTGTTCATCTAGCCTCCTCTTAAAGTCCCTCAGGCTAGGGGCCAGCATCACTTCTCTTGGAAGTTGGTTCCAGATCCTAGCCACCCTGACAGTGAAGTCACGCCTGTGATGTCTAGCCTAAATCTACCCTCTGCCAGCTTGTGACCGTTATTCCTAGTCACTCCTGTCACTGCTCGGGGGAACAGGGACTCCCCCAATGCCTGCTGGTCCCCTCTGACTAGTTTGTGACAGGCCACTAGACCCCCTCAGCCTTCCCTTGTGGAGGCTGAACAGGTTCAGGTCCCGTAGCCTCTCCTCGTAGGGTCTGCCCTGCTGCCCCCTGATCATGTGAGTGGCCTCCTCTAGACCCTCTCCATGCTGTCCACATCGCTCCTGAAGTGCGGCGCCCAGAACTGGATGCAGTACTCCAGCTGCAGCCTGACCAGTGCCTCATAGAGAGGGAGGATCACCTCCCTGGACCTGCTCGAGATGCATCTGTGGATGCATGACAAGGTGCGGTTGGCCTTCCTGGCTGCATCCCCACACTGCCAGCCCATGTTCATCTTGGCATCAATGACGACTCCAAGATCCTTTTCTGCCTCTGCGCTGACAAGAAGGGAGTTCCCCAGCCTGTAGGTATGGTGCTGGTTCTTCCTCCCCAGGTGCAGCACCTTGCACTTGTCAGTGTTGAATCCCATCCTATTCTCATCCGCCCACCTCTGTAACCTGTCTAGGTCTGATGGTAGCCTATTCCTTCCTTCCAGCGGGCCAACATCCCCCCTACGTCTTAGTGTCATCAGCAAATTTGAACAGGGTGCTTTCTACCCCCTCGTCCAAATCACTGATGAAGATGTTGAACAGTGCGGGCCCGAGGACCAAGCCCTGGGGGACCCCACTGCCCACATCCCTCCAGGTCGAAAATAACCCATCCACCACCACTCTCTGGGTGCAGCCCTCCAGCCAGTTGGTGACCCATTTGACTGTGTGGGTCTTGACAGCACAGCCCCACAGTTTCTTAATGAGAACGGGGTGAGAGAGTGTCGAAGGCCTTCCAAAAGTCCAGAAAGACTATGTCCACTGCTGCCCCTGCATCTAAGGATTTGAAGACCTGGTCGTAGAGGGCTACCAGGTTGGTCTGACAGGACCTGCCGCTAATGAACCCGTGTTGGTTGCACCTAAGCATAATCTCCCCTGCTGGCCCCTTGTGGACATGTGCCAGAATAATTCTCTCAAAAAGCTTACCCAGGATCGAGGTAAGACTAACTGGCCTATAGTTTCCCTGGTCCTCCTTTCTCCCCTTTTTGAAGATGGGAACCACATTGGCCCTCTTCTGGTTCTCTGGCACCACACCAGAGCACCAAGAGTGCTTGTAAAGCCATGCCAGGGGTCCCACAATGACCTCCTTCAGTACTCTAGGGTGAAGATTGTCCGGACCAGCTGATTTGAATACATCCAGTCCCTCCAGAAGTTCCCTGACTAGTTTCTCACTAAACCTTGGCCTAGGTGTGCCTCCCCTGGGGTCTAAGAGGGGCCCAGAGTGGGGGTGGCTGTTCTGGTCCCTGCTCAGGAAAATGGAGGCAAATAAATCGTTAAATAGGTTAGCTTTGTCGTCTGGTGTGACGACCAAATTTCCTCGTGTGTCTTGCAGGAGCCCCACATTACCCGGAACCTTCTTTTTCCCCCTATGTGTTTAAAAAAGGATTTCCTGTTGTCTTTGATCTGGGAAGATAGTCCCAGTTCCATCTCTACCTTGGCCTTCCTGACTGCCCCCTTTCATCCCCAAGCAACCACAGTATAATCCCCCCTAGTGATGGCACCTCCCTTCCATTGGGGGTGTGCCTCCCTTTTAGCTAGGAGATATTCCCAGATATTTTTGGTGAGCCATGGGGGCTTTTGCACCCTCCTGCCCCCTTTGATCTGTGTTGGGATTACTTCCCTTTGGGCTTGGAGGATCGTCTCCTTAAGGAGCAACCACTCTTCTTGGACACCGGGCTCCCCTCCCCTCTGGGACCTCAGTGCTTCCCCAACTATTCTCCTTAGCTCATTGAAGTCCACCCTCCTGAAATCTAGGGCTGCTGCCTTGCTGTAGGCCTTTGCCACCTTGTGCTGGATGGTGAATTCCAGCAGGCAATGATTGCTGTCACCCAGGTAGTTGAGCACCTGCAGCCCTCTCACCAGGTTGTCACCGGTGACTAGCACCAGGTCCAAAAAGGCATCTCCCCTGGTGGGGCTATGCACCTCCTGGGTTAGATGGAAGTCCTGCATTTGGGCTAGGAACTTATGTGAGCGGTCAGACCTGGCTGACTGCTCTTCCCAGCAGATGTCTGGAAAGTTCAGGTCACCCATGATGACCACATCCTTTGACCTAACTACCTCTGTGAGCTGACTTAAGAATACCTGGTCAAGCTCTTCCCCTTGGTTGGGTGGTCTGTAGTAGATCCCCATCATTTAAATCTCTTTCCCCTCGACTGCCTTGTATCCTAACCCAGAGCACTTCAGAGTGCCCCTCCTCTGACTATTTGCTAATTGATGAGGATGTGTATTCCTCCTTAATGTAGAGCAACACGACCTTGCCTTTCCTCCCTGTCCTGTCCCTCCTGTACAGCCCTTGATATTCACTTCCCAGTTATGTGTTCAGTCCCACCACGTTTCAGTGAGCCCCACTATGTCTGGGTTGGTGTCAGCTAGCAGGATGGTAAGTTCCTCTTGTTTGTTTCCCATACTACGAGCATTTGTGTAGAGGCATTTGAGGCCTCCTGTGGATGTGTGCACTGGCCCCCTAATCACAGCATTGCCCTGGCTCCTGTTGCTTACCTGTGTATATGTTCTGCTTGTCGGTCTAGGCTAGGCTGTACTTGTGAGTGTTACTTGGTTTGGCAGTCCAAGGCTTCCTCCACCCTTGTCTTTCCCTTCCCCCAATGAGCCTAGTCTGCTTTGGGTCCCAAAACTCTTGCATTCCTGGCTACTCTTTCCTGATCTATTCTAGTGTGATGGCAAAGATACTCTCTCCTGGGATATGGATGGTATAGATTTTAATCACTTCTGGCTGCAGATTACCTCAAAGTCTTCCACCTCCTAAGACAGGGGCAGGCAATTATTTCAGGCAGAGGGCCACTTACTGAGTTTTGGCAAGCCATTGAGGGATGCATGACATGCAGCCGGGGGCAGATAAATATTAATTTTCTAAATTTTTTAGGGGTCCCGCGGGCCAGATAGAATGGTCTGGCAGGCTGCATCTGGCCTGCAGGCTGCATTTTGCCCACCCCTGTCCTAAGCAAATGTTATAACCATTAGGTTAATAAGACATTTCCTATTGAATGGCTTTATGTGCTTCCAGGCCTTCTGAACCACCCTTAAGAAAGCTACCACTCCTTAGTCTATGCACAGAGCCCCAGGACACCTAGACTTGTGTTCAAAGTGGGTTGCTCTTGTAGATCAAGTTCTCTAGTTTTTAGGCATAGAGATGCCTCAGTGTAGGCACACACAAACTCAAATTGGATGTCTTTCTTAGTTAAGAAAGCTAATGGGAACTGCAAGGCTAAAACTAATATGCATAGCAGTAAATCTTGCTTCTCATAAACCAAATATCTGAAAATATTTCAAAAAATAAACTCTTCTGTTGTATTGTTTCAGTAAACCTGGGGAGAGGAATCAGAGATGCGTATGGGTATGGCTTTTGTCACAAAAAGGGTCTTCTGTCAATCACATGCATTGATATGACCCCATTACAACACCTGAGGGAGGCACAAAGAATAACATCACTGCACCATTTTTAATAAGGGAAATATTAATATCCCTATTTTTCAAATGGAGGCTGGGGCACTGGCATAGGTAACAGCCAAGGAGCCTGCTGCATTGCAAGAAATAGGACCCTGTCTTCCAGAATGCAGGCCAGTCTCTTAACTACTAGCGCATCTTTCCCTTTGCAGCAGGGTACTAAACTAGCTGGATCTCCTGGCTGAGCAGCGTGGATCAAACATACTTCCAACATGCATGAAAAATTTGGAGCTTGTATATAAGTTTATTAATAAAGTACTGCTGTGGATGCAGTCTTAATTTTATTCCTTATTTCCATCATATGTATGACTTGCTATGATAATACACCCCTCCAGACACTTAAGAGTATACTGTCATAGAGGCTTAATTTTGCAATACGATTCCAACAAAAGCAATTAGCTCCTAATTAATTAATGGAAGACTATCAATGGCCTGTGAGAATTATAACCCAATTTACTGATCCGCAACAAGCATAATACATTTGTAACTTCCAGCCAGCATAACTGGAGACACTTCATCATGGAAAATGGCAGTATCTTCCACTTCATGGCTGCAATCAGAAGTATATATTAACACAACATCACTGGGTTTTACAATGCAAATTTGTGTCAGCTTCACATAGCGTGCTCAGTGTAAATGTCCTCAAATGTATAATGAAGCACACTGAACAGAAAATATGCACAATTTGTTACACAGAGCATGGAAGGAGTGTTTGCTCAGACAGACTCTGAGCACCATCTGGGAGACAAGTGTTTAGTTTTGCAACAGATTGCATAATTTTCATGTAGAATCTGGAGAAAAGCTCTAAATGCTTTAATAGATAGTTGATTTAGCATGCTTTTAATCTTTGTTTTGTGTTGTCTTAAAGGCTATGCATCTGTTTTGAATGACAGAAGTAGTCATTAACTTATTACAGGGCTTGTTCCTTTGCACAATTTGCTTTCTTTTCTTCTGAGTGTGTGTGTGCGTGCGCATGCACAATATTTCACCTCATAGAGTTAGTTTTCACTGCACATGGTAATTAATCTTAGTAAAAGCCAAGTATCTACTGCATATGCATGCCATTTGATAGATTAGATTAGAAATCTAATGTTACACTTCATACATTAGCAATATTTCAATATAACGTGTACCAAGGATTGTGCCATCAATAATAGGAATGCTTCAAGAACAACACAAATTAGCACCTGAAGCATAAAGAATGACCTTGGTAAGAATGAAATGTTCTGCTCACAAATCACTGCTTAATAATATATTTAATCCGAGCACTGTGATAACGTGCTAAAAAAAAATGCTGTAGAAAATGCTAGATGTTAAAGATAGGAATATTTCAGAACGGGTGAAATATTTCTCTCTCACAAAATGTTAAAAGCAGGATTCTGTTGAGATCCTCAAAACAGGATTCATTTTATGGAGTCATGCAAGGGAACATTTTTGTCTCCTTCTACAATGTAGCAAAATGGCAGAACTTTGACCATATTTTCCTGGCAGCTGTTACCAAAAACACTATAAGCCATAAACTGTAGACTTAGCAAAAAAACACAGTAAAACAAACTGTAGATTCATACTGTTGAAATTTTATGTGTAGAGAAAAAAACATAACCCAAAGACACCCCCCCATCCCTCTGAATAAAAAAAACCTGTCATGACAAAAAAAAAGTACAGTCCCATCTTTCCGGTTTAGAAATCTAGGAGGTAGCCATGTACTTTATTTATCTATTTGCCAGCATTTTCACACACTGCTCTGCTGGTGTATATCCAAAACCCAAATGACATCAAAATACTCCTGCACTGATTGACTTTTAATGCAATATATTGTAGGATCTTTGAACCTTAAGTAGCGATAATGCTTTCAAACCTGCTATAAACTGGGTCAGCTGTAGAAAGAAATTGTAAAAAATGATGCAGTAATTCAATTTAGCACTGTGTGAAAACTGCACAATAGCAGGATTAAAGGATCTGAAAATGAAGACAAGTGGTCCATTATTAACTCCTTAAGTGTTGTTCCTTCTGCTGTTTCTCAGACTTGTGCCATATATTTCTAGCTCAGAATCATAATTCCACCAAAGTGACTATAGTGAATAAAATTTATTCAGTATAGCCTCCCTGCATGTATACGCTGCAATTTCCTCAAAGCTCAAAAATATGTATGGAATAAGCAATGGTTTATTATTAACTTACATTAAAACATTGTGTCATTATTAAAACACACTGGCAAAAGCATAACACTTTAAAACGTGTGATAATTATGAAAAGGAACTGTGTTTTTTCAAAATGACAATACATGCATAGCTATTTTAAAGGTCACAGTATGTGAGAAACAGCTGGAGCTAAATCTCACATGAGACCTCTAAACAGTATCTGTGTGGGTGGGGGGAGATATCCCTAATTGTGCCTAAAGAACTTGACCAGCTTTAAAAGCCAGACTCTTTTGTCATGTAGCTGCTTTATAGATTTCCATTCTTCAGGCATCTGAAAGGCTTTTTCTGTATGTGTTGTATGCGGATGCATGTGTGAAAATGTTTTGGATCAGCATGTGCAACAGCAATGGCTGCTTTTACAGCAGGAAGTCCATCCTCTGTCCCAGCCACATCATAAAGGCACTCCATGCCAGCGATCACCTGACAGCAACAAGTCTAAAATGATTTAAAGAGCTGTGCAAGCCTGGAAAAAGCCTACTTTAAGGGAGGAACTGTATCTGTGTGTGTCTCATAAAAAAAAAGAATCGAAGTCTTGAAGTATAAAGCCTGGGTAAATTCAGTTTATTTATTGTGGACATCTAAAAATAATAATGATGGTAACAGAATAAAGCAGAGCTTCACTTAAGTGAGAAACAGCATGGATTACTATATTCTATGCACATTTTATTTATTTATTTATAGGTGTGCACGCGCGCACGCACACACGCACACACACATTCTCTATTTAGCAATGGGATGATATGTAAATTAATGTTGTGCCCAGTAGTACCATCTACAGTTCAGCCTCTCACGGTACTTAGATATAATGAAAAATGAAATACATAAGGAGCAAGTTCAAAACCAATCAAATAAAATAGAACTATTTGTTGATGATCAAACACTGGCTTTTTCAATACCCTAGGAGGCTTTCAACTAAATATAGGGAGCCAGATGTGGGTGGCTACAAAGAGGCACGTGGCTGAGGTGGAACAAGAGGATTCATTTCCTACCCTTTTGTGTTCCATGCAAAGCCCAGTGATAATGGCAACCCCTGCTTTCAACAGTGCACAGCGGCTACCCAGTCTTGATCTGCATCCTGACTTCATATCTGCATGAACACTATAAGGAATAGAGAGAGGTGCAAAACAGAAGGCAGGTCTGTGACCCTGTGAATATTGTCACATCATGGTATGGTGCAGCTCTATCTGTGTGATGCATTGCAGAATGATACCAAATGTAAGAGCTAGCCATGATTTGCAGAGGTAAAATCCTAGATTAGAGTGGGGTTCTGTAAAAAATAATTCATGCACAATCACCCATTGTGTATACAGAAGGTTCATCTTTGATCACTGGTCAATGAACAGTCCATACATGGTTAGACATGGAATAGACACCAGATCTCTGTGAATCGTAACGATAAAAATAATTGAACTTCATTTTACATCTTTGGTTGTTCCTCACAGACATAGGTCAACCTACTGAAGTGGATGGGGAGCAGAGTTCAAAGGGGGACGCCACTCGGTATGAAGAACTAACACAGTGGGTGGAAAATATTTAAAAGTAGCAAATTGCCTGTCAAGAATTATGGGGAGTGGGGAGGGGTGGGCAGTGATGGAGCGCCCATGCCACCACCCCACACTGTCACCATCTCCTAAGAGCAGGGTTGGGGAAACTTGCACATGGTGATGACTGCCATCAGCCACCATCCCACAATGCCACTGCTCCGCATCCCACCCTGCAACACCCCCACCCCATCAATGTCTGGCCGTCTGCCTGTGTGTCTGTCTGTACAAAACACTCAGCTTGGTTGTTTCATTAAGCGTGGTGATTGGATGCTGAGACAACCAATCAGAGTGCTCCAGGGGCATTACAGACAGACAGACAGGCACACAGACAGACAAACTAAGCCCTTTATATATATACAAAATTACAGATCGGATCATACTGTTTGTTTAGAGGAAAAAAATAAAGTGAACATACTATCTTATTAGCCATAGCTAATTAATACCCAATCCATCTATCTAGAAAAGAAACCCAGGGAGGAATATTAGGAGGTATGAAGAAGAAAAAGATGTAGACACACCAAGATTTAGAGATTGAAAGAAGACAGTGAGGCAGTGGGGTCAAGGCTGGATTCAAAACTGGCTCCTGCACTAAATGATGGTTCATTGATTTAATGAAAAGTCCACAAAAAGACATTACAGCGCCAGGGCTTTTATGGTGCAATAATGTCTTGGAACTCCTCCCAATCCTGACCGAAGGATGCTTCTTCCTAAGGATCTCCCATTATTGAGGAAAACATTTGAGGTGATTTCCAGCCTGGAATCACTGGAGCATGTAAAACGTTTTAGTTTACCAACAAAACAAAATGATTAGTGTTGAAAGATTTAATTACAGGTAGATTAGGTTAAACAAATGCCAACAATTTAAGAATGAAAATTCTCACTTAAGAGAGAGAATTCTCACTCTCGTAAGTGAGAATTGTAGATCGTTAAAAAATGACATAACTTTTAAGGCTTTCTTTACTTGTGACTGGCTATGCTGTTGGTTTCCTTGTTTGCAGTTTTCTCAGTTTCAACGTATTAAGGTTCACGTTTATACAATCAGGATCATTTTCAAGTTCCTTGGCCAGAATTTCAGTTTCATGTGCTGTGAAGAAGCTATCATTTATTTTAAAACATTTTTTTCCACGAGAAAAAAAAAAAAACAACTGAATTGCCTGAGAATTTATACACTGCTTTTTTTATAACAAAAATATAGGAGTCCAGAAGACAGCCACATGCATGATGAGAAGACAAGAGACCAGGCCTTATGAAGAGAGACTGTCAGCTATGGGACTCTTCAGCTTGGAGAAGCGCAGGCTCAGGGTTGACTTGGTGGCAGTGTATAAGTATGTAAGGGGTGTGCATCAGGATCCCGGGGAACAACTGTTCACCAGAGCACCCCAGGGGATGACAAGGTCCAATGGTCACAAACTCCTGCACAACTGTTTTACGTTGGACATAAGGTAAAACGTCTTTACTGTCCGACCCCCAAGGTGTGGAAGAGACTCCCCCCAGAGGTGTTGCAAGCACCTACTCTGGACAATTGCAAGAAACATTTGGACATTATCTTGCTGCGATCCTTTGACCCTGGCTGACTTCCTGCCCCTTGGGTAGGGGGCTGGACCCAGTGATCTTTTGAGGTCCCTTCCAGCCTTAATGTCTTTGAAATCTATAAATTCTATGAAATAATTCAGGATCAAATTGAATTTGATGGTGTTTCTCTGGCAGTCCTTGAAGCAATATACAGCAGAGGCAGATGTTGGGGTGCTTTCAAGGGCAACAAAGCCCTGAAAGAAAAAAGATCCATACTGAATGAAAATAGGATATGTGATTAACTCCATGAAACTCAGATTAGCTAAACTGGAGTTGCAGTGCTAAATGAGGCAAAAAAATACCACCATCATGACCATACAACAGGAAGGCATTCCAGATTTCTGGGTCATGAGGGAAAGAAAGATTTGTGTGTCAAGTTCAGTACCTAGAACCCCTTGCAAAAAGCAAATCTGCATCACTGATTGGGATGTGTGAGCAGAGATATAGCTGGGGATTAATTTGGAAAGAAAATCCATGTCCTCATTAGCAAGTGATTTAAATATTTGGAGTAATATTTAACTGGGTGTTGGCATAACAAGGAATAGAGTTATAACGGTAACAAAAAAGGCAAGGGTATATTGTTGTTAACCACTGCTTTGAAATAGTTCAGTTATGGCTCTCAACTAGATCAGGAGGCTTGTTAAAAGAGCCAACAAAATGAAACATAGGTCTTTTATGACTATGCTTTTTTCCATACAGATGCATTTTAAGGGCTTAATCTGGAGCCAGCATCAAAGGAAAGGCTATTGTTGATCTCAGTGGGATTTGGAACTGGCCCTAGGCAAACAAGGGAAAAGTGAACTGCTGCTTTAATATTTCAGTGCCAAGCGACATATGCCAATAACAATGATAAAGTACTTGGGCCTGATTCATCAGTTCTTTGTATCACCTTTAGAAACTGAATGCAAACCTTTTGGGTAAATATAAATGACTGAGAGGTTCAAGCAGTGCAGAGTCTATTTTCAACCGTTCCTTTATATGAAGGAACTCATTTTTCACCTAGGACTTGACAACAATCAAACATGTCTTTTGGGCTGAAATTTCTAAGATAGAACTGCTGATTAAAAAAAAATGTGGATGGGTATCATCAGCATAGCCAGTGAAACCAGACATTATTTTGATGATTTACCATGTGTATTAGATGGAAAGATATAATAACGTAGGGAAGAAAAGTTCATTTGGAAATTTGCTGGGATAAGGTAGAATCAACATCCAGATAAGAAAAAAATAGTATACTTGTCCAGATACAGAGAAATAAAAATCTAAATGGCAAGTGGCAGAGAATAAAAAACGGACTTTCTAACTTGGTTCAGTAGGAAAAATTAGATAGTATTCTATCTGGTATTATTGCCCAAGAGGCAATAGAAGCAAATGAGAAGCCAGTCTAGTTTGCTGTGATTAGATAGCCATTTAGGAGGACAGGAGATGCTGCTTTAGTAATTAGGATACATAGGGAAACCCGGTTGGTATTCTTGATCAGCAGGAGCAATGCCAATGTTCTTAATATTCTGACGTTACCAGCTCCAGAATTGCTAGAACACAGTTAAGATGCATTGCTCAGGCTTTGTCCTCATCTTCTCCTCTTTTTTGCCAAATGTCTTAAATATCTTTAAAAAATTAACCAACAAAGAGCCTATTCTTCTTCTCCCTCTTTCAGAAATCTCCCCTTGCCTCCTCTTCCCCCTCCTTATTATACTAATATATAATATATAGTATATATATTAGTATATATGCTATAGTATATATATTAGTATATACCCTTACCAGAAAATATATTAGTATATACTAATATATATACTATATATTATACTATTATACTTATTATACTAACTTGTCCTCAGCTGAAAAAAATGTATTAGGCCCTCTGTGTTTTCACAGGGGTTGTGGAAACACAGGGATGTGTATTGCTGAACTGTGTCTTGACTGTGGAATGTAAACCCGCTGGAAACAAAAATTGATTCATAGTAGATCAATATTCCCTTGGACTGTGAACTCATCAGCCCTCATGAACTAAGTGAGGTTGAGCCTCATCAGCACACCTCAATGCCAGACCTGCAAAAAAATGCTAAAGGCTGCTGGAAGTTGTAATGATGAAACAACAGATGGAACAAATCTGCCTGAGATAGTTTTGAACCACAGCATGTGTGGGTCCCCATGATGCTGTCTTGTATGTAAGAGTGAAAATGGAAGCCCCTTGTCATTAAAGTCATCTTGTACTTTCATCCCTGAGTAGGATGTCACAATGTCTCCACAATACTCAAGCTATTGTAGAGCATCATATCCTGCCTGCCTAAATTCTTCCTGTTTATTCCGTTGGGCGCAGTATCCTTTTTCATACCCTATCCTAAATTGTTGGGCAGCATTTCTGTTTTCTGGTAAGGGGTATATGCCAGGGATGGAGCCATTTGCACTCCCCTTTTATTCCTGCTCCACTCAAAGTTTAAAACTAATTGCTTGGCAGTAGCAGCAGCATTTCTAGTCAAGCAGTACTGAGGGAGTGAATTAACTTCATGGTTTATTATATTCGAGTGGATCCCTTCTAAACTCTTCAATTCACATGTGTTAATGGTTCTCTCTTCTTTTTAATGGCCTTGACATTCTGCCAATCAAGGTGTCCTTTGTTCTGCACTTCTGCTGTCTGTTAGCATCTCCTGGTAATGAATCTCCTATTTCACAGCCCTGTAGATTGCTTTTAATTCATTGTAATTCTTTTTTATTTGTTTTGCCTTCCAACAAAAATGAAATAATACAGCCCTAGGCCCCTAGACCATCAGTAAGGCATCTAGTTTGATTTTAACTGGAGAAAAGCATGTGTTGTTATAGTGATATACCTCACTATCTGCACCCCCTTTACAAAATTTTAGATCTTCACATAGCAGGTGCTATCCCAGGTATAGCTGTATTTTGGCGTTGATTAAAGTGTGTCATTTTATGTAATGCATTGGCATGAAATGAAAAATAATAAGCCCTAGAAACACTGGCAATACATGGGGGTGCACATGGGTGCACATGCACCCCCTGAGCATGGCAGTGCCTCCCCTGCAAAAAGGCACTGCCAACAGTGTCGGTGGTGCCTGTGGGCAGTTGCTGCTCACCATCCTCCCCTTCTTGCCACCGACACTGCTGGTGGTGCATGCGGGCAGTTCGTGATCGCTGCTGACCGCCGGCAGCATCTGGGGGCGTCATTCATGCCTAGAAGTATGTGTAGATACTCTTCCTGAACCAAAATGCTCTTGGGAGCTAAATGGTTAAGTTCAGTTGTAACCTTTCCCTGCACAAATATTAAAGGTGGTGTGGAGAAGGAGAACAAAGATTGTACAAGTCCACACCAAAAGTATATTTTCTAGAAGGGGAAGGAATAAGAGGACTTGGGTCTGAGACAGAGAACTAGAAATGGACAACACGAGATGGTCAGCACCTATTTTTCACAAAAGTGACACTAGTTGAATTTCTTGGGGCTCTCGGAGGCATTTTGCCGGTTGGGAACTCCCATTGGAGTAGAGTGCTTGCCAAAATCATAATCCTTCAGTGTCGTATTAAGCTTGTACGTCCTTAATGACACATTGAAGCTTTTGGTATGTGTCCTTATCTAAGTGATGCAATGGAGTCAGCAATAGCCTTAATAATATCAGAAGCCTGGGAATGGACACTATCCAGATGGAATAAAAATACTTTCATTAGAATAAAGTCCCTTTAGGCTTTGCTTAGTAAATGACCTCTTCGTTTAAGTCATATATGCATATTCTGCTCCCCCAGCCATTTGTCTTTGGTAATGATGAAAGCCCTGCTTTTGATGTGGGAGCATATAATAGTGTATTCACACTTCTGTGTCCTCCCATTTGAAACCCAGTGCAAAACAACAAGCAGAAAACAGGCACAGAGGTGAGCTTTGTCACTACAGCTAAATGCCAGAATATGAAATTCATTATCAGGAAGAGAAGTGACATTTAAATCATGTTGCTGTTCCTCCTACAGATTTCTGACAGGATATTTTCAGAAAGAAAATTTAATGAGTTAGAAAACACTTAGCCAAAACACTTGAAAATAGTTTCTTATGGTGCTTGATCCTTAAATGAAGTGTTAGACCTATTTGTTTGTAGGATTTTACCATGAATGCAGCATGCAGTGTGTACTGACTTGCTTCCTTTGAATGCGGGACTATGCCATTTCTGTTGCACCTACACAATGGAATCAGCCACATAAAGAGAGGAACAGCTGGCAATAAGGGGATGAGTGGCCAAATTCAGTATTATTCTAGGAAGAAGAAAGCAATGAATCAAAGAGAGACAGAAGATGAGGTAGGAAAGCAAGCCAATAATCTGGGCCTTTTACAGACTTCAAACTCAGTTTCTTAAAAGCAAGAGAGTTACAGATGGAGCCGTTTCAAACAAAGGAAGAATATTTCTAGGTGCTATAAAGGAAGGCTTTATTCTTGCTGACTCAGACCCAATTCAGACTGGTGTGTAACAAGAGGGTAACTTAATTATTGGCTCAAGCCACTTTAATTATCAGGTCATGTCAAAGTTAACCCTATACTTAAGTGAACTTCCTGAGTAGGGATATTTTCCTTAATTGGAGACTAAAGAAGACAAGCTTAGCTTTTTCCAAGTATACATGAAACTGTACATGTCTGGCAGAGTCTAGTGAAAAGGCATATAGTTGCTTTCTGACTATCTCAACAGACATAGGATATGAAAAATGAAAGCTTATGAGACAGCAAGACATTTGTAAAGTCCTTTGATCTTCATTGCATTACAGAAGGTAAAGGTAAGCAGGGGAAACATTATAATGGGGATTTCACTATATTCTGCACCAGCCCATGAAGCCGCTGTGTCCAGCGGCTGGACTTCCTGGCAGTCCACAAGAAGCGGGGGGGCGTGCCGGGTAGCATGGTTTGCCACCGAATCCAGCACCTTGGCAGGTGGTGGCAGGAATGTGAGTTAGGGCTGACACAACCCCAGGCATCCTCCTGCCATTTCACCTGCCACCACTGCCACAGCCCTGCCCCCTTGACTGCCAGGCCTCATGCCCATGCCCACGTCCATGCTGGAACTGGAACTGGAGCTGCCTTGTCAGCACAGGGCACGCAGCAGCAACAGCTCCTGCATGGGGCACGTGCTAAGAGCTGGAGCCACTGCCGTATGTTCAGAGTCAAAGCTGGAGCTGCCAGAACCGTCACTTCATGTCCCAGATTGGATCTGGCCCACAAGGCGTCTGAATCTGGCCAGGAGCACGGGGTGAGTTTGTATTACATGCCATACATATATGTATGGTGGTGTAAAATGCCCGAAAGAAAAGCATTTATTGAAATAAATGTTCATACAAAGTATGTGCTCATAGGCATAATGTGCACAGTACACTATAGTAAAATGTATTCGTGTGTAAGTACTGATATAAGTACGTGTTATTTAAAAATCTGTTTCAATAATTATCTTTCATTCTGGTGTTTTAAAACATTGTACCATTGTAATTAAACAGTCTGAAAATGTGATAGAACAAGAAGCAATCTCCTTGAGCTAATCAAAGGCAGATCCAAATAAGTTATTTCTTAATTATCCTTTAAAAAGGAAAAAGAGCAAAAAGGAGCAACACTCAGGAAGACAACATCATCTGACAGAGTTTTCAAAGAAGCATGTTTTATTTTGATGCAAAGGCAAAAGAATAAAATGAAGAGAGGTGTCCCAGTGGTACACGGTACACCTAAAACATCAGTGTTGGCAAATTCGGCTTATTCAGTGTCATGGCCTGGGCTAGAACATATTACATTTGGGGTTTGGTGTGATATCTGAGGATAATTTGGTTCCTGTTTGTTTGCTAGGTGTATATTACTTATGAAAGTAGTCTGTAGGAGTTATTGGTCCTGATGCAGGAATTACTAGGTGAAACTACAGTCAGTTTTGCAGTGGACAGATCAGATGTTTACAACAATGGGCTGGTCTTTAGGCCTTACAAACGGAAACTAAGAGAGTTGTGGCATATCTGTTGAAGTGAACAATAATCATATTCATCACTCATACTGCTGATCATCTTCCAAGCACTCTACCTACCTCAATAAATTAGTTCTCTTCCTGGGAGACCATAACTGACCAAAGAGAGGTTAAATGATGTGGTAAAGGCCATAAAAACAGCCAGGGCCAAGAACATGGGAATTCCTGAATCTTAATCGTGTGCTCAAACTGCTAAATCACACCTCTCTTTAGGCTCACTGAAGAAAATGTCTTCCATTAGTGCAAATTGATCAAGCCCGCTAAGAATGGGTACACTGTCAGTTTGTTCTGAATATGATACATTTCAAAAGAATATGGCTTAGGTGCAAATAATTATCCCTTTGCCTTATTTTCCTCTAAATGCAGTCACCTTGAAGAGCCCAATTGAAACAGATTAAACTTACATTTTATAAGCACTTTGAATAGTAAATTACACCAATAGCTTAACTGAAAACCAAATCCTAGGTATCCTTCAAGTACTTTCTGCTCTAAATGACATCTATTTTTCTACCTTCCTGCCTAGCTACATACTTATGTGCCCCCCTTCACTCCAATATCTTAGTCATCCCATGGATTTACAAATAAAAAGAACAATAACAATCTCTTTTTCTTTTCTTTCCCTTGCTGTAATGTAGAAGAACACAACTTGATTAAAGCATGCTTCTTTTCTTCACTTGCTTGCTAGTGCTTCTGTAGATGATACAAGAGCTGGTGCATATGTGTGCGTGCGTACACATGCGCACATGCACACGCGTGGGTGTGTGCATATGTTGAAGTACTTAAAGAGTGCATCTAGATGAGATGCTTACTGCACAATAACTTGTTATTACTGTGCAGTAGCATTGCCGGGCATGAACCATGGCACCTCACCAGGCAACCTTGCTGGGATGCTACTGCACAATAACGTGATTCACTGCGTGGTCATTTATGCAAGTAACAACTGCACAGGGGTCATCCTGTGTAGAGGCACTCGAAGAGCCATAAAGAAATGAGATGCTCAGTAAGCTCTGAGAATAGTGAGGTGTGCCTCACACTTGTTGCTTTTGCATAATACAATCATCGTCCACATCCAGTTCCCGTGGGGTTACCCGCAATCTTCAGTTTCCCTATATTGCTAGAGAGTAGGGCTGTGTGAAGCTTTGGTTCCTGATTCAGTTCAGTGGCCAAATCTCCGAATCCGAATCGAATCAGAAGACCCGCTAATCTCTCCGAATCGAATTGGAACCCTCCGAATTGATTTGGAGAGATTTGGAAAGATTTGGCGATTTGGACACAGACACAGCTTTAAATGTTTTTTCTACATACCTCAAGGTAGCAGGTGGCTCTTGAATGCTGAGATGCTGGAGTGGATGGAGAGTCCCACAGGAGTGCAGGGGCATTCCCAGCACACTTGGCAGCAGACCCAGAAGTGGATAATAAGCTCTTCCTGTCCACTTGTGGGTCCACTGGGGAGCATGCTGGGGGGCCGCCCTTTGCTGCCCCCAGCTCAGCAACTGGTGCCTCCTGGGTCGGGGGGGGGCACCTGGAGTCCCCCCGTGGCTGATTGCTGAGCTGGGAGGGCATGGGGGGGCCACCAGCATACTCCCCAGCAGACCTGGGTTTGCCATTGAGCATGCGGGGGCCCCTCTATGCTACTGTGGGATGCTCCATCCACCCCACTTTTGCAGCATTCATGAGCCGCACCTGGTACCTTGAGGTACATAGAAAAAACATTTAAAGCTGTGTCTATGGCTGCTCCGAATCAGCATAGAATCTACAGATTCAGATTCAGCTGAATCGAATCAGGAACAGTGATCTGAATCAACTAATTGAATCATTGTTCCCAATTCAGGCTGAATATGAATCGAATACCTCCAGTAATGTCACCTTGCATGATCTGGAGAAACTTTGCCTTGGTGAAAGCTGAAAGGTTAGAACTTCCAAAGTCAAGCCCTTCTGCAAAGAACTCAAACTGTCTTGGAGCTTTTATTTTTTCTCCATTTTTCACTATTATTTCACTGAATATTGGTTTATTAGTTGACTTCCAGCAACCTATTCCTCTCCAGTCCACCGTTGGGCTGGAAGACTGGAATCTCAGAATAAAAATTCAGTCTCACAGGGAGCATCTGCACGATATGCTTACTATGGAGTTGTCTAACTAATGCCACAGTAAAGCATCTCCATCTACATGTGTGGAGCTATTAGGCCAAAGTAAACTCATTAATTCTGCTATAGGTTCGTGCTGCTCAATACAAGTACTATCCTACAGCATAGTGCTTATGTGTACCAAAATGCTTGTGTAGATGGTAACTGGGGCTGGCTGGGGCACAAGGGTGTTTCAGTGTGGGGGATGCTCCACACTGTAGTACCCTCATGCCCCAGCCAGCCTCATCCACAGCACATTTAGCTGGGCAGGAACAGCCCCGGGCTGACAGTCTGACTCCTGGGGCCCCCTGCTAACCTGTGCTGTGTCACTCCAGTTCAACATGCTGTGGTCCTGGGTGCCTATGCACACACTGTGCCTAGGAGCAATAAACTCCAGTGCGAACTGCATCAGAGCTTATTGCATTGCATTAATATTCACATGTAGACACACCCACTGAGATGCATCTTTATAATCCCAGTTGTCTTCTTCCCCACTATCAGTCTAAAAGTGAAGATCGGGGGAAAGCATTTACCATTACATACTTCCCCCTGGCCCCCTTTCACATCTGAAAAGAGCTCATCTTTCTATTTCTTCTCTGTTGCATTCAACACCACTTCAACAGTAGTGGGCTCCCACAGCGATGAAAACAAGGACAGTCCTAAAGTGTTGGAGTTAGTTCTGAGTTGCACACTCTTAGCTGTGTTGAACTGTGGCTGTTTTCAGATCTAATCCCTTTCCAGCAGCTGCTTTTGCCTTTATCTGTCCTTTGCAACCTGACTTTCTCCCAAGAGAGAAACTACAGCTCCCAGCTTTCCTAGAAACTTTGTAGTTCTTATTCCCCACAGTGGGCATATCATTGCATGAGACTTTGCGTCCTATATACACTAACTTCTCCAATTTATGCACCACCTTTATCCCACAGATGGCTTGCGTATATGAAAAAGTATTTGCTTGGCATAGATTTTAAATGCCTGGAGTCTCTCTCAAGAGGTAAGATATGTAATTCCTTGTCTAGTGCCACCACAGGACAACATTTATGTTTCCATTTAAAAATAAAGTAAGCAGATGGAGTTTCTCTCATCCATGGAGTAGTAAATTTTAAAAATATATAACCAAGTAGGTAACTGTTTTTATTTTAATGTTGTATTCTGCTGGGATGATATTTTTGCATTATGACATCTGGTCTAATTGGATATTCCACTGGCTGTTGTGTATCATTTGCAAAGAAATTGAAGTAAAATCTTGCTAATTTGTATCCCCTATAATACACCCGTGTATACATACCCAGGCTCATGCAGTGTCAGTTTTTCTGAACTTCTCAGCAAAATGAAACTGTAGCAAGGTCTCACAAAGATATTATTCTTTTACAGCATATGGTATGGAACAGTAACTAGGAAACTCCTGCAATTTTCTTCTAGGAAATTAAAACATATTTGCCAAATGAACTCCTAAATTAACATCCACTGAAGTCCATATGGAAAATGTCTTTCCACTGTCTTCACTGGATTTGACATGAGGCCATTAATAGAGAAAAGGGAGATACTGTCAAAGGATACTGAAAACCCGCACATGTGCCTCTTACAATTTCACCCAAACGTGCAACCTTAGTTTCCTCATCCCTGCAAGCCTGCAATATGCAACAGGTTTCTCATTCATTATACAAGTTATTGAAATTCAACTGTAGGTTCAAAATATTTTTAGAAAGATACAGATTTTATGGTCTCAAGAAATCATCAACGCTAACTTAGTCCTTGCGTTCAGAGTATATGCTATTAAAATCTCCTCATCTGTAACCAAACATTATGTATAAGTAATACATAATTGCCATAAATAGTTTTTAGAGGGTTTAATGTTATACGCACTTGAAGTGACATAAAAAGATCTTTAACCCGTCGAAACATACGGAAATAAATGCATGAAGCAGACAAATCTAAGAATTGTGACTTTTGGGAACTAAGTACTTCTGGTTTTATTTTGGGATACGTGGCTTTTCATTCTGAAATCACTAACTCAAATCTGGCCAAAGGTATCTTCTGCCAGAAGTCATTTGTGCTCAATGACAGTATAATTACCTTAGTTAACTAATTGCTGGTTTCACACCTAACACTACAATGAAAGAATAGAACAACATAACATCTGTTGGTGCCTAAGTTGCATCATCCACTAGCAAGGACTGCAAATGTCCAGGCCAGGTGAACTTTTAAACATTTACTGGGTATTGACTCAGTTTTAGAAGGCGAGCATACATAATTGAGACTCAGGAGGGCAGGAAAGTCCTCATGAAGTGATACAAATGGATACTTTTGGATGGCAACAGGTGTCATGTGCAGCGGTCGAAAGAGCCATGTGAAGTATAGAGTATTGTGTGCATTGATGGGTGACTGGTTGATGGACTGATTGATAGGTGACTAATGAGTGCAACCAATATTCCCTCTCTGGGTCTGAGTGAGTGCATACAGTGGGTCCTGCCCAGGTCCCGAGTGGGTTCTGACTGGGGTTTATAAGATTTGTTGACTATATTGTTGAATGGTTACTGTATTGTAATTGTTACTTATTGTTACTTATTACTCCTCAATTGCTGTTGTGTCCTTGAGTAACTAATTAATTATTTTAGTGGCAGGGTAGCACCAGGCTGTGGTTGAATGCCCTGCTGAGAGTAGGCCACCCACAGTAACTCCTTTTTCATCCATGTAGGGTTGGCTTAATTGCTGAATTGGTTAATTGCCCACTTCCTCATCTAACACATCGTGAATGGGTTTTTTTCATCAAGAGGCCAGATGACCTAGTATAGTGGTTCTCAAGAAACCACTGAACCTCTGAAAATTCCAGCTCTTAATCTCCATTTTTTTTTTTTACTACAGAAAAATAACACAGCAATTCTTCTTTTGCAAAGAATTCAGACAGACCACAACAGGTCAGAATGTTTTTAACGCTATGAATTCCTATCTGAAATCCCTGGGTTTATCTTGTGAATCATGTTGTCATATGTAACAGTGATAGCATTATGTTGCACCCTTGAAAAGGTCTCAAGGCACCTAAGGGCTCTATGGTACCCTGGCTGAGAATCACTGGTCTAGTAGAGAGAGTACTGTACTGGGTCTCAGAAGAGATGGGTTCTGTTCTTGCTTAACTGCTGACTTTCCTTAGTTGACTTTAGAAAAGTTATCTCCCTTGGCTTTGCCACAGTTTCCTCAGCCAGAAAACAGGAAGAGTGATACTGAAATTCTTTATAAAGAGTTCTGTGATTCAGTGAGAACTGCATGAGAGCTAGATTTGGAAGAGTGGCAAGGTATGATTTTTTTCCACACATTTCCTAAGGAAGCAATGCACCTAAAGAGCAATGCCAGAATGTTCTTTTCTCCTTTCACCCTTAGCGGTCTTACAAGTTCAGGTACAGGTGGAAGCTGTTATTTAACTCCTGTTCTAAGACTAAACATACTTGGAAAATCCACTTTTTTTTCTTGGCATAGTAAACTACTAGGGCTGTGCGAAATTACAATGGGTATTTCATTTCCAAGCTGTTTCAATGCATTTCAAGCTCGAAACAGCAAAATCCAAATGAAACAAAAGGCTTTGAAACAGCTTTAAAATGAAACGAGGCCACTCAAAACATTTTGAAAGTTTTGAAATGTTTCAAGTTTTGAAGCAAGGCTTGCTTGCAGGTAGACAGAAACTAAGGAGAGGGCGGGGGAAGAGAAGGGAAGAACCACTCTGATATTGACATCTAGCTCCTGGTTCGATTTCCCACCTCCTGGCTCCCACTTCCCCGAGCTCTCTGATCATTTCCCAAGCTCTTCCTGGGGGGGCGTGTGCCCCTGACCTGTGCACGGGGTTTCAGCAGGCTGCTGCTGCAGACTGGGGCCACTGGCAGCTACTTGGTGCTGCTGCTGGTCTGTCTGCTAAAATCTGGCACACAAATCCGGGGGCCCGCACCCACCAGGAAAAGCTGGGGAATTGAGCCAGGGGCTGGGGAATTAAACTGGGAGTTGGAGGAATGTTCTCAGGTCCCTAAAGATTCCCCTAGTTCTCAGTTTGATTCCACAACTCCCTGCTCTTTCCCCCAGCTCTCTGATCACTTCCCCCAGCAATTCCCAGGGGGCGTGGCCCCCAGA
Organism: Crocodylus siamensis; assembly: GCF_052110815.1. Lineage (NCBI taxonomy): Eukaryota > Metazoa > Chordata > Crocodylia > Crocodylidae > Crocodylus > Crocodylus siamensis. The sequence continues at coordinate 11,148,219 of NC_143403.1, read as the reverse complement.
TGGTGTGGGATGACAGCAGACTGTTGCTGCTGGCTGGGGATGGCGGTGGCTCTGGGCTGTTTTCCCAGCTGGCAGTGGCATCCTGCTGAAACCCCATGCACAGATCCGGGGGCCGTGCCCCTGGGGAAGAGCTGGGGGAATGACCAGAGAGCAGGGGATCAAACCAGGAGCTCTGGCTGACTGCTGAATCCACCCCATCTCCCAGACAGTTCATGGTGCCTTGGCCCAGCTGCACTGCACCCATGCCATGAGGCAGCTGCTGAGTGGGTGCCAGGTGGGGAGGGCGATCCCACTGCCATGAGCACCCAGAGGTCCCAATTGCCACTGCTGGAGCCAGTGACTGCGGGGCTTTCTTTTCTTCTTTTTTTTTTAAAGCTCTGCAGTCACTGGCTGTGGATCATGCAGATGACAGCATACTGCTGCTGCTGGCTAGGGCCAGTGCCAGCACCCAACTGTGCCCGGCACAGCCTGCACTAAGCACTGGGAAGAACCCAGTGCTGGCTCTAGCCTGCAGTGGCAGCCTGCTGTCATCCAGCAGGCCGATCCAGGGGCCTGCACCCCCTGGGAGGACTGTGGAGCTATGCCAGACTCCTCCTGCTTGGAGCGGCTCTTGGATGTGCCTGCAGGATGACAGCAGGCTCCTGCTGCCAGCAAGTGATGTGAGTTTTGCTTTGAACAGTTTGAGGTACAGTTTCACAAAAAACCCTGGACCTATCTCCTTGAAACTTGGCACGTGTCACAGCCTCAGAAGGGGCTACCATCTCTGCAATTTTCATCTAAATCAGGCAAGAACTGAGAAAGTTATAGGCATTTTCATGATTCCCCATTATAGCCTATGGGTGAAATGTTGAAACGCGTCCACACAGTGGCGAAACAGTTTCGACGAAATGGAATGGAATGGTGCTTTGAAATGGCGATATGAAACATCGTTCCTTTGAAATGGCAAAATGGAAGTTGAAACAAAATGGTGCTGTTTCACACAGCCCTATAAACTACCCCACCTCACAATTTTGAAGAAAGCAAATGGAGTCAAAATGTAAGTTTTTATCCTATGCTTATGTGACTCAATCAAGGAAAACCCAAATATTTTATGATATCCACTTAAGTGTAAGTGCATAGGATGTGCACCAGGGCATTATAAGCTTCTATCTCCCTCTCTTAATTAGGAGGAATGGACAACTTCTTAAAAGGAAAAAATGGCACAGATTTACTCAGATTGAGAGTTTTCTATTTAAAACTTACAAATTGCCATCACCAATATTTTTCCTCATGATAAAAGCATACATATTGTATTCTGACCTCTTGTGACCACCTGAAATACATTTTGAGTGTTGATCTGTGCTAAAACATATAAAGACAGGTGAAAAAAAAAAAAAAAGACATGTCCCATGATAGAAGAACTAAATGGACAGGGTCCTTAATATGCCCCCGACATGAAGTTACATATACATGAGCATACCCCAATGGTGGAACACTGTAGACATAAGGGAGCATATCAGTGGATACTATGTGGAATCAGCACCTGACAAGGGAGATGTGGGAACTTACCTAGTGTCACATACCAACGGTTCATCATCTGTACCCTGTTATTTGTAGTAGTCAGCATATAATGTGCGCCTTCTTCAAATCACAGTGCACCTTGTCAATTGTATAAGGCAGTTGAATGTGTCTAGGAAACACTTTCCTGTTTATTATTGATAGAATTGATGGACTTTTTCTCATGAGGAGCTGGACCTCACATCTCCCCAGTCACACGGGTGCGGATCTCTGGCAGCAGGGAGAAAAGAACTAAGCATGCTCTTTCTTTCTCTTTGGTTCAGTGAATATTTTATCATTCTAGGCAAAGTGGAGCAGCTTTAACATGAGCGATTAAGAATGGCTCAAGTGCAAAAATCCCTGGTTCCTGAGGCACTCTGTCTGCTATGAAGGGAGAAAAGAGATTTGAGCACAGAACTTCAACATCCTGTGAGCTGCAACAGAGAAGACTGAGAGCACCCGCTGCAACAACCCAGGATCAGCTACGTGGAGAGGGGGAAAATGAAATCAAGTTTTCAGCACCCTGGATGGCTGCTCTAGTTACTGACCTATTGGATAAAAGCAAATCCTACTGCCACCATCATCTGACCCACTCACGTTCCTAAGTTCCCTTAAAATTAAAGAGAAAAACATGGAAGGTGACCCGAGGTAGTTCTGTTCCAATGTAGTAACAGAGAAAATAAAATCCTGGCCTTGCATGTTGCATTCCCATGTGTGCTCCAGACAGAGTTTATTGTCTTTAAGGCAACGACTAATCCAGAGGAAGGCTTTTATAGTTTCAAACAATGCACCTTGGCCTTGACATAGAAAGTCTATCTCCCTTCTTGAGTGAGGGGTTATTAAGCCTCTGTAAAGCAGAACCTCCCTATCACAGCAAAATATGGCAAGTGGATATGAGCTCAAACCTCCAAACTCATTTTATTCTTTTTAAGTGTGACATAGTCCCTCAAATTAATTTGGACAAACACAGAGCAACAGTACTTAATGGGTTTTAGAGAACTTAAAGTTTCTTTAGTCAGGAGTTTTTTGCAGACCTGCTTTTTCAAGCTTCTAAAGCGAAGCAGCAAGTCATGGTTAACATGTTTCTTGTTTAATATCTCAGTCCCCCCTGCAGACTGCAAGAACAAGATGGAAAATGTACTGAACCAAAACACATAACATTTAACAAATCACAGTCACACATTTACTGTTGTCTTATACAGAGGATAATTGCTTTAAAAATTCTAATAGATATGTCAATAAGCTACTCCTAGGCAGGCAGTCTGAAATCTACCCTGCGCTAAGCGTAATCCTCAGTGTAACTTGTATCCACTCATGTGATGCCCCTGCTTCCCTTTAGTGGTCCCACAAAGGTTAATGAACTGGCAACAGCTATGGCTAAATCGAGATACTTTTTTCTGACTTATACAGGATAGGATGATTCTTTAAGAACTAAAGATTTCCAATTCAATTCCTACTTTTCACAATCCTCTGAGGGGACGGGTGTTTCTGTATGCAGCATTTAACTCATACTTTGGACCCAAACTAGGATTTAAGTTGGAGGCAAGACTTTGTTCATCTTTCTACACACTGGGTGCATCTACAAGTGCAGTTGGCACTCAGCAATAAACTCGGGTGCAGTTCACGCCAGAGTTCATTGCCTCTGGGTGTAGCATTTACACATGTGCCCAGAACCGTAGCATATTTTCCTGGGGCAGAGCAGCCCTGGCTGGCAGAGGGCCCCAGAGGTCAGCCTGGTAGCATGGGGTTGCTCTGCCTTGGCTCAGTCTACTATAGAGTAGCTAGCTGGGGCATGAGGGTGCCACAGTGTGGGGCTAGCTGGCAGGGAGCCCCTGCAGTGAAGCATCCTTGTGCTCCAGCCAGCCCTGGTCACCCTCTACATGAATGTTTTGGCACATATAACTACTCTGCTGTAGGACAGAACTTGTCCTGAACAGTACTATCCTACAGCAGAGTTAATTCATTTATTGCAGTCTAATACAGGTGCATGTGTAGACGGTGATGCTGTACTGTGGAGCTAATTAGTCAGCTCCACTGTAAAGCACATGTGTAGATGCACCTGCAGTGAGGGTCATGGAAAGATTCCAAGCACTGTGCCAATCTGGGACCGAGTTCAGGTTAAAAACTATAACTATGGTATCCATGTTCATGAAATGGCTGTTAATTTTGGTACGTGTACAGTGAAAAGTGAGAAGTAATGAGTAGGAATTAGGGCCTGCAAAAACTCAGTGCTTTATTATTATTCAAGGTCACTGAATTACACTTGCCTGGAAAAGGGAGTTAGTTCAAAGACTGGAGTGGTTAAATGCTTTGTAAGCTCAGATTCTTGGGGGAGAGGGGCGGAGATGGGGACTACATTATCTCCAACCTGCAATATAGAAGGGACTGGAATATGAAAGAACAACGTTTCTAGTACAAATCTTCACTGAATTTGTTAACTGAGAGATGTTACTTCATGACAGGGAAATAGCAAATGTAGTGCCTATTTTGTTTTAAGGAGAAAGGATGACACAGGTCTGTTAGCTTGACCTCAATAGTATGTGCTGCCTTTGAGGTGAAAGAAAGAATAGTACAAAATATTGCAGTAAACAGAAAATGGGACAAAACACATGATGGGCTTACCTGAAGATTTCATCAGACTAATTTGACAAATCCTATGACAAGACAAGAGATTCTTGGATAAGAGTAATGCAGGGATAAGAGTAATGCACTTATCTAGATTTAAGCAAAGCTGTTGATACTATTCCTCATGGGAAATTATTGGCCAGGCTGGTTGAGGGCAGGGATCAGTGCAACAATGGAAATGTATAAGGACTTGCCTTAAAGGAAGACTACAGTGGGTTCTCCTAAAAAATAAGTTATCTGACTAGAGAGTGGTTGTCAGTGCTGTTCTTTAGGAATCATTCTTAGGACTTATCCTGTTTACCATTTTTTTCAGTGACTTTAGTATTGGCACTTGTATCCTCATTAAATGTTCAGATGACACTAAACTGGGGGTGTGGGCAATATGGAAGAAGAATAGATTATTATACAGGATGATGTAGATGTGTAATAGAACACTAGAACTGGAATGTCGTTTAGCAGTACAATGTGCAGTCATGCACGCTGGGAGCTATAACAAGGCCTTTGGCTATAAGATGGGGTGAAAGACATATAGCCTAGAGACAGCAAAAGAAAAAAAGGGGCCTGGGTATATTGGGTGATTCATAACCAGATCCAACCTTGTGTTGCAGCTATGAAAAGAAACTCATGCAACCACACAGTATATTGGGTGGAATATGTTCAGTAGAGGCAAGGTGGCACCGTGGTACAAGACTTCCCTGTAATGGCAATGGCAAGGCATTGGAAGCAGCCCTTTCTCCCCATTCTTACCTATGAAATCATAAGGTGTTGTAGTATTGCAGCTATTGTGCCTTGTAGTTGCCTGTGAGGGTGTGGTGTTTCCTTGTCTAAGTGACAATGTGGGAATGCAAAAGACTGGGCTCAATGGCCCCAAAGAGCCCTTCCAGTTTTATGTTCTCATGAGGTTGTGTCTTATTTAAGGCCATTTTCTTTTACATGTTACTAAATATCCTATGAGATCCTTTTTACTCTGAACTTATGAGAATAAGGGAGAAAGATCATAAGGAAGCTCAGGCCTCTTATTGCAGGGGACAACATGGAACTATGCTTATTTTAAGATGTACCCAGACACATGCATCCAGAATATGGGATTTCAGTTCTCACACAACTTGGTATTAATCCCATGTACCACATTTTCCATAACAATCCTTTCTAAAAACTGCTATCAAATAAAGCTCTAGCTTGTAGAAATGTAATGCAGAGGAGAAGCCTTGGCTGCTTGAGTAAAATGCAGAATGACACAAAACATCCAATTCAGCCTCCTTTAGGGTGTTTAAGACACAGAACTCATTTTTCTGGATGAAAAGCAGACAGTGACACTGCCAGCAGCAATGGTGTCAGATCAGGTTCTCCCAGCAGGAGGGACATTAAGGGCGGCTACGGTGGGAAACGCAACAGATGACACGAAAAGAAGTACTCAGTTAAATAGTACATTTTAACCAGATAAAATTAAATGAGGAGGATGTAAATGTTTGCATGAGTACAGCATTCTGAGGTATCACTGTTAACTATCTAAGGGTATAACACCATAGCATTGTGGAGATGAAGCGTGTGTAATAATTATAGTCAGTCTAAAACGGGGAATACATTTTTCAAATTAGTGGGCTTTCATTGGGGACCGGTATCTAGAACTGCCTGAATAATGGATTTTTTGGCAAAATTAGAAAATAAATATCAGCTCAGGCCAAGCTGAAATAGTATTCAACAATGGAATAACAAACCCACAAACCTTCATTTTAAGTAAAAATAAAATGTTTTGCTCAACCAGAAATGAAATGTTCCATTGCCCTTTTTGGGTTATTTCTCTCTTTTGGAAAAATGCTCTTTTAATTTAGTCCTTTATAAAATGGAAAACATAAAGTAGTGTGGTTTTTAAAAAGTGACTCTATTTTTTTTTCAGCTGAAACTACTTGCTGAGTTTGATCTGAATGTGTAAACAGCTTGATCCTTCCAAAACTCCATGTTTAGTGAATGTATCATCATACACACACACACACACCCCCACCATCATCGTCATCTTCATCATCCAACTCTATCTGATGTTTAAAGGTATAAGAGGCGTGAATCCTTCTCCAACCCAATCTGAGCATTAAAGCAAGAATGTTGGCATCTCAGTCATGTGCCAAGATTGGAAAGTGAGGGCACCAAGTAAAATATCCTACTTGTTCCCGAAAAGCTGATACATTTGTCAATGACAAACTTCCAAAATCATGTCAGTAATTAGGAAGAATGCTTACATCATAAAGGCTTATGTCTCTTTTCAAGTAGAAACACATGCCTAAAGTAAGATTTGTCCCTGTGATTTCCCACATCTTCCAGCTGCTCTCATCCTGTGCCATTTCAGTTCTGGTCAGAGACCCATTACATATCTTATGATTTTACTAATTAGGTTTTCTCTTTGCTTTAACTGGCACTCTAACTATACGCACACCCTACAACCAGGCCTCCCTCTTGCAGACACTCTTTGGTCCCAGTCTTTCAGGACAGTTGATAACAGTCATGCTTCTGCATAAAAATAGATGGCGGGGAAAGAGCTAATAAATACACTATTAACTTTTTATGGCGGGTACTTCTACATTTTTTAAATAAAAGTCAATTTCAGTGAAACTGGAAAACAGAAAATAGAAGAGAGAAAGTGAGGAGACCCTGGCACTTCATTAATAATGGACCTGCTGTTCATCTATTTAGTTATCCTGACTAGTAACAGAAGTAAGGCCAAAAAAGGAAACACATCATCGAAGCCTAGATTAGCATCCTTAGAATTGTAACTAAGGCCATGCACTGTCAGACACAGTATTTCTTCATTCATACCTGTTTCTTTACTTTGCACTTTTGGATGACATCCTCCCTACAGCAGAATGCCAACACAATGCCTATGCACCTCATAAATCCAATTTATATAGTTTGTCTAAAGCAGTTGCCTTCAGGCTCCCATCACCTTAGTAGGCTCCTCAAATAGGACCTGAGCAGAGCTCAACCTTCTGCCTAGGAGCAACTTTCATTCTCCGGAGAATATCAGGACAGGCATGCACATTGATGGAGACTTATTTCCACCCAATGATGAAGATTATGCCTAATACTTAAATCTCCATGCAGTCTTCTGTTCACAGTACACGGGGACTGAAAAGTAATGTTCTCCTTGCTGTACACTGTAAAAGGGCTTTCATGATCAAGAGGCAAATACAGAGTTATCAGAGAGAGAGAGAGAGAACTACAGTACAGACAACTACAGGTAGATTAGGCATGCCGTGATTGACTTCTAGCTGAGACGTTTTTAATACAGCTTCACTTGGCTTCGTGAGAATGAGGCTCAATTTAACTCACATGGTAGAACAGTTGCCTTCAGACCATCAGTGTCCCAGGATAAGCCTCAGCTGCAGCAACATTTAGGATGCACACAAAGTGATTCCAGGCCCTGCATGGAAGACTTTGCTAATTGGGTAAACCCACTCTAGTGTACAGGCACCAACTGGCAGACACAACATTCACAATGAGAGAGATCCATAATTTCCACATGTAACTAACAATTTGTGACAATAAAACAACAACATGCGCCAAGATGTTGGCACATCTTCCTGTCACTTGTTTCAAGCACAGTGACTAGAATTTGCATTTGTTTCTTTTCCAACGGCAGTAACATATTTTATAAACGAGGCATTTAAAAGCATGCAGTTCTTTTGGCCCGTCTTTATTTTTAAGCACCATCTCTAAAGCATTTACCGCAGACTTTCACAGGGAAAATCTGAGAAGCATTTAAATACTATTATACCTGACTGACCTGACTAGAACAATGGAGAGATTTCCATATCAGCAGATGTTGAATAGACCGGAACTTTCCCGAGAGGAGATAAATGAGACGAGACATAATAGAAGGACCCAAATTATGAATGGTATAGAGACGGTAAAGTGGGAGCTCCAATTTAAACTTCTTTTACAAACACGGGGTGAGGGTGGGAGTGAGGAGAGACATTCAGCGAGTCATAAAGGCAACATAAAGCATAAGTACCTGGTGGAACTCTTTGCCCTAACACAGGGCTGTCCAACTGGTGGTGTGAACATGTGGTCCCTGGGCTTCCAGTTAGCTACTACTGTCCCTTATTTTGGCTACTACAGAAGCCAGGGTCTTGGGGCTCCTCCTTGCTCCCCCAGTCTCTCCTACCTGATCCAGCTTCCAAGGGGTAAGGTGGGGCAGTGCTGAGCAAGTTGGCAGTTTAGAGCACCCATGAGGTATAGTGCCACAGGGAAGCCTAGGAGCTGGGGGTGAGGCAGAGATGTGTCACTTCGTGCATCAGGGTGGGGGTATGCCCACCCACCTGTGGTGTAACAAAGTCGGGGGACTGCCTTCCCACTCAAGTGTGGAGAAATGCAAAGTGCACATGTGCAAAGTCCTGCATGTAGGACAGAATGACCCCATGCACCAGTACAGGCTGGGGACTGACTGGCTGGGCAGCAGCTCTGCAGAAAAGGACCTGGGGTTTACAGTGAACTATCAACTGAATATGAGCCAGCAGTGTGCCCTTGTTGCCAGGAAGGCTAATGGCATCCTGGGCTGCATAGTAGGAGTGTTGCCAGCAGACTGAGGGAAGTGATTATTCTCTAGTTGGCACTGGTGAGGCCATATCTGGAGTACTGTGTCCAGTTTTGGGCCTCACAGTGCAGAAAGGATGTGGACAAATTGGACAGAGTCCAACAGAAGGCAACAAAAATGGTTTGGGGCTGGGGCACATGACATCTGAGGAGAGGCTGAGGGAACTGGATTTATTTAGTTTAGAGAAGAGAAGACTGAGAGGGGATTTCACAGCAGCCTTCAACTACCTGAAGAGGGGTTCAAAAGAGGGTGGAGCTGGACTGTTCTCAGTGGGGGCAGATGAAAGAACAAGGAGGAATTGTCTCAAGTTGCAGCAAGGGATGTTCAGGTTAGATAGTAGGAAGAATGGTCTCAATAGGATGGTAGGGGCGCTCTGGAACAGGTTACCCAGAGGTGGTAGAAGCTCCATCCTTGGGTGTTTTTAAGACCTGGCTAGACAATGCTTTAGCTAAGATGATCTATTTGGGGATGGTCCTCCTTTGTGCAGGGGGTTGGACTAGAGGCTTCCTGAGGTCCCTTCCAACCCTAACTTTCTATTATTCTAAAAGGGTCAGGGAGGCACCTGCCTGCCCTCAGGGTGGGGGGCAGCTGCCCATGTGCATGTATGGTATATAGCCTGGAGGCGGAGTCCTAGCCCCTGTCCTGTGTGGCCCCCACTGGTGCAGCCCATGGGACATGAAGTTGGACTTCCCTGGCATAACACATCTTTTTTGTGTTTGTAGATAGAGAAATAGCTGTATCTTAATCTTATTTGTGATCATTCCAAGTGAGATTCAGGTGCTGGGGATTTTACTGTTACCTACTCCAGGGTGGAATTTGGTAGTTGTTCACTCTTAGAAATGGGCTATAGTATACTGCATATCCCTCATTCTTGGTCCGCAGGTCTAACTGAGTTCTGCAACCTGTGGGTTTCCCTTAAGATATATAGTGACAAACAGTAGTCTTAAAAGTCTTCATTAAAAACAAAGCTTAAGGGCCGTGGGAAGGTTAACTCTACAGCATATACGTGTCTATTTTATCATCTCCTGACGGTAACCAACGCAGGCCTAAATGTTAAAGATATGCCTAGCAGATCTTTTTGCTTCACTCTGGTCCCCCAAAAGAGATTTGTTGTTATTGCTGTTAAATGATTAGCAGGGTCCTGATAATTTATAGCCAACAATTTTGTGGGGTGCCTGGAGTAGGAGGCAGAATCACCAAAGGTAATAGGTCAGGCATTTTTTCTTAAGAACACTAATAGCTTAGTTAATAGGTGCCTATCAAGAGTCAACTCCTCCTTCCTGTCCATAGTCCAGATCAATACCTAGGGATAAAGGGAATAGCTCAGTTACCTGGCTGTTATATAGTATCAAATAAAGTATTACATGGAAGCCTTAAATCCGTCACAACCATCAACACTACACTACTTCTTAGTGTATGTCTACAGCTATGTTAGATGGGTGGGGGGAGAAAGCGAAAGAAACTTTTGGGGCATCAGGGCTTAAGACGCCTATTTTCTGAGTGGGATTAGATTCAAATTTCCTATAAGGGCAGTCCAATAATAAAGAAGTTCCTTAACCTTTATATAAAGCATCTGGTAGTGGCCAGTGCTAGAACAGGACATTGGATGGGCTGAATTGCTGGTCTGACCTGATAAGACCATTCCTGCGTTCTGTTTGCCAATTAAAAAAGGGGGGAAAGAAAGGATTAAATTCTAAACCAAGAAAAGACTTTATTTTGAACACAGAGCTTGAATTCTCTGGGGATAATTCTTATCTGATGCTATATTGGCAGAAGCAGCTCCATTTCATTCAGCTGCTACAGAAAAATAATTATGCTTTTTACAACTTGAGGTGCATTTGTATTCCTTCCAAATAGTACTATTACAACAAATGAAGTGCTTACTATACATCTTTTTCCTGCTGCTTTTCAACTTAAATTTAATTTTCACATAGATTTATTTAAAACAATTCTCGATGTGACTCACACAAATGATGAATTTATGGAGGGTTTAGTAAATGTGTAATCTAGTTGAAGTTAAAAATGGCTATTTTGTATTACTGTGCCTAAAATGAAATTATCCATTGTAGCTAGCTATTGTGCATCCATTTAAAGCCTATTTCTTGTGGCATATATTCAATCTTTAACAGAAAGAAAATGTAAAGCAAATATGTTGCTAAAGAAAAAATGTATGTATGGCATTAATATTTAAAAGATTTAAAAAATATTTTTCTGTACTCTGTTTAGCCTCTGAATGGAGATTATGTATGTAGCAATGTACATGTAACAATTATACAGCGCACATTTGTGATTTATTGCTTTATACTGATCACAGTAAAAATACTGTCCCTATCCAGCTGTAAATTGAGTTTGAGTTAAGGAAAAAAAGTAAAGCCAAATGAATATTGTGGAGCATAAGAATATTTGTGATGAAAACCTACTGTAGAAAAGGATTATGACTGGTATTGATAATAGAGCATCTTAAATTAAAACTAGGCTTTAAGCAAATGTAATTTTGCTTTCTCATTGCTTATGGCTGTATAGGAACAGATGTTAGTTTTACCTAAAAACCCAGACAGTCTCACTCTAATTCTGATACAGGGGCATGAGAGGTAGCAGGGGTTTACTCAGTCTTCCTACCCTTTACCTGCATAGGAAAAAACAGACTGTATATTCCCAGGGTTTGGTGATCTTAGAAGTCAAGGTTGAGATGCCTTGATTGGGCTTGATTGATCTTCCATAGGTCCTTAGCTATTTCTGAGAAATGAGGCCTCTTTAAGGGATCACATGTGGGTTATCCCAAAATGGAAACAACTGGATTACCGGCCAGTGACAGAGATTTTAACTAAGGTATGGCCTGTGTCTTGCAGCAATCCTGCTTCATTCTTCAAATATAACCAGATCAAGAGGACATGGATGACACTCTTCTTTACACCCTATCAACCCAGTCAAAGCTCCAATCAACTTCAGTGGATGAGGTCACCATAGCTGTACTTTATCCAGGTTAGTTTGTAAAGTTCTGACTTGAACAATGGGACCTTCAACACTAGCTTTGAGATGATCAATAGCGGGGCACAGAAAGAGAACTAGATCCAAATTTGCAAAGAAATTTAGGTACTAAGCCACCACTAAAATAAAAATCTGGGCCTCTGCCTGTATCAGGTTCCATCTTTAGTCATCAGAAATGTACACTACTGAGTGTAAAAGTACTAATTTTTTTTATGGAATCTCCAAATCAGAATATCCTTCTTGATGTCCTCATTTTGTTTTTTTGTCCTACATTTGACTGTTAGATGGCTGAGAGATGAATATTTGCTTTATAGTGAAGGATCTATAGTATATGTCCAGTTATGGTTATTCAGTACTTTTTTATTATAATATCTCCTGGCTAGTATCAAACTCTGCGGCTACTTCCAGGAGCTCTGCAGCCACTTCCGGGACTGCTGCAGCTGCTTCCCAGTCAGTGCAGTTGGCTGCAGGGGGATCCCCCCCAGCTGGTGAGATTGACTGGGGACCCCTCCTCCAGTCACTGACTGGTCACTGGGGAGGGGGGGCATGTGCCCCCCTCAACTAAGGTTACCAGTCGCCCGTGGGAAGTAGTATTTCACCACAGAGCCATGACCTCCTATTTGTAGACTGCAGTAAGGTAAGTGCACCACACTGCTAGTTCTGCTTTACTTTCAGTTCTGGAGGTCATTGCTTTAGTCAGGATGCATGATGAAAATGGAGAATTTCTGCTCCTAATCATACATTGGTTGGGACTAGGGTGGTGCAGATGCTAAGGCACACAGTTGAGTGCCCAAAGGTTTCAAATTTGAGGCCAAACCAGAAGTGTTCATGGCATAGGTGCTGACTTTAATATCTGTTGGGGGAGACGGTGCTAAGATAATGGACATGTAGAAAGTTTTATGCACTTCAGGTGACAGCCATCTTCCCAAGGAGGGCAGGGCCTTTGGTCCCTCATGTACTCAGCACCTCTGGCTCACGACATACCCTGTCAGATTCGGACAGATCTGCTAATAATACTGCTTAATACTTTATCACACCGTAATGAAAAAGGAAAGGAAGGAGATATTGGTAGTTTAAAGAGTACATACACTTGGTTTTAACAACTGACTAGCTGGGCAACTAGTATTTTCCTTGCAAAATCACAGCAAGCATTTACCTTCTAATACTTTAGTTGCTATCTCTTTGTGTCAAAATGGTTTAAGTTCCTTAGATGGCAGCATACAGCCACTAGCAATAACCCTTGGTTCTTTTACTCGGAAGAGATTTATATTTGTGATTTCTAAGCCCGTAAATACAGAAACCTGCATTTCTATGAAAACCACCCAAGTTACTGGTTTGTCCTTCAGAAGACTCAAGAATCTTTGAATCTCACAGACACTTCTGCTTTGTCTTCTGTGCTCAGTGAGATGGCAGCTAGATAAGGCATTTGGCATATGTTATTTTGCAAGAAGCCTGTGAAAAGGGGTTGCCATAAACAAAGCTTATGAATAAATGAATGTATCTGACAACTGAGTTAATGATCACATGGACCAGGACCAAATTTTTGATCAATGAATCATGTATGCAGCTTTGTTTAGGCTTTGGCAAATCAATATACCATTTTGTTAAACAAGAAAATGGATTTTTTAGGGGCAGGGGGAGGCGCGCTGATTTAATATTTAAATGTAACATGTCAGATAAAGAAAATCCACAGGGATTTTAGGATTACTGCTTGGAGCTCTTCAAAAAAAAGTGTTGCTTCGCTGCAATTATTTTCGTGTTATGATTCATTTCACACAGCCATATGGAAAAGGTGATCAGTTAAGAAGAATGCTATATCAAGGAGAGATCACACTGTGGCTAGAAAGAGGAGTAACAGAGACGATGACCTTGCTAAATTAAACTAGACTCAGGTCAAACTGTAGCTCGTTCTGGCGAATAGACTACACATTATTGTTAATTGTATTCTTCCCTGTGGAACTGACAGATCTCTTATCCAAAACAGTCCAGATGCTAAAAACAGACAATAGGAAACATAACAGTTCATTTGATAGCTAAAGATACACCATCCCATTAAATCATATCCATTAAAGAGATCTTTCTTAATAATGGGGGATCCCTTCCCAATTTGCGATATCTATGGCATCAAGCTACAAATATATATTTTAGAAAAAGTACTTCTTTAATTGTGATAAGCTGCAGTTGTATTGGAGCTCCAATTGCACTCCATTCTCCCCGAGTGGCTTACCATTATCTCTCATGGGAGAAGTAAACAGTCTATCTACATAGTCAATTATCTTCCTAATTTAGAAAGCAGCAAAAGCTTGAGCAACAAAAGTATTCAGGCACTGAAAGATGCAGGTATGCTCCCAGAGGATATAATCTGAGCACAAATGAATTTCGGGATGACTAAGTATTGTACCTATCAGAACAGTTAGGTTCTGGAACAAGCTTCCAGTAGGAGAAGAAGAAAAGCTCCAGTTAGTTTTGGAGTTTTCCAGCCTGGTGTTTTAAATCCTTAAATGGTACATCAGCAAATTAGGTACCTAATTCCTATTGAAATTCAGTGGCAGGTAGGTTCCCTAATGTTTTGCTAAAGCACTTGCTGGCTCTTTGAGGCCCTCCTCTACAAGTTACAGGGATAGCACAGTTAACTGGTTAATTGTGCAATTACCTTGAGACCAGCTACACATGCAAAGTACTTATCATGCCATGAAAAACTCTCACCAGCTATAAAGTTGTACCTCAAAAATGCATACTAACTTTACAGCTGGTTGCTATCTAGCTTTAATTTGCATGTGTAGCAGGGTCTCCCTGCTGCAGCTGCCGGGACCCCCAAGTCTTGTGGGTGGTGAAACCCCTGGGCCCATACAAAGATCTGGTTCTCAGCTGTGCATAGGGTGCAGTCAAGATCCATAGCCCAGTTGTGCATGGCCCCTGTGCAGCCCACGCACCCCTGGGCCACCCAACTGTGAGTGCCTACTTCTTACCAATGCTGGGGGAACTCTGGATCGGGTTTACCCAGCACTGGCAATAAGGTGCAATTGGATCTAATGTGCAATCCCACCATCACTCCTCCTGATATGCATGTTTTCAAATCTGTCCTGTAAAGGCAGGTGTATCATTGTCCTGCTATGCACAATTCCCACTCCAATTTGCAAGGACTCTGGATGATCAGCTTCTTTGGCCAGCAGCTCATTTTATTTTAGGTGCCTGATACATATCCAAAACCCTAGTTTTAGGCACTTGAATGTGAAGGTTTTAAGGTTGTTTTTCTATCTTAAGCCAACAATGCTGCGATTCCCAATAGAAGATCTGCTGAATGGGTGCTCAGCATGGAGGGGAGGGAGGCCAGTATTGTGAGACACACAGTCTTCACGTACCCTGCTGGTTATGAGTTTTCTAGAATGCCCATATATACAACCAATGTCCTACCCGAATGTGATACTGTTTTTCTAACTCTAACAGGAAACTGAACAAAGAAAACTCTGTGTGAACCAGGAATTAAGCATTCCAGACTGCCACTACACTCAGTGAACAAAAGGAAAGAAACCAACTGTTCTGTAAAAGATAAATTATTATCCCCTAAAATGGTTTATATTCCCTTGGTTATTTGTAGCCAGTGATTGAAAGTCAGGTAGAGGACACAAGCTATTGAACAGATCACTGGGGACTCTTCCAGGTTTGAGCTGTTAATAATCTTTAGAAGTAAAAACTGAACATACTGTATAGAATAGGACAGAATAGAACATCCAAATCAAGGATGATGCATTGAAACGATTCGTAAACTTGAAAACTGTCACAGTGTTTTTACCAGCTCACAGTGTTTAGAAAGCCCCGGTCAGGTTGCTGGAATAGTAACAAATTATTCGTTCAGAGAAAAGAAAACAAAACAAGAGAATGTCAGCAAGTCAGAAATAAGCTTATTCACAACAATACAATACGTACTTTCCAAAGCTCTTGGTCAGATGCAGCGAGGCATGGACCAACGGGAGCCAGAAGCTGCTATTCGTATCAGTGGCAGCTAAGGCTGCACGGCACCTCTTAAAATCAAGCCTTAAGCATTTATGCTAACACACTCCCCGATTTGCTGAAACACACATTGCTGCTGGGCTTTTCTATAAGCCAAGCACTGTTTTAGGTCAATAACGACAGAGTAAAATGTTCCTCTCTCGCATTTGCTTTTGCATAAACACTTTGACTTTGTCACATCTTTTATGCAACCATAACAAAGCATTATGCTCTTTCAGAACGATCAACTCCATTAACATTATCCACATAATTGGAAGGCATCCATAATCAGTCACTAGAGCACTTGCATCTTAGCAGATGCAGGTCTAGTATATTGAGACGGTCCTAAGCTTACTTCAGTGATTTAGGGTGTTTAAAAAAAATACCATGCTTAGGCCAAAATGAGGTTTAGGTATAGAAATTTCTGCCCAATCCTTCCTTCCCGCCACCCCTTCCTGAATGTTTTAAGAGCATACACCTAACAATGGGAAGGTACCATATTCAAATCCCTTGCCACCTCATTTGATGCCTGTGTTCCCTGGACAATGCATAGGGAAAAAGATAAGCATCTGGGTGGAGTATCATCTGAATCATGGCAATCAGCCATCTAAAGAGGGCATTCTGACTTAAGTCTTTTGTCCAACCAGGGTAGTGCAGTCCCACCTGGCAGGGGGCCCCAGGAGTCAGCCTGCTCTGACCCAGCTCAACATGCTGCAGAGGGGCTGGCTGGGCTAGCCCCATACTGAAGCATCCTCATGCTCCAGCCACCCCCCTCAGCATTTACATGTGCATTGCTGTACAGTAAATAACTCCGCCATAGGATATTACTTGTATTTACTTGTATTTACAAGTACTATCCTACGGTGGAGTTTTATTAGTTTCCTGTGGCCCAAT
Source organism: Crocodylus siamensis (assembly GCF_052110815.1). Lineage (NCBI taxonomy): Eukaryota > Metazoa > Chordata > Crocodylia > Crocodylidae > Crocodylus > Crocodylus siamensis. Next base: position 11,131,601 of record NC_143403.1, on the reverse strand, counting down.
AAAACTAAACATGTAGACACAAGGACTTTACTGTGGATCTAATTGGGCAGGTCCTCAGTAAACACTTTGTCTACATGAGTCCAGAGTGTTCTAACTAGCTAATAAATACTCTGGGGTGGGCCTCTATAAGCTTCTCTTGAAGTTGCTTTACTTTTCTGTAATAATTCAGGACTGTGTGGGATTGAAGAGAATGGCATGAGTGGGAAAGTGGCATTGACTCCAGAGGCCACCTGAGATGGGGGAGATTCAGCTTCATGTCCTTTGCTTTGATTAATAATTATAAAAAATGAAACAGTTTCAACAAGAGAAAATGCAAAGCCATACTGCCTCTCCCTGAATGTTTTAAAGGCATACGCCTAATAATGTAGGGGTACCACATTCAAATCCCTGCTGCAAATCAAGCAGAGAAAGGACATGAACTTGTGTCACTTACAGCCCATGGGGCTACTGGGTATCAGGGGGAACTGTTACCCCCTACTCCTGGGTTTGAGAAAAGGCCTACAAATGTCCTGAGAACACCTCTGGAATCAGTCCCCAGAGGTGAGATAGATTCATAGATTCATAGATTGCAAGGCTAGAAAGGACCTCAGAAGATCATCGGGTCCAGCCCCTTGCACCAGGCAGGAAATATAACTGGGGTCAGTGGACCCCACAAGGTGACTGTCCAGTCTCCTCTTGAAGATTTCCAGAGTAGGTGATTGCACCACCTCTGGAGGGAGCCTATTCCACAGTCTGGACACCCTGGCTGTGAAGAAGTTCTTCCTAATGCTGAGCCTGAAACGGTCTTCCAGGAGTTTATGGCCATTGCAGCCTATCTTCAAGCATGACCACGCTTCCCCATAACTTGGTGTTGTCCATGAACTTGGCCAGTGAGCTCTTCACCTCCACATCCAAATCATTGATAAAGATGTTGAAAAGCACTGGACTAATCACCGACCCCTAAAGGACACCACTGGCCACTTCTTGCCAAGATGACACAAATCTGTTCATTAGAACTCTCTGGGTCCTACCCCACAACCAGCTCCCTACCCACTGAACTGTCTCACAGTTGAGTACACAGTCTTCCAATTTGCTCATGACAGCATCATTGGATACTAGATCAGAGGCCTTTTGGATGTCAAGGTATATGATGTCAACCTCCTCTCCCTTATCCAGGTGGCAAGTTACCTTGTCATAGAAGGAGATGAGGTTGGTAAGACAAGACCTGCCTGTGATGAAGCCATGCTGGCTGTCATTCAGAATCCTACCCTCTGCAAGCTTATTTCATAGAGACTCCTTGATTAATTTTTCCAGGATCTTCCCAGGGGTAGAAGTTAGGCTAATTGGCCTATAGTTCTTCCTCCTCCCTTTCTTGAAGATGGACACAACATTGGCCCTCTTCCAGTCCTCAGGGACCTCTCCGGAATGCCATGAGTTTTGGAAAAGTTTTGCCAATGGTCCTGCAATGACTTTGGCCAGCTCCTTCAGCACCCTTGGATGAAGTTCATTCAGCCCTGCTGATTTATATATGTCTGATTTTTTCAAATGATAATATAGCAGTTCTACGGTAATAGTAGGAAGGCAGTCATTCCTACCCTGCTCATTCTGTACACACTCTGGCATGATTTTGCCCTTGGCCTGGTGAAAGACCAAAGCAAAGTAGTCATACAGGAGTTTAGTTTTCTCTTGAGTGCTGGTAACCAGGTGTCCTGAGTTGCTGAGCAGTTGCCCCATGCTCCCATTTGTTTGCCTCCTGTTCTCTACATACCTAAAGAAGGACTTCTTGTTGTCCTTGACTACCATCACTAATTTTAGTTCAGTTGCCACCTTAGCCCTTTGAATCTGTTCCCTACAAGTGTGGGCCACTGTTGTATAGTCCTCCATGGGGCATGCCCCAAACTTCCATTGTTTGTATGCCACTTTCTTCTTTCTTAAGAGGACCATGACATTCCTGTTTAGCCAAGACTGCTTCCCAGCCCTTTTGTTACCTTTCCTGTGTGTGAATGAATTTCTTTTGTGTTTTGAGGATCATGTATTTAAGGAATGACCACGCTTCATGCAAACCGTCCAACTTTGTCCCCTGGTCCAGCAGCCTTTTCCCTACTAGTGACCTGAGTTGTTTGAAATTTGCATTTTTGAAGTCTAAAACTTTAGTTCTGCTATCTAATTTTTCTGCCTTGTGACAGACAGTGAACATGATGATTTCATGGTAGCTGTCACCCAGGTTACCTTCTATTTTTAAGCTGGTCACCAGGATGCCCCCCTTGGCCAGGACCAAGTCTAGAATTGTGTTACCTCTGGTTGGTTTTTGCACCTCCTGAGTCAGGAAGGAATGTAACTGATCTGACTTGGCTGAGTGTTCCTCCCGAGAGATATTTGGATAACTGAAGTCGCCCATGATGACATAACTAGAGTCCTGTCCAATTTATGAATTCCAATTGGATTCTGGCATAAAATTGTTCAATGCTATGAGGTCTTGGTGAGACCATGTGCGGAGTCAGCAGCCAAAACATTGATATTTATTTTACTACTGGAAATTTTGCTGCTTTTGAAATTGAAATGCCACCACGGTTGGGCAACAGCTGAGCTGAGGGGTTGAAGATCTAACATTTTAATGTATGAAAATCAAGTAGGAATTAGATGGCAAAGTCCCTTTGAAGATCTAGCCCTGAAAGAATTCAGAAGCACATCTTGGTCTAGGATGCAGGTCTCTCAGCAGTGCTGAAATACAAATAATAGATAATAATAATTGTAATTTTGCAGACACTTTATTTTTTATGGAAGAAGAAACTATTTTAACTAAAACTGTGTTGCTTTGAAGGCACACAATTAACCTTTATGATACTGAGGAGGATCTTGCCAATATGGAGCACAGTGCCTCTATTTGGGTAGGACATAGTAGAGGGACCTAGGGATCCTCCATTTCAGAGGAAGCTCCAATATATAATAGAATGGATGTTGGCCGCCTCTATCCCCAAGACAGAGATTTGACTCATCATTGTTACAGAATGAAAAATTTAAGAAATCCCCAAGAGAAGAATTTTCTTATTTTATTCAAATGAAGCTTCCATCTGAAGGCACATATGCCACCATATGGGATCCATTTCAAGCATTCATTAGGAGAAGAATAATTAGTCTAGCATCATACAAGGAAGAAAAGAACAGGCCCAGAGGATAATTACTTTAGAAACAGAAATAAAAGACCTTGAAACTAAATTTGCTAGGGACAAGTCTATGAAAAATGAAAAAGAACTTATTTGTGGGAATTTTGAATCCAAGTATACATGAACAAAGGGATATGCAAACAGGAGTCTGCCCATGATAGGATTACCTTTAACCTGGGGAAAAGCTGGCATACTGTTATTTTAATGACTACAGAAAATACACCAACTTATATTTCAGCCATTCTACTGCAAACAAGCAGCTCTCATCTAGTACAGAAAAGATTAATCACTTTCACATTATACTAGGGAGACTTGCAGTCTATGAGTCAATCCTCTGAGCTGCAATTACACCAGTACTACTGCTACAGATCTTAGGCTTCAATTATGACTGTGGACCCTTAAAATACCAGAACATGGGGTTACAAGTCAGTGGAACTCAGTAATTTGTGAAGCCTATTACAAGAGTGCCCTGAAAAAGAGAAATGCTTGTATATAAATGAGCAGTTAATAAATTAATTAGATAACATGGAAGTAGACGGTACTCAAGAACACACAGAACCATTCCTTGGCTTGTATAACCAATACGACATTTCAGCACAGCACACTGCCAATGGCATCTGCACACATCTGACTAACTGCAGCTCTATCTAGACTTTCAGCCATACTTTTGTCGACATGCCACCTCACCCCAAAGCCCCCCCCCCAGAATTGGACAGAGACACATGACATTATCGTATGTACAACTTGCCCCTCCCCAATCTCATGGGGCTACAATAGTTATGCTAATTTTGGGATTCTGTATGTTGGCAGTGGGTGTCAGTGAGGTGGGTTAGGCCTAAGCCCCAAAAGCAGCAGCAGTGACTGAATCATCTGTGTACCAAGAAAGGCTTTAAATTCGGAACCACTTGAATTAGAACAGTGAATGAGATTCCTCTAGGTAGAAATATTTGATTGAGATGGTGGTCAAAGGGACAGCTCTTTGATGTCTAGAGCTTTATGCAACAAAGGATACGTTTGAAAGCCACATCACTGCATGTAAAACAGATGGAGAGGGTTATGACAGGAGTGCATTCATATTGGGAACACTTGTTACAATGCATTATCATTTGAAGATACAGAGAAAGCTATCTAGCCTTTAGCGACTCACCTACAGTATAAACAAGATAATTACCTGGTTCACCTGCTGGAGCAGAGAGATCGATTACAGAAGCTAATTAGAGACCTGTTTTAAGTAGATATGAGCTCATGGGTTTTTGTTATGGGTGCTTCTTCTCTTAACACACCACAGAGAAAACCATAGAACAACAGTGATTAGCCTTATTTCATTTTTATTGCTTCCCCCATTCAGAGCAAAACCACAGAAAGTCAAAAGTGTAGCTAATTTACTTTAGCAAGCCAGCAAATGTAAGCTCATTTCCTTGCTTTGCTAGTTATAAGTCTTTGCAAGAGAATTAATGTCAAAGGAAAACAAAAAATACGTATCCATATGGAATATGAATGCAACTCACGGTAGCACGACAGACACTGCAAAAGGAAGGTTCAAGGTTTGCTGTGAGGAAATGGATGTTGGCGAGTGGGCTCCTGAGCTTGAAGGTGTAGGTGTTATTAATGCATGCAGTAGGAAGGAGGGTAAACTGGGCTGAATATTACCTTGTTGGCTTTTTCTTTCTTTAAGTAGAGAACAGTAATGTCTTCCTTATCATCGTTCCCAGCAGTTCCTTGGGGATATCTGAGAGTTGGGGTCATATCTAACGGAATGGCGCCTCTGTGTGTCCAGATGGCCCTTGGGCAAGAGTTGGCGCCAAATTTCTCTGAACTGTCAAGAATTAAGTGGTTCTGTGTGCACCTAGCTGCATGAATTCAGAGACCATAATGAGTGAAAATGTAGATACAAATGGAGATTAAGTGATTACAGAGCAAAGGACAATTTTTGAGTCTGTCAGTGCAACCTCCACATTAAATGCCAAAAGTGGTACTTCTCTGTGACCCCAGCTCAGGAGCTTGCCCTTCCAGCTCAGTGACATGCCTGCTGCCTTCCTTATGTATGGGCTGGCAGGTAATCTAATCTAATCTAATCTATCTAATTAATAAATTAATTAGATAACATGGAAGTAGACGGTACTCAAGAACACACAGAACCATTCCTTGGCTTGTATAACCAATACGACATTTCAGCACAGCACACTGCCAATGGCATCTGCACACATCTGACTAACTGCAGCTCTATCTAGACTTTCAGCCATACTTTTTGTCGACATGCCACCTCACCCCAAAGCCCCCCCCCCAGAATTGGACAGAGACACATGACATTATCGTATGTACAACTTGCCCCTCCCCAATCTCATGGGGCTACGTATGTATGGGCTGGCAAGTAAGAGGTGTTCGTTATGTTTAGCTGCTTTTTTTGTTTGTAATGACAAAATTATGTTTACACCTCTGACTCACGAGGCCCATTTATTTAATTGAACTTAACTAAACAACATGAGGCACCTAGAGAGCTGACCTGACTTACATTCCAATGTACAGGAAAGAGTTTGCAGCTGATGAACCTGAGGGGAGAGAGACACCAATCTCTGCTCTAGCGTGTACAACAAGTCAGTTATTTGAGCACCTAACACCAGCTCTTCTCAGCCCTATCCTTATATTTCACTCCTTACTAGCTTTGGCCACTTTCTGGATGGCTAAACTCTTTTTCCTCCCTCTTCCGTGCATGGTTTGACTACCTTTCCCTATCTTGCATAGGGAGCCTGAGCATTTAGCACCTGTTCTCAGTGGTGGCAGAACAAGGAGCAATGATCTCGAGTTGCAGCAAGGGAAGTTTAGGTTAGATATTAGGAAAAACTCTTACTTAGGCAGCTAGTAAAGCACTGGGACAGGTTATGCAGAGAAGCTGTGGAATCTCTATCCTTGGAGGTTTTTCAGAGCTGACTAGATAAATCCTCAGTTGGGCTGATCGACTTGTGAATAGTCCTGCTTTCAGCAGGGGGTTGGACTAGATGACCTCCTGAGGTCCCTTCCAACCATATTTTTTTATGATTCCTCTAGAAGGTAGAAGGCCTAACAGGTTTAGAATTACAGAGGGTTTGGCCCCAAGATCATATTTCGAACATCGAGAAACCAATAGGGTATTCGACTAATGTGCTGGTATTTATGCCAATGGTCCATCAATTGATTACCAGGCCCCGTGTAATTGAAAAGAAATAATATGGCAAAATCATCAACAAACATAAGCCAATGCTATCAGAGAAAGACATAGCACCAAACACAAGTTTTGCTTGTATTTTATAGTAATTAGGGTCTACCCCATACACAGTGGTTCTGTATTATCTCTTTCTTCACAGCTCTGGGATCCAACAGAAACATCTATGCTTGTGAGAGAAATGCTGGTGATGTACCATCCTAGGATGCCACTCAACACTATTATTAACAAGGTAATATTGCATTTGTTTTAAGAAAGCAGATCTGTATTAGTGTGAGGAGTTTATGTAATGGTTTTTTATGCATTAGGCCAGTTCTTCCCCTAAACTCTTTAAACACCCTAACCAATAATTAATTTCACTGATACAAGACAGCCACATCAGCCCTCAATAAAATGATTTGTATAGATCTAAAAGGAAGTGCTTTGGAAGAAAGACAGGGGTGAACATTATTTCAAAGCTCTTTTTATTTTTTTCCTGGTCTTAAGACTTGTGAAATTATTTAGTTGACAATCTGAAAATAAAACTTGAGCTGTATTAGCATGTAGACGGCTCAATAGAAGGGGAAAAAAAAGGAGAGAGAGGATTAATAAATTACATGCTAGAAATGGGAAACAAGATTAGAGGTGACACTTTGGCAAAGTCTTCTTCACGGCAAAGGAAAAAATAAAACAAGATTAGTCAGAGGAGAAACGGGAGACAGTCAATCGCTGGGAAAGATGAAATTGAGAGAATGTGGGAAAGGACTGTGAAAAATGGAGGAGTTAATTAGGATAAAAGGTGTGATAAAAGTGACTACATAGCAAAGACGGACATTGCTATCAAAGGGTAAAAAACACTCCATGAATCAGAGGGTCGGAAGGGAAGCTGGAGAATAATGTGCCGATAGCAGTGAGAATGTACAATGGGGAGGATGACAAGAGAGGAGCAAGGTGAGAACACTGCACATTACTAGTGCGCACAAAAAAAGAGGAGACAGGATTCCCACCCCACCCCCATGCCACTGCTACATTCTCATCTGTCCCCTGCTAGTACGTCCTTCCATGTCATGTTGATTTGTGAACTCTAGTGGTGATATTTATGGGTACAGAGGAAATAACGTCCCCTCTTAATTTACCAGCGTGGCCAAGACTGAATTCTCTGCCAGTGCGTGAGTTACTAGACTGTATCCTGCAGCAAATCTCAAATGTGCGCACTAGGAAAGCGCCTCTTCCGGCACACAGCTTCAGCAAAATCACTTGAGAGACTGTCAAAACCTGGCTCTTTTTTCTGTCCTGAAGAACCATTACATCACCAGGGCTGCTTCTTCTCTTCCTTTACCCCTGGCAAGCTGGATGGACTTTCTACCTCCCATGCTGTATTCTGTATAAACCAAGTTAGCCCTTCTTCTTTTACCCGCTCTGCCAATCAACTATACCTCCCTATAGGTTCCCAGGACCCATTCTCTTTCATCTCCATTGCTGTCCCTGTTGCCTTTAAGGTCTGAGGCTTTCATTTTATCTTTTTATAAACTAATGCTTCTTGTTTCCTGCATCACATGACTGAACAGCTGGTGCTGACTTCTAGGCCAACAGAACAAAGAAGACAGGCTGAGAGATGTGACCCTGAAAATACTGTGACTGACAGATGAAGAGAAGTCTTATGCATTCTGGAGTGACTGATGGGCTATCTCCTCCTTTGGGTCACTAGGCTTGCTTTCCTGGACGACAGAGATAAGCAGGCTGGGTAAGGCTGCAGGGGTGGACTCAGAGGGGAGCAGGCAGCAGAGCGTCCAGGGCAGCTGCGTTCCTTTCTTCACTTTGGTGGTACGATACAGGAAACCAGTTGCTGCTGGCCAAACCCAGTGAGGGAACAGACACAGGGAATGGCCTGGTAGCACACAGGTGCTCTACAGTGGCTTGTAGTCCATCCCGCTGCATGGAGGACTGCAGTGCACACTAGTGATGTCTCTTCCCCTCACCACAATCTTTGAGCTTGATACTGATACTATTTAAGTCTATGAGAATCTTTCCATAGAGTTTCAGGGGGTTTTAATAAGATAATTCATGGTGCTATAGTCATGGATCCAGTCCAGGACCAATCTATCTGACTTGCATGGTCATATCAGAAAACATCAATGGCTCGGAGTAATTTTCCCTACAAATGTCAATAAGTTTTTCAGATAAAGTCACCAAATTATTTCAGACCTAAACAGGTGTGCAATACTGCCTTCTATATGTAGGACAGGCTAAATGTACTGGATTTAATCAGGGTTAAATACGGAAAAAACTCGTTCTGCATATGAACATAGATACAGGATAAATATTTAGCTATACATGTAGAATACTTCTATTCTTTATATGGGTATAAATACAAGGAATAAATATAGGTGTTATCAGCTCCCTTAAGTACTGTTCCTGCAACTTCATCACATCATATGTTCTGCTCAAAGTTTACTGATTTCACCACAAAATAGAGTATTTCAAATGAAAATAAAACATATTTCTAACTTTTAAAGCAACATGAGTATTATACTGTTAAAATACTTATTTGATGAATAACTCTAATCAAAACACAGAACGGGTAAAATTAATGGAAGGTTTCCGCTTTATTTGTGTGGCAGAATTTAACTCATGTTTAAATTAATATTATTTACATTAAAATGCAGTATTATGCAGTATAAGCCACCTATTTAATATGTAACGTATAATGTATTAGTGGCATATCAAAATTAGTCATAATCGTGACTTCACTTTTTAAATGGTAATCCTTTGCAGATTATTAATTTATAATCTGTTTTTAATCAAAATGATTGGCAAATTTAATAATTTTTTCCTCTCCTAAAGTGGTAGACAATTTGCTATAGTTATATTACTCACAAGTACTAGTTCAAAAATGAAGACATTTCATATTTCAGAAACATATTTCTGAACAGACTTTTAATAATAAAATATAATAAACTAGTCTCTTTTCTAGACAAGTCTGATGCTTTTCTCAGCCTTATTTAGAAAGCTTACCATAAGGCAAAAGGTTAACTAAATATATTGTTCCCAAGAGGATGATGCAGGGAACATGCAGACACATACATCTACCTTGTGCAACCTCACAAGGCTCTCTGCAGAATACCACTTACACTCTTGACCTGGTTGTTTTTAAAGTTATAGACGGGTCAGTCCAAAGGAAGTCACAGGAAGGTATATTTCAAGTGAACTACTTACTAAATGCAAAAGTTTGCATTTGTACAGTGATTATATTTCTTTGATAGGCAATCTTAACTACCAAACAGATGAGGTACTATCAAAAGAAAAACTGGTTCATGTTAATGCATAAACATTCATCGTCTGTTAGTGATTATTTTCAATAGACCTTCCCACTCTATTTGTTACCCACAAAAAACAAAGATCTTCAGATTTGAAAGTGGTAGATTATAAAACACTGTTCCAGCTACTTAATCAACAACTGAATGATTTAAAATCATGATACCTAGACACTTGGATGAAGGGTTAAAACATACTGATTCTGCCATATTGATGTTAAACATTTAACCTTGTGGACAGTCATGTATTCTATATGTTTAAAATATTAGTTTAATACTACCCTGAAATTAGTTTACATTTACAGTACAGTACAGTTATAGTATCAGTTTACAGTTTTTAACAGACTTGGCCAAATTTTGCAGCTGGCTGTTGATATTTAGGTACCTAATCTTGTGCTCAGATACAAGACATGTTTATTTTCTCCATTCAATATGGTGGGAATGCCCCTTTTTTTGTATTCAAGAACAAGGTGGAGGGGATTGAGGTTGGGTGCTCTAGCTGAGGCTCTGGTTCTAGCTGCAGCTGGAACCTGGGCTTGAAGGTAGAGCCACAGCATCTGCCTGTCCCACCACTGCCTCCGCCTGTAGCAGAATACCATCCCTGTCTCTCTCCAAAACTCTGCTACCTGACAATTTGGTTACCATGGTCACTCCTCTGCCCCATCTTTTCATGTGACCCTGAACTGGATACATTCCTGAGGGAAGGGGGAAACCTGCTTCCTCTGCCTATGTGACTGGCATCTTATACTTGGGTGAGGGGCTGTGGAAGAGCCCCAACCCCAGGCAGCCCCGGGACTCACCGCGAGCCGGCAGCGCGGGAACGCCGGGCATGAGAGGCGCGGCACAGCCGGAGCCAGCGCGAAAGCCCGGGAGATAAGCCCAGCGCGGAGCCCGGCGGCACGTGCTTTAATTAACTCTTCCAGGTGCCGCGAGGACCCGGCGGGTTCAAAGGTGGCGCCGATGTGGTGCATCGGGGGCCGGAAGCAGCCAGAGGAGGAGGAGCTTCTCGGAGGGGAAGCAGCAGCGAGGCGGACGGCAGAAGGAAAGCCGGCCCGAACCTTTTGGAGCAGGGTAGGGCCCTGCGGGGCAAACTATGATGGACAAAGGGCCCTCAGGGCCACTGATCGGGTGGTGGAGGCTGGGAGCGGGGAAGTCCCCCCACCACAGCCACCACCGGTGCGGCCCTTGGCCAGAGGCAGCAGAGGCGGGCTGAACCAGGGAGGACTGTTGGTAGACAGGCCCTTGGCAGGAACAGCAGGCCCCAGCTATACCTAGGGGACCCAGCTGAGACTTACCAAGTGACCCGGGGGTCACTAAGGAGGACTCACGTGTGGCGAAGAGAGAGACCCGACCCCGGCTGGCTTGGGGGGAACACCGTTGGGACTCACCGTGTGGAGGCTTGGGCGAGGGTGTAGGGGAGGCTGGAGCCCTCGAAGACCCCAGACCAGACGAGACCGGAGACCCGTTTCTAGACCTGTACCCACCAAGGAACAACACTGAACCTATATCATCGAAGTCGTGGCAGGTGGACTTGGCGGGAGCAGGCTGGGAACGTGAGTGACTCCAAAGTGCACAAAGGGGCTGGGCCCCTAGGCGACCACGGGTACGTGAGTTGCGCCCTTACGGGCGGACCCATGACAGGGGCTTATGCCCTTTATTGTTCTCAGCAATGCCAACATTGGAGGGGGCTAGAGAACCTGCCAGTCTACCCGGCAACCAGTGATGCATTTCAAATTGGTTGGCTGGCTGACAACAGGTGCTGGTCTCCATTGGATAAGGCAAATGAGGTCATAAGGGCTATATAAGTTAAGGACTGCCCAGGATGAGGTGCTGTAGCCAAGATGAAAACTCAGAGAGAGAACAGCTGGACTGTCTGAAACTTGCTTTCTCTCTTGAAACTCATGATCAATGACCTGCCTGCCTCCAGAGGGAATCTCCACCTTTGTCTGAACGATACTTGTGAGTAAGCTACCTGAGATCTAACTAGATGTATAGCTTGCAGTAACTCAGATGTGTGAATGAAGACTACCCAGCCACCCTTTTTGTTCTATAGGGTTTCTCTGATATTACTCTATCCTGTACCCTATTCCAAACCTACTCCTTGTAACTAATACAGTTCTCCTTTGTACTAGTGTGGGAAACTTATTGGGAGTGGATCTAGATTATGTCTTGGGGTCCTCTTGGCTTGGCTGAGTAAGGGAGACCACTATTTATGCTTCAGACTGAGGAAAGCACCCCAGGTTCTTGAAGTGGGTTGAGTAATCTCAAGGGCTACTAGGCCTGTGTTTCCCAGGAGGCACAGAGACAGGATTACTCCAGAACCTGGGTGGTGGTGGTGTTACTCCCAGGCTAGCGGGTGTGCTGCAGAAAGGGGGTCAGCCAGATGTGAGGTGCCCCCAGGGAGGCACTCAGAGCCTGGAAGGTGGCTGGGTGCAGTGAGGTGGGTGGCTCAGTGCAGGAGCACCCACTACTGGCCTGCCACACTGCCCACCCCACATGCATCCATTCCCCACAGCTGCCTTGGTCCCTCCACCTGTGCCCCATTGTCTCTTCCCCTTGCTACCTTATCCCCAACTCTGTCTGCACCTTCACCCCCTGCTATAGCTGCTGAGTTATGGCCCTTGTCCCAGCTCTGGTTCTGACCTGGTCCTAGGACTGGGTATGAAGCCGTCACTGCCACAGTTGCTGTTGCCAGGCTGGATGGGGCCCAGAACCAGCATGTGCTTCATGTCCTCAGCTTGAGCAGGGCCAGAGCTGCAACTCAGGGTAAGTAATGGTGATGGGGGCTGAAAGGGGCCCTTGGAAACTCTTGACTTCCCCCCTGCAAGCCCTGACAACCCTCTCCCACTGTATTCTCCATCTCAGCAGTGGAGGTGATGAATATAAAATGACCCTTCAATATTTAGTTTCTACACATGGAAAATTATAACAAATATATACATTTTTCATGTATAGAATCTTATTATTGGCGGGTCATCTTAAATTTGAAGTTGTTTTGGATTCAGGTAAGTACAGTAGTAAGAAAAATTTAAAATGCACCCAATGCATTCTTGCCTTCAGAGATGCAGTAAAAATCAACAGATAGAAAAATCAGAAAAAGTTTATGAGGATTGGAAATGTGCATATCATGAAATATGAAAGAAAATATAACAGCGAATTAGATAATTTATTCAAAGCTTCCTGTATGTTATGTGACTTATAATTCATGATTAAATAAAATAAAGGTTAAAAGTTGGCAGGCATATGTGATCATCAGACAGAGTGACTTACAGAATCATAGAAAGTTTGGGTTGGAAGGGACATCAGGAGATCATCTAGTCCAACCCTCTGCTCAAATCAGGACCAACCCCAACTAAATCGTCCCAGCCAAAACTTTGCCTAGCTAGGTTTTGGAAATCTCCAAGGATGAAGCTTCCACCATCTCACTGGATAATCTGTTCCAGTGTTTCACTACCCTCCTAGTGATACAATTGTTTCTAATATCTAATCTAAACTTCCCTTGCTGCAACTTGAGACCATCACTCCTTGTTTGTCATATTACATAGCCCCCGAATCATTTGTGTCACCCTCTGCTGAATTCTCTCCAATTTGTCTACATCCTTTCTGTAGAGTGTGTGTGGGGGGGAGGGGGAGGGGGCAAAACTGGACACACTGGCTTCACCAGTGCTGAATAGAGGGGAAGAATCATTTCCCTTGATCTACTGACAACAGTCATACTAATGCAGCCCAGTATGTCATTAGCCTTCTTGGCAACAAGGCACTCTGTTGGCTCATATTCAGCTTATTGTCCACTCCAACCCCTAGGTCCTTTTCTGCAGAGCTGCTGCCCAGCCAGGAAGTCCCCAGCCTGTACTGGTGCATGGGACTGTTCAGTCCTTTGTGCAGGACTTTGGACTTTTTTCCATTTCATTAATATGGGCACTATGTTTGCCCTTTTCCAATCATCCAGGACCCCTCCTGATCACCATGAGTTTTCAAAGATGATGGCCAATGGCTCTGCAATCACATCATCCAACTCCCTTAGCACCCTCTGGTGCATCCCATGCAGCCCCGTAGACTTTTACATGTTCAGCTTTTCTAAGTAGTCCCTAACCTGTTTTTTCACCACTGAGGGCTGCTCACGTCCTTCCTAAATTGTGCTACCTGGTGCAGTAGTCCAGGAGCTGACCTTGCTTATGAAGGCTGAGGAAAAAAAGGCATTGAGCACTTCAGCCTTTTCTGCATCCTTGGTTACTAGGTTACCTCCCTCATTCAGTAAGGGACCCACATTTTCCCTGGTCCTCATCTTGCTACTAACATACCTGTAGAAACCCTTCTTATTACCTGTTACATCCTTTGCTAGCAACTCCAGTTGCACTTTGGCCTTCCTGACTTCATCCCTGCATGCCTAAGCAATGCTTTTATAGTCTTCCCTAGTTATTAGGGCTGTGCAAAGCTTCAGGTGCTGACACAATTCAGAGGAGCTCCAGCCAAATTCAGCAGCCCAATCTCTGAATCTGAATCACATCAGGAGATCAATAAAAAGGTTTGAATCAATTTGAAGCTCTCTGAATCAATTCAGAAAAGATTTGGGGAGCTTCAGAGATTTGGGCAGTCCCCACTCACCATCGCAAGGAGCTATACCCAGATTCCATGCTGGTCAGTAGGGGGTGGGGGAGGGGATCATAGGGGGACCCATGCCAGGCCCCATCCACAGCCTGCTCCCACAGCCCCCTGAGCACCCTACGACCTCCACCCACTCTCCCAGACCCCCTGGCCCCAGCTTCTCCGCCCCTGGCCCCCTATAGCTGCCCCTCCTGGCCCCATCTCCCTGCTCTTTAAAAAGAAAAAGCCCAAACTCACCAGCTTCTGCCAAGAAGGGGGGGTAATCCCTGCTGTCCCCCACTGCCTCATGCTACATGGGGCAATCTGTCATGAGTCCCCTGAGCCCCGCCCATTCTCCCAGCCCCCCACCATGGCTGCCTCACCCAGCCGCAGCTCCTGCCATTTAAAAAAAAACAAAAAAACCCACTAACTGGCTGCTGCAGCAGCCTCAGGGCTTTTGGAGGCTTGTGGCAGAGCCCCCCATGCAATGCAAGATAGTGTATCTTCTCTTCTTCTCCTCTTCCTGTTCTTCCTGAACAGTTTGTACCCATCCATAAGTGTGCTCCAGTCATGCAAGTTCTCACCAAGTCTCTCTTATTCCAATCACATCATAGCTCTTTGACTGTGCAAGGACTTCCAATTCTTCCTGTTTTTTTTTCTCAGGCTCTGTGCATTTGTGTACAGGCACCTGAGGTAACTAGTTGATTGCCCAGATTTCTCTGGAAGCATGAGAGCACTCTATTGCCCCCTCCTGCTTGCTCTTCCTCCAGGTCTGCTACTTACCCACTTGCCTCAAGGCTTTGGGCTTCATCCCCCCAGTGAACCTAAATTAAAGCCCTCCTCACTAGGTGAGCAAGCCAGTCTGCAAAGATGCTCTTCTCTTTCTTTGTCAAGTGAATATCATCTCTTCCCAGCAATCTTTCTTCTTGGAAGAACATCCCATGGTTGAAGAATCCAAAGCCTTGCTGGTGACACCACCAGCACAGCCAGGTGTTGATCTGCAGCATCTAGGCCCTTTCCCTTGACCAGAAGGATCAACAAGAACACAACCTGAGCCTCAGATCCTCTCATCCTTGCATCCAAAGCCCTTTAGTCTCTTTTGATCCATTCAAGGTGTTCCCTGGCAATATCATTGGTGCCTACATGCATAAGCATCATGTGGTAATAGTCAGACTGCCAGATGAACCTTAGTAGTCCCCCCATAACATCTTGGATCCAGGCTCTGGGCAACTAGCATACCTCCCAAGATAACAGGTCTGGTTGGCAGATGGCTTCCTCTGTCCCCTGCAGAAGGGAGTCTCCAACCATTGCCACCTATTACTTCTTCTTGGTGGCGGTCATCTTGACCATAAGATAATCAAAATGGAAAAAACCTGGATGTAAAACTACAATTAAGTAGTGGAGCTTTCAAGTTATTGGGTATAAATTCCTGTGGGTGCCTGTACACAAAGCAGGGTCCTAAGGGTCCTCTGTACACAGAGGCTGCTCTAACGTGCTGTAATTATCACACTCCAGCCAGTCCCTGCATCTCATTTATCAGGGTCCTTGCACTTCAAAATGGTGGTAGGGGTGCTTTAAGAAGCTTTAGTTCAAGCACTCCCACCACCATTTTGAAGTGCAGGGATGCTGATGCACAAGATGCTGTGGCATTTTAATTAGAGTGGCTATTGAAGCTGCTCTAATTAAAGTGCCTCCTCTACACCCCCAGAACATGTGTAAAAGTACCCTAAGAGGGAGGAATCAGTTAAGTATTAGATGTAGAATTTACACAGTATAAGACTAAGAATTAGAAAGGAATCAATTTAATTCAGAGGGGAGCTGCAGAGATGATGGAGTAGCTAGCTCAACAATAGTCTCTTTAGTTTATTTATGTTTGTGGGATTTTAAAGAAGAATAGGGACACTGAATTTGGGCCTTAAAAATCATGAAAGAATGTGGAGAGAATGGAATAAAATGAAATGGGATAAAGACATGAAGGAATGGGACATGGAAGAAAAATGAAAATTGTTCACAGACATTAATGTATGCCCAAGGGTTATACATAACATAACATCTAGCAATAAATACAACAGCAATAAAACAGTCAGCGTGCAAAAAGTAATCAAAGTTAAGAAATGGGCTTCTTTGAAACATAAAACAATTGGTACACAAGAAGTGAAATGAAGTTAAGAGAGTGTAACAATGATAAGAACAGCAAGGGTATAGGATTAAAGAAAAATTGCATGGAAGATTATTTTATCAAACTCATAAGAGGGGAAAAAAGGAAATCCAAAGAAGCTTCATAAAAGAGATAACAGGGGCAATATATTGAAAAAAAGTGGTAATCACTGATATAAAATTAAAAGCATTCTTCAACTTGTTCATTATAAGGGAACATGAGACACACACCAAAAGAAAACCAAAATGTATCAGAGAATGTCAAGCAGAGAGAAGGAGAATCAGTTACACTTCAGAGGAGATCAAGAAATAACTGTACCTGAAGACTGACACAGCTTTAAAGTGAGCTGGGATCTATCCCAGAATTCAAAATAAAATGACAAATAGTCAGGTAAGCCTGAAGAAGATATGCACAGATAGAATTCCTTTAGGGAGACCTGTAAGGAAACTAGTAATTTATATTCCAATAGTGACTGAGAGTGAAATCCACTACTTAGCAGAGGACCCATACAGGTCCTTTGCACTATTTGGCTGTGTACACATGTTTAAATGATCAAGGAGAATTGTTCCAGGTTTGTTCACCTAGTAAAAAAAACTTACCCAGAGACACCTGAATAAACTAAACAGTCTGAACACCTAAACAGACTGATCAAAGATCAAATGCTGAGTCCCTGAAGAGCAAAGAGCTTGCATTGCTGGTGCTGCTTCCCTTCCACCTATCCCACATTGCCTCCTGCCTGCTTACCTGCTCCCTACCACCTTTGTCCCATCCATTCCATCCTGCTGCTGCTGCCACTTACCCCCACGCACATATCTCAGCATGCTCTGCAGGTTCCCTCAGTCTGCCTGGAGATGGATGGTAGCAGTGCACATGGCAGCCCTAATTGGCTGATCCAGACTCCTTAGACTCAGACTACATCTCCCTATAGCACAATGTGGGAGTGTGAAGAGGACATGTTCTGCCCCCTGTGTGGCTACAGTAAGAGACTCTAATCTAGGCAATATATTGACTCCCTGTGGGGGAAGGTGGATGGCATGGGAGCAAAATATTCAGGGAGGTTGGAGAACCATGCTGTGTCTTCTTTCAAAAGAGAACATATACAGACGTTTGCTCTCACAAGAGAGCATCTCCCAGGAGTGATTTAACCCTGGTTGTTCCTGGGTTGTTTTTCTCCTGGAGTGGCAATTTTTGCTCTGAAAGAAAAATTCAGAACTTCTATATATTCATGTTTTTTCATGGGACAGCAGTGATTCTCTGTGAAAGAAATTCATGTCTGATTGTGGCCTTTAAACCATGTGTTGCTAACCCAAATTTATCAGTGAGGAGTCCCTAGATTCCAAACTGGGAAAGAGTAGAAGGATATAAAAGAAGATAACATTCAATGTTGGCAAGTGCTCAGTGGTGGCAGATGACAGAACAAGGAGCAGTGGTATCAAGTTGCAGCAAGGAAAGTTTTGGGTAGATATTAGGAAAAACTCTCTCACAAGGAAAGTAGTAAAGTACTGGGACAGGTTACCCAGGGAGGTTGTCGATTCTTCATCCTTGGAGTTTTTTTAAGAGCCAGGTAGACAAAACCTTGGCTGGTATGATCTAGTTGGGGATGGTCCTGCCTTAAGCAGGGAGTTGGACTAAATGACCTCCTGAGGTCCCTTCCAACCCCAATTTTCTATGATTCTGAGGAATTAATAATCATTTATACTACTGATATGCATTTTGTACTCATAAATAGTTTCTAAATTCGGTGTAAGCTATAGGATTACAGTGCTGAAAATAATTTTAGCCATCTCAAGAGAAGCAACTGCCTGAGGTGTGCTGGTAGATTAAAAAACCCAATCAAATAATATATTACCTTTAGGCCAGAACTAAAAACTGAAGTGGCATGTGAAAGAAGTGGGGGGAGGGAGGCGTGCAAGTTATCTATATTTTAAATGTACCAATTTGGATCTCTTTTTTTGTTGTTGTTCCTAGTTTCTTGAAAGAAATTGGGAAAAAAAAATGTGGTGGGGGCAGGGCACAAATAAAACAAGCAAAATAAACCTTCTTGCTAGTTTCTGCTGCTTAAAAGTTTCCTACCACACCACCAAAGCTAGTTTTGACATTTCTGAACTACACTGCCAAATTAAGAAATGCGTAAACCAAAGTGGTGATTACACAGTAAGTCAAGACAATTACTTTGCCACAGCACAGTGAATCCACATTTGGAATAATATGCACGGATCTTCCAATTAAATCTAAAAGGGATCTTGATAGGCAAGGTATGTTTTAAAGCCAACAAGTGAAGCATGGGAACAAACAATGTTCAGAAAAGTCATTTATTGAACAAAAAAAAAAAATACCAGCCAAACTCAGCATTGCTGTAATCTGCTGCAACTCAACGGATGTCTGATTGAACATGACCCCTTCAAAATAATAGAAAGAGGCAGAAAGGACTTTGTTAAAGCATACACAGCACTGCCCGGGATATATGATAGATTTTTACTGAATATCTAAAGAATAAGAATGGAACACAAATTTTAGAAGCCCAGGATACCAACAAAAGAAGATTTTATGAAGGAAGAGATCACAGCAACAAAAAGATCACTGCAAGTTTATTACTGTATAGCTTCACTAGCATGTATCCGTGCTGTATAAGCACGTCAACGCTTTCTAAAATATCAGATTCAAAGTGCCAATGGCAGGGCATCATCCTGGCCATAATAATCTGTTGCATCTGATATTTAATCTATTGCAATTCAGAGCCTTTTTTTAAAAACCAAAATCAAGTCTTTGCTTTTCTAGATAGCTCTCCCTCTTTGGCTGCAGACACGGTCTTTGTAATTTTTTTATGGTTTGTCATATAACACTCTGGGATATTGTCCTACAGAGGACATGCTATAAATGTATTACTGAAATGAATTACCTATTCAGAGTGCCAGTGCCACATTACAGCTGGTAGAAAAGGCAGGGTAGGCTGTTTACATATTTTAATATTTTCTTTTAAGTTGTTCAACTTTTGTAATAAAAGCAAGAAAAGAAGAAAACAAGCTTCACATTGATTTAGGACTTCAGGGAGCAAAACAAAACCAGTCCATCTATTTTATAAATGTGAATATGCTTATAACATCGATCTAGATGGTGTAGATCAATAATACCCAGAATTTCCCTATCCCCCACAGATTGCCCACAAATTATAAATTGTGGTTACAAAAGTATAACCAGGATGAAATATTATCTAGTCCCTTATTCTGCACATGCTGTAATTCAAAAAAAAGAAGCCAGATATCTTGGAACTTTGAGTTTTGATGTTTTAATGAGTGCACTACTTTTTTTCCAGTGAAACACATCCAATTAAATTTAGCATCCAGTCTTTTGCTGAAGGGACCGACTGTAGTTTCCAAGTGACTGCAATTCTCATTTTTGCCATCATAAGACATGCAGTTAGGAATCTATTTATTCTGTCACCAAGGTCAGTGCACTCAGCAGATACAAAGCAGCTGAAAACTGAATAGCTGAAGTATTCAAAGTCATCCATACTGTTCATATAGCTTGTAACATTTGAAACATTACCCCTCCGGAACACAATTCACATAATGTTACATTTTTGGGCCTCCCTGTCTTATATTATTGGCCAAGAGGCTGCTTTCCACAGCTATGCAGGCTTTGAGTCAGTCTCTCTGCCTCACAGTTAAATATGGAGAATTTATATTCTCATTAAAACAAAAAACCTGTTTAGCTTTAATATTTTATTTAATTATTGATTATACATTTCTCAACTGGATAATTTATTCACCTGTTTTGAACACTTTATAGACACAATGACCCTCACGTATTAATCATAAGCCCAAGTGAAGCACAGGGCCATATTCTGATCTCCTTTACGCCAGTAAAAACCATATAGAACTCAGTTGACTTTAGGGATAAGTACAGACAGTCAACAAGCCGGAGCCTGAATCAATTCAATCTTCACAGGTTAGTCTAAGCTGCATAGATTGAACTGATAAACAAGAGAATAACATCACTTTTGAGCCCAGAAGTGTGACCTCATGCCTGCTGTGGCCCAGGCTTGAAGCCGGGGGGTGCTAGAGCACACCTCGCTGCTTGGCTGGAGCAGACAGCTTGGACCAAGGCTAACCCACCCACCCAGCAAGGGGCGGGAGGTTGTGGTGGAGGTGCAAAGTAGCCTGGGATGCTGGGGGACTGCAAGTTAACTTGAAGCTGGAGGGGATCTGAGATACAAGTTCAATAAATCAATTTAACCAAAACCAGTCATATCTGATACTACAACCGTCCAGGTTTATCTTAAACCAGATTCAGTCATTTTGAGAGCAGTTTATGTGCACTGAACTTCTGCTGTGTTATAAATTTGAACCTGTTTCTGACCCTTTATACAGGTTTATGTGTAATTTCTGTCCCTAAACGAGTCAAGTTCACCTACATTTATATCAGAGCTACTGAGAAATGGTATTTAGGCTCCCATACTCAACCATCAGGATGCAGCTGCTTAGCTTGTAATTAAAAAGGTGTCTTAACCTATTGTAGTTGCAGATACCACACACTTCACCAGAATCCAATGCCATTGTATGCTCATGAAGCAGAGGAGCCTCAGGTGGCAGGTTTCCATCCCATAGCTCCGTAAAGTGTCATAATTACTGGACTATTCGTCTTTTCTAGTTACCTAGAAACTGTCCAGTTTCAATGGGAATTTGGTATCCGAATCAGTCAACTCTGTAAATCAGCTTGAGAGTAGCACATGCATCTTTCCCTCATCCCACAGATTCTAGAGAGAAAGATATATGTGGTTTCCATTTTTTGACTTGTCCTCTTAAAAAAGCAGCATCTGTGTCTTGTTTCAAGAAAAATATTAGTGACACATCTGGACAGGGAGCATTACTAATAATATAACCCACATAGTTATAATATTATGTATTATATCAGCAATCAGGTTACTACAGGCAAATTCAGCAGCAAAGACAGTTATGCTCTAGGAAGCATGATATCATAAAAATCGGTGTAAATAAAATAACTCTTGGTCGGAAGTCTAAATTAGTGAGGTAATGTATGTATACCAGACTGAGAGCAATAAGTGCCTGCTTACTTATAGACTATAATACTGAAAGCAATGAACATTTCCCTATTGCTGGATGCTTAGTTTCAGTCACTGGCATTTAAAATAACTGAAGTTTAAAATCTTTCTACTGCTATAGTAAATTCAGATAGAGAAAACTTCTTATTTGCACTAATAAATAACATAATGGCATAGCCTGATCATTACCACCTTAAACATCACTTGAAGTACAAGTTCCTTGCCATTTGCTTTATACACCAGCAGCATATCATAGACTGTAAAGGATGTGATTTTTATGAATGTTAATCATTTAACTTCACTGTAATTTCCAAAACTGCTCAATGAGGAGGATGGGTGTACTATGAGAATGTGAAGGCTCAGATATAATGCTGGTAACTCCTCTATCAGTATCTGGAGAAAGAGATCTCACTGTGCCTTTAGATCTTTACTCAGAGCAATAGGGCAGATTGGTCAGGAAATGGTTATTTTTGGTTTTTGTGTACAATGTTAATAGTTCTGCTTCCATCTTTATCCTGATTTACAATTTTACTTGTAAATGTTAGACTCACCAACTTTCTTTCTAGGTACGTCTACATGAGACATTTACTATTCAATAGCCTAATAACACTGTGTACTAGCATGGCAATCAAAAATTGTGCTAATAGCCTACTGCACGGTGTTATTAGGCTAATGTGCAATAAGCATCACAAAATAACCATGAGCTGGTGCTACTGTGCAGTAACTCTACTTATTGTGGATTCAGTAAGGATTACACAAGTACTAAAGTAAATGCATAGTATCTAAGGCGCATGAATGAATGTGTAGATGTGCCCACTGTCATTATATCTGAGATCCTCACAGCCCTTAATGTCTTTACAGCTTCTCTGTAATGTAGAGAAGTGCTGCTATCTTCATTTTACAGAAAGGGAAGTAGAATCACAGAAAGGCTGCATATTTTCCTAAGCTCACATGGGAAGAGTGCAGCAGAATAGAGACTTAAACCTAGTTTTCCAAAGCCCAGACTTATGCTTTATCTACTGGACCTTCCTTCCTTTCTTCCAGCTACCCCTCTCTTCAATTACTATAGCCTTTTGTCTGTCCTCAGAGACTACCTGCTTGTTGGCACTGCATTTATGATTCAGATACCTTGTTCCAGGCGGACCCAAGCCCCCAGACCAACCATGACCTCTCCATTTGATAATAGGTAAATTTTATTGATACACAGTGACAGTAGATAAGACTAATGCAAACAATTCTATATCAACCAGTCCCAGGGTTTAGAGAGGGAAGGTATGTCTGGCCAGTTTGCAAGCTTCACCCTGAGGTTTTTTCTTGAATGTCAGATGCCAACAGCCTGGAAGATGGAGGCTAAAGCACACCCCCTGCCCCAGTGGGGTGGATGAGATGGGCTGGTGGTGTGCTCTCTATCCATGGTAGCATTGAGTTCCCTTCTTGGGGACCCTCTGCTGTTCTGAAATCCTTCCTTTTGTATTCTTTCTCCCCTATGAGGACTCTTCATTCCCAGGCCTCATTGATTGGTCTCCTTGTGGTTATTATACTGTCCATGTTACGTCCTGTTAGCATACTCTTTTGTTTCACAAACCTATCACATGAATACATCTCAATTTGGGCTTTTACCAGTTTCTCCTGATTTGGTCCATCTACCAAAACCAGAGATCCCAAGGGTTCTGCAGCTGGTCACTGTGACCTGGTCAATGTGGCAGAGTCCCTTATATCTGTTAAGAAACAGTGTAGTACATGTCTCCAATTTTCCATCCTGTGTGTCTACTTACTGCTTGCTTGTGTCAGACACAGTGGGTCTTGAAGGAAACTTTGTCACAAACAGGCTTTTAGAAATCAAGTAACCCTTGCCATTGCCCTGGACCATTGTTCTAATGCATATTTATTTTACCTACAAGCCAATTCCCAAAAGCAAACCTCTAAATACCACTTTTTAGCCACCAATACTGTTGTGCATACCATTTGGTTTCCTTCTAGGCTTTAGGCTTCCCAAACTTTTCCTTAGCATGACCCCATTTACGGCCCCATTGTCTCAGCATGACCCCATTTCTTCAGCATGGACCCTCTGACTCGCAACTCATAGCTCCCCACCTCCATGACCCTATCCGCTGATGTTGCAACCTGCTTTGGTGTCATGATCCACAGTTTAGGAACCGCTGCTTTAGGCCAACTTCATCCCTCAAATAATCTGCACATTCTGGGGTTGGACAGAAAGTAGAGCCTAAGAAAGCACACCGTACATAGATCCATGCCTATGGGTACCTGTATGAGCATGAAGGCTGCTCCAATGTGCTGTAGTTACACACACTGCTGGCTAGAATTGAAAGATATTAGGCCTGATCCACTTGTCAGAGTGGGATGCCGTTGCTTTTAGTGTGGAGGAAGTACAAAGAATTCACCAGCCAATGCCTTGAAGAGCCTTGCACACAGTCAGAGCATTTGCTTCTAGTGTTTCCCAACATGATACAATTTGAGTTGGCGCCGTATTAAGAAACACAGATTTAAAAAAAAAAATCAAACTAGGTCCTTCTTTCATAAACACATAGAAAAACCTTTATTTATTTCATGGGGAGAGTTAATAATCAGTCTTCTTTCGTTTGGATGAAAAAAAAAAATCATAGCCACTTCTCATTTAATAAGATTGGCTAGAGTCTGTCTTTTTTGTCCTCAACTTGTATATTTCTATTTTGAGTGAACATAAAAGCATATTTTCTTGCCTGCTGAGTGTTCATTAAATCCACTTCCAACTCTTTGCAGCCATTAGAGCACTAGTTATGCTCTGATCTTACTGGCATATTGATTTAATTGTATAAACATTCCTTTCTTCAAATAATAATAGTAAATATAATAACTGACACTTGTACAATGTAGTCCTTCATCCAAAAGGCCTAAAGTACTTGAAAAAGATTTAAAAGAGGGGAAAATTGAAAGAGCAACACTTGTTATTGAAATATGGTTATCATCAGGCAGCAAGACTGCATAACTATTGGGAAGAATGCAAAGGAGCTAGGGGAGACTTTAGAAAAACTAAATATATCCAAATGGATCCCATCCAGGGACCGGACCTCCAGTATTGCTATGTAAAACCTACGAGTTTCAATTCCCAGGAGTAGCACATACCAAAACCAGGAGAAGGGGGAACCACCAAGGCTTTCACCCATTGCAATTCACTTCCAGTTTCAGGGTTGTATTCTGGAGCAGCCTCCTTTAAACAATTTCTCAATAGAAGCTCTATTATCTGAAGTAGATTGTGGGACTGAAGAATGAGGTGGGAATCTATGGTCCTTCTGAGTCTCTTAGCATTTGGATGACTTGCCTTCTCCACCATTGTGCTTGCAGCACTATATACAGACACCTGTTCCTCTTTATATCTACTGAGGCAGTACTGTGATTTAAGAGACCCCTTTGAGGATTACTGCCATGCCTATTTGGGATTTCTACAACAAAACAGGATATTGGCTATTCGAATGTTTGTGAGGTGCATTTCTCTCATTGATATGACAACAATAACTACCGCAACTTTGGGGGATGACAAAGAAACATACTTCATGAATTTAATCACCAGTGCACAATGATAAACTCCAGAGGGCCAATATTCTTCACGACTGGGTTATAAAAAAAAAAAGAAAGAAGAGGAATACACAACTACGTGAACAGAGCTGTCTATAAAAAGACGTATTCGGAGTTTTCTCTGAGGCCTAGGAGTCATTTGTTTACCTAATAATTCAAGTGTTTACAGTCTTGGCAAAATTTACCATTTGGTAAAGAAAACTATCAATCTGAGATTATTTTTCCTGGTTAAGGTGACACATTGCAAACCACATATTAGATGGAAGGAGGCTCTATTAAGAGCCCACTTAAACTCTTCATTATGCTGGAATAATGTAAGTAACAATGCTCTTTAATTACCAAAGATCTTCTGCACATAAAAGCACTTCAAATTACATAGAGACTGAGTGACAGCAATCTTTACACAGCACTGGTGAACACAGATGTTATATTGTGTCATTTTCAAAAGCCGGTTTTCAGACACTATTTTTACAGTAGCTCAGTAATCCCTAGAGAACCACCAAGAAAGCTAAGAGAATTTTTCCACTAAGCATCCTGCCTAGGGAGGCATTCTGCACACCACCTCTTGAACCTGTTTCCTACTCAGGAAAGGATTCAAGAATTATCGAGCCAGAGAAAGAGAAAACAAATGGGCGCACCAGTACCCTAACAGTCACCTTGAATAAGGGTGCTGCATCAGGGAATATGTAGCATGAAATACCTGAAATACTGATAGGAGCAGGGGCTGGAGCCCGAATCTACTTTTCCCTAGACCAGTGCCCTCACCACTAGAGAAGAGCAGCTTTTAAACATGTCCCTCTCCTCAGCATCTCCTGTTGGAGATTTTCAGGAACTCCTACTCAGGTGTTAGCTTTCCTGAATTTCATTTAGGTGCCTATTTTCCCTGCTGAATGAAATAGGAAAAAACTTAACAGCTATGGATTCCCCTGGGCTGCTATATGCCTACAAGTTAGGTTTTGCAACAGTGAACAAAAACCTGTTTTATGGATCTAGGTCTTCTTGCCTGCACAATTGAAATGCCCTTTTTTCCTGAACCTCCTCAATTCTTATTCTGTAAACTCCCTGAAAGTCAGCCGCTACTGAATCAAAACCCACTTCTATTAATGTCTTCCATCATTGATTATTCCAAAGTAAAGTTGCCCTGCTTTGCTTTCAGTGGATGTATATAGCTCTGATTTTCTGACCTCATATCCAGTTATTCCCAAATTTCCTAGCAGCGCTCTGAAGTTGGTAACCTAATCCAAAAGAAGTCAATAGCATTGACTTTAGGAATGCATGGCTGGCTCTTACTTCTTGGCCAATTACGTGTCCTGTACTGATTAGATTACAAAGTCGGTCAGGGCAAAAGTTAAGAAAAATCATGGCAATGTATAATATAAAACTCATCATTTAAATGTAGGATGCTTGAAATGTGGTAGTATACCTCTCTAACCAATTTTAAATTGTTTGTCAGAAACTGCAAGAAACAATGAGTGTTATGCAATATCATTTGGCTATTATGACACATGCTATTATTCTAATGCAAAATTTCTATAGTCAGAAAACCAATGCCATGGTGAAGAGTTTAATTATGACTCTCCATACCTGGTGGCTCCTCTTTTACTCATATTTTTAATTCAGTTGCACCCTTTAGTCTTCCTCTGTTTCTTCTTATCCTCCACTTAATGACCCCTTTGCAAATCTTTGCCTTCAATTTTTTCTCTTAACTTCAAATTTACTATTGACTCTCTCCAAAGGGTTTTGTGTTACCGTACATTAAAGATGTCTTATAAAAATACAATTTAATTTTACGGCATTGTAAAAAAGAGCTCCTGTCACAATGACATATCTGTATCATTTGCACAGTCCCACAGGAAATATTCATGTAATGGTATGGAATTTGTTATACTTTATTTGGGAACATTTTTAAAATTGCCAATTTACTTGGTAATCACTCACCTTAAAAATGGGGAACTAAAATGAAACAGGTAATGTTATAATGCAGTGAGTTACCAACAAGTTCAAAAGGACTCCAAATGTAAGGATTAACTTGTGTTAGAAAGTCCTCTGCCTTTAGGAGTTTTATATTTCAGAGTACATCAAGGTGTTCCCAAGCTGATATACAGATACATCTGTGCAGCAATGTTTCACTACAGCCCCGTAGAACTAACCTGAAAAACTGCACAACACACTGGGAGGAAACAAAAGGAAAGGTCAAAGAACGAATCGTCAAAAGGAAATGTGATCATGTTAGAACACATCATGATGCTTTGTGTTGTAACCTGAAGTTGACTATAATTTTGCTATCAGTGTAGACACAAATCATACCCCATCGAGTGCTAGGTGGGCTAGAATAGACCAAAAGGCCACATGCAGATGAATGCAGCTGTGCAGTATGTGGCACCGCAAATGCGTCCGCATTGCCACATGCCACACTTCAGCTGTTCTCCTTGCTGCTCTGTTCAGCTGTTCTCTGTGCTGCAAGGGGGCAGTGTGGGGTTTTGTTTCAGAATGGCGCATACGAGGACAGCGCACACTGCTCAAAACCGAAGCCTGCCGGCCGAAGCTCCAGTGCAGCTACCAGCCAGGCTCCAAGGGGCAGGATCACCACTGCTGTGACCCCAGGAGGGCCCCAGGGCCCAAGGGAAGGCTGCTGGCCCCAGCCTTCCCTAACCCACCCGGGGTAACTTGCCACGCATCACAGTGTGTGTGGCAAAGGTGTTCCCTGGGGACAACTAGCGGTGGCACAAAGCGCACTGCCGCTGGTTGTTCCCAGGGAACCGAATGTTCAGACTTGTCTGGATGCATCCAAAGGGTGCAATCAGACGTGTAGCTCCCAGCTGTAACTCAGAATGATTTTGCAAAGCGTTCTGAGTTACGTTACCCTAGACCAAACAGAAGTTAACTGTTCTTTCCAGGGGAGAGGAGAATCTAGCTGCCTTCAGGAAGAGGGGTCTCTGCCAGTGCTCAGTGTTTAGAGTATGGGGAGGGGGAAAGACAGCAGAAGAAGCTTATTCTTGGGGCTCTCCAGCTGGTGCTGAAGGGTGGGGTGGGTGAATTGGAGCCCCCTCACTGCAATACACCCACCCTGCCCTCCATGGGGGCTGAAACCCCCCCAGACTGAATTCTCCATGCTCCCTTTCCTCCTTGTCCCTTCTCCCTTTCTTTTGTGACATATTTAAAAAAAATTCTAATTGAAGTATCCTCCCAAAAAACTGCTCAAATTCCATTGTTCCCCCATAGGGATTTTCAATTTTTTATTATTTTTTTGCCAAATGAAATTACTCCCTAAATAACTGGCATTTTTCATCCCATTCAGGTTATTCTATTCTGTGTGTAAATATGATGGCAAGTTTTATATTTAAATAGCTTGCATCCATGGGTCTTGTGTGTGTGTATACACACACACACACACGTATGCATGTATGTATGTATATAACACCCGCTGATGTGAGATATATATATATATAGTTTATGACTGTGATTATATATTGCTCTCCATAAACTTGCGGTCAATCTGAGTTTTTGATGCCATAAATAAAGGTTGAGAAACAAATCCATCCCCATTGTAATGATGTGCGCTACAAACAAAATGCATTCTTTTGTATTCTGTAAATGGACTATTATCTTGTCCTTCAATGCTCAGTTGGTTTCCCTTACTAAAAAAATTTAATAGATAATTTTACAGCTGAATAACATTTGACCTTGGAACTGCTCACTGAAATCAATGAGGCAAGTTCATTTTTATGCAGCATCTATACACTAAAAAGGCAATCTAAGTAATTCCTAACATGAGATAGCTTAGCAATAAGAAAGATTGGTTTCCTGTAATGTGAAAGGGTCTGAGAACAATATGAGGGTTAGCCGCTGTCCTGACTCCTAAATAGACGGCACTATATTTTATCAAACTGAGACACACGTGAACCTCAGAAGTCACAGTTTTATTTGTGACAGGGAGTTACATTGATCTTGAGAGCTTCAGCCCTGCAAAGATAATTCTGAGGTGGGTGGGAATGGTAAAGGGAGGAAAGTTCCTTTTTCCTGAGAAATATTACTGAAGATCTAGCACATGAAGTGTTAATCAGCATAGTTCTTTTGCATGCAGCCTAACTATACTGACTCACACTTGTGGAGGATCTTAGCTTATTTTGCAAAGCATACCACAAAACTTATTGCGGTCTACCTAGGCCATCAAAGATAGTGGGCTTTCTACTACTAACCTATGAACTATCAAACTCTGGAGTGTCTAGACCTGAATCCCTAGAATTTAGCTGAAATCTGTACTTTTGGTCCAGGTTGTGGTTCTGTGGTTCTCCTGTCTTCCAGGCAGGAGACCTAGGGTTTGCTACCTGGATGTGCATATAATGACAGCTATTGAGGCATCAAATGTCTGGACTTGGTCTAGCCTTTGGATTCTGTCTCTCAAAGGGGAATGGCAGGGAAGCCCCCACTCCTCCATATGCCTAGGCATATGCATTGAAGATCCCGGTGACCTCTCATGCATACTCCATGATCCAGACGGATTAACAGTTGCTTGCTAGTTCCAAAGTTTGAAGGTCTTAATTTTCCAGTTCAAACCTAACAAGAATGTCATGGTAAAATTTCAGCCTGGAGAGACCAGGGTCCGAAAAACTAGGCTATCTGCTGTCCTGTAAATCTCCATGTGAACCATACACTGGAAGAAGTCCTGTGTAGTTTTTCTTCCATGGCAAGACCCTAGAATGGCATTTTCCCCTACTGCTCCACTTATATAACTTCCCTTCAGTAGGGTATAAGCTGCTAAATATAATCATAGCCCACTACCTATATTCTGCTATTGTCTGCTAGGTAGGCTGAGCCAGAAAAATAGTTTTTACTAATCAGTGGAAGTAACAACACTGCAGGTGTGCTAAAAGATTTGAGAACTGTCTATAGGTTGATTCTGGTGTAGTGTATACAGTCACCACTCACCCCAAAGCAAAGCGATTTGTACAGCTCTTAAATTAGTACTAACACCCTTGAAACCTGCTGATGCCCTGCTTTGAAAGTGTTCTCCAGAAATGCCTTAGGCCAATAAGCATCTTGGACCAACAATCAGAGAATTTCTGGGCAACCATGATTGTGGCAATGATCTGGTACATGCCAGCAGAATCACTCAATAACACACAAGAGACTACGTGGCTAAATGCTGAAGGCCATACGTGCAAAAAACAATTGGCCCAATGTACATATTAATCTTTCTATTAGTTTTCTTTTGCAAACACACTTTTAATATAACCAATTCCATTAATCTTCCCTTTTCCACTTTCTATTTTTCCCCTAAGAAATGTATAGATTTTTCCTTCCATGTCGTTTGTAAGCTTCTCACATTTGCAGCTCTAAAGCTGTGTCCATTCACAACCGTATAATTATCTGCAGCTCTGTCATGAACGACACTCCTGATATTGGTTAACTAAGGTCATTTATGGCAGTTCTTCACATGTCAGTGAGAAGCACAATTTATCCATCAGGGACACTTCACAACAATGTGCCCAAAGACAGAAGAAAATATGAATGATCAGGGCTAAAATGTCAGCTGCCCCTTTATCACTACATAAAGGAGGTAATGTAGTACATCCATGAATTTTACTTGACCTAACAAAAATGCTGAAAGTGAAGAGCTCAGCAGTTTCCAAAAACTGTAATAAGAAGCAGCAAGTGCTTTTCTCCCATGAGAAACCACCCCCCGCAAACATGTGATGGCTACAACCTGGGATCTGTTTTAAAAAATCAATAAAGATAGCTACTTCACTTTGACAATGTGGAATTTTAGAATATAGAACAACTACCCTGAATTATATAAATTACAACTTAATTTATGGTGAAAATTATATACTGAATTCATTTTACAAAACAACTCACTTGAGCATAGAAGTCAATTTCATTATTATTTTTGAAAACTGGGATTGGATTTTGCATTGTGTACCATATTCAAAAAAATATTGCATATGTAACTCAGCAGGAGATTCATATGTACTCAGAAACTAATGAGATGTGGGAAATAGATTTTGTATCATAAAAAGAAAATTACTAAATGAGAGAAAGAGTTTAAGAAGATCTGTTAGAGCAAAAAGAACCATTTCTTCGTAAAACGGAATTCCTGCCTTTTCTGCACCTCTGATTTTTGCCATCCCAAGTGACCTTTTCATTTCTGTAGCCATTTTGCAACATTCTGCTTTTTCCTTACTGAAAGAATTGTGCACACTCAGCATTTTAAGAAGGAAAAAAATAGACTGGAGATAAATAGGAGTAAACAGTTTACAAAGAAAGTTGGAAAGAGAAATGCATTTTCTGTTTTCATGTGAGGATTTTGTTCTGCCTCTATATTGGACGACTGCTTGTCTAAGGCATAATGAAAACAATTGGAAACAAACTGTTCTATTGCCACATGGAATGTATTCATTATTTTAAATAATCTTTATAATTCCATTCTCATTTAGGGGCCTGATTCAAAGTCCATTCAACTCTCACCGCAGTTAATGGTCTTTGAATCAGCCCAATGGTCAATACTTTAATGCCACTGTTCATATTATTCCAGCTTTTAATAAAAACTGTGATTAAATGATGTTTCACCTGCTTTCAAGTTTTAGTTTGGAAATCTCACGTACTCAATTTATTTAATCATTTGTGCAGGCTTGTTCAGCAACTCAGGTATTTGACGTTAACATCTGGCACCTTTTTAATGACTGCCTACAATGCAAGACTGGACACAAATGTAAGGTGTGACTTTTCAATTGACTGATAATGGCTGCCAGAAAAGTGCTGCTCTGCAGGATGAATTAAAAATTCTCTTTAATTAAGAGCTATGCATTTTGAGAAAGTTAGTGAAAGATGTCTCTGAGCAGAGTAAGAAAAATACATATTCATATTTCTATAAGGCAATCAAGATGTTGATGTTAATATTAGAGCAATAACTTTAATTGTATTTCAGCAAACGAATGGCAATTAGGAAACAAATTATCTCAGAGAAGCATGTCTTCCACACAGCTCAGCCCTGAAGGCAAGCCAAAAGCTAAACCTTCTTCTTGAATTTTAATGCAGGAGATAAATAGACACACCTCTGGAATTATTCCAAATAGAAATACCTTAAACGGTTTAAAGTTACTCTGAGACATAAATGTAAAATCTGTCTTTCCTCTCAAAGTGGGTTCTTTTTTGCTATGACTAATATCAACATGTCAGGAAAGGTAATTTATTTTATGCCTTAGAGATGAGGAAATATAATAGATGCTGACCACACAGCTTAAAAATATACTATGTATTTATGAAATGTTCTACAGGTGTAATTCTGTGCACACATGTAAAATTGAAGACTCCAGGGCTGTGTCCAGATATGCAGGTATGTGTGGTTTGTGGCACCACAAGGCACCACAAATCACATGCATAAAATGTTAAAATGTGCCTCGTGCTGCAACTTTGCATCACAGAGGTAAAATTTACTACCTGGATTTCCCGGTCGCAAAAAAAAAAATAGTGTATGCTGGAACAAACAGGGACTTGGTTCTCCAGTGAGATGCTCTGATGACATCTCTTTGCTCCTTTTGTGCCCCTGATGCTGCAGCACACTGGAAGCTGGGAGGAGCTGGGCAAAGGCAGTTTGTTGTGGGACACGTTGTCCAACTTTGGGCAAAGTCCATGTGCAGGGGTGTGTGCTCAGGCACAGAAGTAACTGCACAAATTTTGCTGTTACTATTTGTATCACTGCAAGTTCATGCCCCGCACATCTGGATGTGGCCAAGGACTGGATCCAGACATGCAGGCATGTGCAATTTGTGACATGGCAAACGTTTTTGCAATGCCACAAACCACATGCCCAGCATGTTAAAACATGCCCTGCATTGCAAATGTGCAGTGTGGGGACAAAATTTGCTACCAGGAAATCCCAACAGCAAAAAAAACTGGCACAGAAAAAAGCAGCACAGCATATGTGAGAGGAGCATGCACTCCTCTCCTACACTCCTATGCACTCCTATGGCAGACATAGAGTCCAGGTCCTCCCAGGAGATGCTCTGGCTGCTGGCCAGAGCATCTCCACTGCTTTAGTTGTCCCCCAGCATGGCAGGATCTGGGAGGAATAAGGAAATGGCTGTTTCCCTAAAGTGGGGCAATTTGCCTCACACGAAAACATGTGTACAGGGCCTTGCACTGTGGCAAAAAGCAGCGGCACAAATTTGTGCTGCTGCTATTTTTGCAACAGCAAGGGATGGGTCCAGATGAGTGCAGCCATTTGTTTCCCCAGGGACAAGTAGGATTACCCCAGGAGGATAGGAGAGGCTGGAGTCAGCAACTGTGCTGACCCCAGCAACCTTACTTGGAGTCCTGGGGGGCTTGGGGAGCTGCAGCCATGGCACTCCTGCAGTTGGGATCCTGGGCTGCAGCCAGATTGTGGCTCCAGCCCGCCAGGCTCCAGTTTTGGGCAGCTCACCTGCCACCAAATTTCCCAACCCTTGGGGATTCCCATAGGCTGGATTCTAAGACTCTGCAGGTTGCATTTGGCCTGTGGGCCAGAGGTTGAGCACCCCAATATGCACAATAATGTCCAACTAATTTCTGAGGAAAAGTAGAGTAGTGAACTTGTCATGCTTAGGACAGTAAGCTTGTTAAAGCATTCAGAAGTACTTTACATTATCAAATAAATCTAAGACTTTCTATGTACTGATTGCTTTGCTGTGATGCAGCATTTTCCCGTCATTAAAAAGAAAACTTTTGTAGGCTGTGGACATGGCCAGTGATTGATAGACACAACTGATCAGTGCAGACTACAGCCTAACGTAGCCCGGGTACACCCAAGGGGTGTGCCCTGTCCTCCAATGACAGTAGTGGGGGTCAGGCAGGGTGCTGATGGAGCAACTAGAGCAGTTCCCTCTCTTCCCTACAGAGCCAGGCTGAGACTGAGTGCTTAACTATACACAATTTATTACTATAATAAATACTTAAGATAAAACATGAAATATTTACAATAAAGCTTAGCATATATCACTACATATAACTTACAACATGTATCTATGAAATATATAATAATTGATACATTGAACCAGATAGTTAAGGTTACAACATGATAAACAAATATGGGGACTCAACTTATATAACTCAAATAAGTTAATAATATTTCCTAGACCTACATATTAATACATTAAGAACATATAAACCACATAAACTTCCTTAAAGAATACCCATAGCTATATAGACCTTCACACAGCAATCATCCAACGTAGAGAGTGCACTCATTACCTCCCCAAGGGGTTTCCTTGGAGTCCCTCCCCTTTAGGCTCCTGGGATATGGACCCGCAATGGAGGGTGGAGGTGGCAGACCCTCCAGTCCTGTGTCTGCCTCCCTTGTGGGGCCCGCTTCCCCAGCAACGCACGCTTCCTTTCTGAAGCAGCCAAGACTCATCCCCTGGAGGCTGATCCCACAAGAGCCTCTCTCCAATGGTGCCTTTCGCTCTCCTGAGTGGCCTGGTGCCCCGCACTGGACAGCCCAGGGCTCTCTTTCTCTTGTGGTAGCCAAACCCTTACAGGATCTGGTTCCCTAGTTTCACACTGGGGTGTCCTTTCTTTCCTGGGCCCTGCCCTGGGCACTGAGGCTCTTTTAGTTAAAGGTGAAGCTACACTGTGAATCATAGAATCACAGAATCATGAGTCAGGAGGGACCTAGACAGATCATGTAGTCTGACCCCTTGCCATGGGCAGGAAGGAGCACTGGGGGTAGCAGGGGTCATAAGACCCCAGCCAGGTGCCTATCCAGTCTCCTCTTGAAGATCTCCAGGGAAGGTGAGAGAGCCACTTCTCTGGGAAGCCTATTCCAGGCTCTGGCCACCCTTACTGTGAAGTAGTTCTTCCTAATATCTAACCTAAATCTATCCTCCCTCAGCTTGTGGCCATTGTTCCTGGTGACTCCAAGGGGGGCCCTGGTGAACAGACTTTCCCTGAGTCCCTGCTGGTGGCCCCTGATAAAGTTGTAGGCAGCCATAAGATCCCCCCTCAGTCTCCTCTTGTGGAGACTGAAGAGATTCAGGTCCCTCAGCCTCTCCTCATAGGGCTGGCCACGGAGATCCTCACCCATATGAGTGGCCTCCTCTGGACCCTCTCCAGGTTCCCCACGTCCCTCTTGAAGTGCAGCGCCCAGAACTGGACACAGTACTCCAGCTGCGGCCTGACCAGCGCCACATAGAGGGGGAGCAAGACCTCCCTGGACCTGTTAGTTATGCCTCTGTTGATGCAGGACAGGGTGCGGTTGGCTCTGCCTATTGCTTCATCGCATTGGCGACTCATATTCATCCTGGAGTCAGTCCTGACTCCAAGATCCCTCCCTGCCTCTGTGCCGCCGAGAGGGGCAGCCCCTAACCTATAACCATAATGCTGGCTCCCTCTCCCCAGGTGCAGAACCCTGCACTTGTCCTTGTTGAACCGCATCCTGTTCAGATCCGCCCACTTCTCTAACCTATCCAGGTCTGCCTGGATGCGGTCCCCGCCTGCCGGTGTATTCACTTTACCCCACAGCTTGGTGTCATCGGCGAACTTGAACAGGGTGCTCTCCACACCCTCGTCCAGGTCGCTAATGAAGATGTTGACAGCACCAGCCCAAGAACCGAGCCCTGGGGAACTCCGTTGCCCACGCCCTCCCAGGTCGACATTGACCTGTTCACCACCACCCTCTGGGTGCGCCCCTGGAGCCAGTTTGCCACCCAAGTGACCGTGCATTCATCAATGCCACAGTCCCCCAGCTTGCCCACCAGAATTGGGGGGGACACTGTGTCGAAGGCCTTCTGGAAGTCCAAGAAGATGACATCGACTTCCTCCTTCCCATCTAATCTCTTTGTTACCTGGTCATAGAAAGAGACCAGGTTAGTCAGGCAGGATCGGCCTTGTACAAACTCATGCTGGTTACCCCTAAACATCAATTCCCCTGCAGGGCTCTCACAAATGTGGCCCTTGATAATTTTTTCAAAGACCTTCCCCACAATAGAATTGAGGCTGACTGGCCTGTAGTTACCAGGCTTTTCCTTCCTCCCCTTCTTGAAAATAGGGACCACATTGGCCCTTTTCCAGTCCTCAGGGACTTGGCCTGAGCACCAGGAGTCCTCAAACAGCTGTGCCAATGGCTCCGCAATGACACCACCCAATTCCCTCAGCACCCGTGGATGAAGGTCATCCGGGCCCGCCAACTTGGACACATCTAAGCCCTCTAGGTAATCCTTAACTAGGTCTGAACTAACAGTCGGGGGATTTGCATCCTTCCCGGGCCTGTGAGGCTCCAGTCACTCGGCCTAGGGCTGGGGCTAACTTAAGCAGCCATGAGCTGCTCCCAGGCAGGTCCTCTATGCACCAAACCATGCACTGGGTGAGGCCCAAGCAGCTGCAAGCTGCTCCCAGGGTGGATTCTCCACGTGCCGATCCACACACCATGTGGGGCCTGAGCAGCCTTGAGCTTCTCCCATGGCCAGCTCTCAATGTGCCAATCTGCACACCGACTGCCAAGCTACTTGCCAGGTTTACAGGCTCAAGCCACCTTGAGAGGCTCCTAGAGCCTGATCCCTGTGCACCAATTCATGCACGGCTGAAGCTTAAGCAGGGTCCTGAGGATGGCTGTCTCTGGAGCTCCTCTTTCCTCACTGTCCCTCATCGTATCTCCCCAGTGTGCCAAGCATACTCTTCTTTTATACTCTTCAGGGTCTCCACCCCCAAAGCTCTCCAGACCTGGCTGGCACAGTTCTGATTCAGGTCCAGCTGCTCTTTGTCCCCTCTCTTTGGAAAAGGGTGGGGCACTGCTTCCTTTGTGCTGCCTCCGGATTGGTGGGTGGGCTCCACTAATCAAACATCAGACCCTTGATCCTGCGACTCAACCCAAGCTCTGAAAGGGTAAGCCTGCTACACTAGCACAACTAGTATACCCTCAATATGCTTGTATTTAAATCACAAACATTAGCTTGGGAAAGTAGAATAAGAATTTGTTTATCTAGCCACTAATATTAGACTAGGCCAAGAATGAGTAACTGCTTCTTGGAAAAAAAACATGTAACAGCAGCTGAAAGTAACAACTGATGTTTTTTGCCTTCTGATAACAATTGAGTTATTACATAGTCCGCTGGAGTCTTTCCTAACCTAGTGTCAGAGTTGGACACTTTCAAGGGACTCATGCTAAGTTGCAAAAGTGTGGCTGAAGCAGGCCACAAAGTGCGTTTCAAAATGAAACTTTGCAGATGTCACAACTGGCCTAGTCAGCCAAGTAAAAGAAACAGAACATGATAAGTAGCATTCCCAGATGGTGAGGGAAAGAGATAAGTCCTCTTTCCCAGAACTGTCCTTTTTAAAAGGACACAGACCCCATCCAACTGGCATCTTCCAAGTCCACAGGAAAACTGTTTCAGTCCAAGTCCTAAAACCTCAATGAAACAAAGACATTTGAATAAAGCCAATCAGAGTATTTATTTAAATAAGACACACATATTAGGTATAAATGGGAAATTTTGTGAAGACCTCTGCAAATTCTAGACAACCTGTTCCAGTCTGCATGCCACTTTCCTGCTCCCTCCTGTCTCCCCCACCAGCCAGTATAAGTGAGACTCTATACTGGTAGCTAGATGGGAATAGAGACAAGTGCTTATTCTTTTGCTTTAGGGTGTAACCAATAAAAGGTTGGGTTATAGACCTGTCTCTTGCTTCTCTTTATGACTTGGGTGGTAGTAATACTTTACCTGCTAAAAGGGAATGGAGGAATATGGGGAACTGTGACTGTATCTAATTTGTATGTAATTTAGTGTACAAAATGGGTAGTCATTTAAGGAATTGTAATTGTACCTGAATTCTGTGTCTAAGCTTGCAAACATTTCCTGAATATAGACGGGCTGTATCCTGGTCTCTCAGAAGACTGAATGGTACTGGGTTTTTAGTAACAATCTGGAATACATATTTAAATGTTATTCTTTCCTGTCCCCTGAAGTAGGCATAATTTGAAAACTGTATAATTTCTATGCATCTATTTTTTCTGTATCATATTTTGGATGATAATTATTGCGCTTCTTTCCTTATACCATGTTATTTACTCTGATGGCTACTTACAGGTTTGCTCCTATTATCTTTTTTCATCGGAACTGTTAGCCAAAAATGTGGGGTCTTGCAGTCTATGCCAGTTAGGAGGAAAAATTGATGTAGAATCAGATATTTACTTAAGGCTATTCTTTGTTATTTTCTAAGTGTGTGCAAAGTCCTGTTTCCCTGAGCACAGGAGGAATTAAACAAAAAGAGACAGTTTCTTTGCTGACAGAACCTACCATTGTGCACACAGCTCCAAAAGCACTATTTCCTTTAGCTCTTTCTCAGGGTCATTCTACCAATGCTTCTCTTCAGGTAGTGCCTGGCTTTCTGCTGCCTCACTGGGTGCAAACAGAAGTGCAGCTCCCCACTGTAACTCATGCCACTTTGCAGGAAGTGCCATAAGTTGCAGCAATCCCCTGGATCCAACAGAGATTTGCTGTTGGGTCTCAGAGGCTGGGGAATCCAACTGAAATTTGGAGCAGCTGTGAGTCTGAAGCTGTTCTCTCATAGCCCGGGCTCTCCCTCCTTCCAGCCCTGGGTCTATTTTCAGACTTGGAGGGGTGCAAAGGAGAGAGGGGAGCTCAGTTTGGGGTTTTTTCAGCTGGTGCTGGAGGGTGGGGTGAGTGGATGGGCCACCCCCCGGAGGTGGGGTGGGGGCTCCAATCCAGCCATCTTACCCTCCAGTGCCTGCTGAAAAGCCCCAGACAGAACTCCCTCAACTCCCTTCCCCTCCCCCCACCCATTTTGAAGACAGCACCAGGAGCAGGGCTGAGCTGTGTCAGCCCAGACCTGCTCCCAACGTGCGCTGACACAAGTTAATAAAGGCACTCTGCTTTGGAGTGCCTTCACCTGAACCTTCATTTACTGAGGGTCCAGGTTGTTGTAGAATTGGGCCCTTTTAAAGCATGCACTGCCCTTCTGTCAGCGCATGGCTGTAGAGTGCTTTCAAGGAGCTGATTGCATGACTAACGACTTCTGTTTGTGCCTTCTGTGTTTTTTTTTCATGCATTTCTCCTGTTTCTTTTTCATACACAGCTTTACTAAAACAATACCTAGTAAAAATCCTGTATCCCATGCACCTTTGTTTGGACACTGATGTGTACCTTGGTCTATATGGGGGTTACAGTTATTTTGCAGGAGAGCTTAACTGACCTTTTCAACTTGCATGAAGGGTAGTGGTTATACCCACCAGCTTCAATCACCTTTTGCTTCAATGACCTAATCCACGACACCCGTGGTGATCTTCTGCATTTATGGTTTTAACTGACTGGGCTCACGGCCAGAGTCAGAGCTTCAGCCATTACCCCCACTTTTCCCTGCTCCTTCCCTTCCCTTGTAACAGAATCTCACCCAAGGGGGGCTTTTCACCCAAGATGAATGGATAAAAAACTGTGTCTTGGATTTGAGTAAATATGGTATTTCTGGATCTCTTGGTATTTGGGGAATTTTTCATATTCCTGTTATTTAAACTGAGTATAACTACAGCAGCAATAACCTTTTAAAAGGAAGGGCCCAGAATCCCAGGTGTCTATGATGCAGCATTTGATCAATACTTTTGTGGAACCATTTCAGCTAATAGATCGCTTATGTGTTGCTCACTTTGATAATTTAATGTTGATTATGCGTATTATACTATTGGTCCCTTCAGTCACATGATATTGATTTTACTTCCTGCCAAATAAGCATGAAACTTTTACAAGAACATAAGGAAATAGCCAAAGATGAACAACATGCTTTGCATTGCAGATTTACAGAACAAATATTCATCTTTAAAAAAATCTCTGAGACATTTAACTTCACATCTCTTTTCACAAATGCCCAGAGGCTGCATGTATACTCACAAACAATGAACAACCTAGTCCCATAAATTATAAAGGACTAAACACCAACCTTTTGCATCTGAAAATATTCCCAAATGGAGGGTGTTTAGCTTTATTATTAGTGTTCTACCTGTAGTTCCAACTTGCTCTTTAAATGGTGGATCAATGAGTCTTTCTACCAAGACACTTCTTGAATATTTTGTAATATACATTTAAACTCAATACTTGGAAATGATACCATTTATTCTTGGTTTTACTCTCCCTGGGGGGGCAGGGGATAAGGGGGACAGTTTTAAACTCTTTTGAAATCTGGTTGACTATTATCACACTTTAAAAGACACTTTTGAAACTAACTTTTCATTCATTTTCATATCCTTGCAGGCAGAAGGGCAATCCAAAATGCTACTGGATTAAAATACATGAAGGACAGTCTCTCCCTTCACTGTCTATGGTAATTGCATATACACTGAACATCACAGCAATTCCAGGAATTGCTCAAGCATATTATAAGCAGAGATCTAAATAAGAGCAACCTCTTCGGTTCTACTGATATTTTTTTCTGAAATTGTTGGCCAGCTGCAACTCATCCAGTATGTTTACGTCCTTGAAATTGTGACCAAATCAGTCATGTGATTTAAGTGACAGACTCAGTCGAAATATTTAAACTGTTGGAGATGTGAAGAAAATGTCTGATAAAAATAACATTAAACATCACTGCAAATGGGTGAAGGTCAAAAAAAAGATGTTAAACTGAGCTAATTCCTAGAGCATAAGTACTGAAGTGTGACAGTTTTTTCACCCATTTTTTTAAATAAAGATCTTGGTATTTATTTGTGCGTCTCACAATTCTGGCAGATGGTTCAAAAATCCATACAGGAGGATATCATTTTCTATTTCGTTTTGTCAGGTTTTAGAACAATTTCTACAGAACTCTATTACGTTTCTATGGCAGTCTGTTAAAGTTTATAGGACTCTTCCATAAAGAACATGGTCTACCTTTTATTTCCTTATTTTTAAAAACCTTTTGAAAACAAATCCATCACATTTAGTGCTTCTGCAAGGTACCGTGTTGACAGCCCTAAGATTTTTTGAATGACAGAATAAGTACAAAAGTGTGCAGCAGCAGCACCTTCTGCATCAGTCCTGAATAGGAGGCAACCATTCCAGTGGGGGAGGGAACTGTTGTTTCTTCAAAAGAAATACATTTTCTCTGCTAAATTCAGCAACAATAGCAGTAATTCAAACCAAACACAGTGGGCCTACTGTTCACTTAAAGAAAACTATTTCTGCCTCTTTCAAGTTAAATATATAATAGAGAGCAACCCAATGGCGGAGGGGAAGAAAATGTAACAGCTCTCTCTCATGGTCAGCTTCCAGTACAACTGTTATTCCTTCATTTCTTCAGCTGCTATACAATAGTCAATCCAGAGAAATCAATGGAGTTGTGCTGGTTCACACCAGCTGGCCATCTGCTAATTCACTTATGTTATTCCAATGACATTTAAAATTATGTTTCAACTATAATTATTCACACATACACTTATGTACAGTAGGCTAACATAAGTAGGGTATCTGACTTCTAATTCAGAGATTTCCCTGGTTTTTTTTCTGGGAATAGAAGAAGCCTCTGGACAATAGTATCATAACCTTTTTTCATAGCAGAGTGAATGACATGGTTAGCATACCAAGTCTGAATTAGGTGCTTTTCTCAACTTTAATTAAATTAAATGATCTTCAAGGAATTTACTAAGAGAGCAAGAAAAAGAAAGAGAGAGAGAATGAACATGATAAATGTACAAGTACAGTTCAACAGTGTTTTATTACACTATAATCATGTCCTTTGCCTTCATGATATCTATCAATACAACGCTTCCTTAAAATGGAAATGAATGATTTCTTCCAAAGTTTAATTAATTAATCATACCATTTTTACAATAGATTGATTATTTCATTTCAATTTTCAATGGGAAAAGTTCAGTTTCATAATATGAGTCTGAAGACAAGTAAGAAACTAATATTAATTAACTTCTGTCCTAAAGGCATGTGACACTGGGAAAAAGAATTTTAATGATCCAATACTTTCTAGGCAGGTAAATCCTGACTCTCATGTGAAAGCTCATTACTGTCTTTCCTTCGCATGAATATTATTAAAAATTCTACTACTTTGACAGTTTTTTGGTGGCCTATGTGAAATGAGTCGATGGTCTCACTTCACTTCCCTGTGTTCAGGTGTCTACATCACAAAAAACACTGTCATAGTTGTCAACATTTGACATCCTTGTTGACAGTCTCATCAGATACCAAAGATTTAATGGGCATGGAAACTGAATGTACCTATTGTCCCCAGAGAGCTTATCCCCCAAGGCACAGTGGCGAAACACCATGGGTGATTTACATTGCAATAACACTTGGTAGAGCCGTTTTATGGAAAAAACC
Source organism: Crocodylus siamensis (assembly GCF_052110815.1). NCBI lineage: Eukaryota > Metazoa > Chordata > Crocodylia > Crocodylidae > Crocodylus > Crocodylus siamensis. The sequence goes on along the minus strand of NC_143403.1, from coordinate 11,089,301 downwards.
AAAAGGCTGTGGTCTCCAATACTGTCAATTTAGCATCTCCCATATGCACTGAATGCACTATATAGGCATGTAGACAATAATTTGTCTACAGCTTATCCTGGTGCAGTGACAAAATGAAGAAAGCAATTAGAAATTACATATATAATAAATCAGGAAAAAGGCCCTTACATGTGTAAGGCACTGAAATTATAAGAAGAATTCAATATAAATTACAAGTTGAAAGTTGCAGAAAATTGATAACGGAAGCTAAAGGCATGAGGAAAAAGCTTCTATTTAGCATTGCAAAGGGAAATAAAGATTTTAAAGTATATATTAGACACAAAAGAGGAATAATATATAGTCCCCTTGCTATAATATTGTTAACAGCAATGCAGAAGTGTTCTGCAAATCTTCCTGTTTTGTGCATAGAAAGATGCAAAGGGCACCTATTCATGAACAGGGATGTGCGCTCTGATGTGCTGTAATTATAGGGCATCAGAGGAGACTCGATTGATTGAGTCTGGTGGAATGTCGTAATTACTGTGCTCCAGCAGACTCCAATGTCATGTGTATCAGTGTCCCTGTGCCAAAAAATGGCATCGGGGCACTTTAACTGAAACTTATTCAACACGTTTTAGTTAAAGTGCCCCCATGGCCATTTTTCAACTTGGGGACATTGATACATGTGATGCTCCAGGCACTCTAATTAGAATAGCTCTTGGAGCCATTCTAATTAAAATGCCCCCTCCCACACACGCCTGGAGCATATGTATAAATGCCCCAGATGATGATGTGTGTGTGAAGTATTTTCCAAGTAAAAAAGGTGCTAATAAACTCTAATAGGGAGAAACATTTTTTTTTAATGTAATAGGATCAGATAGCTTGCAAGAGTCCAAAAAGAATTGGTTGAGGAGATTTCTAGGCCTTTGGTGTTAATTTTTAATAAAGTTTGACGTAAAAGAGAAAAAATGTTAATGTTCAGCAAGGGCAAGTAGAATGACCTGGGTAATTACAGACTGATTACTCTGACATCAACCCTTTCCAAAACACTGGAAAAGCTGACACAGGATTCAATTAATAAAAAATTAAAGGATAGCAGTATAATTAATGACAGTCAACATGGTTTTTATGGGAAATCAGTCTTGTCAAACCTTATTTCATTCTTTACTGCCATTACAAGTTTAGTTGATAGAGATGGTGATAAGTGTTTAAACTTTTGTAAGATGTTTGATTTAGTACTGCATATAATTCTGATGAAAAACAACAGGTATCCAAGGCAATCATTACGGAATAGGGAATTTCTATAAGGATTTGATAAGGATCACAACTAATTCCAAGTCTGTTCAACATTTTCATCCATAATCTAGAAATAAATTTAAAAAAATCAAAGCTGACAAAATTATGGATGGCACATAGATTAACACTGGGAACAATAATGAGAAGATGACAATCATATAAAGGAGGGGTGACAAACATACAGGTCAAGTCTCACAGGCAGGGCCACACACCTCCAAGACTGCTACAGCCCCTGCAAGAGTGCCATTAATCTCTGCTGTGTGTTTTGCCGTGGGTTTGGAGCCCAGGCAGGTACTGTGGCTTGCCTTTCTCCTCCACTTAAAACTTTGATTTCAATGGAGGGTGTAGCTACCTAAAATCAAGTATTTTAGTCACCAATTATTGCAGTTTTTAATCAGCAGTAGCATGAACTCGCTGAGTTCCAGAGCCATGACAACACATACCTAAAAAAACAGTTTAATTAAATTAAAAAATGTATCCTTTTATTTTTGCTGCTGAGTTTTACATTTCTGAAAATTAGTTGTTCTTAATTTCTAATAAGTTGATGACACTATCCCACATCCAGTGATTTTGTCTCTAACAAATATTGTAGGAACTAGTTCCCCAAGTATAAAACAGCAAAGTTAAGGATCAAATAAATAAATAAATAAATGAAATCATGAAACAGCGGTTGCCTGGACAACAAAACACAAGCAAGGTCCCACATTGACTAATTCTGCAATATCCCCAGAAGCCACCGAATAGCTACAAGCAAGTCAGAAATGGAATCCGGCCACTAAGCCAGATGTTTCTGTTGGAAAAGTATATATAGTCCAGAAAGTGGCATCTGTCTTCTGCTTAGCATAGGTTATGTGTGACCACATCTGTTCACTCTGTTAAGGGAGCATACAGGTATAGGACAGATGAAAGATAATTATAGCAGATACACACGCCTGACTGAAAGATTAAGGATCCAACTTCTTGGTTCCTCAGACCTGTCCTACCTTTGGGCAACTGAAGGCAGGGGAGGTGGAGAGAGGTATTTAATTCAGCAGGAGCAATTTGATGATGATTGAACTTTTTTTTTTCTTTGTAACAATCACCACTAGATTACTATTCAATTATCTACAGATCCTTAGATAGCGATGACAAGTATTAACCCATATAGATCTTGTCCTCAGCAATTCCTATTCCTACCTGAAAACACAAGATGGATTACTTATAAAGTTTCTAGGTTATATAGTCACATGGGTTATCAGTACATTTGCAGTTGTTTGATCAAATGGCCTGACCTCCGCACAGGGTTCACTTAGAGGTCTGATTCCTGCAGAACCCTTCTAAGAACTTTTCTTTTTCAGGAGACAGGGATTACCAACCCCATTTTTTCTCCCCCGCTGCATTCTCACAGGGCCTAGAGAGCACCTAATTTGACTGCAGGAGATTGTTCCTGCCTTCTCCACACAACATATATAGAGAATGATAATCTATACCTATCAGTTCTAAAGGGTCGTTGTGGGGACCAGAATTGCTAGGCTGCAAAGTCTATTGGTAGAAGGAAGGTAATTACTCTCCTGATAACGTTCGCTCTCTCTCTGCAAAACCTCCTACAGATACAGACGTATTATTGCTCTGGGGATTACTAAACACTAACAGCTTTGGAAAATTAACCTCTTTTGAGATTTGATTGTTGTATTGTCATTATTCTTGTCCTCTTCTTGCATCCCTTGACCTCAAGAAGATGCAATATTACATTGCCACAATGCTTCAAAACTGTTGACAATAGCCACATAGCCAGCAAGATCCCCCTGCTCGCAGAGCCTACTCAAACCCTTGGAATAATTCTGTAAAGTTTGGATATGGCCCAAAGCAATCCAACAAGCAGGGTGGATGTTAATATGATTCTATCCCTCGGCCCCAGCCCCTCAGCCGTTTCTATTACAAATAACGTCCATTATTTTTTGGTTCTCTTGGGAATGGAGGTCCTTTTTTATTTGGCCTTACAATATTAAAGCATGTTAGATTCCACACATACCTGCACACCTACTTTCTAGCTGCAAAAATCTCCAACAAGTCTTTAATATTTGTACACACACAATGTAATTGCATATACCCAAGTGTTAGACCAAACACCACAGAGCCCCATGTGTCCAGGTGTTAGACTATTTAATGAGAATGCACAAATGTCAGAATTTTAATTAGAGGTTTGCGTTTGTAATATGTAGATACAGGAGAATACACACACCATGCTGCACGTGCAGAAGGACCGGCTGATCATTAATTTATTCAGAATCTCCATGGCATCTCCAGCCTTTGTTTATACCATACATCTGACAACTTTCAAGTCGTAAGTGAAAATGGGTATTTCTGTTCTGCGTGGATATTCAAAGGGCAATATCAGTCTTGTGGGAGATGCAGATGTACTCTCCAAACAGCAGCTACAACTTGCACGGGCTAAATTTCCACCAGAACTTATTGATTTAAGGTCAGGCAAGTTAAAGGCTAAGCAGGCTAGGATGTGAAATATTAAGGACCTGATTTCAGTCATTTAAAAATCAAGGTGTTTGCTGATGGTGAATGGATGATATCCTAGCAAAGAGATCCTAGAAAAAGCTAGGTAACACTATAGGCTGAATTTCTTGCAGAGAGATGCATGAAGGTGGCTCTCAATCAAAATAAAATTTGTGATAATTTTCATTAAATAGTAAACCCCAAAATGAAAAGAAATAATGGCTTTTGGCAGGACCAGGCATGCAGAGAATACAATACATTTACCACCATATGTTTTCTTTGATGAACTGATTTTATTGTTGGTTCCCGCATATTTCGGTTTTCATTACGTGAGCTGCCGGCCACCTACAAAGTCTTTGCTTCAGCGCTTTATGACTTTTATGCAAATATTTAATGTTAATGGTCACACATTTTTTTTTTCCGTTTGCCTTGTGTATTTTTTGCTGAGTTGCATTATGTGGTCATTAAAAATGAATAGCCAAAATAAAAATATTTTATATTGGAAACAATACTTAAAAATTAATGGTGTTTTAGTCAAACACTATTTCCCGTAATTTCATAAATGCAGCAAAAATTCTATAAGGGAGTGGCTCATGAGAAGCTGAGGTTTTTTCTGTATACATTAGCCTCCTTCCAGAATGCAGTCTTTTGCAGTATTTATTTGCATCCGCTCTAAGATTTAATAAATGAAACCTTTGGTGTTACATTAAGTTGTACTACGGCAAAGTCAGATTACAGCAGACAAAGAACCTTGAGCATGCAAAGGTGGCTTAAAGATATGTTTATCTTCTCTAACCCATGGGCCCTGAACTGACACCGAAAAGTGCAGCATCTGATCTCATCCTAGATACTAAGTGGTTAATAGGACGATGATAGGATTTTCTACATGTTGGGCTGTGACAAGATTTAGATCTCATTTTTTTTTCCAGAGAGCATGTTCTGACTACAAATGAGCTATTCTGGATATCCACCAGAATACAGGACAATAGTGGCTCCAATTTCAAGAAAACTGCAAGGCCAATTCACATACTCTACAGGCTTACCTTAACAAGCCTCTCTTTCCAGACCACATATATTATGAATCCTCTGTTACTGGGACCCAAATGAGATACAGGTCATCATCCATACAAAAGCCCGTGGTTCTACAAGGACTTTTTCTCAGATGCTATGCACAACCTAGCAGTTCATTACTCCCATCCCACTATTAGCAATCCAAAGGACCAACAACCTTTCAGAAATTTCACAGCCCCGCACAAAGTATTAGGGAGTATTTATGTCTTAGCCACACTGGCGCAATGCGTCATTAGACTTGGGGTGGGGAGAGAGGGTGATCTTAAAAAAACATTTTAAGTACTTGCACTGATATAACCTGGAACAGGAACTGGTTTTACCATGTACTGGATCAATTATCAGTTGTAAATAAGCACAAATTCACTCAGCATACTGCAAGGAGAAAGAATGGCACATGAAAAATAAAAGGACACTCGTAATTAATATGTGACTATGTACCAGGTTGGCTTTGTACAGACATTATAGCTAGAAGTTTGGGGGGTTAGACAGGGCTAAAAACAGTCCCTGAACTAAGGTAAATTGGGATGGGGGAGGGGTGGCTGGGATGCGGGGGCTAATACAAGGTCCTGGAGGGAATGGGGGGCAGCAGGGTCTGCAAGGGGGATTGGTGCGGTCAACAAGAGTTTAGTGGGCTTGTGGGGGCTAGCAAGGTCTGTGGGGGGTTTGATGGGATTGGGGGGCCAGTGGGGTCCACAGGAAAGTTGGGGGGATTAAGAAGTTTTGACATGATCAGGGAGACTCTCCAATCCTCCCCACCTGACCTCCACAGCCCCCTCCAATGTTGATGAACTGCTCCCCTATCCTGCAAACTGCTTGTGGCGTTGTTTTTACCAGTATTCACCAGATCCAGGAGCCTGACTGAAGTAAGTCAGAGTGGGGGGAGTGGGGCTGGCGGCTTCATGATGGGGTTTTGGTGGGCTAGCACCTTCATGGGAAGGGAAAAATAGCCCCTGGGTAGGGTGCAGGGAGAGCCCCCTGATCCCCGCCTCCAGCATACCAACCCCTCTGATCCTGCCCATCCCTCCCAACTTACTTCTATCAAATACTGACACCGGTGAACAGTGGTAATGCCAGCATTGGGAGCAGCTTACAGTATCGGGGTTTTGGCAGCCTTTGGAACAAGGGAGGCTGGATGGTCTACGGGAAGGGGGTTGTCTATATGGGAGTGGGGAGAGGGGCCAGGAGGATAAAAGTGACTTGAAGCCCGGTTTGGGTAGGAAAATCACAGACCCCAGTTTGGGCCCAGAGACTCCACTAGAAATGTGTACCGAAGTTCAGTTAAATCAACTGTACCCAATCTAACTTGGAGCTCCTCTGAGGTACCATTACTGTTAAATTAGATAGGGCTCACCATTTTTGACCTATCTAGCCTTCCTGAAACTTCTGTACAGTCTGTACTTAAATCACCCTAACTCAGGATCTAAGTGTGAGATCCCCACATAGGTGAACTAAGTTAGATTAGGTGGCCATTTTTAATGCAATTTAACCTCCCTCTAACCTCCGTGAACATCTGTACATACCAAGTGTTGACTCTGTTCACAACTGTTTTTGTGTATTTCCTTTAAATGGGTATCTGAAAATGAAGTACTTACAGAAGGAATGAATGAGACAGACAAGAGTGATGGATGGAGAAAAAGATACAAAATCCAAGAGAAAGAAGAAAGAAAAATGAAAAGTGTATAAATGGATGGACAGCGGGAAGTCCTAGGTCTACAGAATCTAGATGATAGCTTCCGTTAATGTCAATGAAGCCAGCTCTAGAGTGGTATTTAGCTATTGTATGCTTTATTCATTCTTAAATTTCATGTAATTTATCATCCTTATTTAAGCAAATCTTGACAGACAACAATACAAGAACAGCAAATCCCAGAAATATATAAGACAAACCATAATTGTCTCTGATGTTGTTTTAACCCATAATCTGTTTGGTAAACTTATTATTAAGGCAAATATTCTTTAGATTCCAAAGATTTTTTTTCCAAGACATAGAATTATATGTAGTAGAACTTGCTAAGATTCTACAGAAGTTTAAGATTAGCAAAACCAGAACAACTTTTCAATGGCAGTAGAATCTAACATGAAAGTATAGATTGACCCATATTCATCTCTGGTATTATTAACCTTAGCTTGGTGTTCTGGAGGACATCAATTTTATGATGAATAAAATAATTATCTTCCATAAAGCACCGTTCAGAGCTATAAGTATGAATTTGCAATTGAGAAAGTTCTTCTCTAGCATTCCTTAATGATTATTCAGTAATTTCACTACTCTTCTTCTAAATTTGAAATTTTCACTGTAGTAGACTCCAATCTAGAAGCAAATTGATGAAATCTACTTGGTGATTGAATAGCAGATAAAAACTCATTCTTTAATGACATATTTTAAAATAAATCAGTTACAGGTACTTGCTAACACTGAACACTAATCTGTAAATCTCCTCACTGATTCATACAGAACAGTGATAGAAGGATCTGTAATGGAGGGAAGGGTGATCTGTTTGGAATAGCTGTAGCTCTTTTTTAGTAAAAAGATTTTTTATTATTATTATTATTATTATTATTATTATTGCAGTAAACAAAAACAAAAGATATTTCACCAATTGCCTTTATGAAGAACTCCCCACCGAATTCATGATGTTGCAATGCAAGGTTTGAATAGATGACCTTTGGAGGTCTCTTCCAGTCCTAAGTTTTTATGATTCTATGAATATTAATTCATCTTAAGGAAGGATCCTCAAAACACTGAACTGGCACTCAAAAAGACAAGATGTAATAACTGACTATTGTACAAAAATTCTAGGTGGCATCAAGCAAGTCACTGCATTCTTTCTACTCCATTTTCTATCCCTAAATGAAAATAATTGAACCTCAGCAAATACTATTTCATTCACCTCTTTAAAAGTCTTCTTCACTGTCATGCCCCACTGTCAGCCACTTGTGTGCTGAGACCACTCTATCAAGCTAATCAATACTGTCCAATTGTTGTCTTGTATCCTCCCATGCTACTTGTTCTGCATCATGCATTGTCTTTTTTTCTGTACACTTAGATTGTAAACTTAAGAATTTACAATGCACATGCACATATACAAGGACAATCTTGTTGTCCTGTGTTCGTACAGAGGAATCTTAGTTCATGACTAAGGCCCTGAGTTGATGTGGAAGTACAACTAATATATAATAGATGAGAGTTACTCAACTATTATGCTGTTGGGGATATATAAAATACATACATGAATAAAATATTCCATGCTTACACACACAGAGTAGTAATTTATTTAAGATACAGTCCCACTGAAATCAATGAAGTTGTAGAGGAAGGTGCTGCATAATCTCACCCTAAGTGATGTTCTGGTAACAGTGGAGATGATTAACATATTGAAAATGAAACCGTTCTAACCAGTATTGAAGAGTGCAAGAAATTTATTATTAGAACACAGTTTCGTCTAGATGTTTGCATCTGTAGAAAGAAATAAAACGTTTGATTTAATTCTTACTGAACATCATGGTATAGCTCACACTGACCATACTTTATTCTGGGGAAGGCCCAAAGAGAGGAGATGTACATAGCAAGGAAAGGAAGAGTTAGGTGAACTCTTGTTGACAGGCCTCATTAACATTGCAGACACTACAGAGGAACATTGTTTGTTGCAAGGAAAAACTGTTTCCAATACAATTTTAATTTGAGAACTAAGGTGTTTCTAACCCAAAAAGAATCTATGCTGTGGGAATAATGAAAGCTCAGATTGCAACAGGGATGTGGATATCCAATCCTCATGAAAATTGATAAGCATTGGGCATCAACAGCTCCTAAGTGTCTTTGGAAATCCTACCTTATATCTTACTGGAAAACAATTATTTTTTCTGTTAGGATGTCCAAAGGGAAATCAAAGGGGGCTTTCTGTTTTGTTTTGTTTTTTAATCTACAGATCACAGTATTTAAATCTACAGCAAAACAGAATTTGAGCTTCAAATACTCTGAACCGTCTTTCCAGACCAGAATACTTAGACTGAAACTACCATTGACCGACCTAGCCAGGACTCTACTGAAGTCAATGGCAGAACTCCATGAAGCAAAATGAAGAACCCACCTCAACAACAAATATTAAGTCAAATTTACAGTTGGCCTCAGTGAAGTTTCCACCACAGAAACTGCCAGGCATTTACTCAATGAAAGATTTTCAGTGGGTTTTAAACTCTGCAGACTCGGTTATCCTCTTACAAATAATAAGCAGCCCAATTCATGTGCTTGGTACGTATTAGTGTCCAGGCATATTTTATAGTCTTATAATTTTACTGCGTTAGACTCCTTCTTTGACCCCAAATGTCAATGACTGATCACTGAAATTCTCCCATATACATAGTAAACATCAAACAAAAAATGTATACCTTATTGGTATTGATTTAGAACTGACGGTCTTATTTCAGAGGCCTAATTTTCAGCATTGCTTTGGTTTACACAATCTTTAATTTATTTTTAAAAAAGCTGATTGGCCAACTATTTCAGTCTCATGACTGTCACCCCAGACAACTGTTTTAGTCTCTGAGCATTTAAAAGGTCATTAATCCGAATGCTAATGCAATCAATACTATATTAAATAAACTATAAAAAGTAAATTAATATTAGGTAACCTGATGCATTACTCTATAAGCTTTTAAAATGTGCTTAGAGTCAGCACATTTAAAATGATAAATTAAAACTGTGCACCTTTGAAAAAAAACATGCCATGAAGCTTTTAAAATGACTTTCCCCACTATTTAAACTTTGATTCATGGAGAAAGCAGTGAAGAATACATATATTATTAATTTTTTGGTTGAGCTAGCTTTTATACCGATGCCATTTTTCACGAAGTCATGTGCATGTAAAATTGAGTTCAATACAAGCAGGAGCCTGTAACCTGTGTGAGTTTTTCTTCAAAATATAATTCTGAACAGTTATAGCTAATTTGTTGGAGTTTTAAATACCGTTAACAGCATTTCCAGTGCATGACAGTTATTTCAGACTGGGAATCCATGCACACTTTAGATCCAAATGAAGCAACTGCAGTGCTTTTAAAAATGCCCAATAAACTCTTCTGAGTACATAGGCCCCCTATGTCTGCTAGACATTTATGCCCAGATTCAAGAAAGATTTCCGACTCAGAAGAGCACCAAAGTAAATATTTTCATTAAAAAAAACATGTCTCAATCCCACTGATGTCATTGTTCACCCAAGTTTTAAGAGGATACCCAGGAAGACGTGCTCCTGGGTGTAAAACTACAAGTACCTACCGATTTAGCTAAAAGACCTTGCTTTGACTCAAAGCTGTAAATCTCTGTGACAGAGGCATCAGAGGGTGACAGAGAATCACATGGCCTACATGTGACTAGGTACCAATAAGTCACCATATTCATGTGCCTATATGTTGTATCCACATGGATTTTACAAAGGGACAAGTCTCCAATGGAAAATACTCTTTAGGCAAAAATTAAAGATATTCTACAAGTAGTTTTCCATTTCATTAAAAAAAAAGGTACTGGGGAAATCAAAATGATTGTGCCTCAGCTGCCTGACTGAAAGGCTCTGTGCAATTTTTTCCACGGGGAAAGTGAGATAAGGAAAGTTTTTTATACCATTTACCAGATGTCTCATTGCTACATTGACTTTCATTCAAGCTCACTCAAGCTTTTTGTCCAGACCTTCAAAGTCTGTTCTCATTCCCTTTTACCAGCGTTCCTTCCAAGTTGCCAGCTTAAGTGTCCTGCTTAAGTATCCCCGTTGGGGCATAAGTTATACTTTTAAACTCAATGCCCGCAAAATGAATTGGGGCTCCAATCTGAGTACTGTTCCTTTGACTACCCAATCTACCCCCATTACGGAGCTGTGCTCGACAGCCACAATTCAACTTACAGCAAAAAATAATGTGCACACAGAATTGCTGCAGGAACGTTCCATATGCTAAACAGGGACTAACCTGAAAAGCTCCTATTAGATTTCATATTTAAAGCTATTAAATAACTGCTGTCTTCTTTCTAATCCAGAAGGCTCATGCAGGGCAGAAAGAAATAATGAAAAGGTGACTTCTGTAGCTCAAACCTGCTGGGATTTTGGTTGTGGCTGTCTTGGTCTAAGGACGTAGGCAGGCAAGGCTCTTTGGGTAGGTGTGATATCTTTTATTCGACCAACTGAGTAGTTGGAAAAAAGTTCTTTGCAAGCTTTTGGGCACAAGCACCCTCCGTCACCCTGCTGGTCTGAGACTCCAAGAACTGAGAGAAGCTAAATGTGTGGAGGGATGTCAGTGAGAATGTAAATGGTAGAGATAAGCAAGACAAAAGGAAAAACAGGGGAAGAGAGCAGGAGGGAAAAAGTCAGAGGGAGACAACAGAGATAAAATACAAGGTGAAAAAGAGGCAGTCTATAAGAAAGGGAATAGTTGGAGATCAGGAATGGAAGAAGCTAAAAGTGTAACAGGATGTCAGTGAAAATATATAAGGGTAGAAGCAGGAAAACAAAAGGTAAGGCAGGGGAGGGAGAGAGAAGGAAGCTCAAACTTGCCTTAAATCCAAGAATTTATTGTAGGGAAATGGGAGAGGTAAAATTACCTGCTAGAGAAAAATAATAGTTGGTTATAAAAGCTTCATTGTACATTATGTATCTCCTCATTTTGCTTTTAGTTGATCCTCTGCCTATTGCAGTTAGTGGGAAAACTCCTATTGACTTCACCAGCGGTCGGAGTAGAAAGACAGCACAGCATAGGATGAAATACGTTGAGCATGCTTAACTCTTACAAACTAATAGAAACAGCACCCCCACCCCCCCCAAATTGTTCTGGTGCCTGACCGTTTGAATGAGGGCAAAAATTATTTAACAGATCAAAGCTAGACTGAGGCAGATTAGCCCCTGATCAACTGGCAAATGATGAGAAAGCTGTGGCCAGCATTAGCTCAGGTGAACACTTTAAAGCTCAGAGTTGATTGCCTGTACAACCTCATCAAGTATAGTGAATTCAGGGGTTCTGGACCATAAAGGCCCGATAAAGAAGCTTTTTCATTTACAAAAATATGAAATGACTAGGAATAATCAAAGAGCTCTGTGGCATTTTCAGTATCATTGCAGTGCCAAACTGCTGATACCGGGGAAGCGATCTGCTGCAAGCAAGTGTGTTGAAGTAGAGGGAGTGCTAAGAATCCATAGCATTGGCCTTGCACTGGGAAGGATGATAATTTTAAGGGCTCACTTATGCCTTATGAAAGTGCTTTCTGGAGCATGTGCAGAAGCAACAGGCCCGCTGCAATACATCTTCAGAAAGTATTATGTGCGTACACAGGGAGCACTGAGTGTAAGCCACTTATTAAACATGAGATGGGATCTTGCAAATGCAAGCATTATCTGCTTGCTGGGAGGTGGTGCGGGCAGCCAGAGGTAAGAAACTCAGCGGGGCCCAGTAGGCTGGGAAGGCTGGTGGGTCTATGAGATGGCTGCCTGTTCTGAGGGCAAATTAACCCTTGGTAGATTGGGTTAACCCTATCCTGACCTAAAGTTAGTTCACCTCTTAAGATGATCTAACTGATCTAAATATAATACTTGTACATACCCTAATATGGTGAATGGAAGTGGAGAGGGTCCCTTTTCAGAGGCAGGTGTCACAGGAACATGTATTAAGGCCAGACTGCAAGTCTGCAATCACTAGTTTTAGCATGCAACACTGGCCTCTAAGTCCATTTAAGAAGATCTACCCTGTGCTGCTCTTTCTGCCTACTGAATCTCATGTTAATGAAAGAGGCAGAGCCATCGTTTCTTCCCTAATCTCCTAGGAGTTCTCCTGGGAGAACCAGTCCTAGCACTTTGAGTGCAAGTGTTGCATTTCCACCCACCTCTTACACAAGTCAGACCGAAGGGAACCTGTTTGTCCCCTCTATCCCCTTCTTCTATGTGCACTAGTAGGGAAGTCAGGCAGAATTTGGCCTTAAGTGATTTTTAATGCTATTCATCATATGCCACTTAAACATCAAAGTTGCACATTATGTTAATAGCCCGACTGACAAATTTAAGAGACATCCTGCAGTATGATTTAGTCCTAAAAGCAATGCAAGGAAGGATTAACTTTGTCATTCTTCAGAAGAAAGAGAATATGATTTCTAATGTGTTCTTGTTGAGGAGGAAGAGGAAAGCAAGCATACTGCACATTACAATGACTTGACAGCTGTTAGCTAAACAATACAACATTAATTTTCAACGTTTTTGCACATGGCTGGGCGAGAGATCCCTTAATCCCAGTCCCCATTCTACTTTTGCCTCATTGTTTCTGTCTCCCTTTGTATCACATATTATAATCAGTTTCTGCTGCATACTCCCTTTCACCTTATTATTGTTGCAAAACTAAGGTACTAGGTTAATTCAGACTTGCTTCCCTGGGGTACATTAAGATGGATTTAAGTACTTTATTGTGACAGTCTGACTTCAAAAGCTGCTTTATCAGTTACTACCAGAGAGAGAGACCCATCCATGACAGTAGTAAACTAACCATAAATTCTCATATTCTATATGCTGAGTGACTTTCAAAAGGAGAACTATTGATTTTGTCATTTATGAATGGATTTAGTCAAATTAGTCTTTTTATTGTGTACAATAAGACAGCATATGTGATTAGGAATTAGAGGATAAAACTGTGTGGAACAAATGGAACTGCCTTTTTTGGGTTCCTTAGCACAAATTCAATAAGCTTTAGTTATGCCACCCTGATCTTTTTGTTCCTGACTTACTGCTCTCCATATTTTGATTATCTTCAAAGGAAGGGAAAAAATGGCCTGCGTCTTCAAGTACTACTTTGCTTTCCAGAAGACAGCCTCTGATATCTTTGCTTTTGAAACAGCTAATAACTTGTTTGCTAAATGGCACAAGCGTTTAAACATGCACTTGAAATAAAATAAAGACTATAAAATAAATAGAGATGACTCAAAACACAAGCTGTTTAAGATCAGAGCGTAATAGGCAGTCTATATTCTTCTGGTGTACCCACTGGACTTTCCCCAAATGAACAAGTGACAACAGGATTTTTACTGAAGAGCAACCCCAAATGATGCTTTGCAAAGATGGGCAGCGGGGCTCGAAACAAAATGGATGATACTATGTTTCTGATTTTCAAAACAGTGGGTCCTACTGGGCCGGTGCAATTTTCATCATGGTTCCAATACCTGAAAAGGCAGAAAATGGAATAATCCTATAGGCAAAAGGCAATTGTCCAACTGGGTTTTGTGAGGAAACAGTCAATACATGGTGCGGTGGGTCGTGAGGATCTTCAGTGCCGTTTTGTATCTTTTCAATAGGGAACATATAACAGTCTGTATTTTGGTAAGCTGAACTCACATTTCAGTTGTTTCATGTAACTCTGCCTCTTTACTGAATCACATTATGTCAGAGCAACCTCTTTGTGATTTCAGAGCATATAAAAAGCTACATATTTTTCCTATTTTTACAGCCTTTCATACACAATTATTTTTTTTTACCCACGTCTTTGACCTGCTTTCTTTTACATTGTACTTGTTACAGTAGCAACACATGAACATATCCTAGCAAAACTACCAGTATAGCATTTTCTATCAAAGTATCTCAAGGTAGTTTAGTGGACCAGGTAAGAAACACCCTGACAAAAAGAAAAAGAACAAAATCAAAATTAAAAATAAAACAAACCACAAAAGCAGAGAATAAGCATCACATGAACTTTGTTTTCTATTTTCTAACCAAGGAGTTATTTAGCCATGTTAGCCTGGTGTCTGGAAGAAGGCAGGGCAGTGCAGCACCTTAATTCATAAACTTTTGGAAATAGGGTGTTACCTACAGACGTTTATTCATTTCTGAATGAGTTAGTCTTCAGTGGTGTCCTTACATGTGCTCTGGGGTAGAAGGCAGGCATTTCAATTAGAGTGGCTGTCAGGACAGCGTCTCATATATTCAGCGTCCTGCACTTCGAAGTGGCAGCTGGGGCACTTTAACTAAAGCTCAGTCAACGGGCTGTAAAGTGCCCCCACTGCCATTTTGCAATGGGGGGGGAACGCTAAATATGCATGATGCCAAAGCTCCCAGAGCTAACTGGAACACTCCAGTAGACTCAATTAATCAAGTCTGGTCAATCTGCTCAATCGAGAAACTCAATCAATCGAGTCTTCTCCAATGCAATCCAATTAGACTGTGTCAGAGCAGGCATCAGGCACGTGTGTAGGTGCCCTAAGACGCTAACCTGCCCTACCTAACCAAGGAATAGGTAATGATTATTATCCCAGTCTGACAGATGGTAAAAGGAAGCCAAAAGACAAGCTGACACTTTGAAACATAGAAGTTCACAGCTAAAGTGAAGTTTTAAGAATGTCTCACCCCAACTGAATCCACTGAGAAAATTCACCAGTTACTCTGATACTTAACCCCAGTGCTCAGATCCTCCAAAATAGCCAAGCCACTTATTTAGGTGACCAACTTCGGTTACTCAGATTTGATAGTACTGTTCTAAATGACTCATACAAGGGAATATAGCAAATATATCACACAGTCAGAAACAGATCTCAGGACATTCCCCTTCCTCCCGTCATTCAGTATTGCTACCACTTTGTGCCTTGCATGAATGGCAAACTTGCTATAGAATTTCAGTAGGCATAACAAAGCTCAGTTAAGAAAATATGTATGGAATATTTCATGGCTAACTAAGAAATATGTCAGATCTATTAAACTTATGAGCTGATAAGTACAGTGCACCATTATATTATTAACATTTTTATAGGCCTCAGATGAATAGTATTAAGAGGTATGGAGTGCATCTGATCACACCAAAGGCTATTGCAATTCAAACACTGAAGCAACTAAATATCAATGAAGCAACAATCAGAGATATGAAGAAAAGGATATGATCCTGTACCTCCAACAGGAGTTTTGCCATTGATTTTAATGGGAATGGAATAAGGTTCATTGACTCAAATAAATCTAAAGATGACCAAAATTGTTTGTCATAAATATAGAAGTTAACCGAACAGTTTCTTAGTGATAATGGTTCTATTAAGACCTTACATACGCTTAAAAAAAAGGCTTTGAAGTGTATGCTTAAGTCCATGTCTATGTAATGTACTACTTTAGCACATGCTAAATTATAAGGTTCACCTTGAGCATTTGATTTGAAGTACATGAATAAAAGTTAAGCACTTTTGTAAGCACTTTGCTAAATAGGAATAAATGGAAAATAGGGGTCAAAAGGAGGCTTGCTAAACAGTGGCAACCAAGTGATTTGAAATGTAAATATTTGGTTTGTTCAGTGCTATTCCACTCTAGCAACTGTTTAACACAAAAGAAATTAAACCTGCCCTCTTCTTTCACTGGAATGTAAGAGTTACACATTGTCTCTTGCATGTTCAAGATTCAAGGGTCATTATTCCAAACAGATTTTCTTAAAAAGTCATTCTTAAAAAAAAAATAAATCAAAAATCAAAAAACCCAGAGCTAATGACTTGAAGGCCCAAAGTAATTAGTGTACAGCAAGAAAATCAAATAAAAATGCAGTAGTGAAGTATTGTGTAATCTAACAAAAATTATGTCAGGATGTGACTTTTGCTGCTTTCGCTCAAGGGTGCTCAGTTCCGACTACAAATGAATGATTGCACGGAAAGAGAGCAATTGCTTCAGTACTGAGTGCAGCTGTTATTTATGTCATGTTATTTATAAGACTGATGTGCATAATGTTCTCAGCCCTACCGTAAATTAGAACAAACTAGGAACATATTCTCTAAGAACCCTCTCAGGAAGACATTTTGTTAGTCTGAGTCCACAAATGTTACTAGGAAAGCTTCTTTTGTTGCTGACAGAAGTAGATTTTAGGCCCAGAAAATAAGTATATCTGACAACTCTGGGTCTTTATTCCTTTGACATGACTGCATGCAGAAGTTTAATCATGGGTTGTAATGGGTTCAAGATGAGACCCAAAAAGAATTCCACCAACAGTATGCCAGCAGGTTAACTGGGTAATATTAAGAATTATATATTATATTATAACTGTGTATATTAAGAATTATTCAACAATGGCCCCTGGAGACAGAAAATCATCCAGTTTCTAGCAGCAATGCTTGAAACGCTGCAAATGTTTGTATGTAGCATGGAATTTTTGTTTCCATTTTTTCCCTTGCTATTAATGAATAACACAAATGCAAAAAAGCAACCGCTCTAGTAAAGATAAAAGGAGCCAGATGCAAGCAAATTTTATGTCCTTTTTAGTTTATGATTTTTTTCTGGTGTAGAGCAATATATCAAATAATTTGATCCGTTTTTTGGTTAAAAAATATCCTAAAGTAGCAATGCATGCCACTGTTCTAGGAGGGGAATGGGATTGAGACAAGGCATATATAATCTATATGCATACATATATCTTGGATGCCATTAAAACAATTTTTTCATTGTGTCACACAACTACATAGTATTCAGAGTCCATTCCTATCACTAGGGCCCAGGTTCTGACATCTTTACAGAGTTAGCACAGTCCCTTCTAAGACAAATTACATTTGCGGTAGGATACTACTTTTTCAATTGACATTAACAGCAGCTTACGCAGGTTTTTGAGCCATTGTTATCTTTATTATAAATTGTTTACATTTCTGTAAAAACTTTGTCCTGTAAAATCTTTGCAAACATACAGGGTTTTCTGGGGCTCTCGCCTTCAACTATTCTTCATCTGCTGCAGCCTCTTTACCAAAATCATTCATTTATTGCTGGTGATCAAACATAGTGATACATATATACATGTATCTAAATTTCAGCATGAACAACTCAGTAAAGCAGCAAGGTTAAGATCTTAGAAACTCAAAAGTGGTTAAGGCACATGAAGACTGTGATTCATTGCAGTATAACGGAGCAAGAAACAAGAGAGATGAATTCTTCACCAAGAAGAAACAATCCTTGACATGGTATATTATTTTTAATAGAGTTTAAGGCTTTTAATGTTGAATGTCTATGTACATTTTTATGTGAGCAGTGTTACAGTCATAGGAAACAAAAGCAATTATTGCTTCTTAATTAAGAGTAAACATTTGTAAGTATATATTATCTACAAGGAGAGCTATGAGGTTGGAAACTATTAGATCTAATCTAAAATGAAGTGCTGAGATTAACCAAAATCCTCTAGACAGTATCTTTATGTAGGACTATTTTTTATAATCTTGTTCTAAGGCTAAGATCAATGAAACCTTAAAGAAGGATTTATGGATGCTGATAGGATTTTATTCTTCTGATAGGGTGAAGGGAGAAAATATATTAATAGGAATACATTGAAAAGTTTCTTGACTAAACACTCACACTGTTTAATACCTTTATTTTGGGGGGAAAAACTTTTAGAAGAAACCTTCATTAATGTGGGGAAGGGTTTTATATTGTTAGCCCAACGCTTTATACCAATGGAAAGTAAGGTTTTTTTCAGCTACCAGATGTCCTATTTGAATAGCAAGGAGGCCAGAGTTAGGCAAAGATTAGGTCTAATGAATTTACTGAAACCCAGCTCAGCTGTGTGAACCTACTGAGAGAAAATATCTGAATTCACCTACCTGGCCAAATATTTCCATCGTAGTGATATTTCGTCCTCTCCTTGAGTCAGGTGGTGTATCCTGTTTAATGTATAGACAATATGGCTCCTGCCGACTGATACTTGATTGAGTTCAGCTGAAATGTGGATGGAAAAGTCCAGTTCTTAATTTCTTTTTAGCACCCTTGGTCTTAAAACATCTAAGGGAAAAAGCAATAGTGGATAACCTAGGTTCCTATCAGGAAAGGGGGAATATTTAGCATCCACTGAAACCCTCAACTGTCCTACTTCACTGAAGCATATAAAAACATATTAAACAGCAGTTTTTACATGGCAGTTGTAGCTGAACTACTACCAATTGTTGTTTTTATTCCTAATCTCAGTATCAGCAAATAATTATTATACATTAATACTAGAGAAAGTTAATTACTAGCATCAAACAGACTGCCAACCTGTATTTAAAATTAGAAGCGACTTCGTCCCTAGATAGTAAATAAAGCAAAACACAATGTTTTCTCCTTCTGGAAATATCTCTACAAGTATCAAGTGTGCAGAGAAGCTTAGTTAAAATGCAGACAGTTAGAATGCAGCATTTGAAGTGGAAAGAAAAGATGTGGGTGACAAATAAAAGACAGAATAGGTGAGTACTGAATAAAAGACTAAGTGAAAAGGGCAAAAAAGGTTGAAAGCAGGTAAGAGGTCCATTAAGTGAGATGGTAAGGTAGAGTAGGCTATGGCTCATTAGAAAAAAAAATCCGGAAAAAAGGCGGGGTGACAGGTTTAAAATATAGGACAGAGTGATTTAAGGTCAGTGAACACAGTGAAAATGGGAAAAGGGATGTGCAATAAATAAATGTTAGATTAAATTTCTGTGTTATATATGGAAAGTTATTGAGCAAATAGAAAGGTTAGTTGAAAATAGTTTGCCATTTGTTCTTGACAGAGAGTAGATTTCTGTAGTTAAACAGTTTAATTTGCCGTGGTGATGCTCCCTCCACCTCCACCACCCTCCAACCCTCCCTTACTTTCTGTACTGAAAATCTTGAACACTCTTTGTAAATCTCTATGGACAGGAGGCAACATGCTCATTTCAGCAGAGCTCTGACAATTCAACTGAGCTATGTCAATTGAGCTATGACACAAGCTGAGGAATAACTCCAGGGAAAGACAGTTGCTGGCAGAAAAACTCTACAAAAAACATACTCCTGTCCCTTAAAACGTTAAGATTTCAAAAATATCAACATCTGGCATTGGGATGCAACCTAATCCGTTTCAAGCTTTTCGAGAGCGCCTCCCCCAGGAAAAGTCGGTAGCACTTTTTTAGCTCTAGAAGTCATATCTTTGGTCTGACTGATTTTCTTACCAGGAATTCCATCCTAGACCTGAAAAAAAAGCGGGGGGCAAGCCTATAATAGGGTTTCACTACAACTGATATATTCCAGAGAAAAGATTTGA
Source organism: Crocodylus siamensis (assembly GCF_052110815.1). NCBI lineage: Eukaryota > Metazoa > Chordata > Crocodylia > Crocodylidae > Crocodylus > Crocodylus siamensis. The sequence goes on along the minus strand of NC_143403.1, from coordinate 11,069,489 downwards.
TTTTGATGAACTAGGCAAAATTTTGCAGCCTAGGCACCAAAACAAATAAGCCCTGGAACCCTATGGGCATGTGTACATTGAAACAGTGGTCCTAAATTAAAGCAGTGGCTTTTAAAAAACACTGCTTCAATTTAGGGCTGATTAAACCCCTGTCATGCACACACCCCACTGATTTACCTGCCTCTCCGGTGGGGAGAGAAGGGCGAGCTGCCAGTGGGTGGAGTGGTCCCTGGGCTGGGAGAGGGGGGCTGGTGCTTCCCTCTGCAGCAGCTGTGGCCCCCCAAGGGGGCACCACCCCGCAGGTACCTGGCTCTGGTGGTCCTGGAGGGAAGCACCAGGCCCCTGTGCAGCTCAGGCAGGTAGGCAGGCTCCCGGGAGAAGAGGGGGTGGAGGGCAGAGATCAGGCTCACCACTTTTCTTGGGTGGATCCTACCTCCCTGGGCAACTGCCAGGATGCCTGCAGGGCTTCCTGCAGCGCCATGGAGCTGCAGAGAGCCTGGTGCTTCTCTCTGCAGCGATAGGGGCAGGAAACTAAAATTCCTGGAAGGAGTTTAGTTTGTTGTGCCCCAAGTCATTTAAGGCACATTATACTGCCAAATTTCCTACAGCAGCTGGAATTAATGCGCAATAAGCCACCAAGGCATGCAAACACCTACACCATTAAAACTGTGCAAATGCATTTAGCCTGCTTTCAAGTGTCATGGAAACATGCCTCTCGTTTCGTCTACACATGGCCCGTGAGACCAGAATGAGAGTCCACAAAACAAGTGTGATGCTTATCTGCAGGTGAAAGTGCACACCTCTGCCAAATGTTTATTTATATTAGCTTATGCACATTTTTACACAGAAATATTGATCAAAGAAATACGGTGCTTTGGTTCAATTTGCAGTGATTTTATTTATTTTTTTCCCTTGGCCATTTCACTTTTTCATTTTTTTCCAAAGAAAACGTTCAGATAATGATGACAGGGATCTCATGTTTCAACGGCAGTGGATATAGAAAAAAAATATAACCAGATTGTGATTTAATTGCAGGAATAGGCTCAGGCAGAAGTGAACAATATTTTAGTGGTCCTTTTAAGGTAAATGCTATGTTTGTGCTTTCCTCAGAACATGTAATATCCACCTGAGAGACTTGAATTTGTCTGAAGGAGCAATTTCCTGTCTCCCTCTGGTAAATAATGTATTTAAATAATAGTTTTACAAATGAATATTATGCACAGACAGCCTCTGAAGGAGCTGTTCTAGTCTGATAGTTAAATACCTATTTATAAATGTTTTAAAATGGGTATTATAGACCAATAAAGTGAAATGGTTCTTCCTGGAGTGGTTCCAGTTTGTTGTGTAAATACATATTTAAGATGCATGCTGTCTACATTAAAAATGCATATCAAAAGATGAGCATGGATTAGGTTCAGTCCTCAAACATTCCTGGTGCCCTGTCCATTTCCATCAAGTCCAAGTTGAGCTTGCTCCACACTTGGCAGGGTATGCCCAGCAGTTCACAGGATAGAAACAGTTAAAATCAATAAACAGGCTGTAAAAAGATCAGGTCTTCTTACAGACTAATTCTTTTATTTTTTTTAATGAAAAGTGAGGCTTCCAACCTAGTATGTATATATTTATGTCCATGTGTATGTACCCATAGCCATGCACTGTACATGCAACACAAAATAATGATTCCTTTTTCAGACAAAAAGGATACGTAGGCTACGCGTATAGAAAAATAAAAGGAAAGCATTTTGTGCTGAGACCTGGTGTGCTTGGCTTCTGCCTAGAACAAATTAAAATGCCTCAGTCATACGCCCACTGGGAAAATAGAGTTTATATTACAAATGGCTCTTTAACCTTAACTATAGCAGCACACAATGAGCACCAGAAATTTTATTTTATGTTAATATTATGATCCAAAATCTGTGTCTTAACTATATGTTTGTTTGGTTTTTTTACTAGTTGTCCTTCAGGCAAGAAGAATGCTAGAGGCTGGCAACTGTGTTTTGGCTCCTGCTTGCTCCAAGCAGTGACACACAGCCTTCACAACTAGATGAAAATAAACATGTTATCATTTAAAATTTATATCCTCACCGAATCAATTGTTCTCATCACGGTACTAGGGATCAAGGGTGGCGTACTTGCTTAAACCAACTTAGGGGAATTTTCTTAATATCTACAAATCAATTAATTGTCTGTGTTCAAACGATACAGGAAAGGCTTAGTAAGTTCATGGCTGCCATTTTCAAAAGTAGGCAAATGGTATGGATTAATTTGCATTTGAGTAGGTGACTGATTTTGGTAAGTAACTGATGGCTTCCAGTCTGGCTTTAGTCTAGTTCTCTTTTTAGAGCTGCAATTTTGGGTGTGTGATGCCGCTTACATATTTGACTAACTCAGTGTTTGAAAATTGAACCACACTTCAGGGAAATGAAACAAACTGTATCATCTGCTCAAGCTTCCTAATAGGGGTGTGTGAAGTGAGCCCTATTCGATTTGGATTCAGATTCGGCCAGCAATTCAGAATCAGGGACAGTGATTCAATTCATTGATTTGGATCACTTTCTGTGATTCGGTTCAGCCAAATCCGAAACTGAAGATTTGATGCTGATTCTAAGAATCAGCGATTTGGACATATACGCATATTTAAAGGTGTTTTGTACTTACCTTGAGGTAGCAGGCATGGCTTGTGAACACTGCAATGCTGGGGTGCATGAAGTGTCCCACAGGAATGTTGGGGGGGGGCGGTCCATGTGCTCAGTGGCGAACCTGGAAGTGGACTGGAAGTACTTCTGGTCCACTTCTGGATCTGCCAGGGACCACGCTGGGCCCCCCATCCCCCTGTGCCTCCCTGGCTTGGTGATCATTCACGGGGGGACCCTGAGTGCCCCCCTGCCCAGACCCAGGAGGCACCAGTCACTAAGCTGGGGGAGGGGCAGAGGAGCCCCCCAACACACTCCCCAGCGAACCCAGACATGGACTAGAAATGCTTCTGGTCCACTTCCAGGTCTGCTGCCTAGAGTGCGGGGGACCTCCCCCCGCATGCTTCTGTGGGACACTCCATGCACCCCAGCATCGCAGCATTCACGAGCCCCTGCTACCCAGAGGTATGTAGAAAAAACATTTAAAGCTGTCTCTATGTCCGAATCTCCAAATCTTTCTGAATCTCTCCAAATCAATTTGGAGGGTTCTGATTTGATTTGGGGAGACTAAAGGGTCCTTTGATTCAATTCAGATTTGCAGATTCGGTTATCAAAATGGGCCAAATCTCCGCTGAATCGAATTAGGGACTGAAGTGTCACACAGCCCTGCTTCCTATTGGCTATAAAACATCTACCTATCCTAATTTATATATCTTCCATGTCCCCACTTCTTCCAGGTACCACCTCTTAAGGGGCCAGATGAACACTTTAAGGTATGTTAAACTGAACAGGTAGGTACAAATTGATAATTAATATGGAAGACAGTTGTAGATACCGTACAAGCCAGGCTTTAAAAATAACAAGTCTGATCCAGTCATTTATTTCCTACTCCTGCAAGTGACTCCATTGACTTGAATCCAGATTCTCTTGAAAAGCAAAATTCCTATTGACTGTAATGGGACAGAATTAAGCCTGATGAGCATACAGCCCATGAGTAAAGATTGGAGAACTGGGTCCCAGGTCCTTAAACCTTTGCTGGATGGAACGTTCCCCTCCATTCTTTTAAATCTATACTAAATGAATTGCAATTCAACAAGCTGTGGTCTTTTGGGAGATTTGCAAGCTCTAAATAAACTCAAATGTGTGTTTGAAAGAAGTGGTTAGTCTCAAAAGCAATTTGACACCTTTTATTCAAAGCTATTGGCTATGGCTTATACCATACATAGTTGTGAGAATCTAGTGAAGACAGGATGAAACACTGTGATGTGTGGCTATTTGAAAGGACAATGGGCATGCTAATCTATTCATTGGAGTTCAGAATTTAATATTATTCAGATGAATCAATGAAAACATCGGCTGTACAGCTATTTCAGACAGATAAGCAAGAACTATAGCACATTCTTCTTTTTATTCTCTATTAGCATAGCACAATCCTTTATCCAGGGAGTATGAGGTCTGCTATTTTCTCTGGTTTTTATATATTGTGGATTTAATATTTTCTCTGTTCCTATGTAGGCTAAATCCTGAAGACGCTGAGTGACTTCCACTTCCATTGGTGTAAGTAGAATTTGCAGGTGCTCTGCTCTCCACTGTTCAGGTTTTAGCTCCATACATATATACATATATTTGCATCAATATCATCACCACTTACACTGCCATATTTTTGTTAGCAAAGGAATGCAATTGCCTTGAATAACTTATGAAGATCATTTCCTACTGTGTACACAAGATGCGAAATATCACTGCCTGCCTTATATTGCAAGAGAAATTGTCTGAGGGCACTTAGTGTATTTCTACCAACTAAGCCTCGTCTAAATAGCACAGAAAATTGGCTTAGGGAAAGCGAGTTATATTCAAAAAGGGAACAAAAACTGAGTCTTAAACTCTAGATAAACGTATTGGGTCAAAAAGGTAGCATCAAAACACCACGTCTTAATGTCCAAGTTTGGAATAACCGTGTGATCACAGAAAATACCCATGATTTACTCATTAAACTTCGGATCTGTGGTTCATAAAGAGTTAAACTCTTCTATACCTCCTTTGGGCCTTATTCACCATTATCTCCAGCTTGCGCTGTCATTTTCACTGATGTTGAGTGAGTGAACAATGATCCCACTTTGATTTGTTATTGGTGTAAATGACTGCACAGGAACAGTGCAACAGTGAGTAAGACTGTGCTATACATTTTTGCAATTCAAGATGAATAAAATACAAAGGAGCTTTACAGGTTATTTATCATGCACGCTGCTTTAGCAGCATCTGCTCTGCTCACAACCTTTCTAGTGTGTAGAGGACAGTTGGGGCAGGATTTAGGTAGACTTTAGGGAAAGAAAAGATAGTCAGTGAGGTTAATTCCAGACATTTGTGAGGGCAAGGAGGAAGTTAGTTTGGATTCAGAATGAGCACATGATATAACTAGGTTCGCTCTGGGTGAGGACATTACATTTAGACCTCGTCTCGGTGATTGGAAATCAATCTGCACTTTTTACACCCTCTCATCCAGCACTGGTTTTTTTTAGCCTCCAGCACCAGCCCCTGAAAAAGAGCCAGTCCCCCCTCAACTCCCCATCCTGCACACTGTCCTGGATACCGCTGGTTTTATCAGGGTTTGCCAGTGCTGAGCATGAGCTGAGCAGAGCTGAGTATGTAAGTATTGTTTGGGGCAGAAGCAGGAAGGATGGGGGTGTAAGTTTGCCAGGACTGGTGGCCCCCCAAGCTCCACCATTGACCCTGCAAGTCCCCTGATCCCACCAGACACTCAGACTCCAGCAGTCTACCACAGACCCTGCCTGCCCCTATGGTCCTTTTACCCCACTGCAGATCATGCCTGCCCCACAACTCCATATCCTCCCCAGCTTGCTTGCCTCCCATCTCCCTGCTAGCCCCCCTGATCCTGACTTACCTTAGAGCAGGTGGCCATTTTGAATCTGATCTAATCTCCCTGTAATGCCCCCAAATTTATGCACCTAGCCTAAGAGCCCCTCTTGCATGTCCTTCCTTATCTACAGGGACCTGGGAAGTACATAAAGGGACTACACTGCTATCTCTAGCAACTGGGCCTCTACCACCATTTGTCCCTGTCCACGTCCATCTGTCCACTGTGTCAAACTCCAGTATTATGGGGAGCCGTGTGTAGTTTGATAAAATGCTCCTGGGCCTGCCCTGTTCCTCAAATGCCATCATACACCCCATGTGAAGAAAACTTGTCTTCAGGTTCCCTTCATCTTCTGCTTCCTACTCCAGCCGCTACATAGGCATAGTATGGGCCTTCAGACATGGAGAGAAGGTTGGCCACCATTCCTGGTTGATCACTACTCTAATAAACATTATTAACAGTAATAATAACCAGATGGATATTTCTGCACTCATAGCTTACTACTCCTAGGAAGCAGGAGATTAGAATTGCCCTCTCAACTGAAGTAACTATTGTTATAACACTTGACTAAATGATGTCAGATTAGGACCAACTTGCCTCAAAGATGGAGAAGAAAGCAGCAATGGGTTAAAGGAGAGCAGTTAACAAAAAGACAACATTGCTTTCTAATAGCTTTGTATTTCTATCCATCACTCAGCATGAACACTGCCAAGTTAGAGCCCATATTACAAACCGTATTTGCATTTACCCCTCCCCTTATACCCTTTATCTATTTTTCATAAGATGTCTATGTCAGGTTTTACCCTAGGAAGTAATATGGTACATTACATCATGGATACAAAGACATGGTTCATTTGGCATGAGTCTATATGTCTGTTTTACCCCTGACTATCCTGGAAACACCTACATATTTGCCTGACACCCATCTTACACGGGTCACATTACACCTATAATCTGTTCCAATCTCACAGAGGATTGTCTCAGGAACCTTTTTACTGTTAGTACGTTCTCATGGCCATGTACACTCTAAATCCATGCTTAGTAAGAAAACTGAAATATCACATGTAGTATTGATGGCTCCCAATGGGTCACATGCTAAAAAAAGGCCTTTTCCAGATCTACCTGCACCAAATGTGAAAGGACATTTGTATTTTTCCTTTAAGGGATGGTGGTGGGAACTGTCAAGGGCAGTTATATGAGAAGTTTCCCCTCCCGCTGCCCCCTCCCCTCTCAAAACATTTGGTAAGAATGGTTTTAAAAAGTTATCAGTTTTTATAATAATGTTAGATGTTTTGACAAGAAATTCAAATAACTAATCATCACTTTTTGACTGAGTAGACTGGGTAGTTTAAATGGGATAAAGGGCAAAATTCAGCCCTGGATCCTTGAGCAGTGGCTTAGGAGGAGAGCTCTCACAATGGTACCTGTCCATGCAGACTGGTGCAAAGGACATTTCATGACAACAGTTCTCAACACTTTTTTTTAGACTCAAGACATCCCTCAGAAAATGTCCCTGTTTAATTTCACCCTTTTTTGGATTAAGGAAAAAATAATAGAGTAGTTCTAATACTACAAAAAACTTAGTAAGAGCAGAACTGGTCCAAATGTTTATGACATTATAGATTCCTATTTGAAATCTCTGAGTTTATCTTGTAAATCATGTGTAGGCACCCCACATCACCCTTAAAGACTGCATGGCATTGGTTGAGAATTGCTGTCTCGTGAAATGGAATTTTCTTTTCATCAGCTTCTCACTGAAGCAAAAAGAAAAAAATATCACTTTTCATTAGTGCAGTTTGGCAAGTTTGTATTGTAAGCATGAAATCGTTAGTGGCTTGGCCTAAAGCCTGAGCCACTGTCATAAAAATTATAGTGGAATGGGATGCAGCAACATGCTTGTCCCCCTCCTCACCTTATGCCTCCACTGGAGTATGCTCCTAAGAAGCAGACACAGCAGCTATACACTGTGCTGTGCCCCAAGCTTGAGTTGGGGACCAAATCACCTTTAGGGAAAAAGCTGTCATACTCATGTAGAAGCTGCTAATAAGACTAGTACCCATTTACCAACAGACAGCAAAGGTTAGGATGCAAAGCCCTGGTATTACTAGTTGTTATGAACAGCGATATGCCTCATGCTTCTTCAAAAGGCTAATGATGGCAGGCTGGTACACAAACCTGATGTGTATATAAGGACAACAGAAGAATGATTCAGAGTTGCAGTGCAAATGACTCCTTACTTTACTACTGCTGACAGTTTCCAATAACCTCCTTTTTTCATAGACCGCTAAAGGGCCTATCCCAGAACCATAGATAGATTTGAATGTTCTAGATTAGGGAACATTAAAAAGGAAATCTTGACTTGCTTTGCCTTGTAGTGACCCCTGGCCACATACTTGTTAGTGTTACTTTGGCTTTTTATCATTTTCTCTAAAGAGCAAAGTAGCTAAGGTTGTTATAACTCGTGTTCCCCAATTAATGTGTTCACAGCAATCATCTGAAATGGAATAATAATTCTTGTTTTGTGCCAGAGCTTTGTGAAGCTAAAACCCAGAATTTTCACCCTGGTTATGTATAAAAGGAAAGCAATCCTCAGGAGCCAACAGCTACTCTGTCTGGCTGCCTCCAAATTTCTGAATTGGCAACTACACAGTAATCTGCATCATGAACTCTCTCTGGCCTAACTCTTAGAAGCTATCACTTAACTTAAGCTAGAGGAAAATACTGATGGAAATGATGGCAGAAGTATAACACAGGCAGTTACTCTTGGCTGACATACAACTAATTATCTAGCACTAAGCCATGGTCACTGAACATCCTACCTTGCCAGAACACATAGCAACACTTAAATGTTGCCTAAGTGCTGCAGTTCTAAAGGATTGAGTCTCTATCAACACCCTGTGTTATAGGGAAGGCTCTGAGTAACCATCCATATTCAGAGTCCTTTCCCTCACTTCATGCAGATAACTTCCTGCTTATATTAGGAGGGACAAAGAGGGTCAAGTCAGATGAGATACTATAGAGGTGAAAAGGAACTTATCTGCATGAACTGCCATCTGAAGATCCATTAGCTAGGAACAGCTCTGAACCCTAAAGGAACTTAACATTGCAAATATAAATATTGACAGCTTAATTTGTTCCACTCTAGTTGTTTCTTGAGATCTCCTGTCCAGATATGAACTTTGACATGCCTCTTCTGTAAAATCATAAATGCATATTTAGGATACTGCCAGAGATGTCCAGTGAACTCAGTTGTGAAGTCGAGTAGGATCATAGGAAAACATTGCTAGCATCTCCATTCAACACCTTCGAATGACATCAACTCAGCAGATTACCCACTTCATGGGACACTAGACAAATGTCCTTAGACAAGGAAAACTTCTGCAGCATTCTAGTCAAGGCATCACATAAATGATCAATACTAACTTTATATGTAACATTTGTAAAAGAAATATGGGCAGGGAGACATCTTGACAATCTTCCCTAGCCTGAAAGAGATGAAGTCCAGTGCTTGAATGAATAAGAATCAAGGCATTTGACCATCTTTGGCTAAAATGCCATAGCTGAACCGATGTTAAATTAACCCAAAATGCTCTGAGAAAATACTCCAGGTTCCTGTTGACCTTCCGTTCTTGCAAGGGCTTCTACCAACACTATACACAGGAGACTTCCCACTGACTGGATATTTTTTTTTCAGCTGTAACACCCAGAGCTCCAGCAAGAGCCAAGGAACAACCTGTTTTCTGCAACACCTTGTCACTCTCTCCCCCTCAGCCCCAAAAACCCAAAGTGCCATTTTGCAAGCTAACTGATATCCCTTGATGTCTACCCCTCACACATGCCCCATCTTCTTCTGTCCAAATTTCTATGCATTTCAACCCTCTCAGCTAAATCTGCCTGCATGTTCTCACCTTCCCATTTACCAGCAACGATTTTCTTCTTCCATTGCCTTTCTTTATTCTACCTTCCAACCTCAGGTCTATCACTTATCTCAAACCTATTCTCTACTGCAAGCATTACTTCTGTTTTTGTTTTTTTTTAAATTTAGACCCACCCTTATCTGCTTTCTGCATCAGTGTGCTGCATGTCTATCCGCCCTCATTCAATATATTAAAAAAGGACTGGCAGCTGCATGAGGAGGCCATGATTATACAATGAACCTCTCTCACCTTCCTGTCCTTCCCTACTCTACTTCCACCCATTCTGTCATTGCCCTTGGTTATACTCTTGTCTGATTTTAAATTAGAATGCTTATGGGGCTCCAACTATGTATTTATTTTTTGGATGATAATGCCTAGCTTAATAAATAGTAAGGACCATATTTTGAACCTCTTCCACTTAATAGTGAGCAGTTAATGGCACAACTAGTGTCATTATAATCATCACTAGTGAAGCATAGCTCATGACGTAATGTGACAGAATGTGGTCATTGGCTATGATGGAAAAGTGTTTCCTTTGAGAATAACATTGAGAATAACTTCCATGAACATCACAAACACAGACTGATACTTTCCTGATCAAATGCCAGCTCTATTAGGTGCCTGTGAAAAGTGACATGCACCAATATTTAACTGAACTATTAGCTTTTAAACCACATTCCACAAAAAGGGTCTTCTGGCCTATTCTTTGCTGAGATGTATCCCTTATCCTTCTCGTGTCTGTAGGAACACAGTTTCAATAGATGTTTCCGCCCAGATTATCGACTAGTGGTCATCTGACAATGACTTCTGGCACATCAGCCATTCATTCCTCTTTTTCCTTTCTGTCCCTCACCTCATTAGCCTACTATATACAGTCCAAATGTGTCATGACTCAGAATCAGCTGTTATTAGTCTACTGTCCTGATGTGGGTTCATCTACTGAAGCTTATGCACTGAGTACTATGGATTATGCATGACTTTCATAAAATAAATGACCCCATTCAAGCCATCCAATCCCTCTTTTAATGGAAAAAATAAGGCACCCAAGCCAGTTGAAAAGCTGCACCAGATAAACTGTATCTGGAGATATCTGGGTTAATAAATACACAAATGTAAAGCCATTTAAATGAATAGTCAGAAAAGTAATAGATAAAGGAATTAGTGTATTTAGCAGTAGGTGTCATGGACCAGGTCAGAAGTTCAGTGCAAGTGAAATGTAACTGGTGGAAATGTAAGTAAGTTCTGTTCCATGCACTTTTGAAAAATCTGTCTACACAGCAAAGTTCAAGGCAAAGTTTTTTCTTTTGGGCTGTTGGTCGATTAAAGGACAACCTACCCACAGTCATGCAGCAAGCTTGTGGTTTAATTAGGATTTGAACTGGAATTTTTCCTAGCTGCTAGGTTTTTGCTATGAGCAGCAGCTTACAGAGCCTGATAAAAAAGCATTTGTTTAGATCACGTCTGTTGAAGGCAGCTGCGCTAAATGTTCTACCATTTCTATTGTACTTAAATGCAGGAAAAGCAACAGGCGGAGACCATAATTACAATAAGAATTGAGCCACCATATATACATGATGAACGCCCATTGCTTTTCAGTGCTTATTGGTATTTTTAAAATACCAGGTATTTCAAAGCCATATGGTCTATCCCACACTTAATAGCATAATAGCTATCTGCCTGTAATATCATCTCAAAAAGAACTATTAGGGAACGTATAAGCAAGTGGGGAGAACAGAGGTCCAAAAGACCAGACTTATCAAATTGCCACCAAGATTCTTGGCATAGATTTTCTTTTGGGTCACAATGACATTTCATTTAGTGCTTCGGGCCATTCCCAAATGCGGTATTTAGCTCCCCCACAACCTAATTACCTTGTCCAAAGCACTACACAACAGGCACACATACACCACTTTCAGTTTAGGAGGCAGTGTCCCTGGAGCAGAGCGGCATGCTTAAAATCGCTGCTGATGGGCCTTAGCACAAAATGAAATGCCTGGGCCCTAGACTTATGCAGGGCAGGGATAGCACCGAACTCCACAAACTATGCAAATGCATTAGGCCTCAACTTGTTCAGGGGTCCCTGACATTACCATTATGTTTTATTATGGCTGCCTAAAGAGATAAAGAGTAGGGGCCCAAAACTGAACCTTCTCATGAGTTCTTTAAAAGTTGCTGCTGGTTTAGAGAATATCTTTTTGTACAGTACCTACCACAAGGGAGTCATGGTCCATGACTCAGACTCCTAAGTGGTACAGTTATACAAATAATTTCACATGGCCTCGACCTAGAAGTGGATCTGCAGAGGCACCAAACATTCAGAAGTTCAACTGACACTAGATCAAAGAGAAAGCTCTGATAAGACTGGGATGATCCCCTCCCATGAGCCAAACTTTGAGTATCAAAGATGCTTAAAATGAAAGGCCAGTCTGGGGCAAAAAATGCCATCAGGTCTGTTTAATTATTAAGACAGAGCTAACAAGGCTCAGTTCTTCCACTCTGGCTCAGCTCAGCTTTGGCTACCATGTGGAGGATCACTTCAGAGACAGCCCTGCAGACTTCCTCAAGGACAGAACTCACACACTGCACTTCACAAAGTGCATCATACTCTCACACAGATAAATCCTACCTCCCCGAGTTGGCCTCTCGATGGGGGAGAAAGCAATAGCTTCAGTTACATGAACCATTCTAGAATAGAAATAAATGTGTACAATAACTTATTCAGTAACATCATATCAGATGCCCCTGAATAAATAGAATCAAGCTTCAAGTGATATTCTGGAAAGGTGTTGACATATACTGTGCCTTGACAGCGCATCTGGTAAACGTGGATGTCATTCAATAGACTAAATTTCCCAATGAGTGGCATGCCAAATTCTCAAAAGAATAAAGAATTGCACCAAATGCCAATCATTCATTATCTTCTAATTCTCCAAGGGATAGTTTTTCTCCACTCTGGCATCTATGAAGAAGAAAATACTGTGCATTTACAGATTAAAATTCTGCACCTTCATACCAAATATAAGTATCAGCATACAAAATGCATGCAGCGAGGACACTCACTTAGGTAATGACCATACAGACATGGAAATCTTGTGAAAAAAATCTCATCTAAACTATATTTTATTTAATGATAAACATAAGACAAGACATTTGAATGGAGCTGGTATGGTGCTCACCTCTTTTTCCCATTTATTTTAATTTTCTAGAGCAGGGGTGGGTGGCCAAGAAGCAGCACATGTGCTATAAGTGGCCCAGATGGCCTTTGTGAGTGGCACATGGCAGACCGGAGAGGGGACAGGCAACACAGCAACAGATGGGGCAGGGAGCAGAAAGCAGACCAGAAAATATTACAGAGAGCACAGAGCAAAGGGACAGAAAGCAAAATAGCCCATCTGGCAGCAGCAAAGCACTTGGAGGGTGTGAGACTGATTTGCAGCATGCTTGCCAAAAGGTTACCCTCCACTACCCTAGACTAGAAGGGCAGGGAAGAATAAATAGGCAATAGCAAGTGAAAGAATAGTACAAAATGCCAAAATCAGTAACTTTAAAAGGCTATGAAAAACACAGCATTGCCCTCCCTAGATCTTTATCTCCACTAGGGACTACTTCAAGCAGTAACATATTTACTCAAATACAAGATCAGGTTTTTCTCCCCAACTGGCCTTATAATTGAACACAAGGAAATTTCACTAAATATATTGTCTATCATTAAACTGCTGTAAAAAACAACATGTTCTCAGGAAGGGAAACCAACTATGAAGTTGATTAAATACAACCAACACTAAGCATGGCTGTAAAACACATGACCCACAATGGGTGAAAATGATGATGGGAACTTCGTGTGTGCGGCCCTTAAAAATTGGCAGGCTTTCCCTTCACAAGGAACTGGCGCTGGGCCTTGGGGTATTGCAATATCAGGACAGCACCCAGAGGGCCAAAGCCTTGACATCCTTTCCTTTGTGCCAGAAAATTTTAAAGCTCAAGATGACCAAGTTTGAGGCACAAGAAAATACAGAAGAGCCTAGTAAAGAGCTACATAGTAAAGAATGGGGGCGGGGGGGGGAGGGCATGAATGCAACTAAGTTACATATAAGACATACAACTAACTAAGCCTGGAGGTGATAGGGTAGAGGAGACACAACACTTGTATCACAAAGAATATACAGGAGACCCCACACAACTGTACTGCATACGAATAGGGAGAAGCTTCATAAAGCAAACATACACAGTTGTAAATAACGATATATGGGATATAACCATGGAGGTAGTGAATAGTGCAGGATTTAGAAAGTTCTTTGAATCTATTAGAGGTGGAGGGGGGAGAGGGTCATCTCTGATGACCTCCAGAGGTCCCTTCCAACCTTAGGGGGGTCCCATCTCTGTTTACATTTGATCTTAGCCAAAAAGGCCGAGATGCTGATGGAATCCTACCACAAGGATAGGTTAGTGTAACCCATCTGAATAAGACAAATGTCAGTGCCCATTAAGGGCAATCCTCCTCACCACCAACTCCTTTTCAAGTCATGGTTAGCCACAACATTGCATGCAGAATCCCTCTGCCACACCCTTTGTCAGCCTGGCACACCCTCCATGACGTGAAGCTGGACCAAGTTGCCCTGCACCTCATCTGCACATAATTTTTTGGATCATCTCAGAACTTGTGACAAGTTATGAGTGGGGGCTACTTAGCACATGGATCCTTTGTGGGGGGTATTTGGAATATATGCATACGCTGAAGCTGTAGGGTCATCATGGAAAGTGGGGCTACACTAGTCGTATGTGCCCTTGTTGCAAAAAAGGCTAATGGCATACTGGGCTGCATTGGTAAGTATGATGCCATCAGGTTAAGGGAAGTGATTATTCCCCTCTATTCAGCACTGGTGAGGCTACATTTGGAGTCTTGTGTTTGGTTTTCGGCCCCCTGCTCCAGAAAGGATGTGAACAAATTGGAAAGAGTCCAGTGGAGAGCAAAATGTTTCAGGGGTTGGGGCACATGACTTATGAGGAGAGGCTGATGAAACTAGACGTGTTTAGTTTAAAGAAGAGAAGACTGAGGCGGGATTTAATAGCAGCCTTCAACTACCTGAAGGGGGTTCCAAAGAGGATGGAGCTGGACTGTTCTCAGTGCTGACAGATGACACAAGAAGAAGCAATGGGCTCAAGTTGCAGCAAGGGAAGTTTAAGTTAGATATTAGGAAGAATTTTTTCACTGGAAGGGTAGTAACATATTTGAACAGGTTACCCAGAGAGGAGGTGGACTTTCCATCCTCGGAGGTTTACAGGACCCAGCTACACAAAGCGTTGGCTGGGATGATCTAGTTGGGGATGGTCCTGCTTGGAGTGGAGGATTGGACTAGATGACCTCCAGAGGTCCCTTTCAACCTTAGTTTCCTATGATTCTATGATATGCACCAGGCTGGGAGAGGGCATGCCATTGGGATTCTGGGTGAACTGTATGCAATGTTGTGGCTTACCATGGCTTGAAATACTGTTGACTGGTGGGGCCCAGCCCAGTGAGCTACACGGTATGTCATGAGTCTTTTGGCCTTTGACTAAGCTTCATGTATGGCTTATATTAGACATAAGTAGGTGCCAATGTGCTGTTCAGAAGTATATTTATGAAACTCTTGTGCTAAAATTTGTATCATTTAAAAAAATGTTAACATGCATCAATTCTAGATGAACTAAATCTATATACTATATGCATATTGCTACAGTCATGTTTAATTTCAAGGCTATTGTTGTCAAATTTGCTCCTCACTTCCACATGCTTAGGGAAAGCAGGGTCTGACAATAAGGAGAGAGGGTAGGGGCTGTCAGAGGAAAAAGTTAGAGGAAAGCAGAGTGCAAAGGGCTATCTAACCCCTCCCCCCAATTTATTTTCCCTACTGTAGCAGTGAGAAGGGGACAAATTCAAGCCAAACCTCGAATAATTAGATTCTGTACTTGGAAAATTCTAACAAATTTATACATTTTCCATATATAAAATCTAATTATTGGGGGGGGTCATCTTATAATTATGGTCATCCTTTATTTGAGTACATATGGTATCTTCCAAAGTGGAGAGGAGGTAGAAGGGCAGGAATAAGCAGATAATGCAGGTATGTGAGATGGATAAATTAAGAACCCATGAAGGTGGAATGGAGGTCATGATTTCCTGAAAGCAGCGAGGACCTCAACTTTGTGTTAGTTGTCATATCTCTTTGCATTATTTGTAAAATTACAAATAACACAACTAACTATCCCAATTAGGCAGTTAGTCCAATAAAAGATATAACCCTAAGAAATCCTTGCCTCTTGCAATATCAATTAATTTGAACACTTATGTTCAGATCTGGTAACTGGCTGCAATGCATAATACATACCAGTCAGATACACTGAGTGAAATCATGGCTCTCTGGATGCCGTTACAAAACTCCTGCTGACTTAATGCAGCTGGGATTTCAGACACTACTGTCTTCTAACCAGGAGTTGGTTTTGTTGTGTCTCTTTGTTTCTAATCTCCTATATAAATGCAAATAATATGTATGCTACAGATAGCTTTTTTTGAGAACCTGACTAGAGCAATGGCAGGTATGCAAGTCAGACTGCAGCTGGCATTTTTCAGATTAAACTTTGACAAAAAATATAGATTCTGGTCTACCAAAAGTTTTGTGAATTTATATTTATTTCAGCAAATGTTCAGTCTAAAATTCAAATATTGCAAAAAACCTTAAATATTTATTTTGGACATTTTCAAAGTGGAATCATTTCAGATGCTGATATGTTTTGTTTTGAAATAAACCTTGATCCCAATATTAAAAATATATTTATAAGTTCATAAAATAATACATTTTTTTTCCATCCTGAAATGTTTTTCTTTACTTTTCTGAACTGAAAATGCACAGAAAGAATCAGTTATTTACACAGCTCTAATGATGAATATTTCGTCTGACAATATCTACTGGCTCTTCTTGTTTTATAATACAAAAGTTCCACTTGATTTTTTTTGTTTTTGCTATTTTTTTTCAGCTCCAAACTTATTATAAACACAATGAAAACAGGAGCAAAACCCCTCCCCCAGGTCAAGAAGAATCAAGAACAATGACAAAGATATATGACCTCATGTGACCCATCATTTTACTGAGCTTGCAGCCTTCTCTCTGACTGTGATGCATGTTTCTTAGTTGAGAAAGATAAGAGAATTGTATATTGTCCTGAAGGATGTACTAAGGACATATAATGCTCCAGGCACAGACATCGAACACAAGGTATGGCTTGAAAAACGTCAGAAGATAAGGGATGAATGAAGGTGTGTGTGACCTTCATTGTGAAAAGGCCCGAGACAGGGAAGAAATAAGAGGAAGAAATTGATTTTTTTCCCCCTCTGTATGTGTGTTCAGACTTCTCTTCTTACGGGGGCAAGATGAAGACCCATTATCTTTCAATTGCTTAAATGCCAATTTCTATCCTGGGTCTCTTTCTAAAATTAGCAGATTTTTGAGAATAGTGGATCTGATTCACTATCCCAATATACCGGTTTTATCCAAATCACTTGTACAATGAAATAAATCAAATCCAGTATATTTCCAAGATATTTACTAGAGTAATATATGATTCAACAAGAAATTTAAACATATGAAGCTTAAATTAGTGGGTCAATTGAAGAAAGTGGGACTGCTTGTTTGCTTGAAGTTACAAATCTGTTTGTTTTGCTGAACACGGGTCTCCAAGATTACACAATTCGATATAGTGATCACCTACCATTACGGTAGAATAAAAAAGGAGAGAGGTGGCCAGAATCTCACATGAAACTATCCATGTCTCACCCATTGGTGAAAGAGCCCATAGTTTCTTTCTCCCATAAGACACACTTTCAGTGTCTACACAAGACACTCACTGCCCAGTAGCTTGTTACTATGCAAGTACTAAATACACTAAATGACTGAAGTACTAAATGTACTAATTACTAAAAGACTGCACAGTAACAACTGCACAGTCAGTGCCTCGTGTAGTTGCAGCCCTGGGTATTGGATCTGGTGCTTTATTTGTCTGATGAAGTTGACTAAGAGTTAATAAAATGATTCTGATTAATTTTCTCAGAGGTATTACTACAAGGATTGTGTGAACATGTTGGTAATTTAGTCTGTGTGATAAATGAAAAATTAAATTAAAAAAAAAGGTTCTGATCAAAACTTTTGTTTGCTCCTGGGATTTCTCTTACTGAAACATAACACAAAACAAAACAAAACAAAAAATCCTGCTTGGTGCAGGGGGCTGGACCTGATCATCTTCCAAGGTCCCTTCCAGCCTTACAATCTATGAATAACAAAAAATAATTCAATATAAAACATTCCCATCAGACCTTAAACTAAATATTTAGGGTATTTGTATTAAAGCAAAAAATGACATAAACCTGTCATCAAAAATTCATAAAACTGTCTTCATCCTATTTTTATCCAATAGCTCTGCACCATGCCATCTGTGGGCTTCACACAATTGATTAATTCATAAATTTTAATGCCAGAATGATCTATCATGACCATATATTATGACCACCTTCATGACAGAGGCCAAAAAAACTCATCCAATAATTTTTGCATCAAACCCATAACTACAGTTGAGACACAGAATGACTTTTTAGAAAGAAATCCAGACATTATTTTGAGGTGGTGAGTAGAGAATTAACCATATAGAATCCACAAAGTCCCAAAATTGTTGTTGCAATGGTCAGTCTTATTCGTCCTTAAATATTAGCTAAACAGTTTTTCTGAGTCCAGATACTTTTCCTGTTGAGTCAGCCTCCTGAGAATCTTTTCTTTTTCAGAAGAAAAGATTTTGGTAAACAGCAACCTGAAGTAGTATTAACCCTGCCCTTCTACCCCCACCAAAAAAAATATGGTCAGCTGATGACCAGTAAGGCTTTTGTGGCTATCCTAAGAAAGTAGAAATACTGTACCAGAGCAAGGCTGCTCTCATTGTTCTGGGGTCATCACACTGTTCCTTCAAAATAGCAAGATTTATTGTGGCAGGAATGATAGATGGATAAGTTATTTTTATTTGTGTAACCTTTCCTGGGCTTCTCCACCTTTTCAGTTTTTAAACTTTCTGGAAATTGTTCTCTGTAGCAGAGCAGTAGTTGACTCCTGTTATAGCCTGATTATGAGCATTTTTAAAGTAGTTTTCCCTACAAAAAGTTACTCATACATTCTAATTATACTGATATTCAAGACTGCACTTTTAACTTATTTTCAAAGGTTTATCTACTGTATGTTGAAGTGATTTTAATTCCTCTGCTTTATTATTGTCTAGTGTGTTCACACAGTCTATTAATCCTCCTTATATTGGCATGAAGTCATAAGAGGAATATCATAGCTATTTTGTATTTATTTTAAATACACTGGATAAGCTCTTCAACATTAATGCAACTGCATTTTAATTATTTTTCTTTCCAGCCAGGATGGAAATTGGTTTACTTATATGATGATTTTTGGACTCTAACTACATTCAGTTTATGAACTCTGGCTCAGGTTATGAATTTGCTGGGCTCTGTGTGGAGTCAGTAATATGCTGTCGTGGCGGTGACATCTCCAAGACTAGGCACAGTGGAGGGTCATTAGCAAGCAGGGGATTTTGAGCAGTGGAATTTCCCCAGTTGCAGAACAAAGTCGTCAGGGCTAGGGACAGAAATTACATATAAACTGATATAAGTGGTTGGAAACCAGTTCAAATCTGTAACACAACAGAAGTTCAGTGCATATCAACTGCTCTCAAAATGGCCAAAACCAGTATGAGATAAACCTGGGTGGATGTAGTATCAGATTTCACTGATTTAGGTTAAATTGGTTTATTGAACTTCTGTCTCAGATCCTCTCCAGATTCAAGTTAACTCAGTCCCTCTGCATCCCAAGATACTTCGCACCCACAAAACTCCCCACTGCTCACATAGTGGGCAGGCTAAACTTGGCCAAGCTGTCTGCTCCAGCCAAGTGAGGAAGCATGCTCTACTGCCCACCAGCTTCTGGCCTGGGCCACTGAAGGTATGTGGCTGCATTTCTCATATCAAAAGTGAATGTCTGTTACCAGTTCAATCTACACAGCTTAGACTAACCTGCAAAGATTGATTGATTCAGCCTTGACCGTCTGTACTTAGCCCGGATGTTAAGAATGGATCTAAGAACCACTGAGCCTAAGGATTCTTGGGAGTCAAGAGTATCGGGAAGCTTTGACATGAGGGAGGAACAGATGAGCCTTGTTTGGTACAAGACTTTTCCATTTATTGTTGTGTATAGGTCTGCCTATTTTTTGTACTAGATAAAGAGTGTTTGGTTTTGGAGCCTGCCCAAAATCTTGTCTGTTCCAACTATTATGGTAAATCCAGAGCACCCAGAGAGCTAGAGCTCTGTAAAAAGGTGTGCTTCTGCTACATGGGAGTCTTGAGGATCTGTATTGGCCCTGGCAGACTAACATAACAGGGCCATAAGATTCAATTTCTGCAAAGGAGGAAAAGAGGGCTTGTGCCTAGGAACTGTGCCACAGAGGCCATGGAAAGAACAAGTGCTGCACCTTATTCAGAGCAGGGAATACTTCAGAGCAAACACGGCCAATGTAGTCAGGCCCAAACACTGTAGTCTGGTGACTGTGCAGCTTCTCAAACGGAGGTCACCTTTCCATTCTGTGTTTTCATTCCCAGGTGTTCCTCTTCTTTTAAGTCTAAATCCTAACCAGGGAGCTCTACCAAAGCTGTATAAAACTCAGGATTAGATTACAATTTAATATAAACTAAGAGTAACCTATGTGCAAAATAAAACCACTTATAAAATGAGGGAGAAAAGAATGGCATCTTGATTCAGATGGCCGTGGAGGCAAATCCATTCCAATAATGAGACTAGAAGAGCTAGACTGGATTTTCTTATGTACTTAGAGATCAAGGCTGTCACAGTAATGAACTATGAAATCCTACAACACTCCATAATTGACCACCCAAATTCCACGAGGCCTATTATTTATTGGTGTTAAACCTCCTCTCCCTCTCTTGTAACCTCCTTACCTCTTCAGAAACCCCACAGAAGTCACTGTATTTTCTGTCAAGAGAGATTTCATCATGAAGAATTTTTGGCTTTGCAAGTGGAGCCTATTGTACATTTAGGTTCACAGTCACAGTGTCTGGAATTATCTTAGTATTTCTACAAAGTTTATTTGGCTTAGTATTTCTACAAAGTTTACTACCTCTTTTTGATATGTCTGGATTATTTTTAATTAGCTGTTTATTCTTTCTGAGGTTGTTATAAAAAGGAAAATATTTTAGTGTAATATTTTGTCCACAGAATGGATCATTGGAAACTATCCTCTACTGAATGAGGGAGCGATATTTTTTAGTTACCCTTAAGTGTAGAGATCTGTGGTTTGAAATAGTAGATTATGAGATGCTTGCACATACTTGGCCATGTTTGAACCAGCTATCACATTCATACACTGAGATCCAGACCTATGAGAGTCTCTTCCTTTACAAATAATTTATGCCCCGTGTCCACCATTCACGTAAAACCTATTGTATTTGTACTCATAGGCACAATGGTTTTGTCATAGGGTATTCATAAGCATTGTATTAGGGTTTAAAAATGAATTGGAGATCTTGTTTATATAATTCAAGTGCACAGTTTAGCAAACTTAATGGAAACTCGGTTAACGCATACTACCTGACAAGGTGCTCTGTTTTTCTCTACTTTCAGTGCCCCTTTTTTTTGACTTTTGACAAAAACCACCTTCTCAAACTGAGGTCATCTTTCCTTTCTATAATTTGATTCACAGGTTTTTCTCTTTCTTCAAATCTAACAATTCAAACAAAAGGCTTCCCTGTGCATTTTGCTTCCTCTCTAGCTTTTTCTTTAGAGTGTTTTCTTATTCCTCACCAGCAAAAATCATTCTGTTGATACATCATAGCCTCCTCATAACATTCACTTGACTGTTCTACAAAAAAATCTAACATTAACATGCTCTTATAACAAATCTTAAGGGGGCAACTCAAAATTTAAATGGTTTGGCTATGGGAAAATTAGTCTGCATGCCCTATTGCATGTCCTTTTCTTTCACACATAGGCACAGTATACATGTACACTAGTAAATTGACATCAGTGTCCAGAACGGACAGATGACCAGTTGTTCCAAAGCAGCTACTACTATTGATAGTGCCTTTCCCCTCAGTAAACTGACCAAACATCTACACTAGGATAAAAGTAGACACGTGACATTTACCTAGGAATAATTTGTACTGGCATAGTTTTACTGAATTTTTTCCCCTGGAGTAACTGTACACCAGGCTCTAGCAGGGTGAAGCCACTTATCATTTATATTGAAATAAGGGCAGGTTACACAACTGGAAATGTACCATGTGGGCAAAACCTAAACCTACTAATGAGAATATCAGTGGTACTTTTTAAATTCACTTGACAAAGTATGTGTCTAAATTGCTAATGTATGTCTTCATCTCACAAAGGAAGAGTTGAAATTACAGCTTTCCTAGCTGATATAATTAAAATCAGGTAAAGGTTGATTTTTCTTTTTAACTGCAACAAATGCCTTTCTTCTTACAATCCTTAGAATAAGATCACAATTCTTTAAGATCAAAAATAGAAATATTATATTGCCAACTCCTATCCCTATAAAAAGCCTTGAATGAAAATTGAACCTAAAACAAGAACAGTTCCACCTTCTAATCTATGCTTAGCCTAATACCAAATGGTTTTCTCAACAATAAGGCAAATGTGACATGGTACGACACCCAGTTAAAAAAAAGTCTTGTGGTCTATTGCTATTTTCTCAAATACGGATAAAAATAAATAAATAAAAGATGAAATTGTTTCCCTTTCCATTTCTCATCTACCCTATAAAAACGTTATTTTATAAATTCTAGTTCACAGGTAAACACTCTTATTCAAAACAAAGCCTTGATTAAATTTCTGTAAGTTTGCTTAAGCAACTACATGTCTTGAAATAACCCATTAAATCAATGTATATTCGGTCTCAAGTTTAACTCTGTAAAATAGGCAATAAAGCAAACATGTAGGGTATATAAGTGTCATTGCAATGCTTAAGGACTGCTAAGCATTGCAATGTTTGCTTCAATGCAACAATGATTTTGGTAACAAAAACCCAACTATTTTTATAGCGACTTGAATATATACATTACCCATAAAGTTCACATGAGACACTGCAATGTGTCAAAGCAGAAGGGAAATTGATACATTAAGTTACTGAAGCCATAAAAAACCAATGGATGAGATACCAGTGTTGATGTAAGACCCGCATTAGATTCTGCACCTTAGGATGTATTTACACTATTCCACCATTAAGCTATGCAAATCAGACTTCCAATTAGTAATTCCACTCAATTAGGTTTAGATATTGCCTATTTAGTGCTGAGTAAAACACACATTTATATGTAAATGGAGTTTGTTTCTTAAAATCTGTCTGAAAACAGCTTACTTTTGGGTACACAGGGAAACAGAAAAGGTAAGGAGATCCTTTTTATTTGTTCCTTCTTTGCATGACAAAATATATTCTGACATAGCAGAGAACTTTTATTTAAAGAGCTATTTTGGTGCTAAAAGAAAAAGTTTAACAATTTCTGTCTTATTGGTTTGCCATCACTGATTTCACCCCCTGGAGATCAGTGCAGCAGTGTTCTTACGCTATTTAAAAAGAGAGGTAATTCCTTTAGTGGCACACATTTCTCTTTTTTCTAAATCATCCTTTTCCCTTCTCAGCTTTAACCTCTTGATGCATTTTGGCTCTATTACAGTGAAAGGACACCCACGAGGCCTCACAAATACATGCTGGAGACCCTTTGACACAGAGAAAATATAACATTCTCCTCAGATGAGGAACTCCAGGAAAAGAGAGGTGGAGGGGAAGTCCTAAGAGAGATTTCTTTTCTTTTGGAAACAGGAAAAATATCTGTACGAAAATCCATTACCCCACCTGAACATGAGGAGTTTAAAATTACTTTGAAAAGCCACATTTTGAGAATGAAGAAATAGTGTCATGTCTTGTCTGTAAATGGGTATGTTGGTGTAATTTTTGGGAGCAACATCTTGAAGTCACAGGGCCAGATCTCGTGCATACATAAGCTTGTACAATCCACTTAAACCCATGGGCCACAAATACACCAGCTAACGTTCTGGCTCATCTTTCAGTGTTTCTTAAACTCATTAATGGGACATCAGAACTCAACTTTGTCTTCCAAACCCCATAACTGAAATTATTATAGTATCATTTTCTTTCTTTACATCACCCAGGCAGATTTTCAAATGCTGCTGGTATCTTGCTTCTTAGAGAAGCATAGGGGAGGGAAGCAAAATGGTTTTCCTGCTCTATGAAAATTTGCAATTTTGAGAAAAATTCTGT
This sequence comes from Crocodylus siamensis, assembly GCF_052110815.1. Classification (NCBI taxonomy): domain Eukaryota; kingdom Metazoa; phylum Chordata; order Crocodylia; family Crocodylidae; genus Crocodylus; species Crocodylus siamensis. Next base: position 11,045,679 of record NC_143403.1, on the reverse strand, counting down.
TCCATACTGGGACAAACTTAAGACTATATACAAAGCAAGAACGGATGTGGGTGTAAAAAAAAAAAAAAAAATCAGAAGGATCTCATCCCTGGAATAGGGATGCTAATCAGTAATTCGAAACTGGCTCTCCTACATGAGAAGATATTTAACTACATAGATCATTCATTTATCTTCACCAGATATTCCATCCTGGACCAAAAGACTTTCCTTGACAAAAGTTTGTCAAGACTGTCCCCAAAGATTTCAGTTTGACAATAACCTGTTTCTGATCAAGAAAAGAATCTCGACCAGTCTCTAGTCGCATGTTGATTTTTCCACCACTGCCTGTATTCTCTGTCACATTTTGATTGACAACAATACACCAAAGGGCAACCACCTTTTTTGTTGGGTGTGCCACAAATAAGCCCTACACCCTCCTTGAGTGTCACCCTGATTCCTTTCCCCTGCCTGACTGGTTGCTCTGCTTCCTCCCCAGTCCACTACTCCGGGCTTTCACTGCAACCATAATCCAGAAACACAGATGCCCTACTTCCTAAGCAGACCAGGGGGCTTTGCTAGTGACTTTGGGGGTGAGTTCTTGGACTGATTTACTCATACCACCTCATTAGACAAAACAGTGGTGAGCTGAGTGCATGCTTATTCCCTTATCTTGTGTGCACGTGTAACCCCCTTGTACAGAGGAGAGAACTCTTTCAAATGTGTCCATCTTGCTCAAGAGGATGGTGGCTGGGGGCTGTGTTGGGTGCACCCGATGGGCTCTGCGGGGGAGTGCTTGGAGGGAAATCTCCGTGAAGAGGGACAGAGTCTGAAATTGACTGAAACTGAAATTGAGAACACCGACTGATCCAGGCTTCTGCTGCGAAACAGAGCTACGTGGCCTGCTCTGAGCACTAGCTGGGAGGAAACAGCACCACACGTGTGTTGGACCCATCCAGAGCCTCCATAGAAGGTGGATTCAATCTGCTGCTCAGCAGATTCAGAATCTGAAGAGCATTTTTTTTCTTTGTAAAGTATGTATTTGTTACCGGTTGCTCATTTGTTATTGTGTTTATTATAGTAAAAATAAATTTGTGGTTTTTTATTATTATTCCCTGAGGAAAATTTGACCACAGGTATCCCACATTATGTACTGCTGGGTATCTATTTGTATATATGTAGTGAACCAAGAAGGATTGTGTATCTGACACTGCATAGCTCTTTCACACAGTTGCCACACGATTTTCAGGATTTATGTGGAACAGCATCTACTTCATGCTGGCCTTAGCACAAGGGTGTATTCCAGTTACTTTTCAATAAAATATTTTGGCCTAATTCTAACATTTTTTTCTTATGAAGGGGTAGGGGGAGACATGGCACAGTTCATGCTGCATGACATTTGCAATGCCTTTCAATGAAGAAGAGCCACCTTTTAGCACATAGAGCTCTACATGATCTATTTTGCATGGATCTAATCGTTCTGTGCTCACTCTACCATTCCTCTCAGGTGACCTGATCATCTCTTCTCCCTGCAACAGCTGTACTTTCAGGATAAATCTTTCACAGGTGCAGTATTAGTTTTCAAGCATCCTCTAGGGAGAGGAGGGAGTCAGTTTGGAATTGCATTGGCATTCTGCAGCCACCCACTCGTAATGAGTGCATTGCTTCTATAATACATGCAGCCCACTCAGGCACACCAGCTAATCCCAGCTCCACAGTCTTCTATTAAGGGCTTTGTTTTGCCTGTCCTCGCATCATAGCGTCATCTCATCTACCTCTAACTTTTTCATTACTGTTCATTACCTCTCAGTTCAGCTTTCCATATACTGCAGTGTCATCTTTGGAGAGTTGCACTGATGGTGCTTTGAGGAATGAAGTGATAGGCATAGCAGCAATGATGCTGTGTCACCCATTTTAAGATATCATTTTAGAACATAAGAAAACCGAGAAGAAGCCACAGTCCAAAAGGCAGAACAAAGCAAGCATTTAATATCCTAAATGTCCCTCTCCAATTTAACTGTATTATTATTATTATTTAAAGCCTGTAAAAGAGGACAAAAAGAAGAGAATGGAAAGGAACTATTTGCTAAATTAACCTCTTCAACACTAGGGTATTAGATAAGGTTGACAAAGTAGTGCCCAATATAATGCCCATTTAGATAAACAAGTCATTCCTCGGTTACGCATTAAGAAAAACAGGATGCAAAGTATGTGGTGTACCTAAACCGCAGGGGTTTTTTAAAAAACTCATCTGGGTACTTCTCAGTGATCAGTTGTACAGTTCAGACCATTCTGCCTTCCTTAATTGAAAGCTGCTATCCACCCTCCTAGCTCTTATCTATTCACTGGATAGTTAAGAGAAGTGGGAAAATGAGATTGTGTCAGACAATAGAAGTACCAAGCAGCATGCCATGGCTTTTTTGTGAAATGACCGCTTCAAACCCTAAGAACATTTCAGACTCTGGTTATCATGGAAACTTATTCCCCACTACCCAGGCCTTCCCCTCTACAAGTACCTAAGAGACGGGTGACCAATGTGACCTTCTGGGCAGGCTTCCAGCTCCAGTGATGTCCCCCTGGACCCTCCCAGCAGGCCAGCGGAAAGGAAATATTAAAGGTCCACAATATCTATTTTTCCTTTGGTCAGAGTGACCCAACCTTTAAGGCTGTCAGAGTGCACCAAAACAAACTACTAGATGATTTTTGATGCATTTGAGAAGCTGGTTTCCCTGATGTACATTCTGCAGTGTGTAATTCAGTATTGAAAAATGCCATGCCACCTGTTTTTCGAAAGGTGACTAAATTGCAATCCAGGCAAAACACTTAGGAGAACAAACTTGACTCCTTTTTTGCTGAAGGGAATTGGAAGAGTTTGCATTTTATAAAAGGCACAGAATTGTTCAGTTTCATTTCCTATACTTGGTGGATTTTTAGACCTCTTTCTGCCACTCTGAGTCATGATATGCTATATCCATTTTTACTGCAGTAGGCCTGAAAAGTTCAAGGAGATTTACATTTTTTTTTACATACACAAGACAGCAGAGTTCAACCTTTCCATAATAATCCTTTCTCCTTCCAGAACAGTTCATGACTGCACCAAGTTAATTTTGAAACTTTCTTCATTTGTTTAAAGCACATGCAGTTCAGATGACAGTAATGTATGTGAAACTCTGCTGATCCCACCACCAATTACGAAAGAAGTAGGCTATAATTCAGACATTCTGTTGCAAACTATCCATTTGTTCCTGAAATATTTTCTACTTTTCTGCACATTGCAAGACAAATGCTCTAGTTGGGTACTTTAAAGGGCTCAATAACTAAATGACCATTCGCATGATCTGTACACAGCTGAACAAAATTAAGAATACTCAGATTTCAGGGCTTAAGCAGACATCCTGGAGGGCAGAAGAGGTGCTTCCTCCTTATGATGTGCATAATAGTTTTATTCTCCTATATTCTACTGAAGCTTCAGTTGCAGCTCAGTCAGTTGATTAGATACGACACAGTTGCCGTTCCCCTACCTGGTTTTCCCATGTATTGCAGATTTCTAATCAAGACTCCTTAGTGCCTTTGAAGTTGTCCCAGTTTCTCTAGCCTGAAGTGTGCTGCTTTCTCTGCTAAAGCATTTAGACTTGTGTCTAGTTTCAGTCTGGTTGCATTTGACCCTCTGCTAAGAGTGTCAATTGCATACACTGTGTTGATGTCAATTGCACATACTGAGTTTGTTGAATGCCTATTGTGCTTAAATCCAATTTCACCCAGGTTTGTGTTGCTTAATTACTAGTGTTACTGTGCTGAACCATACAGTTACCCAGCTCAAACTATTTCCCCAATCAGTAAAAGCTTGCCTTCTAAGTGTTCAACTTTTTCATAAGGTAATCTATAGTTATACATGTACTGGCTTCTACTAGCTATGTACCTGATACCATGAAGTGGGGGGGAAGAATACACCATGCTAAGGAGAGACAATGGAAAACACCTACAATAGCTAAATCTCACAAGTTCTTTGTGGTGCCATTCAGAAACCATGAGGTAAATCCTAAAACTCACAAGATACAAAATTGAAAAAAAAAACAACCCCCACCCCTCATTTTCTTTAAATTGTCTTCTTCCTTTTAAACCTGTTAGGTAGACCTGGGTCCAAAGGATTCTTAGCTCACTTATTTTAAAACAAAAGCTCAGTTTTTCAAGGCAAGTAAAACTCCTGCAACTCCAGTTTTTCACCAGCCCCAAGGGATGGCCTTGCTCAATATGGCATGGGACGGCATGAGATGGCTAGGACGAGGGAGAACTGTTACCCTCCATCAATATTGACCATGTGAAGGAACACCCTGAGAAGCTGGACACCTTCAAGTCACCTGGCCCAGACAGCTTACACCCCAGGGTACTTAAGGAGCTGGCAAGCATCATAGCTCAGCCACTGGCACGGATCTTTGAGAACTCGTGGTGCTCAGGCAAAGTGCCCAAAGATTGGAAGAAGGCCAATGTGGTGCCTATCTTCAAAAAAGGGAGGAAAGTAGATCCAGAGAAATACAGGCCCATCAGCCTGACCTCCATCTCTGGGAAGATCTTGAAGAAAATCATCAAAGAGACCATTCTTGATAAACTGGCTGAAGGCAACTTCTTGAGGGATAGCCAGCCCAGGTTCATTGTGGGTAGGTCTTGCCTGACCAATCTCATCTTCTATGACCAGGTGACGTATCATCTGGACAAGGGAGAAGAGACTGATGTCATATATCTCAACTTTAAAAAAACTTTTGATCTGGTATCCCATGATTATCTTATATAAAAACTGGCCAACTGCAGCCTCGGCTACATCATAGTCTGCTGCCTAGGGAATTGGCTTTGAGGTCGGACCCAGCGAGTAGTAGTTGATGGAAGTCAATCACTGTGGTGCACTGTGACCAGTGGGGTCCCCCAAGACTCCGTCCTTGGCCCTATCCTTTTCAACATCTTCATTAATGATGTGGACATTGGTGTCAGAAGCTGACTGGCCAAGTTCGTTGATGACACCAAACTTGGGGGGAAAGCATCCACACCCAAAGACAGGATGGTGATCTAGCCCGACCTTGACAGGCTCGGAAAATGGGCGGATGAAAACCTGATAGTCTTCAATGCTGAAAAATGCAAGGTACTCCACTTTGGAAAGAAAAACCCACAGCATGCACCACAGCCAAAAGGGACTTGGGGGTCATGATTGACCACAAGATGAATATGAGCCACCAATATGATGTTGCATCTGGCAAAATGAGCAAAACTCTGCCTCGCATCCATAGATGCTTCTCTAGCAAATCCCAGGATGTCATCCTTCCTCTGTATCTGGGCTTGGTGAAGCCGCAGCTGGAGTACTATATCCAATTCTGGGCTTCACAATTTAAAAAGGATATGGAGAAGCTTGAAAAAGTCCAGAGGGGAGCCATGTGCATGATCAGAGGGCAGGAAAACAGGCCTTATGATGAGAGGCTGAGAGGACTCTTGAGCCTGGAGAAGTGTAGGCTCAGGAGGGGCCTGGTGGCTGCCTATAAATGTATAAGGGGTGTCCAGGGAATTCCTGTTTACCAGAGTGCCCCATGGGATGACAAGGTCAAATGGTCACAAACTTCTCCAAGACCGTTTCAGGCTGGACATAAGAAAGAACTCCTTTACAGTTCGAGCCCCCAGGGTCTGGAACAGACTGCCAATGGAGGTGGTGCAAGCACCTCCTCTGGACTCTTTTAAGAGTCAGTTGGACATTTATCTTGCTGGGATCCTGTGACCCCAGCTGACTTCCTGCCCCTGGGGCAGGGGGCTGGACTCGATAATCTTCCAAGATCCCTTCCAGCCTTCATATCTATGAAATCTTTAAACATGTATTACAACACTCCTGATAAAACTGTAATAGTTGGCAATACTGAAAATATGTTAGAACAGGAATAGGCAACCCTCAGCACAAGTTCCAGAGTGCGGCATGTGAAGGCATTTTGCTTGGTGTGCATGCCGTGGGGTGGACTGTGGGGAAGTGGCCAGGGCCGTGCAGCCACAACAAGAATCAGGCCCCTCACGGCTCTGTTGCCATCCTCCTTGTACAACATCTTACAAGTTGAGGTTGCGGGTGTTTTTGGCTCTCTGCCCAAAAATGTTGCTGACCCCTGTGTTTGAAAGATTGAAATGTACTGCACATCCAATAGACAGCAGGATGTATTAACATCTTCTATAAAAATATCTAAATTGTGAACAGCACTGCAGTTAACATTTGCCAGACATGAAACTGAATTGTCTTCAACAAATAAAGATGTGACATCATAGTTGAATGTTTATTACTCTGTTAATATGGTTCTAATGAATCCCTAAAGAGGGCGTTTTCTGATTTTAGAACAGAGACAAAATGGGTTCCACTGCATCATTGGAAACATGCGTGCTAGTACACACGTACACACACACACACACACACACACACATCTGTAAATAACTCTAAACCAAGCTGTGTTGCATTTTTTTTCACAGCTGGAATACTAGTTTTTATTACAGCTCAACTGGCATTACAAATTAAAATCCATCTCTGTTTGTGAAACTGCTTTCTTAAAATGGCTTCCGCCAACTGTTACAGTTGGATAATACACTGCCATTTATACATTTAGTGGGACTGGCTCAATAATATGAATATTTAAAACCAAGTTCACAGGAAGATTTTTTTTTAATTAGTTTTCCATTGCTAACTGCTGAGTTATCTTCCCAAGTTCGGTCAAAGTTAGCTTAATTTTTCATTAGTGATGAAGCAGCTGTCTACTGAATTAATGGAATCAAGTTCTTTTGTAGGTGAATCTCAGGGTGTCTGATCAGAGCAGAACAGTTTTGCACTTTTAATGGACATCAATTACAGCACGCGGCAGACTTCTACCACGCTGGTTAGCCAGTGCTAAACAAGTTGTTTGGTGCATTTTCTTTTATAAATTTTAATTAAACAATAATTATCCTATAGAAGTGCACTTTGGAATGAGGGGATGACGGACGTTTAGGGAAAAAAAACCACCCACGGGCATAAAATAGACCTCATCCCTAGTACCTGGTATTTTTCAAGAGCAACAAGGCTTTTTTTAAGTGTCCAAATCTCATTGGACTAAGAGTGGGGGATGGGATTTTTAAAAGTGTCTAATAGACTGAGTAGCAGCAAGATATTTAAATGTTTAATGGTACACATAGGCACCTTGAAGAATTTTCAGGAATATTCCTGTGCTTACCTACCATTGATTTCAATAGGAGCAAGGTTCCAAACTTCCATATATTTGCCGGAGAATTAAGCACTTTCAAAAATACTATGAGTCTCTTCTACCTTCAGCTTTAAAGCTGAAATGCCTTTCAAAAACTGCCCCTGTCTCAGGTTTATTGGACTATTCCAACTTGGATTATTCCAAATTACATCACATGCCTGATGGGTTGACATTAAATGTTCCTGGAGCTGGGGCAAGATAGTCTTTGTTAAACTTGATCTGTAAAGGGTTTTTCTGTCCACGGTTTACATGCAATCCACTCTCCATATATACTGTAGCATTTTCATGGTAGCTGATTACAATGTACATTTTCAAAGACGTCTCTGACAGCTGCTGGATGCTTCCTGTGTTTCAAACTCAACCTCCTTAAAAAGAACCCAGTGCTCAATTACAGTTAAATTTCTGTGGGGCCTGGGAACCCATAATGAATATATCCATCGACTTTCTGACTTTGGTCACACCCTGGAAAATTCTGGCCTTAGGTTTTTTAGAGCATATATATTTTCCCCTGAAAATCTTAATAATAGAACAGCGGTACTGAGCACTCAACCATTATTGAAGACAAAGGGAATTTACAGTCTGCCTCTCTCTGTATCATGCCTTCTTGGCAGGTATTATATAGGGGATAAGTTTAACCTCTGAATTTTCTATTTAGTGTTTTGTACATTAACTTCAGATTAAATACACCAGAGTGCATTGTGCTGTAAATGTTCCATATTAATAAAATTAATTTAACTTTCAGGGATCCAGGGTCAGACTTTCTTCTCCAGGAAAGTTGTGTTATTTTGGGAAGGACGTAAACCTTATAATAAAACCTTAGGACAAAGTGTCTCGTCTGGATGATCCAGACTATAGCTCCTTTAGAAGGATTACATTATTTAAAAACATTTAAAAGATAGCAGATAATACACCTCTCATTTGTACTTGTATTTCTCTCTCATACTCTGTCTCTCAAAACTTTTTATATTAACAGCTGCCAAAAACTCAAGGTTATAATCCTTTTGAGTAAGTTTTCCATAGCTTATAGTGAAGTACCTCTGGCTTTACTTATTGTTTCCTTTTTAATTACTATTTGAATAACCTCCATGGAAGGAAGGAGGAGGGAGGAGGAAGTTTTTGTTTGAACAAATATCAAATTAACTTTTGCTAGAGTAGTTACTATGTGTTTAATGCACATACTAGTGGGACCTGATCTATGATTATGCAGCTTGCTTTAAGTCATGTGATTGTACATCAGGCCCTGCCAGGGCAGACATTCATCAGTGCTGGAACCCAAGCTGGGAACCCTATAAGTTGGGAAGGGTGGAGGGATGGGTTGGATTGGGAGGGACTTTGCAGGATCTGGCAGGGGAAGCTGGTTGTCCAACCAGGAGCAGGGAGATGAAAATATCCTTGGTCAGGGTTGGGGGATAGGAAGAGTGCAGCCCTGGGGCTAGGCTTTCCCAGCCACAGGATTGCACTCTGAATGTGTAAACATTTGTTAGATCAGGCTAACCCATTCCCGATCTAACTTAGTTCACCTATCTCCCCTCCCCCAGCCTCAAATTTCTACAGATTGTACAGATTGGCACTTAGACCAAACTAACTAGTTAGGTCAATCTAAGTGTAATGTCTGCAGTACCCTACATTGCTGCTTTCTTTAAAAGAAGTCATATTTTGCAGCAGTGAAACTATATATTTTGCCATGGCATCACCAGGCCTTCCCAATTTCTGAAAGTGATGGAAGTTTTCCTTAAGTTCCAGACAAATGAATTTTTCCAATGTTAATACACTTTATACCAGTAGGCAAATGCCTTTCCATCCATCATATTTCCCAAAATAAAATAAGCAGCTGGTTTACTGACTACCAACTGGGAAATACTGCATTTTTCTCCTTTCTAGGGATTTTTGCCACCAACTGAAATAAAGGCATCTCTGAAGTTGACCGAAACTTTTTAAACTTCATAATATTGCCGTTATGATAATCATGTCATTTTTAAAATAAAATAAGGCAATAAACATTTCTGTAGTTGGGGCAAAGGAAAATTACTGCTCCATTGGAACATAACCAGCTTAGTTTTAGCTCTATGTGGATTTTTTATATGATTATCCTCAGGGTATATTAGATAACTATCTACAAGTATGTCCTTTGAAATGTCTCCTCTAATCTTACTGTGAATTCCTAACAAGATTTCCTCATTGTTTTCATTCTTTTCAAAGGGAAAGAGTAGAGCTGGTGAGGGGGGAGGAACACACAAAAATAATGCTTCAGTAAATTGGTCACCAATCTAGTTTTCTTTTTCAAAACAAGCACTTTGTTCTGACTGGTTACAACAGTATTGCTAAAAGAGTTTTCTGAGGTTAAAAGCGATATTCAGCTCTAATCATAAGGAAAGGAGTACAGTTGGGTATCACCTTTCCAAAACTCAAACCAAGGTTCAAAGGGTTCCCTTCACGCTGAAACTATCCCATGAGAAAACCCTAAATCTAAGCTGATAATTAAAGATATTGGCCAACGTTTCAAAAAAAATAAAAAATAAAAAATAATTTTTTTCAGGTGTCTTTCATGGCACTCTTTAGGGAGTCCTGATCTGTTTTAAAGTACTGAGCGCTCATTAGTTGAACCTTTGGCATGTTGCTGGGTATGGTACAATTAACACATTAATTGTGTCATAAATGTAATGTCTGCCAGGGGCTTATGAGTCACCAAGGTGTTATGAAAGTGAAGTGGTCAAAGGCAATCCAGTTGAAGTATGTTCAGTAGATACTGTAAATACAATCTGAAATACAAAGTATAATGCACATTTCCAGGTGAGCTCACATTGGGAGAGGTGCATAGAAAGGCTGGCATAATCAGGGGAATGGAGAACTTATCATATGAAAGAATATTGGAAAAGCAACCTCTTTTAAGCGTAGCAAAACAATGGTTCAGAGGCGATCTACTATCTGTTTGTAAATAGGTCAGATGGGTAAGCAGCAGGAAGGGAGGGAAACTATTTAAGCTAAAAGTCAGTGTTGGCACTGGAACAAATGCTGTCCAGAAATAAACTCAGTCTAGAAATTAGAAGTTTTCTGAGCATTTCAAGCAGCGATGTTCCGAGCCAATCTTCCAATGGGAGTAGTGGAGGTAAAATCCCTAATTGCTTTTAACGTAGAGTTCATTCAAAGATGTGGCCCCTGCATTAGCAGAGGATGGGACTGATGACCCAGGAGGTCCCTTCTGCTCTTGTTATGTTCCTGTAACACCTGATTAAAATTACTATTACTAGCCTTTTAATGTTATATGCATTTTTAACTAGCTTTTAAAATGTGATTAAAAATCATAGTCTCTAAACATCAAAAATTGTGATAATCAGCTCACTGGAGTCTCATTTATCCATTATATCCAAAATACACTTGATACTATGAACAGTGAAGGCCAAAGGAAACTGGTCCCTTACCTGCATGCTCAGTATAAGTCAGCAGTAAGGAATCTAACTTCTCTCCCTACTGTTATTGTCAGCATTAATCATAACTTGGCTCTGCCTTCTAGTGCATGATCACCCCTTCTTCCTGCTTATGCCAGAAGTAGTGCACGGTCCAGAAAGTCCAGCATCTTTCATAACACCTGAGAGACCAGTTCTCCGCTGCATGCAACCAATTTTAAACAAGTGAAACTCCATGGACTTCAGTGAATACACTAGCATAAACCTGGGTTGCAGCAGAATCTAAAATCAGGTTCCTGGTTTAAAATTTGGAGGATATTCTGTTTTTGCTTGACTGTAGTGTAACCTGCAAGTAGCCCCTCTGTCAATATAGTAATTCAAGAATGAACCTGATGTCAGTGAACAGACTATGGGATTACGCTTTATGGAGTTTCCTTTTGTGGTTTCTCCTTTCTTTTATATTTTTTTCTGCTTCCTTTTTCCCCCCATAATCTTTAAGGTTGGTACCTTAAAGATAGTTGATAAATATCCCCGAACACTGATGTTGTCTCTCTCAGCCTTTGGGAAGGCTCAGCCACAGCACAAATCCTGCACCTGGCATCTCAGCTCCGCTTACAGAGTAATATTTCAACCCTGCTAAGATAACAGCATTCTCTGCATTGTCGTGTGAGGAAAGCTGGAGGCTGCAGCAGATGGTGTGGCTCAGTATGGTGCTGTTATTCCATTCTTGCAGGGTCAGGTGTTAAGTCTTGTGTTGTGTCTGGGTTGACAGTAGTTTTATGAAGTGTTTAAATTATGGATTGTATGGGATGAGTTAGATAGGGATGATCCTGCCCAGTCCCAGAGAGGGGCTAGATTAGATGACCTCTGGAGGTCTGTTCCAGCCCTACTTCCCTATTAGTCCTGTGCAAATAGGGAAGTATTCAATTTGGATTCAGTGAATTTGGAGGACAGCGATTCGATTCAGAGATTTGGATCATTGTCTTGGATCGATTTGGCCAAACCAACTTTGGAAGATTCAGCGCTGATTTGGAGAGATTCAGTGATTCAGATTGGACAGGGAGAGGCAGCCACAGCCAGGTGGCTGCAGGTTCTCCCACAGCTCCGCCAGCTGTGCCTGCCTCTCCCTGGGTGGGGGGAGCCATGGGAGAAGCCCCCATGGCTGCCCTGCCCAGCCTCATCCAATGCCCAGCCCCAGCCTCGTCACGGCAAAAAAAAAAAAGCCCTGTACTCAAGGGCTGCAGGAGCTGTGCCTGGGAGCTGGGGTTGCTGGGGTTGAGCACTGCTGGGCTCTGGCTGACACGTGGAAGCGCCCCAGCTCCCAAACAATGCATGACACCCTGCCGAACTGTGCTGCACCTGTGCCATGTGACAGCTGCTGAGTGGGTGCCAGGTTGGGGAAGCAATCCCTGCTGCCCCCCATTGCCCCATGCTGTGTGGGGAATCTCTACCATGAGTGCTCAGAGGCCTCAGTCACTGCTCCTGCAGCCAGTGCCTGCAGAGTTAAAAAAAAAAAAAAAAAAAGCCCCACAGTCACTGGCTGCTGGAGCAGTGATTGGGGCCTCTGGGCACTCATGGCAGACCCCCACTACACAGATGGGGAAGTGGGAATTGCCCCCACTGCTTGGCACCTGTGCAGCTGCTGCCACATTGTGTGAGTGCAGGGTGCTGCTCAGTGTCTGGGAGCTGGTGCTGCTAGGGCTGAGTGGTGCCAGGCTCCAGCTAACAGGCAGAGCTGTCCCAGCTCCCAGACAGCGCGCAGTGCCCTGCTGAGCCATGCTGCACCCACTCCATGGGGCAGCTGCCACGCAGGTGCCAAGTGGAGGGGGGCAATCCCTGCTGCCCCACCACTGTGTGGTGGGGCTCTGCCATGAGCTGTCAGAGGCCCTAATTGCAGCTGCCAGATCCAGTGAGTATGGGGCTTTTTTTCTTTTTTTAAGTTCATGGAGGCTGGGTCAGGTGGGGGAGTAGGGCGGGGCAGGGCAGCCATGGGGCTTCTCGTGTGGCTTCTCTGGCTGTGCCTGCCTCTGCCCCAGTGGAGGAAGCTGCAGGGGCTCTTCCCTGCTGCTGCTTTTCCCAGCTGGTGTGTGGGGAGCACGATGCGGACACAGCTTGCTCCAGATGGCACCAGAGCAGAGCCCCCACTCCCAGCACTGCTGTGCCTGCATCAGCAATGAGTGGGGGCTCTGCCCTGCTGCTGCTTGCCAGCCAGCACAGAGAGAATGGGATGCAAGCATGGCAACACTGGGAGCAGGGGTTATGCCCCGCTGCCACTTGCTCCCTTCCGCCTAGAGTGAGCCACACCCACATCCTGCCCCCGCTGCCCTGGCTGGGCAAGTGGCAGCAGGGCAGAGCCCCTGCTCCCAGTGCTGCTGCACCGCATCCCCCCCACCCCAGCTGGGCAGCTTTTCCCTTTCCTCAGCCCAGCCCCTTCCTTCCCCAACCCCAACAGGCTTACCTACTGGAGGCAGCTGCCAGCTGCCTGTTTAATCTATGGCTGAATCTCTGAAATTGGCTGAAGCTTTTCTGAAGCTTTTCCAAATCAATTCAGATACTTCGAATCAATTCAGAGCTTTTACTTCGTCTCCCAAATCGATTCAGATTCGGAGATTCGGTTCCCAAATTGGGCCAAATCTCCTCCAAATCAAATCACCTACCAAAGCTTTGCACAGCCCTATTTTCTATGACTCTAAGTATCCCTGAAGTGGAAACCCAACATCAAATATTATTTTGTTCTACAAAGGAAAATCACATTTAACTGCTCATGCTGCACATTTATATTGGAGTGAAACAAATAACAAACTACAGAATACAAGTAGACTGAGTGCATATATATATGCATACAAAATGAAGACATGGTAGCTAGGGTACTGAAAATCAGCTGCTGAGATGCAGCCCAACTTAGCTTGCATAGAGCTCTATGCCACTGTAACTATATTGGTTTTCAGCATTCTAATGGAGTTCTCCTTTTGGTGTCCATCTGGATAGAAGTCTTCTTGGATGTCACTTTTCCTTCCTTCAAATAATGTAGAGCAGGGTTATAGGCCCCAGAGCCTCCCACTCTCAACAGCCTCTGGGAGGATTAATGATCAATTAGAGTCAGTTGCTTAAGTTACCCTCCCATGTGACACTTTACTCTGTCAGTGCACCAGTATGGGAGAGGGCTGTTGATACTGAATCATCTCAAAATGAGCATGCCAAGTCAGTTCAATAGGATTAAGTAAAATATCTCAATTCAGGAATGCAAATGTATTTCCTTTGTGGCGAAAGTGTTGAAACAAATCATTTTAACCTTTCTGAATCAGATTTTTTTTAGAAATTCAGTTCCATGGAATACTTCCAATTTTTAACTTTTCTTCCTGATTTGGGACATTTGAGACAAAAACAAATACTGACATTCTGGGGTTTCCAAATCTGGTTGACTTCCACCTCTTGGCTAATTATTTGTACAGTGTTTGGAACAATGGGGCCATGATCACTGATGGTGGTTTGTGGGTGCTACTGTAGTACTGATGATAACAAAGATCATATTTATTATGTAAAACAAAGAAAAAAATCTTGGAGTATAGCCTTAACTTAAAATTCATTTCCCAATAGGGAAAGTAGGCTTACTTTCTCCTTCATCTTGATTCTTACTGTTCAACACACGAAAATATTCCTGTAACTAAAAAAGTCGGGGAAAAAAACCCCACACATCAAGAGATAACTCATATTGTTAAACAACAGCTTCATTGTGTGTGAAGAATGGTAAAGTATAGAATTGGCATGGCAGACAGGTTCAGACAACTACATAAGATTCCCAAGGGGGCATTTTATACTACTTTGCAAGAGAAACTGAAAAAATAAAGCAACATTTGGCTGCAGATGAGGCTCTTTCAATATTCTGAGCACCTTTAAGAGACGGAGAATGAGTTTGTGGGTTATGTTAAATACCAGCATAGGTATTTAGTGGGGAAAATAGCAACATAGTTGGAATACTTATTTGCCTAGTAAATATTGGGTAATGCTGGTGGCAGTGATTCTGCAAGAAGGGGCGGTGTTCAGAAATACCCGCACCAGTAATTCCACTGAGAAAATTCCCCAACCAGTTACAGAGAAGAGTAGAGATACAAATTTTGATTACATTTCCAAACAGAAAAGGAAAGCAAGATTAAGTCTTGAGACTAATAGAAGAAAGAAAATGAGAAAGGAGGCAGCGGTGATTTAGGCCATTTATGCACGTGACACTTTAAAGCAGGCTAAATGCTTTTGCACTGCTTTAATGGTGTTAGTGTTTGCATGGGTCAGCTGTATTGTGCATTCATTCCAGCTGCTGTAAGAAATTTGGCAGTGTAATGTGCCTGTAACAGGGGGCCTTCTCAGGACCAATTTTCTTGTGGCCCGCCCACCTGTTTCTGGGCTAACCACTCACCTTCTCACCCACCATACCTTGATGCTAATTAATTAATTGATACTAATTAAGCAGGAGGCTGCCCATTTCTTGCCCCAATGCCAGGGGGCGCTATCTGCAGCTCCGTTCCTCCCCTACACTGCAGCCCAAGCCTTGCAGATGGCATTCAGATGTTTTCAATATCAGCAGCCCCATACTGGGCCCCAGAATCCTACTAGTTGAACGCCACTTAGATCTCTCCATTCAAGCAGCCTATTCTGCCTTCATTCCCAGCTGCATAGCTCCCAGAGCTGCTCCCCCTTATGGGTGTGGTCCCCCCGGGACCTTTGGCTCACTGGCCCTGGCCCACCTCCAGGCCAGTCGGCACCCCAGGACCTCAGCTCTTCGGCATTCCTTGAGGTGGACCCCTGGCCCTTCGACCCTTCTAGTCCTGGCCCCAGCTTGGACCAGTCGGGGGATGTCAAGACAGGTTGAGTCTATGGCCCGACACTCCCCCTCTGGGGTCCACCTTCCAGACCCTACAAAAGGGGTAACCCACCCAGTTGTGGGGGCTAGGGGTTAAGCCACCCCAACCCACCTTTCACCGGGGTGGTAACTGGCCTGGTATTTCCTGGGGGCTCCTGTGCCACTGAGAGCCCCACCAAGCCACCCACTCCCAGCAGGGTGAAGTTTTAGGTCATGCCCAGGACCAGGAACCTCCTGGCCATCCCCTAAAGCTCCTCCCTTGCACAAACAGAGCCCTTCCACAGTGCCAGATGATACCAGCAGCCCTACAGCCAGGCAATGTTGTTGCCTGACCTCCCAGCAGCAAAATGCCCTGTTTATATGAGCAGCCCTGAATCTAAAATGGCTGCCCTAATCAGGCACCTGCCAGCTGCTTTCTTCTTGCTCTTAAAGTGGCAGGCACAAATAGAGCCCTTCCACAGTGCATTAAATGAGTTTGGGTGCAGAAAACTAAAACTCCTTTGAGGAGATTTAGTTTGCTGCCCCTACAGCCACAGAGTGAAGCACCGGGGTCTGTGCAGCCCTGCGGCTCTGCAGGAAGCCCTGCAGGCAGCCTGGCAGCAGCCCAGGAAAGCAGGCTTCACCCAAGAACAGCACTGAGTCTGATCTCACCCTGAGCCTGCCTAAGCTGAACAGGGGCCTAGTGCTTCCCTCCACAGCTGCAGGACTCCCCTGGGACTACCCAAGCCAAGTGCCTGAAGCCACTTGGGGGAGGCCACCACTGCTGCAGAGGGAAGCACTAGTCTCTCCCCCTCCAGCCCAGGAGCTACTCCACCCATTGGCAGCTCCCCTTCCCCTTCCCACCAGACAGGCAGGTAATTCAGTGGGGTGTGTGCATGACACAGGGGTTTAATCAGCCCTAAACTGAAGCGGTGTTTTTAAAACTCACCGCTTCAATTTAGGGCCCCTGTTTCATCTACACATGGCCTTAGAGGCAAATTTTATTGAAATAGAGCTTATATCATAGGGGTGGGGGGGTGCAATTCTACAATATACAAAATAAAGAATATGGGCCTTACTTCCAAATTGAGGAAAGCTCATTGTCTCTTTGCAGGGAGGGTTACTGGGTCTGGTTCTTCCCTGAACAGATGCAACTCAAATACAGACAATACCCTGGCACTATTTAATCATTCTGAAGCATCAAATAAATGCGAAACATAAGTACTATGTGGCACCAAAGCATAAGTCAAAGGGAGAGGGTGAGAGGCTACTAGTTGTCAGCTTCAAAGCTTCTCTTACAAAGGAAACATCTGAAGTGAATGGCAATGGATGATTAAAGCAATAAGAACTGAGCTGTTAAACAAGCCGGTCACAAGGATGTACTGTTTAAAAGTTATATTTTAGTAAATATGGCAACATATAAAATGCATTTTTTCCCCCTTGACCAAGTATATTAGTCAATAACAAAGTAACAACAATCAGTTAATCAATGCAATCGAATTTAACAATACCAATATAACACTAACTAAACTGTTTACAAATATTCCCCAGAGGGAGCTTGAGAGCAATAGGCTCTCTTCCATTTACCACTGCTGCAACCTCTCACTCAATTAATCACTCAATCCCATGAATACAATCGAACAATACACTTACACATACACTGGCTATGGTGACCCCCTCCTCAGGTCAATGTCCCCTCAATTGCCACACTCTCACGATCACTCACTCACAGCAGCAGTTCCACACCCGTATGGAGAGGGGAAGGACAAACAGCCATTTGGAGCGGGGAAGTGACCGCACACACCACATGATTTATATTTAATCCATGATTTTTTGGTATGGAGAGGAAACATTGGCCACCCCAGCCCTCATCAACCTCTTACTATACACACTGAGGGGCTTAGCTGCCCCCAGCTCTCACCCATTATGCTCAGACTCAACTGATCTATGGTCCCTGCTCCTGTACACTGACTCAAGACACACACAGACACATGGAGGAGTCTGGCCACTCACTCAGGACGCTTACTTAAGACAGGAAACAGGAAGAGAAATAGGACAGAAGAAGACAAGGATGACTGGGACAATGGTCAATGGACACTTTTTATAGGCTCCTTTCACTGTTGTCTGCCAATCATTCACTCAGCCAATCACACACTCATACACATGGCACTCATGCTTCTTGTGGTCACTAAACCTTCAGGATCATAAGTTCGTTACTCAGTGCAATGTTTCTGCAACTCCTCATCTAACAATAAAATCTAATTATTGGGAGGCCATTTTATAATCAGGGTCATCCTATATTTGAGTAAATGTGGTATTTTGGCTTCCTTTTAAATCAACCATCAGACTCTTCCTGTGATTACTAGCTCCCCTAAATGCAGAAGAAGAACAAAAAACATGACACTAACACCACCTGGCTGCTTTGCAAAGTGTTTTACAAGCACCAGTCCTTTAATCTTAATGCTCCCAATCCTGGAACGTTTCATTAGCACCGTAGTCAGACAAGGTTCTTTAGGTAGATGTGATATCTTGTATTAGACCAACTAAATAGTTGGGAAAACTGTCCTCTGTAAGCTTTCTGCCACAAGCACCCTTCTGCAGCCATAGGAAGAGTCTGGTTGTATTTGTGTGCTCTCCTGGGTAGAACAGAAGCCAATATGCAAAATGCTGGTCTGTGAAAATGCAAATGCCTGGCAGTGAGGGTCAGAGGTGATGCGAGACAATAGGTGTGAGACAGGTAGGTCCAGGGGAGGGGAGAAGAGAGAGGAATGTTGAGCTGGTGATAGACTGTAGCTGGTAAAATGCAGACAGGTTACTTGAGTTATCAGATGGCAGGTAGGTTATAATGTGCCATGAATCCAATATTTAAATTTAGTCCTTGATTTTTTTGTATCCAATACATTTATGAAGTGAAGTTCGTAGGCTCATCTATAAAAGGTGTTTTGTAAATTCCCTTTCAGGATTAGAACAGAGATTGGCAAGAGAGTAGTTGTCTTGTGAGAAGTGGGCAACCACAGGCAATTGGGTATTTTTGTCTTTGATAGATTTTCGGCGCACCATTGTTGTTTGGTTTCTCCTACATATATTTCATCGGGGCATTTAGTATAACTGGATGAGACATATTACACTTCTGGAGGTGCAAGTGTAAGACCCAGGAATAGTGATGGTTTTGTTGTGGGGTGTAGTTATTGTGGGGATGGTGCAGATGTGTTGGCAGGTTTTACATTTCTTGTCCCGGCATGGTTTGGGATACTCATTTGGAGTGCTTTGGGCCATAGGAAATTTGCTTTTGGGGAATGAGGTTGGTGAGGATCGGTGCTTGTTTAAGGCTAGGATGGGTGGTTCTGGACAGATCTCTTTAAGAATTGGATCTTCTTCTAGTATGGGTTGCAATTGTTTGAGGATTTTCTGCATAGGTTCCAGGGATGAATGGTATGTCATAACTAATGTCAGCCCCAGAAGCACTCTCAGATATTGGTGACTATAAAAACCTACAGATGTCCCACCCAGACTAGAAAAAGAAAGATTCAGGATTTAACTAGGGGTTCGTGCTTATATGCAATAACTTGTCCCAACCAGGTTTATCGGTAGGGACTGAACAAATGTTCATAAGCAACTGACTCTGCCACTTAATCTAAAGATCTTGAGTCCCTCTTGGTGGTGCTCCAATACCTAATTGCTGGATATTACTCCCAAAATCTCTTTGTTTGGCTCTGTCACAGATCCTGTGCTAAATGCAAGTACATTATTATCTAAGATAACTGAAGAGTAAGAAGGTATTCCCATTAGACATATGTAACCATCTGCATCAGATGGTGACTCACAAGGCATTTGAAGCAAATGACAGAACAACAATCTCATAAGCAAAAATATGATGCTCAAAAATATATAACAAACCCAGGAGAAGCGAAACAACAAATGCACAGCTACAAGTCTTGGGAATCAAATAACTTTATTTTATGTATTTTATTATAACTGTTTAATTGCTTATTGTATAATAGCAATAGGACACTCCAGAGGCTTAATGATGGTGCTTACTATCATGAAACCTAGGCTATTTTAATTCAGTTCATCTTTGTACCTGTACTCAGAACTGTTATTCAAAAAGGGGCAATATCAGACAGCACTGTTGACCTTGTCATGGCTTATTGTTTAATTAGGTGATTCCTTAACTAAGTTTGTTTTTTCAAAGTTCTTCAAATGCAAGCTTTCTCAGAAAATCTGCTACACTATGGATTACAATTTATGAATTTTACCACTTTCCAGCTGACCTTCAGGAAATGCAGCCTCAGTTGGAAGTGTGCCTTGCCTCCAGGTCTATGACTCAAAATTTAATTACATTAGAGAAAGGTAGGATCAAAAAGGCTGATGCTGTTTTTATTCCAGCCACTGTGAGCTGGTTGCCAATTTAGTTATCAACCTCCATTCAGCTGAACTGGTCACTTGGGAAGATTTTGGGGGCAGTACTAATGTGAAGCCTGCGATGCTGCATTTTCTGTGGTGGCTGCTCCTCCTGGAAAAGGGAAGATGAAGCAAAAGGACAGCAAGATGATAAACAAGTAGGAGCTAAATTTTAACTTGATATCATATTCAAAGATTTGTTAAATTAATGGTATGATGGAATCTGAGCCCTTATCCCAAAAAACCCACATGTCCTGAAATGTCATATGTGCATGGCAGGATACATTGTTGTTGGATGGTGTCACAGTCACATCACCATGTTAAAAGGAACTTTGCAACCAAAATGGGGTTAGTAGGTTTCCTATCCAAGGGATAGTTTAATCCAGCCAGGCAGATAACCATGGCTAGTTGGATGCCTGGACCTGCAGCTCCCTCAGGAGCTGTGGAGCAAGGCAGGTTTAGGTGCCAGATTGGGGTGAACCCACAGCTTGCTGCAAACAGGCATCCCAGTCCAGCTGATGGGCTCCACATGCCTCAGCACACTGAAAACTGTGGCACAGCCTCATATAGGGCTTCCCTACATGACTGTTAACTTGCTAACATGGGGATGTCCATCAGCTGATGGTCTCCCAGAGCTGGCTGAGCTACCCTGCCACATGTTCAATTAAGGTGTAATGAAAACCAGCCATAAACATGTTCCACCCATTTCGTAGAACATTTTTGTGTCTTATTTCTTACTTTGTCACACCAATAATTTCCCAAACGTGTAACATGTAGCTTCCTGAAAGTAAGCCATGTCATCAGAATAATATTGATCCTAGGATTTCCTGCTACTGATTCTAGGTCCTAGTATTTTCTTGAATCCTCATTAAACTAGAACTTTTTTTGGGGGGGGGGGGAATTCTTTTCTTTGTCTGCTGGAATTAAGGTCTGGTCCTTCATAGTTACTTATAGGCTGGGATCAAGTTTAATGTTCTAAGCAATTCTTAATCGTCTCCTGATTAAACTAGTGCATTGAATGAAGACATTAGACTGGGACATAACATTCTAGCAATGGTCATACCAACTGCCCTGGTACCAACTGCAGGTAATATACAGCAAGAGTAAAGTAAAAAAAAATAGGAATTGAGGACAAGATAAGAAAGGCAGAGGCCAAGGCTGAGACTTTTGACATACATATATATATATACACACACACACACACAATTGCTCACTCCTCCTGGGCCCACTCCTCGCCTCCCCAAACTGCCACCACTACTGTGTTGTTGGCCTGGGTCCACTCTTTCCCTCCCCACCACCATGGTGCATCCGCTCCTCCCCCTGCGTCTCCCCTCACCACCGCCATGCCAGCCCATGTTGGCCCTGCAGGTGGCAACAACAGAAGTGGGGAGGGGCAGGCTGAGGCCAGCGCTAGTGGCCTCGCCCCCCCTGACATCCTGGCCCCACTCCCCCCTGCGCTGCCGCTGCCACCATCACCTCCAAGGAGCAAGGGAGGGTGGGTAGAGAGGCCAGCTCTGCTGGCTTCGCCTCCTCCACCTGCTCCATCATTGCCAACTGCAAAGAGCAGGGCGGGGGGGGGCAAGACCAGCGCTAATGGCCTCCCCCCGGTTCCATCTGCTCTGTTGCCACCACCTCCAGGGAGTGGGGAGCGGGGGTGAGGCCATCCTGCTGTCCCTTGTGTCTCCGCCATCATGACAGCACTCGTCATGCCACCACCTCCTGTATTCACACTCTGATTGGCTGTTTCAGTCATCCAATCAGAGCATGAATAAAGTGTTATGGACCGACAGACAGACAAATTAAGGCTTTTATAATATTAGAATATGTGTGTGTGTGTAATATCAAAATAAAACAAAAAGTTAAGTGTAAAAGTTTGTAGCTCTCCCAGGGGCTGAGCATGAAATACATCAGCAACAAAAACACTATCACCAGGGATTGAAGCCCCCTCTGTTCCCATGCCCTTCATGGGGTTACAGGTTTAGGATCAGTGCCTGTGTTCCACCTTGCAGAGTAGCTGCTTGATGGCCTAGGGTGCAGCACATATTTTGTTGCAAGATGAAGTATCCAAAGTCAAATGTGACACACGCCCACACAAGTAGAAGAGTTGGAGGGCTTCATCAAACCTGGCCCCTGCAAGCCAGTTTCTACAGCTTTTCAGGGTCATGGGGCTTCAGAAAGAGAGAGAGCACGCAAGAGAAAGAGAGAGATTCAAAAGTGCAACAAAAGTGTTATGTGGAATTTAGGCACCTAAATCCAAACCTGCAATCCTCATAATGTCAGCTCATCTGCTGCTTAACTTTGGAAGAATGGAAGATCCAGAAGGATGTAAGGTTTCACTGTAAAATTCACTAGGTACCTAGAATTGCACCTTTGCACAAGTCCAGAAGACAACCTGGAACCAAATAGGCCAGTGCTTAGCTTGAACATAAACCTGGCTCACACAAAATGCAATCACAGCTGCCACTTTCTTTTAAAATGATGGAGGTGGAGTGGCAGTGGTTGTTCCACCTCCTTTTGCATAAAAGCCTAGTGGTTAATATTTGCATAGGAAGCAGCAAATGCAGCTCCAGTTGGGAATGCAAAAGGGCATCTCCCACCTCTCTGGGGCTCCCTAACCACTGCCTGCTGTGAGTGGGATTTAGGACAAACACTGGCCCTCAGCATCTCTTATTCGCTAGATTATCCTGCTCCCCACTCAGCATGCCATATGTGATGAATGCCATTCCACGCTACTTAATTGTCCCTGTGCATTGGGGGAGTAAATGCTGAGCTCAGAGCTATGAAATCTGCTAAAGGACCAGGTGCCTAAAATTTAAATGCTGAGTTACAGGTTGCATGGTCTAACCCACAATCTCCAATTGCATTCAAGATTCCTGTGTTCATGCACCCAAATATCACATTAGCCCTTTTGACTGGGAGCTCATGTTGAGCTGTTTCTGCACTATGATGCTGTGAATCACAGCTTCCAACACCTCCCTGTAGCATAAGTGTGACCAACCTTTTGCTGTTTGTTTTTCTTCCTAAATATCTGGATTTACATTTGGTTCTATTACAATACACATTTTCCTACTTTCAGCTTGCCAAATGATGCATGTTGGTCTGGATCAGTTTCCTACCTTGTTCCCTCAAAATCTGTCATCTGCAAACTTTTCAAGTGTTAATTTTATGCTTTCTTCCAGATCACTATTAAAAAATATTCAAGAGTGAAGGATCAAAAACGAATCCACATTAGGAACCCACTTGATGATCAGTCCCTTTTAAGATTGCACTGTGAAACCTGTGAGACAGTTTTAATCCACTTAATGTGTGTTACTTCACTTTGGCATTTTACTCCCCCAAACAGTCCCCATGTGCGCTACAGCCATTCACATCTGCTCTTCAATGGAATGTGTTTCTCTACATGAGACATACCAAAATATTTTTAAGGTATGATTATTTTGTGATAGGAATGTTGAGATCAGTTCAACCTAATACGGACCAAGTTACTTTCAGCCACCCACAAAAACCGAACAAGTTACAACTCACAAACCACCTTTTATGCATCAGCTCAACTTACAAAAAAGGAGATTCTGAAATGCCAGAATGGCTTTTTCACCGTTTAACTGTAACACATATTTTTAACTGCCCTTTTCTTTGACTGTGCAGGTAATTAAATGCTAGCATGTCTCTAATATTTCAACGTGCTCTGTCCAATTACAATTATCACATTCCTATGGAACTAAGGGCTTTAGGTTGTTAGGAAATCAGTGCATTTCTGTGAACGCTGAACAGTGTACTGAAAGTTCACAAGAAAAGTGTTTGCAAATAGGCTTGAAAACTAGATTCAGCATTACCTGCTCATATCCTACAAAGGTATCAAGTTGTGTTTTATTGTTGAACTAATGGAGGCATTTTGAAAAGCCTGAAAATGTTCATTTCCTCTCACTGCAGTATAATTAATATTGCTCCTTTCAACTATCCCCATATATTATGGAGGTGCCAGTTGTGGCTTCAAAAATTAAGTTTAGTCAAACTTCTGAAGTTAAATCATCACAAAACAATAAAAGATATTAGAGATTGCAAGAAGGTTATTCTCTTTACGAATATAGCTGCCATGTTAGCAAAGTGCCAACATACACTATATGTTGCAATCAGCTGCAAGTCAAGTGTTATATCAGCTTCAAGATGTACAGATACCAGGAGTGTGATAAGTTTTCAGGGAGTATTTTATTTTTGACTGGAAATCATTTTGAGCCATCTCTCTCTCCTAAATGTCACCTTATACCTTTTCTCCAAGCTAAGATTATTTTTCCACTAAAGAAATGAGTGGGAAAAAAGAACGACCAAGGGGCATGCTCATAAAAGTCAGCCAGCTCAGTAACACTGACAGAAAATATCAAGACAAAGTTTTATTTTTTCTATTTACAGGCCAAATTCCACTTTGAATATATGTCCTAGGGCTATAGTGCAGAAAGTAGAAGCTTCATACACATATCAGAGGAGAAATCTTGTCACTTTATGCAAAATAATGAATATTAACGTGTTTGAAGCTTCTAAGTTCCTGTATCTCTGGGACCAATCATACTCGCATTGACATCTTCAGAAAAAGTTCCACTAACTTCAGTGAGAAGAGGTTGGACCCTTTGTAGACTAGCAGACTTCAGGCATCTGAGTTCTTGACCCAGAACCTTTCAAAAGCACATTTCTAAAGGAAATAAAGATACTCTGTATAATGCTGAACATTACTTTTGAGATCTTCCTAACAATGAGCTAGAACTCATTGGGCATGTCTACACATGCCCCCAACTGCGCGGTCATTTAATACTATGCTATAGTCCTGGCAGCACATGGATCGACTCTGACCCTACTGTGCAATAGTGTCAGCATCATGGTTTATACCCGCTGATGCTACAGCAATGTAGTGTCCCATGTAGGCATGCCCATTGGCACTGAATTCCACGGCAAGCTTTCTGTGACCTCTGATCAAGCCTTATATTCATTTGTCATAGTCTTAATAATTTTCATGCACTGGGCCACAATCCCAGTGCTCCTAACTGATGTGTTCAAATGGACACCTTCTGGCATTTTGTGTACCCCAAATCAGAGGTGATCTCACTGGTCTATGCAGCTGGGCCCATTGAGGAGGCATCGTGAAAGAGCCTGGGGCAAAGGTCATGACTCGTTTGTTCTAGCATATACCTTATAAGCTATATTGCATGCCATCCACATGACATATTGCACGACAATATGTCACCCATGTTGTTTTTATATTGACGAAATCACTATCAGCAACCTGAAAGGGCCGTCAGCTTGGTTTATTTATGCAGGCATAGGTCATAGCCAAATACATTTTTCTTGGATTTGATCTTTGGGCAGGAAGAAGTCAATATACAGATCTAACCAGTATTTTTAGAAGAGCAGAAAATTATATGAATATCTATTTTAAAACCCCTTCTTTTTCTTTAAATGCAGCACTTTACACAGGGCTGTCCAACAGTTAATGCAGCCTATAAAGGCAATACCATGAAGCCCCAGGCTCCTGCTCAGCTGCTTCTGTGAACATCTCTCTGACTGCAATAGCAACTGGAGGCACAGGGCTCTCTCCTCCCTTCTCATGGCTTCTACTTCTTGCCCCGGCCTCTGGGGCAGGGCTCAGCAGTGTAGTGCAGCCCGCAGCCCTGGGGAGGGCCAAAGCGCCCATGCAGTTCAGTCTAGCGTGAGAGCCTAGAGCCAAGGTGCTGAAAATAAGGCTGTGCGCCTGCCAGCCCATACACATGGGCCAGCAGAGAATACCCATGTGCACATATACGTCATGTAGCCTGGGGGCCTATGCCATGTGTGCTCATTCCCCCAGGCTACATGCCACATGGGGCCCCTGGATGCTTCAAAGCAGGCGAGCCCTGGCCTAATGCCTCATTTTTTTCGGCCACATCAAAAGAAAAAAGTGCAGATAATACAGCAGAGTGTGCTTTGTAGGCTTCTCAGGGTACCGCACCTCCAGCGGGAAAAAAAACAAAACCAAAAAATTTCTGTTTTCAGAAGCTACCAAAAAATCCAGGGGAAAAAAGATAGAAAAGCTATAGTCTACGATTTTGGTGTATGAATGGATTCAGTTTTACCTAGGGCTCTCATGGATTTCAATAGCAAAAGCTAAAAGTTCAACCCTCCAGGGAAAGGTCTGACCATAAATGATACACTGTCATTATTATTATTTAGGTTGCAGCTTGTAGTGCACCAGCTAGTGATGTAAAGCTGTTATGCTTGTGCGTATACCAGCTATTTTTCTTTGAGTCCAATTGCACTGCAGCTTTGCCTTTGCCATGATTCATTTAAGCTAATGGTTTTCAAAAGCTGTTTTGCAGAACCTGGGGTTTCATCAAGGGCTCTGCAAAAAGATTGGGAGTAATAGCAGACTGGGCTGGGCGGCAGAGTGCCATCAATGCTGGACGGTTTCACTGGCTCTAAGTCAGCCTTTAGGAGACGGTAGGCGTTCTGCGAAAGAAGTGATATGAAAGGGTTCCATAACTTTAGGAAGTTTGAAAAACATTTATTTAGGCTGCAGGCATCCTTATGGATGAGTTGGAAGCATCCAAAACTGTTTGCCCACTTCTAAATGCCCAGCGTGCTCATTTGCATGCAGCTGCCACAGTGCTATTTGCTCCAGTTTTATGTCACAAGCTTTGCCTCACTGGTCGTGTGTCTATATCCTTCCACGCTTTGTGAAATCTCATACCCACTGTCAGGGACCAGTACTCATTAACACCTCTATAAGTAATGGATTGTTGTAAACATCCAAAAATACAAGAGTGGGATTTTGTCATCCTAGGATAAGGCGGCCTGAATGCTCTTCACCACTGCTTGAAGAGACATCCATCATGCATGCAAGAATAGTCACAATGCAAGGAAAGCAGCTAATGATGTTAATCAAAACAATTAAAAAATAAATGGGTGTATTGTACAAATACACTCGAGCTCCGGTTTATTTAATCTGGCTGGCCTAGTACAAAATGCAGTCCTCTCATTTCAGTTTTAGGTTAGGGGGATATAAAATTGGGAGAGAGAAAGAAAAGCTTCAAACCCTGTGATTTTCTTAAGTCTGGAGATTCATGCTTGGAAGGGGTCTAAACATGAGCTGAAATAAAGTTGGTAGTCCCAAGCGAACCCCAGCAAGCACAGGGATTCATTTCAAAACCACAGCATGAGCTGATGTGGCACAAACATTACCCTAAAATTGAAACAACTTCACACTAGCATAGCAGGGGTCCTGCATAAAAAGACCTCAGTTATGTAACTCTTCCACAGTGCCTGCTCACAGCACATTCAACCCTTGACAGCATTTCGCCTTATTATGAACACTAAAATCAATGCCCAAAACAAATTAAGGGGAAAGGAGAAAAGCTGCCTGACATCATTTGTATGCTCTTTATTTTTCAAAGCCCCCTAACAATTAATTTGTTGGTTGTTTTATTGTTACCAGGTGAACACTTTATCTTGTAGGACACTATGGGTGAAAAATGCTGCAATGCAAACAAAAAATGGTAATCTGTTCTTGGGCTATAAATCTGGTTCCACAATCTGACTCACACACTCAGGGTTTTAGTGTCTCTCTGAAGTAACATATCTGGCTATTTATAAGGGAAAAAATTCTGCTTATTTGTACTGGAGAGAAACTGTCTTTAAAATTTTGCAGGGAAAAAAAAGGACTCAACTGCTTATAGTTATGGAAACACTGATATGTGGGGCAAAATAGTTAAGGGGAAGTTTTATTAAGTATATATACTCCTTGCAAAAAAGAAAGACTATGAAAACATGTTAGTCAAGCACTAAAAATTCTCTTGCAGGAGGTTGCAATAGAAAATGAATGTTAAACAGCTGACATGATCACAACTGACTTAAATATCCTTTTCCCCTGTTGGAAAAATTACTAACTTCACACCGCAAGGCAGGCTGTTAGGAATATTATCTGAAATAGAGTGATGCAGTATTTCAGAGTACCTGTATGTGAGCCTCCATTGTATAAGTAATTGTGCTTTGAAAGTACATAACGTATATTACCATCTTAGTTTATGACTGCCATTTCCACAGTGCTGTTTCAACATGAGTGAAGAGCAAAGGCTATCAGAGAAGTTTTGACCTCCCTTAGACAATATGCCAGCAATTGTTATAATAGTATAACTTCTGAACTGTAAAAGAGTATCCTGAGTAACAAGGACAATTTAAAAAAAAGAAAAGAAAACCCTACTTTCATGAATGGCAGTCATGTCAAGAAAAAATAAACCACTTGTTGCATTTCAAACACAAGGGTGATTGTCCACAAGGTATTATGACGAATCTAGCTACCTTTGTTGATACTTGAACAACCCATTTGAGATCTGTCAAGTATAATGATCATTTACTATCTGAAAATAAAGAAAACCAAGAGAAGAAATGTGGCGCAGACCTCTCTGAGAGAAGGTAAATTGCCACCACAATCCCTTACACAATAGATCTAATCCTGCCTCCAACTTGAATCAGTGGGAGTGTTGCCATTGACTTTTGCTGGAGTAGAAAAAAATAAGGCCCTATCTCTGTTTCACGTTCACTCTTTGAGTGCATGTTAAAATCTGTGTTATTCAGACATAGACCAATATAGTTTTGATCGTTTGGGGGCTTTGCTAATCTTCATGTTCCAGAATTTGTGTTCACGTTTTTCAGCTTAGAAGTAAAATAGTACAAAATCCAATGCATACATGGCCGTTTAAAGTAAGAAGCCTTCCTTCCTTAAAAAAATTAATAGAACCAATTATTTTCTTTTTGAATTTAGCGGGAATACTACACCTAAACAGGGACAAGACCAAAACAATACTGAGCATTTAATAATTAAAACTAAATGGAAAAATATCTTTCCCGATGGATCTTGACATCAAGATACTTTCCAAAGTATCATACCGAAGTCACCCATCTGCAGATACTTAAGGTACCTCTTTAGGGCAGAACACAGTCTCTTGGATCCCATAACTACAACTGGCAACCAATACAAGAGCAAAAACTAACATCTAGCTTCAAGAACATTGGCAGAGTGAAGGCAGAGCCAGATCTTTGCCCATCTATTTTCAACATTCTCTAAAGACCAGACCTTGCAAGCCGGAAAGAAGGGCTCATGGAGCTTTGTCTTCAAGTATGCTGTACAAATTATTAACTCTGAGAAGTATTGTGCCTCTTTTGCTGCTTCTTGGGTAGGGGAAATTTCATTCTGCCTTTCATTTCACCCCATTACTAAAGGCTTCATTTCAATATACAGGCTGATTCTGACTGAAGTGGCTTACTTTTGGATAGTTCCTGTAATTCCTTAGTGCATCATAAACCTTCATTTCTCTGGTGCAAATTAGTGAACGGGTTTGGAATATGCTGTTTCATCCTGATTGCACCTGCTTCAGTTTTAAAAATCCAATGTATTACACATTGGATTCATTTTTTCCAGTGAAGTGTTCCTAATAGAGTGCGGGAGAAGTCCAAAAAAAAGAGTTCAATAATTCTGTCACAAGGTGACAGTCCCAAGGGGCTGGAGACCCCAGCACCATAGCAGAGAGGCAGCAAGGAGGACATGAAAGGTCAGGGATACGGCCCAGAAAGACCAAAGCTGAGAGGCCAGGAGCTCCTGGGGACTCTGGGGTGAAGGAACAGAGTAAGGTTAGCCACAAATGCCTGTCCAGGCAAAGGGGATGGTCTCAGAGGGTGAGATCACTCCTCTGTATTGTTTAGGTTTCTTATCTGGGGTGTGAGCATGAAATAACCCCGGCTAATTCCTAGCAGACCCACAGCTGCTAGGAACAGACCCACAGCTGCCACACAGCTGTCAACTCACCTAAAATGTGTGGCAGGCCCAACCAGGGTGAGATGGCACGCCGGACCAGAGTGGTCCAGACTGTGTACTGTACAGTGTGAAACCAACAGATTGGCACTTAGAAGGGGTGTAGGGGAGGTGGATCTCCAGAGACGTCCATCCAGAGTGTCTCCTCCTGAATCCAGCTCCTACTGCCTCCTGCATCTTCTTCTAAGAATCAGATGTGGTGGGTAAGCAACGGGGGCTTCCCATAGAAAACAGTGCATGGCGGATGTTAGTGCTGGAGAAACACAAAGCCTGAGCTGGGAGCAATTGCTTAGACAGGCACAAATTCCATGCAAGTGAATGGATCCCTCCAGTTTTCCTCTTCTCACTGGGTTAAAATACTATGGAAGATTTAGGAATCTAAATTCTGCTTGCTTCAAATTGCTCCCCTCCTCTCCAAATACAGTGCCTCTTCATTTCATATAAGAGGACATATCACTGAGCATGAAGTGATGAAGCAGTGTCAGGCACAGTCAGAACTTGTTAAGTGGCACTGAGCTTATCTGAAATGCTTTGGTGACAACACACTTTAAAACATATATGTAGCACTGAAAATGATAACAACCCAATGTTTACATTCATCCAGAAAGTTCCTTAAATGCTTTACAAGAGTTCACAAATTGCAGAGACGAATAGTTCACCAGTGAAAGTACAGTCTGTTCTAGGGTGAACTGTGGGTACTAGCACCCTGATGATATGCATTTCCAGCCACAGATGATTGTTTCAAGGTCAAAAAGCCATCAGGCATGACCCTATTTGTAGGTGTTAGGTTCATGGCCAATCTGTTTGACCAGACATGATTATCTTGATACCAGTTGTTCTGGTATCAAAGGGTTTCTTCCTAATTACAAGATGAATGTACTTCAACAGTGTGACTGCACAGGAACAAACGCTGGGTAAATTTTTTATTTTTAACTGGAAATTTACATTCTTACGTAGCTACTTGCTCATAGAAGTACCACATCTGAATACACAGTTCTAGTCACTACAGATAGAAAAGATGTTCAGTTGTGCACATATTTCAGTTTCATAGTTTCATAGTAGGTAGGGTCAGAAGGGACCTGAGCAGATCATCAAGTCCGACCCCCTGCCATGGGCAGGAAAGAATGCTGAGGTCAAACAACCCTGGCTAGGTGATTGTCTAGCCTCCTTTTGAAGACCCCCAGGGTAGGGGCAAGCATCACTTCCCTTGGACATTGGTTCCAAATCCTAGCCACCCTGACTGTAAAGTAGTGCCGCCTGAACCTACTCTCAGTCAGCTTATGGCCATAATTCCTTGTAACTCCTGGTAGTACTCAGGGGAACAGGGACTCTCCTATTGCCTGCTAGTCCCCCTTGGCAAGTTTGTAGGTGGCTACCAGATCCCCTCTCAGCCTTCTCTTGTGGAGGCTGAACAGGTTCAGGTCCCATAGCCTCTCCTCGTAGGGCCTACCCTGCTGTCCCCTCATCATGTGAGTGGCCCTCCTCTGGACCCTCTCAATGCTGTTCATATCCCTCCTGAAATGCGGTGCCCAGAACTCAATGCAGTACTCCAACTGTAGGCTGACCAGTGTCGCATAGAGGGGAAGGATCACCTCCTTGGACCTGCTCATAATGCATCTGTGGTTGCAGTTAGCCTTCCTGACTGCATCCCCACATTGGCAGCCCATGTTCATCTTGGAATTAATAGTGACTCGAAGATCCTTTTCTGCCTCTGCACTGAAAAGAAGGGAGTTCCCCAGCCTGTAGGTGTGCTGCTGGTTCTTCCTCCCCAGGTGCAATACCTCGCACTTGTCAAGTACTGAAACCCAAATATTGCAAGTATTGAAACCCACCTTATTCTTATCTGCCCACCCCTGTAACCTGTCTAGATCTAGTTGTAGCCTGTTCCTCTCTTCTAGCGTGCCCACTTCTCCCCACATCTTAGTGTCATCCATTAATTTGAACAAGGTGCTTTTCACCTTCTTGTCCAAGTCGCTAATGAAGATGTTGAACAGTGTGGACCTGGGGACCGAGCCCTGGGAGACCCCACTGCCCACATCCCTCCAAGTTGAAAATGACCCATCCACCACCACTCTCTGGGTGCAGACCTCCAGCCAATTTGTGACCCATTTGACTGTGTAGGCATCAACACCACAGTCACCCAATTTTTTAATGAGAATGGGGTGAGAGACAGTGTTGAAGGCCTTCCTGAAGTCCAGAAAGACTATGTCCACCATGACACCTGCATCCAAGGATTTTGTGACTTGGTCATAGAAGGCCACCAGGTTGGTCTGACAGGACCTGCCTCTAAGGAACCTGTGTTGATTGCCCCTAAGCATAATCTCCCCTGCTGGTCCCTCGCAGATGTGCTCCTGGATAATTTTCTCAAAAAGCTTTCCCGAGACCGAGGTAAGACTAATGGGCCTATAGTTTCCTGGGTCGTCCTTCCTCCCTTTTTTGAAAATGGGGACCACATTGGCCCTTTTTCAGTCCTCTGGCACCTCACCAGAGCACCACAAGTGCTCGTGAAGCTGTTCCATGGGACCCACAATGATCTCTGCCAATTCCCTCAGCACCCTGGGGTGGATTTCTTCTGGACCTGCTGATTTTAACACATCTAGTCCCACCAGAAGTTCCCTGACTAGGTCCTCACTGACCCTGGGCCTGGCTGTGCATCCCCTGGGTCCATCCAAGATCCTGGGGGGGGGGGATGTCCCAGTCCCTGCTCAGAAAAATGGAGGCAAAGAATTTGTTAAAGAGGTCAGCTTTGTCATCTGGTGCAACCACCAGATTTCCAAGCATATCTAACAGAGGCCTCATGTTACCTGGTGCCTACTTTTTACTCCCTATTGTTAATAAAAGAGAGGAATCATGCTTAATATTCACAGGCCTTGATTACATCCATACTTGGCCTTATAGTCACACTCAGAAAAATATATACATTATAGCTATAATGAGCAAAAAGCTATTCTGAGTTAATCCTACTACCCTACTGTATGCAGTTCAAGGGAAGATGCAAGTTTTGAAAATAGTTCTCTTTTTCTTCATGCTAGTCTTTTTAACTAATGTATGAGATAAATCAATAGACATCTCTCAAGCTGAATGTTGCCTGATTATAAATAATCTAACGTATAAGTATCAAACTTTAAATATGAGCATAGCAATTCAGTGCTAAGTGACAGGCAGAATTTAAATACATGTCAGGCACTAAGCTATTAATACTTATCTAGTCAAACCACTACTAGTCTAGTAGTTTATTAGTGTGCTCTGAAGTAATCAAGAGAAAAAGTGCTAAGAATTGACGTCTTCTATATAATTTGATATTGCCATTAGTTTTAACAGGTTTTCAATTTTTTTTCTTCAAAAAGAAGTTACAGGAGCACAAACAATTTTACAAGAGTTTTTAATACGCTTCCTTTAATAGCCCTTAGAGATTTAGGGAAAATTCTGATTTTGCATTGACACATTAGATCTCAGTTCTGATGTTTTTTTCTGTCTATATTTGCAAAACTTTCACTGAGCTAAGCTTTGGAGGCCAAAATGCAACTGCCACTGGAATTGCCCTGGGCCAATGGAGAAATGAACTGATCTTTTTGCTTGTGTCCAGCTTTATTCATGTTTCCTTCTCCCCTTGCATCCTTAGTGTCCTTTAAATGCAACAGGATAAATAATAACCCAGAGTTTCCCCACTTTTCCTTTTCTTTGCTTTTCTTTTCTCATTCTTTGATTTTGATTAACACTTGCTTCACCTTTGAAAAGTAGCAAAGTGGTAAAATAAAAAATGAAATGGTACGTGCAGAAGGGAACTTTGACTGGCCTGGCATTTATCCTGTTACATTAAACAGCAGAAAGGGAGAGAGAAAAGTTCAGGAAAAACAGTCAACGTTTCAAAATTGTTTAAATGAAAACATTTTGACTCTTGTAAGATAAGAACAGTTACACTATTTGTTTTTAGTTTTTTTCACTAAATCGCTTTCCCATTTTACAACCCATCCTGCATTTGCGCTCCTGGCACCTCCGAATTTTCCTTAATGGTTCTATTTTTGGCTATATTCAAACCATTTTTTTAAAAAGCTACGTTCCAGGAGGAATCCGCTTTTTTTCGCCAAATGTGATCACTTTCCCCCTAGCGTACATTTATGTTCTTCAAGCGGATTATGAGTTGTTGTGAGTTTGAAGACATACATATTTCCTTTGTGAAAAGGGAGTGAGCTCTTTTACTGTTCCTGCTCCAAAGCAAGCTCATAGATGAGCATGTAATCTCCACTTTTAGAATGCCAAAAAAATTTCAAGCACTTGACCCAAATGTATTTAAACAATGTAATGTTATTTCTGTGTGTGAAAAATCTCTCCCCCCCACTCACACCCTTTTTTTTCTTTTCCTGGGGTCTTTTTATGGCTCAAAATAGCCAGGCTTATCTCGCTGCCAACATTCTCAGCTCATCTCAGTGTTCTGGGAGATAAGATTAGAGGCCTTGATCCTCCCTGCTGTTAGAACAAGACCTCAATCTCTCACTGTCTCTATTTAATCAGGTTCCTATTTTAGCTGCCACAAAGCTGTCAACAAAAGAAAATAAGCTATCCCCCATCAAGGGGTTAAATTGGATTTCACAGTGTGCAAATGCTCTTCGGAGCAAAATTCCACCTGCACCTTCCATCAGGCAAATTACTTCTGACTTTTAATTTATTTCTCTAGGAAATGGAAAGGTATGGCATAACCAAAGTCAATAGGGAATAAGGAACGAGGTGTAATCAGCCTGCTCACCAATTCAGAGCCCCCTTCTCTGTCAGCTTTAATAGATTTTCAGACCACACAATTTAAAGAATGCACGACAGATCTTTTCTGGTCTGCGTTTTATTTTGGACTTGTCTAGTTAATGGTCCTAACAAGTGACAGCTGATGTTTGCTTGATGTACTGTGTCTATGAAACATATATGCTACCCAGCTAAATTTTGGATAAAGTCCTTGGCCACTCTGAAAAGTAATAGAAACTGACTTCAGTTGTGCTGCCGTGCAGCATGTGCGTTTTATTAGAAATCTGATCTGCACTAAGTAAAATGTTCAGTTCTCCGATCTTCAGCGCTATGCTATATATTTGGTAACTGCAGCCTAAATGACAATTTAAAAGAATCATTATTATGATTTTAAATATATTCCAAGCTCT
Organism: Crocodylus siamensis; assembly: GCF_052110815.1. Classification (NCBI taxonomy): domain Eukaryota; kingdom Metazoa; phylum Chordata; order Crocodylia; family Crocodylidae; genus Crocodylus; species Crocodylus siamensis. The sequence goes on along the minus strand of NC_143403.1, from coordinate 11,010,844 downwards.
CCCCCCCAATCCCGTTGCCCCAATAAACACACAATCTGTCAGCACATGAGAACCAACACAACTTTCCCACTCAAACTGTATACACCGAATATATTATAGATCGATATTTGGCATCATCGTCACCATCCCTTGTAAAGTTTTAGTTTTCCTAGATCACCATGGGCTGACTTAAAGCCTGGTGAAGTCAATGGAAAGGTCCCCATAGTTTCAGTGGACCTGGGATCACAACCACTTGGACTGTGCATTTATCTTTTAAACCAAAAAAGCATTGCTCACAACTCTTATGCCTAGGAGTGCATTCTTGCCTTCAGGTACCCTCACAGCCATACTGACTTTGTTGCATTTGTTTCAATGTGACAAAGTGCAAATAGGTACCCTCAAAAATCTTAGCACAGGATTTCATTACTGAATAAAATATTCACTGCCAGGAAGACCCTATTCAATTAGAGGTGGTCCCATTAAAAATGGATATGAGAATAGCCACTTAATTTGCACCGGATCTGATTTTCAAGCTGAGCCATAGCGACAGCCATTTTAAATGAGCAACAGTGTCCTCAACTTATTTTAAATCTGTGGGTTTTGAAATGAGTACTTACCCTCTGGTGTATTACTGCTGTCTAGTAGGACATCTGCTACCTTGCTGCTAACATCTGTCCACCTATGATCATTTAGACTTAGGCATAATTTTATTTTTAATAGCTTTCTCTAATTTTTTGTCTTTTTCACCTCTGACAACCCGTATTTTGTAAGCCAAAAAAGTAAAACTGTCTATTTTCTGCCAGTTATAAAATTGACAGGCACTCATTGCTAAAACAGGAATGGATTAGGAGCCAGAAGTAAGTGTTTTCTTGGTTGCTGCCTCTTCACTGGGCTTAGTTATAGGAGAAGAATTAACCTTTGTGATATTAAAAGTCTCAGAAATGTATCATACGTTCATGTATGTGGGGGATGCTAAAGCTTTCAAAGAAAGGATCTTGTAGCTAGATTAAAAGGTACATTACCCCCTGCTATCAAATGACCATGAAAGTTTTTTCTTTTTATCTGTTTTTTATAATGAGGCAGTTTTTTCACCAGAATAATTATCTAAAATCAAATGCATGCATCTGGAGTACATAAGTAACAACAAACTCTTCATATACCAAGAACCACCAGCAGCAGCCAAATGTACAAACCAGAGGACGCAATAGAAACTGGAGAACTGCAGGAAGGAGAACTGCTCATTCAGAGCATTATTACAGGTCCATTTGCAAATTCTAACCTCAGTGATTTAGGCTTCTAAAATCCCAGTCGTAATTATTATTTTCCACGGCACTTCATCTTTTATGCAAGAAACTGTGTTAAGGACGCATCACAGAATAATTCTGAAGAGCTTTTATTAAGCATACACTAGACCACGATACACCAGCTGCCCATACCTATCATTTGAAGAACTGGGCTTGTTATGCTAATAATCACTATGAATATAGATTTGAAATAATACTTTGAAAGTTCAGTAGCAATTTGACACAATTAAAATACTACGGAAGGGGGAAAAAAAAATCAGCGTTGATGGAAAGCTGTTCCCAAACTCCTTTCTTTTATAATGACTTCTGTTGGCTCTGGATCAATCTACATTCAAGGATGCAAAGATATCTATGAAGATTTTATCTCAAGTAATGTTGTACTTTCTGAAAGTATCCTTGTATAATAGAAAACAACTGCATTATTAAACTAAAGGTGTGTAATACTTAAATTTGGTGGCAAAAAAAAAAAAAAATCATGTTGGGTCAGCCCGCAATGAAATTTCAGGTGCTAGAAGAAAAAACGTTCAGGGTCAAAAAAATAGGGCATGTCTACATGTTCATTCATGTGCCATAATTACAGTGCATTAAGTTTAGCATCTGTAATAACAGGAAGTAACTTAAGGCACCATAATTGGTGGTACTGTGCAGTAGTGCTGGCACACACTTTTTGTGATGCTAATACACAGTAAACTAATTCTGTGGATTACCACGGGTTTTGCCTACTGACTACTACGCATTTAGTGTCTCATGTAGACATGCCTACAAAATATTTATTCAATCTCAAATGACCTTTTTTGTTGTTGCTGCTGTTTTCTTATTCGAAAGAGCTTTTTACCACTTTTTAAAATTATTTTTGTACTATGTAGCTGGAAAAAGCACCTTATATAAAATAAAAACTTTTTGATGTTTGATGAAGCAATAATTTCATCAGTCATTTCTGGATGAAATGCAGTTCCTCATATTTGGCACAAAATTATAAGTAGTTTTGGTCAATCCAAAATGACAGTTTTTCAGGGAATAACTTATTCATCTGGTAAAAATTCTCACAGGTCTGCTATCAACAAGCACAACAACTCTCATATGGTTGATTTCAGCAAATTCTTTTCAGCTTTGCCTAAAATTTTAGAACTTGGCATCTTTCTTTAAACCAGGTCAGTCAAAGGCAAAACGCCTCAAAAGATAACTCTTTGAAAAGTATGGACCAAATCCTGCTCCAGGATCCCTTGGGTTCTTGAACATGTTGGTCTCACCGAGTTCAACGGTTTAACAAGTAGAGCTTGTCTCGACGGTGGCTGTTATTAGCCACTTATATTTGCATTACTGGAGATGCTATACAGCACAGAAAGCCAAATATATGGCTGATATCAAGTGACATATTTCCTATTACATTACTGAAAAACAAATGTTTGAAAAGATGTCATGCATGCCGCCCCACCAAAAAACCCACCTGATGAATGAAAGTCTGAAACTTTAAAAATGTTCACAGTTAAAAAGGAGAATTTTTATTAGCATTGGTCAGGATATTGAGAATGATAGTACTTAGATAGATCCATAGCACCCTAGTAACAACATCTAACAAAGGATTATGGCATTACCTAAACAACACAAACTGTCTCTAAGCCATTTGCCAAATTGGTTGGGCTTCCCATCTACCCTTTGGATGGGTTCTGTGGTCCAGGGAAAAATGCATGATTTTACTGCAAATATAACTGAATCCCCTCCCTAGGAAAAATAGGAGCCTTAGCAAACAGTGATAGTTGAGCTGATGGTATCTCACTTGTTTTTTCTGTGGAAGCTGACATCTCTGCATGCCGCTCTTTCAAAAAATGACTCTATTAGCATCTGTTCAGGAGGTAGGATAAATATGCCTGATACAAAAAAATGGATCCTTTGATTTCTGTAGTGACTGGTCAGTCCATCAAGTTTCTCAACCTCCTTGTCTTAATGCATCAAACTCTTGAAACCTGAGTACACAGCCAAACACAGGTCACTACACTGACTCAGCTGTGAACACATATGACTTTCGACAATGCGAGCATCTGTTTACGGGACACTGGTTTAAAATGTCTGCTGTGCATTGCTAATTTTAGACACACAAGTCACGATGTATCAGCCTCAATTTGGATAGGAAGAGACTGCTCCATGAGAGGAATTGCAGAATATTAGGACTCCATTCCCAGCCTCTAACTGTTCCATAGAAGTGAACAGAGGTTTTACATTTAATTGACCAGATGTGCTAAGATAACATCACAGGGAAACATGCCAGTTCAAAAGCCTTCTAGCTGTATCATGATAGCAGGTAAAAAGGACTCTAAGGATCCAGTCCACAGCTAATGCTAATCAGTGTAGCGTTTTTAACTTAAAATATAGTTAAACCAATGTCTAAGGACCTGGTCCTACATGTTTAGAGCTGGTCTATGTTTTGTTCAACACTATTCAGAAGCACCACCATGCAAACATGATCCCATGGGTGGATCTAGGATTATGAAAAAGGGGGTGCAGATGGTGTGGTATGTCTTCACATATAAAAACAACACATTTTTATCTATTTAAAAAAAAAACTAGAAGCTTTACTAAGAGTTACTAATATAGTGCTAGGCCACTAGATTTAGAGGTCTGGTGCTATATTATTCAGTTTAAGAGCAAAGCAAAACCACATATAACTTTATTAGAATGTGCACTCATTTTACTAGATTATATATTCAGTTTAAAAAAACCACAATAAACCGGGCAAAAAATAGTCAAAATAGTCAACGGATAATGTTTTGCGAGTCCTATAGTCATGACAGTTAAATGTACATCTCGTATTCAAATTCATAAAACAAAATCTGGTCAACCTGACCGTGCCTCATTGAGTCATTTCTACACCTGAGTTTATATTACCACACCTGAGTTAATGTTTTTTGCTAAAAGTGAAAACAGACATCAAGGCTGTGAAACAGAAGAGATAAATTACCAGAAATGGCTAACAGGCAGCAAAATTTAAGAAAAAAGAATAGTTTGAATAGTGAAATATCAAGACCACTGAAAAGCAGAGAGGCTCATTAACACTTACAGAGTTCAATTAGCAGGAATCAGGTACAATTTAATGAGCCAGGACATCAAACGACTTCCTCAGTGATGCCTGAATAGAAATGCAGCTACTCCTCCCATGCAGTTGGGTTTAAAGTCTGGGTAGAGCAGGAAGCAAAGGGAAGAGCAACCACACCGCTGCACCCTCCTGAATCCATACCTGCACGACCTACACGCTTGCTCCCGCTCTGCTTGTGTTACATACTGAAAGTGTCACACTGCCCTCATGAAAGCACCTGGCATCGCCCAAGAGAGGAATCAGGTGCCTACATGGCTTGTTTTGGCATCCCACTCACATCTGGTGGGGCAAGCCTTCATAAAGTACCATCCAATACAGCAAAGACTTGCCCTTAAAGGGATTAAACCAATCCTGTGGTTACAAATACAGGATATTTCCCCAGCAAACTTTGTATATATTTATTCCAACCAACCAATCTTTTGACCATCGCATCTATAATTTCCACGTAATATCTATGGGATGTGAAATGCAATCAATGTTTATATTTCTTCCGAGGACATTTGCTCAACTTGTTTCACTTTTATGACTCAAATGCTTGGGACCACTCCTCATCATTTAGCTGTATTTCTTTTCAGGTGGCAGTAGGTGGCTCTCTAGTGCACTTTCTAGTGTGCAAAGCTTTCTGTTCCAGTGGTCTGACTATACATCTCTCCCTGGAAGCGCGAGCTCTTGAAGGGACACATACAATGCCATGATTAATTCAGAATCTTCTTTTTTTCCCCTTGGGTGCTTTTTGTGGTTGTTTAGTGCGCTAACTTGTAGCAGTTTGACAGCATTCAAGTTTAATCTCAACACCACCGGTAAGGCTAACATTTCAATTCCATGTCCTAGTGTAATTTGTTTGCAATTCCAAAGGGCAGCACAAAGGAAAGTAATTTTCCCTGGTAATAAGATAAGTATACACAGAATCCAGGAAGGGAAAGCAAAAATAAAGTCAGATTATCTTGCAAAGGCTGCGGCCGCTTCTTAATGCTAATTTCAGTTTCCATCAACAGGCAGCTGCCACAACATTACACTCGGATATTGATTCACAACCATGTAGCAAGTGATATGGGGAATTCTCCATAGGATATGCACACTGGCAATATCAGGATGGCAGGGATTCAACCTTGCTCTCGTTCCAAGCTGTATGTCTTTATCAGGCGAAAGAACTATATGGGTGCACAGCTGGATCTAAATAGCAATGCTTACTAACTATATGTGACATGCAAGGCCGACCAACATGCATTCACTGCTGCTTGGGCAGGCTGCCGGTGACTTCTCAAACAAGAAAGGGCTACTTGATGGCGTAGCAGCTATGTGAAGGGATGTATAAATGCAATGTATACGCACATTTATTTTTCAGCAGGATCCACAAAAATTCAAGGACAAGAAGGCAAGGAGAGCAGCTATTGCTCAGCATTCCCCATCTCAACACATAAGAAAGCACTGAGGACAGGGATGTTTAAAAAAAATATATGAAATGCAATAGTAAAGTTGTCCTGCTGCATGGCATCAGCATTGCATTGATCTTGGGAGATGGCCAGACGTTCAAAAGACCTCAGGGCCAAAAACAAATCAGGGCCAACTGATTTTTGGTACCTAAGTCAGACTCAGGTTTTCAAGCTCAGGCTCCATTGTGACGTGGCCAGGGTTTCAGAAGGACTCAGTATGCAATGAGCTAAGCTTGTCTGAAATCTGAATCGTGTCTCATGAGCAGCTGCTGCAAACTTAGCCTACTTGAATATCTGGTCCCAGTTGTGGGTTCTTTTTGTGAGCCTTTTCTTTTTGTTTTAAACCTGGCCCATAGCTTTAAATACTCTGGCTTCACAGAAATCTTAGCATTGTTTCGATCCTTAGAGGTTTCAAGAGGTTTATAATGAATTTTTAAAATTGTGAATCTTGAATGAAAAGTGCTTTTTAACAGCAATATAAAGTAGGTTATCTTAGGCAACACATTTGTTATTGTTGCTACAGGAGGTAATGTGCCAACTATAAATATCATTTATTAACAAAGACTAATAAAGCCTTGGTGTAACTGAAGGCTTAATAGGAGAATGAATTAATTACCGATCATGCAACTGTGACAATTCTAACCTGAGGCATGATGAAAGAAATAAAAAGCCCCCAAATGAAGAAAGGTTCGTACTGCATTTCACCAGTAACGACAAACAAAAAATATATAAACACCCCCCTAAATTAAAACACAGCCCAGCGCACATGGTCACTTGTGCTGCTCTACTAAGTTATGCAGATGTTATTTTTTGTGATTTTGTGACCTGATGAGGAATGTTTTTCATTCAAAACTTTCTCTTACTTGATCCCAAGTACAGTTGGTCCAATGACAGATATCACCCTAAGAAATCCTCGCCTCCTGCATAATTTCTGGACCATCACAACTGCAGCATCACTCTTACACTTCTGTGATGATGAAAGACTTGATGTAAAACATTTCTTTCCTAGTGTCTATTTTCTCAGTTCTAGTCCAGCTGAGATAATACAGTGCAGCCCTGTCTGGATCTCTACAACTAGCCCCTTCCTGTAGTACGCTGGTCAAAAATGGTATGTGGATACGGCAGAAATTAGCAAAATAACTACAAATTTAAAAGGTTACTTCTATCCAAATTTAAACATTTTTGACATTTTTTCTCCCAGTTCTACTCTCTAGTGGGTGTGTGCTGATGGGCCTTCCATCACAAAATTGTACATAGATTGTTTTATACAGGAGATCAGATAGGATGATCAAATGGCAATGGAAAAAAGAAAAGAAAGGAATGATCAAGGGTTATCATGGGTGATTTTAAACTGAGCAATGTGTGGGTACCCAGCAATACAGGCATACAATACAGTACTCACTCCCAGTGGCAAACTGGAATTAGCCTCAATGCGAACCAAAAAAACCTAAGCTGGATGAAAACCAGCCAGACCTTGAAAAAAGCAGGATCACCTGCTTCTTTTGTCCCCTTTCCTCCTCCCACAGAAATTTACATTTCAACTATTGGTTTTAATCTTCATGCTCATCTAGTGTTTTCAACAATCTAAAAAACATAGGCAAATGAGGAGCACTCCAGTTTCCCTCAAAAGAAAAGGAAGAGGCATCATTATCCAACACCAGGGGTTCCCCCGCTTTGTTCCAGTACTTGCAGAGTCTGAAATGATGCAGATTTACCATATTTGTAAATCGTCTTCCTTGCATTTGCAACATTTCTGATTTATGGCTCTGTAATCTTCAGAGCCCAAATTGCAGGGAAGGAAAAATATATATTGGAAGAAATCATAACAGATGTGTTCACTTCTAAAAAAGAATGCACAACATGTGCTGCAAAGTAAAAGCAACATTTGGCACCATAAAATATCTTGGCATCTGTGTTAGATTTGTAACCACAGTAAAATATTGATATGGCTGATAAAGCTGTAGTTCTTTATTCCCCTGCCTCTACGTGAATGTGCCTTGAAAGAAGCTACCCTTTCATACCAAGATATGTCCTTGTATCATCAAGATATTTTTGTTTAAACTTTCTGCATCATTTTCCCTGATGAAACAGAAATAAATCAGACACAAATGTATGGAATTAGTTTAAATTGTATGCAAGTCACAGTGGCCACTCCTATTACCCAGCTGTAGTACATTTTGGTTTCTCATCTTCAGCAATGGGTGGGTGGTTGAATTTCTCTTTCAGCCTCTGTCAGGGACTTCTTTTTCTGCTTAGAGATACTTCTCTCTCTTCTGCGCAGAAATGTACCTCTTCCAAGGGAAAAGTACATTTCAGTTTGAGTCAGCTTGTACAAAGTCAAGTGGCCCTCCCCAACTAGTGAGAGGATCAACTTGAAACAGAAAAAAAAATATCGCATGCACTGTCAGCGTACAACTGTAGGCACTGGGTTCCAATGTCCTATTTAGCCCCGTGACAGATTATAGGTGTTATTGCTATATTTGTGTTAACTGTGTTCGTGTTCTTATAATATTGCATGACTCGGTTTACCTCATTAGCCTGTTCACAGGGGATGAAGGGTTAAGTGCTGGAGTGCCAGGACAAGACATGATAGACTTTGAGCATTAACAGTCCTGAATGGCTTTGCTGATCTATAGGCGATATCCAGAGGAAATAAACATGACAACTGGAGAGCAAGCAGAGGCTGAAGCAGTCTGTCCTCTCTTGGCCAGAAGACTCTGGGGACTGAGAGCAGTGAAGGGGCTTTGGGGAGCTGGAGAGACTGGAAAGGGAATGCCTGAGCATCTCTGGGGGTGCTTAGGGATGCACAGACCAGACTGGGGAATGGAGAGACTGGTCAACCCACTTCAAAGGGACAGAGAACCCCTGGCGAGGTGGCTTTTGTTCAAATAAATGCCTTCACTGAAGAAACTGTCTGCTGTGCTCCTTGGAATTGCAGACTGCAATGCATGTCCCCAGCAGGACATGAAGTCCCTCTCTCAGGAGTGCGACTGGGTGTTAGCTCCTAGATTCAGGGCCATGGAGAACCAAGAACGGCAATCCACCTCCCTCTCCCTGCCCCAATTCTGAGGCTACTCTCAAAGACCAAAACCACGTTGCTCCTGTGCAAGCATCCCACTGAGACACTCTGCAACATGAAATACAGGCCAGTACCAAAACTTGGATGTCAAGCAACCTTATAGTTCAGAGGTCAAACCTGCACATGCAGTTGAAGCCAATAGATGCTGGGCATGTATCCCAGAGTGCTGAATTTGGGTATGAAGGCACTTGGATCAATCACAGGATTGAAGTTCAGCCAACATCCCTGGGTACCAAAAATCTGGTCCAGAAACTCAGTAGCTCTCCCTTTGCAAAACAGACCACTCTCCCCCCACCTTAATCTCTGTTTCTGAGTCAGCCTTATTTCTGGGTCTATGGTCAAACCAACGTGACTCCTTCTAGACAGCCCAATTCCTAGCTACTATTCCAAGCCTATTGTGAGTAGGGCCAGCCTAAAGATTCTGGAAAAACCTAAAAGGATACACCTCATAGGTACGTTCATTTTATATAAAAAGTGTAATACGAGTTGTGTGGAAACAGGGGGAAACTGAGATTTCCTAAGCTTCCTTTTGATGGTGTGGATGGAGCTTGACTTTGACATCCTTAGCAACTGGTTCCTATGAGGACACATGTATTTTCCTGAAAGGGACTTTTTTTTTTAAATTTCCCATGACTAGTGTTTTGTTTGTTTGTCTTGTTTTGGGGGGGATAACCTTTTTTTAACCTTCTTCCATCAAAAAAGCGGCTGCAGAGCTTCGGTGGACTAAAAGGCCTATTCTGCTGTATTTATGTTTTCTACTCGGTATTCAGTATCTTACAGCATCGGTGCAAAAGGATTCCTTGCTGCTCTAGCCATTTATCTGTGCATGTGCTATCTCCCTAGGAAAACAAGACAGTGAAAACTATTCTATGCCTCTGGCTCATTTTCAGCAACAATACCATCCTGGAAGCTATGGGGGTAGGAGTGGCAAATACACAGTACTTGCAATACAATACCAATAGTCACCATTGGAAACAAGTCAAAAGTTAGGGAGGAATTGTTGGCTAGCACAGTGAGCAGAAGCAGGCATTGCAGTAGTAAGCTAAATGTAAAATAATTCCTGTAATATACACAGTTAGTACTGAGTCCAATTTTGTATTTCCTGCATAGCTGCCAGAGAAAGCCATGCTGTTATTGTAATGAGTCTGGGGTTCTTGTTTGAGTTTTTTAGTTCTATTGCTCAAGATAAGGCCATTGACTGTTTTCATATCTTTTAAAAAAGACTTCTTAAGAGGCCTGTAGAAATCTGTGCTTAGGGAAACAGCAGTTAAAAGGGTAACAAGAAAGCAGCAGCATCCCACCGCATGAACTTTGTGTTCTGTTGCATTACTTATTTAAAGCATACCGGCTTCTGACCATAAAACATATACATAAACACTTTATAATGTTAACATTTAGAGTAATAGCAGCCTGAATTTATGAGGCAAAAATCACACTCTAAACTGAGAACACCTAACACTTGGAGAAAAGGGACAATCAGTGCCACTACTAAAGATGTATTTCGTTTAAAAAAAACTGTTAATTCCTTGCTCCGGAATCCATGCTGTTAGTGATATGAATGCTGAATGACTTCCTGGTAGTGCTGCAAGTAGTATGCAAAATATTGGTAGCTAATAAAATTGCTTTCTGGATATAACCTTTCAGCTTCAAATAACTGATTTGTCAGCAAATTATTGACGAGTTTTCATTTAATGGATCCAGAAAGATGGCACAGTGACAACACTTATCTTTCATTATTAGCAAGCATGTACAGTAAAAGCTTTGTTATCCAGCATGAGTGGGGTAAGGGGGGGTGCCGGTTATCTAAAAATTCCAGTTATCTGGGCTTATATGTGGCGGCAGTGACAACATGGGGTGACGGATGGCGGCAGTGGTGTAGAAACTGCGGGCGGTCCCCTGTGCATCCCGCAGTGGGGAGCCACTGCCTTCGCCTCCCCCCGAGCCCTGCTCAGGAAATACTGGATGAGCATGCCAGAAATTCCAGTTAATAGAGTAGTCCAGTTAGTAAAATGCCAGTTAACACAGCTTTTACTGTATTTAAATAGCATCAGAGACTGAGTGTCAGCTGCTTTATAGTATCTCTCCGGTTTTTAGCGTACAACTATATAAAGGTGCATCTACACAAAACTTGTTCATGCACATTAGCCTAATTTAATGCACATTATGGGCATACGTTGACACATGCATACCCTTAATGCACTTTAAAAATGGTGAAATTAGGCTAATTGAGCCTAAATTCGATACCCATGAATGCAGGTATCAAATTTCGGCATGATTATTTAAAGCACATTAATGCACATGTGGACCCAACCCAGCACTTACTTTAGTGCCGGGTCTGGCCAGCCGTTAGGGGCACATGGCAGGGCTGCAGAGCCCGGCACTAACTTTAGCACCAAGTGCCTGCACATGTAGACACCTGCCAAAAATTGCTTGATGGGTATTAGCTTAATGTGCATTAAATGTTGTCACACTTGAATGAACATATAGACACACCATATATCATTTTTATACCTTTGCACCAATAATGCACTCATATAACTGCTCTTCTCCCATACTTTTTCTCATAAAAATAAGGTGCTAACTTAGAGCCTAATGAGGTCAGAAGATCCTTTACATTAATTTCAATGGGCCTGGATCATGCCCTATTTTTACTGTGTAGAAACTGGTATATATAAAGAAACATAAAACTGAACCAGTGAGGAACATAAGTAGAAAAATGGTGTCAGAGAACATTAAGGGAATTTGTTAATATTGGTATGGAAACTTATGGATTGTTAACAACAAGAAAAAAAAATTATGGAAATCTGGGATGTAAAGTGAACCATTTCTTCATTAAGTAGTAGCTAAAAGGCTTTGTTCCTTTGAATAACTAACTGTCTCTTGTATGGAATAAATAATTGCTAATCACGATTATAATATAAAATGAATAACAATGATAATCATTGTATTAAAAAGGCAAAACCAAGAAATTAATACTTGCACAGAAAAGCAATTTATATTGAAGGGTATGGCTAAAGAATTATATGGGGAAATTCTGTGATCTAGATTCAGGACATCTGAAGGTGATCAGCACAATCCTTTTTGGTCTTAAAATTTTATCTCTTTCTTGTATATAGACAAAAAACACAGAACCTTTTTCTGCAATGATTCAGTGAATTAGAATCTTATCCTTTGGTGAAAAGGCAAATAATGACTCTCTAAAAAAATGCAGGCGGGGGGAAGGGGAGGGCATAACTATGGACCTAATAGATACTCAAGTAAGATGCTTGACATAGAAAGGAGATGCAGGTCTGGATGCCCCCATAGCAACAAGCATTCATCAAGCTTTTGGGGACTGTATGGCTGTTGATTTCCAATTCAATTTTCATTTCTCTCTTCTAGTACAGCCCTTGCACTGAACAGGACAGCAGCTGCTAAATTGGATAAAATTGTTCAGACTAGGATTTCATAATAAAAAAGATTTTTTTGTTGTTTATTAGTAGTAGCATTGCATTAGGCAAGAGACCTGACTTAGCCTCTACTCACATGTGCACATGTACGTCTCTGTCTGTACGTATACATATTTAAGGTCACTGACAGGTGTACATTTAAAGGCATGATGGGATCTGATCCCTTACCCCAACAACCATGCCACCTGCCATGTCATATGTGCATGGCAAGATGCACCATTTTGGGATCGGGCATCAGATCCTAATCATACCATATGTATCAGCACAGAGGGGAGAATAGGATCACAAACCTGAGCTCCCTCTGCACCAGAAAATTGAAAGCTGGGTGCCCAATAATCAGCAGATTGTCAGCTTGGCCAGGGGACTGCATTGGAGGCTGGAACCAGTCCCTGGTAAGGTCCTGGACCCAGCTGGCCAGTGCTGCCTGGTGTGGGGTTTAAAATCCCTAGTGGAGGGAAGCCTTTGCTCCCCTGGGCTGTGCTTCCCAGCCAATGCAGCTCATTGAAGGGTTTAAATTCCCTGGTGGAAGAAGCCCTTTTGCTTCCACCCCATCCAGCCTCTGGCTAGCCTGATAATCAACCGATTGTCAGCCATTGGCCATGTTAAAATTTAAATGAGCCATAAAAATGTTCCACATATAATGTTCCACATATGTTCCACTGGCTATGTCTTATCACTGTTTATGTGAACATTTAGCTGTGAAACATTGTTATGGCTTGTTCCCCATTTCATAGTGCCTTCAACTGGGTGTACATGTAGCACCTTTCTTATTTGTGCTGCAATTAACACTTAATCATGGCAAAGAAGTGACATGTAGAGGGGGCCTTAAGCTGTTCAGGTGTGCAAATGTTAACAGAGCTATTCTCCATGTTTTGCATGTGTCTTCTTTGATAACACCAACAAAAGCCATATCTGATGATGCATGTGATAGACAGAAGTGTCTATATAAGCTAAAATTGCAGGAATGCTAAGGAAGTGCACTGTAGACATGTGGTAAGTAAATACTCTGTTGGGACTCCACGTTACTGTCTGTAATGTCGAGCAAAAGTGACTTAGAAACCACAGCTGAAAGCTTTGTTATCTGCTCAGTAGATTACTGGTGAAATGGAAAAGCAAAGTAGAACATGTGTTAAACCATGTATGTCTTATGCCAACAAAGCAATTATCTCAAACTTTATAGTTAACAGAAGGGGAAAAAAAAAGAGACAGACTGTAAGTGTGAGTATTTTACATTGTATGGGGTATGCATATTAAACTCTGTCAGAGTTTTTTCTGCTTGTTTATCTGGTGTTCCTGCAGGTGTATTTTTCTCCAATTTTTCAGTGTTTTCTCCTTCTATAGCTGCTGACAGGTATTCATTTAAAGGCACCGTGGGATATAATCCCTGATTCCAACAATCGTACCTCCTGCCATGTCATGTGCAGGAAGCACAATTTTGGGATAGGGGGATCAGATCCCAGGCTCCCCTTACAGCAGCAAGTCAGCAGCTGAGTGCCTGACGATCAGCTGAGTGTCGAGCTGGCGCCAGCGCAATCCTTGGAACCAGCTGATGATCGGCTGATTTGATAGTTGGCCAGCAATCGCCGCACCAGGGCCAGCTGGAGACCCCAGCACAGTCCTACCCACAGCGCACGTTCCATGTAAGGCATGATGGAAGCTAGCCACAAAGATATTACATGTTCTTTGTGTAACATTTTTGTGGCTGGTTTTCCTTTCTGTGGTGCCATTAATTCCCTCAATGTATGGCTGGATTACTATTTAAGATGTGATTAGCACACTAACTGAACCTGGAGCATAATGCCTGCAAGGGGCCTAACAATCCACTGCAGCACCTATGGCTAACAATTGCCTTAAAAAAAAAAAATAGCACAAGAAATAGGGGCTTTTTTCATAGAAGGCTCCCATGGGTCTAACAAATAGTTGGGAGGCCAACCAAAAAGATGGCTATTGCCATAGTTCTGTAGCTAGGGGATGCTTTAGACTGCTTAAAGAATAATCATGCAATGCAAAAACTCAAAAGCTTTTTCAAGTTCATCCCGCCCTAATCAGTCTGAAACTAAACAGTGATGATACATAGCCAATGAGCTCAGCTGTTAAAACAATAACTTGGCCTGCAGCCAACGGCATGCGCTTAAACAGAGTTCTAGTACCTATAGATTAAAACTGCTTTGCAAATGTACGAGGACAACATACAGCCTGAAGATCTCTCAGTGTTTGTATTCAATGAACAGTTGCTGCCGAGAAGCACCTCTCAGGTCAGAAAGACAAAGCAGAGGAAATAAAGTGCCCTGATAGCAAATTGCCTCAGTACATGGTAAAAATGGAGCATGAAGTCGAGATTGTTGCTAACCTGTCACAAAGTACGTGACTAGAGAGGTTGGGGGGGGTGGGGGCAAACAAAACACCTCTCCGGTAACAGCAGAGCTATACTGGGATGTCAGAACCTATCTCGAAAAAAGGAGAACGACGTATTCTGCACTTGGACGCCCCAGCACCTAAACTTAGGGAAATTTGGTGCAAGTCCCTTATTTGATTTGATGTATGAGATGACATTCAGTTCCGCTGTCATTTAAGTTGACTTGTTAATCAGCCCTAGATGCAAAATCATATGTTCATATCAAATTCTGCATTTAAGCATTTAAGATCATTATGTTAACAAATTCCTTTAATGTCAAACAGAAGTGATGACACATTCATCCCTTTTGTATTATCGCCTATTCCAAGCATTTTCTAATAAATCACTGCTGCAGTATCTTATTCATATTTACTTTGTTGACCCTGGTTAATTCATCCATTTTGTAACTATTTGTATAATCTGAAACCTGTTCTTATCACATCAAACTTTGTCTTAAATTTAATTTTCTCACATATAAACTGAAATGAAAACTTCAGCTCTTTTTGACTATGCTCAACTGACAAATTAACTAGTTTTCCTATGTCCAGAGCTTGCTTTCTTTTCTTACATAATTTTGAGAGAAACTGGTGAGTGAATGTGGCTCTAGTCAATAATTGCTAGTGTGTGTTTGTGTGTGTGTGGCTGTGTATGCACATATAGAAATAGGAAAAGTCAATTTGCTTGTGGTTACTGTGCTACTGGAAAAAAAAAACAGATAAGATTTTGGGATAAATTATTCATTTTGATTTTTTCCTCCTCAGCTTTACTTGATCTCTTTCCTATGTTACAAGGAGACAGACTTTCCTCTTCAATTTTTTTGACTTTTTTGGGTTATAACTTTTACAAGATGATCAAAAACAAGTATCTGTGACCCAGGGATGGGTACTGGCAGCAAAAGCATTCATTGGATGGGAGTGTTCATACGTTTGAACTTTGAAATTCATTTTTGGTGAACTTGAGCCACAAGAGGCTCATGGAAAAAGAAACAGGGAGCACGTCTCCAAAGTAAATGTGTTTGTTTTGTTGGCAATTTTTTTTTGGGCTCTTTCTTTATATTCTCAGAAGTTTGAAAATATTAAGAAACAGATTTTCCATGCAGAACTACCCAACTAACCTAGCACACTTGAAAATATAATTTATGTACATAACAGGCAATTCTACGTACAAGTGCCTGTTTTCAGTCACATTTACCAACAACCATTAGCAATCTCACTGATGAAACACAAAAGTGTGACATGGGCAACTACAGTTGCAAATATACCCATAAGTGATTAGCTGAGTCAACTTGACAAAGGCCAGATCAAACAAAAAGCCTTCAGAGATCGGTCTGTCTGTACTACAGTTGAGCTCAGGGGATGTCAACTTGTTTTTTCTTCCCTTGCTGCAGCCAGACAAGCCTCCAAAGCACCACAATAGAACTACAATAAAGCAATCTCTGCTTATTCCTTTCATGCTAATATTACTGCCATCACTTCTTTCAAGCCGTGCTGTTGTTCTTATAGAAGTACAGTTGTTTTTGTGGGTCAAAGGGAACGTGAAGGATTTGTTTTTTCTTTTTCTGGACTGCTGACATGAGGCAAAATTTCTCTTTCCCAAAGGTAGACCTGCTGGTGCAGAAAAGAATTAAACACCAACTACTGCTTTTCCTTGATACAAACCTAACAGGGATTCAAAGAACTGGAACTCCAGTTTGAAACAAGATCCTGGACTTCATTAGTGCCCTGCTACAATATAAAAGGGGACCAAAATGAATTAGGGACTTCTAGACATATGTATATATACACACATATACAGTACTTACAGATACACACACACGCATATATACATATACACATATACACACACACACACACACATATATATATACACACACAGACACATATATATACACAGACACACATGCACATATATATACACACATATACACACATCTCCTATATCAAAAGGCATTTAGATGCATATCTTGCCGGGATCATTTGATCCCAGCAGACTTCCTGCCTATGGGGGTGGACTCAATGATGTCGCAAGGTCCCTTCCAGCCCCTAATGCCTATAAAATCTATGAAGACATGCAATGACTGTGCACATTGGAGAAGACTTGATTAATCAAATCTGTTAAAGCACAGAAATTCATGCACTCCAGCAACTTTCCATGTCATGCGTATCACCACTCCCAAGCATCTCTGTGTTGAAAAAATGGTGGTGGGGCACTTTGAAATAAAACACAGTCAATGAGTTTTAGTTCAAAGCACCCTGCCACCATTTTTTCAGTGCCGGGGCACACGGGGATGATGATACATGTGACATGCGAGCACTTTTAATTAGCATGGCTCACTAATTAAAGCAGCCCCACACCCCATGTAAAAATGCCCTAGGATTTTAGAGGGGAAAAAAGGACTTAAGCATCTTGACCATGCAAAAGAAATGCCTATCTGACATTAGAGAAACAGAGGTAAGAACAATTTCATTCTAGTAAAATTACTACTCAGCTGCTCTTAACTGATCTCAACTGCTCTTAATGTAAGGGCATGTTTGTTGGCACCATTAATGGGAGTGACTCAAGATAAAATTTGCAGGGCACAGCCAGCACTTCATATAATTGTACATAGTTGCATAGTTAGGTCAGAAGGGACCTAAGCAGGTCATCAAGTCCGACCCCCTGCCTTGGCAGGAAATAACGTTGGGGTCAAACGACCCTGGTGAGGTGTTCATCCAAGCTCCTCTTAAAGACCCCCAGGGTAGGAGCCAACACCACTTCACTTGGAAGTTGGTTCCAGACCCTAGCCGCCCTGACAGTGAAGCAGCGCCTCCTGATGTCTAGTCTGAACCTACTCTAAGTCAGCTTATGGCCGTTATTCCTTGTTACTCCTGGTAGTGCTCGGGGGAACAGGGACTCTCCCATTGCCTGCTGGTCCCTCTTGGCAAGTTTCTGGTGGCTACCAGATCCCCTTTCAGCCTTTTGTGGAGGCTGAACAGGTTCAGGTCGCATCGCCTCTCCCGTAGGGCCTGCCCTGCTGCCCCCGATCATGTGAGCGGCCTCCTCTGGACCCTCTCCATGCTGTCCGCATCCCTCCTGAAGTGCCGTGCCCAGAACTGGACGCAGTACTCCAACTGCGGCCTGACCCGTGCTGCATAGAGGGGGAGGATCACCTCCCTGGACCTGCTCGAGATGCATCTGTGGATGCATGCCAAGGTGCGGTTGGCCTTCCTGACTGCGTCCCCACACTGCCGGCCCATATTCGTCTTGTGATGACTCCAAGATCCTTTTCTGCCTCTGCACTGACAAGAAGGGAGTTCCCCAGCCTGCAGGTGTGCTGCTGGTTTTTCCTCCCCAGGTGCAGCACCTTGCTCTCATCCGTATTAAAACCCATCCACCCACCCCGTAACCTGTCCAGATCTAGTTGTAGCCTGTCTAGTTGTAGCCTGTCCCTCTCTTTTAGCGTGCTCACTTCTCCCCACATCTTAGTGTCATCTGCAAACTTGTACAAGGTGCTTCTAAGCATAATCTCCCCTGCTGGTCCCTTGCAGATGTGCTCCTGGATAATTTTCTCAAAGTGCTTCCCCAGCCCATTCAGTCTGATTCATGAAACACCTATGTATATTCTGGTTATTTCTTTTTAAGTAACACAGCACAGATCACAGTATCATCCTACTGCATGTTACTGAAATCATAGGAATCCATTTAGATGGTTGTTTCACCGAAGGTACACAGGATAATTTATCCACTATTGCTTCATCAGGTGATATATCTATTGAATTCTTCAATATATTCTCAGTAGAACATTTATCCTTTTTTTCAGTTTTCTACAACCTCAGATAAATATGTCCTATATACTTTGTGCCAAATATAAAAGTATTTCATGGGAGAAACATACAGAAAACCTCTACTTTGATAACCAATATTACATTAGGAAGAGCTTTATAGAGGAGAAGAATAAGCATAGGAAATCCAACTCCAGGTACATTAACTTCATATTTAAATAAATCTAATTTAAAGTAAGTAGTATGAATTTTCCCCTGGTAGCATATCAGCTTGTATCCACTAAAAAGAAAAACAGAGATTCAAAAAAAGAGATTCAAAAAAGTTGAAAACAAGAGAAACATTTTACTGCTTTACTTTTAAAAAGAGCAGCAACCTCCCTTGAAAACTGGAGACCGTATTGAGGAGCACAGCACCATTCAAACACTCTTTGTCCAGGTTTTTATTTGCCTATCAACTGGATTTTAAATTAAACTTTGTTAAACTACTTAAAAACTACTTCTCTCTGTTTATTGAACCTTTTAAAAAACAAAAAAGTCAATTCTTTCGTCTCATTGATTCCCTTCCTTTTAACTACTGTATATAACATCAGAAAATTGTCTTTCCTAGATGTAAAGAGCTTTATTCCACTTTTAGACCCCTAACTGAAAACTCCATTTCTAGATCAATATTCTAAGGTTCATGAGGGATAGCAGATCCCGACATCTTTGCACACCAGTTCAATCAAAGAAAAGTGCTTGGATGCCAAACAGCTTATTAAAAAAAAAACAACGGAGAAAACAGTGTAAATGCTGTCTGTAGTTTAGACAGGTTACAGCAACAAGATACACCTTTCATCCTTCATTTGGTAGTTCAGGAACATAAAGGCAATATAGTCTTGTAGATAAGGTGCTGGATTTAGATATCCGCTGGATAAGATGTCTGAAGACCTGTTTTCTGTTCCCAGCTGTGCTCCTGGGTTGAAGCGTGTTCTTGGTCAACTCACTTACCCTCTCTTAGCTTCATCTGGAAACTCTTTTGGTCTTGGATTATCTCTTAGTATGGATCTGAACAATGCCTAGGCACAATGGAAGCTAGAAGCTTCCCCAATGCATACAATGACTGGATATAGATGGTGAATACCGAGCTCCGGTAGAAGCAAATTTAAGCATTCATAATTACATAAATGTTGAGGAAATAAACAAATACACAAGACTGGTAGTTTTGTCTTTGCCATACAGCAAAGATACTGTCGCTTTAATTTTTTTTTTTTTGAGAGGATACGTTATAATGCTTCTGAAAGACAGCAATTAAGCTAAAAAGTAAAACTTCATTCTGAAGAATAAGCAGCTTGTAACCTGGTAGAAAGCTGAGACTGCACTAACAATACAGCACTATGATCTAGCAGGGAAAATAAAAAGCTTTTTCTTCACATAAGCAATTGTGGTCAGGGCCCCAAGATGCACAATCACCAGAAACAGCCCTAGATAAAGCATATATATTTTAAACCCAGATGTTTCCTTGCAAGTAAAATACTAGCCGCTTTAGCAATTTAGCTAAATATTTTATTTGAGCTAAGCACATAAAGAGTTGTAATGTCATTTACAGAGACAGCAGCAGTATGATAAGGTGAACGTAAAACATTAAAGGCCTGCTTCACTTTTTTACTCTCCAGGAGTTAATGCACTGAAGATGCTGAAGTTACATCAGCATGAACAAGGAAGGGAGGAATTAAGCCTAAATCCAGAGTAACATTTAAATCCTGTGAATTAAAGCTTCCAAATGTCTCAGTTTGAAAAAAAGGCAGTGCCAGCAGCCTGACAGAATGTAAAATGCAGGAATTTTGACCCAGTTTAAAAATGGGTCCTAGAAATATGAGCCAGCTCACTGCACACTCACAAAGCACCGTGATATGGGCTACTTCTGCTCCAGCCACGATACCTCCCTTACCTGGAGCGTCGCCTGCCAGCTTAATGCAACGGTAAGCATGCAGCACTAAGCTCTACTGATTGGGAGCCTACTGGCACTTGCACAGCACCACTCTAAGCTGGCTCCACTACTTCCAGTGTTGCTGTGCCCACAATAAGCTTACTTAACGAGAGAGTCTATGAATGCATACCCCCATGTTAAGTTGGCTGCACTACTTTGGATTTGAATGTGCACTCAAACCTGAAGTCATGTTGCTGCATTTATGGGCTGCTGTGCCTGTGTGGATACTGGTGCTGAATCAGAGTAGTTTTGTCCATGTCCAGGCTAACATTGAAGTCCTTTATGTTGTCTCAATGGAACAACATAAAGAATACCAAAGGAAGTACAGAAAAACAGTAGGGAGACAAGAGAAAGTCAGAAGAAACAGGTGGCATGATAATTCTGTTTCCTATGGAAAAAAGGAGAAAACCGTGGATTTCACCTTCTACCAGAGGCAAACAGATTTCTCATTTTACTGGAGAAACCCACCGATTTTGTAGTTTTGCAATGAGTTCTGCAGAGTTCCAGCCTGCAAGGGGCTGGGAGGGAGCAAGAGGATAGCAGTCAGCCAGGGAGTGCCGTGTGCATTCTCCAGGCAGCCTGGAGAACAGCTCTGGCAGGTAAGTGTGTGGGGGGGGAGTTGAGGCCCCCAGAGGGAGGGAGGGAGTTGGGCAGGGCAGGGCAGGGGCAATGCGCGGCTGTAGAGCCCTGGCGGGGAGCAGGACAGGGCCACAGGCAGCACATTCAGGTGATGAGGGGGTGGGGCCGGCTCTCTGCTGCTGCACGCATTCCTGGGCTGCAGGGGGGACCCGTGCCCCCCAGATCTGTACGTGGGGTGGGGATGGGGCAGGCTGGCCACCGTGGGCTCAGACAGCGGGGAGCCCTGCACCACTGCATACACTCCTGGGGCACAGGGGAGAACCGTGCCCCCCAGATCTGTGTGCTGAGCATGTGTGGGCTGCCAGCTGTGGGCTCCTGCCCTGCTCCCCTCCCCCGGTGCCTCTGCAGCCTGGGGTGTGTGACCCAGCAGTGCAAAGAACAGGGGGGCCATGAAGCAAGGAAAGCTGCTTGCTGCTGCAAGCTCCATGCTGCCCTGGCAACGTGTCTTCTATGTGCAACCCTGTCCCGCCACCCGCTCTGCAGCCACGCGTGCAGGGGAAGCGTCGCCAGGGCAGCGTGGAGCTCAGGGTGGCAAACAGCTGTCCTTCACAGCACCGTTGTTCTTTGTAGCGATGGGTTGCACACGCCAGGCTGCAGAGGGCAGTAAGGCAGGAGCCCACAGTGGGCAGCACGCAGCCCATGCCCCACGTGCAGATCTGGGGGCATGAGCCCACCTGCCCCCCTAGGAGTGTATGCCATGGCGGGGAGCTGCCCCCCACACCTGAGCCCGCAGCAGGCAGGCAGCAGGCACTGCAGCAGCTGCCACCTCCTGCCAGGGGAAGGGGGCTGCAGACCCAGTCCTGGCAGCTGGGGTCCCCTCCAGCAGGGCTGGAGGAGCAGGAGCTGTGGGTGGGGTGCATGGGGCACCAGCAAGGCTGGGGGGGGTGGGATTGGGGAGAAGTGAGAGGCAGAAGCAGGGCTGGGGAGTTTGAGGGTAGTGAGGGGCACCATCAGGGCTATGGGGGCTGTGGGTGGGGGTGGAGCGAGGGGCACCAGCAGGGCTGGGGTGGCTGTGGGGGGCTTTTCATTTTAACCACAGATTTGGGGGATTTTATCAGAGGATTTGTGATCTTTTGTCATGGAAAACCAGGATCCCTGATGATGATGATGAATGTAGACAAGCAACAAATAAAATGAAATCAGCAAGTCAGAAGCTCCTCCAGAAAAACAAACCAGAACGTGGGCCTATTCTGAAAGAATATAAGGAAATCATGCAGGACACAAAGAAACAGGAAAACCTGCCCCCATCTGTGAATAGATTCGGAGGCTTCTGAATCAATTTGGACCTTTTAATGGGTCTCCCGATTCAATTTGGGTTGGGAGATTTGGCCCCCAAATCGGAACGAATCGAGTCAAATCTCCTCTGAATTGAGTCAGCTACCGAAGCTTCGCGTAGCCCTAATATGCATTCACATTCTGTGTATAGACTTCCAGAGAGTCTATAACAGTCTGCACACAGAAAGTCTGTGGGCCATATTAGCTGAATTAAGAACCGTCAATAAGCTAATTGAACTCATTAAAGTTTGCATGCATTAATCAAGAAACAGAACGCTTGCAGCTGGGGCATTGAAACTGCCCTAACCTTGGACACGTAACACTTGTACATATGCAAACACAGCACAGGATGGTTATGTCAAGGAAGAAATTGAAAGAAGAATGGGAGCAAGAGAGAGAACTCACTTGCATTGCGCAAGCTCCTGCCATCCAAGCTCGTTTCAAGGAAAACTAAGCTTCAAGACTGTAAAACCATTATCAGGCCATGTAAAATGGATGGCCATCAAACGTGTGTTCTCTTACCAGCAGACAAGCTACTATTGGGCCATTTTGAAAGGAAAATTGTATGGAAAAATCTTTCCTGCACAATATGATCCCGTGACACAAGAATGGTGCCTAAGAACCAATAATGAGTTACATCAATTGAACAGAAACCCAGCCTGGACAGGAAATAAGAGAAAAATAACAAGGGTGGCTGGCTCACATTGAAAGAATAGACCCAGAAAGAAAGCGCTTCTTGGGGAACCAGACAGAAAAAGGCTGCCTGGATTAAGGAAAAAATGAAAACAGCAAATCACCCACTTGGGAAAAACCTGGATGCTGAATCAAAAATGGATACAACTAGCAACCTCACAGTACATCGCAATAGTTTGGAACCCACTCCTTGCTTGCTAATGTTTGAATTGCACTTTGACCCTGGCAGGGGGTCTGCAAAAAAATTGCCCTGCCCACCATGATGCCCCGATAAAACTGGAGACCCCCCAGTTATGATTTTCAAATCCTAAAGTGGGGCGCTCATCTCTTACAGGGAGGCTCAGTCCCCCCAAGCTCCCCCATAACTTGAACTCTGGTTGAGGCAGCTCTTGCTAACCGTTCCCCTCTTCCCCTTGTGAAACTCATTCCAGAATTCATTATCCAGATGCCCAAGTTTTCTCTCTGTTTATCAACACAGAGCTCCCCACAATTTAAAGCTTCAGGGACACTCATGCCTTTAGCTTGATTTCTGATGGTTGGGTCAGAGCAGAAAGGAAGACTCTTGAACTGGTAGTTGTAGGAGGAAAGACGCATTTATTTTGAAAATTAAGAGTCTTGGATAAGAAAATACACTCCTAAATAAAGGGCCAAGCCAAACTGCCTAGTTTCAAATGCAGATTTGTATACTCACTCCTCAGCATGGCGTGTAGCAAACTTCCAGGTCAACACGTTCCAAAAAACTTAAAGCTGCAAAGTAAATTAAGACAAAATACTGTGGCTCAAAGAAAAAGCTCCCTTATGTGGCTCCAACAGCATGGATTATACCCAGACTCTCATCAAGGAAATTACTTATACCTGTGGAGTTCTTTACACAAGCTTGCAAGATGCATGCTCTGGTAGTTTGAATTAATAAGCACCGTGGGAAATGGAAGTCTAATATACAGAAAATCAGGAGATTCAAAACACTTGCTAGATTTTAGGTTTGATGGGGAGGGAGAAAATGTGGGGGGAGAAGAACCTTGATATAGTGTAATAACATTTTATGCATATATGAGGAATAATTCAAAGTTCAGATGCAGCTAGTTAACCTCAGCACAACATAAAGTGTCTCACAGAGGAGCTGTGCTTTCTGCTGCAGAAGACCCAATCTCAGCAGGATGTTAAGGTCACACATCTGGTCTAGGAAGGGCTGTGTTCAGAGCAGTTAACATGCTGGGTTTCCGTTCTGTTCCTAGCTAACGTGCGGTTCACAGGAACATTGGCCATCCAGGCAAAAACCAAGACCATGCTGAAAATTACTCTGAGTGGACCGGGTTGCGGCATATCTAAGACCAGATGTATGCCAGATGCAACCCCTTCTGTCTTACCGCTGACCTCTGCACTAGCAAAGGATAAATCTAGGTGTCGTCCCTAAATGTAAAAATGTACGTGAGAATGTGAAATACCATCACTCCATCTCAAGAGAGGAAGCTGAGAGCCAGCAAAATACCTTAACCAAAGCCCTGAGATCAATGACACTGTCACCAAAAAACATCATTCAGATTTCCTTCTCCCATTATTCTGTACCAATCACTCCAGTGAAAGCTCCCCTCTAAATTCAGTCAGGCTTAATTTGTACTGCTCTGAAAACTCCTGATGTTATACCTGATTGGAAGTGAGCATTTGCTTTGTCTTCAAGTCTTCTGTTACCGCTGTACTCCCAATGTATTATGCATTGTCTTCTCCATGCTGGGAAGACTAAAGCCCCGAAACAGCTGAACAAAAAGCACAAAGACTTTTTGGCTTTCAGCTTTCTGTACTGTGAAAGGCCACTGACTAAAGTGATTTTGCTACATTGTCCCAGCAATGACCTCAATCCTGACTGAGGAGATAATTCAATTTTGAGGACTCTCACTATCAGATGCTGTCAATTTGCCCTTTTTTATAGTACTATCTAATATTGACTAGTGTTTAGTAGGGAGTGAGCTGAGACCAGCAAAATTCATTTCAATTAGGACATGAGGTGAGAAGGAAACTTGCCCCCTGAAGGAGAAAAGACGGTGGCTTTTGATTCACATACCTGTAAAGGTTATCTGTAAATAAAGTTCCAGTATATAAATAGGATTTCCAGCTACAATTTAGAAAAAATAAGCTGTAGCTGTGGCACATGGAACTGAAGGCATTTTTGGGTGTTAATGAAAGACTCTCAACAAAATGTACTTTTTCACTTGGAATCAATTTCAATGACTATGTGATTGCATTCTACTTTTTTAAAGCAATAGTATGTCAAAACAAAATAGAAAGTTTCCACTTCTTTTTTTGAAATGTTGATTCAAAATGAAAGGTTTTTTTATTTAGAAGCTGCCTAGAGGAAAATTAAAATTTCATGTGGGAATTTATATTTTGTTACACTGTCAATTCAGAATTGTATTTTTTTAATTCAAAAATTAAGTTTTACGTACAAGACATTTTTACCAGTTCCAAAACAGCTCCTTGTTAAAAGAAAGGCAAGGACACTGCTGGAAAGTAAATTGTGACACGGCTCAGACCAAACTGTATCAGAACTTCTGTAAAGGTAAGGATCAAATGTAAGTCATTTCTTTCTTGCTAATTCTGCTAGAAGCGTCACCCCGTGACCTCATCTAGACGGGTACAGATCAAAATACTCAAGTGACCTGGAAACCTGTATGACTTAGCCCTTTAACTTCCAAGCTAACTTCACTAAGACTTCATCTCTTACATAACTGCCATGAGCTTCTGATTAGTGAGGCAGCCTAAAGCAAAGATCAAAAGCAGTGGGTCTTAACCTTTTTTGTACCAGGACCCATTTGTAAACATGGATGCCTACTTCCAACCCGCTGCCCCCACAGTGTGTGGGGCAGGGGGTGGGTATGCAGGGCATGGGGAGCACCACATTTTTCTTCTTTCAGGGAGAATCAGTTTTTGAAGTCTGTCAATCCATTTTTAAAGTTTGTTCACGACTCTTTCATATGTTCATGTGACCGACTTTTAGATCGTGACCCACAAGTTGAGAAACACTGGCTTAAATAACCCAAAACTGACTCAAGGTCTGCCAGCAGGGACATGAGTTTTCCATTTCAAATGGCAAAACAGAACAAAACACAGACTGTCCCTGTCACTGGAGAGAAATATGGATTTTTCTTTTTAATGGAGAAAACCGTGGATTTTGCTGTTTTGCAGAGTTCCAGCCTGCAGGGGCCTGGGGGGACTAGGAGGAGGGCCACCAGACAGCGGACACCATGTGTATGTACATGCACATGACCACCAGGCAGCCTGGAGAGCAGCTCCCAGAGCTAAGGGTGAGGGTGGAATTGAGGCCCCCATAGGGAAGAAGGGAGGGAGTTGGGCTGGGGCTAGGGCTGCTGCCCAGCCTGACTGGTGCATGGGGCTTGGGACCCGGGGCTGTAGTGCATGGCTGCAGGGCCCCAATAGGGAACAGGATGGGTCCAGGATAGTTGGTTCATCTGGGGGGATAGTGAGGGGACTGGCTCCCCACTGCTGCATGCACTCCCAGGGAGGGGCACATGCCCCCAGATCTGTGTGCAGGTTGGGGTTGAGGGCAGGTGGGGGCTGTCTGCTGCAGGCTTGGGCTCCCTGCCCTGCTCACCCCACAGCAGTGGGGGGAGGGGGGGCAGTGCAGGGTTGTGCCTCTTGCTGCTGCGGGGTGGGCAGGGGCCACTTTGCCAGGGTGATGCAGGGCTCACAGCAGCAAGTTTCCCTGCCTGACCCCATCTCCTGGGCCGCGCAGGCCCCAGGGGAGGGCAGCAGGGCGAGGAGACTGAACCCACAGAGGGCAGCGCATACCTGCCCCCAACCCCATCTGGGGGGTGTGGGTCCCCCCTGCCCCCTGGGAGTGTATGTACTACCGGAGCGGGGGGCAGGAGGCTGCAGACCCAGGTTCCTGGCTCCATAACCCTGGCAGTTGGGGGTCACCTCTGGCAGGGCTGGGGGGCAGGGGGGCTGTGAGGGGCACGAGCAGGATTAGGGGGCTGTGACTTGGGAATGAGGGGCCTGAACCTGTGTCCTGGTGAGTGAAGGGGCAGGTGAGGGAATTTGTGATTTTTTATCAGGGAAAACCAGGATCTCTGCTGTCAAGATAGTATGCTGTAATTGGATTTCCTGGCCCCAATGACTGCAAGTCAGACTCAGAACTGGAAACAAAAGTTGCTTTTCAGTTTGGTCCCTTTTATGTCTGCTTACCTTGTTTTGTCTTTTGGTAAATGGGATCAGACTTTAACAAAAATAGCATCACCTCAAGCCCACCTCAACCTTCTCCTTTCACCAAAGGAGAACAATTAATACTCTAAAAGACCGGCAGAGGGGGTATTCCCTGTTTTTAAAAAAAAAGGAATAAGGGTTATTATTCCTTTGAAAGGCTTATTCAGTACTTCGTATTTTCAGTACTTTCAATCGTTTTTCCCTTCATTTGTTTTATATCTTCAATAGAAAGATTTTGAGTGGTGATTGTTGCCATGGAAATAAGCAAGCCACAGTATCTGTACTCAGACCCTGAGCTGTGTTTAACCATTTAGCGTTGGGCAAGGACAGGAGTCATGTGAAAACCATTGACTCCCTCTGCCAACTTACTCCATCAGAATTAAATCAACAGGCGCACTGATAGTGTGGGAAAAGCTAACCAGGAGACTGTGAGATGACTCTGAGCGGGAGGAAAGGAAAAGGATCAAGACCTTTCCTTGCAGGAAGGCTTTCTGTAGCTGTGGAGTACCAAAGTGACATGACAGAGGACTCCTGCGGAGCGAGGTGAAGAGAATGGGGATGTTACCATCCCGAACTAGCCCCAGCCTTTGTGCTGGAGAAGAGTGACACAAAGTGCAAGACCCGAAGGAATCGGTTTGAATATGGGCCTTAGAGCAAGGGAAGGCTGACCAACCTCTGCAGGTCCCTGGCACAGAGGGGAAATACCTCTCCATAACAGTAGGGATGGGCAGAATAGGAAATTCTTTTCAGGTCACACAAGGAGAGTTTGAGAATTACCCGACTTTAGGATATCCAGGTCCCTGACAGTCCTCTTACATTTTTATATCCAAACAGGGTTTGCTAGGATCAGTGCTTTGCTAACATTTGAGTTTTCCTCTGTCAGAATTAGGAATCTGAAAAGGGGAACATAGCCAGAGTGTTGCACAGCACACGCTTATCCTGCCAGCGTGTGTCCACTCAGCATGCCTGGAAACCTGTGA
The DNA here is from genome assembly GCF_052110815.1 of Crocodylus siamensis. Taxonomy (NCBI): domain Eukaryota; kingdom Metazoa; phylum Chordata; order Crocodylia; family Crocodylidae; genus Crocodylus; species Crocodylus siamensis. The sequence continues at coordinate 10,982,582 of NC_143403.1, read as the reverse complement.
GCATGACAGAATGCATTAAACAGAAGAAACACTGCTGGGTGCATGGATTGAAAAATTAAAAATGATATCACCATGTATCACTAAGAACAATCAAACTCCCACACGATCAGTAGTGCGAAGGCCCTTCTAACCCTCGCACAGAGCACTTGACACATAGGGTCTCCAAGTGACCCCCTGGCCTGGCTCAGAGGCAGACTCCTTGCAGACTAGATCTTCAGGGCAAGAGGTAGCTGTGTTGGACTAACCACGGCAGAGGCAATAGGGCAAGAAGCCTCTCCACAATGAAGGCAATGGGTAAAAGGATGTATGGCAAGAAGGGATGTGTCAGCACAGTCCTCACTTGCTTACCATCCATTGAGGGCTGTGTCTGGATCCATCGATTCTTTGGCAGGCAACTGCTACTGGTAGTCATGCCTCAAGTTTCCTGGCCTGCCAGTAGCCCAGTGGCCAAATCAAGCAGCTCCATGAGCCATATGTTTGACACCCCAACACTTCTGTTGTACAGTAATGTTGTACAATGAGGGAATATGAGGGCTTATGCATAGTATATGGTGCCTCTAGCACCAGCATTAATTTTTTTGCCTTTTGGTGGGATTTAGGTGTTTAAACAGTTTAACTAGGGCATAAGAATTGAGCAATCATGACAACCAACAGCTAGTCATATGTGCTATGTGTCTTATTTGCAGTTAGTTCTGTATAAAGAGGGCGACAAAAAAGGACTATGCCTAAATTAACAAGTCTACAGCATGGGAAGGAATATTTCTTCTTTGAATCAAACACCAGTAGTAGTAGTAGCAGTAGCATAAGCAGTAATGCCAAGAGGCTCCAGGCACTGCATTTGTACAGTGCCCAGCATAAAGCAGGTGATTCTTCTTGCCCTGAAGAGTATAAGCCAGCTCCAGAAATCAAGCTTCCTACTTGCCAACTTCACTGCCCAATAGACTATGCTGCCTTGTAGAGGATACAATTGCATTTGTTTCTTTTATGGCCTGATTTTTGCTGCTCTTCTGTTATGCTCCAAGACAGCAGACCTTCCAGAGGAGATCCAACAAGGGGCCATGGGACTTTGAAACAGCAGGCATCGTTTCTGTGCCCTGTGCACAAACACCACGGGAAATCATAGAACAAGAAAGGTTAAATCAAGTTTTAATGACTACTTCACATCACATTAAACTTTGCCTACATCAGCTCCATGCTTCAAATCTATTTGCAATCCTCAGGCTGGCAAAAACATGTTGCATCTAATTTTCATGCCACAAAGTGGACTAGCCATAGCATAAAAGATTAGTTATTGTATAAGTTATGTATTCACATATGAGGAAGGGAGTATTTGAATTGGAGGAGGTGAGTGAGCCACACTTGAGTGTGGCTTCAATACACCTATAAACCAAGAAAATTCCTAAAAGAGTATTTTAGGGTGGAGCTGTCAGTCTGTCTTACTGCAGTTTTTCTTTTTTGCATGGAGTATTTAAAAATTTACTGAAACAGAAAATAAGAGCCTGGGCACTCAGCTGGAAGGCATGAGATGTCTCTCCCTCTCTCTGGCAGCCTGGTTCCCCACTCAACATTTCAGCATTTGTACCTTCCATTCACAGATACCCATCACTCCCTCTGCAGCGTATAGTGAAGCATAAGTGTCTTAAAACAGAGTTGATGACACTAGCCAGCTAACCTAAAATGCTATGCTTAAACCTCCTCTGAAGAAAACTGTATCTTAATATACAACAGTGAACAAGCTGGTCGCAACAACCCAACTGAAGGAAGTGAGAAGGTCTTTGAAGATAGCAGGAATTTTCTAGACTTTGAGCTAAATACGTTATCTTGGTACCTCTGTGCCATCTTAGCTCACATGGTCTGATCATGTGTTCTCCTATCATTCACAGGATTGTCCACCTCCAGAAATGTTATCTCCATCATTTATTTTGCCACAGAAGCAGCTTCTCTTTCAAAGGCAAGACTTTCTGAAACCCCATGCCTACGCCTAACAGTAACAACATTACACATGTCATTTTGAAAGTAAGTTTTTTGAGACAGGGACAAACTTTCTGTTGTGTGTTGGTACCCAGTCTAGCTCAATGGGATCCTTGTCCATGATGAAGCTCTTAAGCACATAAGAGCACAGATAGTAAAATAATACTTTGCCAATATGATTGAAATCACCCTAATAAGACAAATAACGAGGCAGGTATAGTGTTACCACACCCACATACAGTTTAGATGAGCCATGCAATTCAACCACGGTCACTCAGCAGGTAAGCTGAGCCACAAGCATAACTTGAATTTTAAACCGCAACCCATGCCCTTTGGGGATCTTTCAACTTTAATAGCAGGTCCATCTAAAGCCAGAGCTTTACAGAGCTCAGCAATATTGCAAGGGAAGTTTTCACTGTTTTCCATAATTATTGATCCAGTAGTATGTGTTTCTGGGGCAGAATATTTCCAGCAGCTATTTAGAAGAACAGTAGGTTTACAGCTGGAGGAGGAGACATCTGTTGTTTGCCTATCCTTTCTAAGACTAGCAATGGGTGTATGAGACATGACACTCCTGGCAGACAGCCAGTACATATGCAGTGCATATTTTAGACCTTTAGAAGGTCTAAAATGACTCAAAATTGTAACACTTAATTTAAAATAGAGAAGCAAGAGATGAATTTTGTGGGATGCTGTACTTAAAGTTAATAGCTTGAGAATTTAATTTAAATTATTATTCGGCGTACTAGACGTTTTCCTCTTTCTTTTTAAGCAGGTGAAATGAATACTTCAGAATGTTTAGTTCTCTGATCAGTGAAGAGGTGGGAGAAATCTCATTGTGTTTCTCTTGAATTGCTTTTCAGGTAGAAGGAACCTATTCGTAATTGTTAAAAAAAATCCTCACTATTTGAAAGATCTACTTTATTAGCAATAGCTAGCTCTGTTAAAGTCCATATAATCATAACCCATTACTGTAACTGTTTTGATGCTCTGCTGTACCATTTCAAAGTCCGTGTAGTCTGTCTTCAAAGTATTGCTCGCTTGTGAGTTAATTTTGAACTAATAATAAAAGTATTTCTTCCAACAAAAAAGTTATTCTGGAATGACATGTTGCAATCTCCAGTTGCTTTCATCTTCCCCTTGAGATGTTCTGATTTACATAATGTTTTAACTATCTTTATATATATATATATATCATTTCTTTCAGAAGGCGACCTTACATCTTACAGCTCTGAATATGTTACAATATAGGAGTCAGGATTAAAAAAAGGACACTGACTGTGAAGATATAAGGAACAGACTGACACTTGCCACCTCAATATTTCCTCTAGAAATGAAGCAGAATATTATATACTGTGAAATTCATTCCCATTGGCAAAACATGGAACTCATCAGGGCTCCTATGCTGCAAAATATCTCAGGATACAGTTTTACACACACAAAAATCCTTATAAGACAAAGTTTTTTATACAGTTTTCTTTGAAGACTTCCTTTTGATTTTACCAAGCTGAATGTTCATTATTCTAATTGTGATATTTAACACCATCATGGCAACTGATCCAATGCACAATTCATTAAAAGATAATATCCATTTAGTATTCACATTTCCCCAAAAAGAACCTCAAATTGCAGACAGCAGGAAGAGACTCAGAAGATCACACAACAGCAGCAACAACATGCAATGTCTTTAAAGACCCACTGTTGTTAATTTTTTAATTGGGGTTATTTTACAGGCCAAGTTACAAACTATTCTAAAGGTATAATTCGTCATTCAGTTTTAGGCTGTGCTCACCATGGAGGATTATAAAGTAGATAGCTATTTATTTCTAGAGCAACTAGAGCCCTAAATACAATTAGGGACTAATTATTATGTGGTATAAAAATATTTCAGAGAGACAGTGAACAGACATGGAATTTATGTGGAAAAAATGGTTATCATATTTACCAGAATACAAAACTATTTCCAATTCAAGATGACTGCCCTCCCCACAATAATTAGATTCTATACATGATAAATTTATAAGTTTGTTATAATTTTTCATGTATATTATCTAATTATTGGAAGGCTGTCTTAAATCTATGCCCCTTGTTGCTGCATGAGGGAAAGAGCAGAAGCAGGCAGTTGTGGGGGGGCAGGGGGGCAGGCAGTAAAATAGTCAAGCAGCCTAACTCTTGCCCTTTTCCTCCTGACACCTTGTCTCCCCCCCCTCGCTTGCCACCCACTGCTGCCTGTCCTCCTAGTGAATGCACACCCCAGGCCCTGCACCCCCGCACTACCCCCCTCATTCCTGCAGAGGGGAGTAGGCAGTGGGGGGGAGGGGGCAGAAGGGCTAGCAGGGGCAGGATCCAACCCCAGGTCAGGGCTGGAGTCAAAGCCACAGTAGCCCTCTCCCTCCCATGCTCGTACTCAGATCCAAGGCTCCCTCGCAAGTTAAATGGGAGGTGGGGGGAGACCTCATCTTGGATTCAAGTCGATATAGTATTCATATTTTAGTAGCTTCTAGGCACTTCAGATGAAGTGGGAGATCCATTATATTAGGAACTATATAGGCACACAAAGGGCGCTGGGCAGGTGAAACCATATTTCAGCGAAATTTAAATTAATTTTGTATATCAACATAAATTACAGCCGGATCAGAAAGGACGGACATGCAAGTATCCCAGGGTTGCTCATGCAGCAGGTAACTATTACAGAGGCAGAGAGAGGTAGTTAGCTGTGTTAATCTGAAGGCAGGCAGCAGGCAAGATAGACGTGCAGTTGGTCGATAAGGGGCATTTCAATCTCGCCTTCTGCATTACTGAGGCAGAAGAACATGCAATAATGGGCCTGAGCTTAGCAAACAGCTAACCCATGATGGATACAGACTGATTTAAATCAGCATAACATACACCACTGATTTTCCCCTTAATTCCTTCAGCAGTAGTTTTCTACCAAACTTGGCAGTTACCCTGGGGTTAAGCGTTCGCGTCATCTGTCTGCTGCCTTTTTTATACCACTACTGCGCCTGCCTTGAAATGTTTACAGTAAATGCGCCGAGGTCACAATGCAGAACGGTTATTAATCAAGGAACAAAACTCAGGTCACTGCAAACCTAATCCAGTACCTCTACATTTTTTAAATTAAGTTAAGCATTTTCAAGAAAAAAGAACCAAGTTCCATGAAAAAAGCTTCGAAGTGGCAGCTGCTACCCCATTTCACTTGCATTCCATGCCCATATTAGAAGCAAAGTGTGAAGGCTACATGTATTAATTCATCAGCTCCAAATAACCCCAGAAAATGGATGCAGTAAAAAGGTAGAGCCTCAGTTCTGTAAACTGTTTCTTCGAGCAGTCCAGAGCTGGATTGCTGAGCCGTTTCCAGGCACTGGAACTTCAGTGGGTGTTTTGCCACTGCTTTCAGCAGATGCAGTAGATGCAGGCCTATTTTCAAGGCATATTCTTGGTCAGCCATTTGCTTAACTGAGTGTTTTCTGCTTTTTTGGAGGCACAGGGTTGCTAAGGAAAAAAATGCCAAATGATTAATTGAGGCGTTGCAGGGACAGGCCTGTTCAAACCATCAGCCTGCTTGGATTAAATTTATGTCCTGCTCTAGGATGTTACAGGGTGAATGCACAACATATCATTAAATAAATATCTTCACAATGCAGTTTTAAGTTACACTCCCAACTCCCATGAATATTAACTATCTAGTTATTGTTTATGGCTCCTACCGCCATATCTACAGGATAATACAAGTCAGGCTTATAACTACCACTTCCAGTACACCTGAGGATAGAGACGGATTTAATACATTCACATTCAGCACCTGTAGGAAAAAAACGGAACTTGTTTTTGCTCGATATAAACTAGCGTCAGTCCAAGTTATTTTTCCACAAGACTGGTTGTATTGTTCTGCTCCTACCTTGTTATTCTAGACATGTGTTTAGTTGTCAGTCCTGGTCTCCAAGTCTCCAGCCAGTGAGAACAGTACATTCCTCTCCTGGGAAAGGGGAAGCAATTTATATTACTCAGCTGCCACTTCTACACCCTATAAGGGAGTACTTCCAAGGAGTCCATGAGGAGGGTCATGAAACTGTGCTCAATCAGAAAAATGGTGACCACAAGCAGGTTCTTTTTAATATGCAATTTGTGACAAGGTTTGGCATCTACAGGGAGGTGCCTAGCAGAAAGCTGAGATTATTTTGGGACTGTAAGAATTAAAGGGTCCACCTGGACCCTCCTTAAATTTGCCACTACAAATCCTCACACTCAACTAAAAAGCCCATTATAATTTATCATTATAAATAATAGTATTACCAATTCAATATGGCAAACATTGGGTAATTGAAGACCACGGCCTGGGAGAAAAGCAAATCTCAGTTTCATGTCAAGCACTAGAGTGTAACTTTGGGCATTTTCCAAAATGACTAGGTACTTTGCCTGACTGTTCCTTGATACCCACCTTGATTCCCTGTAAAGCAATGTGCTTTTCATAAGGCAGGTGGTTGGCATACTCCGAACACCAGTTCCCCCTAAGGAGTTTTAGGTTGGACACTAAAAAACTTGAAACACCCTCAAAAAAATCCATCATCACTTTGTAAAACATTAGACTTCGTATTTGTCATCTCCAATAAGTCTGTAAGAAACATTTTCAGCTGTGTCAATTCCTCCTGCAGTCAATGTTTTCAAATGCTGCTGCAGCCCCCTGTGTTTTAACTTTAAATACTCTTAAGTCCAAATGCTTAAGTAAATATTTCCATAAATATGATACAGTAGCAGTCTGTCCAATAGCCCAATTGGATTAAATCCAACAGTTTCCAGAGCAGTCCTTGGGGTCAAACAGTTCCTTAAACTGTCCCATAAGTAATTCAGGCTTAACAATTTAAAAACCCTTTGGTAATAATCTCATTTCTAAACAACCAGAGTTTGCCAAAGCTCATTTATTTTTAATGAGATGGTAGATATTTTACAGTGTGTATCATTTTTTATGCGTTGTGTGACATAAAGGCTAATGACAGATTTGTGTTCCTTCTGTTCAGCTGGGAGAACACAAGCTTTACTCACAGCAATGTATTTGAAAGAATAAGGCAATTCAGCATTAACCCCATTCCCCATGGAAGGCAGATTTCCAAAAAAAATAAATAAAAGTTTGGTATCTCTATTTATTTTTTTTAACTCCTTCACTGCCTCCCCAAAAGTTTTAAAGCATAATGCTTAAATGCACAGAAGAAAGAGTAGATACGTACAAGTAAGAGACACCCCAAGCTGTATTTCTCCATATAGCAAGAATAAGTTTCATTACACACTGGATACTAAAACATGCAAGGGTACACAGATCTTCAGTCGCAGCAAACAGAACATAAATCATGTAGTGCCTTTCTTCTCCCCCGCCCAAAGGGGAGGATCTACAGGGTTTGATTTAAAAGAGGCTTATTTTGCACTTTGTGCAATCGCACTTTACATACCTGGTCCCCAGCACTGCAAAAGTACACTGAGAGCCAAATGACTTACCCCATCATTTAGATGTACAGTGAACCAATACACATGTATACTGGAGACACCTCTCCATCAAAGTCAGATGTGCAATTTCTCTCAAATATTGAAGGAATTGGCATGAATGCAAATGTACAACTACCAGCTACTGATACATTTCCTCTTGTTTTGTCCACTTTAGTTTTAAATGTCTTCGGCTATGGGACTTTCTCCAGAGTCCCTTTGGAATCCGTTCCCCATCTGAGTCTGGGAGGAATTCCTAACTTTTTGTGTGATAGTCTAAATCACTTGCCTTTATAAAAAAAAATATTTATATTCTTTTAATACACTTCTCTAGAAAAAAAATTGTACAAGTTCTGAGTTGGGGGGGGGGAGGGAGAGTTTTATCTATACCCAATAATGAATCATTGGAATCACCCAGAGTTGCCACAAAATCAACCACTGAAGTGTTATTACTAAGTCAATATTTCCTTTTTCATCAAGTCCAAGGAAATTATACTGTAATAGAGGCATTTGCCACACTAACATTTTCATCATAACTAACACAGGCTAATATTCTGTGTAAAATTACTACCATGAATTAACTTTATGTTTGTAGAAAATGAGATTGTATGTAATTACGGATTTCCATTCACAATAAACTAAGCAAATTATCTTCACCAACATAAATGTGCCATAAATTTGTTTTGAGGCATAATGAAGAAATAAATTTGTGAAAGAAATATGGACTGAATCTGCCAAATTATTGTAAATGATAGCTTCTTTAAAATTAAGGAACGTAATTGCAATTGGAAAATGTTATCCTCTTAATGGATGTATTATTATTTAGGTAGACCAATAATCCTCTTTGCTGATGCCTCATTTCTAAACTATTGGCAGATTTTATGCATTTTATTATCAAAATGCTATGCAATCTATAAATAGACTGATTTACCATTTGCAGGATTAGGTTTGTTCTAATGAATTGTAGAGGATTTTCAAAACTGAGATAAAAAATAGTTTGCAGAAAGTAGCACATTTGTGCTCATATTGTTTAACGGAGTGTACTCATTCAATAGGCGAGATTGTTTTAACATATGGTTCCCCGCATTTGACATTAATGAGTGAAACTTGCCTTATTGAATATGGCATTTTGAATCAAATAAAGTGATCATTATTTCATGATGCTCTATCAATTGTATATTATTTTTGTATTAAAAGCACAAAGTTTACTCCTATAAAATGGCAAAGGAGTTATAACACAGACTGCAATGCTGTGGAATACTAGTATTATCTGACAGTTGGTGGGAAATGACTGGATTTTGCATTTCTGTCCCTGCAGCGTTAAAATGTGTGAACCAAAAGACAAATGACCAGAGCCAGCGAATACTTGCATATTTGAAAAAATTTACTAACAAGAGTAACCCCCAATAAGGTGACCATTCCCTAGTCACTCATATGCTTTAATATTTTTAGAGGATTGTACTCAGAACAATTATGCATTCAAAATAATAACAAAATCTTTCTGAAAGAACTTCTTAGTCATCACTTGAAGTACTTGTCAGTCAATTGGTAGGTATTTCTAAGGAAAATTATATTTGATAGCACGCACTGCTGCCAAAACGCTTAGCAGCGTTCCAGAAAATATAAACCATTTCTAATGTATTGAGCTGCCAGAAAGGTATCTGTCGGCATGTCTGCGCAAGATGCTACATCCCCATAGCAATGTGCTATGGTGACATACCATCAGTGGGCAAAAACTGTGATGCCTCACCTACATTGCCTAGCCGTGCACTATAGCAAGGAAGTGGCTAAAAATAACTGTGCGCCACCAGCAAAGCATAGTGATGGCTGTTACTGCACCCTCATTTAGTACTTCCTTTAGGTGCTGTAGGGGTATGTGTGTGTAGACATGCCCTGTATTGGGTTGCAATTGTACTGCTATAGAGCTTTGTTGCATGCTGCCGCATGTTATACAACTGAATCACAGCAAGTATCGCATTGCAAACCCTATCCCCAGCACATCGTACAAACAATAACCCATGAATCAGGAAAGCAGCTAGAGGAATCCTCCCCCAAAATGTTTGGACTATCTGAATTGGTCCAACGAAGGATGGTCTAGTTATGTGGTTTTCAACCTTTTTTTCATTTACGGACTTCTAAATTTTTGATTGCCGGTGCGTATCCCTTTGGAAATTTCTAATGAAGGTACAGATCCCTTTGAATTGTAAGTGTGGGTATTCACATACTTTTGATTGATCGTAGTCGTCTTTTGCAGACCCCGTAGACATAGTCTGCAAACTCCTCAGGGGTCCGCAGACCACAAGTTAAAAACCACTGCTCTAGTTTCCAAAACTCAAATTGGCTTCTCGTGCCATGACTGTTCATTCCTCTAGCCCTATTCCATATTCTGTCAAGACCTTTGTTGTGGTCTAATGTGCAGGAAATCTTAGTTTGGTGCAATTCTAGCATCAGCAGGGGAGATAGAGCTGTGCCTTGAACTCCTGTGTTTCATATGCAGAAAAAGCACACTGGTGCCAGGAGAATGAAAGGCTTTTTTTGGACCGGCTATGTAGAAGAAAATTTGTTCAACAAACTGAAAAATGATCATATTGTAGACTTCGTTTCTTCTCAAAAAGTGGGGTAACAGATAGCAAACAAGCATGAATGGTTCCATTTAAATATATATACACATCATAACCTTGATGCAGATTTAGCAGAAGAAATTGCTTTAGGCTATACAGGAGCATTATGTGTTTACTATTGGAATATGGATGTTTAATTATTTGCTCGATGTGCATCACCTACCACAGGGATGGAAATGGATCCCAGAAAAGGTGTGTAAATGCCTCATACTGGAAACAGTAAAATTCAAACTCATAAAAAGCAAAAACTTTCCGTCCCTAAAAATGTAAAATACTGTTTTTTAGCTTACAGAGCTTTTTGTGTGTGTGTGAAAATAATCTATTAAGACACTGAAAGGCAAAAAACAAAAACAACTTTGTGGGGCATAAGTAGAGCTATTCAATATTTTTCAAATTAAGATTGGCTTATTGAACAGCATTCCTATTAAATAAAATGTTATGAAAAATAAAATCACAGGTGTTTCATTTTTCCAGCATTTTAAATTTAATTCATTAAAGCCATTCCGAAAATTCTCATTTACCAAAACACAGGTTTCTCTAAGAAGTCAATAACCATTTTGGCAACATTTTCCATGACTTTTTTTTTTTTTATTTCAAAAGATTACTTTAAAATGATACAAATGGGAAGAATGAGAATTTATTGAAACTTTATATAAAATAGAAATTTGACTGCCAATATGAAAAAAGGTTTGATTATTAAACAGCAGCCGAATGACTTGTGGCTCCATCACTAGGGTTTGCTCACTCTAGACCAAGCTGTCTTGTTCACACTTGGTCTCCTCCATGATGGCTTCTTATCCAGTGCTATGTTCAGGTGTATTGACATTCCTATTTACTGCTTCAAGCACATCCCATCTGTATGAACATGCTGCCACTGCAATAAAACGGATTCTCACATGCCCCCTCAGGCAATAACTGAACTTTACCTTATGATCATGCTCGTCTCTAAACCCAACTCTTTGGCTGCAATATTTATTGTAGGTAACCCCATACTCTTGTGACTACAGCAGTGAAACACCCTCGGAGTTGCATCTGATGAGTTAGTGCTCCTGCCAGTCACTACATTAAGCAGTATTGGTAAAACAGAATATATATTGAGATTCTAGCACAACAAATGAGTTCATAATGAGAAAATGACTCTTAGTCATGTTGGTAATCCAGAGATACTGTACTGTTCAGCTGCCTCAAGGCATGAACACAAAAGTCACTGGCACTGCAAAGTCTGAGTCCTGATAGGTTAAGCCATCTTTGATTTGGACGTTGTTAATTACTAAAGGGAGTAACAGTAATAACAAGTAGTAACTGGAAATGATTGACAATTACTAATTAATATTAAAATCTTAATGGTAAATAACCTTGTGTGGGAACAGGGTTACTTTTCTTTTGAATGGGACGCATATGGAATAAGTTAATTAATTTTCTTCATTAAAGAAAGCCAAGTCAACCGTAAACACAGAGAAAGAATAATTCCTTCTAGGCATATATGTTCCCCATGGTTTTCATCCCACATTATTTTTAGTGGCTTCATAGTCTAAAAAAAAGTAGAGAGCTTAGTGGAAGACCTATTTTCCCTTCTCTGTTCAAGTCCAGTGAAATTGTCCTCTGGGTGCCCCTACAGGTCACCAAAGATCCCTGGAGTTGGTTCCACTTCAACAAAAGAATGGCAAGAAAATTCTGCAAACTAAAACATCTGTACATCTGCTGGATGTCTGCTCTGACACATGCTAAATTAGCATGAATTGGAGGAGACTTGATTAATCAAAGTTAATTAGCATGCTTCAAGAGCCTCCGTGTCATGTGTATTTAGTGCCCCCATACTTCAAAATGGCAGCAAAAGCACTTTAACTAAAACTTGTCGAATGAGCTTTAGTTAAAGCACCACCACATCATTTTGAAGTGTGGGACAATGAATACAGAGGACGCTGCGGGCAGTTTAAATCAGAGTGTTTCTTGGAGCCACTCTAATTAAAGCGCCATCCTCTACCCTGGAGAACGTATAAAGATGCCCAAAATATTTATAAGAAACCAGTCTCGGGGCCAGGTTCTAACTCATTTACACCAAAAAGTCTCTCTCAGAAATCAATAGTGTAGTAAGAGAAGTTATGATTTAGACAGGTTTCCTAACAGGAGACTGAAGGAGTTGGGTAATTGGGAGATGATCCTTCAGTTAAGTAGCTAGTTGAAGAAACATCCACAGGGCTTGCAGAGCTTGCACACTGTTCTACAATCAGTGTGTTGTTCTTCTCATTCATGGATGCCTATTTATTAAACCCAGTGATCGCTACAGGAAACATTTTGGAGTGGGGGTCACTTTAATAGAGCCTATCTCCAAGCACATGCTACTTCGCACTTGAACTCTGCTGCCATTGCCAATCATTGCCTTCCCCCACACCTCCCCACAGTGCTGCTCCCATGGCTTCGCCTCACCACCCAGGTGATACCCCTTACCACCAAAGCTCCCTGCTACCAAAGCATGAAAGAAGCCACCTGCACCACAGGATGGATAAAGTGTCTCCATGGGCCACAGGTTGCCAACCCCTAGTCTATATTATATTTACTACATCTAATCTGGGTTTCATCGCCAAAACTGTTCTGCAGGTTGATTGAAAATCTAGAAGGTTACAGTATAGGTTCACTCCTGAAACAACTCATAATCTTATTTTTGAAGTGGCAGGATACTTCTCATTTGATTTCTTACTGCCTTGCACTCTGCTGAATATTCAAGGTAAGGTATTTGGCTCCAAGCAAGCTGAATTGGGGCCTGCTCTATTAAAAAACAAACTGTGACTCACTTTCAGCCTTATGTTTGCAAGAGTAGCTGAGGAATTGTCAACATTTCAGCAAAATGTCAGAAAAATGCATCAAAGGAGGGCAAATTTACAGGATTGGGAAGTGAGAAGAATTGTCTGTGGGCTGTTATTTAACTACAATTGTGAAAATGCAAGGAAATGTCAACAGAATATTCACAATATGTTTACAAAGCACAAAACAAGATAGTACACCTTTCTTTAATAACAATTTGTCTTCTCAGAACACAGAAGTATATGCTAGATAAAAATACCCTTATTTATTACAAAAAGACAAATTTATTACAACACATTTCTTTATGCCTTGCCCGCATTCAAGCTTGCTGTACGTTGTAATCACCCTGTTAAAAAAATGAGGCTATTTCATGTCTACCTGCTGAACCAAGGAGACAGACAGTGCAATGGAAATGCCAGTGGTTGGGGCAGAAGTGTGTATTACAAGGTTGGGACACAGGTCTCAGTCCTATTTCATACTGAAATAGGATATTGTGTTGAACTCTATCCCATAGCCAATAAACAAATTACAGGTTTCCTTCACTTTATGCTGTACAAGCGTTCCTTGAAAACAGTGCATAACTCGATTTCGCATAAAGGGAACCCACTTTACAACATAACAAATAGGGATACATTCCAGGACCTCGACTGTACTGACCCCCAGACCCATTTCTACCAGTTTTACAAGACAATTTTGGTACTCGTCACCAGCAGACAGTACTCACAAGCCCAGGGCACTATCGTAATGGGGATGGCAACTACAGAAATACGTGTCACAGACAACAAGCAAGGAGCACAGATCCACACAGAAGACTACGGTTTGGTGTGTGTCACTCCCACAATGCACTGCACAAAGCAGCTGAGTGCAGGCTTCCACCACGCTGACTGCATAAGAGTGAATTTACCTTGCGTATAACGAATTTTTGGTATAAAAAGGGTCATCGCATAAGAACGAATTTATACATACAGAACCTGCAAAAAGCAAGGGAAACCTGTAAAAAGAAAGTCTTGTGGAAACATTGTGACCCTACGACAAAATCCTTCAGATGTAGCATCTCTGATGTATTCAAGAACCTAAAGGAAGGAGATGGGATCAAGGGCTCCAAGTCATCAACCTATATTGAAGATCTGCAGCAATCACAGAAATAGTTCAAGATTGCATACCTTTCCAGCTATAAATATTAACAATATATATTATGGTTATACCTAGAAGCCTTGTGAGCTAGTTGCAATACCACACACTCCCACACATGATGATCTATTTCCTCTCTTCCATTTAAGGATATTTAAAATTAAAGAATACCCTCTCCCCTACCTTTAAAACCAATGTTATACTTAGTAGGCAGCCAGGGTATTTACTCGGCAAGGAAGAACAAACACCTTATATGTTTTCTCTCTTCCCATCACTTCTATTGCTACTTGTATTTCACCTTGTCAAGCCTCTGCATAATTCTTCTGGATATTGTTTTGGTTGTTCCTGTCTGTACCTCTTAGACTGTTTTTTTTCCCCATTTGTGGGGAAGCTGAGGAGTTGGGATCAGCTCAAGAAAGGGAAATCGCATGGCAGGGGTGAACGTCTTCATTTTTCACTTGCCTCTGTTCTGCACGGAAGAATTCACTACAAATGCAGCACAGTTCATTTCTGTTAAGTGTACAGTAAAGGAGCATTATCTTAGAAAAAACTGTAAGATTTAATTAATGTTTTAAGATGTGCTATTTTTTTTTGGTTTTCTTTTTTTTTTTTTTGCTGTCTGACCACAGTGTAAATATTCTGTTGACATTTCCTTTCATTTTCACAACTGTAGTTAAATAACAGCCCAGAGACAATTAATGTTTTATTTAACAAATGTAATTAATTAATGTTTGTAAGAAGTATCAAATTCTTGCATGAAAAGAAATACTGTAAGGTGCAGCCACTTTTGGAAAAATTCAGATTTAAACACTTTATTGCTGTGCCAGATATTTCTTATTCTATCTGTAGGGAAACAATAGGTGTCATTAAAATCTTTGCATTTGCCTCTTGCCGTTATTTTCAGCCCTTAGGGGTCCTTTGCAGAGGAACATAAATTACAGCAGCCCTAAGGCTGCTCTGATTTATGCCAGCGGGTGACAGGCCTACAAATATATCCGTAATATGGAACAGAGTAAACATTATATATAGCACTCTTCCCATACCAGCACTGATCATAGCTCGGGCGGACTGTCTTATTTTCCTACTCTGTAAAATGGAGATAATGTGTTTCACCTGGTTCAGAGATTAATTAAATCATTAGTGTCTGTACAGTAGACTCCTTTGAGAATATAAAATATGCCAAGTGCCAGTTGCTATTATTTATCTGAGGAAGAAAATACTCTCCTGTTTTGAATAAAGCAAGTCTTCTGGACTTATTACTACTGTCCTGCTTGTCATGTCCCTCATTTCAGAGTCTCTATTCAGAAAGAGAAAATGAGATGAAAAATAGAAATTCAAAGGAAAAAAAGATTCATGCTTTCCTACAAATAAAAGAGCTATACTACTGTATGAAATAACTACCTGAAGGGCTAGAAAATGAAATAAAATCAGAAGCTGGTAAACTGCCATTGCAGACCCATGCATGTCTAGTACAAAACAATTAATGCTACTATCATAACATAGATCCAGTACTTAGACGTAGTGTATCCTCCTTAGAAAGAGCACTGAGTGCAGAGATGTCCTGAGATATGCGTTTATAAAGTTAGGCATAAGATATCCCAGAAAAGAAATCCATCAAATAGTCAGTTTGGAGTACTTACAAACCTTCCTCTAAAGTGACAATCATTTAGTTTTGAAAGATAGCTGCAAATTGATAGCAACATTATGCTTGAAAAGTTGTCTGTCTGTATTGGGAGGAACATGTCAGTACAGCACACACTCACATGTTGGTACATGTGGGTTTTATACTACAAATGCTTACCCATGAGTACTTCTTCCTTATATGGGCAACATCTTGATTTCAATGGGACAAATTATTTCCTGGTAAAATTCAGTGCAGCTACAATGGAGCTGTGTCCCTTTGTATTGGAGACTTAGGCCCTACAAGAGTAACTCTGACAATACAAAGATTATACAAAATTAGCAGCAATTGTGTAAAATTCCTACTTGTTTTTTTTTCTTTCTAGTTGAAGAAAAAAATGGAATTAAGGCTGTATGATGAAGTGCTTACAATTCTGTCAGTCCCAGAGCTAATGTTGAGTGGGCTGCTTTATCTAAACCACTTGTGTTTGTTCAATGTAGTCCTTGATTACACAACAGCATACTAACATATTTTCTCAGGATATGAGCTTCATTCAGGGCCCAGGTGTCCCCACCTGGCTATTCAATACTTTGAACTCACATTGAAGGGAATGGACTCTAATAGTGAATGGGCAGGGATACATTCCCTTTGGCTGAAATGGTTTAGATGGTTGGAATGGTTTAGACAGAGGACTAGAGGTCCCTTCTACCCCTACCTTTCGTGATTAATTCTGGAGAAATCACTGTCCAGTATTTTAAAAAGTAAAGCAAAAGCTGACTATTAAAATCATTTACTTCAATAGGATTACATGCATAAATATCATATGCACATCAGTGTTTGTAGGATCAGGGCCTATGTTTGCTACTACTGTGTAAATCCACAGTAAACCCATTGTGCAGGTGTAATCAAGAGAAGAGCTAAATGTGCTGAGGAAAAATGCATAGTCAATGAGGCAGGGAGGACAGCATAATGACACAGTCACATCTTAAAGGACATCTGGCTTATTCAGCATTGGGATGATATTCACTGCTCACTGAACAGAGAGAATAAAAATAATGTAAAAAAAAAAAATAATGAGCCAAGTTCTCAGCTGACCAACAAGGAACAATATAAATATAACTACATTGATTGACATCAGTGGAGCATCTGGACCTCCTCCTCCTTCTCCTTGTGTCCTTGTCATAAACTACACGTTTTTTCCAGAACCATGCACAACTGATGGCTGTCTTTGTTGCCACAGTGAGGTCTTCCTCTGTACAGGTCTCACCATGAGTTGACAAAGGAGCAGGTGCTCCACAGTCTGCACTTCATCTCACTGTCATGTATTTAGGTCATGAGTAGCCCCATTTGATCATGTTTGTTTTTGATCTTCCATTTTGCATGCACAGGTGATTCAGGCTTCGCCATGTTGTCCAGCCTAGATCAGCCCCTTTCCAGGTCCATTTCAAAGCACCTGACTGTGCATTATCTTTTTTTCCATACAGTGGATGCCTGGGGTCTTCATCTGCCATGATCTTTCTTTTTGGCTCACTACCTTTCTTCTAATATCAGATGGTGCAATGCTAGCCAGTAAGTACAGGCCATCCTTGGGTGTTGGCTTTAGACATCCTTTTATTTCATGGCAGCTATTGTTTAGAACTGGGTCTAGTTTCTTGGCATGAACTGACCATTCCCATACTGGACATGCATACTCTGCAGTGGAGTAATACAAGGCAATAGCAGTGGTTCGTAATGTAGTTGGGTTTATTCCTGACCTTGAGGCGAGCAACTTTTGACGTATGTTGTTGTGGGCCCTAATTTTTCCTTTTGTCTTCTTTACACATGTTTTGAAAGTAAGTGTTCAGTCCAATGTAACCCCCAAGTACACATGGTTCAGGTGATTAGTCAGTGGAATTCCTCCCCAGGTGATATTCAATTTCCGCTTAGCTTCTCTCTAGCGTAAGTGAAAAGTTGTGGCCTACATCACAGTTGGGTTGTCATGAAGCTGGTTCTTATTGTAGTAACCTGAGAGGTTGCTCAATGCACATGTCAGTCTGTTCTTGACAGTGGCAAAGTCCTTCTCATGTGATGTGACGCATAGATCATCAGCATATATGAATCTCCTTGTACTACGCTGTATGGGTTGGTCATTGGTATATGTTAAAAAGGGCTGGTGCTACAATGCTACCCTATGGGGAGCCATTTCATTATCATCTCCAGTGGCTCTGTTTATTGCAAAGTTCTATGTAAAAACACTAGCACCATGACAAAAAGAGATTTGGGGGTGATGACTGACTACAAGATGAACATAGGCCACCCATGCAGTATCGCAGCTGGCAAAGCAAACAAAACTCTGGCTTGCATCTAATGATACATCTCGAGCAAGAGCCAGGATGTCATCCTCCCAGTGCACTTGGCCTTGGTGAGGCCACAGCTGGAGTACTGCATCCAATTCTAGGGTCCACAAGTCAAGAAGGACGTGGAGAAGCTTGAAAGAGTTCAGAGGAGAGCCGCGCATGATCAGAAGACAAGAGAACAGGCCTTATGAAGAGAGGCTGCGAGCTATGGGACTCTTCAGCTTAGAGAAGCGCAGGCTCAGGGGTGACTTAGTAGAAGCCTGTAAGTACATCAGAGCTGGGGGGGACAACTGTTCACCAGAGCACCCAGGGAATGACAAGGTCCGATGGTCACAAACTCCAGCGAGACCGTTTTAGGCTGGACATAAGGCAAAATTTCTTTACTGTCTGAGCCCTCAAGGCCTGGAACAGACTCTCCCAAGAGGTGGTGCAAGCACCTACTTTGGACACTTTTAAGAAACATTTGGACGTTTAAATTGCTGGGATCCTTTGACCCCACATGACTTCCTGCCCCTTGGGCCGGGGACTGGACCCAGTGATCTTATGAGGTCCCTTCCAGCCTTAATGTCTATGAAATCTATTTTCTGAAAGGGATCAGATGAGCTGCACTAGGCAGTATTTGTGCAGTATACTGAAGCCTTTAGCAAGCAGGTTTCAGTGGCTGACGGTGTTGTATGCCACTGATAGGTCTACAACCACAGCACCTGTTATCATCCCTTTCTCAAATCCATCTTCTATATGTTGGGTGATGTTTAGTATTTGGCCAGTGCAGGATTTGCCTTGTCTGAATCCGGCTTGTTCTGTTATTAGATGTTGTTTGATATGAGGTGAAAGGTGAAGGGAAAAAGGAAAGACTTTCCATTAAAGCAGGAGCTCAATGTCATTCAAATGGACTTCAACCGACAGGACAGGGTGAAGGAAGAGAAATGCCAAGGTTTCATGATTGCGACTGCAATGAAGAATTTCAAAAGCAAACTGTGGGGTGCATTCATGACAGTGTAGAATGTGGCCAGAGAGAAAAGAAAAACAAGTCCTCCTTTAAATGCCCGGAGTTATTTTCTTGCTGCCCCAGACAGATGCTATAGTCACAAAACAAAATCAGCGTTAAGAATAGGGCAGCTTATACCAAAAAAGTCCTTTTGTAGTAAGTGCCAACAAAGAACACATTGTACATTAATTGCTTGTCTCTCAGTCCAGACCATCTGTCTCTGCAATGTAACGAACACTGGCATACTTGCTGGAATTTGCTCAATAACTAAAATTGTGTCTGAACCGAACCTTCCTTGCATCTTGTTATACTATCAGTTTGACTTTTTGTGAGCTGCAACACAAGTTCACTGCAGAACCTTCTTTAAGAAGCAGCTCTTTAGCTGATGTAATATAACTGAAGTTGAGAACTTTATAGCTATGATAATAGCAAAGAAGCAAGAACACCTAGGCTAGGTAAAGACATTCAAAAAGCCCAGGACAGAATCCATCTAAGTTATGCAGTTTTCTGTATGTGGTGTACTTTAGATAGGCAGCAAACACAACATGCATTCGCACTTTGGTGGAGGGCGAGTGGGGGAGAGAAACCCAAATCTTTGCCTGGGCTCTACCATTTTTAAATCGGACCATGCATGCTGAACTTCTGGTCTGTTATGGGGTCTGTTATGGGTACAGACTGGTTTTGTGCGCTGAAATTCTGTTCTACGATGCTGATACATAACATAGAGCTGGTGTGGGGCGTTAAGACTCAGTTTGGTAAAAGAAACTGGGAACACATTTCTACTAGCGGTAGATAGCTCATCTAACAACACTTATTTGACTAATGTAAGTCATCACGACTGTCTCGCAGTCTTAACAGAAATCCAAGGATAACAAAATACCAAAGCAGCCTGGGTAGCAGCCACCGATATTAAAATAGCCATGAGTCATGTGATGTGTACAGCAGGCACAGATGCATAGGCAAAAATATAATTTTGTATTTAGCATTTAATGATAAGCAAATGCTGAACACGAAAAGCAAGGCTGTGGCATTTAGACACAGGGCTCAAACATAGCCAGACCACCGCCAGAAACTGGGGAAGTGCTCATTTTCTGGCAAAGGGGCTTACAGGGGCCCTGCAACCTGTTAGCAGAGGGAGTAAGCTGTACTGTCCATGTGCCTACACTCCTGTGAGCGTGTGACCCGATGGCTTTGAAAGTGATAACGCCCACGCCTGTTAGTTCTTCCGTTGGAAAGGGCTGGAGTCTTGTCTGCACGTGTGTGTGTGTGTGTGTGTGCGCGCGCACGCGCGTGCAGCAGTGGCGTTCTCTGTTTCTTAATTACTCCTGTTGATGGTAGATGTTATAGATAATGGGAAATCACACTGTATACAAGCAATTCAGATTTATCAGGGATTTCAGAAATGAGGCTGTCCTACTATAAAGCTTATTCTCTAGAAGGAACTGTCAGCTCCTAGCCTGCTGAGCATGATTGATGACTTTTCATTATTTTCTGGCTTCAAGATCAACTGGGAGAAGTTAGAGGTTCTACGGCTTTCCAGATTTTGCCCCAGGAAATCTGTCCTCATCATGGATATTTTTTGCACTGCCAAAACACTTTGAATTGCATAGATATTAGGAGAGTCACATAATCTCAATGACATGGGAAGCAAACATTTTTTACCATTAAAATTCTGCAAAGCTATTTTGACAGATGGAAGGAATTCCACCTATTGCTATGGGAAAAGGTCAATTCCATTACAATAATTTCCACTCCAAGAATTAATTATTGCCTGTTGATGAGACCATTGGAGAGCTTGAAGAAGCCTTTTTATGGACTTAGAATAGATATTCAAGGAGGTCCTATGGGGTGAGAATAAAGCAGTGGGAATTACTATTGAGACACTAACAAGATAGAGAGAAATGATTCCCTCAATTTACAAAGATAGGAAGACTATATGAAATAGCTTAGGAGACCATCTCTATTCTGACCCTTTGCCTAAGCCCATTCTTCAAGAGAAGGCCAGATGTTTTCTACCCTATAAGGGGTTCGTTCTTATATATGTAGTCTTGCTGCCCCTTTTTTCTAAGCAGCTCAGGCCTCAATTTTGCACTGAGACACAGTTGGTAAAACATATATATTGAAATATTTTACAGGTACTGAGTATTAAATTAAATAGAAATTTGTAAAACTTGCCTTCTTTTCCTTTTGTTCCTTGTGCTCTCTTGATGAAAATCCTGAAAGGTTTGAATGCTCAATTGCAGTTCAGTTCTTGTGTTTAGGAAATTTCAGAGAAAAAACATTGATGAAGATAAAAAAAAAAATTTTTGTTTTTGTTTTTGTTTTTTGCGGGGTTTTTGCATCCGGAAAAAAAATAAATTCAGTAACCTGTATGCATCCATTTGAGCCACCCTGAAAGGAAAGGGTTTTTGTTCAAGGGTCCCCTGAATATTGATGAGTGCAGGATTAGGACTCAAGAGCCTAATCTCTACCCAAGTCCAAAACTGCAAGCCAAAACTCCCACTCAAGTGCTGCCCAACTCCAAGAGTACCTGAACTCCACAGGTACCTTACTGAAAGGCTTAAGTTTTACAGGCACACAAAATTGTACTCCTAGCGTATACTCAGAACAGCCTGACTCTTGACAGGGCTGAGATGGCCAGTGCTTCACTCAGAGATTCTCAGGAAATATATATTACAGAATAGAATAAGACACCCTACAAAATATGGTCCTCTTTCACAGGAACTGTCTTAATACAATGCAGAAGGAAAGAAATCTAGGCTCAGTAACCTCCTTGGGGAGGGATGGGTGTAGAAAAGAATTTAAGGGTCATGGAGGCACACTGGGGCAACACTTTTGAGATGAAACCTGGGAGTTAGGTTTATATTTTGGACTTTGTCCTAATTAAGGAATGAAAAAGGTCAAAATACTAGAATTTCCTATGAGCAGGTGTTTCAGCTCCAAACACTGCTGTCAGTCCAAGTGGGGTTATGCACCCCTACCGCACACAAGACTTAAGTTAGAATGAAGAAGAGGTCTTGCACCAGCCCTGTATATAAAGTGAGTGCATCCAACACACTCACCTCTGCCTCGCTGGAGACCTTTGACAACAACTCTGATGAATTTACATCAAAGAGCCAGGCTCTTCAAATGTAAATACAGCATAAGAACATCCCTAAATACAGATGTAGATGCATAAACACCTCGGTCTGAATGCATTATCATTGCAGAACCAAAGTGATGACACTGGAGCTCACATTCACATTTGTTTCATCTGTACAATGCCCTTGATTTGTGCAGACTCAACCGTCTAAAAGCTTTTATACTCACTGAAAGCTTTAGTTATATATGTGGGGAGGGGTGTATGTTCCAAATAAAACCAGCACAAGAAGCAAAGCATTAGAGAGTCTTAAACCAAGTAAATTTTCATTAGATTCTATGAAGACACAGCTCATATGTGTGTGGTGGTGTATTACTGCACTGTCCTATAAGCATCCAGTGTTTTTTTTACGAATGCCTTCTTTCTCTGACTTACTAGTTTCTTGCTTCAGAAACTACAGGAAGTTACTCGCCCCTTTTAAGGGCATAGGTTTTGGCCGTGTTGGTCTACAGGCAAAAAAAGATACTGAACTCTTGGCAGAGGTGATATCTTTTATGAGACCTACTAAATAGTTGCAAAAAATATTGTGCAACTATTTAGCTGCTGTAATAAAAGATATCACCTCTGTTAAGAGTTCTGCATATTTTTTCGTCCCTTTTAATGCTCTGGCGGAGAAGTATTGGCTATGCAGAAGCAATTATTTAGTTCTGAATACTTGAACCCAAATTAGACTATTCAAAACCAAAATAAAGGTCTTATGCCCTCCACATATACACAGGCCTATGAACAATCTTGGTCATTTTTCACGTTACTGCTGGAGAACGATGCTACTTTTCCCCTTTCCCAAAGAGAAATCTGGATCAGCATTGCGATCTCAAATTCAAACAACAAAACATTCACAGGGTTTACTATTCAATATTTCTTTTAGTTTCTGATGTAGGTAGTTAGAAAATGCTTTTTGTGACTGTGCTCATCTGAATTGTACTGGTATTTGACCCACTTTACTATCTAGAGAACTTGACAACAATGTGGACACGAAGGCTGATTTTTTTTAGACTCCCTCTTATTTCATGGTTGAAATATAGTAACATCACATGGGTTTTAAATATGGTAACATCCTGCAGTCGTCAACTTTTCTAGATAGCTGCATGAGTAAATAAATACATGAGCAATACTTTTCTCAGCCCTGGGACTCTAACATCCAATAATGAAGACAATGATATAACAGAGACCCCCATCTCTATTTGAGCACTGTCTGAAAATTGATTGGGCAGGCCTTTCAGGTGAATACAGTACAAAATGTCCAGTCTTTATTATCTTCAGTTTTGTAGTTTTACAGGCTTGAAAAATCCTGAATAAACAAAGTAATATATTCTTTGTTGTTCCAGTAATAAGCCAGTCCAGTGCCACGAGAAATGTGTCATCCAAAGGAAGCAAATAGAAAGGGTGGAGCAAATTATTTTAAGAGACAAACAACAAGATATGTGTGTGTGTGAGAATTTGGGTGAGAAACGTACCATCACTAGGAACTTCAGAGGGATTCAATTCTGCACGTCTGGTCTGCGAACATTAAAATACAAGTTACAACCCCTACAAAACATAGTTGTGGCCACTTTCACACCTCTCATTTTTTATACTATGTCCACTTCACACTGATAGCATAAGGGAGTTCTCAAATGCATACATGTATTTACACTTACTTGCAAATTCATGTACACAGCCTGCCAAGCACAAAGAACACCTTTAATATTAATGAGAATAAGGGTAAAAAAAAAAAGCTTGGAAAGGAAAGAAATAACAGCTCATGACACTGCCAAAAAAAAAAAAAAAATCTCTCTTCCCTTCCTGGTAGAGCAACAGCAGTGAAAAGTTACAATAAAGTTGTGTTGATATGACTCTCTCTCTCTCTCTCTCTCTCAATAGTTGTTGAAATAAAACAAACTGGTCTTGTTTCCTGAACAATCAATTCTACATATTACTTGTGAATGAGCTCTTGATGTAGGAAGGCAGAAAATAGTCAGATGTACCTAGGCAAGGCAAAGATTCAATTCTTTTTTCCTATTATTACCTTCACCAAAAATACTTTAAGATGAGAGAAGTGATGGATTTCAAACTCACTCAAACCTTGTAGATTGTAAATGGAACCATGTTTCTTCATTATGTCCTCCCCTGCCAGTAGCCTATTTAAGTTTCAAATATGGGTAACATAGTGGTATGTCCTTCAGCAGTAAAGAATGGGCATGGGGATAGTTTAGTAAGTCCATACGTCTCTTGTCACTCCAAGGGCAGAGGGAGCCGTAGGTGAAGGTCCAGACTCCTCCCTGATGAGCCCTTCTCCAAAACACATTGTAAGGGAAGTAGGATATGGTCCATTGGTGTCCTACCCACTCCATGCAGAAGAGGCATCCACAGCTTCCAAAAGGGAGATGCAATATGTATAGTCACGTGCAAACCAGACTGATGCGGAATGCATTGCGTGGATGCCTAATGTCTCCTGTGCTCAGCTGAGTAGTGGAGCATTAATTAACAACTCGGATCTGAATGGAAGCACAGGAATTCCCTGCTGCTCCTAAGGGCTGCACGAAGAGCACTTCCCTACTATTGCAGGCACCATAGCCGGAGCCAAAAAATTTGTGTCACGAGGTGGGGCGCAGGGGTGGCCGTGATCCCTCTAGCGCCCCCCCTACCGTGTCAAGTAGGCGATCCAGCACCCTCTTATCTCACCCACCACGTCTTTGATGATCTCTGGTTCTATATGGGAGGCTGCCTTTGATCCCCTAGTACACGGTGTTATGCTGGAACCATTCCCCGTTCCGTATGGGGTGACTCAGTGCACCCCAGCCTTATGGGCAATGCGTGCCTCCTACCTCCCCTTTAGCCGCCCCAAGCCTCGCAGCTCTTCCTGGACTTTCTCATATCATATGCTTGCTCCTACCTGGGGTCTCTCGATGCACGCACTCCCTCTCTCTGGGGTTTCGCCGTATGCACGCCCGATATACTCGCCCCTCCTGGGCTTCTGTCCACCCTCTTGCCCTTTCCAGGCCTCTAGTCGCGTGCTCGGCTCTGTCGAGCTCCTATCAGTCAGGTGCCTATCCACATGTCTGCCCCTCTCCAGGCTTATTCTTGCGTGCCTGCCCCTCTCCGGGACTTCTACCGCACGCTCACCCTTCCCCGGGACTTAGTGTTAGTAGGGTGCTAATTGGTCACCCTGGAGCCTCCTATTTTAGTCTGCCCTTCATGCTTGTCCTCGCGTGCCGGCCCCTCTCCAGGACTTTTACCGCACGCTCACCCAGGCATCCTGTTGCCACCCCTCATGCCCTCTCTGGGGCCTGTGCCGCGCTGCCCGCGCCCCTCACGCCCTCTCTGGGGCCTGTGCCGCGCTGCCCGCGCTCCTTACCCGCACTCAATTGCTGTGCTGCCAAGCCAGCTTGTGTCGCTGTGGCCTCACTGGGCACCAGGACCCCCTGAGCTACTGGGGAGCCCCTATGCAGCCTCCTTGCACCCCTACAGCCTCACCCAGTCCTCCGGTCAGGGTCAACACCCCCAATACGCGCCCCACCGGCACACACAGCTGTGCCTCACTGTGCCACTGGGCACCAGGAACCCCCAGATTATTGGGGAGCTCCCATGAGGCCTTGTCACACCCCTACAGCCTCACCCAGTCCTCTGGTATTCACACAAATAGCCCTACCGCAAAGCAAACTACTAGCCAACTGGCTCTAACTCAAAATAAGCCTACCGGCTATAACATAAGGGTCCAGGCCCAAACCGGCCCTCTTGCAAAGGCATCTCTGTCAGGATTCCCTCACCATGCTGCGACCCCTTAGGTGCGCTCAGGCTGCACCACTCATCTCTGCTCTGCTAGGCTCTTCTGCAGAGCTCCTGCACCTCAGGCTGCCAGAAGGGAACTGCCACTAGGCTTTGGCCTGGGCTGTTTATAAAGCCCCGGCCCTGGCCCCTTTCCGGTCATGTGACCAGCCTGGTTGCTCCGGCAACCAACACTTGTGCTGCCTTAGGGAGCTTCAGCAGCCCATATACCTAATGTCAGTAGCAGGCACCTTAGTGCCCTGCTACATTTGGACTTGTACCAAGCTCCGTCTCAAAACAATTTTTGTCTTCTTCATTATGAAGATCATTACAAAGAACCATCTCTGTTTGCTCACATGACTACTCCCATTGACTTCACTTAGTTCATGAAGATTTTACCCAAGAGGAAATCTTTTGCTATTAACTGCCTCTAAAGGGTTGTCTACATCAGTTGTACCCTGGACTACAACCAAAAAGCATATTCTGTGCACTTGATCCCTCTCAGTGCATGCCCATTAAGGTCACGTAGATGATTTTGGGTGGCCCTGAACATATGCCTGAACACTGCTTTCAGGCTCCCTGCCTTGGGTGAACTTCTTAGCACGTCTTCAACATCACTCTAGACCAGCTGGTTCTGCTTCCTTTGCAGGATCTGCCACATGCACTGATTCATGACTGGAAAGAGTGACAGCATGAAGGCAACAAAGGCCCACCTTAAAATAGACACTATATACTTGTTCAGCTCTTCCAGAGAAATTCTGAGTTGGTGCAAGGATTCTTCCCCCCAACCACTACATACAATCCATTTCAGGACTGGCTACAATGGTAATGCATGTGGCAGAGCTCATATAATCTCCCCATCCATTTTGTCAGATGATTATTTATCTCAAGCTTTTGCCCAAGTTGTGAAGCAGTGTAACGAAATAAATACTGAAGCAAAATACAGGCATTTTCCAGCGTGCTATTTGCAGAATGGCTGAAAAACACAAGCCTGTTGAAGTCAGTCGGACTGCAGCTGTTTAACGATGGTACAGCGAGCAACTGACACGCTAGCGCGCTAAAAGAATGATTACCCACCACGTACATCAATCACTTGGCAGAACAGAAATATAGAGTCATTGTAATAGAACAATATCACATGATAAATACCTTCCCCCCTTGAAATTCTTGTGCCTCAGCATTTAGAGATGATATATGACTAGACTTCACCTTGACATTTTTTTCCTAGCAGAGGACCATTGTCCTGTAACATTTTTCTTTGAAGACAGCTCGTAAAAAAATTTAGGAGGAATCCTAATGAAGTGATACACCTACAGAAGGGCACAACAACTTAGTCATAAGCAGTACATAATGCCACTGTTTAGTGTAGGCAGGGAATGCTTATTCCGCTGCTTATTTTAATAAAGATGGATTTTGTTCTCCTTCCTCATGAGAAGCAGCAGTTACTAATAGGTCCACTGAAGACAAGGGTTGATTAACTGGAGTGGAAGAAACAAATTATACCTTCTCTACATCATGCATGCTGTTTTCCTGAACATTTCAGTAGTAAACTTTTGCTCTCCCCCCTGATATCCATTCAGTCTAAAAGCAGGTCTCTACCAGTCCTCCCTTGTTGGCACCCATCAGCACAAGGGCAGGGAAGCTCTGAAGACTGTTTGCAGCTTCTTGAGGAGATACTATCCTGCTTATTCCTCCAGCTTTCCTGAGATGCATATGATGTTGCAAGAGCAAGGCAATCTCACAACACCTGCCTGCCCCTACCCCGCCAAACCACAAGATGTGTTGGCTTCACTCTAGTGGCACTGTCCCTGCAAAAGTCACTATTCCAGTAATACCACTTCCTATCCAGCTATCTTTTGTTTTGATCTGCAACCTAAAAAATGCCAAACAGCCCCCACCCCTTCTCCAACAACCCGAAAAACAAATATCATGAACTACAGTTCTTAATTGGAAAGGGCTACTAGTCATTTTGTCAGGAATTATGAGGCACCAACCAAAAAAAGAGATAAAGCAGCTCTGTGCACTTAAGGGATGGAGATACAATACTGTGGTGTGATTTGAGCTACCAGTTTTATTGGTTTGACTGTGTTACATACAAGATGTGAAGCAGAGATTCATTTATGAGGGCCGCGTTTAGAAGGTGCTAATAAAACTTTGGTACCATACCACAAACTCATGAATTTTTTATACGACTAACTTTACAAAGAAACTATTTTAGGGATTCTGAAAAAGTGTATTAATGCTATTTTTCATTTCACTTCATCTGGAAACCCAGGCTGCCTTAGTATTAGAAGCTGAAGAGCACATTCATATGAACACACATTTTAGAAGCCCGTAAAATGATCTAATAAAGCTAACGTATATATAGAAAGCTAACTTTCTTTCTGCTCAGCAGCAACAATAAGGCAAAATAAAAGTTTTGCTGCTCGTTCATTTTCTACGGCCTAGAACTTGTGGTGGACTTCTGTGCATCTAGACAAGCCTTGGACTGCTAAGCTTTCGAGGGCAGATACAAGCAAATAAATACAGTCTGGCATGACTACTCAAGTTAGATACCTAACTAGTATCTTAGGAGCTTATCTTACTGGCCAGGACAAGATACTGATGCTCATAACAAGGCTGTCTGATGTCTAAGCATTCATGGGGGAAGGGATAAATGTCCCACAGGTCGCACCACCAGTGATCACAGGCCCCCCAGACCACACACTGTATGGAGGCCTCCCTCCCCCAATGCACCATGTGTATGGCTCTAGGCTTATCCTCAGATCCCTAGACCATACCGGGCTGCAATACCCTGCCCCCTGAGTTGGGAACAGGCAGCAAAAGCCACAGGAGGGAGGGTAAGTCCAGAGTCTCTGGTTGCTGTCGCAGTTGGAAAGATGGGGAATGGAAGGCAGGCAGGAGCCCAGAGACTGCAAATTAGCACCTTGGCCTGCATGCAACTTCTGTCTGGCCTCCATCTGGCATCATAACTCTTGTATTCTTGGCTGCAGCTCAGACTAAATAGGAAAGTTGGTGAATACCATCACTCTAGCCTAGTGATTAGGGTTCTCTCCTGGAAAGTGAAGATCACAGAGATCAGATCGGGCCATTATGCAAGAGGTGAGCAGCAGGAGAAGCAGCAGCACCATGCGGCATCCCAATGGCTATCGCTGGCAACTCAGTACTTTGACCTCAGAAGCGTGGTGGGGTGTTGTGATTCACAGGAAAAGGGAGATGCGTAATGTGTAGCATGAGGCTTTCCTGTTTCTTATTGGCTACTTCTAAGCATCTCTAGACCCTCTGAACTGCCCTTTGGAAGTATATGTTATTCCCCATTCTCTGTTAAGGACACCAAGAAGCATAAACCCAGATCAGTCTTAAGCACTTCCAACGTCTCTCCCTTGACTCCATATGGAAGCCAGACACTTCACAAGGTCACTTTGAATCAAGCTTTTGTGATGGGAGCTCCAAAGGTAGGTGTTGCCCTACCTATATCCAGGTGCCGTTAGAGGCAGTATGGGTGCTACCTCATGTCAGTAAAATGCATTGGACAGATCTTGGGTGGGAGGAGAAACAGGGACTTAACTTGTACTAGGTCACAGCACACAGTATGTCAGAAGCAGGGCCACACGGAGAGCCAGGTCTTTTGATTCCCAGTCAATTGCTTCATCCACCAGGTATGAAATTTGCAGTTCTTCCATAACTTTATAAAAATAAATCGTTTTAAAGATTAGCATTTTAATCCATCTGTACTGTTCCAGCCAAATAATTTTATAGGAGATTTAAAAGAAGGAAAGCAGCAGCAACAGCCGTTTGGAAGTTGCTTAGGCATCTGGAAAGTGAACTTTGATTTCAGTTGAGACTCACTCTGAAGCAATCTGTAGATGAGGTGCCCCAAAGTGCACAATAAATGCAGGATATCCAATGGATCTGCAATATCTCCTGGCCTTTTTTCACCGCATACATGGAAAAACAACTCTAGAGTTTCAAACGTATGTGAATATGTCTAACTTCAGAAAGTCTCAGACTGTGAAGGGAGACTCGGTCAAGCATTTTAAATATGGTTGCAGAATTATTACATGTTGAAGTTCATTATCGCTGGTAATACAATTGGATTTCACAAAAACAGTTTGTAAATAATTGCAGATGAACTGCACATGATTGCACATAGTTTACACATGATTACAGTTTGATTGCAAAGACAACCATACAAACAATGAGCTCAATTTACCCCATAGTTGTAAATGTTTTGTAAATGGATTATATGCACTTAAATCCATTTGCTTAAATGTATTCAGTAAATATTTTTTAGCTGTGAATTCATGCAGGATGCTGAATGAGGGCTTGTTTACTACAAACCTGAGCAGATAACATTTCTGATACTCCTCGTTACATTCACTGTTCAGAAATTCTCATTCTTTCTTCTCACTCCTACCAATTTTTAATCTACTAGGCTCTTTCTCAAAGTTTATTACAATTATTGGAATGACTGTCACCCACTTCACTTGTATTTGGATCAGGTTGTTATTAATATGACAAAAGCAGCATGGATAATTGCATATAATTTATTTCTATTCACAATAACAGCTACGTGAATCTGATAATGTCCAAGCTGCCCCTAATCAAGCCAACAGTGCTCTGGACTGGGGAAACCAAGTCAAAAGTGGGTGAATATATCACTGTGTCCTAACCTTACTAGCCTTGCTGGGCTTAGGTGTCACAGGGCTTCAACATGGCTGGGGTTTCTCTGGTCAAAATAAAGCGTATCAGAAAAATCTAGATCTTGAAAAGATCCAGTGTGAGCATGGTCCTAATATGGGGTTTCCAAGTCCTTTTGCACCACCTTCTCTTCATAAATTGTTCTCCCTGAATAAATTAAGAAAATTTTTTTTGGTTCTACCTTTTCTCTTTGCAAATTACCAAGGAGAGCAAAACTCTTCTTCTGACAATGCTGATAGAACAATTTAACACTGTCGTGCCAGTGATAGTTTTAGTTAAAAGAGAACTATTCTTTTCATTGTCTTTCCCCACACATCCTTTATCCACATAATTAATAACTGAATCTTGATACTAGCTGCATTGTGTCAACACGACTCTTGTGGAGCTGCTCAGGCAGAGATTCTGTGTCACTTAATGTATCTGTTGCTACAGACCCATTCAGCTCATTTTAAATCCACAGCTTATGGTACTTCTTATTTACGGTAAATCCCAAATTAGTGACTTATTATAGCCTTGAATGATGAGATGAGCCAATTCCAGGACTGATGTAAGCAGATATAGCTCCCCTTGCCTCAGTGAAGTTGTACCACATCGCCCGCAGCTCAGAAGTTGATGTCGAATTGTTTTGCTGCGTTACAAATGCACAGGATGTTCAACAACTGCATCCTAGTCATGTAGGAGACATGTAGAGCTAATATTAATTTTTTTCTAATTAATGATTCCCTCAGAAAATAAAAGCCTTCATCTTTGTGGGGGGGATGAGAAAAAAAACATGTTCTTGTTAATAGCAGACACAATTTCACCATTAATTATGTCCGCTGAGACCTGTGCAGTAACGAACAAACCAAAAAGAGCAAAAATACAGGCATCAAAATTATTGCCTTGTGATAATTTGGGGAATTATTCCTCATATGCTCTTTTACCTTGCTGTTATGCACGATGTTAAACAACCCCTACAGAATAATGATTGCAGTAGCACAGGAAATAAGTCCATTAAAACAAGAATACCTCCATGTCTGTTTGCGGTTCATCCTGGGATGTCACAATATTTTTCCTCTTTAATAAAAAAAAAGGAAGAATATATATTCATATGTAATTTTAAAAGTTCAAAACTTCTTTGACTAAAGGGACTGCTGATTTTAGTAGTATCCAACTTGAGACACTTGTGCTCCCATGGTCTGCTATGCCTTGAACTCTGCACTGCTGAAGATAAGGCCTTGAAGGTACTTTAAACTGGTACCCAACTTAGGACATACTTTAATTTAAAAAAACCCAAACAAGGGATTTTCCTTCTCTGATCGTTTTCTCCACCACTGAAGTCAGAAAGTAGGGATCCCTCTTCATCTACTGATGTGACTCATCACAACATCACAATTTTTTTGGCTCTCACTGCCTCTGAAGATGCAATTTGGGCTAAAAATGCTTGAGATAGGACCCATGTAATAAAGCCTATTCTGCATTCACCATGTACTCTCACAAAAAGTGAACCAGGGTCTTTGTAGCTTTGGTACAAGCTAGATACCCAGTTCACTAACAAATGCTTATTTACTTCAAGGCTTTTTGTCTCTATTTTTTAAAACCAGAGTTTAAAATGTAAAAAAAAAGGTTTTACAAAATCTGTAAGAGAGCTGACAATGATCTTGGTTCAACAGGTAGGAAAGGCTATAAGGAAAGGGGTAGAGCATACAGCAAAGTATCTAAGGAGAGGAAAACCCTCAGGCAGATGTTAGAGTTCTCCTTGAGACTGATAACCTCCTTACAGTGTCATCTAAACAACAAAAAGAGATAAGATCATGCCGGAGGAGTGGAAAGAGGCAAAACTGTCAGGCCTAATCATTCTAAGTCTTCTCTGCACTGCTTTAAAAAAAACCCCACATTTGTATGTTGGAATATAGGTTTTTTAATATACCCATATATACCACAGGTATTCTTTGTAACTGATGGGCCTGAATGCAATAAGTAGGGACTTACGAAATTTGAGATTTTGGGGATTCTGCGAGATCTGTCATTGCCCACAAAATTTGGCAATGCCCACAAAATCCACAGGGGAAAAAAAAAGAATTACAAAAAAGAAAATGCTGGCTCCCCAGAAGCAGGCAGCAGTCCTCGGTGCACTGCAGCAGCCCAGTGAGCCAGGGAAGTGGGGGCTGCCCACTCGAAGGGTTGTGGACAAGACGGCTGCCACCCCCCACCCTTGCCGCTGATCGACTGCAAAGGCTGCCTGTCATGTGGCCCTGCCCCTCTCCACCACCCAGCAATGAGGGGTAGGGCTACATGCATTATACATACATACGTATGTATGTATGTATGTATGTATTACAATGCTAGACTTTCTCAATGAGTGCATAAGAGCTGTTTTAAAAGTAGGACTACTTTCATAACAGATCTACAGCGGGCCTTTTTAATCTCAGGTTGGGACATAACTAAAAGATGGACAAGCTTTATGTAAGAAAATGAGTACAGTACATACAGGTTCCATGGTTTACCGCGTGTATTCCTTTTCTTTATGCTGGAGATATATACATTTAAGACTAATACTTGTCAGTGGAACCACTCTATTTTCTCCAAGAAACATGTCAAATATACATTTTCATGGCATACTAATTCATTACTTGAGGAGATAATATTCTTCCTCTTATCAAATATTAACGATCATTTCAGGAAGTCTGAGAATTGTCTTCGAGCAACTTCTTGCAGTCATTAATTAAAATAATGAGCAGTGTAACACTACATGTGCAATTCTCCTGCAAGGCCTAATGTGTTTGCCTAAAAGTCTCCTTCTACCATAAACATCTGGAAAATCTGGTAAATTAAAAAGCTGATTCATTAATATACTTCTGGGTAATCCTAGGCTCCCTTTTTGCAAAAATCCATATTGGCTTGCTAAGATTCCTGGCAAGATGTCACAAAAAAAAATTTTTTTTTCTTGGTGTTCATACACACTCCTCTCCACTCCCATTGCTTTCATTATCAACTGGTGAAAAGTAAAAGAATACAGTCCACTTAAGCATAGTCAGACACCCATATTTATGAAATATTTTAAAAGTAACATTTAACAGAGTAGGAAAATGATTTCCCAAACACATTTGGCTATTTTAATGAATTTCACTGGCTGCTTTTGCTTCCTTGAATATTTTTACTATCGAGGTCTAACAGTGATACTAGTGCAGGAATGAATCCTCTTAAAAACTGAATGTTAGGTTCCTAAGTATTCACATACCTTGCAAATCTGTCCAGTCATAACACTAATCTATACAGCTGGGCAATTTTTTTCATCAAAAATGAAGTACAGTTTCAGTCATGCTAAAAATTATTCAGAAATCTGACCTGAGTTTGCAGACCAATTTGGGATGGAACAATAAGTTTCCAGGGCTGGCTTTGTGAAAGGTCTTGGTTAAGTCAGGGAAGATCCTGTCTTGAGCAAGGGGCTAACCTCATGAGGTCCTTTCTAGTCCTACATTCCTGTTCCTCAGGGTTAGGGACGGAAGTTACACATAAACCAGTATAAGTGATTGGAAACTGGTTCAAATCTGTAAAACAACAGAAGCCAAGTGCAAATAAACCTCTTTCAAAATGGCCAAAAACAGTTTAACATACACCTGGATGGCTGCAGTATCACACTAACTGATTTAGGTGAATCACTAACTGAATTGGTTTATTGAACTTCTGTCCCAGATACCCTCCAAATTCGAGTTCACTCACAGTCTCCTAACGTTCCAGAATGCTTTGAAACTTCCCCATAAGCCCCACTTCATAAGGTGGGTGAGTTAGCCTTGGCCCAACCTGTCGGCTCCAGTCAACCAGGAAGGCATGGTCTAGCACACCCTGGCTTTTGGCCTGGGCCACTGCAGGCATGTGGCTGCATTTCTGGAATCAAAGATGAATGTCTGTTCACTTGCTTATCAGTTTAATTTATACAGTTTTGACTAATCTGTGAAAATTGAATCCATTCAGCCTTGGGCTTTTTGATTGTCTGCATTTAGCCAAAAGGCATAAACATGCATCCAGGATATGAGGAAGACTAGCATCAATCTCCTTCTGTATTGCAAGATTAGAACCCATATCTTCCAGAAGGGTGCTCTAACTAACAGATGATTCTGGGCTCTCACACTTTCCTTTTGACAGTCTTCTATTTTTACAGATATTTGTTGCAGCCAAGTGAAAATCTGATCCCTTTCCTCTCTTCCTCTAGGAATATTTTATATTGCACCTGAAAATATGTATGAGCTTAATTACTTTGCACACACGCATAGTGTTCCTGCAGCGAGGTGGAAAAGATGGGGAGCGATAGGATGCACGTATGGAGGACAGATTAAGGAGGGGGCGGATTTAGAATAGCCCTACTATGTTTTTCCTGTCATGTGTTTATGCCAGGATACAAGCAAATCATGCCCCTCAGGTTGTATCCAAGTCCAGGTATCTGACTCCCCCACCATCACATAAGGGCAAAGAAATATTTGGGCTGTTCTCTAATTCTTGTGTGCGTGTCTGGATCTAGGAAAGCCTACCACTCTAGTGTAGTCTAATTCCTTTTCCCTTTACCCTCATGTGAGTCAAGATCTGTTTGACCCTGATGTTATCACAAATGTAAACCTCTGAAGAACAGGAAATACAAAGGTAAGGTACATCCCTCGCCTCTGTGTATGGCAGGTAACTGGCAAGGGGGGCTGGTTTGGTGTGAAGACCAATTAGAGGGCCCAGGGCATGACTTGTAAAGGCTTAATTCTTTGTGTAGTTCAAACTATATAGCCAGTCTATGATTTATGGAAGCAGCAGCAGGAAGTACGAGATAGCAGGCAGCAGCTTATTGTATGCTGATCTCTTCTAAAAAGCTAATAGCTTAACAGGCCAAACCAAATCAACTAGTAAAGAAGGTAGAAAGTAAGGCTCCCTGGTATGGGGAGAAAGGAGGAGAGAAATACATACTCTCTCTCTCTCACTCTCTCTTTTTCTCTCTTTTCCCAGGCTTACAGTTACTGTGAACACCAGTGAATAAAAACTTGTCAAGATTTCAGAGCATAACAGGTCTTTGACTTCTCTCACCAGCTAGCTATTACCCACACGACACCTTTCAATGAACAGCCATCATTTCCATTCCCCAATAACAAAGAACAAAACTGTACAGGCAAGGAGCACTTAGGAATCACACAAAATCCTTTATTTTAGCATCTCGAAACCAACATATGCGATCATCATAATTGCTCACAAGATCACCAGTTCGCAGAAGACATTTTTTTTGCTTCGTTAGAAAAGACAGCTAGCAAAAAAATGAAACAACCTTCATAAACTCATCATTAAGGTTGCCCAGCAAACATCATCTATCTTCCCAGAACAAAGCTAAACTCAGACTTCTACAAACCAGGATTTACAAGCATCAGATAAACTTCCAAACAACATTAACACTATGCTTTTTGTCTGATTCCCAAATATACCTTGAACGTGGTATTGGACACAAGCTACTTACAACTTCCATATGATCAACTGCTCAGATTACAAAAAGAGCACCGTGCCTGCTAAATTTCATAGCCCGGTCATCTTTTTGCACCTGATATACTTCATTTGCCACTTCACAAGACCACATTTGTGCCCTGCCCTATGAACACAACCTACGAATGTAGCACTGAAATGAGTCAAACAAGCTCTGTCAAGAAACATGAGTACCACTTTCTTTGGACACATATATAGAGGGTCAGGCAAAGGACGTGACACACCAGCCCCCACCTAAACTCATACCAGTCACCTTGTCACCATCCAATTTATTACTTCCCTCCCTCAAGTGCTTATAGATAATTCCCATTGGCTACTGCTGGCACCAGTGGACCAGAATTAAGGCTTCCCAGGTATGTTCATGGCCTCTTTCCTGTCTTTCAGGGCATACAAACTTCGATGAACTTTATGTTCTGGAAGGGCATACTACATTCCCAGACAACTTCGCTATGTTAAAGTTTTGTCATTCAATTAAATTCTCCTCCTAGTTATTGCTCAGTGCAATTTCCTTCCTCCTTGATGGCATTGCTTCATTTAAACTTCATTTTAAGTGTTTTACTTCAGATCCTTATTCTATCTTCATAATAATATTTCATAGTTTTTCCTCCTTTGTAAAAGAGAAAAATGAAGCCAAGTGGCAGTTCACATTAACATCACTTAAGATGCCTATAATTATCTGAATTATCCCAAAGAGAAAATTAAAGAGAAAAGAAAGTTCTCGGGTCTTTTCATCTGATGTGAAAGTGAGTGAATTATTTATGGGAGGACTCATAATCGCCCTCCAGTGAACCAAGTGTGCTTGTTTTTGTACAGTGCAAAGGCAGGTGGAGGTTTAAAACCTCCTTGGTTGAAAGAAATGTTTCATGAGGAGGGGGAGGGAATATCTGAGTAACAACAAAATGATAGTATAATGACAATTAGCAAACGGTGCTAGGTGTTATAAAACAGTATAGACAATTCATCTCACTGATAGACTGAACAAGTTAGCCAGAAATGAAGCCTGGTCTCAAGACAGGAGCTAACTCAGGGAATGCCGGGTGATAAGAAAACAGCTTTATTTTTGCATCTATGAAAATATGCACTGATGGAGAACTAAAAAGAGGAATAACACAGATGTAAAGGACACCAAATGAAACCAGTCAAATCCAACCGGCTCTAATGGCTGAATGCAGTTTGCATACTGGTAACTGAGCTCAGTTGACCCCAGAGCCTCTTCAGAATGGCAGAAGCAACCCTTGTTTTAGGGACTTCTTAGTGAAGAAGCTAGTATGCAGTGCTTCCAAGTTTCAGTAGCAGAACCGAGGCCCCCCTTTCCAAGCCCCCCCCCCGCAACCATTTAACACAGTCATACATTATTGCATTGTATAACAAGTATCAGCCTAATGCATTTGTGTGATGGATGGCTGAAGTTTTGCCAGAATATAAAGCAGTTTATTTCTGATTTCATTTGGGAAAGGCTCAGTCACTTCCTATGCTGATTTCACAGCAGAAATCCAATGTAACATGGCAGTCTAGTAAAAATGGACGGTTTATAAGAGATTTTTTTTTTATGTGTGTACTGTTTGTAACCTTAGCTCCTCTCGATTGCCTGTTTCAGAGAAGTCAATAGAGGCTTGCAACAAAAACATTCAAAAAGCTACACCTAACGGTCAGATCAAAACTAAGTTTTGGCAGTAAAAAGGGAGTTTATGAATAATGACACAGACAGTTGAGAAGTACAGAGCACTCCCTGAAAAATTAATGACCTGCAACAAGCACAAAAATCATTTCACTGTTTCTCCACAGACAGCGAGTTTGTGCGTTTCAAATAAATGGAACTGGTCACTCGTTTTGAAACTAACACTTTATCTTTGAAAGCTCAGGTTAAATTGTTGCAAGACAGACCCTCCCTTCTGGCACATAATCAGAAGGCCTGTTCATTGATCTCATGGGTCTTGTACTACTTGCACATTAATTGAAAGCCGAACTTTTAAAACAGGCGGCCATACTGTAGGTGGGAAGACTGTCTCTAGGCTTCTTTTGGTAGGAGTGGGATAGAGCAATGCTTTTCAACCAGCATGCCATGGCACACCAGCATGCCACGAAGAGCTCCCTTGTGTGCTGCAAGAATTTTGGAATAAAGAGAAGAAAGGTCTCCAGACATCTAGTGCTAACGAATCAGCCACGTCAATGAGATGTTCACAGAAGACTCGTGCATGTGTTGGGTGCGGGAGAGAAAGAAAACCAGTTGAGCAGAAGGAAATTCATCTACTGCGCATGTCTTGGCTGTGAGGGATGTGCAGTTCACAAGCCCCTGAGCAGCTGTGCCACAAAATTTTGCGGCAGCAATGAGCTGCAACAGGCTTATAAGCATGAGGATGGGGAATGCCTTAACAGGTGTGCTGCGGAAAAATTTTATTAATGTAAGTGCGCCTTGGGCTAAAAAAGTTTAGGAAAAAACTGGGATAGAATACGTATCTCACATATTAGGCATGCCTCTTGTTAAAGAAGTTCAGGAAACAATATTATCCTGCATGTCAGATTATATACCTGTACAAAATAAGTATCCTACAGGACTCCCTGAAGTACCTACATCACAAAGAGAGGTAGGAACTCAGAAACAATCCATTTAGGAGGAAGCCTGTGTGTAACAGCATGGTGTATTTGAGGGCACATGGTTTGGGTCAACTCCTGGAGTGTAACAACCCTGTTATGGGTTTGAATGTGGCAAGAGCCACACTCATAATTCCCCACTGGCCCTGAGACCTGAGCTGGGATGTGGCACAGCTTGAAGACCTACCACTAGTCATCCAGGAGCCAGTCTTTCTGGTCAGCACTGCTGGGGGACTTCAGGGACAGCGAGAAACCCCCTTTTTTCTGGGGAAAGACTCACAGCTGTTCCCAGCGGACATGATGAACATCTTGCTGGGGTCCTTTGACCCCAGTACTCTTTCCTGCCATGGCAGGGGGTCGGACTAGATGATCTGCTCCGGTCCTTTCCGACCCTACCAACTATGAAACTATGAAACTATGAAACTATGATGGTCAACGAGGAATGAACCCAGAAGTAGCTGGAGGGTTGAGATTGAGGCGCTCCCTGGCTATGGTAGCACATGACAGAGGGAACTGAAGGCAATTGGGTCACAGCAAAAACCAAGCTGCTTAAGGGCAAGGGAGCAAGGACTCACCACTTGCCCCCCTCCCTTCCCTCACTCCCCCAAAAAGGGGAGAAGGGGCATCATGTACAGGGTAGAAGTGGTACATACCTGTGTGGAGGCACAGGATTAGGCAGAGCAGTGAGTCAATGAAACCACTGACTGAAAGGCTTGTAAGGCCAGAGATGACTAGCAAATTGGGACAAGTTAGTAAGACGCGGTGGTCAGACGATTCCAGTCTGCCCATGGGACGGTACCGCTATATGAAGCCCTGATTCAGGAAGGGAAGATCCTAACCTGTTCTGGGTGAATCTGTTTGTGGACTTTGATAAGACTGCCCAGAGAAGGGTGGAGATGGGAAGAAAGGTACCTTAACAGGGATTTGATTGCGGGGTCACCCTTAAAGGACTGAATGAAGTAAAAGGGAGAGGCTCCATAGTACTCAAACCAGGCCAGGCAATCCAAAGCCATTGTCCTGAGGATTAGGAGTAAAAGATTTATATTATATCAACAGGGCAGGTGAGGGCAGGGTGAAGGGGTTGGAGTCCTGTGAAGAGGATCCACCAGGGGAATGAAGCTGCAGTTTTCATTATCTGATTATTAACCATAGGTTTCCCATTTCCTTTCCATCAAGGCATGGCAGGAAGCTGTGAGGAAGCAGGCTGCACTTCAGATCCTAAAGACGTGAGTAAGGCACCTATATATCTCCACTCAACAATGCATGCAGTGAAGGAAAGGACAAGGCTGTCACAAATCCTGTAGCTAGGCTCATGCTCTGACATCTCCCTACAGGACTTGGCAAAGGTAAAAATGTACTGCTGAGGTAGTATGCCTGCTATTCAACCTTGATTTTGAACATGGGTCTTCATCATCTGAAGCAAACGGAGTGCTTATTTTCCAAATTTAGCAAAAGAAGTAACCCATTATTTTATCTGCCGTATAGGAACATCAGGCAGAAAAGGATTTCTTGGGTCACCGAATCCAGTCCTGTTATAACCTTATCTGAGGTCTATCTATCTTAAGAAACTAAGAAAGCTGTTTGCCAACAATACCAAACACAAAGATCAAATACATTTTTAGAGGCTAGCAGGAATAGATTGAAATAGCTACAAATATCAGAAAACACGTAACGATACTTAAAAACACCAACTTACCCTTTTTTCTTTTTTTGGGTGGGGTAGTTCAGTGTAAGTGTGATATAGTGACTGAATTTCAAAGACTGCGAAGGACTAATATATCCATTTCTCACTATATCTCAGCTACACGCCTGTGTTGCACATTTTACAGGTTTGACACAATGCCAATATTGACAGTTTCGGCATTTTGCAGGAAAAAAGTCCCCGATTTAAGATTTTATAAAACAACTATAAAAGCAGCATTTTTGTGCTTCCTTTTTTCCTGAGCAAACCTGTTGCAAATATCCTGCTGTCAGGAAGCTTGCGACTTATGACCCCCAGACCATTTTACACAATATGGGGAAGCCTCATTCTCTTTACTGTATGGACTGCAAATCCAAAGCACGGAGCAGACAAGTAGCTTGCTCAAGACCACGTATGAGTCGGTGGCAAAACTGGGACTAGGGCTGGGTGTTCTGACTCTCCTTCCACGTTCCCTCCTTCAAGGCCAGTGCAGCAGGGGATAAAACAAAATGACCTCCTTGAACCCTAGTGTCTTACGTAAGAAAGAGCTGCATTCATCTGCTTCCTAAATCCCAGGGCACAAGGCTAGCTTCACCAGTAATAGCTGCTTTTATGTAACCAAATCGTGGGACTATCTTTCTTTGCACCTGCTAGCACAATGTTGCCTCAGTGCAGGCTTCAAGCAGTTACAGCAAAAGTTCCTCCAAAACGCCTGAAGAGTATATTACTTGGAGCTGTCACTTGGAGGAGAAACTAGATCCTTCTTCTGTGTGCTGGAGCCAATATACCAAACCATGCCGTAAGCAAACAAATTGATTCATGAGACACGGTTACTCCACTGGGGATTACAACCACAACCACAGGAAGGGCAGAAGCACACCATTACACACACACACACACACACACACACACACACACACGAAAAATTAGCTAGTCTTAATGTTTGCACTTCTCAGTAGGGAATTTATACTTAGGAGGCTGAGAGTTGGCAGAGAATAAATTCTTAGAAAACATCTCTAAATTATAAATGTAGACAGAATAAATCATTAGGCAATTCTTTGAGGGAGCAGGGAGAATTCCTCATCTGTTCAGTGGAGCTGCTTAGAAAATAATCTTTAAGAAAGTCTCATCTGGAAATGTTTGTTTTTTAAGTTTCAACAAACCACAAACAAACAAACAACCCTGTCATGAATATGTACCAAAACCAAAATGTGTCCTTCGGGAACGTTTCCCAGGTTCCAGAACAGAATTTCTATTGAACACCGGAAAGAAACCAATCCACCCCCAGGACAATGGATAGGGCACTCCTCTAGGGGTGTGGGATGCTTGAGTAGTGCACTGACTCTTCTATAACCCTTATAATTCCCCAGCAGCATTGCTAATGGCAATTATGAAGCAAGTGAGATGAAAACTCTTGTTGAACGTCTGACCGGTATTTCTGCAAACCATTTTGGTTTTCACAAACTGGCATTTTCCAGTTAAGGAAAATAGACTGGAAGTGCCCATGTCTACTTCCAGACTTGGTGCTGCAGCGATACAACCGTTCTCAGTTGTTATCATTTGCAATGGCAGCAGTTCACATGCTACAAGCGAAGAGTTCAAGGCCGCTAAGTCTTATAAAGTCAGTGACCGTGATATATTTGCAATGTACATAGTTGTTTGGGGCAGGAAGAACTGTTTTATCTTCATTCAGAGGAGCTGCAATTTTGATAGCCTTGGCAACAACATACATATCTTTCCCCTAATTTAGTTGCTATATCCTAGAATTCTTTGTCTACCATATATTACCTGTAAGGATTTAAAAAAAAAACAAACCAAACCCATAAATACTTCTGAAGAAGTGTTCCACACAACACAAACAGTGTATTTGATAAAGAATATAGTTTGATAAATGTATGTGTACAAGGCAAAGCAGAAATACAGCAGATTTATTTCATCAGTAACTTCACTTACCTTATACAAGACTACACTGCGACCTAATGTATAGCTCATTGATATTGTATTGCTCACAATAAACATTTACATTCTGGGTTTATTTTTTAATTTATACTATATATTTGCCAAGCTGTTCCCCTGTGTGCACATAAAAAAAAAAATCAAAAGTAAATGTGTGAGTGGCATCTGAATTTCAGAAGCAACCCCTCAAATTGTTAGGGGGGCAAATGAAGTATTTTATACTGCTGGATATTGGCAACTCACTATATCTATTCTACATGCATATCTGCAATCAAACCCCCGGCTATTGTCACTGCAGTCGATCAATTTTCAGACATGTCCTAAGC
Source organism: Crocodylus siamensis (assembly GCF_052110815.1). Classification (NCBI taxonomy): domain Eukaryota; kingdom Metazoa; phylum Chordata; order Crocodylia; family Crocodylidae; genus Crocodylus; species Crocodylus siamensis. The sequence goes on along the minus strand of NC_143403.1, from coordinate 10,940,008 downwards.
TTTGTAAATGTAGAAAAACTGAAGAGTTTGAGTACATTTGAGCTGAAGAAAGAGTTATTCATGACTCAGCCTTTTATTTCAGCAAGTGGCTTGCTCCAACCCTAAACACTCCTACAGTAAACCTATTCTCATCTGAGAAATCCTTGAATTTGCCTCCGCTTGTTTAAACTAACTTTTTAAAGATGTTTTCCAATTTAAAAAGCAAAACAAAAACAAACAAAACATATTCATCAGCCCTTGTCTGAGGGTGCCAAGAAACATCTTCCAATGACTCATGCTCCACCCATATTCATTTGTCCAAGTAACTAAATTTTTAGCCAGACAGCAACACCACCAAATAACAAAAGGCAAAGCTGAAGTAAATTCCAGCTATTCGACATGTCTCTGGAATATGCTTTTTGTCCTGGGACCCATCCTGTTCAACATCTTCATTAATGATGTGGACATTGGAGTCAGGAGTGGACTGGCCAAGTTCGCCGATGACACCGAACTTTGGGGCAAAGCATCCACGCCAGAAGATAGGCGGGTGATCCAGGCTGACCTGGACAAGCTCAGCAAATGGGCAGACAAGAACCTCATGGTGTTTAACACCGAAAAATGCAAGGTTCTCCACCTTGGGAGGAAAAACCTGCAGCATCCTTATAGGCTCGGCAGTGCTACGTTGGATAGCACTACAGAAGAAGGAGACTTGGGGGTCATCATTGACCACAAGATGAACATGAGCCTGCAATGCGATGCTGCGGCTAATAAAGCGACCAAAATGCTGGCTTGCATCCATAGATGCTTCTCGAGCAAATCCCGGGACGTCATTCTCCCCTTGTACTCGGCCTTGGTGAGGCCGCAGCTGGAGTACTGCGTCCAGTTTTGGGCTCCACAATTCAAAAAGGATGTGGAGAAGCTTGAGAGAGTCCAGAGGAGAGCCACGCGCATGATCAGAGGTCAGGAAAACAGATCTTACGATGACAGGCTGAGAGCCATGGGTCTCTTTAGCCTGGAAAAGCGCAGGCTCAGGGGTGATCTGATGGCCACCTATAAGTTTATCAGGGGTGACCACCAGGATCTGGAGGAACGTCTGTTCACCAGAGCGCCCCAAGGGATGACGAGGTCAAATGGTCACAAACTCCTGCAAGACCGTTTCAGGCTGGACATAAGGAAGAATTTCTTTACTGTCCGAGCCCCCGAGGTCTGGAACAGTCTGCCAGCGGAGGTGGTTCAAGCACCTACATTGAACACCTTCAAGAGTAAATTGGATGCTTATCTTGCTGGGATCCTATGACCCCAGCTGACTTCCTGCCCTTTGGGCAGGGGGCTGGACTTGATGATCTCCCGAGGTCCCTTCCAGCCCTGATGTCTATGAAATCTATGAAATCTATGAAATCCTTGATATAAAATAAGTGCTTTAAGTACAGAATCAGAAAAGGGAAAGATGAAAACCCTGGATTTTGTTTCGCAGCTAGCATTGATAAAGGTGTTCCCTTTTAGCTCAGTATGCTGATATCTGTAGTGTGGGTCACAGGTGGAAGAATGAGTCTGAGGACCATTAAACAAAAGAATTATTTAAAATATATCAAAATATTTGCAGTTTATAGGTTTATGTGGTGTATTTTTCATTAGCAACTATAAAATTGTACTGTGTATTGCTGTTTTAATGAGACTTTATTTACCACATTCAATCATTTCACCCACTTCAAGTTGTCCTATTGAAACTCATACCACTACCCAGGAGCGCGACTTTCACCCTAAAGAGAAGCTTGCTGCTTTACTTGTGTGCATTTACAAAAAAGTATTATAATATAATGCCGGGCTTAATCTGTCTGTCTGGCTGTCTGTAACACTTTTGGCCAACTGTGCAGGTGCTGCCGAGAGGGTAGGTGGCGACTGGCTACGCAGGCCTGGGCTGCGCAAACCCAAGTTTGAGCCACTGCCAGGGAAGTTTGTGTAAGCAGAAAACATGCCCCCGTGCTGAAGAAGGAGGCAATGGTGGCAGAGGGAGTCTTTACACGGCCAGCCCCAAAGGGTGAGCAGGGGCCAAGGGGGGGCCAAGACTGGGGACTCTGACTGGGCTGTGCCAATGTTCTGCTGGGACCAAAGCCTGGCTAGAGGGTAATGCCCAATGCCCTCCCCACCCCACACTCAGGGTCAGACCAATCACCAGATTTGGGGCCAGGAAGGAATTTAAGCCCATGGTCAGTTTGGTATGGGCTGTTGGGGGGTTGCTTTCCTTTTTAGTGCGGGGCATGGCCCTCTACCTGGGATCTCTTGAGCATATAGTGATGTTTCATAAAAGCAGGACATTGGCTTCTGGACCTCCCAGTATAGTTATGTCAGGGGCTAGGGGGCTATGCACAGGTTAGGGTGTGTTGTGTCAGGATGCAGACTGGCAGTCTGTGTTGTATCAGTGTCTTATATAGAGTTTAGATTATGGATTGTATAGGATGGTTTGAGTAGGGATGACCCTGGACTAGATGATCTCTGGATCTATCACTATGACTATGATTCTACGGCTAGAGTAGTTGTAATACTAGATAGGCACTCTCTATCTTTAAGTGGGTTGTTGAAGTGTTTCCCAATAACTGCAGTGATTATTGGGTTCAATATATACAGGCATACCATAAAAATGATAACAAAACTAAACAAAAACACTCATTGTAAAGCAATAGGCAACCTCTGCAGATGATTGTTTCTCTCTAAGGGTACTGCAATGTGTTGATGTAAATATGTTTTAAGGGCCCTTAAAATAGGAGTGTCCACAAATTAGGACAAGAAAACACATGCTAAGGACCCTTTGAAAAGCTTAGAGATAACCCTCTTCTATCAAGGATTCCCTCCAACTGGTTTTGCAGCGTGTGTTGCAATCATGTGCGACTGCCTCACAAGCCCAAAATCAGTTGAGAGAAGCCCTGCAGCATCCGAGGAGACACCATTCCCAGCTGCTCTATCTTTTCCCACAGTTACAGCAAGGGCAGCTGGGGGAGAACCTGAAGGTAAGAATCCCCACCTTCCCTTCCCTCCCCTCCACTGCCATTGAAGGCTCCCTCCTGCCCCTCAGGACTTCCCATTTTGGGTTCCCCTTCCCTGCTTGCTCCCCCAGGACAGCAGCCACAGGTGAGCCGCATGCTGCTGGGGGGGGGAGCCGCATGCTGCTGGGGGGTAGGGTGCCAGGGAGCAGGCCCAATCTGGGGATGTTATCTTTGATCTTGGACGCTAGTCGTAGCTCTATGTCCACCTTAGCCCCCTACAGGCCCAAGCAGAGGAGGTATACTCCTGTTTGGAGATAGCACCCCCCTTCCACCGGGTGTACACCACCTTTTTGGCAATCAGGCATTCCTGGATGCCCTTGGTGAGCCAGGGGGCTTTTGGGCACTCTTGCCCCCCTTGCTTCTTGTTGAGATGGTCACCCCTTGGGCCCTTAGTATCGTCTCCTTAAGGAACAACCACTCATCTTGGGCAATGAGTTTCCCTGCCCTCGAGAACCCCAGTGCCTCTCCCACTAATCTCCTCAACTTGTTGAAGATGGCCCTCTTGAAGTCTAGGGCTACCACCTTGCTGTAGGCCCTTGACACCCTGCGCTGGACGGTGAATTCCAGCAAGCAATGATCACTATCACTCAGGTGGTCAAAGACCTGGAGGCCCCTCACCAGGTCATCGCCTGTGGACAGGACCAGGTCCAACAGGGCATTTCCTCTGGTGGAACTGTGCACCTCCTGTATTAAGTGGAGGTCCTGTATCTCAGCCAGGAACTTCCTGGAATGGTCCGACCTGGTTGACTGTTCCTCCCAGCAGATGTCTGGGTAATTTAAATCACCCATGACAACTACATCCCTTGCCTTAAGTGCCTCTGCAAGCTGGCCCGAAAATTCCCAGTCCAGTTCCTCCCCTTGGTTAGGGGGTCTGTAGTAGACCCCCACCATTAAATCCCTCTCCCCATGGTCCCCTTGTATCTTGACACAGAGCACTTCAGCTTGCCCCTCCTCTGACCCCGTTCTGCTGGCAGAGGATGTGTATTGATCCTTGACATAAAGCGCCACAGCCCCACCTTTCCTTCCTTCTCTATCCCCCTTATAAAGTCCATAGCCCCTAATGCTAACTGCCCAGTTGTAGAATGAATCCCACCATGTTTCTGTATGCCCTATTATGTCTGGGTTTGAACTGGCTGTTTTGAGGGCGAGTTCCTCCTGTTTGTTCCCCATACTGTGAGCATCGGTATATAGGCATTTAAGGCCTTGCATAGCTGCTTGTGCCACCCCCCAATCTGGGAGACTGTCTGGACTCCCTGATTATGGCTCGATTATGGTTGTGAAGTCATTCTTATTTGATAGGGATGTGGATAAAGGAGAACAGACGTAGGTGAAAGTGGCAAAAAAGCTTTTAATTCATATTTATAGACAATGGACAGTTCATCATTGCAGCATTTCGTAGTCCCAGTTTTCTTGCTGGAGCCTAGGTAACAGTAGAAGTAGCACTGCTGGGACCCTTACTATAACTTAAAGGCTAAAGCAGTCTTTGTTACTTTTATTCAAAAGGAGGGGAAAGTTTCATGGAGCCATGGCAGTTCCTTCTTCTTTTCCTCCCAACTTACCTCTGAATAGTCTATTGGAAAAACTCTATGTCATGTCCACACAAACTGCAACCCTAGTAAGGGTTCACACTTCAATAAACCACAGATATTAATTCTGCTCTGTGTTCCTAAAGAAAAGCAAGTTAAGTCTATTTCTCCTTACTTAATTGCAAAATGAAAACCCTTTAAGCACTGCCTTCTATCCTGAGTATATACTCCCCTTACTGTCATCTTCCAAGTGTCTAACCCAAAGCTAACTGTCAGTGGGAGCCTTTATCATTTGATGTAGTAGACTTTGAATTGGACCCCAAAATCCTGATGTTCAGTCACCTCAAAATTGGCCAAGGTGAGGGCAAGAGATTATGCACAATACTTCCACAGAAGTTGATGCACCAAATACTTTCCAAAAAAAAAAGAGACGATGCAAAGTGATCATGGGCTTCTACTAATGTGAAAGTAGACTCTACGCAGTTAAAATTAATAGCTATAAAAGATTCTGTTGTGTTAGTCTGAGGACAATGGGTGCAGCTTCCATAAGTGACTAATTGAACTGACGTTTGTATACCATCGCATTCCCTAAATTATTGTATGTGACAATCGCTACTTTTTTGTGCAGGACTTTTTTCATCCGACTAAACTAGGCTGACTCAAAAAGCACATTTCAGAATGATAATTCATTCAACTCAAGATGTGCCTACAGTAAAAAACACCTTTAGGGAATGAACACATAATAGTGAACGGAGCTTTTAAGTAAGCTGTCCACAGGGCTATGCCAATTTAAACAAATTAAAATAATTGTCAGCAGGCTAGGAATGGAAATACTCTCTTTGTAAGGCTGCTGTGAAATGCCCTAGGGGGTTGGGTGGCACAGTAAGATTTTTAAATAATACCACTCTCGTGACTCCCTGGTAGATTCATGTATTTATATCCTCTAGGTCTAGCTGCATACCAATATCCCCAGGTGTAAAGATGCTGCTCTCCCATATTTAACATGACTGATATAATGGCATAGTGCTGTGTATTATACCACAAAGGATTGACTGGTATAGGGAAATCCCAAACCCTTGAAGGCTTGGGGGCTCGCTGCAGTACAATGATTTTTCACCAATTGTTCTCCTCTGCTTAGCCAGCCCATGGTTCTTGTGAAATTCATTTACATTGCTCGTATGGAGAAAGACTCTTTCAACGCCGCGCCCTTGGAGAACTGCATTGGCAGAGAGGTGTCATGGTACTTTTACCAGATACCAGTGCCCGGTTTACAGTAGCCTCACTTTTACTTTCTCTGGCAACTGGCAGTTCCAAAGAGCTTTGCCAATAGCCAGTGATCACAAGGCCTAAAAATACCTTGGTCTGAACACTGATCCTCAAGCTGGGGAACAAGAGCAGCTTGAGAGTCACTTCGGTAGTGCTGTGGAGGATTCTGCCATACTGGGCAGAGACCAGATCCTAAAGTTTGGCACCCTTTTGTAAAGCTGCCAAAGAGAGGAAGGAGAGTCCAATCCATCGTGCCTTGGATAGGGTGTTCAGATGTAATGTCAACAACAGAATAAAATGTCACTACTTGGGTTTCTTGTATAGGTTGTATGTATGATCATTGTAGAATGTGAACACCCACGCTGAATGTCACACGCCAGCCAGTTTATAGAAATAAGAAAAGAATGGCAATTTAGTACGCAGTAGGAAAACATACATATATGGTATAAAGGCAGAGACATGCAAGGCCTGATATTTTTTTCCCCGCAGAATTCAATTAAGCACCTGGTTACTGTGATTGCATGCATACCGCAGTTATTGGTGTGTCCAAACTGAACAATGGGAATACACAGACATCTTGACATGCAAATACTCAATTGGAAGCAGAGGCATGAAACTACATATACTTGGTTTCATTTGCAATCTTTTACATACACTTTTAAAAATCAGCCCTTGCTGAGATACTTTTTTGCAGAAACATGCACAGGCAGATATGCTGTATTCCCAGAGAAAGAGAAAACAAGTTTTCTGCAAATTTTCCACAGCAGTGGTAATGTATAGCAGCAGTAAGCTAATTTTGCCTAATTTGCATTAACAGGTTCACAAAATATCTGGTGACCTTGGGATAATATAAGCATTTTTCCACCTGTTGTTAGTGGCAACAGCTCTAAAAATTAAATCCGGTGGCAGAGAAATAGTATACTAGCCTAACACATAGCACTTTGTACAAGGTTATGTGATGCTAGGTATCTTAGCACAGACTGAACCAGGCCTTTATTACACTGTCAAATTATTTTGGCCCCCTTCCCGCCCCCCCTCCCCAATTATATAAAGCTATTGAAACACCAAAGAAAAGAGTACAAGGTAGTTTAAATCTGTCTGCAGAATGAAATAGCAGCATGTATTCAAAAGATGAATAGCTCATCAGAAAAAATTAGCCATGAGAATGACACTACAACACTGTGCTATGGGATGTTCAACTGCTTCTGAAGTCTGAGAAAAAGGTTGAGTGATCAGTTCTATAAAAGTCTGTGGACTTATACATTTAAGCTGCCTATTCTGGAAAACATTGCCATGCAGCTTAGTGGAAATGGGGGAAGAAAGAGAACTGAATTCTTAACCAGAGTTAAGATTAAACTGGGCAGGTCTTCTATGCATGTGCTTTCATGCACAGTAGCCTATTCTACTGAGCATTAAAGCATCCCATTGAAAACAGTGCTAATATGCTAATATATTAGCATCACTAAAAAGGCATGCACTTTTGCTACAGTGCATTAGGGGAGCCTAATATGCATTTATGCAATACCTCATATAAGAGGTACTAAACTGAATGTGCAGTAGCAAAAGCGAATTAATGCACATGTAGACATCTCCACTGACACATAGGATCTGAATCTTCCTGAAATAAGGACAACTAGATCAGCATTTCAGTCTTGAATGATGTTCTATGGAGAAGCTAAAGCATCTTGAAAGTGCTAAATCAAAACAATGCAGATATGTTGTCCCAATTAGCGCCTACATACACTGATAGAGAACATGAGTACTGCTTACGGAAACTTATATGCATCTCAGATTCATTCCATGTATAAAACACATCTCTATCTGGTCTTCTCCCAGCAAGAATATGGTATGCATCTCAGGTTTGAGCTACAATTTATTACACATTCATAGTTCTTTGGTTTGGCTTGAAAACACCGGGTTATATGTAGTAGATAGATACCTACTAAAACTCCATGTTGTCCAGTTGGGCTGGATGCCATGAACAAAGTAAGCTGTTACCCCTCATCCAAACCGTAGTAAGGAACCCCTGTCTGAAGCAATTTCTGTACCCCTCAAGTGCAAAGAGCTGCAATTATGTCCTCATTCTGTGCTGAAGAACAATGCTGACAAGCAGATTCCTTGCCCACAAGCCTCCATAAAAGAGCATGTCATTTAAACCAGACCTTGGATTACTCTCGTTTCTTTTATCTCTGTTATTTTATTTCCAAATGAAGTGAAAAGTGGTGAGGAACAGGCCTGGTGGGAGCTTGCTGGCATGGGCATTTTTTTTTAAATGACATAATCATTGCTTTTGCTCCCAGTCCTCCCCAGATAGATAAAGGGATTGATTTATTTCTTGGGGAAACTGCTTTTCCAAATGATCACTCCTGAAAGTTTTCATGCACTAGCTTGATGTTTTACAGATGCTGAAGTGCAAGATTGGAGAGGGTGGAGTGGAGAAGAGGTTGTAATCGTGGCAGCTTTGATTCGACTTTTTGTCTTTCTAGGGCAGGAAAATTGACTTCAATTGCAATGTGCTGTCTGTGGGTGTTTTGAATCAGATGTTGAAAAAGCAATATCCTGCCTTCCCCATTTAAGATCAGATGAAACTTTGATATACCTTTTTTCGCCCAAGCCCTCCCTTGTCTGTTGTGCAGTGATCCATGCACAAATCAGCTATCCACCCATCTTGCCCCAGTCTAGAAACAAGATGCATCTTCTTTGCCCTGTGTCTACAGCCCCAGTCCTGCACTCCTCTACTGTTAACCCCCAATTTAGAAACTGCTTCCAAAGAAAGGAGATAAAATTAGCATTTCATGTACACAGTATATATCATTAGGAGCTTGGACTTTTACTTTAATGAGACCAAGGTCCACAATGCTTTCCTTTCCATTATGCTACCTCTATGCCTTCAGCAAGAAACCCTCTTAATTTATTCTTTCTTTTGCATTTAATTTCAGATGCAGTAGTTCTGCTTTAATAAAGCAAAACTCTCCACTTGCATACTTAGTATTGTCTTCACAGATGTATACTACCTCCTGTCCTCTTTGACCCAACATTTTTTCTTATGTGGGATCCCTTTGTCTGAAGCTTCAGAAGCCTGCAGGAACCAGTCTCTTCCCTAAGCTATTTTCAATAAGATTTTGTGGACGCTGATTTTACTGGACTGGGAAAACAATAATAAAGTATGTCACTATCTCGTTGTGATATACAGCCCATTTCCCTCAAAGAGGTCAAAACTAAAATTGTTACACATTTATTTTTGACATCTCCTGGAGCTCTTAATCCATACATTAATGTGGAACTAGTTTTAGGCACACGTAAAGTGGCTTAAAGTTATGCCACACCAGGGCAGGATTCTCTGTGATCGGTGTTACCCAGCTCACATGCCATTAATGTGCAGCCACTCTCCAAGTGGCCAGGATGAGCCACTCAAGTTGCAGTCCTCCAGCATCCCAGGATGCACTGTCATCTCCTACCCAGCCCCTTGAGGGACAAACTTTCCACCCCCTTGAGGGATGCTCAGGGACAGTTCAGCTTCAGCACTAAATCTAAAGCTTAGCTTATTCTATGCACTGCTACAAGCTGGCAGGCCTGGGATGGATGAAATGAGCTCCTCACTTACGACACTGTGCAGTCAGAAGTGCATCTCTCGCTGGGATCAGTCCTTTGAATCCTCAGGAGAACGGCCAATCCTTTATGAAAGGCACTGTTGTCTCTTTCCTTTAGATTAACTCCGAGGGCTGAACTTTGTTAGACTGCTCCCTGGAATGGGTGGTTGCCTGCTGGTCCTTGGATCGTGGACCACTAAAATCACCTCTGCTCCCACCCCGTGCTCAAATCTGTGCCAGTTGATCTGATCTAGTGAAATGCACAGCACCAAAGAGTTGGGCATTGCCTTCCAACTGAGTTTGGGCAGAAGAGGGCAGGCATGAAGACCGCCTCTATGCTCTTCCCAGTAAACAGGAGTTCTTTTAGCTTCAATATCATAGTGAATCAACTTCTGCTACCTCCTTCCTCAGCTCTGTGCACTTTTAACAATGTGTTGTTAATAGGATTTCAGTAGAAAGTATTTCCCATATAGATACTTTTCTCTATTTGACACCCGCCGTGACCCTCAAAACGTATTAAAAATGGCTTATAAAATGGTTTCTTTTGGAGTCTGAGCAAATGTCTATGTATACAAAGTACTTCAGGAAATGAAAATGGATGAACAAAACACACTCCAATGAAGGAGAAATAGAAAGAGGATTAGCAGCAACCTTTTAGCTGTGAATCTTGGGGATGAAGGAAAATTAAGGTTAGAGGAAAAATCCAGCAGAGCTAATATGTATGGAAAGATGAAAGAGGGGGGAGAATGGGAGGTGAAGTGGAAGGGGGGAGAATGGAAAGATAGGAGGGAAGAGGAGCTGCAAAAGGTCAAGTTGCATGCAGAAGAGGTGAATATAGTATCAAAGGGTAAGAACCATATGAGTGGAATCAAAGTTTAAGGAAGCAAAGCTTGAAATAAGAACACTGATCATTTTGGAGATAGGTTATTGGATTAAAGTGAAGCAGTACTATCACCTTATACAAGGGAACAAGAAATGAATTGAAAACATATCTTACGAGAGAATGTCAAGCTGCATGGGCTTTTTATACCATTTTTCATTAGTTAGGTGCCTGCTTCTTTTGATTCATTCTTTAATTTCTTTATCTTTAGCAGATATAGAACAATAGGGCTTTTTCTTTATCCTCTGAGAGTTTGCCGTGCTCTTTAATTTATTCAGATGGGTTATTGTCTATGTTGCTACTGCAAAAAAAATTTTGGTTGCTTTTGCCTATCTGGATCAGTATTTAATTATTGCTGAACTCAACAGAGGGACATCTGTGCGCTGAAGGAAGTAATTGACTGGAGCATAGAATAGTTGTCCAAAGGAAGTCGTTGCAGAGATCCCACTAAACCTGCTTTTAAATGGCTCGGCCAGACTGTTGAAGCTACGCTACTACAAGAAGCAATGTTGCATTATCCCAGGAAAGGACCAGGCAACCTAGCCAGCCTCCCAACTCTACCTTTTTTTTATGATACAGCTCAGTCTATACCAGACACTTACATAGATTATTGCCTGACTCAATCTGAAAGCCAGTCTGATTTTGGTGACAAATTGTGGTAATGACCTGGTTTTAGCAGTTTCCATCCTTGTTACAAACTTTTTTTTTCCTATAGCCAAGAAGAGAGCTTTCCAAGGTGCAGGCTGCAGTCCAGGCCTGCATAATTCCCCCTTGATACTCAGCACCTGGTAAGCATGCATAATCTTCATTTGCCCGCATCGTAGCATCCGTAGCATACCTCTTCTAATCTCTGCATTACCTAGGAATCAATAGTATCACTAACTGCTTACCTGGGCCCAGGGCCTTTGAGAAAACTCCCACTGAAGTCAACATAAAAAAACCCAACAACCCTGATTTCAGTAGATCTGTGGAAGGTTGCAAGGAAACCAACAGTCCAGACCTCTGTGTCATTCACCAAAAGTGGAATCAGGAGGAGCATGCACTTTGCAGCAAACTGTTTCAATTGCACATATTGCTTTTGATCTCTAGGAATTTTTTTCTATGTATTTGTGTTCTTAAATCTCCAGATAGCTAATAACAGGAAAAGGAAATCATTCAGACTGGTAATACACACACTTCACCTACTTAGGGAGATGAACTATAGTCATTTCTACTTTTATGGATTAGCTCAACAAGCATTGCATTTAAATGTTACCTCAGTTTAAGTAGAGCTAATATTCTAGCAGTTCCAGTGATTTCCTTCTTCACTTTAGACCTGTGACAGTAACAGCATTTGAGCTACAGCCGGCTATGTTTTTTTTAGCATTTTGATCAGATAATAATTGGCAATTTACACAACAATGGACATCAGCTGTGGGCATGCAGTTCTGGTCATGTTGTTTTGGTCAGAGGAAATAGGGCAATATAATACTAATATTCAGGGGACTGAGCAAGCTGCACTTCCAGACCTGTCAATGGGATGTGTCAAAATTAGTTAGCCCTTTAAGTCTTCAAGCGAAGACTTAAAAAAGGAGCGCTTCCATTCTTCCTTTTTTAAAAGAAAAAATAGGGCCAATAAAGGACTTCAAAGCTCAACACTCAAGTCAAAACATGCTTATTTTGGAGTCATAAAAACGGAGGTTTTAGTAGACGAATGTTTTCACCTAGCTCTGAAGGTAAGGAATTAAAAACCACCTAGCCATGTAGGAAAACATGCAGTTTCTTCTAACAAGAGTAAAAGAGACCAGAGTATTATCCTCCTTCTGTATGTATGGGCAGAGCCAGATCGACACAGGAGATTACTACAAGACAATCTGCCACATTAATAAAGCCTTTATACAACAGATCCTAACTTCTTAAGAAGCACAACCACCTCTGAGGTCAGATAGTCACTCATCTTCCAGATGCTTATGTCTCTTGCAGCATTTTTAATTCATGCCAGGGAAGCCTCCGTTTTATATTTTTCCCCTGAACCTTGACACAAGTTCAAAATGAAGGATCTGTTAACTTCAGTTTCTTACTTCCCTCCATCTGTTTGGGTCACAAAATGAATGGTTCTCCACTAGCAAGTACAGTGAAGAGCTACGTTATGATAAAAATAGAAGTGCGAGATGAGACTCAGGTCCCTATTTTCCATGAGCTGCTGCAAGATTTCAGCTATTGCCATGACACACACTAAGGATTCAATAATTACAAAAACCCGAACGGCAATATACCAAACTATTCCAATCCTCAGTAATATTCAGTCGCTAGTAAACATGCATAAATACCCACTTGTCCAGAGGGCACTAGTTAGGCAAGCAATCAAAAAATCTCCAAGACAACAACCATTCTTTCTCTCATCAACTTTACACTGACTTCCTCAAAAATGGCATTGCTTTGCAATGCTAAATTCATTAATTTTCTTAAACAGCTATTTAATTTTTTGCCAGTCGTTAAGAAAAAAAAGAAGCTTTCAAAGAAAGTGTGCACAGCAAGGCAGAAACTCATCTCCTAGAAGACTGGCACCACCACCACCACAAAACAGCCCTCTACCGAAGCCTAACTTCACCTCCTTTCACATGATTGTGATTACTTTTTGCAGGTGCAAACAACAGAGCAAATTCTGCTTGGCTTTCACAGGAGTCTACAGCATAGAAGCTGGGCAAAAGGCATTTTCCTGCACAGTTTGCATAGGCACTGCAACAGTTGGAGTGGAGGGAATTATCCACCAGCTAATCTGCCTAGGGTATTCATTACCTTCCAGAGGCAAAACTCTAAATCTCCAGTCCCTATGTATACTAGACAGCCCAGGTGCATGTGCACTCTCAGCTTTCAGCATCAAATGGACAGGCGAGTTTATGTAGGACACAGAGCTGTTTCCATAGTTTGACTGGCTTCCCCAACTCTTCAGAAAATGGTGAAAGCACAAGCCAGACCTCACTTTTTTCCTCTTCTGGGAACACTTATTTCTTAGGTTGGCAGGCACTCCTTCCCAGCAGGTCTTGGCTCTGCCTATAATCCCCAGGAAGTCTCTGGGAACCACAATGCCCAGAAGTCCTTTGTTCCAAACTAACCCAGATCTGGGCTATGACTGATCCAACTCCTGATAATGCGGGCACATCCCTCGTGATAGTTTTAGGAATCAAACTGGCAGGTTGGCTTTTTTGTGAGGCGCTATTTAGTTGTGCGTTCCTCTTTTATAAGAAGATGTCGTGGGTTTTTGGATGTTGTTACTCAGGACGGCCAGTTTGATTTGGTGTGCTTGTCAAAAAAAAATCATCCTCAGAGAGGAATTAAGGCAAGGGTCAAAGGAAAGTTTATGTAGGACACAACATCCTTAAATAAGTGTAATTTGAAAAATAATGCAATCTATTCCTAAACGTTAGTGTGATGTTCTTCCTCCTCTCCCCCCACCTTTTCTTTATTGTTTTATTTTGGGGGGGGGGGGGGGTTTATATACTTTTGTTTTTTTTTCACTTACCGCTACTAGCAATGCTTTATTTTATTTGGCAAAATATCAACCCCTGTGCAAGCCTAGCTTTACCTACTTTTGCATTGAACAGACCAGAATAAATTAATAAATTCTGGTTACAGTTGGAGGTGATAGCTGACTTATGAAGACTGAATTATCTTAGAAAAGCAGAATTAAATTTTGTGAAAACTTGAGGAAGAGTGTGTTTTGTAACAAAGCTCATATATTTCCAGTTTACGAAGACTGAGTACAGTTTAAATGTAATGTTTTCCTGCTGGAAATGAAGCCTGTGACACGTTTTGCTATAAAAAGCTATTTTGTGCACATGCTATAAGTAAAAGAGAAAAGTAAGTAGCGGAAAGCAAGAGAGACTCATATTCTGGTGTATTTTTATGTAGGTGACAAGAGTTACAGGGAGTCCTTTAATAGCCTGCATCTAGAGCACTGCATATCACAAAACCAACACAACATACTTGGGCATCACCAATCACAGTACATACAGCAAGTGAGGCTTGGCCTCCTTCTGCCCAGCACTGCGGTACAATGTAGTATGGCTAGTAGCATATGTGGAAAAATGGATATATCTGTTCCCGCACTTTGTCCTGTTATTCCTCTGCATTTTTCAGTCAACCTTGAATTAGTTCTTGATCTGCCGCAAGTTTTAAAATATACAAAACTCTTCTTATATATAAGAATGAAGTATGATTTTGACCTTGCATGGCAAACACTTATAAATTTGAGTTATCCTTAAATCAGGTCACTTTATGCTTTACATTGCCAAAGGAAGTGCTAACCTTCAGCATGAAGGTTGTTCTCAGTGTTAAAGACTCGATGCTTGTGTAGTCAAATTCTCTGAACTTACTACGTGGCATCATAGTTTATAGTCCACAGAGACAAATGAAAGGAAAGTATATGCTCAAGTTCCTCAGAGCTTCAAGATTCAAGCTAACATTTCCCTTTCCATATTCAAAAACTAACATCAAGGAAACCTATTATATGTTGTTTATTTTGAAAAAAGAAAACTCACATTAAGAAAAGGTTTTGAAATGCCATCTTTCTGAGAATGCACATGCATGTATAAATCAATAAAAACCCAACATCCTCCATTTTTTGTAATTCAATAGCAGTAATATTAAAATTGCCTTTAAATGTCAAGGATGTTGGAAAAATTAAAGATGAAATTACGACAGCACTTCCCCTGTGAAATAGTAATTCTTTTAGTAATCCTGTAAACAAAAGCTCTTATATAATTCTGCTCATCTGTTATAAAAGTACTTTATGACAAAGATGTCTCTGTGATAAGAATTAATTAAGGAAACCATCTGGTTTGAGAAGAACTTTTCTAAAGTGTATTTATATATAAAAAAGGCTTTTCTCATTAAAGGCATTAGAATTTGAATTAAACAGGATCTTATTTCAATGGTGAGTTAGGTGTGTGGGTGTAATACTGTATTTCTGGTGGCTGCATGGATTTAAAAAGGAGGGCGCTCTGCTTTGCTTCTTTGGTTATGTCTTTATTTTTGGTTCCCCATGTACCCCTGAAGAAAATAACTGTGCTTGCATTTGTGGTAGTGTGCATTTCTTAGTGGTGGCAGAGGACAGAACCAGGAGCAATGGCCTCAGGCTGCAGGGAAGTTTAACTTAGATATTAGAAAAACCCTCTCACTAGAAGGAACAGGTTACCCAGAGAGATTGTGAAGTCTCCATCCTTGGAGGTTTTTAAGACCCGGCTGGACAAAGCTTTTGCCGGGATGGTATATTTGGGAATGGTCCTGCTTTGGGTTGGACTAGATGACCTCCTGAGGCAGTCCCTTCCAATCCTAACTATGATTCTATCATTTGTGTTAAATGTACAGCTCCATATCAAATCCATGTTGTTCATGCTTATCCAAGTATTTGTATGCCACAGGGCTGAAAACCTTCTTGTTACCCCTGGTGGCAGGGCCATCCCTGGGAAGGGGTGAATGGGGGTGACTGCTCCGAGCCTTGTGCTTTGGGGGGCCCCGTGGAGTGGGGCGGAGCAGCGGTTCAATGTCCAGCCACTTGCTACCCACCCCCCCAGCTGCCGATGCAGCTTATTCGGGTCCAGATCCCGTGGGATCAGAGTGGGAGGTGGGACTCTACATGGGCTGATTTGCCCCAGGCCCCCTACCCTGCTTGGGTCAGCTCTGCCTGGTTGTTATGAAATATTTTTTTATTGACAGTATAGCACACAGGCATTTGCTGAAAGGGCCTGAAACGATCAGATCCCATTTGAAAATTGCATCAATGAATACAAAATGTATCAGAGTTGCATTACACTCTCATCATCAGGAGTCCTTAGTAGTCGAGGATGATTGGCAGTGGTGGTTCTTGATTTGAGCATGCTCACTGTACATATATCTCTGCAGACCTTGTTCAGATCATTCCCAGTGCTACTCAGTGCTGCTATTGTTTCTGCTTCTTTGGTCCTGTGCCCTTTCCCTGCCCAACAGTGCACCGATGCTGTTGTAAAAGGTTAAAATTACTGTCTGCTGATAAAATGAGATACTACTGACACTAAACACACTGCATTTCTACAGCACTTCCCTTTCCGCGCACTAAAGTAGTGGTTTTCAAACTACAGACCATTGGTCGCTTGCAGAGAGCCTGAGTGGTCATGTAAACATGGGGAGGGTGGGGGAGAAGCTCTTCCAGTCTCTGTGAATTATTTTTATTTTTGAAGGCAGCAAATTCAACTCAATGAACATTTTAGATTCACAGACTCCTGTTACAAGATGTGTACTTAGAAAGGGTCTCCTCTTCCTCTGGTGTACTTTCTCTGCGTTGCATCAAACTCTGACTTTTACATTTGATATTCAGCTGTAAGGCCTGGATGTTTCTCAAGCACAACTCCCACTGAAAACAATGGGAGTTCTGTGGCTGGAGTGGCTGTAAGTGGATTCACAAGGAGAAATCAATCATTGCAAGGGAAAGCTGTGCCATAATATTCCCTCAGCTATAAAGATGCTGTGGTGGAAATGAGCTGGCATTTTCCAAGTCATCATTAATGCAAGCCAGAATCTGAATCCCTTTTCTGGTTTGCCCATTCCACATATATTTATTCTGAAATTAGAAAAAGCTGCATTGAAGCAGCAGTATATGAAGTGAATGACCAGAACAACTTAAATGGAGAAATACAATCATTTTGATGTATTAGGTTTCAAAATACCGTACCTTCGGCAGTACCTCACATAAGGATGTTACTGCACATTAATTTTGAGAGCGTTAGGATCTGCCCACCACTACTTCAGCAGTAAATGCCATGGCAATAAAGAATAATCGCTGCAGTAGTCATGCTGCTATAGTTAAAGCTCCGCTGGAGTTTCCATTCTGAGTTATAAATGCTCTTTTTGAAGGATTTGTGACTTGGTACTTTTAAATTCACATTGGGCTGCAACTTCGCTTGGGAAAGGGGTATTAAAAATATTTAAATTGCTTTATGGTTTTGTTTGACTTTTTAGGCATGTTGACTGACTAAAACCAGACGAACTCCTGAAACAAAGACCTGGTCTAGGCGTAGATTTGCTTTAACCTTTTTGATTAGGGGTTTTATTTATGCCAACATAATAATGTGATGTCCCCCCCTCAGCATACAGAGGTAGTAGTAGGAAAACAGTTATGCTAGGATAGATTTTTCCCGTCACTTTAGTAAAATAAATTAGCTTTGCCCTGGCATCTTTACCCTAGTATTCCTACCCCCTTAGGGAATTTCAGTGCTAGACATATATATGTTTCTAAAAATATATATTGTTCAAGCAATCAGAATTATGTGCTGGCCCAAGGATTTCATCCTTTATTGCTCAAGGAAAGAGAGCAACCTGTTTTTTTTCCACGCAGACAAGTATGCCATTATGTTTTGAGTGGTTAACTCTTTACGTGCTTTTGAGAGATCCTTGCTCTTGGATTATTGACTTTGTTCTGTTCATTAATTATCATTTACTTCTTGAGTCTTGAACCTGAAGCCAAATATGCATAAGCGGTAACTCCTTCACCCAATAGGTACTTCATTGGTTCCAGCCACACCTCATACAGGATCCCAGGAGCAACTTGCAGTTGATGGCTGTGCATCACTAGCCTGGAAATACACATTGGAGGTAGCACTCAAGGAGTTAATTTTCTCAAGCACAATAAAATAAACAAGATAAGGGGCTTCTGCCTCAGAGTTTAAGTCAGAGATTTCAAAAACACAGTGTAATTATGAGGAACAGTCCAGACGTGCCAGCGAGTAATGAGAACAAAAGCTGAAAAGACTCTAATCTTCAGTAAGTTGCACCAAAAATAGGAAAAGAATAATATCATTATTGGATGAACACAACTAACTTCAGTGCAAAGCTTGTCAGATCTAATACAGTCAACTGTAAAACTGATGTAGGGAATCATGACCCTACATCTACGCTGCCACACTAGACTTCTCCCACCCAAAAGAACATAATTAATTTCAGCTGGAGGACGTTCTCCATTTCTGTAATTAATAACATGTGCATTCACTGCACTAATCCTCTGTTGTGGGAAAGGTGTACAGGGTTATTAGTGAAAACAAATGAAACCATTCCCCACCCCCCTCAAAATTAGCTGTAATCAGTTGCGATCAATGTTTACAAATCAGGATGACATCAAAGATTTTTTTCATTGTATGGGTACCTCCTCTCCAAAGGAAAAGAACCCAAAAATCAATGCAAAGGTTGTATATATATTTCTGACACCAACATTTTCATGAATTTATTAAACCCAACTTTAAAAATAATTGATGCATGTTTTTCATTATAAACTGTTATGGTACACTCTGAACTGACTGAAATGCTGAGAATGTCATCTTGCCTTTCTATCCTAGGGAACATACAGATGTTCCTGCTCCAGGAAAAGGTCAGAGGTGAAATTATTGTCCATGAAGGCAACAGGAGTTTTGCCATTGACTTAAGAGCTAAGAATTTCACCCTCTACTGTAACCAACATTCAACATCCAAGAAATAGACAAGTCAGTATTTTATTTTTCTATACATAAAAGATTATTCAGTGCCTGGCTCACTACATGTTATATTTGCAACAGCAAAGTGACCTCTGGATTTGGCAAGTCTTAGCAATTAATGACCACTTTGTGTTAAGGCCATTAGTCTGTCATTAATGATAAGAAAATAGCCTCTGTTATTGTCCAATCCGGTGCTATTTGGAGTTGTTGAGAGTTTTGTCACTGACTTCAACTGGAGTAGCCAAAGGGTCAATTCAGTTGTCTTTCTTGCAGTGCCAATGATTTCAGTAGTATGGATAGCAAGAAATACCCCAACTTGGGAGGCCTGGATGGCTTCTAATCCTTTTGTAGTGCCAGAGAGATAAAAGAGAAGTTAATATTCCCTTAGAAAATAGGAGTCAGAAGCTCTTTGGGGTAGATCCAGCCCTAAAATTAGTGGACACAGTTCTCATTTAATCTAGTGGAAGGTCTCTTTTGAGCCATTCATTTCTAACTAGAAATTTTTAGAAAACCTAATAATGTAGCCAGTGGAATTCACATGCTGTTACTGAAGCATGACCAACTGTGAGTCACTAAACAACAAGAGCTAGGGACAGAAGTTACACATAAACTGGTTTAAGTAATCAGAAACTAGTTTAAACCTGTAACTGAGCAGAAGCTCACTGCATATAAACCAGTTTCAAAATGACTGAAACTGGTGTAAGATAAACCTGGTTAAATGTAGTATCAGACTTAACTGATTTGGGTCAAACCAGTTTATGAAACTTCTGTCCCAGATCCCTTCCTGGTTCAAGTTAAATCACAGTCCCCAGCATGCTTTCTAGCCCTGGGCTGGGCTGTGCTGTCTGCTCCAGAAAGCAGGAGTGGTCCCAACCCTCTTCTCCCTAACTGGAGCAGTGAGAGCTGGCTGACAGGAGGGAGAGGAAAGCCTGGCTAGGGATGCAGCCTAGCCTACAGGGGAGGAACTGCCCCCTCAGGCAAGCCCTGGCTAGGGTCTGGGACCTGGGAGGGGGGTTAAACACCCCTTCCTCCACTCAAACTTACTGCTGGCTGTGACTGTGAACTACAAATCCCAGAGGCACCTGGACGCAGGAAGAGGAAGTAATGAGCAACCTTGCAGAGTCCTGCTGCTGTCCTCCTGGACCGCAAGTCCCAGAGACATTGGCGGGGCAGCAGGAAAAGGAAGTGAACACAGCCAGAGAGTTGTGCTCTAGCACACCCTGGCTTCTGGCCTGGGCCACTGCAGGGACATGTGGCTGCATTTCCCGAATCAAAGGTAAGTGTCTGTTCACTTCTGTTTTGATTTAGTCTGTGCAGCTTAGACTAACCTGCACTGACTGAATCAATTTAGCCTTGGCCTTTTTGACTGTCTGTATCTAGCCAAGGGGAACAGAGGGTTGTCAAGCTTCTGCAAACAATATCAGGCTTTTTTTTTAATAGATGGTGGTCAAAGAGTTTAATACCTGTAGGCTGACCTACTGCATGGTCTATACCTAAAGTATTAGACTATTGTATAAATCACAAGAGGTCATAAGAGCCTCACAACTAAATAACAGGCAAAATACATAACAAACAAAATGAACAGCTATATACAGTGGTGGTTCACTCTCTGTGCTGGATGGCCTTGGTTCCCTGCCTTCAGGGACCCTTGGCTGCTCTGAAATCTTTCCTTTTGTGTTCTTTCTCTCTTCTGATGACTCTTCATTCCTGGATACTATTGATTGGTCTCGTTGTGGTTGTCTTACTGTTCACATTCTGTCATGTCAGCATAGTCCTTTGTTCCAACAAACCCATCACATGCACACATTTTAAATTTTGGCATTTACTAGTCTCCTAATTTGGTTTTACCACCAAAACTTGAAATCCCAAAGGCTCTGTAGTTGGTCAGCGTGACCTGGACAACATTGTATAGTCCCTTATCTCATGTTATGGAACAGTGTGATACATGTCTTCAATTTCCCAGCCTGTGTGTCTGCTGGCTTCAGACACAGTGGGCCTTGAAGGAAACTTTGTCACAAGCATGTTTTTAGAAATCAGTTTACCGTTGTGATTGCCCTGTACCATTGTTCTAATGCAATATCTACTCTACCTGCCAATTCTCAAAGACAAACCTTTAAATATCATTTTCTAGCCATCAGCTGGCACACACTGTAGCATACTCATGCCTGGCCAGCTCCAGTCACTGTCTACACATGCATTGAGGTTGCATAAATTACTCCACCATAAGATAGTACTTGTCCTGGACAATACTATCCTACAGCAGAGTTAATTTACTGTGCCCTCAAATGGGCAAAGACAGTGTAGACAGTGATGCTTTACTGAAAAGCTAATTAGTCAACTCCTCAGAAAAGCGCGCATGTAGATGCACCTAAAACATAGGGACACTTGCTAAGGGGCTGAATTTCATTGGACCTACTAATGTAGCTACTTGAATATAGACATAAAGAAAGATTAGTGTGTGACAAGTTTAAATAAAACAGGTTTTCCCTTTTTAATATGAGTAGAAGGCAGAAGGGTCTTCGAGATATTGCTCTGTTAAATAAGTTATCAGTAAGAGCTCATTTGGTCTTGTACAAGTCTGTAGAAGACAAGTTGGTCTATT
Organism: Crocodylus siamensis; assembly: GCF_052110815.1. Classification (NCBI taxonomy): domain Eukaryota; kingdom Metazoa; phylum Chordata; order Crocodylia; family Crocodylidae; genus Crocodylus; species Crocodylus siamensis. Next base: position 10,918,644 of record NC_143403.1, on the reverse strand, counting down.
CAGCAGTACACTGGATTAGGTGGAGGAAACAAATAAGGAACACTCATTTTCACCCTAAGGTAAGAAAGTGTAGTTTATATGAATTAGGGTTATTGAGTTCCATTATTCTGATTCAAATATTAATGTTGGCAGCCACAGAGTTAGAGAAGCATCATGCACAAAAAGTGCCTGTCTATCTATTTCCTTGTAAAGTTCATCCTCAAGGAAAGAACTGATTTTCTATGAACCATTAGTTAGTCAAATAAAGTTCAGTGTCCCTCTCTCGCCCATCCCATCAGAGCTAGGGAAAGACCAGGACTGACATTCTGTGTTCAGTATCCTTTAATGTATTTTTTTGATCCATTTTAAGATCTGGAAACAAAAAGTACAAGCATTCAGTCAACTCCCTGGAACCCGACAGCCAATAAATACCTGGTGGATCAGCTTTGAAAGTACTCATCTAAAATATTCCAAGTTTCCCCCCTCTCATATTATACCTTGTGCATTGTGCATGCAAAATAAATGATGCTACAATGGAGTATGCAAAGGTTGTCCTCTGAGGCATCCTCATATTTTCCCATGGGTAAATAACATGGAAACAGAGTAATGAAAATAATGGATTTTTCAGTAGAGTGACAGAGCCAAGAAGAAAAAATTCAGTTTGGGCTGACATCAAACAAAAAGAATTGTTTTATTCCTGGATTATTATTTCTTTCGTATGTTTCCCCCCCCCCCCAATTAAGGCAATTTTAAAATTACATTTTGAACTGGCAACACAGAGTGTTTTGACATTTTTAAAACTCCCCCTTCCCATTATGTAAACAACAGCCTTTAGCTGTTTTGCACCCAAACGTATGTTTTGTTTCAGTCTCTCCAAGACTTTGGTTTTTCGGTAGGGGTTAGAGATGGGAGAGGGGAAGGGGAGGAGGGGAGAGAAGGAGTTAATTCTTTAAAAAAACATTAAAAAATAACTCATCCCAAGCCTCAAATTTGTGCCACAAACGTTTGTGCTCTACCTCACCATCCTATTTTATAGTGCATACATGGTGCATATGTAAATATCTAAACACCATATGTCGGTAGCTATATATAGATACACCTGCAGAATCTATCATACCATATAAACAAGGTTCTGAATTCTGCACTGAATTCACAGGTACAAATGTGCTGTGACTTGATTCTAATCAATTATTTTTAATTAAATGCAATTCTGCTGTGTGGGGGGCTCTCCACCTACAGATAAAGTGACGGATTTGCGCCTACAATCCTGGCACAATCCTTCCACTTCCTCGGGAAAGAGAGCATGAGAAAGAGAGAACCTGCCTTGAATTTCATTGAAAACACTGGGTTCCTCTAAAACACAAACTCCCTCCCTCCAAGAAATATGGCATTTTAAAGCTTCAGGGCTGTCTTCCCCAAGACCGGGGCAGAAGTTCCTGATAAATGTGCTGTTCGCTTATAGAAACCAATGATAAATGGCCTTACATTGGTTCTGAGTTATTTCATAAAACTATAAAATTAAAAGGAGCCTCCTAAATAAGATGAAAGTACTTGTAAACAGTCTGTTTTCATGGCACTTGTGTGTAAGCCTCTTTTCATTGCCTTGTTTATACGCATTCTGTATATGGCAATCCATCAACAAATGTTAAATATAAAGACTTCAAAATAAGAACAGCAGCAAGCTGTTTATCTGAGATTCAAACTTTGGCAAATAAGCCCCGCTAGGCATCTCTTGGAAAAGCTTTCTGAATTACTTCTGTTTTCTTGCTTGGGATGAAAAGCCACCTATTGGCTGCCAATATTTATGTATTTTTACATTTGGACAATCCGTAGCTGATTTCATAAGCACAACTGGTGCAGGAGAAAGAACAGATTTGTGTGCCCAGAACAAATAAAACACACATTTTAAGTACTGACAGTCTTTTTTTTTTAATACCCTGCTGCAAAACTTTGCTGAGGAAGGAGAATATCAGAAATGTTATAAAGTTTTCCTGCACCAAGTTTGCTTCCTCCGCCGGGGAGGCCGGAAAGAATGCAGAGTCCATGGATCCCTGCCTGAACCCTACAATCGTCGATAGAATAGGATTGACTGCGTGCTAATCGGTGGTCTCCACAGCATGCACATCTCTGAGAATCATTGCAATTGGCTGCTTCCCATTATAGCTCTTCAGCAAAAGCCTATGGAAAGCATATATGACCAGACATTTTGCGTGACTTCTGAAGAAATCAGAAAAGAAAAAACACACAATGAAAGTCAACATGAAACCAAATTTCCATTTTGATTTCCCTTTCATGTTAATTACTCTAGCTCTAGGCATGCTAGGCAGGTGTATTCAAAATTATCCCATGCTTGATTGAAGGCTTGCCCTGCAGGCCTTATTCAGGGGAACAGTCCTTAATTGTTGAGTTTTTGATTTGAAAAGGCAACTTGCATCAGTAAAAGTTGAATGGATCAGTTCCTAAATTGGCATTCTCATAATTTCTTCTTGTCTATTAGTCAGCTGATTTTTGTTAAGTATTTGAGTTGAATACAGGCCTGTGTTAGTAATAAATAATCAAAGTATTCGTGTCTTTCATATGAAACATTTTGTTGGAAATGCACTTATCAGCACTACCTTTATCAAATCTTAGCAGTACTATTTAGATTATAATGCATACCCTGGACAGCACATTACATTATATCAGATTCTTAGAGAAGCTGTTTCCTAGTAAATTGATGGCAGGTGAATATCCTGCTTAACATAAAGACTTATCACTTGGTATTAAAATAAATTCTGCAATCCAGATCTAATTGTTATAGATTGATTTGCTACATTTAAATCGTTTATGCTGTGGGAAGGCAGATATAGAAAGAATCCTGAAACTGCAATATGATTATGGATTTTCCATACTGATATCTGTTTTATGGATCTTCTCAAAGGCTGCTTTTCCAAGAGTGACAAAGCTTATGTACAATAAGATTATATTTTCTCTCTCAGATGCTGCAGTACAATTTATCATTTGCTGCATCATATTATCACAGCCCAAGGTAACTCTAGTTCTGAAGATGAATGGAAATTGTGCTTTCATTCTTTCCAATTAAGACAAATAACCTGTGTGCTCCTGTAATTTTACATTTTCCAGCTATATTCACAATTTAAAATGTGAAAGCCACCTCTCTGAAATTACAGATTATCCTGCATTATATAGATGGATTATTTTTGCCTGGCTCCTGTTGTTTCATGTCTTCTACATACTCAATTGCATTTGAAAATTGTAAATTGCATTTGCTTTCTCTGGTAGTGAAGCTGTTTCCCTCTCCACCCAAATGAATAGAACAACTTCCTAATGAACAACAGAACGCTGTATTTATATACATAATTAACTTATTGTATTCATACTTAATTTATTGTATTCTTCCTGCATGAAGCATCATTGCTTTATGAGTATGGGATGCTGGATTGGCCATGAATTTGCTACAACCCCTATATCAATTACCTCGGGCAAATGGAAACCCCCCAGACATACATCAGAACAGTTCCAGATTAGTCTAGGCACATAGCTGGCAAACATACACAAAGTGACATAAAACAGACTTCCAGGTAAACCCTAAAGCTTCTTGATTTGATTGATGCAATGGGGACGTCTGGAGTCCTGTGTCCAATTTTGGGCCCCCCACAACAGAAAGGGTGTCGACAAAGTGGGGAGAGTCCAGCAGAGGGCATCAAAAATGGAGGTAGGGGAACACATGACTTATGAGGAGAGGCTGAGGAAACTGGGTTTATTTAGCCTGGAGAAGAGAAGACTGAGGAGGGATTTAATAGCAGCCTTCAATTACCTGAACTACACAAAAAGGATGGAGCTACATTCTTCTCAGCATTGGTAGATGACAGCAAGGAGCAATGTTTTCAAGGTGCAACACGGAAAGTTTAGGTTGTGTGTTAGGAAAATCTCTGTCACGCGGAGGGTAGTAAAACACTGGAACAGGTTACCCAGAGAGATGGTGGAAGCTCCATCCTTGGAGGTTTTTAAGACCCAGCTCAACAAAGCTTTGGCGGGACTGATCTAGCTAGGGCTGGTCCTACTTTGAACAGGGGGTTGGACTAGATAACAACCTGAAGTCCTTTCCAACCCTAATTTTCTATGATTCTTTTAAGAAGCCTTCAATCTGGGGTGAATTTCAGCAAGAAAGGGTGGTTTTTTTTTTTAATTCAGTATCAAGATGAAACCACATCTGAGAAGAAACACAATAATTGTTATGACTTCAGTTACCACCTGTAAGAGTGTATAGGCAGAAAATGTAGTGAAGCCGAGATGCTGAAGATTACAATTTCATATGTCAAAGGCACGATCCCCATGACTACTTCTCATATTGGAACTACACTCTCATGACTTTTGCAAGAATGCGTTACAACTTCAAATGTAAAGGAGGTCTTTTTTGTAAAGAACAAGCATATACAATGAGGTAAAACAATAATATCAATTATCATTAGCACTACACATTTGAGAGAGGCCATTTCTGTTGAAAGAGTTCTTTTACCTTTACTCTGGAAACATTCACCTGGTAAGCACTTTTCCATATGTTTAAAGTGAATTGGTCATCTTTGTGGATTAGGAAAGGAACACACAATGAGTTAGATAAATGCTGATAACCAAAGACATTTTTTGTGCTTTCACAGGATGAAAAAAAAATCAACTAGTTTAGGGCCCAATCCTGTCAAACTGTTCAAATTAATTTTGCACAAGATTTTGGGCATCAAAATACCCCTGCAGGTTTCTAGTGGAGTTCACAAAAGTGCTTAACTCCCACTGAAAGTGAATGGAGGTTAGATGCCTGGCTCAGACACTTGTGAATCCCCCTCAAAGCTATTTGAAGCTAAATACACCCTTGTAAATATGAGCTGGCATACTTTGAGCTTCACAGGATACATCAGAAGCTTCTAGGATTAGGCCCTACACATTAATACAGAAATATTTGTAAAAATAATCCATGATTCCAGCTGATCAGATTGCTCCCCCCTGTGCACGCTAACAATGCTTTGATACGACAGAGTACATTTCCTTAGACCCATACACCGAATTACGCTGTCTGTTCAATGTAGGTATTACATTTAACTTCAGCTGATTTGAGACACCTCACTCTTTAATCGGGAAGCACTTGGCTTTTCTCATAAATGGGTAATTTTCAGCTTGAAGAAACACTTCCACCTTCAGGGAACAATGTATTCTCCTCTCCCAATGGCTTTCAATTTTATTTACTTTGTCAAGTAGCCCAACAAGAACATGTTGCGATACAGTACTAGACTTCTCAGGTTGAAAGCATACGTTTTTACTAAGTGCAAGCTCTCTGCTTGCTATGGAAGTGCTGTGCAGCATAATTGATCTAATTTATGCTGAAAACATAGATAACACTATAAAAATAATGTCTTACAGAAAAAAATAGGATTGCAGCAAATGGTGCTCAGTACATTTGAACTCTAAGAAGCCTCTGTTAGATCACCTAATAAATCTAAGACCAACCATATCTTCATTTGCTCATTAGGTACTCAGTTTAAAAGACAAAAAAATCAATACATGTTCCTGTTTCATGTTTGAAGAATGGCGTTGAGCCATCCGAGGTCTGGAGTGCCTTCAAGTGAATGACATGCTCAGATGAAGTGCAGAACCTCAATATCACCTCTGCTCATTTTGAACCTCAGTCACTGGATTCTGAATTTTGACAATATCAGAATTAAAATGGAGAGGAGAAAATAGATACTCTGTCAACTGTGGAACTGCTACATTTCTGCATCAAAAAGAAAAAGCACTCCATCCAGTCCTTCAGTGCTTCAAATCAAACTCCTTTTAACAAGATCAAGTTAATGAAAGTCCTGATAAAATACTTCATTTTGGATTCTACAGATGTTTGACAGGCATTAAGGTTGCAGATGGATTAAACAGACTAGATAGGACACCCACACTAGATAGATGAGGTAGAAGGCAGCATTTAAAATATAGTATTTTAAATACACATATATATATGTGTGTGTGTGTATGTGTGTATTTATATGTGTGTGTGTGTGTATGTGTTTGTGTGTATATGTATGTATGTGTATGTATGTGTGTGTGTGTATATATATATATAGAAGAGTGGAGTAAATGGTTAAAATGATTAGGGCTGCACATTCATCATAACAGTACAGACCAAGGAGGTAACAACACTTTGGAATCCCTCCACACTTGTGAGGCTATGTGATGGTAAAGCAAGGTATTGATAAACTTCCAAGTTCCTAGACACACGCTGGTTAGGGTCCAGGAAAGGGTATCATACAACAGTGAGGTCTTGGAAGGGATGATCAATGAGAAAAAGCTAAGCTAGGTAAATATATATGGTGAGTGTCAAAAGTGGCTTTTATGAAAGTTGGAATAGTGTCACTACTAAAAGGATTCTTTAGCATGGTTCAGAGAAAGCAACTTAGGGTGAGATCACACATTAGAGTTAGCAAGTGTTAAGTCTAAGGACTGCTGGTCTGTGTTAAGGTTAACTGGTGCTAGTGATCAGCGTTCCCTCTAAGCTGTGTGGTGGGAACTTCCGGTGCCACTTGCACCTCTCCCTCCATCCCCAAATCACCCTGCTGCCCCACTTCAGCCTGCAGATCCCCTTTCCACCCCATGATCAGCCCCTTCACTCCCAAATTGCTCCCCCACTCCCCGATTGCCTTCTTCACCCCTGGATCACTACTCTGCAACCCCAATCAGTCCAAGAGCAGTTGTGGTGGCAACAGTGGGGGGGGGAAGCGGGGGGAAAGGGCAGTCTCCTTCTCTCCTTGCTTCTGGGCTCCCTGAATCCCATGCCTTCCCTAAACACCTGGCTCCAGCCCCCAACCAGGGCATTGGAGGGACCATATATGCTGGAAAAATTACAGGGAGCTAAATCCTGAAGCAGGTGCTCCAGGCATTCAAGCGAGGCAGCTGTGAAAGGTAAAAATTCCTTAAGTGCCATGATACCTGTTTATCTACCAATGCTCATCAGAGGGGCCATTAATCTAGGGAATCTTTCTGCTGGATACAAATGTCTGTGCCTTTCGTTCTCTAGTCCACATGTTCATGATGCGGCAGATTTATGCAACTAGCAGCTTTTAGTGTTGCTGGGGCTAGGACTGGCTTGGAGAATCCAAGAGCTGCGTCTGCTTCTTGATACCCTCTCTCTCTTCAGCACTGGATTTTGGCAATAGAGAGAATCAAGATTATACTAACTCTTTCCTCCCAACTGGGCCCAGTAAGAAGTGGAGCTTAGATTTAAGGTACCTGTATTCACTATGCAAATTTTTGTTCCTTTGTTGTCTCAGTGATTTACACACACTTGTAGTAGAAAGTTCAAGGGAGAAACCAACATTTTGTATATGTATTTTTCAATTAATGCCACCTTAGGCTCCCGAATTCTACCTAATCATTGCGGTTCCATCTCAGCTGTTGATACCAGAACAAATCACTGCATCAGCACTACAGTCATATGATGACTGTTATAAACAATTAAAATGCCTGCTTCTGAGAGGCAAAAAGGGAATACTTTAACGCTTAATATTAAATCATCCCTCTAACTGGAGCAAAGCTATAAACAAAAACAATAACAACAAAGTCCTAGAGGAGCTAACAGATTCAAACTTTATCTGGCCAAGGAGAATATGCAATTATAAAGCTATCATGGCTCTAGAACCATAAATATAATTAAGAATAAAGATAAGCCGGAAAAAATACCAATGTGAAATTTTCGTGGCTTTTATGATAAGTGAATTGGATAGACACCAATTGGTGTATATAGCTCCCACCAAACCAGTCATATGACTGCAACTTCCCATTATAGACTAAGTCCCATCAATGGTGCATTCCTGCAGCAGTCCAGCTGTGTAGACCGTGCATCTAGCCGTTGCCCGTCTAGCTGAAGGAAGTCGGAGAAGACCTTCTTGGAATGCGTAGCACTCGGCAGATGTTTCTAGGTACCCCCATGTGCATTGTGGCTCATATTCATATCAAAGGCTAAAAGGGAATGCAGAGAGGCTGATGTAAGGAAACAATGGTAAAAAAGACCCCTTTTTTTGGAATAGCCTGCTCAGCAGCCAGACGCACTGTTAATAAGTCACAGGGGTAAAACATGCGAGTAGGTGAAAAATGTGCCTGTGAATATTGTAAAGACAGTTCTGTGTGAATAATGCATCCCTCCCAACGTGTACCTGTGCATCTGTCAAAGAGACACAGGACATATCAGCATGGAAGAAGGCCAGCATACATTAACTAACACTGGTTTATTTATTTTTAGCTTATTCCTTTAGGGCACAGCCTCCCTTTAGTTTAACTTCATGCTCCCTTAAGTACTGTGACACAGAATCCCGTCACCTTTCTCCATCTATCTCTTTATTTTTCTCAGAGGTGTGTACCCTGTGCTGCAATGCAGTAAAGTCCCAATTTGTTGCTTTGCAATCTTTCCATGTCTATAACAACTGAACTCTTGTTTTCTGTCATTCACAGGGACTCCTGTCTCCAGGAAATAAGACCTATGATTCTCCCCATCTTAAATCTTTTAGTTGTTTCTCCAAATACCTTAACAGAAGTGTTGTTGCAGGCTCTTTTCCATTACATAGCACCGTTCCCACATTTCCCTACCTGTTCATTGCCTAGAATGGCTAACATTTGTTTCAGTGTGGCTAAAATCCGTAAGTACCTCTCTCCAAAATGAATGTTCTCGATCTTATAGAAATAACCCCCCTGCTTCCATTTTGCATCGCTTTTGCAATCATTGAATCATTCATCACATGTCCTAGTTATTGATGCTCTAATTATTTCATGGCCTTTCCCAACATTGTGCTAATTGCATTCAGAATTTCTTTTGCTTCTCTTGAGAGATTTTACATCGCCACCAAAATCTGTCCCTTTATTTTCTTTTGTGGAATACAGAGAAAGAAATTTTATTGAATTCCTCATTGTGGCAATGCACTGTCTAGGCTTATCCTGCTATAATAATCATTCCTCTCATTTTGCCAATTGCTTCCTTCCCATATGATTGCTTCTAGCACTAAAAGCTTCCAAAACTTACTTTGTTGAAATTCAGAACCCATCATCATTTTTATTCTACTCATTCCATCTCCAGTTTGAAGTCCAACTGTTCTTTCTGCTTATCCAAAGAGGTTGGGTCCAATTGTCTATGGCACTGCTTAACTCTTAACATTGCTGTTGAATAGTTATTTAGGGACTCTCTTCTGCAATTATTAACACCTACTGTTTTTATGGATCACTTAGGCAAACCCAATGTGGTCCTGCTCAGATTAAAAGCAGGATTCTCAAATAGCACTTTCCTAATTGGGACCCTGTGCAGACATTCAGTTTCTACTGGCAGAATCAAATGTACAGATATTCAGGATTTTTTTTTCCCCCAGAACAAAAATGACTGCTCCGGGAGAAAAATAACTCAAGAACAACCAGGGTTAAATGATTCCTAAGAGTGTTTCTTCCAGGGATCTAAAGTATGATGTACCTACCTTCTGAGAGAAGCCGCAGAACAGTCCTTTCTTTTCCCAATGTGCTTTGCGCACAGCCACCTCTACCCAAACAAGTCTGGGGAGACAGTGGATGTGTCTACACATGCATTAGATCTAGGAGCAGTTTATTCATGAGTAAACTACTCATGAGTAAACACCCCTGGGCAGGCACCTACACATGAAGGGAAGCAGGGGATGATTTGCTGCTAATGGCAGCAAACAGCTTTTGCTTTGTGGGGCCCTGCTTTAGGCTCCTGCCGTCACTAAGGAGAGATCTAGGCTTCCCCGGGTGCTAGCCCAGGGGCTGGCATGTAGCATCAGGCCAAGAGACAGCTGTCTCCTGGCCAGGGCTGGGACATGGCTCCCTGCCCCTCAGGGTGGGAACAATGTCCCTCTGCCCCAGCAGCAGGGAGTTCCCAGCCCCGATTTCCTAATTGAAGCACAGGGTTACAAAAGGGCTGCAGAAGAGGGTCCCAGTCCCCTACCCCGATTTGCCAGTGGGGCAGTTAGCAGTGAGTCTCTGCCTGGATCTCCCAATTGTAATGCTTGGAGATAAGGATCTCAGAGCCAGAGGTTTGTAGCTCCCCGAAGCTGGGGCAGGGTGACATCGTCCCTGCCCGGGATCTGGTGGCAGAGCCCTCCCCAGCAGCAGGCAGCTTTCAGGGGCAGGGAGCAATCTCCTGCCCATGGTGGCTGGCTGACCAGGAACAGATTTGTTCCTAGTCAGACGTCTACACAAGTGCTACTGTGCAGTTAGTAAACGCAAGTACATTTGCAGCTTGGATTTGCAGGTAGTAAATTCACTTGCGATTAGTAAGGTTTACTGCACAGTAAGCATGTGCACATGGAGATGCATGTGCTTACTGCCCAGTAAACTATACTACTTCACAGAAAAATGGCTCATGTAGATGCACCCAGTGTGTCACACAGGCTGGACTCTATTATTCCAGCTGAACAGAAAGCACCTTCACAATATGCATCAGGGAAGCACAGCCAGTGAAGCAGTCAGGACCAGCCAATCAAGGCTTCCCTGTGTACTGCTGTCATTTGTCATTAGGCAGGCTATAGAGCCTGAAGAACATGCTGAGATATGTGCACAGGGGCCCCTGAGGGCAGCACCTCGGCATTTGAACATCTGTTCAGGGGTCTCCTGGTAAGTTTCTCTGCCAGAAGAAAAAAATGGGAAAATTATCTCAAATCATTGGAGCATGTGTATGAAACCTCAGCCCCCACTGAAGAATGAGGATGTACTCCGTCAAGGGCCACAGAACAGTTACAGGAAACAAGTAGGCTTCTGTAGTAGGTCCTGGGCCAAAGTAAGAACAGATGCAAAATGAAAAGGCCTCTAGGTCCCTGCAGCCAGCTGTGTGTTCAAACAACAGAACAAGTCCTGGAAGAATGGGCCTGATCCATCCTTTGGGTATGATGGTGGACTTCCTTGGGCTAGAAGACCAATGCACAGGACTTGCCATTGATTTCAGTAAGATTAGAGAGGATCAGCAACACGTGCTCTTGAACAGCCCACACACACTGATTTATGGCCCATCCATTAAATGGCGTACTGTTTCATGTGCTGGCAATGGTCATCTACATGCTTTTACTTTTAGGTTGCTAGGGTATCACCTGACTCCTGCTCAGCATGCATGAAATAAGTTTATAACCTCCATCAATTTTTGGAGGACAGATATTAACCTCATGATTATTGTCTTTGCTCACATAGCCAGCAGAGCACCTAAAACAGACTGAAATAACCTAGCATTGCTCTTTTATTCTTTTTAATTGTCTGATCTTTCTACACAGTGTGTAAATAGTGCTACTAACAATAATATGCTTACCAGGATTTGCCATCAATAAAGTCCCTTTTAATAACAACTCATTTTTTATTGAACATTAAATGAATAAAATATTTTATGCTCTCAGCCTACATGCGAGTGGGAGAGAAATTGCTAGGAGCAGAATGGACAGTGTGAGTGTCTCTGCTATTTAAGAATATCAGGGGTTCTGGGGAGGAAGCCTATTAGCAACTTCTGGTTACCAAAAAGGAGCGCGCGCGCACACACACACGCACACACACACGCACACGTAGAAGGAGTTACAGAGCAAGACGATTTTGAAGCTAAATTTCTCAGCCTTATCATTTAAAGTACCAAACAACCAGTAAGCCTCCAAAATCAGTACATTTCAGTGAAAGGTGGTAAAAAATGGCACAAAATGCACTTCTGCAGTAAGATTGTAAGACAACTGAAAGGATTTCAGAAGGGCGGTAGCACGATGTCAGTAACCAGATGGGACAATCAGATGGAAATGCTACTTGATGTCAGCTAGCAGTACAACTAATGACATTCCTCACTTAGAAATGATGCAGTTGAGTGCTGAATGACACTGGTTGTGGGCACAAGCTGGTAGCACTCCATTAACTTCAGCAGAGCTATACTACTTGTCAAACATGGTACCCTCATGGCACTAGCTGTGAACTGAGCCTATACAGTCCATTCCATTTTTTTATTGCCTCCTGAGTTTTATCTTATAGTGCTTGGGCCAGCATTTGGTTAAGCTGAGCATTGATGCAGTGTTAGATGCACAACGAATTGAGAATGAGGTCTGGCAAACCAGAATCTGGATTCCATCTTTCTCAAAGCGGAAGATTCTGCTTTGACCTATCACAGAATAGGTTATAGAATACGGGAACAGAATACTTGTCATATTCAAGCCAATGGGAGTTTTCTCTATTACTTGATTACAAGTAGAATTAAGGGTCAGATACAAAAAGGGACCTAGGCATCAAAAGTGGGACGTAGGTGGGATTTAGCTACTGAAGTCATCAACTACAATACAGAAACAACTGTTCAGCTGCCACCTTCATCTATGAGTTATTGGAGTGGAGAGGGGAAGAGGGAAGGGAAAAGAGGGGGAGGGGTGGGCATTGGATATGTACTTCTATGTGAGAAAGGAAATTCAATACTCTTGGAGCTAGAAAGAGGGAATGTGATTCTGCAGCTTAGTGGTCAGGGGATACAGCTGGGAGATAGTGGGTTTGAGTCCCTCCCCTGCCCCGCATACACATCCCATGCTTTATGCTTTTTTCATTACCTTGTCATAAAAGAAAAATATGGAACCAAGCCTTAATGCAGGGACTGGGAGCAGTTTCCAGATTCATGCTCCCTCTTGCACTACCCTTTGTACCAATACATCTTGAATTTTTTTTTTTCTGCACCGTGATAGACTGTCAAGAGTAAGGGGAGAGTGTATGACTTCCTTCCCACAATAGCTGATCGCCTGATGGTGAGGGCAGTCTCCTGGTGGGTCAGTGATGGAATTTTGAATCCAATCCACCAGAGGATGGCACCGAAACTGAGTCTCCCCTTCTTTCCATCAAACAAATGGAAAAATGCGTCTTTGGGAAATCTGGAACTGACAAACAATTCTCCAGCTTTTACCACTCACCCTTTATCAAGACATAAGGGCCCTTCCTTATCTATGCAGCAGGCAGTGAAATGTCACTTTTCCAAAATTTTGTTTTTACTTGTGTGACTCACAGGTGACAGTTGCAGACACACATCAACACTAGACTAATAACTTATGGAGTCAGATAGGATTAGTCATTAAACCCTGAAAACATTATTTATCAGAGGAACCCAAACTTATTCAGACTGATTCTGTCCGTTGGTAATTAAGCACAATGATAATAGGAAATAAAGGCCACTGGCTATACTGGGAGACACATACATGAACAAGGTTCAAATGGATTATGCCCTTAGACTGCAAAAAATAGGTTTCCCAGAGCAACATGCAAACCCAACGTTTAGACTAGATAAAAATTTAGTTGAAGTAAGTATGCTGTTCAAGAAGAAGCATAGAATGAAGGGGACACACTGCAGTGAAGCTAAAGGGATCCATGTATTCTTAATGGCAGGGGGAGGAAAGAGAATAAAGTCTCAATTTCTCTGAAATATGCCAAATTGTTTAAATCATTGAAAACTCTTAGGGCGCATCCACATGTGCAGGTGCCTGCACTTGCAGCTGCTCAAATAGGAGTGGCACAAATCTGAACTGGGGATTTTTGGCTCAGCACACATGCTTGGACATGCACTTTGGTGTAGGGCAAGTGTGCCACTTGGGGCAAAATAACCCTGGCCAGCTCCTGCCAGATCAGTAGCCAGGCTGGCCCCAGCAGTATAGAAGTCTGCCCTGGTGAGCAGCTCAGGTCTACTTGCCCTCGAGAGCTTCTGAGGCCACTTGGGACATTACCCCTTGTGCCAACTGTATGGCTGAAGCAGCCCTAACCTGGAGTGGCCCCTGCACCCTCTACCCACTGCAGCAGTCTGGCAGTGGGGGCTGCTGCCTGGCTGTGACCTGCTGCCACCTGTGATAGCAGGATCTGTGGCCCCAAGGCTGCACCCCTGCCAGACCCAGATGGGGTGCCTCCGCTCTGCCATCTGGGCAGCTATCACTCAGAAGTTGTGCTCCTTGTAGTGGCCTGCTTTGAACTGTCAAAGTGTGTCCTCTTGGCCCCAAATGGCCAAGAGGTCAGCCACCTCATCCACTCTCCAGCTGGGTCCTCAGTGCTGGCCCTGTACAGGCTCCTCTACATGGGTCTCGCAACTTGTCTCACCAGCAGGGATCCTGGTGTTGCCTGTTTATGAACCGCAAATTCTTTGATGAGAAACCCAAATTCCACCATTAAAATGAAACACCACTATATATAGAAAGGGCAATGTTTTATGGATATATTTACAAGTATAAAGCAATTTGGAGGAAGGGCTGGAGGAATTGGTGGGTGGGTGTAGGATTTGTGGGGGTGAGGTTTGGGGGGCATGGGGCTCGTGCAGGGGTTTGTAGGTGCAGGGGAATATAGGTGAGGAGTTTGTGGAGGTGGCTTGGGATGTGGGTGTTGTGGTGTTGTGGGTGGACTGTGAGAGGACTGTGGGTGTGGGGGGACTGTGTGGGGGAGGGCTGCTCAGGAGGTGTGGGTTTTTTGCCCCCACAGGGTGCAGCCCACCTGCACAGCACATGGACAGCCCCCCCACAGCAGGGCCCACAGCTTCCTCCCACAGGGCACCCCTCCCTGCACAGCCCACATGCACCCCCCACAGGGCCCATATGCACCCCCACAGGGCCCTCATGTACCCCCTGCAGGGTCCCAGCCTCCCTGTGCAGGGCCCACAACTCACCCGCATGGCAGCAGAAGCCATGGGGGGCTCAGGGCCCACTGAAGCCAAAGCCCCCAGCGGCACAGCCCCAGTCAGCTCAGAGCAGGCACTGCTTGTGCCACCTGTCACGGGTTCAGCCCAGCTCGGCACAGTGCTGCATGGGACTGTGCCACTTTGGGCAGCACTGGGGCCACTTGGGCTGTCACTCAGGGGCCAGCGCCACTCACAGGGACCACGTCATGCCAGGCTGGGTCTGGCCTCTATGGAACCGGCCCAATGGCATGCAGAGCCCACAAAGGTAGGACCCAGCCCGGCATAACACGCAGTCCCCGAGAGTGGTATCAACCCCTGGGTGACAGCCTGAAGCAGCACAGCCCCACACAATGCTGCACCAAGTCAGGGCAGTTCTGTGACAGGTGGCACAAGCGGCACCGGCTCTGAGCCAATTGGGCCCATGCCATGGTGCTGGGGGCTCTAGTTGCAGTGGGCCCTGAGTGCCCCATGGCTGCTGCTGCTGCAGGGGTGAGTTGTCCCTGCCAAGGGCAGCCTGCACCATAGTCCCATCTTCCAAACACTCGGCCACCTGCTCATCATGCCAGGTGGGCAGAGTGGGTGGGAGGCAACCAGGAGCTGGAGCTGGAAGCCTTTGCGCTGGGGTAGGAGTTACATGGTTGCAGCTTCCCCCACCCTCCTGTCCAGGCATGTGATGCCCACCACTGTTTCCCCATGCTACCAGCTTCCTGGAGCACTGCAGCAGGGCCAGGAGGAGGAGGAGCCACTGGAGGCAGGGGGAGCCAAGCTGAGCAGTATCCAAGCAGCTGCAGCAGCAGCACTGGACACACTGGTTGGAGCCAGGGCTGGGGCCATCAGCAGGTTCATACGGGCCCATAGTGCATGCTGACCAAGGTGGGAGTGGGTAGGGCTTAACGTCATGCATGGGGGCAGCTGCAGGCCAGATGGGGCATGGGCGTGGAGGGGGTGTGGACCACATCTGTATCTGCATCTGCACTGCACTGCCTGGACAAGCTCTGCTGTTTGCATGCTCTGCCTCCATCCCACCCTCCACCCCCAGCTAGCTTCTGGACCTAGCTCATGGACAGCCCCCCACCCCCACCTCCACCTCCCAGATCCCCAGACACACAATATATAAGATTAAGACTTTATTTTGAACTATTATGAAATCACCTCTGTGTACACTACTCAAAAAACATAGATCAGGACAAATATTATGTTTTTCATAGATTTCATAGACATTTAGGCTGGAAGAGACCTAGGAAGATCATGGAGTCCAGCCCCCTGCCCAAAGGGCAGGAAGTCACCTGGGGTCATAGGATCCCAGCAAGATAAGCGTCCAATTTGCTCTTGAAGGTGTTCAATGTAGGTGCTTGAACCACCTCCGATGGCAGACTGTTCCAGACCTTGGAGGCTCGGACAGTAAAGAAATCCTTCCTTATGTCCAGCCTGAAATGGTCTTGTAGCAGTTTATAACCGTTCAACCTCGTCATCCCTTGGGGCGCTCTGGTGAACAAACGTTCCCCCAGCCCCCAGTGGTCACCCCGATAAACACATTTAAATTAAATTAAAATGTGTTACAGTAGAAGTTTGATTTTTAGTATGTGATTTATTTTTAGTCTAATTGTTAAAATTATATCTTCTGAACGATTTTTTTTTTATGTGTACGGGCCTCGACACGTCACCAAAACTAACTAAATGGCCCTCGAGCCAAAATAATTGCCCCTCGTTCTACACCATAATGACCAGATTTTGTAATATTTAAGCATCAGTTCCAAATGCACATAAGAAAAGTGAGAGCAGTATGTTCTATTCTTGAATCCAGGAAAGTATGTAGCCTTAGGGGTTGCATTTAAATGAGCCTTCTAAGATTATCATGAATTCTAGCTCAGACACTGTTTATCTGGTACTGGAAAACCAAGGATTCAGCTTCATTGCCAACATCCTTAATAAACATATGCCATTGGCACTGTCCATAGGAGAGCAGATAAGCAGAAGTTACATGTCCCACTCATTACTGCTTAGCACAGCTGAGAGAACAACTTTTCAGAAGTTATTTACAGTGACGTGAACAATTTAGTCCACAAACAAACGAGCAATAACATGCTAGTCCAGGAGATTAAAAAATAAAAATAGCTATTTGCAGAAAAGTCAAAACATATATATTTTTTCAAGCTTGAAATACCAATGAAATATTATCACTTTGGGTCTATTTGGCTCAGTTATTTATTCATTTCTTGTAGAATTAAAGTGCCCATCACTTGCTAGAGAGAGATGATGGTGTTAGGCAATGTGCCACCTGATTATAAGCTGACTTTGAAATAATTCAGATTTGATAGAAATAATATTCTTTTGCTGTGATACCCTCTTTTTAATACTTGCCAGCAAGATCCTCAAATCACAACAAACCAAATTCAGGATTTTTTTTTTTTTTTGGTAAATCAGCCTTTTCTTTTCTTTGACTCTTAATTTAAATTCCCCTTTCGCCATAGAGCTTGATAGCACAGAGATCATGCTGAGTACCCTAGGCCCAGGGGGTTCCCTTAGAGATCATGCTGGGTTCCCTAGAGTTGGCTTCTGACACAACCTATGCTTCTTCATGAAACAGGAGATAAACTACAGGGCTGTGAGCTTTCCTCAGATTTTGGTCTCACTGTATCCACTCTTTTTTTCATTCTAAGGCTGCACTGTAGCAGTGCCTCTGTCCTCCAAGACTATTAAGAAGCGGCAGCTAGTATACAATATGACAATCCACCTGCTTCACACACAACCTACATTACACCAAAATGCAATCTCTAGATTAATTTCAGAATCCATCTCAAAGGGTTGATTGCTCTATAAAGCCTTAATTAACCAAAGCATGCTTTTAAATTTGGTCCTGACTGCACCTGCATGGAATTTGGCAGAAGCAGCCCAGGTAGCAGAAAGAGAAGATGAAAAATCAGAAAGTCGGCCAGCATGCACAGGCAAGAGAGGAAGCTTCATTCTGCAAGTAAAAGCCTGTTCAGTTTTAGAAGCATAAATGACCCAGCATTCAGCAGTCTCAAGTCCCAGTGACTGAACCCAAATGGACTCAGCCGTGTGCTAAAATTAAGGGCATTTTTAAATACTCCAGTGGATTAGGTCCCTAAGTCTTTTACCTCCTGGCTGTTTGAGAGACCACCTCTCTCCTCACTGGTTGTGACAGCAGCTGAGATCAGCTGAGGTACTTGAGCTGACAGCTCAGTGGCTTTATCTTGAGACAGCAGCTAATAAGATGTTTGGGTTGATGTGCCCTAGAGTTCACTTCTTGTCTCGGACTAAGTTTGTTGAAATTCATGGCATTTTGCAAGGTCTACCTGTTACAGTATAAAATACAATTTAGGGTACAGACAGGCATATTTTAAACAACCGAATAAATAAAATGTGCTAATTACACATACAAATGACATGCAGGCATGTTCTTTTGGAGATCTGGACTGAGTAATGTGCAACTAGCAGCATGCTTTTAAACGTCTGATGTGACATTTAGTATCTTATTAGTAACTTTGCCTTGCCTAATCAATGGTATACCCACTCTGCCATGTACAGATAGCTTAATGAAGTGAATGGGCCTGAAAGTTTAAAACCTATTTTAGGATTTGTTGTCTCTTCCTGTCCAAGGAAACTTCCATTTAGCACAACTTGGATTTATACATCTATACACATCAAGATGAATTATAACAGCACAGTTTGATGTTGTGGCCAAAAAGATGAGTGGCTATGATTCTATACTCATAGTTATTCACTTGACCTGAGGTAGCTTCTTATGATGCTAATCAAGTGACACACTTCTCCGTAAAAGTATTTGTACCTTTGAAAAACTTTTTAAAATAGGTATAACATGCATACCATTATTTTCTACACTCTTCCCCTACTGTGATCTTAAATTTTCATGCAAAATATATTTGCATTTTTAAAGCCATCAGTCTATTCTTTTTATACAGAGAACTGTAATACAGATTCTGTGATCATTGCTAATTCTACTTTTTTTTTTTAAGGAGAAAACAAGTGACAGAGAATTTGAGTGGGACTAATATGAAATTTCTGAAATTTCAGTAAACAGTATTATTTTCTTATTTTTATTTGGTTTCATGAGCTGTTACTCTCATTAGCCACTAATATGCATTTCTTTACATTTTTGTTTTTGCTTAAATAAACATTACACACACTTGAGTTGCCAACAATAAGCTCTCTTGTTTTATTCTCTTTGCTCTCTACCCCTCTACAATAAATGTATTAATTTTTCATATTTTATTTTCCGTGATTCCTTTTTGTTATTTGATTCCTAATGAATTCTCTCTTAAGTTTACAATATCAATGCTTATTTATTATAGATGTATTGTACAGGAGTATTTTTACTGTGATTGTGATTTTTCATTAAATGACTTTGAGGTTGGCTTTATATGAAAGAAATAACAAAAAATCCTCTGGAGTGAACATATACAAAATAAATAGAGACAACTTGAGAGGGGAGAGGGAGGGTTAGAAAAATGGTGATAGTAGACTGGAAAATTGTCCTACTGATAGACAGTGGGTGTGACTGGATTTAGTAGGGTTTTTTAAGGACTGTGGGGGTTTTTGGCTGCTAATTGAAATTGCATTTTGGTTCTTCTAGTAACAGTTAAAGCCTCATCTTCAATGTGTGGAAAAGAATGATTTTGTTGTTAAAATAAGACTGGAAGCAAGGGGATCTGGGTTTTGTTCTTGACCTTACCACAGCTTTCTTATACAATCTTGGACATGCTATTGAATCATGCTACACACTGACACCATATCAGAATGGCTTCCCTGTTGCACAAGGGGTTTGTGAAGATGATTTCACTGATTGGGAGCTACTAATGCAATGACCAGAAGCTAGCTCACTCTTATCTATCTAGCTATCTATTTCACTTCAGTGTTACTCCAAGTGACGCTAGTACTGGTTCATAAGCACATACAGTTCAGTAAACCAATTACTAGAAAACTCGTAAAGAAGTTAAAGACTTCGAGCCACAGATTAATTTTTGCTTTTTCTTCTAATGCATAGAGAAACATGCATAGAAGATTCAGTGCTCGGCAAATCAGCTAAATCCCCTGGTCTCCTCTCTCATATCTTACCACAAACTGTGGATGAACCCTAGAACAGATACTATATGTTTTATGAACAATGGGGAAATAACAAAACCCATGCTGTAAAAAATTAATAGTAAGATGATTCTTCTTTTTGCTGGTTTCAGTCCTTTTCTACCTATCAGAGAACCCACTGCTTTGTGCAACAAAAGGAGTTTGCTTGTAAATGACTAAATGCAATTATGTTAAAACAAAAACACCTTATTGTAGTTTTGGGGGGGAATAAAACAAATTGTTAATTTTTAGTTACAGGAGTTGTTCTCTCTCTTCTACCTGCCTCCATCAAGCTCTCTCAATGCTCAGACAACCCCTTCAAAACCAAAAGATAATTCTAACTGAACTGTTGAGTTTCGTATGGCTTGCTTCAAGTTGAGCCCAGGCTCATAGAATCATAAAGTAGGGATGAAAAGGATCTCCAGAAGTCATCTAGTCCAACCCCCTGCCTAAGGCAGGAGCATGCCTATCCAAACCACCCTATGCAATCCATTATTTAAATTCTACACTACTATTACTACTACACTGATACAACACAAATATAACACCCTAACCTGCCACAGGCAAAGCAGGGAAACCTCAACAGCCAATGTCCTACTACTATGCAATGTTATCAATATACACTCAAGAGATCTGAGGTAGAGGGCCATGCCCCCCACTACAGAGAAATCCAAAACCCCCCACAGTCCATAGCGATCTGACCATGGGGTAAAGTTAATTAGTCTGAACCTAAGCAGAGGTGAAAACCCACTAGCCAGGAACCTCTGGCTTTGGTCCCCGCAGGAATATTGACACACCTCTGTCATAGTCCCTGGCCTTGGCTGTAGGCAACACACAATGCTTCTGAAGAAGGCTTAAAAATACCATGGCATGTAGGAGAAAGAGGGGTTGGGGAGCAACCAGCGGAGCCCAGAAGCATGGAAAATTTCCATAGAAATACACAGGAATAGCTACACCTAGATCCATCCCTGACCAGCGGCTGTCCAACCTCTTCTTGAACACCTTCAGTGATGGAAAGTCCACAACTTCCCTAGGCATCTATTCCACTGCCTTACTGTTCTAACAGTGAAGACCTTTATTTTCATATATCCAATCTAAACTTACTTTGCTGCAATTCCAAGCCATTGGTTCATGTTCTCCCCTCTGCAGCAAGAAAGAAAAGGTGCCTTCCCTCTTCTTTATGGAAAGTATCCAAAGACTTCTATCACATCCCCTCTTAAGAGCCACTTCCACAAGCTGACCATGTCTATCTCCTTCAGCCTCTCCTCCTATGACTTGCTTTCCAAACCTTTTATTATCTTTTGTTGCCTGCTTCTAGATCCTCTCTAACTTCTCCATGTCCTTTTTAAACTGTGGATCCTAGAACTGTACACAGTACTCCAGGGGAGACCTAACCAGTGCCAAATGGAGAGGCAGTATCTCCCCCTGTTCCTTGCACTTAGTGCTGCTCTTGATACAGCCCAAAACTGCATTCATCTTTTGTTCAGTCACAATGCAAAGGTCCACATCACCTAGCAAGTATGCCCTTGAACCTGGCTCAAAGGTCAGATTTTAATACATCTCCAAAACAGGAGAATTGCATTTGGTCTCAAGAAGTATCATCAGAAAGCATAGCACAGCTCTAGCTAATTATCAGTTTGGGTAATTTAAATTATGAAGGAGGAGACAGAAGCTTACCTCTGAGTGCTGTTTGCCTCATGCTATTCACACACCATGTACTCACTCTGACAAGGCAGGATAAAATCAGACTATTCATTCAAACTTGCCCTGAAGGAAGAACATTTTCAGTGAATGCTTTTTTCCTTTGCTTCAGCAACCATTCTCTTTGTCACTTCCCTATAATTGTCGAGCATCAGTGCAAGCCATTTCCATCTAACTGTGGGAGAGGTAAGAGCCTGGTTTGAAAAACAAATAAATCTCTTCTTGGGCAGTTGGGTGCTTCTTACCTAGCTTGTGCTGTAGTTTCATAAGGAGCCACTCAGACTGTGTCCCCACACCTAGTTGCATATGCAGGCTTCTCAGTAGGTGCATTTCTGCACAAACATGCACAGTTATTCCATCTGTGCATAAATATTTCCCATTGTTAATGTGAGTTTAGTTTAGTTTTGTGAAGACCATCCTGAGGGGAAATTGAAAGCTTAGTTGTTAAAGTACTGCCTTGAAACTCAGAAGACTTGGTTTTAATCCTGGCTCTAATAACCACTTTCTTGTGAGAAGCAAGATCCATTTGGTAATATCTTCTATTGGACAACTATATAGTCAGGACAGATGTTAGACGGGCTTTTGGGCACAGAATGCCCTTTCTCATGTCTGAGAAGGAGGCAGATACAGCCTAAGAAATACCAGGTAAAGCAATTACTTTTGTTTAACTCCATCTTGCAAATGAAGATGGTCACTTTGATAAAGGGAAGAGGTCAGTAAAGCTGGAGTGAAGGAAAGGAGCTATATTCCTAAGATGGTCATGGGTACAATAATACTACAGAGTGCATCCACACCACGGTTTGGGTATTTGGGAAGGCCCTAGGGGGTACACGCTGGTGGGTGGGGATGGAGCACTGCTACCCACCACCCTGCACCACCACCTCCCAAGAGCAGGGCACAGGCACTGCCTGGCCGGCCAGACACAGGGTGGGGGGGAAAAGCTTGCACACAGTGGCCACCACCACACAACACCTTGTGCTGCCGCTGCTCCACATCCAGCTGTGCACCACTTCCCCCTCCCTGTCCCCCGCTCTGCATCTGCCTGCTGGAGGTACACTTCTTTTAAAAAGTTGAAAACCCCTGGTCTCCATGGTATGCTTTAGTGCACAGCAGAGTAATTTTTTGCACAGTAAATTGTCACCATCTACATGTGCACAGCAATTAGGGAGCAGTAGACTAATTTAGTGCACTGCCAGATACTCCCGCCAAGTACAAGTGATATCCATCAGCGTGGTAAATTACACAGTAATTATGCAATAAAAAATACATGCATGATGTCAGGATGAGTTTACTCTGGCTCAAATTGAGCTGGAGCATATTCAGTTTCATTAACTGTACATGTAGATGTGCCCACAAAGTACCAGATTGCCTTATGTAAGTCACCTATGGATAGAGTACCTGTTGTGCCACTATTGGCACATGGAGCAGAACTGCCAGCTAGTCTAAGTTCCTTTCTACAAGAGTTGTCTACTGGAGATTTGTAGTTGGCTTTACAGTAGGGGTGTGCAAAATGGGCCATATTCAATTCAGATTCAGCCCCAATCGGGGACTGTGATTCAATTTGTTGATTTGCATCACTGTCCTCGATTCGATTCGGCTGATTTGATGCTGATTCACAGAATCAGCTATTTGGCCATAAACACAGCTTTAAATGTTTTTTCTACATACCTCAAGATACCAAGCACAACTTGTGAACACTATGATGATGGGGCAGATGGAGCATCCCACAGGAATGCGAGGGGAGCCCTCCATGTGCTTACCAATCAGCTACGGGGGGACCAGGTGCCCCCCCCACCCCCAGACCCAGGATACAGTCACTGAACTAGGGCATGGAGGGGGAAGGGGGCCCAGTGTGCTCCCCGGTGGACCTGGAAGTGGACCGGAAGTGCTTCTGGTCCACTTCTAGGTCTGCTGCTGAGCGTGCTGGGAATGCCCCCCACACTTCTGTGGGATGCTCCATCCATCCCACCATCTCAGCATTCATGAGCCGCTTGGTACCTTGAGCTATGTAAAAAAACATTTAAAGCTGTGCTAATTTCCGAATCATCTTTCCGAATCTCTCCATATCGATTTGGAGGGTTCCGATTCTATTTGGAGAGATTAAAGGGTCTGCTGATTTGATTCAGATTCAGAGATTTGACCACTGAATCAGGATGAATCTCCCATGAGTTGAATCAGCAACTGAAGCTTTGCACAGCCCTACTTTACAGCCCCTGCAGGTCAATGAGCTCATGGATCAAGTTTTCTTTCTTATTGCCTCAGCTCCCCATTTACACACATATACAACGCATAACTCAACATTGTGCAATCACATCATTTGTCCAGTAAGAAATCATCAAAATAAATTCTGATAGCCTGCAAATACTAATAAAGAGGCACCAATTTCAGGAATTTATACATTATTATCTTCAGAATGTGCTGAATATAAAGCCCGCATAGCCTAAGATGCTATAGAAGGTCCATCCAATTGCTGATAATATGTTTTGTCTTTTGGGTAGACATTATCAAGAATATATCATGTTTTTCCTTTGGACAAGGTCATTGATGAGAAATACTGTCAGACTCTGAATCAATGTAACAGCTTTGACTGTTCGTGTTATAACACGCGGCTTTGCCACAAAACAAGACAACCACTTTGCCACCTAGCAGAGCATGTAACAGTTGTTATCTTTCAACAACTCTTCAATTCTGATCAAAAGATAAGGAGGTAAGTTTCTGAAATCTGTTAATCCAAAATACTTAGCTGTTAATAGTACCCAGAATCCTTTCGATGTGTCTGCCATGTTCAGTTATTGCATTGATCAAAAGTAAAGGTACTGTGCTGATCAAAAGTAAGGAACATGTTATCTTGACACTTGGAGATAAACTTTGCTTTCTCTGTTGATGAAAATCCAGAAATTTTTCATCTCCCCATCACAACCCAGGGTGTACATTAAAGAATGCAGATCTTCAGCACAGTAAAACATCCACAGGGAGTGAGGACTTTGCATTCCCCTTCAGGTAGTGAAGGGGATTTAAAATGCTGTAAATTATGTATGACCATGCAGCATGTATGGGGAAAAAAATTAATGTTTATATTTAATGCAAACAAATAGAAATGTGAATCTTATCACAGGTAAAGAGCAGCGCTGGACAGAATACATTTAGTAGTCAGCAGCAAAATATATATTTACCTTTTAATTTCTTTTTTTGGGGGGTAGGATGAAAGAATCACTGAAGAATGGCTACAAGTCATCATCATGTCAGCAGAAAAAAGGATTTCTCTTCAGCTACTTCAAAAAGAGCAGTAGATAGTCTGTGTCTAATGCAGTCTGAATTTGTTCAGTGTTATATAAGCCTAAGATATATGCAATGGCCACTCTTACTAACATATGACTTTGTAGTGATATTTTTCTTATATACACCTACTGTACATGCCATTCTACAGTTAAATGGCTGTATATGAAGCCAGAACAGTTTTATAAGGAAAATTATTAGAGATATTTGATTGGAGATATTTAAATGGAAAATCTTTAGCTGAGAAAAACAGTGAGTGTGTGCATTCTGACCTTTCACAAGAATCCCTTGACATGCCAAGTCAAGTTGAAAAGGGGCCTCTGTTACTTTCAAATTCCCAGTATAAAACTATGCTGTGTTGTGCAGTTTATTCAGTTATGCATCTGGTAATTAATGAGCCAAATAATGAAAGCTAGATGAAGGACCAGCATGGACTTCACAGAAATATCAGATACATTCAGCATGACCCTTTGTGGGAAGAATTAAGCAGGGAGCTCCAGCCGAGGATACACCTAGGATCATCTGTGTGGTTAGGGTCACGTGCCCACAAGGAGCAATTTCTTCTAATTTCTGCCAGTGGACATTCATCACAGAAGGGCCTTCCTGAGCCTAATTTCTCTAGATTGATAGGTAGGCCTCTGGAAAGTTTAGAAGTCAAACAATTCACTTGCAGGAAAACGTATAACAGAGTCAACCAAACCTATTTGTGAATTTTTGTCCAATTTACTGAATTGCTTCAGAAACAAAAAGAAAATAAATTGGATGTTTGTATTTTTTTTAAAAAGATATTTCATTTAAAAAAAAACTAAAACATTACCTAGACTTATTTTTAAAAATGTAACCCTAGCTTTCCCCATACATTGGTTTTCTTTTGCTTAGGCTGTTTTGTTTTGAAGACAAAACTGAAAAGTATTTCAAATTGAAAAGTCAGTTATTTGCTCAACTGTGCTGATGAGCTTATTTCTTTGCAGGATTACAGCAAAGAGGAAGAGAATTTGCTCGCTCTGCCTGCCACCTGCTCTCTCGTAACTCAGCCTTTCCTCCGCTCCATCATTCAGTCCTTTCACAATTACCAGTCTGATTTGGCTTTCCTGACCTCCTCTCTCTTTCTCTTTGACCCATCTTTCCACCTTGGAGTCCAATGATTCTTCCTTCTGTTATAACCTATTTGCTATGTTTGACAACTTCAGCACCTTTGGAGACCCTCTAATTTAAACTTTCCTCACATTGCCATCTCTGCTCGCAGAAAGCTCCGTCATGGAAAATTTGAAAGC
This sequence comes from Crocodylus siamensis, assembly GCF_052110815.1. NCBI lineage: Eukaryota > Metazoa > Chordata > Crocodylia > Crocodylidae > Crocodylus > Crocodylus siamensis. The sequence goes on along the minus strand of NC_143403.1, from coordinate 10,892,637 downwards.
TTCCACTGAGGCGACATTCACTGATGGGGCCTACGGACACCCATAAAATCTTGCCGAAGCACAGCCCCTTCTGCCCCTACACTATTCCCAGTCCTACCGTCCTATTCTCCCTTCCTTAGCTGTGTGTTCCTGGAACATTTCCTCTGATCTTGTATGCAGACGCCTTCTCTTTTCCTTTGAAATCCTGACTGAACCTCACTTCTTCAAACAATTATTTCTACCTTTTATTTCTAATCAGTGATCTCTCCTGATGTGTTGTTTCTTGTCTTGTCTTGTCTTTATCTTGTCTTAGATTATAAGATCGTTCAGTCAGGGGATGCGTCTTACTCTGTCTTTGTAAAATGCTTTATAAACATACAGTGACAGCGGTATTAATTCATAATATATTTCCGCTCACATCTAGGAATTAAGATGCATTTATTCTGCCCTGCACACGCTCCCTTGGGTTGGTGGAGTCAGGTTTATTTGGGCACTTTGGCTATACTGACAATGAAATTAGTTGCTGTGATCAGAAGTGATATAACCCTTCCATACAGTGTTCCACCCAAGTTCCTCCTGACCTAGATACATCTATCAATTGAACTGATTCAGCTGATGCAGACTACACTGTTTTTGTTGCTGCTTTGATGATGGGAGAAGAGTAGACAACAGTAGAGAGAAACTTAGCTGCTGCCACTGCCTCTAGATGATTACTAAATATGCCTTTTCTTTTTTCTTCCATTGTACTTGAAAAAACATTCTTTGTCAGATGTTAGGCAGCAAGGCTGGCTTTAACCTTCCACCTCTGGTGCAGTAGCAAGGAAAATGTACAGAAGCAGCTAGCTCTCATTTCTAAGGCTTATTTCTCTTTATGTAAATGCGGGAAGATGGATCCTCGTTCAGGAATGAAAAGTTGATGAGGAAGCCCGCTCTACACTTTTAATAGTTGTATGTGCTATTTGTTTTATGCCATTTATCAGAAATTCAGAGCCCATATCAAGACATTTCTGTGCCTTGCCAGACTGCATTTATTTGAGGCATTCTGTGCAGTTAGATATTCACTACAGTTCCAAAGATGGGAGGCTAATAGATTACAGTAAAACATTATACTGTACCTTCTAGTTGTCAGTGACTGAATGTTTAAATTGCAGTAACTAGCAGCTGATATTTTTCTATCTGGAAAACAATAGAATTTTTCTTCACAATAGTACAACATGGTGCACATCGCAATTCCTGTGATGTATTCTAGATCATAAACACAGCACACCAGCAATACAAATTACATATAACACTAAACCTGTGGAAAAAATTTCCATATTTTCAGCAGGAGCAGCTTTGTCCTGTATAACCTGTAGTACTTTTTTCCCCTCCACAATATAAAACTGTGTTGAACTCCTCAATGTATTCAGTAAACTTTTCCCTGGGCACATCAACACCTGCAATTAATGCGAAGCAATGAACTCCAGAGTTTATTATTCCCAGGAACACCATTTGAATGTGTACCCAGGAGCAATAAACTCTGGAGCTTATTGCCATTTGAACATGCGCCTGGGAGTGCAGCATGTTGAACTGGGTCAGAGCAGCCCCAGCTGGCAGGAGCCCCAGGGGCAGGGGTTGTGGGGCTGGAAGGGGCCAGCCTGCCAGCCCAGGGCTGCTCTCCGCTGGCTCAGTGTGCTATGGAGGAACTGGCTGGGGCACAAGGATGCTTCAGTGCAGGGATAGGCAGCAGGCACCTCCCCGCACTGAAGCACCCTCAGGCCCCAACCAGTTGGGGCAGCATCTATACATAAGCTAGCCTTCTGCAGAGTAAATTAGCCTACTCCAGCCTAATAGGAGTGCACATGTAGATGCCATGATGTTTCCTGTACAGCTAATTAGTCTACTGCACAGCAAATGTCTTGTATATAAGTGCCCCTTGTCTAGTATTCAGCTACTAGAAATGGAGTGGCACAAGAAGATGTTCTTCTTGACTTATCTTGTTAGCAACTGTAGGTCCCCTGAAGCTATTTAGATTCATTGAGGCAGTTATGGCTTGTTAGGAGATCAGTCCTCAAGAAAAGATGAAAGTGTTTGGTATAAGGGCCACTAAGGTTAAAGGTGCAGGAAAATGTGGGCCAACATTTTCAGTAGCCTATTCTAGGATATATGTTGATAATCATTATTACAGCCTGTGGCATTGCAGTGTAAAACCGTGGGTAGAGACTGTATTCTTCTGTGAGATTTACTTGGCCTTCCTAGAAATAGATCAGATCTCTAAGATGTGGTGATTGTTGATGTTAGACAGATTCAGGTGTTGTTTTTTGGTTGAGACAGATTAGAGATTTCATGAGCTTGGAGGGAAGCTTTCCAGGCCAACTGCGAAACATTGGAGTGAGATGGCCATACTTGTTCTACAACATATAAGTAAACAATATGAAGCTAATATTTCATATTGAAGACCCAATTCCACATCTGCTCATATCAATGGTAACATTCCCACTGATTCAAATATAGAGGGCTGAGTTCTTGGTGGAGGTCAACTACTTGCTGGACAGTCTAAAAGAAACTTGCAAATGCAGAAAGGTTTCAGAACCTTGGTCAGCACCCAGACCTCAAAGACTGTCAAGAAACATTTTAGCACTTGCTATAACTTCGCAGGAATATAAAGTGGAACTCCCCTTTTTAGAAAGTATATATGTGCATAAGTGCAATTCCCACATCACCCACTTCCAATGGGCTCATTTGGCTAATGGCTATATGCCCACTAAATGAGGTGTATGGTAGAACGATAGCTGTTACTGGCAGTGGAACTGTTAAGAGCAGTTACCCACTGTTAAAAGCATTACTTAGCACCGCGTTGAAATCTACAGGCATAGCACATGGCTAGCACTATTTTATGGACATAAATAAGTGCCTGTCCTTGCAATGGGCATCTCAAGTAGTGGGTCTTATAAGCAGCCCTGCGAGTGTTTGCATAGCTTGATGGCTTCTGTAGGTGGCTTTACTGCCTGAAGAGTTCCTCTGCCACCCCTCCAAACTAAAGCACAGTCTCTAAGCCACAATCAGACAAATACACAAATAAAGCCAAATCTTTCTGCCCCATCCTGGGCATTAAAAGGGGAACCCTTTTGGCTCTGGTCCCTATCACAGCATCCTGACCCCTTGCTGTGGCAAGTTGTTCTGCTCACAGTCAGCTTCCTTCCATGCAAACTTTTCTCTCAGTTTGCCCCCTTCTTCTCTCTCCTATGGGTTTTAAGCTCCTAGTGGGTCACTCCCTTGTAAGGGGGAATGCCCCATAGCTGCAGATCCTTAGCAGGGCTGGCTGCCCCTTCTCAAGGGAAAGACCACCTTGCTATAGGCCCCTCTTTTCAGTTTGCCTTAGTTTTGTCTATTTAGCATTGTTGTAACATTTATTTTTGTTCCTTTCTGTTATGTATCTTGACTTATCTTGATTCAGGGCCTGAAAAAGAATATCTTGCATTTGAAAGCTTATGTAACTGTCCCAACTCTGCAATTGTTCCAATACAAGACATCACCCCAAAAATCCTTGCCTTTCACCTGATTCAGGAAATCATCCTTATTCATTTCAAAACTAAAGCATGAGCTGAGCTCTCAGCATAAGTTCCCATGAAATCAATAGGATATAAATACATGCTTGAAGTTAAGCATGTGTGGAGGTGGTAACCTAAGGTGGGATGGATTTAAGTATGCACTTAAGTGCCTTCCTCATGGAAAGCCTCTACACAGAGGATATGCAATACAGCTCCATTAGAATTCTTACCTCTGTGAGTAGCTGACATTACTGCAAAATATATAATATTCCAGGCTGCTAATACAGGTGTTCTGGCAAATACTACACTTACATTGGTTATTTAAAAAGCAATTTGTAAAAATTACAGTGGTGGCAATTGTACCTTTTCAACAGTATGCTGCCCCAGAAAAAACTTATATGGAGTAGTTCACTGCAAACCCATTAGTAGTGATTTGCAATAGTCCAATTTAGAGGTCACTTAAGCATGAAAACAGTGTACAAAAAAACGTATAATGAAACAATATCAGTAATAGCATATTTAAATGAACAATATCAGTAATAGCATATTTTAAATGTTTCATTAAGTCTGAATTGTTATATTGTAGTACTGCTGTGTAATAGTTTCTACTTTCCGTAACAAGAATCTTTTCTTCTTCTTTCATTTTATTAGTGATACTATGGGTTTGCACAGAAACTGGAGGAATATAAAAAACAAAACATTTCTTTAATCATGTGTTTTAGAACATTTTGTATATTGAATAACTTTATATTTCTTTAACTATTCAAGGATTCTGCATTAGGACCAATTAATACAGATTCGCTGTCTTTTTTACAGAGGCAGAATGAGTTTGAAAATTTCATCACCTCCTCCCTCGAAATATTAAATTAAAAGCACTTAAAATACTGTTTTCCCATTGCATTCATAAAACTATCATCATGGTGGCATAGGTTTTCCAAGTCCTGCTTTGAGCACATAAAATAAATAGAAACCGCCCCCTCTCCATGACAAAATATCCCTTCAATTTACTTTTGCCAAGTAAAAATGAACTAATACATTCCTATTAGTGAAGAAGGAGAAATAGGCTAGAGCAGCACTCCTAGGAGTAGGCACAGCTACAAATGTAAATATAACTTTTCAGATTTCCTTCAAGCACTCTCTTGGTAAAAGAACTAGATTGGTTTTGAGCCTTGAAATCCTCTTCTGAATCCAGGATTTGGGAGACTTGCAAGAGGGGTAATGAGTTATGGTTGAGGATGATCTTGATTTTTGACCTCTCTTTTGCAGTCTTTCCACTTTATTTACCCAAACTACAGAATCTCATGATTCACTCCACTGGTTCAATCACTAGGTTACAGTATACAATGATTTGAACTTGGGGGTGAAGAGCTTACAGGCCAAGTTTGTGGATGACACCGAGTTATGGAGAAGCATGATCATACTTAGATAGGTGCAGATACAGGCAGACATGGACCGGTTGGCAAGTTCTGCAGATTGGAATCAGATGAAGCTTACCATTGAGAAATGTAAAGTGCTCCACCTGGGGATGAACAATCCCCTGCACACCTACAAGCTTGGCAATGCCAATCTGGCCAGCCCTATGAATGAAAGAGACCTGGGGGTAATAATAGACCACAGTATGAACATAAGCTGGCACTGCGATGCTGTAGGCAGCAGGGCAAATAATACTCTGGTGTGCATCAATCAATGCATCTCCAGCAAAACCAATGAAGTGATTCTTCTGCTGTACTTGGCACTAGTGAGACCGCAGATGGAGTACTGTATCCAGTTCTGGGCGCCACACTTCAACAAGGCTGTGGAAAAGTTCAAAAGAGTCTAGAGAAGAGCCACCCATATAATCAGAGACTTGCATGGCAAGCCATATGAGGTAAGGCTGATGGGCCTGGGACTCTTCAGCCTGAAGAAGAGAAGGCTGAGAGGAGAATTGGTAGCAGCTTACCACTACATCAGGGGCATACATCAAGGGTTCAGTGAACAACTGCTCACCAGGGCAACCTTGGGGAAAATCAGGAGCAATGGTCACAAACTTCTGAAAGACCATTTCAGGTTTAACATTAAGACATGCTTCTTCACATCTGGGGTGTCCAGACTGGAGAATAAGCTCCCTCTGTAGGTGGTGCAGTCACCTATTCTGGAAATCTTCAAGAGGAGACTGGATGGTCATCTTGCTGGGGTGACTTGATACCAGTTATATTTCCTGCTTGGTGCAGGGGGGCTGGACCTGATGATCTTTCAAGGTCCCTTCCAGCCTTCTATGAATCTATGAATATCCTATTTACCATCTGTTTTGCTTCAACTGGTCCAACTAGGCACCCAGGAATCTTCATCAACTGGTAAACTCCAATATACACAATAGCTTGTTCAAACCCTGAACTATTTATTCATACAAACATCAGAAGAGAGACAGGTTAAAACATCTTTTAAAAGAAGCCTATGTGCATTTTTACCTTACCTAATTTAGCACATTTTATCCATATAGAGAGCCCCAATTTATACCTTCTCAGGGCTGGCAAATCATTAACTGCCATATGCTAAGTGGGCATGGTTTTCAAGAGTTCTACTAAAAATGTGTCCCAGCATGACAACTTCCAGAATTTCAGAAATGCAGACACACTCCCTAAACTTTTAAGGATAGTTTCTGTCCATTGATCTAACCAGATGTCCTGTGCTCCCCTATAATAACAATGCTTTTTAAAATTTTGCATCTCCAGGGCATTGGGAAGCAGATAGTATGATAGGAATTACAAGCATTCATTGTTTGTCTGGCTGAAGCCTTAAATCAACCTGGCCGTTAGGGGATATTTCAGTGTTTCTCTTTCAAATGTGGCATGAAATTATGTATCTCTGCAAAAACTGAATGATCCTCACTATTAAAAAGCCAATGAGGCAACCCCCACCCCTCTGAACAAAAAGCCCCAACTTGATATTTTTTCCCGTTTCAACACTGTTGACTTCAAAAAATTTCCAGCCATTCAATCAATGCTTACTTAACTTCCAGTCATTTAAGGATCAATCTAATAAGTGTGAATAACTCTCACTCCTGCTAATAGGAGCTGTGCTCATACACCAGGAGAAAATAGACCCTGACACATAGTTATTTGCCACACTGGTTATTATTGATGAGTCCTAAATATAAACAGAGTTGATCACACAATGCACGCTGTTATAACACATGGCAGACTCTATGCTTTCTTACTGGAAGGCTCAATTTTTCTTCAGTTGTTTAAAGTTATATACACCTATTAAAAAATGCTTATCTATTGCTAATTGGTAGATAGACTTTCAGATTTCATTCACATTTCTCTGAATATCATTGAATGAGATCAAGTTACTTTCACACTAAACTTTTCTTACTAAAAAAGACATAAAAATTTAGAAGCGTCACATACAAGCACAGGATATTGGGGGGGGGGGTTAAAACTCACAATCTAGTGCGGGGGAATTTATTCCTGATTGAGACCAGTTCTATCAAGAGCTCATTTCAAAGTGTTCCTTCTGAAATAATATCTTGACAACAAACTGACCTATGATTTGGTATAAATGAATACACTAGAAGTGCCGTATTAGACAGGAAGAAATGCAGCTAGAATATGATTTTTTTTAAATAAAGGAAGGTTGTTGTGAATAATAAAATATTAGCCAAAACAGCAATAAAAAGGCAAGCATTTAGTTTCTCTTAATCCAACAATTTATTTTGGTTTGTTTAGCTTTAGTCTACAAGTGAATAGAAACAAGATCAAAAGAGGTCAATGAAATGTGTTTGCTTTTTCTGGTTACGTTAAGGAGTAGCTAGGGGCTGCATCTTGCTTAAACAAACAGTGAACAAACAATATCTGCCTCAAAGGGTTTACCATACATAAATGTACAGCACATAGCAATTCAGCAAGGAAGACAACTGGGCAAGAAGCTGCAGGAGTGGGGAAGCAACACTTTTAGTATAGATTACTACTTTGCACTGTTTTCAGAAGACCATGCCAGAGCTCAATTGTAGAGCTCTCTTGCTTGTGCACTCTCTCTCTCTGTCTCTCTCTCATTTACTTAATTTTTCCCTCTACACATCACTAATGTGGCAGAGCCACTGAACTGTTTTACCGTGGATGCTGCCCAAGTCTCATCCTGGGTGCATGGGTGTGCTGCACAAATAAGGTGATTGTCAGCAGTCTATGGTGCATCACCACACTCGCATTTTGGAGTTAATTTTAACCCAATCTTATAGAACATGGCATTAAAGCATTCAGCTCCAGAGTGAATCCTGTTTAGTTTAGTCCATAAGTTTTGGGGGAGCTTGTACCCAGATGAATAGAATGTTGTGTTACTTCTGAAGCGTTTGAGATGAGAATCAGTCTCATCCACTTTTGCTGTTGTTATTTAAGTATCCATAGAGTGTTGCTCGCACCTCTACACTGCTGCAACACTACCCATGCCTCCTATCTAAATGAGTTGTAAAGCTGATCAGAAGTCTTCTAATGGACTATGTTTCTGTCAGGAATTCCAATTCCTTGCAACCGGAGCATTTTGCAGGAATCCAATTTCAAACTGTGCAAAAAAGGGGGGGAAATGTTAAAAACAAGGTCAGAAACATGCCAATAAAGTTGTGAAATTGTTTTACCCTTTTTAGAATGTAACATTCTGGTTTTACTTGCATGGGGGAGGCGGTTAGTGCAATATACCAGGTTTTTTTAAAAAAAAGTAAAGTGGGAATAAAATATTTTGCTTGATACCAACTGATTGTTTTTCAGAATGTATTTCAGGAAATATTTCAAGAGTTCTGCTCTCAGGTGGGGGAAAATGAGACAGCAAGCTTCTGATGAACATAAAATCCAGTTCACACACAGCTAAAGACATGAATCTGCCATATCTGTATACTTCTCTTAAGGTCCTGACTTTCAGCTGAGAGCCAGGTATAAGCCTGTCACTAGATTCAATCATAGAAATGTAGGCCTGGAAGATGTGAAAGGTCATCTAGTCCAGCTCAAGGCAGGATCATCCCTATCAAAAGATCCTGTGCAGATTTATTGCTAGCTTATTAGCAAAAGTACGTAGTCGACCTGGAGAACCACAATCCATAAACCCTTTAACCTGCCACAGTAAAGCAGGGGGACCACAGCAGCCAATTTCCTGCTGCTGCAAATGTTGCTAAAAATACACTACAAAGATCTAAGAAAGCAGGCCAACAACAGTGAATTTAAAATGAAATCTTAAAATACTAGTATTGTTACATCACGAAAAATCGGTTAGTCTTTTTCAGTGTGCCTTTCATCATACATTTGCAGAAAGCAATGTTCATTTTGTCTTTGATTTAGCAATGTTATAATTTAGCAATGTCATAATTTAGCAATGTCATTCGCAATGTTAGTTTTGTAGAATGGCTAGATCAATTAAGACTCTCTCCCAATCAGTGATTTTAATTCCTTTAGCTGTCTTCTATTTTTGCAGAATTAACTTTTGCTATTAGACTGTTTAAATGTGGAATTAAAATCAAAATCTTATCTAGTATATTCCACATGGGGTTTAACTGTATGAAAGTGAAGGAAGAGAGAGATTATGAAACAGAACATGGTACTTTGGATTTGTTAGCTCTGTTTGCTTGTCAGATACTGCAAGAGAAAGAAATGCCAAAGGGAAAACAAAATATAGAAATTGAATAACATCTCTGCTCTTGTACACACCAAATTTTAGAATCTTTCATTGAATCAGGTATCCCAAAGAACAATTAGCAGTGATTGGTAATGTACCACCGTGCACTGACAATACCAGAGCTACAGCATGAAAGTCAAATTTATCTTTCAAGTTCTACATCTTAAAATTGTATGCTGGTTAGAATCAATCTAGTGGACCTTTTACGATATAATAATTCCTCTTCATTTGGACTACATCTGCTAGATTTATCAAATCATTTTGAGGACTTAGAGCTTTATGGTTTTTAGCCCTCAAGAGTAAAAGCATGGAACAGCACTGCTAACTGAAGATTACCATGGGGATCTACTCAAACAATGCGACTTCTCTCTCTTCAGAGAGTGAAAGAAAATAACTGCAGAGATGAGCGGGAGGAAGGTGGAAATATTTGTAAACCATGACAGTACGTTTTAACACCGTGGCAGCAGGAATCAAGTGCTCCAGCAGTGACTGTGGCTAACATGTTCAAGTGACACTGCACGAGAAGACAGCACTCTCAAATAGTGATGGCTGGGACCAGAGTTGCAGCATTGAGACAACTTTTTATGCTGCCTCTTATTTACACATCAGGGTAGATGAAAATAGAATTAGTATTGCTTGTTGTGATGTAAGGTGCCTTAAGTGGGGTTCCTTGAGTGATGTACTACCCGCCGGGTGTGGAGCCCCTCCCCTCAACTCACCTGCCATGACTTGATGTTATTATATAAAGAGAGGTTCAATGTAGATTTTCTTCCTGGGGCTCCCTGGAGACAGCAGTACTCATGATTCGGGTGCGATATTCCACAGGGCTCCGCCTCCCCTACACCCCATCCACTCACTAACCAGATGGGTGCCAGCAATGGTGCCTCAGTTGTGCTGGATCGACCACGGCTTGCCTTAAGGGGGATCCCACATCCGGGTGAGTTCTGTTGGTACTTGTCCAGCTGTCTCTTCTGTCTTGACGAGTAGCCTTCCCTCCCTAGAGACTGGCCAGCTATATGTGCATAAACTGGCACCTACTCCAGTGCTTCTGAGTAGGGTGCTTTGCTCCTACGACTCCTCATTTTTTTTCCCTCAAAAGAAATAAAACCCTGGGGAGGAGAGGGGTGTGAAGTTACCTCCTTTCCCCCAACTTCCTACAAGGGGCTCCAACACCTCCCCTGCTCTGCCTGCCAGCCTTGTACTGGCTGTGCTGTTCCTCTCTGTAGCAGGAGCCTCAGCATGCCTGGCATGCTCTCCACCAGTGTGCTCCCTCTCCACCTTCCCTGCCCCCCGGGTTCTGGTAGGGCTTTTAAATCTTCCCTCAGTGGCTGTAACAGTTGCTGCAATTGGCTCAGCTGTTCCCCGGTCGGGAAACAGCTGATTAAACAGTCAGCGTAATGCCGGCTTACGTGGCCATGGTTCCTGCTCTGGCTCCAGCTGCCTGGCAGGAGGTAAGTTTCCCCCACAGGAGGGTTGTTTGTAGGGTTTGGGGCCATGCGGTCTACCCTCTTCCATTCGAGAGCCTGTAGGGGTGTCTCGCCGCCACACTTGTATTAAAGTGGAAACTACAGGGTCCAACTGAAACCAGAACTCTATCATATGAGATACTGTTTACTGTACCCTAATATGAAACAATTTTCTCTCCAAGGGCTTTATCATCTAAATAGGGAGGTGTGGGAGAAAGGCATTATCTTCCTATGTTACCTACAGGAAATCAAGGCACAAAGAGATTCAAGGCAAGATTTAAGGGTGCAGAGTAGCCCACATCTACACTTTGAAAACCTAGAGAAGGTGATTTGTTCTAAGACATGAAGTCAGTGGCAATCCCAGTCCAATGTTTAACCACAAAGCCATCTGTCCTCTCCAACTACAGATTATTGTTTTCTGTATCCCTTCTTCTGACCTCCCCATTGTCCTTCTCTTCACATGAAACGTCAGATGTTTTTGCCATTAATCCTATGCCTTGATCAGACAACAACCTTTATTTGGCATCTTTTTAGCACTTCACTGCATTGTGGTTGCTCTTTCTAATCAGCTCTCAATTATCTCATCCCACCTGATTGGGGTATGAGGGGGCTTTGCAGTGTTTCCCTTTGCACCCAGGTACGTACCTTCATGCCGCTAATCAACCTCCAGAGGGTTTAAAAAAAAACTTTGTAGGAATGAGAACATATGTGCCAGCTGTAGGCATCCTAGCACTAGTGCTGGTGGGTAGTCCTCACACTAGGGTGGTCTCATTGACTCTTGCATCATATATATTGAAGGCCTCATTTTTGCTGCAAGCTTATCTTTACAATGTCAGACTTTCAGCCCATAATGGCCTCATTAATCATCCGTGTCATTCACTTTCCACTACTTCCCGTAGCTGTTTCAGCACAAGTTCTGCTAGCAGCTGCTGCTTGATTTTGCCATTGCCTTTGTGTTTTGGCTAGGGAATAGAGCCAATATCTAGTGGTAACTGAATCCCAGAACGGTCTTCTCAGGGTCAAGAAGTAGCACAATGGCTCAGCGCTTATGAAAAGCAGCAGTGTGCCTGGCTTTTACAAGGGCCCAGACTCCTGATCCCACCTGCCTCCCCATCCAGCACAGGCCAGAAACAGTTATGCCCTGTGTGCCAGAAGAGTTTTCCCTGAGCTCTTTTCATTTCCCTTTGTATTAGTTTCCTGCACTACATCATCCTCATTTGACTGGACTCATGTTCAGCATAGCCCTGACTCTGAGAAGATTAATGATTTTAGCTTTCCACCTTTAATTTTCATTTCTGTCTCCACATTTGACCTAATAAAACTGCATTTGCTACCTCCCAGATTTTCCCTTCCCATTATGTCATCCATCATATCAAATGTGTTCCTTAATCCTAAATCTAGCATTGCCTCTTTCTTTATGATTGACCCATATACATTACTAGTAGTCTTATGTTGAAGTAGAAATCGGATCAGCACCTTATTTCCATCATACCCCATCAGCAGTTGATTTATTTTAGATCTCTAAATGCCATTGCATTTGCTTTTTCATTTGAATCATTTCCCAGCCTGGTTGTCCATTTCCTTTTCCAAATTTAGGCTAATCACAGCATATTTATTTAAATACTTGTAAAGGAAGATACAGTTGAACAAAACTAAAGTATTTTAGACATTTGAGAAACTAAAACAGCTGCAAAAGCTTTTGTGATGGAAAACGCAAATCTTTAAATCCCCACTGCCAGCTCATGCACCCAGTATTTTGTGAACTATCAGTACTCATTGAAACTTATTGGAAACAGGCAAATGATATCACAATGTGTAATTCCTGAGGTTCCCTGGACAACACTGTGCCCTAGGCAGTACGCCCATTTTGGTTTTCCGGTCACAGATACCTCAAGAATTCCACATCACGGACCATATCCATGTCAAACTTTTGGATCAAAAAATTCTCCCCACTCTTCCTAGTGGTATTACTTCTCTCTCTGCTCTGTTTATCATCTGTCCTGGAGCACATCATTGGAAACTCTCACCTATGGGTCCTCCTTCTTGAGATGTGCAACAGGCCCACCTTGTCTGCTCAGTGTCCAATGTCCCCTAGTGATTGGACCGGCCTGCACAAAGTTTCCCCAGACTTTACTCTGCCTCCAGTCTCCCACCTGCCATGATCTGATCTTAATTTAGAATTCTTAAGTTTGCTGGCAGAAAGTGGAGAAGCATCTTCCAGGTGTCTCACTGCTGTACAAAGTCCTCCAAGCTTCCTTCGGGCTTCACCACACTGCTCTATACAGGAGTTGCCCCTTTTGGGATGGTCTCCCAATTCAAGTTTTTGCAGCAATAATTGTGACCTCCTGTCACCCCCACAGTGCCTCACAGGTGACATCAGATCTTGTTTTTCCAAGGCACCTTGCCTCAGTATATTGTATTGCCTATCCTGGCCTCCAAATACTTGTCGAGGTTTTGGTCTTCCCAGCTTCCTCCCCAACACACTCGGACCCAGCTTATGGGCTCCAGCCCTCTCTGATTCTGGGTCCCTGACCCAGGTTTTATTCTGTGGACTTGGGCCCCTGGCCCTCTCATTCACTGGCCACCTCTGGTCTACACCCTGCTAGCAGGAGTACTAAGTCTTGTTGAGCCTCGCCAGTGCCCTGCTGTGGCCTCCATGCATTCCTCTGACAGCCATGCCCAGACCATCAGGATTAATTTCAACACAAAGTAGGCTGCTGCCTTATCTGAACTCCTCCCTTTCCCAGGGGGCTAATATGGCAAAGGAAATATACAAAACCCACTGTTTTTTAAAGGATGCTATCACTTTAACAGAAGTTCTCCCACCAGGATGCCACTTTAACTGCAACTGTCTTGTCCAGAGTATACAGCTGTTTCACAAGGGGTTGAGCCACTCCTGTAGGTGACTCCCGACGAGTGCACAGCGTCTGAGCCATGGTGGTCTTGGATGCCTGCAATACCAACAGCTACCGAGTCTAGGCATGTCCAAGGAACATCATCCCACCCCCACCAGCTGAGCTTTCCTCTTTCTTCCTTCCTCCACTCTGGCTTCCAGCCATGTCTTATGTGTCAGTGCTTTTTCAGCTGCCCAATCATTTGTCTCCTTTCACCCTCCCCAGGACAGTCTCATCTCTTCATTACCAAACAGCCTCCATGCATGCTACTCTGTTCTCTCAAAGTGGCTTTCTGATGAAGTTCCTTCCTTTTTAAAACCAATGGCTCCAGCTCTTTTACTGCTGCCATTGAATAACACAGTTATGGTCCACTGTCACAGGAGGTTTCAACAGGTAAGACCTTCCACTGTTTCCCTTGCAGAACTTCACCTCTTTAACTCCAACCTGGAGGACCCAAAACACAAACCTCTCTGCTCCTTTCCCACTATCCAGCGTTCCCCAGTCTTCATCCTAAGGGGAGTCAATGTTAAGGCACGAGCTGGCAACTAAGCACTTATGCAAATCAGAGCAGCTATAGACACTGCCTTACTAAAGGATGGTGGATGGGCTACTCTCAGCAGGGTGTTCGCCTGCATCCTAGCAATACCCTGCCACTAAAGTAATTAATTATTGAATCAGGGACACAACAACAACAACAGAGGCGTAATTATATATATATTATCAACAACAACAAAATAGTGATAGTAACTCAATGCAACAGCAATAATCTCAATGATGCTTAGCAATATACAACAAGCAAACTCAATGAATACCAATATAAGAACTACTATACAACATCAATGGTGGTAGAAAGCAACCTTTCTCTCACTGACAGCATTCACACAGACGGTCAGCAGCACCACTGACTCGCACAAAAGAGCAGAGGGGAATACAGAAGGGAATATTGGTTTTCCCAACCCTCACCCACTTGGCACTCACTCACTTACTCAGTATACAATCCCAGCTCAACATTGGCCTTTGGCTGCCCCAGACCTTGGGCACAACACACTACAGCCACACGATCCCCACAGCACACCACATTCAACAGGAGACTGGAGACATGGAGAGAGCACTGGAGATCCAAACTCTTTGGATCTGTCTCCTTTTACAGACTCGATCACTAGTCATCCATCAGTCATTTCAACAAACCCATTAGTCCACACAGTGCTCTGTACTTCGAACGGCCCTCTCCACCAGTGCACACGACACCTAGTTGTCCTCTCAAAGGTATCAACTTATTTACCTCATGGAGCTTTTTCTGCTCTTCTGAGGCCCAAACATGCATGTCCGTAACTTCAAAAGTAGGTCAACTCTCATTAAAAGATGAAGAGTCTGCCTGGTCTGGAATATTCCAGCCCATGCACCATCAGTCTCCTCTTCCACTTACACAGACACACACACACACTTAAAAATACCTATATAACAATATAAAATACCAGTGCAATAACAATAACATTGTACACATATATAGAACAACAACAATCAATCAATCAGCATCAATTTTAACCAAAAAAATGGCCAAAATATACATATATCATTCTTTCAAGGACAATGATGGATAAGTCCAGTGGCATATAAATCAATCAGGACAGAACTCATTGCATTTCAGCTTTTCCTTAAGGCACACCAATACTTTAAGTCTGCTCCTCTGGTCAAACTGATGCCACTTGCCCCAGTCCTCATCAGGTGGCAGAGGGGCTGGCTAGGGTACAAAGGTGCTACAGTGTAGGGCTAGGTGGCAGGCAGACCCTGCACTTTAGCACCCTTGTGCCCCAGCCAGCCCCTATCACTGTCTACACATGCATTTTGGTGGAATAAATTACTCGACCGTAGGATAGCACTGTCCCTAACTTGTGTAGACTGTGTTGCTTTGCTGTGGAGTTAGTCAACTTTGCACTAAAGTGCACGTGTGGATGCACCCATGAAAGTTAAATGAGTTTGAAGTTTCTGCTGAACCTGATGATGCCCAAATCTTTGGGCAACATCTCTCTCCCTATACTATTCTGATAATAGTGCTAACAGCAACAAAATAGAAGTGTCAAACATTTCTAGGGAGAAAATGATTCATTTTAGCTATAAATGTATGCTGTCAGAGGTGATTAACTGTGTCGTTGTAATAGATTAGGCAGACCCCCCCACGTTCTTGAGCTAACAGGATGCTTAAGTATGTTGGATTAGAAATCTTGCATGGGAAATGCAATTATTCTCTTAATGAGTGAAGTGGACTCCTAGCCAGTTCAATGTTCAGTTCAGGACCCCGATGTGTGTTTCAAGTACAGGATTTCACCATCTGGAGGCTCAATTAGGTTTGGCCTGTTATGCCATTGCAGCCCAATGTTTTCAAACTACAACAGAAATCTCTCTCTCTTCCCTTTCCCTTTTCTGATGACAAGTTTGAGAGACATCTTTTCCCCTCAGCTTGCTAAATCACACAGTCCTGTTCACTGTACTCCATGTAAATTCAGTCTCATTATGGGACTAAGCAGGAACACAAAGCACATGAGATAACTTTTAAACATGATAATATGGTCTGACCCAGTATGGTAATTTTTATGTTCTTAAATGTATCAAAGCAAGTAGTGGAGTATACGTACAAGTATCCTGAAGTAGATCGGAAATTACATCCACAGGATGGAACAGCGATCCTTGGCATACAACTCCAACCTTGGAAGTAGGACCAGGCAAAACTTGTGCCCAGGCCCTGCTTTCAGAGATAGCTAAAAACAGATTTCGGCCTGGCTACTACCCTCATATCTCCACTCGTCTTCTCCAAACCCAGGACTTGTTATTCAAGCTGTCCAGAAAGATATTTAAAATATTCAAAAACAATATTTTTTAACAGATTAAAAATATTCCCTGATCTTCCTGTTATAACTCGTTGTAATTTAACAACCTGTTCCCATCATTGCTCCAAGAGATTCAAGGCCCCCGAGATACACTGTTCAATGCCATTTGTCCAACTCTCCTTTTGGCAAGATCTTTATGGTTTGCCTACAAAGTTACAAAATAATCACTGAATAAATCCCAGGAAAAAATAAAGTACATTTACAGTATTGTTCTTCTTGTCACTGTGATTGACCCCAGGGGCATCAGCACAACAGAAGCAGAAAGACCAAGCTCAGTGCCCTTCAGAAGTGTTCTCCAATTGGTGCTGACAAAACTTCCTTCATGAAAATGACAAATCTCTCTCTCAAACTGACCATGTTATAGTATTAAGGGTTACTTTGCTTGATTGGATCTAGACAGGGCCAGTGAGGTTCATGCTGCATTGTTCATTGTTGTCATAAAGGTTCCTGGATGTGTCTACGATTGGGCACCCTTCAATATTTCAGAAAGTCTTAGCTTTGAGAGATATCAGACTCCATGAACTGATGTCCAGGCTCAGAAAACCACGTCCCGACGTTGATGGAAGCTTTACTTGGGTAAAACAAGTTTGTCAGTGAATCACTGGACACCCTTAGACCGAATAGCATCACATTCCACAAGTAAGCCCATCGATGTTCAAAGCATTGTGCAACGTAAGGAGGGTGAAATAAGCCACTTTTCCAATTGCACTGAGGGAGAAAGAGGAATTTAAAATATATCACTGTGTCTTTGCTCTCAGGCTGCAAGTCTAAAGAACCCAGAAGCAGTGAGAGTCATGAATGCATGACGAACTCCCCTTCTGGATTAATTTATGTCCCTTTCACTTCTGTTGTCAAATTGTTGTCGAAGCTCCTATTGCTGTGGCAAGAGGAGCAGATGACAACAATAAATACTATCTTTGCCTGACAATCCTTTGTAATTCCTGACAAACATTTCAATAGTTTTCATTAAAGGCTGGGGGAGCCATGTTCCAAGTTTCTAACCCAAAGAACAGAACTGTTGTATTAGTCATAGATAATCTTGGAGTATAACTGAAGCCTCCTGTCAGGCTTAAGAGGAAGGCAAATTTTAAACAAAAATGTGCAATTGGATTATGCAGTCTTTGCATTATCCATATTCCAAATATAAAATGAACATTTCCTTTGGAATGAAAGGCATGTCAGTGTTGTACATATAAACTGGCAATTGAAAATGCCTGCAATTCAGATGGGGCCTTTCGGCACAGCCCCAAGGAAGGGGTGATAAGTAAGCTGTGCCACTCCAGGAGAAGCCCTGAGAGGCAGGATGTCTCGGAGCCTCTCGTCCTAGGCACAACACTTCCCCGATCCTCTCTTGCTCCAGGAAAGGAAATAAATTACTGCAGCTGACTTTCCTCCTCATGCCTGGCCAGCTATGCTTATGATTAGTAAGCTGGAGTGAGGAGCCAAGGCTATGTCCTTCCTCTGCCAACTCCCTTATGGAGGGGGAGGGGAGGGTTGGACCTGGAAAGCAGAGGCTGCACACTGCATTGGACCTGAATCCAAGATATAGAAAGGTCTTAGCCAATGTAAAAAATACTCCACTCAACCATATAGGGGCACATCAGGCTATGTGGCTAATTTGGAGTAGGGCATGTAATTACCCCAAGTGTTTCCATGCATGCCTCAATGCAGTTGCAGCACCAAGCTATGCGACAATAATATGATAATACTGTTTCCTTGGCTGACTAGGGGAATATTATAATTCCTCTCCTCTAATGATCTTTTTCTATCAGCATGGGCAATTCAGAAGTTTGAGAGGGATTTTATTCAATCTGCCTTCCCTTAGGGTGCAACCAGGAACTTGATTTTGGTTGTACTTGACAGAGAGATATCATTATGACGTTCTTGTCATTGAGTAGATTCTTGATGAGTATTTACTAGGATTGAAGTGCACTCCTGAGAGAAGAACAAATTCTTTTCTTACCTTAGGAGTAATTTATTTGTAAAGGCAACCAGCTGTTGTTGCAAAACTCAACTTCTTTTCCCTTAAAAAGAAGCAGCAACACACTATATGGGTGGCAGGGGAAAAAAAAGCAGTATGGGTTACTTCATTGGTTTAACAGAAAGAAATAAAGCACATGCCATATAGCAAGTGCTTTCCATAGTACAG
This sequence comes from Crocodylus siamensis, assembly GCF_052110815.1. Taxonomy (NCBI): domain Eukaryota; kingdom Metazoa; phylum Chordata; order Crocodylia; family Crocodylidae; genus Crocodylus; species Crocodylus siamensis. The sequence continues at coordinate 10,874,097 of NC_143403.1, read as the reverse complement.
TATGCGTCTTTTAGCATTGAGATCACTCTGTTTGGCAGAAAATATTGACACGCACAATAACAAATAGCTGTTTTTCCTCTTTTGTTTCGCAGGCGTGTACTTTAGCTCCAGGGATGTTTTGTCCCAAAACTAGCAAAATGTACAAATAACATATTCTTGACTTAGGTAGTAGCTCCTCAAGAAACTGAACACCACAGGAGGTAATATTTACTAACCTGTTCTCACAATCTACTGTAGCACCCATTGAAGCCAACAGAAATCTTTCTGCTGACATAAAGGATTGTGCATCTGGATGGTAAAAAAGAGCTGAGAGGGGGAAATATTACTGTATTGTGAACGCTGCTATACAAAGAAAGTGCAAAAAAGTTAGCTACTGTGTCAAATAACTAAGTCTCAGCATACATCAAGGAAATGAGATCACACAAGTGGGCAGGACCATGTTCTGCCCCCCTTGAAACATAAAAGATCCCAATTTATGTCAATTACTAAACTCATATTTAAAAAATATGGAGATTTAAGTTAATTGGTCTCTTCAGTTTACAAGTTTAGGCCTTTTGCACATACCCAGTCAGAAAATTTGGCTCTTCTATCTTGCCAGTTACTCTTCATTTTGAGAGGTAATCATTCAGAATTACTATATTCTTTGCACTTTGATCTCTGCTATATGTAGCTGAGGAACTGCTAGGCTGTTTTCTACAGACTGCACTTCTGAGAATACATCTGGCTCTGTAGCCTATTATTATATAGAGTACAACATGGGGGTCAGATAGATTTGGCTTTGTCCTGAACACCATGTACTACCTATATCTTTCTTCATAGATTTCATAGATTCATAGACATTAAGGCTGAAAGGGACCTCGTGAGATCATTGGGTCCAGTCCCCTGCCCCTTTAACTTAATATAAAAGTAACTGAGTCTGAAACTACGTGTCTGTTTGTAGAATAACTTTTCCAAGATTTTTCATGCTGCTCTCTCTGACATGAAAAAAATATTTAGTCTTTTGTATTTTTAGCATTTTCTTCTAGCCTGCTCAGAATGGTTACAGCTCTATTTCCAAGTGACTCAAATCCCACACAAAAATATATTTAAATGCATGAAGACAGGCTGAACCCTCTGATGATAATACAACCAAGGTTATTTTGTATTGATAGCTGTGATACGGTCCATAAAATATTTCCTGCTTTTTATAACCATTTCCTGGGGATCTCCAGCCCTTCACAGAAGCAGGCCCAAAGGTTGTATGGTAAAGGGTCAAATTCTTTCATCATAGGTAGGTCAATGAGAGACTGAGCTATGTGTTTGCCACTGCTGGCTCCAACTCTTAAACCCTTTCTGAACTATGTTATGCTAATAACTGACATTTTTCACCAAACAAAAGCTTGAATCCAACATGTGGGGAGGGAAAATATGCTTTGTGCAGTTGTGTGCGTCTGCCCATTGTAATCCAGATTTATTTTGAAAGCCGCAAGGGAAGTATAAGTGGATGAACTTTCCAAACAACCAGGGAGATTTATGTCGGCGATACACAGACATGGGAAATGTCCCACTTTTCAGGCCCAGAGAACTTACCTGTATAAACAGTCCTGGAACAAATCACAGTTTGACTTATCCAGGTGCATGGAACAAGAATATAAAAAGGAATGGTTTCATGGAACCAAAGATGAAATGCTGAAACCAATCCAAAAAGGAAAGGGCAGCCCATCTAGCAGACTAAGCAAGTGATGCTGCAGATCCAGAGGCAAGTAACTCAAAGCCACCCACACTGCCTGGATAGTCTGCCAAGAAGACAGATGGTGCTGCTTGTGAAATATCTTCAGATGTTCCTGGGAGTTTACAGCATATATTTTATGGTAGAAATAAATGGAAAAATGGTCTTTTATTCCTTACCTTTTATTGGCTACAAATGTTAGGTTATGTCCTTTTAAAGAGGCATAGAGGAAGTACTACACTTAATTAAACCCTTTAAATAATTGCTGGATTTTTAGTTCACCTCTAGGGATTTGATCACCGTACTTCTAATTTAGACTCAAAGGCTCTCCCCACATTTATTTTAGCTAATAGTTTTACATTAGAGAGCTACCTAGTTAGAAAGTTCATGTACCCTCTCCCAAATGCCCCCTTCAAAATTCCTGGTCTAAATTATGGCACTCAGGAAGATAGGGCTGACATGCATTAAAGGGCAGTCCTTGATATCCTGCCTCTAGACGATGATGTACTTGGAATGAGATGAAAGGCTACATCAAACTAGGGACTTTGTTTGCTTGCAAGCTCATTTCTGAAAGCAGTATTCCCAGGGTTTATGGTAAACAACAGGATGAGGCTTGTAGCCCATTTTGAATCTAGGAGACGTATCCATTTTTTGTTCTTAATGTCTCAAGGTCCCTCACTGGAAATATATATCCATGCCTAACTTTCCAGTTCATCCATTTCCATCGCTTACAAATATGTGTTTTCACATCAAAAGCTTTGGGCCTCTTCACCAATTCAGTAGCCCATTCATGTTACTGACTCGAATAGTCCAGGTGAAGACAACTGCATCCTTTTAGAGAGAAAAAAATGAAACCCTGGGATATAGCTCTGAGAAAGTAAAATAAACTAGCAGAGAAGACCCAGAAGAAGAGAAGGCATCAAGCACGAACAAGCTGCTTTCTTTGGACACAGTGCATTAATACCTTTGTAAAATATTGAAACATTCAATGGGGTCCCACTATGCATCTAGCACTAAAAAGCCAGCAGAACTGGGAGGTGAAACTCAGGGCTCATATAATGCTTTCTACACCACAGAGGAGAAGAAAGTATAGACTTTGTCCTTGTGAAAGAAACCTATAAACTATTGTTAGCTCTGGAAGTAGGGCATGAGCTAGACTGAATAAGGGGCTACTGGACCCATGCATCCGGAGAGCTAATGGTAAGTAATTATCACACAGGGGTGGAGATCATTCCTCCACTCCCTTAGACTGGAATGTAGTTTGGGGAAGGACTATTTTGAAGTCTGCATATTAAACCCTGGTACAGGACACGGGCACGAATTGCACCAATACGTGAACAGTCAAACTTGATAATAAACTGGCACAGGCCCAGAATCCTCTTTAAAATTGTTTTCCATACTTCTAATTCACATTTTTCTATGGCATTCTCTTGCTCCCTGCCATTGTTAAAGTTAAATGGGAATGATCACCAGCATTCACTGGGCCAAAAAAGGTTTGTGGCGTATAGTTTAGCTTCACCAGAGTTATCAGATATAAAACATTGTTGCTCGGTGTCCATATAAATTCTCTGTTATCGATTTTCTATCAAGGAGCATAAGTGGAGCTATTGTTTTTACTTTCTACGGTAACTACTCTTTTAATCTCGTATTCATTCTTGAACGATCAGCAGTTGCCAACCTAATTTTGAAGAAAATATTAGATCTAGCAAGATAATGTTCTTTTATTTCTGATTTCGTATCCCATGTTTATAACCACCTACATCCAATTATGACTATTTTAGGTGCTGCAAAGTGATTTTTTTAAAAACAATTCAGGCATTATAATTCCCTCTGGTCACCGTATTAGGGATTTTGTTCATAAAATACTTTGATGATTTTTTTTTTTTATGGCATTACAAATTCCAAAATACTGCCTATTCCTAACATTAAGAGACAAAAATAGGTGCGTGTCAGGGATCACCTTTTCAAGTGCCTTCTTTTCTACCTGTAAGTCGCTATGAGAGGTCTCATAATGTCAAGACCGGTATAACTCTCCAGCAGTGATGGCTATTCTTAATTCCTGAATTTGTTGGGGATTAAGTCACAGGAAAACACACACATAAAATAATTTTAAAAAATAGGATCATCCAGTGAGTTTCTGGTAGGCTCATGCCCATGCCTTTTAATAAGTAGTTGGGGTTTGTTGGGTTCTGCCATGCTATGTATATCCAGCCACTAGATTTTTCTCACTGACTGTGGTGCAGAGGTACAACGGGCTCTGTGCAACTTGCCACTCTGAGAAAAATGCAAATAATGGTGAATTATCCACTGGTAACCAATTATCAGGAGTCGATAATGGGAGAAGGGACACTGTCAGGGAACTGCTTATTTGAGTTCTGACCTGGAGAAAGGATACAGAGACCACTCTGGTTAGTGGAATAATTTGCCCCGCTGTGGGCCTGACCTCTCTACAGCCCTTATGGTAGGAATAGCAGGGGGGCGTTAACTAGCTCCCCGGGCTTTGGTTAACCGCTGCCACCTACCTCGCGCAGGGTGTGTACACCTCACCACCGGCTGCATGTACAAGCTTCACCTCTGAAGTTTTACCAGCATAATAAAAGTATTGTTATACTTTGTTAAAAATATCTTAATATTTGCATGCTTGCCACATTCAGGCAGCCATAAAAGTGCTACTCACTGCGCTACAATAAGAGCTGATTATGATGGTAAGTGCAGGGAATCTCTGTGAAGGCAAGGAGCACAATGCTGAGGATTCAGCAGGTTGAATTCCTCCTAGAAGTCAGTGTATAAATATGTCACGGGCAGGGGCTAGAAAGCAATGTGATACTATCCTGTAGAGTGCTGTCTGTGGGCTGAGATATAATGCCACTGCCCTGGATTTTGAAAAAAGATTAAAAATTCTCCTTTGCAATTCCAAATGCATATACTGTCCTTTCTCAGCTTCCCATACAACTTGTAAATGAGGCCAGGCCTACTGGCCTGTGAGTGGAGGGAGGGAGGGGAGTAGAGGATGCGATCCTCCTCTACTTTATTATCTTAGCAATCAAATCTAGGTTAGAAATATCATTTACTTTCTGGCTGCAGTGACTCATGGTGAAGAATCCCCATTATACCCTTCTCCTACGCGAGGCCACACAGTAGTAACTGTGCACGTCACCGACACAATCGTCGCTGGACTTCTCAGTACATTAGGTAATGAAACAATTGGACTGAATAATGCTGGGATCGGCTTGGAACATCTGACATTCGATAGCACAGAAACGTTTGTTCTCTTAGTCAGTGTTGGCGCAGCATGATTGCACATTTTACTTCTAGTAGGTGGCTGAAGACTTCTTTTCCGTTGCCAGTATCTAGCTACAAAACTAGATATAGCACAGTCTCCCACATTCCTTACTCTAACTTCCAGAGTCCAATATATCAGGCTACTTACTCATTCTATCTGAAGGGAATAAACCACCTGCATTTTATCGATGCTCATTATATTTTAACATAAACCCAAATAGTCTTCCTCTCACAATTGTTCTCCTTGCTTTCCACCGTCATAGTGACCTATTCACTTTCTCAATTACTTCTGCCAATCCATTCTCAGGCTCCCCTTTGCTACTTCCTTTCCATTCAGTGCTAGAGTAAGGAAGTTTGGTGCCCACAGAGCCCACCCTCACCCCATGCACAGATCCAGGTGGCACATACATGCCCCCCCCCCAACCCATGCTTGCCCACGAGTGGATACAGCAGCAGTAGCCACCCTCTACAGTCCTGGTACCCACCCAAATAAGTGGCTCACTGCTCTATCCTGCACCCTGCCCTGGCTAGGCAGTGCCTGTTGGCGCTCCTTCACTTCAGCACCCAGGGCAGTTGCCCTGCTCACCCCCTACTTGCCACCAAGTGAATGGAAGCAGTGCCATAGAAGTTGTCTAAAAACTAAAATTTGGAACAGACAAATAAGTTAATCGATCTATTGGTTCCTGTGGCTGCTCCAATATTTAAAAACAAATATTGATCTCCCTCTCTATGTCAGGAGAGACCAGTGATCAAGTGAATGGCTCAACTGGAACTTGACAGAAGTTCTGGGAGTTCTGCCATTCTCCAGTTAGTTACTGCTCGCTCATTCATTTGTGCTATCACGTATCTCTAACATCCAAGACAGTGGAAAACAGTTCTCAGCTGAGTTTGTGAAGGATCTCAAGAGAATGTCATTCCTCTGTTTTTATAGAGAAAAATGTCATGCAGAAAATATTATAAATGCTATACATAGAACATTATTTAACTTCCATAGGAAACAGCTCCAAATATTTAATTTTAAGGAAAGAGTGTTGAAGTCTATTTTATTAAGTACATACAATTAAGTGAGCCAATTATGTCTATGCTAGAAATACAAATCTGCATGTATCAAAACATTTGTGACGCATGATGATGCAAATAATTCTAATTTGTGACTTCCTCAGCTACAGAACAGAACATTATAATGTTGAGAAGCAATGCCTTTTTTGGAGTGAGCTTTCTTCCACTTTTGGTAACATGCATACAGCAAGAAAGTTTCCCATTTAGGATTTATTATATTTTGTAATTATGCAAATGAGATTATATATCAGCTTCATTTAGTATGATTAATGCTATCTGTTTCAGCTTGAAAAGCTGAATAATTATTCATTAGCACCAACTGGTGAAGGAGTTTAAATCAAATCAAAATGCACTTTAAAGAAGTAGCTTGAAAAAGTTTCCATTAGGGCTGTTATTTTTATTTACTTTTATTTTTAATTTTTTTGGATGCACTACCACATGAAACCAGATCTAGTTTGGGGCAATACCAGGAATTATCAGACTGGCTTTCAAATCAGTTCATAATTACAAAGCCAGTGTCTGTACATTAGGAAAAGAGAGGCGAAGTGTAATGTCACTTCTTTTTATAAAATTTAAAAAGGGAAGATTTGTTATCACCTGTCTTTCCTATCACTACTTTGGCTGTTTCTAATTAAGGCTTCTTGGAATGGCAGGTCTAAATAAGGGTACAGAAAATCAAATATTACTGACAACATGAGATAGCTTTCTGTCACTAGAGTGCTGATCATGTCACAGCTTCAGAGCTCCGCTCTTGATCCAGATCCAGAACTGAGCTGTGCAGACTGTGCAAGTATAGTTTGTGCGTCTGTCTCAAAATGAGCCACACAGTTCAAATAGTTCAGCAGCAAATTGATCCTTCCAGGTTATGAGCCCAAATTCAAAGACAAATCGCTTTCTTATCTCCAACCCAAAGACTTTTGCCATAACAGCTGATACAGGCTTTCTTGCTTGCTGGGTTCTTATGCCTACATTTTCCCTGGGCTTTAGGGAAAGAGCTTCTTTTAGTAGCTCTTCTGGGATTCGCCTTATACACGCTTAGCACCAGATTTTCTTACATGCCATATACCCCGAAATAAGACAAACACTCTGTTTTCAGGAAGGCAGAATGACAAAAAGGAGAGTTTTCCAGAGTCATGGCCACATGCAGCAAGGACAGTCTAATGCCCAGCTCCCTTATGCTTCCTTCCCTGTTCAGGCATGAGGTAGTTTTTACTCTTTCACAGATGATACGTTAAACACTGAAGCCATAGCTGCTGCTGAAAACTGGATGCCATAGGCAGAAATAGGATTTCAAAAGAGGTAAAAATAATCTATGGGGCTCTGACGAAGGCAGAGAGGGGCCAGGAGTACCTAACAGAAATTGTCTAATCAAGGATAGCTTGATTAGTGGAACATCACAACCATTGAAAAGGAGATAGTTGCATTAACACCTGTGAAGAGCAATTAGCATGAATTGGATAGATCACAAGCCATGAAGTTGATCGACTCCTTCAGTGCTGGTGGAATAGAAAAGCCATTGCACTTGATTTTAAACTTTGGGTGGTGCAAAAAAACCAAAGGGGGTGACCACACCAGTTCACCCTCCACCACTGGTCTCTGCCTCTCCCTCTCTGCAGCTGCTGGAGGGGAGAGAAGGAAATGAAGGAGCAGCCATCTTACAGCGTTTCCATTTTGGGCAGAAAAAAAATCAACTTTCCCACTTAAGGTTAAGGAGGTTGCTCAATGTGGTCCATTCCCACTGACCAATCAGGCAGTAGGTACAAGGAAATTGGGTTGTTGCCAGGCTCTCAGTTTTGTCCAAAGTAGTTTGCACATATTGTGATACCTATAAACCATTATACAGGACATACTGTATGACAGGAAATACACTCTTTTGCCAGTCTAACTTATGCATTTCCCTAAACAACTTGTATAAGCTACAGCAGCAACAGAACTATTTGTTAGGATAACTGCATCTATACAAATTTGCTTGGTGGTGCAGCTATGCCATCTGGGCAGCATATTTTTTTTTCCACATGTCTTAATAATATAAATATGATGGTGGAAGCATTAAGGTGCAAACCAGGCCTCCCTGGATGAGTTCTGGATCAGATGTGCCATACACTCCCTAGCAGGTAAGTTTTGATCTCGGACACAAACCATTTCTAGATCTAGGATCAAATTCATGAGTGTACTGGTATTAGAACTCAAATACGAGCTGCTTTCAGATGACTTTACAGTTCCAGGCAAACTTCACCTGCTTCTTCTCAAAGATGACCACCAATATATGAATCCCGTGTCTTGCTGCATAAACTCGATGGGCACGATAATTGGTTTCACAAGAGACAGGCAGAACCCATTAATTTCCTGACAGCCTGTTTGTAGCAGAAATCCGAACTAGCACGCTGGCATGAAAACAGAGCAAGCAAATCTGAACTTATAGAGAACCCCCTACCTGAATTTCCAAAGAAAATCTCTACCTACCACAGTTCATTTGCTCCAGTTTGCCTTCATCAGTCTTGGAGATCAAGGAGCAGTCCAGAAAATAACTATGGGATAATCCTACTTACAACTGGAAGGCTTGCCTGGGAGAGGAGTGTCAACATTTAGCCTCTGGGCCACATGCCCAGTGCCACAATGAAATCCATTGACAGCAGTTATGAGCAAGGCCTTCTGAGTCTAAAATAATGCCAGAGATCTATGCAGGTTGAGCATTGAGTTACTATTTTACAGGCCCTAACTTAGGAAAGTGGCAGATGAGTGGGAAAGCTTAAGGAGGTTACACCTTGGAATAACCTCCTGTCTACCAGGGAGTAGGTTAGCAATGAACTGGAGCTATGGGCTAGAAACTTCCATAACATGTTTTTCAGAAGAAATCCAGAACACTAAAGCAGCAATGGGGCATCATTCAGGCTCTTGTTCAAACAATGAACTTGTAAGAGGCTTTGCATCTGTTTTGGCTTTAAGAGCTTAGGTTAGAGTCCTTTAGCTGCTTAGAAAGGCATCCAATTCACAAAGGCCTGATGCTCAAGAGATGATTTATTTGCATATAGGTAAGAAAGAACCTGCAAACTTTGGGGATCAGAAGTAGTTGCAACCTTGAATAGTCACTTCAACGTGAGATATGCTACTGAATATGTCTTTATGTGGCCCCTGTTGTAGGAGGCTTTCGATGTGACTAACCAGATCACAACTCAGATGCATGTTACTGCTTCTATGTTTGACACAAGACAGAAACATCTTTTTGTTCAGAAACACCCAAAACCTTAATAAAAATAGCATGTATATTGCATTCAAACCATTGCAATGACCCGTATTTCAGTGGTTAGTATAACATTAAAGTGACAAAGCAAGCAAAGCTATGGCAATCACCCCAAAGTCAAGATGCAAAATGGCTCAGGAGGTTAAGTTGACTGTCTGAGAAATTGTTAATTAGTAAAAAATGAGATGTGGAAGGGGGAAAAAAAGATCACTTTTAAAAGGATTTATTTGGTTACAATTAATTTTCTCTTCATGTACCATTCTCTGTCATTGAGAATGATACTCTGCTGTCTGTTTAATAAACAACTCTTAGCCTTTTCCTCTTGGCTCCAAAATCAAAATAAAGAATCCTTAGCACTCATAAAAACCACAGGGACAAGATATTATCTTTCCATTAGCATGTCTACATTTTTTAATAAGCAAACAACAGCGTTTAGTAGTGCTCACTGCCAATGGTTGGCACAAGGGTAAAAGCAAGGGAAAAACAAAGTTGAGTACATGGTTTCAAATGCGAAAAATGTACCGCTTGTAAACAAGGGCAAGAAAACAGGTAAGGGACTTTCATAAGAATCAGTGCAAAAAGCCTGGAAAAGCGCAGGCTCAGGGGTGACCTGATGGCCACCTATAAGTTTATCGGGGTGACCACCAGGATCTGGGGGAACGTTTGTTCACCAGAGCGCCCCAAGGGCTGACGAGGTCGAACAGTCACAAACTCCTGCAAGACCGTTTCAGGCTGGACATAAGGAAGAATTTCTTTACTGTCCGAGCCCCCGAGGTCTGGAACAGTCTGCCAGCGGAGGTGGTTCAAGCACCTACATTGAACACCTTCAAGAGTAGATCGGATGCTTATCTTGCTGGGATCCTATGACCCCAGCTGACTTCCTGCCCTTTAGGCTGGGGGCTGGACTAGATGATCTCCCGAGGTCCCTTCCAGCCCTAATGTCTATCAAATCTTTTATACTCTTTGTTTCAAGGCCTGACAGTCCAAGCTGACACAGTTTAAAGAAGCTTGATTTTTCAGGAAACTCAGCCTTCTAGGAGTCAGGCCTTTTGAGAGTTTCTGAAGTTGGTGCCCCCAAACAGAGGTCCCTCACACGATTTTTCACATATCCATATTGGACCACATGTGGAAGCAACTTTCTACATAAGAACACCCCTTGAGCAGTAAATTAAAATTAGTCCAAGTTCTTCCAGAAACATAGGCAGATGTTCACTTTAAGCACTTAAGTAGTTTTGGTAAATTTAGTGGGATTACTCAGGCATGTGTTGGCATGTATGTAGCAGAGTAGAGCTCTCCTTTGGAAAACTACTTTTAAGAACACCTTTTAATATTTGCTTTTCTTTTAAATTAAACTTGGGAAATGCTAAATGCACCCTGTAAAGTGCCACAACAACCTTAATATCTATTGACCAAGCACCCTGCAAAATAGGGCCTAGCAGAACTGGGACCAGCTTTTCCAACACAGTTCAAAACCCTTATAATAGTCTAGATAAGCATCCAAACCTTGCTAGTATATATCTTGGGTTAACTCTAAAAAATTCTCTTACTTAATGTTTGGATTACAATAATGCCCTGAGGTTTCAGTCATATTAGGGTGTGATTGGGTATAGCACAGGTATGCAATAGCAATAATGAAAAAATAGCCCATGGCTTGAAGAATTTGCAATCTAAACTTCCTGCAAATAAAACCATACAAGCAGTACCAGCCATCACTATAGAGTCTCACTGGATTCTGCATAATCAGGATAGATAAAAGGTAGAAAATAACTGAACCAGCAGAACAGAGCAGGGCGCTGGGTAATCAATACCATGTTAGCACTGCTGTTCCTAATAGTTGGTTTGCCACTGTTGGATGAAGGTCCCACCCCCTTGTTTCTCTCTTTGCCCATGGTTGCCTGTCTTCATGGATCGGCTCATTTTTCCATTGAAGTCTAAGGCACTATAGTGACAGAGTTAAATGAGGTTTTCAGTCTTAGATGGGACAGACATTGTATCTTTTATTTATACAGGGCTCAGCCATTATAGGTAGGGACCTACATAAATTGCAGCAAGACACAGGTTTTTTGTGGCCCACTCGCAGAGCACAGAGTTGATTTAATGGCAGCCCACCCCTTACCACTGATTGGCAGAGAGGCCCCAGGGGGGAGGAGGGACAAGGGGGTGGCTGCCATCTTGATTGCTGGCCACCTTTCATTACACCCCACCCTTCAGCGCTACTGGTGGAGAGCCCCTGGCATGGGGGAGCCCCTGGCACTGTTCGTGATTTTGCGGGCAATCCTAGATTTTCGTGATTTTGCAAAATCCGTAAAACCATGAATTAAGTAGGTTCCTAATTATAGGGTCCCAATTCTGCCCCAGCCTTATTGTGCAACGTGAACATTGGCGATGCATAATAATTAAAGGTTTTCTTCTGTCTAAATAGCTATATTTTCTTTCTTCAGATCTTTGATGCTGTTCACACCTGCAAACTTACTCTATCTTATCTTGCAAACAATGTCCACAGACATCCTGGCAATTTTTTCTTACTGGACTAGATACAGATTCAATTGAAAAATATAAATGTGAAAATAACCATGTAAACAGAGGGGAAATAGCCATGTCAGTAGAATGTGTTATTTTGGTTTTGCTTTTAATTTTTTTTAACAACTCAGCTGGAAAAAAAAATATCCTAGGCCTTGTGATTCAGCATATTGTTTTTACCTGTAAGAGTGTGTTTGAAAAGGAGTTTTATTAAGAAAGAGGTTTTTCATGTTACAGTAACTGAGCTTAACAAATGTAATGTAAAATTTCTGTTCCTCTGCCTAGATTTCAAAAGTAATACAAAGCAATTTCACCCCAGCTAAGTTAGTACGTGGATTATGAAAATATTTTCAGCAGTAAGCCAAGGGTTTTGCTTCTGATATTTTGTAAAAAAGTGAAGTCAATAAAAGGCCTTACCATGTATTATTGTGAGGAAAAAAATATTTTATGGTGGTTACTGTGAGTTTTAGGCTCCAGTTAAACTAATAGTCATAACTGTAAATGATATTGAAAACATAAAATTAAATAAAGACTTGCAAAATATAAATCTGCTGCTGGCAATCTAAAAAGGATTTTCTTGTTACTTACCCCTGGGATTTGGGGTACTATCAAGGAAGCTTTCCTACATGTCATACATCATTTCAAAGAGACATATATAGCCTGGAAACTGCTTCAAGGCAGCTGCAAGCAAGTGTCACTTTGAGTTAAATGCATTATTAAACTGTTGGGAAATTTCACATCATGGGTCATTTATCTATGCTAAATTGGGTCAAAAGCCTCTGCACATGCCTAGATAAATGAAAGAGAAGAGCAAAATTTTCCTTTGGGAAGTAATACTTTGACAACCTCTTAGAGTTCATGTTGTTATTTTTGGTAGGTATGAGGACAATGACATGCTAAGTATATTAGTTTACAAAACAGTTAAATACTCACAAAAAAAGTTATCTGAGATTTTTATGCAATGATATTCTTTCATGAAAGATGAAATTGAATTTGTTCAGGATTTCTGTGTGAAAGGGTTCCTGCTATAGACCCACCGTGGTGGCTATAGATGACCCTCTTCCAGAAGAATTCAAAGCGAGATGGCACAGAATCCAGTGAAGATTTCTTAGTTGCCTCCTAGTGAAATGGGGAGTGTACTTTACTGAAGGGAGATCTGTAATGAGAACAGAGTAAAAAAAGGTTTCTGAAACTTTCAGGAAGCATTGTAAAAATATGATTTCGTTTGGTAGCAGAGAACAGTCTGTTAAGCAGAACCCATAGGGACAAGTGCCCAGCTCTTGGCACACACAATAATGGCCATTTCAAGATATTATGGCATGTATCAAACACACTACACTCTCCTCTGGTAGCCAATTTTAGATAATTAACAGTAGTGAACCCTTACAAGGGGAGAACTGAGCCAGAAACTTTTCTTCGCCCTATACTAAGAATTTTTCATGGCAAAAGATGAAGTTTTCCTTATCTTTCCACATCTGTCCATTGAACAAATCAGTCAGAGTGAATTTTGGGCAAAGAATTATAAAGGAAAAGCTGTCCCTCTGACTTGGAAGCAGTTTAACATGCAGCATCACTGGTAGAGACAAACATTTGGTATCAGTATCAGGTTTACAGCTCCCTGAGCCAGCCGAGTTTATGTGCATGTTTGGCACAGGTCTGTGGATTATAGCCATTCACCGCACAAACCCCTTTCTGCCAGATGATCTGTGCAAAGGTAGAGAGACTGGGAGAAGGTCATGTAGCTCGCTGTCTCTCCTGGCCAAAAGAGCAGGAGATGAGCTGCATATTTCCACCATTTATTTCTAAGGTGATTGGGAAGGAAGCTTCACTGGGATTACCTCTAACAGTCTAAACCTCTAAGCAGCTTCAAAGGGACTGACATTAAAAAACCCATCTGTGAAAATGCTGACTAACTACTCCAGAATGATGTGGTAGGGTTTCCCCTAAATCATACTGGCTTCAGGCCCAAGGCAGGCAATATTTAGTCTTGGACTACTGTGACAGGTTTGAGGTTTGGTCTCTCAATCCTTTAGGCCTATTAAGAGGAGTTGTAGACCACCAGTAATCCAGAAATATACTGCATTCACAACAGGGAATAGCCTGTGGATGTTTTTCACATCAAGATTATAGAGACAGGTGAGCGAGGATAACTGCTGGTAGGATAAATTACTTATTAGATGTAATCTTAATACCAGTTTCAGGAGGAATTTTGTATACATTCTTATCACTATCTTATCATGAGACAGGTTAGGTTATACATAAATAACTTGCAGTGCCTATGTGTTTTAAAGTGCATTAGTTCCTCAGGTTCAGCTCACAGCCTTGTCACCAAATAAATAAACTTCCTTATTGCAAACTAGAGCCCCCAGGATATAAAGGGCTCAGAGGGAGATTTCGTCATTGTAGCAGGGTCATATTAACTCCACGAGAAAAAAACTGTTTTAATATTAATTTGCATGCAATAAACTTCAGCCTGATGTAGGGTTGCATTCCCTAACCTCCTTCCTATAACTAGTACACTGTGGTGAGTGCCAATGTGAAGTCATGTAAGCTATATTTTATAAAGCAACAAGAAACCTGTAAGGCTAAGTACAAACAGTCGAACAGTCCAAGACTGAATTGATTCACAGGTTAGTCTAAGTCGCGTAGATTGAACCAATAAGCAAGTGAACAGACATTCACTTTTGAATCTGGAAATGCAGTCACATGTCTGCAATGGCCCAGATCAAAAGCTGGGGGCACTAGAGCACACCTCCTTGCTTGGCTGGAGCAGACAGCTTGGGCCAAGGGTAGCCTGCCCACCCTGTGATTAGGGGTTTTGTGGAGGAGGTGCAATAAATCCTGGGATGCTTGGGGACTATAAATTAACTTGAATCTGGAGGGGATCTGGGACACAAGTTCAATAAACTGAATTAACCTAAATCACTGAAGTCTGATACTGCATCCATCCAGGTTTATCTTAAACTGGTTTAAGCCATTTTGAAAGTGGTTTATGTGCACTGGACTTCTATCGTGTTACAGATTGAACCCATTTCCAAGCATTTATATTGATTTGTGTGTAATTTCTGTCCCTAGCCTAAATGACCAGAGGTGGCTTTGAAGCCATTTTTCAATGCTGAATAGGGCAATAGTGTCCCTTAATGACCTTATTTGAAAGTGAAGGTTTACAGGCAAGCCCATGTCAATTATAAGGCTTCTGACTAAAGGGTGCATGTAAACTTTCATCTGCGAAGTACTAATGACTTTTTACAAGGATGGGTAGGTATTTACTAATAGGCTGAGTAGTGTGTAACGTCACCTTTTGAACATGTTATGACCAATGATCTACTAGAGTAAAGGATTCTGAGAAAGCAGGTGTAGAACTCCAGTATTTCATGACTAGAGGGAGGGAAGGGAGAGGGAAAGGCTGAAGGCAAAAGCAGCTACTAATTTTGCTATTTAATAATCAAATCATTCTCGTTAATAGGTTACGTTCAAGTGTAGCCTGCTGTTTTTCTCTTTCTGGTTGTTAATGACCCCCAAGGCTATTCAGAGAGTGGGGAAATAACATCACATCAAAAAAGAGCCTGAGCTGAGGATTGTGATGTTGGAGCTACTATGTCAGCTGCTCACGACCAGGAGATTTGCATCCTCAAGATTCATATCCTGCTCGAAGGAATGCCTCCCTTTTGTCACCTCGCTGGGGTCACTTGAGCCCAGTTGTTTTCCTGCCTAGAGCAAGTTGGTGTGTATGTGGGGCGGGGGGGAGGCTGGGCCTGATGATCTGCAAGGTCTCTTCCAGCCCTTAGAAATCTATGAATCTATGAAATATATGCTTCAATCTAATGAGTTTGCAGAATATAGAATTAGGAGGCACAAGATGAGGTTCATTTTTCCAAACTCTTCATCTGATGTTAAACATAATGGCTAGGTACAGACATTCCAAAAAAAACCTGAGGCAGAATTCATTTAAGTTGCACAGTTTTCTGTAACCAGCACATTTTATATAGGTAGTAAACAGAACACACATTTCTCCTTGGTGGTGGGGGCAAATCTTAGACCAGGTTCTGCCATTTTTAAACCAGTCTATGCGTGCTGAACTCCTGTTCTGTTATGGGTATAGACTGGTGCCTACAACACTCATTGTCCATGCATAGTTATGAGACATGCAATGATATAAATCAGCATGCAAAGCAGACAGGCCCAAGTCTCCCACTGATTTCAATGGGTTTGGTATCAGGCCCAGTATTTATAATGCCTGTTAATAAATGGTAATTGTTCAGTCAACATGCGTGATCTCGGGAAATTCATTGGAAAACAAACAAACAAACAAAAAAAACTGATAATGGGTTTATCAAAAATATTGTAAAAGCTATCTCAGTATTGTGTGATTTCAAAGTCTGTCATTGCCAGGTGACACCTATGGAGCTGTGCATAGATGTGTTAGAAAAGAGAGTTGGCAGTGTCTCATACCAAACTTTTAAGTTTCATTTCACAGAGTTTTGCATGCGGTGAGCTGTGTTTTGAAGCCTCCAAAATTAAAAGGAAATGTATTTAAAGCATCCAGAGTTCATCTGGTTCTAGGTCCAGAGTCCATCAACTTTCATGTGATTTAATTCCTTAAGCCCAACTTGGGAGAAGTTACTTCAAACGACTCACTAACTGAGTGGTGAAAGCCTTTTGGTAGAAACCTTAAATCTGATAAAGTTATTGTGATCTTGGCTCCCTAATGAAATTGTAACATTTGAAACCCTGATTCTCATCTCACTCATGGCAGTGTTACTGCCATTGACTTCCAAGGAATTACTCTTGACTTAGACAGACACAAGTTCAGATGGAGACCCTAGTCATCGGTGCAGAACCATCTTACTTCCAGATCCTATTTGTAGACTATAGTTCAGTGTATCATCATTAGATTCAAATCTCAAAGTACTGAATATTTTCCAGAAGCTGGTTTCCTAATTGCAGCTCAAAAGGATGTTTCTCAACCCTCCCTCCCCGCCCCGCCCCCCCACGCAGCTTCTTCTTTCAGAAAATATAATTTGATTCAAACTAAAATAATTCATGAGCAACTGTTCAGTTCAGATGAATGTTGTGATTTCAAAATAAAAATGTAAACATTTTGACGCTATTCCTGTTAAACTGAAAGGCTTGTTTCCCATTTGAAACTGCTTCTTGTACTGAAATGAACACAATAAAATATATGATATTAAAAATAAATTTTATATTAATCTATACAAATCTCTCTATACACTAAACATTTGGAGATTATTGAAGTGAAACCTTTAAATTACCTGAATCCATCTTTTCAGCTTATCAGTTCATAAAAATGTTCAAGATGTCGACTTTTTATCTACATTCAACCTTAATTATTAAGGCTAACCCTTTTCTTTCACTGTATTGCCAGCAATAACTTCAGATTGTACATTGATAAGAAGCAATCCAAGTATATAATTTTTAAATGTTCTCTTTGGCTAACTTTTTTCCCCCCCAGGAAACTTACCTCACCACTTTCAGAAAGTGAGAAAGCTGGAAAAAACATCTCTGACAAAACTGCAAGAAGGCTCCAAAACTTATCAAGAGGAGGCTGTTAATACTTTTCATTTATTTCGTTTAAGAAATAAAAGCCACATTTTGAACAAATTCCCGCTACCCTTTTTTTAATATTCCTGAGGAGCGATTCATGGTTGTGTGTCAAAAATTGGTGAATTTAAAAAAAGGGGGGAGCAATTTTCTGAACCGACATCAATCAACAATTTTCTGAATTGGCCTTGTAAGAGACGATATACAAAAATATAAGCTGAGATACCAGGATGCATTACACAGAGGTCATTTCTTATCATTGTTGCCAGCGCAAACAGTGTTAAGCCTCATTAAAAATGTCCTTGTGTTCAAAGTTAACACACACACGCATCAAAGCTACCACACTGGTTCTGAACCAATTCATCCTGCCTGGGAGTATAAAGTCCCTCCACTCAGATATTCTGTCTGCTGCACCTTCCTGACAGGCTTCATTGCCGCTTTGCTATTCTGCTTGTCTATTATCCTTATCTTTCACTAATGTAATAATAATCTCCTTTACCTATTAAGTTGTCATCTTATGACTGTTTACAGATCTACTAGAACCGATCAGAGAAACAGAGCTCATAAGCTGCCACAGGGTTTAAAAAATATTCTTGATCATGACAACAGGTAGGGTGAATCAGATTCTTTCATGCAAGTGATTTTAACATATTGGTCTCCCTTTCAACCATAACTATATTTATTTGCATATGATGCATGTTGCAATAATCTACATGAATTTGCTAAATCTTACAATATAAACAAAGGCTCTGATTTTAATAAGCTAGATTTACTTCATTTGTTCAGTAATAACAATATTAAATTATTTTAGCCAAAATGTCTATGTCACACTGAATAGAAATAAGAGGAAAGCAGTAATTAGACTGGGTTAAAATATATCCTCAAAGGATATTAAATATGCAAGAGCTCATCCATGAAAATTAGACTGCAAGAGGTTACACCATGTATTGGCTTATTTTGTAACATATCAAATTATCTCTCATGAATAAATATATCTAATAATGTTTAACTCTATAATTTAATAGTACCCTATTAAAAATACTTTCTAAATCAACCAAGCTGTGTATTTGATCTCCTATGATTATCAGATTTTAAGTACACAATAATTAAATGTGCAATTTGTACTGACTTCTGCAAACACAATTCAAGAGACTATGCACTTTAATCCCTTTTAATAGATCATTTCAATAAATACTAATACCAGGACTTTATAATTTGCTTGGATACTAGTGCAAGTGAAGGAATATAACATGGCATGAAGGTCTTGATTGTAAAATAAGTTAGTTCAGCTATCTTTGTTTTCTTACAGCAAAATAATTAACCATGTCTCCAGCTATTAACTTCAAGCAACCTCCCACATTACCCACTTTCACAAACAAAATTACCTTTCTTAGAAGACCTGAAGCCACACCTAATGTAGTCTCACACCTTACATAGCAATACTCATTTGCTCAAAAATTCACTTCTCAGTGAAATAATGCTGATGTAGGCAGCCTCCTTTCTAACTGAACACCAATGGCATAGCATTGAGGACCACTTTGAAAAATGACCTTTAGTACTAAATGCTTATGAAGTGAAGGCAACTTTCAGGGCCCCACAGAGAATATTAACTTGAATTCCTACTATTATTCTCTCTCAGGTGGAAGAAACGACCAGTTCAATGATAAGGCTTGCCTTCCAGTTGCCATCATGAAAGCTAATCAAGGACCATGCAACTCCCCCAGGGAAGGCTGAAGGTTTTATAGGTAGCAGCTGTTCCTTTTCTTTTTTATCATTCTACTGCCACAAGGCCAAGCTGAGCAAGAACGTGTTACTCTTTGCTAATTTTGTAAATTTGTGAATAGACATTAGCCCCTTCTACCTTAAAGAAATCAATAGGAGTGTAGCAATCAGCTAATTAACCCCCTTTTCCAGGCACAAAAAGCCTCATTACTAAGTGACATTGCACTGCCCTTTTTTCTGATATGCTTTCATGGCCTATATGAGTCTGCTCTACGCGAGGACCCTTGCATCTGCTCTTGCAACCTGCTAATTACAATATTGTAATTAAATGCACACTAAAGCAATTACCTTCATATATCACTGAGTATGACAGGCAAAGAGTAACTTCCAGTGGAGACAGGCTTAGCTCAGCTTTTGCTGGCTCAGACAGATGGGGACTTTCATTTAGTTCACCTGGTTCAACTACTGCCTGGGGACCCAAAAGGACCTAGCTATGGTAGGAGCTATACGGCACACCTTTTTTTGCATGTGACATATATACATCACCTGGCTGGGGTCGTCTGACCTCAGTCCTCTTTCCTGCTGGGACCTGGGGGGTCGGACAAGATGATCCATTGGGTCCCTTCTGACTCTATAAGCCATGAATCTATGCATGCCTGTACCTTGTAGGTCAAGTTCACCATCCCTTTAAGTGGCAAAACTCCATTGAAGTCCCAGAATCTGTGACCATGAGTTTTTGAAACAATGAGGTGTATGTGATATAGAAAACACCTTGTCAGCCGATTCCTATCCCTGAATTTGATTATCTGCTGGCTAACCTGCTGGTTCTGCATCTTTAATACTCGAATGGGGGTGCTATCATGAGACCATCCCATACTTCTTCCACATCAAATCCCAGAAATGAGGCAGGATAATTGGTTTGCAGTGGCACTGGGCTGCACTGCTTTTACTCCCTCTACCTTGGATGAGAACAATGAGAAGTTGTCTGCAGCAGCTATATTGCCTCATTTCAGGGTTTGAAGCATGCTGATTGGGTGCTAGCTGTCAGGGCATCCTTCACAGCAGTACCCCTGGTTATGCATCAAAGGTGGTGAAGATGTGCTCTGCCTGGCATTCTTTGTTCAGGTAAACTTGACATCTGTCCAGTAAAGCATAGGAGGCAACTAGCAGGCCACTAGGAAGTATTGAGAGGTAGAAGAGGCAGGACTATATGCATTATTATTCTGCACTGGTCCAGTCCTGCAGCGAGCAAACCAGGAAAGCCAAGGCTGTGACAGAACTCCAACTAGCTACAAGTATCAAGGACAATAAAAAGTCCTTTTTTAGATATGTGGGGAGCCAGAGGAAAAGCAAGGACAAGATTGGACCCCTGCTAAACCAGATGGGGCAACTGACAACTGACGTCCAGGAAAAACCAACCTATTAAATGGGTACTTTGCATTGGTCTTTTATCAGTCCCATGGGACACCCCTGCCCACTATGGGATGGGGGGCCTGGGTGAGGGAGGCCTGGGTGAGGGAGATTCTCTGCCCTCCATCTATGCTGACCTCGTGAAGGAACACCTTGAGAGGCTGGACACCTTCACGTCAGTTGGCCCTGACAATCTACACCCCAGGGTACCCAAGGAGCTGGCGAGCATCACAGCCTAGCCTCTGGCATGCATCTTTGAAAACTCCTGGCACTCTGGTGAAGTGCCTGAAGACTGGAAGAAGACCAATGTGCTGTCTATCTTCAAGAATGGGAGGAAAGTGGATCTGGCAAACTACAGGCCCATCGGCCTGACCTCTATCCCTGGCAAGGTCTTAGCAAAGATTAGTAAAGAGGCCATTTTCAACAGACTGGCTGATGGCAACATCCTGAGGGAGAGCCAGCAAGGGTTTGTTTCAGGTAGCTCTTGCTTGACCAATCTTATCTCCTTTTATGAGCAGGTGACGTATCACCTGGAGAAGGGAGAAGAGATTGATGTCATATATCTTGACTTCAAAAAAGCCTTTGAACTGGTATCCCATGATCACCCCTTAGCAAAACTAGTCAACTGCAGCCTCAGGTCCACCACGATCCGCTGGCTGGGAAATAGGCTCTGTGGTCAGACCCAGAGGGTGGTAATTGATGGAAGCCAATCATCATGGTGCCCTATGACCAGTGGGGTCCCCCAAGGCTCTGTCCTTGGACTTATTTTGTTCAACATCTTCATTAATGATATGGACATTGGAGTCAGAAGCAGACTGGCCAAGTTCGCCAATGATACCAAACCCTGGGGTAAAGCATCCACACCTGAGGACAGGAGGGTGATCCAGGCTGTCCTTGACAGGCTCAGGAAATGGGCGGATGAGAACCTGATGGTGTTTAACACTGAAAAATGCAAGGTTCTCCACCTTGGGAGGAAAAACCTGCAGCATCCTTATAGACTGGGCAGCACTGTGCTGGTTAGCATTATGGATGAAAGGGACTTGGTGGTCATGATTGACCACAAGAGGAATATGAGCCTTCAATGTGATGCTGCAGCCAGTAAAGCAAGCAAAACACTGGCTTGTATCCATAGCTGCTTCTCAAGCAAATCTCAGGATGTCATTCTCCCATTGTACTCAGCCTTGGTGAAGCCACAGCTGGAGTACTGCATTCAGTTTTGGGCTCCTCAACTCAAGAAGGATGTGGAGAAGCTTGAGCGAGTGCAGAGGAGAGCCACGCACATGATCGGAGGTCAGGAAAACAGACCCTACGACGACAGACTGAGAGTTATGGGGATCTTTAGCCTGGAGAAGCACAGGCTCAGGGGTGATCTGATGGCCACCTATAAGTTTATCAGGGGTCTTCACCAGGATCTGGGGGAGGGGGGCAATTGTTCACCAGAGTACACCAAGAGTTGACAAGGTCAAACGATTATAAACTACTGCAAGAGCATTTCAGGCTGGACATAAGGAAGAATTTCTTCACTGTCCAAGCCCCTGAGGTCTGGAACAGCCTGCCATTGGAAGTGGTTCATGCACCTACATTAAACACCTTCAAGAGACATTTGGATGCTTATCTTGCTGGGATCCTATGACCCCAGCTGACTTCCTGCCCCTTGGGCAGAGGCTGGACTGGATGATCTTCTGAGGTCCCTTCCAACCCTAATGTCTATGAAATCTATGAAATTATTGGGCCTTTTCTGCAAGTTATATCACTCTCTGTTGCAACACAGAATATTGAGAGAATAGAGGGCCACATGATGGGTAGCCATCCTCCCAAAACAGTGGAATTGCCAGCGACTGGATGGAAACAGGAATCACGGACAAGGCAGGGGCACTTGCCAAGCATCTCTGGTGCAGTCAAGATTGCATCTTGCTGCAGCACTCTCTCTTGATGGTGCTACATCATTATCTAATGAGGCAAAAAGAGCCTGCTGTAAAATGGTGGTACCTTTGAAGTAGAGAGGAAATACAGAGACATCAAAATGCAATTTTGTTCTCTACACCTTTTTCTTAAATGGAATAAAATGGTTGGCTGCAGAATTAGGTGCTGCCATTCGCTTACATCCTGGAAGTGAGAAACAACAGCAGCAAATTCATCTTTCTTGTTGAAGTACTGCTTGCAGCATGAGGCAGCACTAATCAAAGACAAATCACAAAGGTTTTGATTTCTTCTGTTGAGAACTAATACCTAGGGGCAAGGTGGAGGAGGGAACTGTTTGATATCGAGGAACCAGATTTCCCACACCCTTTACTACCTGATTTAATAAATGCTGAATGGATTTATTCTACAAGGGAGAAAAATGTATTAAATCATATCAAAACCTATTACTTTGATGGCACTTCCAGAGAGGCGTATTATAGCTGGTAATATATATGACATTTTTTATAATAGTTTATGGGGCTGGATCCTGCTTATATGCACACGGGTGACTTTAGCTACCGCTGAAACGACTTGTTCGATGAAAAGTTACGCACATGCGTACGCCGGCTGTGGGGTCAGGGCCTATATTGCTAAAAACAAAATAGCAGGAAATAAACAGCATGGATGCCATAAGAATGAAGCTTCCTGCTTGCAGCATTTCTTCGAAGTATAATTACAGCCCCACTGAAGCATGAATGTAGCCTAACACATTTGGAACCGCTGTAATCAGTGTAATCATGCTGCCATTTCATTTACTTTCACACATTCTGTTAAGGCATTAGGAGTGCTGTGTGGGCTGCTGGAATGATACAGTTAATACTGCCCATTTATTTTGTTCATGCTGTTAAATCGTGTTGTTATTCTGCTATATTCATGCTGGTTTTGTATGACTTTAAGACTGAAGCAGACCCTATTTACATCCAGGATCAGAATAACCCTTTACAGAGCAGAAATAGAAGGTAAAAACTGTTGCTACTGGATTTTTTTGTGTTAATAGAACCTGTCGTATCTACAGCTAATTAGCAGCACTGGGACCAAATGAAAATAACAGAAAATTCCCTCAAGTAAACTTGTTCCTGCTATTTAGTCACCGGGGGATAAAAAAGGACATCAGAAAATCTACTCTAGCTGTTATTTTAACCCACCTCGAGTGTCCCACTTGTAGTACACCTCCTTTATGCAGGAGCATTAGCAGAATAAAGGAAATGTGACAGGTATTGCCTTAAAGATATAGAGCATAATTAAAATTAGCTAAGTGAAGCAACAGCAGCAAAGGGATGCATGCAAGGTTCGACTTCTGTATTCCCATACCTATCCCATGGTAAATATGACACACACTGAACTTGAAATACAGTAAGCCACTAATTTATCATATTAATTACAGTGAGGATGTTTAAGGCAGCTTGCACTAAACACAATAAAAACAAGTTAAATTAGAAGCAGTGTATTAAAACGGCACAAAAGCCTGACTATTGACCTGTTTTTTTCCCATCTATTCATTTCTATTATTCTATAAATGGTTTGTCCAGTTTTAAAGACAATTTGTAAACACCTTTATGGGGATATTCATAAAGAGAGATGTCAAATAAGGTGTGAAAAATAAGAGGCTGGGATCTGAATGAAAATTTGACACCTTGATGTCTATAGAAGAATTTAAATAATTATTACATAATCAGGCTCCAAAGAGTGAAATCTATATAGCAATTAAAGCAATAATGCTCTTCTAATCACTTAAGCACCTAGAGTGTGCATCAAGAGGTAATCACATTCATTGTAAATTTATATGTCATGCATTTCCTTGCAAGCGTTTTGAAGGAAAGTGATGCAAAAGACACAGGTGCCTAAATTAATAAACATTAGAAAATTGGCAAGGGATTTAACTACACTGGTTATTGTTTTCAATTATTAAACAATTAGTGTGAACATCTTTGTACACCTGGTCCCAGATCATGCGATTCAATTACTTTGAATGGCTTTGAGCATCTATTTGATCACTTAATACTAAAATCTGCAAAACACTGGGCATTAAGAAGTATGTTTGGCAGAGGACATTGATATTTCCCTGAAGTTTTCCAGAAAAGTTCACTAATCAGAACACACAGGTCTGCAGAGCCATGGCTGTAATTAATAAAGAACAAGTTTCATTAAGGGTTGTTTTTGTTGTTGTTGTTGTTTTTTTAAAGTGAGAGCCAGAGAGGCATGTGGTTGACAAAGGATTGAGCAGCAGCATTTAAGAATCCACTGAAAGAGGTATTTATCTATCTGGCACATCCTATGTTTGATGTGATAATTAAAGAAATTTGTCACACACTCCTACCCTTCCTTCTTTTCATACTATACACTGTAGCAACCCAAAGAGCCTTTCTAATTTAGCTTCGAGCCTGCTGCATACATCTTTCTACTCCAGCTCTGAGGGCTGCACTCTGTGAATTATTACTCAATACAAATTTTCAGATAAGCTTAATATGAATTAAATCGGACCAATAGGATTTTAGACAGGAGACTTAGGAGTGTTTAAGATAAATAGGTTTAAAGTGTCTTACTCTTTATTAAAAAAAAGCCACCACATCTGAAACTTTATGGAGTTTAGGGCAGCTGATCCAAAATCTGTTGACAGCCTTGATAGCATAAATAGAGTGGAAAAGAAGGAGCTACATTCTGATATCTTAAAAAACAAACACAACCATTCTGGTGGCTTGAAGCAAACACCTGAAACCTTAAAAAAATACAAGCGAGTACATGATGTTAAGTGCTGTTGAAGTGGGAGCTAGAGTATGTTTTCCAAAACTTCAAACAGTTAATTGGCAGGGAGCTCTTACCCCAGTATCAAAACATGCCAATGCAGCCAAGAGTGACAGGGTAACAGAACTGATTTCAGACTCAGGCTCTCTTTACTTTACACATCCTGGTATTTCTGACTCCCACTGATACAAGAGAAATAACATTAATGTCAATCATCAAGAGCCTCAGACAATGGCATTTGATTAAGAAAAATCTTTGCAACAAATGGCACAAAAGAATATTGTGCAATTATTATTATTATTATTATTATTATTATAATAACAAGCATCTACTAAACTGCCAGTCAAACAATGTCATTTCCAGGTCTTCTCAGGATCCACAGCATGAATTTCTGAATGCAACTATTCATGCTCAGTCAGAGCAGGGAGAGACGAATCTTTTATTACAGAATAATTTACTTACATTTTTTTTTTCTTGTTCGGTAACGTCCATAAGGACAGTACACATTTCCCAGTCTGTATTTCTTTTTTGAGTTCAACCAATAAACTTTTGCACAAGTTTGCTGGCAGTTCTGTGGACTGATTTTAATCAATTTATCTTTAATATTCAGTGCTCAGTATTTGAGCTGCATTGATGACTTGTGATGGGTCATAGAAACCACACAGTATTATTTCTGACCCCTGATAAAATGAGCATGCATGCGACTATCTTGCATGCACAAACTTAAAACTTTATTTCTTCAACCATTTGTACAAGGAAAATGGGGAGTTGCACTACAGAGAAGCTAGTGATTTGGAAATCTATTATCTCTGTGTTACTTCACACGTTGTCTGTCAAGGATGAGGCCAATAATAAAAGCACATCAATGCTAAAAGGCATTCCTCAAACTCCCCATTAGCTGCAAATTGATGGTCTGCTTGGAAGTTCCAAGCAGAATCTTAAGGCCATGTTAACGAGGTGGCCTTTAACATCAAGGAGATTTGTGGCTGCACTCAGTCTTACATACTGCAAGCTCTAACGAGGTATTTACCATTTGAACTGATGTAAACTAGGCAAGTGCATATGCTAATTTTGTTAAGCTTATTGACCTTTGCCTGTCCAATGAGATAGGAATAGACAAGGGTGAGTGGACATTTCAAGGAAAAAGCTAGGGAAAAGACAGGAAGGATCAGAATACATGTTGCAAGACATATTATGATATTGCACATAAATATATATCTGTCTGTGCCAGAAAGAAGATGGATACCATTGGCAATACGCCCTCCTTAGCATTCAAGTCAGTCCATGTGATTTTAGAAATCAATTTAGTAAACTGACATCAAAAAGTCAAAATCTGCTATGGTGTTTTGATTGTTTGAAGAAAGGATTATTTACGGGAGAGCTTGTTGAATGGAAACCAAATAAAGAAAGAGGAAAAGAAGCTAAAATCCCTTGCTCCTTAAAAGTTACCTGGCCTTTCCAGTGACTTTTAAAGTTACCAATAAATCCTTTTAACTGTAACACCAATAAAAGGTATAACCCCGTAAAATAACTTTGCTTCTTACATATTTCCTGGACCAGCACAGCTACATCACTCCACCACTATCATACTTAATCTGGACAGCACCTTATCAAACAAAAAGCTTCCAGGTGGTTTCCCTGTCTCAGTGCACCCTAAAAGGTATCGGGCCTGATTCCACTTCAGGGAGAAGAAAAGGTAGCACAGTATTCTGCACTCTCAAAATACCCACACAATACCAAGAAGTCCTTTAGCTAGAGGTCCTGCTGCTTCATGGCTCTTTATCCTTGTTCTCCATTTCCCATTTCAAGCAGTTTCTTGAAGCTACAATACAACCGTGGCAAGACAATGTTTCTAAATAGGGATTACTTACACCTGCGAAGTTAGGTGTTTGTAATTTCAGAACTTCAAGGAAGCCACCTTTGACTACTGCCAAGTTGGGCACGTTGTGAAACACTTGCATAGTAACTAGGCAAAACAAATCAAATCAAATCACCGTGTTTCAAGTTGAGTTACCACGTTGAAGTCAAAGGCCAGGTTTCCAGAAAGAACTTTGAACTCTGAATTAAATAATGGTATACGTTCCAGTGAACCAAGGGCTGATTTCTTTCCCCTTGGTTTCAAAACCCAAATAATAAATCCACTCCAAGTATTCCAGACATGTCTGGTTCACTGGAAAGTGTACCATTATTTAAATTCAGAGTTCAACAGTGCTCTCTGGAAACCTGGTCTTTGACTTCAACATTGTAACACAACTTGAAACATGGTGATTTTTTTCACCTAGTTACTATGCAAGTGTTTCATGATGTGTCCAACTTGGCAATAGTCAAAAGTGTCTTCCTTGAAGCTCAGATGGAAGGTCCGCTTATTTTTACGGTGAATTTCACTGGGATTTGGGAATCTCAGAGCTCTACTCCATCAGCATGAATTCATGTTATCTGACACCAAAAAACTGCTGGTCTAACCCTCTCCCCACCCAAAGTATCATGCTTTGTGGAGCTCTAGTTTAGATGTGCTAGATGTT
The DNA here is from genome assembly GCF_052110815.1 of Crocodylus siamensis. NCBI lineage: Eukaryota > Metazoa > Chordata > Crocodylia > Crocodylidae > Crocodylus > Crocodylus siamensis. The sequence continues at coordinate 10,846,367 of NC_143403.1, read as the reverse complement.
AAACAGATGACAGAGTGAACTTTAATCTTCTCACATGATCTTTGATCATTTTAAAAGAAGAGGTTAAGATGAAACACGGCTATAATCTAGTGGTGATTTGTCTTTATTATTATTCCTGAAGTTTTTATTATGGGGGTTTTCTTTATTTTTTCTCTCTCTCCCAGGTATTCGGGATATGACATCATCTTTTACAGTCACCAAATCAAGTGAATTGTACTAATGTTTTACTCATTTTTAAGATACTTGTAGTTGTAACACTAATGTTGGCCATGAAACCTAACTACCTGGGAATATATAATGTTAAAAAAATCCATCAGATTACTTTAACAGTAACCCAACCTTTTAAAGTCTCCAACTTTTAAGACTATACCTCAAAATATTTAAAGAACAGGTCAGAATTGTACTCCGATTATCAGTCACTCTTTCATCTGCCAATCTTTATAGTTTCCAGGACTTTCAGTTTTAGTTCGATTGCTCATTTCACAGACAGAGAGTGTCTCATACTCCTTCACTCTTTCCTCTGTAAAACTAAATATTGTTTTAAAGCTCCTATTGTGTTTGATGCAGTTCTGTCTATCTGCAGGCTAATGGAGCAGGTCAGCTGTTTTTTGTAATTTTTTCCACCCTTAATTATCAGACAACTTTTTCTTTTGGTCTGCTTTGTCAGAAGACCAATTATGTAACTAATTCTTCAGTACAACCCATCTACGGATGTATCACTCCTTCCCCCTTGGTCCTTGCTCATACCAGCTTCCTTCCCTCCAACAGTGGCTCTTTCCTGCCCATCTGCTAGAAGATCAGAGAAAAGTAAGAGCTCTTCTCATCCTAACTGCCCCAAGTTATGTCTTCCATGCCTGCACTTACCTGCTTATACCCATCCTCAAGGAAAGGAAGAGGAAAGGAAAACTTTCAAGTTGATGCTAGAAATGGCTAGAGATAATGCACTGGTGCTAATGATGGAAAGTGCCTCAAGAAACTGTCTTGTGAAAGAGAGAGAGTCTAAGAATAATTGGGGCCCCACCATCTCCTTAGGTCCAGGCTGCTCTTCCCTAGCTTGGATCCAGCTGAGGAAATGGTGAGAGGAGGAGCAATGGGGAATAGAGCTGTCTGCTATATGCATGCCAGTGAGCTGGGTGTTTGACACTAGCTGGGCGAAAAGGATGCCTCACTTGGGGAAACAAGCCCTTTGTTCAGTGTAACTTCTTTGATTGCATTCCTGGGCTGATCCTACTGAGCTGAGGCTAGCAGCCCTGCCTGCTTTGAACCTTCACCCTAAAGGAACTGTAAGCCGATGCTGGATAACAAGGAAAACCCCAAGGTAACTGGAATAAAACAAAACCTGCAGGCACTGCTTATTGACCCAAGAAGAAAGTTCAAAAGAACTGAATAATGTTCTCTCTGGGGTTACAAAAGGGCCCCAGTAGGCAGGACCCAATTAATCCTTTAGTAGCTCTTCTGCATCTGACAACAGCTTCCTTAAAGAGATTTCCTTACTCTTTTAAAGTGTGTGCCTTTCCCATGGCGCAGGAAGCTCACTTTCAGGCTGCTGGTCTTGCCTGTCTGGCTCCCCTAGGTGCTTCTCTATTGCTACATCTAAATTATTAGTAACTCTTGGCTTCGGCATCGTCACCTGGCTGCAGGAACAAATCAAAGAGTTCTGGAGGCAGCCTATCAATTTGGTTTTGTACCATAATAACAGTTACTTGATGGTTAAGTGGGATCATTTCAAGCATTCTTTTTCTTCTTTTTCCCTATTTCTCTGTGCCCAAAACACTGCTGGAGCTGCCTTCCCTCTAAATGCTACCCGTTCACCTTTTGTGACTGTATAAAATAGAAAACCTCTGCTCTTGTCAAAGGGATAAACTGAAACAGTCACTTATCTGGCTGAAGAATTGCATGCTAGACCAATCTAAAAACCACTTTTCAAGTGCCCTCTGCTGGATGTAGTCATCTCTCTTGGGTTGGGATGTTTCAGGAACTGACAGTATCGCTCTAAGATGCTAGCTTCTGAAGGCTGGGCTGAAAGGTAAATTGGGTCTGGTACTAACCTCAAAGCTGGCAGGATCCAGAGCTGAACACATGTGCAACAATCAGACATCAAATGTGAAGGGCCAAGTCTTTTTTTTCTTTTTTTCTTTTTTCTGTTGGGTCTTTATATTTGCTGGTTCCTATGTAAGGAGCATTTTTGTCCTACCTTTCTTCTGCCTTTAAGCCCCTAATATATCTTCTATACATACAGCCATATATAAAACATTAAAAAAAATGAAAACCAAAGCCTTTTCAATATTCAAGCTGTTGTCTGCATGGTGCAGGGCTCTCTGCTTTCAAATATGAGCTCTCCTGTACCTAGGGGTGGGCAAGATTTTGCTATACTCCAAACACTGGCATTTTCTACATGAATTAATATTTACAAAGACTTCTGCCTAGAGTAAGAAGTAAATGCCATGTAAGACCCAATCCTGCTCCCATCAGAGACAATGGGAATTAAGCCACTGACTTCAAAGGGAACAGAGCTATCCCTGTAGAGTATATTTCATGCTTCCCCAGTCTTGGCTAGATTACTGCAAATTAAACATAGGCCTAAGTTGCCAGAGCCCATAAGCACTCCATTAGCCTCAAAAGGATTTGGCTAATTTCAGTCTAATACTTACCTATTTTACAGAGTATGGGCAAAATTCATCCCTCGGATAAAGCTACTAATGAATGTATCTCCACAGCGTCTACATGTACCCAGTGCCAAAAGCCAGGGAGGATTAATGCATTTGAGCAACTCACAGAAAACAAATATTATAGACAAGAATGTACTCAGTATTGTAAGAATAGTAAGCAAAATAAGAGCCAGCACATCTCATCATCACATAATATTCTGAATATATTGTGAGACCTTTAATGCCTTCTGGGCTTTCAAAGGGGGCAGTGGCTACCATTTGTTCATACAACACAGGTCATTGTCCCAACCTCCCTGGAAGTGGCACCGGGCTGAAGGGAGCTACCAACTCCAGTTTTCAATCAGCCGTTTTACATTAAATACACTTACGAGGAGCCAAGTGGTATCCCAGGAGATCTTGCCATGACATAGTTGTGCTGATAAGGCACTCTGATACAGTTGCTGCATACACTTCAGTTATACTTCTCCCAAAATAACATCTTAATACCCAGTGTACCTGGCAGTGTACCTAGGTTTCTGGACACTGCTAGTTTTGCTACTGACATACTATGTAAGTTGATGGAAGTTTTTTCACTTCTCTGCGCAGGACTCCATACAAGTGCGAGGATTGCCTACTTTGCATCTTTCGCCAACATTTTGTTTGCCTTGTAAAATTGGGGAGCAGGAGTGGTTAGGATGCTAAGCTTGGATGCTAGCCATCTTGGTTCTCGTGCTCTGTCTCTGATCATTTCAGTAACACTGGCTACGTTGCACCTGCCTTGGCCTCAGTTTCCCTACGTACGAAATGGAATGATCCTGACCTCCTTTTGAAAGCACTTTGAGAACTACTGCTGAGAGGTGCTATACAAGCTAAAGATTGTACATTGCTTGTACAGTGCCGGGAACACTTGACCCTCTCCTCATTTGTGGCCTCTAGACAGTATTGTGATACAAAGGACAAGAGTAATGTTTGTAATGAAATCGGTGTTGGTAAAGGTGCACAACAAGGCACTATAGGTATTACACTGCAAGAAATAGAATGATAACAGCTTTCCTGGGGTGGAAGGGGTCAACTACAATGCTGCTTGTTTCCTGAAAAGCTGCACTTGACATCCTTTAGATGGAAACTTGACCATTCGAGCAGCTAATTGACAGCAGGAGGTCTTGCTGAACACATCTTCAGAGAGGCTTTAATTATACAGGGACACCTTGTTGTCACACAAATCCTATAAATAATGCTTGACATTGCTGGGGGCCGGGTTTGAAGAAGGGTACGGTCAGAGATTCCTGGATTATCACCCCTCTTTGGGGGGAGTTCTGTGGTATTTAATGTAGCAGTTTCGGGGCTCTTTTTATTATTATTAAAAAAAGCATTTGATACATTGTTGACTGCTGCTGAAAAACTGAGCGCTTCAGCAGATCATTTTGTTGACCAAAAGAAAGAATAAAAAATATTGCTTCAAAAAGCAAACAATTTGTGATGACTTTGAAGCATAACATAAAATGTCTCATTGATTTTGTCCCAGAGGACAGGTGTAGAGAATGAATAACCAAAGAAGCAATGAAGCATATAATATTAGTGCATGCAACGTTACTTGTGCAGTATTATTTTTAATCCATTTGTTCACCTTTGACCCTGCATGTTCACTTGCTATCAATAGTAGAAAGGCAGATAGGTGGTATTAGCACTGGATCGTTGCAAAATCATTACATATCTAGTCAAAGATAGACAAAAGCAGCTGAGGAGGGTACAACTGCTCACATTACTGTTCCTCTCCTTAGCTTAAAAATGCGGCATCTATTATAGCCTACATTAACACAAATACTATGCTTTCATCTGAAAAGATGGTGTTTGTTCAAATTCCTGATTCAGTCATTGTTAATGATTTTTTACAGTTAAGTACTTAGGTGTCTTTAGAGCCCAAGCCAGAAAGTTCCCTTCCTCTTCTGACCTTGGAAGCAGAAATGCAGAGGTACAAGAGATGCAGCTGGGCCTTGGCTCTGGAAATAACCACACAACTTGGTGCCTATATCTATCATGGCCTTGAGCTCAGTGGGTGCATCTACACGCGACGCTTTACTGTGAAGCAGCATATTTTACTGTGCAGTAAGCATGTATGTCTATATGTGCGAATGCTTACCGCACAGTAAACCTCACTAATCACGATGCAAATGCAAGTAGCAAATATACTCTCAATTAGTAGTGGCAAAGTAGTGCTTATGTAGATGCCTGACTGGGAGCAAATCTGCTCCTGGTCACCCTGCCACCAGAGATTGCTCCTTGCTCCTGAGAGCTGCCTGCTGCCAGGCCGGGCTCTGCCACTGGAACTGAGGCAGGGACTATGTCCCCCTGTCCTGCTGCAGGGAGCTTCAAGCCCCTGCTCCAAGATTGTGATCGGGGAGCAGTGGCTGGGAGATCCTTATCTCTGAGCCCCAACCTTGGCCTCACAGTCAGGGAGCAGGAAGCTGGGCAAGCCTCATCTTCTCAGCTTGAGTTTTGCAGCTATGGGGCTCAGGCCAGAAGATCCTGGGAGCTTCCTGCTGGCAGGGGCTGGGGAGCCTGTTTCCTACTCAGGTCTGTGAGCATGGAGCTGAGCACAGAGCTGAGTGGGGAACTAGCTCCCCAGCTCCGCAATCATGGAGTGTCCCACACAGAGGCAGGTCCCAGACTCATGCCCCAATCAGATAATCGAGGCATGGAGTTTGGAAAGAGCTGCAGGGGTGGGGTAACTCCCAGTCCCCTGCCCTGACCTGCTGGTGGGGCACCTAACTACTCCACCAATGAATGGGACAGGGAGCTGGGACATGCCCATCCCTTGCAGCTCTTTCCAAATCTCCTGCCCCCGATCAGGGAGCCAGTTCCAGGAACTCCTTGCTGCTGGGGCAGGGAGACATTGCCTCGTTCCAGGGATTGCGTGTGCATGTCGCATGGAACATTGTCACTGTAAGCCATGTTCTCCACCTGAATTTTAAAAGAAAAGCATGAACCACTCATCCATGCCTAAGGGGCAACTAAGTCCAAGACCCTATTGGGGCTGTGAAGCCCAGTCTCACAGAGGCATCAAACTCTGGGTGGCAAGGAGAATGTCAGATGTCTTCCCCGGAGGAGTGGTACAGTCGCCTTCCCTGAGGATCTTCAAAAGACAATGCACACCTTGCTGGGGTCATCTGACCTCAGCAGTCTTTCTTGCCTTGACCAGGAGGGCTAGACATGATGATCTCTGAGGTCCCGTCCAGCCCTGAACTTCTATCCATCTATATCCTTTCTTTTAGCATTTCTTAATGGCTAGCTTAGTTGTTCTCCTGATCAACATGCCGTCTGTTGTGAATTCCATCCATAGACAACTTGCTCATCCCATTCACTGTTTAGGGAATTTAGATGCCTACCTTGGGTTAGTGAATCCTACTTCCTGAGCTGGGCACCTCAACGCTAGGCATGGTGACTCAGCATTGCCAGGCCAAGGTCCCTTTGCGGATCTGTATCTAAATCTTTATCACTGACATCCATGAGAAAGGAGAAGGCCTAACTGTTCATGAAATATATGAAGATTAAAGTGCCTAAAGCTTTCTGAGGGTCCTGGACCTGAGAGCTGGCAGAGCTGTTGGGCTCTACGTAACTGCACAAACCCTGCAGAGAGGCTGTAAAGTGGCGGTTTCAGGTTCAGAGTTTTAAACTGACAGTTTAAGGGCATAAAGTGATCATTTTAGGCTCCTGAAACTGTTTTCTCTCCGGGTCAATAATACCTTTAAATATTCCAAATCTTGGCTTCCAACTGCACAGAGCAGTCTAACCTAGCCTGGTTGATCCCAGGAAGTTTACTTTAGCCTCTAGTGTTAGTCAGAATGCTTTTTTGGTTCATTCAAAACTCAAACCTTTTTGGGTCACGTACGCTTTCTGATTTTGCTGTACTGCTTTGTACCGTTATAATTCTGTGTTATGTATAATAAAAAGGCAACTCTATGTCACTACAACCACACTGTAATATCTTCAAAAACCCAAGAGATACTGGAAAAGCTGTTCTTGATTTTTTTTTCTCTTCTGATTTTTTTCCCCTCCACTTATATTTCTCCTTTCCCTTCTTCCGCTTTCCTTCCTTTTAATTACCATCTCGAAGTTTACTCTCTACACTGAGGGCTTTGCACACTCAGAAACTTTGTTCTATAGCAACGTGATTATAAACAGAGGTGTTAAACGACAGTGAGAATAAAGGAACAAGTTTAAAATTACAGTTATTTAAGCATAATACAATGTGCTCATTAGCATACATGTATCTAGGAAGAGAGGGAGAAGCTGTGGTAAATGAATTTAGACCAAAATTTAAAGGAGCACTGAGGGCAAATGGGTAATCCCAAGCATATGCCTCCAGCCCCCATCCAACCTACTTTCTACACCCACAATTTTCAGTCACAGATATTGCAGTGCTTTTGAATGGAGTTCAGTGTCATGATCTCCCTCCCCATCTTACAGATGGGGAAAAAAAATAAAAGGGGATATAAGGCTGTTCCCCACTTCGGGATACCAGGTAAATGAGTAGTAGGACCAGAAATTGTACCCAGGTTTCTGTGTCTCTAGCCTCAATACACTGATTGGTTTCAGCTGCACACACCATTTGCCAGCAGTTACAACTCATAATACACTAGTATCTGAAACACTGCAATAGCTCAAGCACTACTTAGGAAGCACATCTACACACAATGCTTTGGCACAGTCGTTACTGCGCATACAAATACTAAATAAATGCTCAGTACCCAGAGTTACTGCTCAGTAATGCCAATGGATGGTCTTTTAGGTGATGATACTGTGCAGTAGCATAGTAGCACTGCCCGGGCTGTGACTTGCTACTGCGCAGTATTCTTCAGTTACTGCACAGTCAGCATCTCGTGTAGACGTGCCCAGGGTCTTCCCCAATGGAGAGAGATGTTTCACTCAGGTTCTGCCAGGAACAATTTACAATATTCATATGCGGGGTATTAATTTTTAGAAGACTCCAGCGGATAACAATTTATAATGAGAAAGAAAGGTCTCTATTCACTCTTGGTCCTTTGAAATTAAGCCAGTTGTTCTTTATGAAGGAGCTACTGAATGTGACAAACCTGACCATTTTTTTTCCCCCATGTATAGTGCTGCAAATATAGTGTTGCAAAGACAATCTTTCTTCCGAGTGCAAGATTTATTAGGTTTTCTCTGCTGATCTCAAGGTGTAAGTGACAGGTAACTTAACTGCCCTGCCAAGTACAACATTTCTTTGCAAAACATCTCTCAGAAACTGTGATTTCCTGTTTTACATAAGACTTCACATCCTAATATTATGTCTAATCCTCCACCATTTATTCTTTTGTTTTCTCTTTACCTGAAGGATTTCTTGTGAGTGGTGTGTAGGGCTTTAAGTATTAGAAAAGTAAACGGTGTTTTGAAAGGCAGAATTAAATTCATGTACATCCTTCACTGATAGCAATTCACCTCTAAAACATATTTCTCCAGGCAGTTGTTCTACTAATTCCGGGAAACAGACAAATATCGATCTAATCCCAAAAGTAACAACTGTCAGTGCAGCGAGTTTCCCGTGACCCATATCTAGTCTGTGTAACTCTGACAAGATAGAAGAGGCGCTCTCCAGCTGGGAACAGAATTATGCTACTGTTTTCTGACATCCTCCTTGATTTTCTCTGTCAACCTCGTTGATCAGTAAGTGATGTATTAATATAAGCCACCCAGCCGCAGCAGCTTCAGAATCTGAAATCAAGACAGCTACAAAACCAGGAGATAAGAGGAGCAATTTGGATCAGACTGATTCAAAGGTCTTTTTTGTTACTGGAAAAAAAGTCTTTAATCGTGTGCGATCACCTCTCCTTTTTTTTTTTTTTTTGTTTCTGTGATGATGACAAACTGGAGGGAATTCAGAGTCGTGTAAAACACAAATTCTTGGACTCACTCCTAGGGTGACTGGGTTAAATTATTTGGCCTGTGTCCATGTGAGGTCGTTTCTGGTCTTGAAAAATCTATTTAAGTTTAGCAAAGCATCGTTTCACCAACTCTTTCAATAGTCCCTAGCCAACCCCGTGCTTAATGAGGTGATGAAAGAAATGGGTTACACATCTAGAGCACCCTGACAGGGAGAGACAGCACAAAATTGTTTTGCAACCTGCCCAAAATGCTGAGTGTGCTTGTTAGGAACACAGTCTCTGATAAGTCTGCTCACAGCCTCTCCTATCAGTGCCTGCAAGTGCGCAGTCTGCACACATTCCTCTCATTACTCACTCCAATAGCCCATGAGGAGGAGGAGGAGGGAGCCAGGCTATAACTCCCCTGAGAAGAAATCCCATCTCTGTTATACTCAATATCTCCCTTTAGATATATCTCCCTGTAGCCACCTAGCCTGAAATCTGAAGAGCAGGTGGTACAAAGAAGTCAACTAAAGTCCCCAGTCTCTAGTCCCTGGGCTGATGAGTCCCTGCCTCCCACATCACATCCGAGAGTGACGCTCATCCGAACAACTTGCATTCTGAATGGTCACCAGGACTTTTTGCTCGGTACTAAAGTACTACTTAATGTCTCTTCTTCAAGCAAGTCCTGTACATACTATAAAAACCACGTGTAACATTCAAGAAAGCATGAGTTCTAGCATCCTTACCGACAGCCGATTATGTTGACCTAATGGCCCATCAGCACTTACACTCCACTGACGATCCAGTTTGCTTGACTAAAAGTGTTACTGTGTGAAAAATTCAATTTCACCTTATGCCTCCATCCCATATAAGATGATATTGTTCCGTGCTTGACTTTTGCTGAACTCTCAGCAGGTTGGCACGCTTCAAAGAATGGTGACAGTTGGACGAGTCTGTACCGCGGGAGATGTTTCAGTCCCACCCTTAGTTCTTAAGGGCTTAGGCCCAAGGTCAGAAACCTAAGCACAAAGCCAGGGAGGCATGCAATGCTAGCGTAAAAATATCCCTTTTTCTTTGCCGTTATTATAATTGGTCCGTTGCTTCTTACGTAGAAACTTACTCGAAGACCTTTGATAGTGACTAGTGACATTAGCACCCTGCTTTACATGGGCGTTTTTACATGGGATCCTGATGTAGTGCCAGGTGCTTTTCACTAATTAAAAGTGTCCGGCGCCACGTTGGGCACACGTGTCTCAGCAGCGCAGCATGCCTCCACGCTGAGAGAACGGTGGCGGTGCACATTGAACGTGTTTTAGTTCAAAGCACACTGCTGCTGTTTTCTCAGCGTAGAGGTGCGCTGCGCCGCTGATGTACGTGATGCTCGAAGCTGCCAGAGTGCATCAATTTACGTGCTCCAGCAAACTAATTAAGCCTGTTCCGATGAGCTGGATTTCCCTGCATGTGTATAAGTGCTCTGTATGCCTAACTTTACCCTTGTTGAAAAGAGCCTGATTTTCAGAGGGTACCTGCTGACTCCTTCTGAAGATACATCCCCTTTTACTCAAGACATGCCCCCAACTTTAAAACCAAAGAGAACTATGACTTCTGAAAACTCAGGTTCAAAGCAGGCACCTAATATCTGCCTTTCCCTACAAAGATGCCATGATACGAGCCAAATCTTGCTCACTGTGGCTCACTTCTTCCCAAATGTTGAGTGACCAAAAAAACAAAAACAAAACCCACCCCATGAAATTTGAATACAGTCCTCATTCGTTTCCCTCTCTTGCCACAGCTGTGCATGATACTACAAACAGGTGACCCTCTGTGGGTAAATCCATACAACAAGAGAAAAAATGTGTTGTAGCATTAGCTAGCACATATTGCATGGCAACTAACAAGAGGCAAAGTGCTGGAGAAGATAACCGTAGCTGGGAGTTTTTACATGTTACCTGGTCAAGGGAGACTGCGTGGGAGCCTAAGGTTTATGTTGACTGATAGTCTATGTTAAAACTACAATTGTCTCATCTTTAGTGGCTTTCACCTCATTTTCTCACCATATGTTAGCCACTGCATGGTAACACACCTTTTTTCTTGCAAATACATGGCCTGTAACAACCCTACAACAAACAAACAACACTTCCTTCTGGCAACCTGATGAAGTGTTTTGCAAGTGGCTGTCAAATCAGACTCAGCCAGCATGCTAGCAGATCATGTGGATCTTCTAGAAATGATCAAGGTCTTGTTATCTGGGTGTCACAGGAGACATGTAGAGAGGGCGGTACACAAGAAAAATGGATAAGGTACTGTAAGCATAATTATGCAGATATTTTTCTTAACTGTCCAGCTTCTGAACAGGAAAATACAGCCTTATTTGGGTCAGACCAAAACGAGAAGATTGCGTCTTTCACTGTAAAAGAAAAAAAAATTTAAAAGGTTATTTATTTGGGATGTAGGAATACACAGATAACAGAGTTGAAAAAGGAAGCAGCGTTTGCTCCTTTTTGCTCAATACATAGGAGACCTTATTTTGTTTCCCTCTACTTAAGGGGGTTTGAACCACTTGTATTCCAGGATATTGCCATAACAATTTCCTTGGCTGGAGCTGTTCTTTACATTAAATGCTGAAGTCTTTGCTGAATCTGGGATTGGAGGCTGGTGTCCCCACTTCCCAGTGGAGAGTCCTAACCACCAGGCTAGAGTCATTCACTTTTTCTCATTTGCCAGCCCAACCACAGGTGGCAGAAGGCCAGGGGTAATGGGGCTTAGCCCCCACCAAAGGCAGGGCAGTGGTGGCAGGGCAACCTGGACGTGGGCTCCCGGTGGCTGTAGCAGGGAGGGAGGGATGTGCACAGACTCAGACACAAAGTCACAGCCTGCACGCAGCCAAGATTGCACCCCCGGGGTTGTGCAGCACTGTCCAGCACAGCAGGCAAGTCTGTGAAGGCGCCAGAGCGCCCCAAGGGATGACGAGGTCGAACGGTCACAAACTCCTGCAAGACCGCTTCAGGCTGGACATAAGGAAGAATTTCTTTACTGTCCGAGCCCCCAAGGTCTGGAACAGTCTGCCATCACAGGTGGTTCAAGCACCTACATTGAACACCTTCAAGAGTAAATTGGATGCTTATCTTGCTGGGATCCTATGACCCCAGCTGACTTCCTGCCCTTTGGGCAGGGGGCTGGACTCGATGATCTCCCGAGGTCCCTTCCAGCCCTAATGTCTATGAAATCTATGAAGGGGCATGGGAGGAAGGGAAACAGATCAAGGTCCTCAGTGAGGGAGGGAGGGAGGTAGAGCCAGGGACAGGGGCTGGGTGAATGGGGCATGGGATGGTTGGGGGGGGTCCAGGGTGGGTCATGGGATGGTCGAAGCCCAGGTGGCAGGGGTCTCCCACTGTTATGCGTACCCCGGGGAGGCACAGGAGGCATGTTCCCCCTAGATCTGTACATAGGATGGAGGCAGCTGCCGCTCCATGCTGGACATCGCACCCCACTGCCGCTGCCTCGGGAGCTGCACGTGATGCCACGTGCCTTCTGCACACTGACTGCACTTCTTCCTCTGCCTGCCCAGTGGAGGAAGGCACATGGCATCATGTGTGGCTCCAGAGGCACCAGCAGTGGGGCGCAGAGCCCAACAGAGAGCCCACCTCTGCCCTGCACACAAATGTAGGTGGCATGTGCCCCCCATACCTCCCCCAGGGTGCACACAGCAGCAGAAGCCCTCCCCCCTAACACTCCTGGACAAACTGCCTGGGCTCTACTCATCCCATGACCCACCGCAGCCTTGGGGCCCCATTCACTCCAGTCCCTGACCCACTCCCTCCCTCCCTGTGGGGGCCTTGATCTCCCCCACCCCTCTTCCCTCTCCCGTGCCCCTTTCCTCCAAAAACTTACCTGCTGGGTGGGGTGTGTGTGCACTCAGCCCTCCCAGATAATATTTTCTCCCTCTGCCTGTGAGCTCAGCAAACATGTATTTTATATAAGGTAGAGCAACTTCAACAGCAGAAGTGCAGGGAACCTCAACCCAATATACCATAAAGCCTGGGAGGTAGGGAAGTCTCCGGGGAGGTGGAAAATATAGGGTTTACATCCCTTTGAGAGAGAGTTTATTTTGGGGTTTCCCACAGACTGGGTGAATGTGCTAACCCTTGGGACAGTAGGTAAAAGGGGTTACCAGCACTATTCATGGCCTTGTTTTGTGAATGCATCCTCAATGTTTTGCAGCTAAAACATTGCTCCTAGAGAATTTGACCTATGTTCTACAATAATTTGAGGCCAATGAAAACTCTATCAGGTTTAATTGTGAGCATTAGAGAAGGAAAATGAGGCAGCATTTGTGCATAAACCTTCTGTTGCTTTTTGCTGTTTCTCATGTTCATCTGGTGCAGAGTAAAGTACTTTATTTATTGTCTTCTAATTGGGGCTGCTTCACTCTGCCACTTCTGATACAGACATTCAAAAAGCCTGAGGTGGAATCAATCTAAGCGATGTGGTTTTCTGCAAACAGCATCACTTAGGTTGGCAGTGAACCGAATCCACATTTGTCCTGTGGTGGTGTGGAGTGGGGGTGGGATCTCACACTGGGTTCCACCATTTTTCATCCAGTCTGTGTGCACCGAAAATGAAAAAGATACAGACAAATAAGAAATTTGCTATGGGGACAAAGTTAAGAGTTTTGGATTGCCGTGTTATACTAGTCCTTATGTATGCATCAGAATGCTGGGCAATATTGGAAAAGAGAATTGAAGCAACTGAGATGTGGTTCTTAAGGTAAGGTACGTTGGACAAGTCACACGTCAAATGAAGATATTTTGTTAAGTGCAGGATGCAGGAGGTAGCTGCTAATTAACATCAGAAGGAGACAGCTGGAGTTTCTCGGATGCATTATGAGGCAAGAGGAAATTACAAGTCTGGTTGTAACTGGAAAGATCGAAGGAAGGAGAGCTCATGGAAGTAGAGGTGGACTTATGTCAAGAGTCGATCTACATGGATGAATGTATCGACACTGGACATTCTGTATGCCTCAAGGAGCAGAGATCTGCGGAAGACCGTGGTTACCAACATCCTGTTTGGATATGGTACCGAGAGAGAGAGATGTGTGCCGAACTTCTGTTCTGTTATGGGTGTAGACCAGTTTTGTGTGCCAAATTTCCGTTCTGTTATGGCTACAGACCAGTTCTGATCGCTTATACTGGTAAAAGTGTAATGTCTGTACCTGGCCTAAGTGAAGACCCTTAATGTGGAATCAAAGTGGATACAGCCTGGATCCTGAGACTCTCCCACAAGAGGCTAAATGACCTCTGTTCCTACCGACCTCAAAAGCATCCCACATTTCTCAGCACTTCATAAAATCCAGCTCTACATCAGCTGGAGTACAGCTTCTCAGAAAACCAGTACTGGTAAAGGCAGCGCACTGCGAAAAGTAACCAACAAACCATAGCCAGGAGTTCAGCTTTAGAGGAAATCTAAATATTGTTATAATAGTTACAAAGTTTGTTCCAAAACGACTAATAGTGTGGAAATATGTGTTCTTGAAATGTGATTGAACAAGAGCAGCTCTGATAAACATTCTGTAGAAATTAAAAAGAAAATCATCAAATATTCATCAAATGAATAGAGCCAGTTTGTGGAGCAAACACTAAGAGATGGATGTTTTATTGTAGCATGTCACAAGAACGTGATGCTTTCCGTGGAGAAGAGAGGCAGATGAAAGGGCCGATTCTCAGATGGTGTAAAACCGGGTAGCTGCTTTGAGTTTAACAGAACTATCAAATAATGCAGTGTCCTTGGTAGATGTCAGATTTAAGATAAAGATGTCAGTCACCCGAGTTGTACCTTAACTGGAAGTCCTGGTACAATAATGTTGAAGGAAGGCTAGAATGATGCAACTGGAAATATGATGTAAAATCCTTTCAGTCTAATCAAGGATCTGCACTGAATTTCAGACACGCCAGGACATCTTCCCAGCATTGTGGGCCTTGAAAAAACTCTTACATTGATTTTCTTAGTTATTTTGAACTTTAAGCCAAAAAGAGGGTTTTTTAATACATCTTCATAATAGCTCTATGTTCCAGTGATGGGGAAAACGCCCTGTCATAAAGCTACCACCTAAATTATTAAACTAAACAGCTATGAAAATGGGGCAATTTTGTTAAGATAAGAGTACAGAATTTGTTTTTTAAATATGGTTTATATGAGCTTTCACTTTGGGCTTCACTGAAAAGGGTTTTTATATGGTGCCATCAAACTTTTAAAAGCCCAGAATGGCAATTGGCAGATACCCCTTCCACTTGTCTTATAATTTTTAGCAAAATATATAAGACCCTAATAATTACTTTATTCCAGTGAATTCAAACATATATTCACACCAGCTTGTATACAACAGTGTAGCTGAAAACAGGTTCTGAGTTGTGGCTGTACACTAACAAATGAAAGAACTGCAGATAACAGTCCCTGAAACTGTCTCAAATACCTTCAAAGAGCATGTCAGAGAAGAAGGTGGTATCTCTCTCTCTCTCTTTTTCAGTTTATGTCAGTGCTCATCAGGCAGCCTCTCTCCATCACGAGGCACTACACTATTTTGTGTGAAACATGGAAAAAAGGCATAGGTTTTATTGTCATAGACTGGGACTGCTTCAACACCAAATTCCTTCCAAGCTAGATCATATGTGCTGTCTATCTAGTTAACAACACCTCACTCACCATCTTGTCAAGCATCTGGTTTCAAGTCTGGACAAAAGCAGTCCAGTTGCAATCCATGCGTATTTCTCAAGCTGTTGGTGTTTAAATTTTTCTAAGTCCTCTGCAAAAGCAAAATTCAGCAGCTGACATAAAAAACATATAAGGCACGATACTTGTTTCTATAACATGCTTTTAACACTTTATGTATGTCAAGAGGCCTCTTGGGTCTATGGCTTTAAAAATTGCCACAAGATGTTCATAATCGACCACGCTAGCATATGGATTCCCTAAGTAATCCCTAACCTAGTCTGCCATTACTCTAGCCTGTGATGATCTTCATGATCAGTTCTTGCATTTGTGCAGCTCTCATGACTTGATTCTGGGGTTCTTTATTTCCAGAAACCTGGCCCATATACTACTGCATCCTGTGCCATGTGAATATGGGTAGGGATCATTTCAATAAAGGCCCTTTGGGCATCGCTATTTTTAATCAACCAATCTTGTTGAAAAACACACCCTCTCTTAAAAGGCATTTTTATGTGCCAGTTGTGCAATATTTTTACCTATTAGCACCAAGATAACATTTCTGAAGTCTGTCAGATTCCTTTTCCGGGCAACAAGGACTTCTGGCTGGGTCATGGGTAGGTAGCAATGAGGTAGAGATAAGTCATTCTGTACATTTAGCTCTGTGGGTTTAGGTTTTATACAAGTGTGATCAATTATACCTGAAAAAAATCAGTTCTGTCCTCTAGCAAAGATCATAGGTATTTGTGTCTGTAGCAAGCACATGCAAAATGGTACATGTAAGACTGTGTAAAGCAAGGGGGGTGGACAATTATTTAAGCGGGAGGCTGCTTAACCAGTTTTGGTGAGCTATGAAGGGCCACAAGTGTAGCCCCACCCCTTGACAGGAATCCTGCCCCCTGGTCACCAACCAGAAGTCTTGCACCTAACCGCTGACCTTTGCCACCGGACGTCCCTCCCCTTGCCCCAGTAGTACTCCTTTTGGGAGTTGTGGGGGAGGGTTTGCCATTTTGGAACTAGAAAAAAAATCCTATACTAAAAACCAAATATCTACTATATTTTAATTTTATTTACCAAAATATTTTACCCTGATTTAAGTGTGTGTGCATAGTGTGTATAGAGGCAATTGCATAATAGCTCCAAATAAAGTCTTAATCTTGCATATTGTGTGCATGGGGGTAGGGGGTGTATGTGGGGGGTGGATGGGGTGTGTCTGGTGTGTGGTTGGGGAGTGTGGGTGTGTGTGGGCAGTGTGGGTATAGTGGGGGTGGGATGTGTGGGGGGGTGGGAAGTCAGGGTGTCGGGGATGGTATGAGTATATGTGTCTATGTGCGGGGGGTATGTATGTGGGTATGGTGGGGTGTATGTGAGGGTGTTGGGGGTGTGGGGATTTATGTGTTGGGGTCTGTGTGTGGGGGAGAAGGAAGGTACCCAGAGCCACATGTGACAGTAGCATATGGGTCCAGCCAGGCCCAGCTCCACAGACCCCATAGGGCACAGCTCCTGCACTTCTGCCCAAGCCCTGGCCCCAGATAGTGGCAGCATGTAAGGCTCCCAGCCCCAAAGTTCACAGTTCCCATGTTCCCAACTGAGTCCCTGGCCCCACGTGGTAGCATCATGGGGGGTCAGCCCCACTTGGTCCTATAGAGCATGGCTCCCACGTTCCCACCTGAGTCCCCAGCCCCATGTGGTGGTGGTGTGTAGGGCCAGCCCCATGTGGCCCCTTAGCACACAGCTCTTACATTCCTACCCAAGTTGCTGGCCGCACATGGTGGCAGGGTGCAGGGGCAGCCCCGCTTGGCCCCATGGCACGCAGCTCTTCCATTCCCATCCACGTGCTGGCAGCTCGACCTAACTCCATAGCACGTGGCTGCCCATGCTCCAGCTCCCTTTCCCCCAGTGGGAGTCCCTGCCCCCAGGCCAGTGGGGCCCATACCTGAATTTCCATTCTTGGGGGGCAGGAGGGCTGGGAAACAAAGAGTCGTAGGGTCACCAAGCAAAAGCCTCTGCTGTGCCCCACCATGGGGCTGGGTGCAGGGGAGCCTTGCCAGGCTGGGCTGGGGGTTGGTTGCTTAGCATGAAGCTCATGCTGGCACCTCCTGTGCAGAGGTGCCGGCTTTCAGAGGGGCAGGTGAAGGCCAGGGCTGGTGATAATTGTCTTTTGGCTTTAGAAGAGGCCCTGTGGCCCTTATGGAGTCACCTGGCAGGCTGAATGAAGCCCACAGGTCATATTTTGCCCACCCCTGGTGTAAAGGAAGGTGAATATTACTTGCATTTTCCTTTTGAAAAACAAACAAGCTAATTCCATTAGCAGGGAATTGGGCCAGATGATCTTTCTCTGCCTACTTTCCCATGATTTGCTTTGCACTGGGATCACATTTACCTCTGTTTGTGGGCATTTAAACAGTAATAATAAAATATAACTTTGCTAGGAACTGGGAGAAGAGAGTTGTTTTACTTGCATGCAATTAAAAACTCTGTTCCTAGGAAAAAGAGATTATTCCTTTTAACATTGGGTTGTGTGGGCCTGTGTGTACTGTATATCTACGCATCTCTGTGGTTTCCGTAAGTGTGCATTCTATAAAATAATAGAAAGGGTGCATTTGAGACTGTTTGCTAATGTTACCTACTGTTGGATAAAGACTTTGCCTGTCTATGTTTGGGCTTTATGATACTTTTTCTGAAAATACACAATCTTACATATCTGGAATTGGCTTTTTCACAGCCCTTTGCAAAATGAACTTTTTGTACTGCTATCCATTTATACATGCACAGCTTCTACCGATGTCCATATAAGCCTTGTATGAATTTGCAAACAGGGTAAAACTTCTCCAGGTAAACTATGTAGATGCACTTACTTTTCCATCAGCAGCACCCCCACCTTGAGGTCTGAGAGGTTTATTATACCAGCCTTTGAATAAAGAGGCACAGGGGGGAGGGAGGCATACTGCCAACATGTATGCCTGGCTCTCAGCCTTCAGGACCAACATTTTATCTCTGCCTCATTGTCTGTGGGCAAAAATTGTTAGGTGGGATATAATCTTGCAATTAGATCTTTGTACAGCCTGAAAAAGCAAGCAAGCCCGCCAGCTTTTTTTCCTCAAGAAACATCTTGCGAGCAGTTGGTCCTCCTGATGTTTTCAGGTTTCCTTTCAAAGAGTTGGCTATTAAACAGTATGTGCTTTCTATGGGTGCACATGCCTGAATCTAAGAGTTTCATGCTTTTTATTTTCACTTTCTCGTTTGCTAAATGAGCAAAACATTTCCAATGGGAGCATTTAGATACGTTGACTGTTTGTTGTGTTATATTTATTAAAACTGGCAAATATCAAGGAGATCTTGATTTTAGTGTTTGAATAAACAATAAAGTCACTTTCCATAAAATGACTCTCACTTATTCTACATTCAACTAAGGCGTCTGCTCATATATTAATTGTAAATTACAGTTTAATCCAGCACGTTGGCATCGTTTTTGGTAGTAGCATTAAAATTACTCAGATTCATAACTTATTATAATTTAGACACATTTTAGTTTTGATGGTGAATCAGTCAGAAACTCAGTAAAGATATAGATCGCACACAAGGGGCTTTATTTTAAGCTCCCTGTGCCTGCGAAGGAGTGGAGGGAGAAATAAGTAAAAGTGACATTTGTGTCTAGTTAGAGTCTGGTGCCATTGTCACTAAGGCAAATTGCTATGCTCCAAAATTCAAGCCTTGCTTTTCACTTACCCCAAAAGGTTTCCCGGATGCTACCCAGCTGTAAATGGGTCATTGGGGCTAGGGAGTTAACATCCAGACATGCTGTGAGCCCCGTCATTTCTTTGCATGTCCCCGGCCCAACGGCCCTTGCCCTCATGTGCGTTTATGTGAAGATCTGTGCTTCTGTTTATGGGTGTTTGTGCTCTCTGAGTGCATTTTAAAAATCTGAAACCTTAGTATATTGGGTGTTTTGAATGAAACACATTTCTCAGCTTCTCAGCAGAGACAGCTTACTGCTCCTATCAGGCCTTAATCTTACTGATTGTGCAGAGAAGAGGAGGAGGTGATAGGGTAGATCTGTGCCGCTTGATGCCAGCGATTCAGAAAGGTAATTAATGTCTTTTCTTTTGTCCTTTACACAAACTAGTTCAAAACAGAGGGCTCTGACTTACAATGCAGAAGAGGCGCCTGATCAATGAAATAGCGGAGAAGCCTACTGCATCTTCAAGGAACTCTCTGTATATGGTAGTTTAAAGCAGATAACATCAGTTCTTGCATTTGTTACTATGCAGCCACAAGTGAGAACCTGCTCTTTGCGGGTCACACACTCATGGGAAATATGTAGAACACGCACAAAGTGGTTGAAATGTATGCACTTCTATGGCAAGGGATGGTAGGATGTATAACATGTTTTCCAGCAGGTTACTGGGATGTGAAGGATGCTGCCAATCTGGTGTCCAGTCCTCTCTCTGACCCTTGTGCATGTGGCAAAACCTGAAGAGATCTTCCCCCCTGTAGCACGTTCACTGGAATAAAATAGGCCCTAGGGCTTCCCTGTGTTAATTAATTAAATCCCTTAATCAGGACCAACAGCTATGCTTGAGCTAGAGTATCCAATCTCAATTTAAAACACTTTCAATGAGGAGAAAATCCATCATAACCTCGGAATGATAATTTTTTTCCCCCAGTAGTTAATTAACCTCTTTGTTTCAAAATGCTGATTTATTTTTTGTCTGAATGTCTTTAGCTTCATCTTGGAGACCTTGTTGGTTAGCCTGAAGAAGTATAATATCCATCATCATGTGTCTATCATCAAAACTTTTATTTCTTACGCATGTACTTGCAGACTGATCAGTCACCCCTTAACCATCCCTTTCAGAAGCTCGGTCTTTACTTTGGGACCTGATTTCCAAGCTAGTCTCCGAGGTCTTCTAGAAGGATCCTGAATATTTGTAGAGGTTTCTGAGAACACAGTTCTAGCATACAAAGCACTGCAATAGTAGTATACCAGGTGCAGAGTGTCCATTATTGTGTACCTTATAAGCACCATCAGTCATCCATGTGAAAGGAATAAAAAAGGAGTCTAAAACGTTACCATTCTGCTTTAAAATTAGAAGGCAGTGTCCCACCATGTTTGTCTTCAGGATGCTGCTACCGAAATGGTAAGCTACCTGGTATGTTCCTGAAGCTATAGAATCAGGAAACAAATATCCTAAATTGTGGAATCAAAAAACTCCTTTATGAAGAAGTGCACAGTACTCCATAGTACGTCAGGTTACATGATACCTGCTCATCAGCCTACATATCTGTTTCCTGTCTCCTCCGTGAGACTTGAATAGAATAAAATGATCAAAAATATATATTTGTAATTTAATCATAGTCAGAGCATATCTGTCTGAGGGGAATTGCAAATCTGAGTACCAAAGCAGGAAGGTTGACAAGATAGAAAATATCAGTGACAGGGTGATGCTAATATTACTCATGCGGGCTCATATGTGTGCACTTCTGTTCCTCTCCTCCTTTTCTGGGTGATGATATTTAGGACCATATGTTCAGAAGCGCCAGCATCCAGCAGCTCTCATTCCTCTTAGTAGGAGCTGCCGGGTGCTGATTATAAATCAGTCTGGTCTTTCACCCAGGTACGTAGCCACGCTGAGCTCTTTTGACAAATCAGGCCCAGATGCGAGTTGCCTGACATTTTGAACGTGTGGTTCAGAAGTTTTAAAAAAGGTGCTGAGATCCCTTTGGGTCTCTTACACTGCGAAAACCCGGCATCTCACAGGATTGGGCCCTAAAACACACCGGCTAAATCCATTGCCAATGACCCTTTCATTATGCTGCCTCCCGATTTAGTAGATAACAAAACATAACCCTGGAGGCTGAGAATTTTCAAAAGCAAAGCTAGTTGCAGACAATCAGTGCAGCTTTTGATAAAACTGATCAAAGGGTGATTCTTGTCAGCTTGGAAACATGAAATGCTATTACTTGCCCCCTTTTAGTTTCTCTCTTACTTCTCCGGAGACCAATGTTTGTTTTGTATAGTAGCAAATATCCTTCCTGTGTTGTTTAGCTCTTTGCACAGGAGCCCACTCTCCATTACACCAGAGTACAACCAGGGAGAGAATAGAAGGAGGTTCTTTGTGTTCTGCAGGGTTCTGCTATAATAAAGCCTTTTTTGCAATTTATCTTTTTTCTTCCCTCTCTTTTACCTCTTGGCCGCAATTCACGCATCAATGTCTTCTGCCATTGTCTTTATATTGGATTAAATTCATTTGCCCTTGAAACATTTTTTGTAGTGGTTCTATTTCTCCTCTTTTCAATACTTTAACGCCATTGAGATAATGCAATTGGCACTAGAATTCCAGAACAAAAGGCGCAGTTACTATGATTAGCTAAAGTGCCCGTGACTTGAACATGGAGAAATCGTACAAGGTGCCAAAACTAGGCATTAGGTCACTTTTAGGATCCCCCCCAAATCTGGGGCCTGGTTAGGAGCCAGCTCAGTTCAAAAGTCACCTGGGGCAACATAAGGACTAGTGCAACTTATGATCACCTGCAACGGCTTCCAACTGAGCTGTTCTAGCTGTCAAATCTGCTATGCTGATGGAGTATTCCCTGCAGGAAGGGGAATCCTCATTTGGCTATGTAACACTTAACTGGGCCCCACAGTGTTTTCATGTACCTCTGTAGTTTTTGATTACTTCCCAATAGTGTTCCTTCATGTCATTTGACATACAGACTTTTTCCAGATATTGGCATTTGAGTTAAGACCAAAGTCAACAGTAATTGGCTCAAAAGGGTTTCAAGGACAGCCTCCATTCTCCAGTGACAACCTACAGTCACTCAAATGGTCTTAGTCTCTAACCTTCTCTCACATTTAAGGAAGTTAAAACAGTAAAACACCATTCACTCCTTGTAATTCCTTGCTACTCTTTTAAGAAATCATTTGAACTGACGGTTGACATAACTAATACAGCAATGCTTAACTGAGGGACCAGCTAACAGAGATAATTTCTCCGCTATCAGAACCTTTATATTAGTTATCACCCTCAGTTAAGTTTAGAATTGCTTTTTAAGCTTCTATCTTTATGCTCATGGCTTTAAAATGCATGCCTTTGCATTCTCAATTCATTGCTGCTTATCAAGCATTTTGGGTAGGGAGCAGCAGCATTGTCTAGCTATTTGAGCATAAAACAAGCAGCACAGAACTCACAGTCTCATACTAATTCCTCTGAACACATCAAATGGCCGTGCACCTTTAAGCGTGGCAAGCAGGGCACAAGCCCAATGACCTCACTGTACTAGGGCATCAGTGACTTCACTTTACTAAGGTGCAGAAAGCAGGAGCAGGAAATGCCCTCATCTTTGCACAGCACCACTGCAAAATGTAATGAGGGGCACAGGTATTTCATGGGCACTGGCAGGTCCCAGCATTAAGCTGTCACAGTGATCACAAAGGTGGGTTTATAAAAAAAAACCAAAAACCAAAAAGAAGGTGGAATCTGTGATGGCCCCTTTAGGCCCTACCTACAGAGTGGACATCTTTGACAAGGACTTTTTCTTCCAGCACAGTGACAACTACTTCCCCAGCTAAGGTAGGCAGGTGTGGACTGTCAGAGATTGCCTGACAGAGCTGCCAGTCCCACGTATTCAGCACAGGAAGCTCTGATTAGTAAAGAGCCTGGGAAGAATCAGAGCTTCCCAGGCTTGTTCTGTGCAGGTCTTTCTAAAAACAGACTTATGTAATAATCTTTTTCTTAAAAAAAACAAACCACAAACCCCTGTTTTCTTAAATTTAATAGACACACTTCACTTGAAATCTAGATTAAACCAAAGGAAAAAAAAAGCAATTTGTGTTCCTTTATTTGTCTATCCCAATGGTTCCCAATAGGGGTGCCCCTAAATTCAAAACAGTTATGGAGGGGTTGAGGACCACTGGCTTAGTGATTTCAGGATGAAGTGTTCCATACATATAAGTAGCATTGTCATATATGAATAGTATCTGGAATTGTTTTTACATAAAACCATGCTTCTGACCTAAGAAGTAGATAAACAGGGGTGTGTTCACATGCACCCTTGACTTGCTGTGCCAGGTGGCACCAGGCTGGAACATGCCATACTTGCTTTCCCTCCTGAGCTAGGAGGATGCATACAGTGCTGCACTAAAGCAGACCCACTCTCTCCAGTTCAGTAAATAGCACACTTGGAGCGGCACGGTACCATCAGCATGGTATCACCCAGGACATTAGCAGGATTTCTTTGTGTGGAGGTGGAATAGATGCCTGGGGAAGCTGTCGACTCTCCATCACTGGAGGTGTTCAAGAAGAGGTTGGACCGCCGCAGGTCAGCAATGATCTATGCCTGCGTTCTGTTATGGATATATTCTACGCTTCTGTTTTTTCTGGTTGCCCCAGCCCTGCTTTTCTGCTATATGTGTCAGGGTGTTTTTAAGCCTCCCTCACAGGCATCGAGTGTTGGCTACAGGCAAGGCTGAGCATTTTGACTGGGGTGTGCCAATGCTTCTCCTGGGATCAAAGCTGGACGTTCCTGGCTGGAGGGTCTTGCCCCTCCACTTAGGCTCAGACCGATCACCTGGGCGTCAAGAAGGAATTTTACCCTGTGGTCAGATCAGCAAGGACTGTGGGGGGTTTTGTATAGGCAGATTAATGTATGGGCCAGCAGGGCCTGGGCCCAAGGGCCCCGTCAGTCAAAGGCCCTAGTTGCAACTTGAGCCTCATCAGCAGGGAAGCAAAAGCTGCAGTTTTAAACCTTATGCCATTTCTGTCTCCCTGCTGGTGGGCAGCAAGCAGCAGGGCTGCTGCGGCCCCTCAGCTAATCAGCAGCAGGGAGACAAAAATGGCACCAAGTTTAAAGCCGGGGCTTTCACTTCCCTGCTTAGGAGCGAGCAAGCACAGCATGCATGGCCCCGCATGGGCTCCCCCAGATTTGTGCGAGGGGTGAGGGCGAGCTGCCCACTTTGGGATCAGGGCCAAGGGTTGCACTAGCCTCCTCTTGGAGCAAGGACTGGGCTCGGGCTGGGCTCAGGGCAGGCTCAGCTATGCAGGGTGGGCTGGCAGTAGCAGCGCTGGAGGCGGTGGCGCTATGGGAAACTTTGTGGTGGCTATAGCTTCCCAAATCCCCACCACCACCACTCCCGCAGTGCCAACCCTGCTCAGGGCACTCTGCATGGGGCTCTTGAGGGAAAGGCAACAGAGCGGAGTGCCCCAAGCCAGGGCAGCACGGGCCGGGGGGGAGAGGGGAGGCGTGGGCTGTTATAGCCACCCCCAAATTCCCCATAGGCCCCTGTAGCTGGCCCTCCCAGTACTGCCATCACCCACCCCACACAGCTGAGCCCACCCCAAGCCCAGCCCTGCCCAGCCTCCTTACCAAGAAGAGGTCAGCACAGCCCTTGGTCCTGAGCCCAGAGCAGGCAGCCCACCCTTTCCCCACACACAAATCCAGGGGGCACATGCCACCCATGCCTCCCCCAGGGGGGTGCACAGCAACAGGCAGCCGCTCCCCCTCCTCACCCCCTTTGTGCCCTCTGAACTAGCCCCCTGCCCCACTCCCTCCCTCATGGGGGGGCCTCCATCCACACCCCTTCCCTCCCGTATGCCCCTACCCCTCCACCTCAGATTTACTGGCAGGACGCTGCTCTCCAAGCTGCCCGGCTGCATCCCTGACTGTGTGCATGCAGCATTTATTGGTGACGCTAATTGGCTACACCAACAAAAAAAAGCTGATAGCTGATAATGTTAATTTTCTTTTATCAGTGCTGATCCTACATGCACCCAACATATCAGTGTACCTCTAAAGAGGGCCCCCAATTTTGTGTTTGCCCAGGGCCCCAATAACTTTTAACCCACCTCTGGGTTTTTGCCTTCCTCTGTAGCAAGGGGCATGCCCCTCTCTCTGGGATCTCCTGAGCATATATTGACAACCTTTATAGAAGGACAGCATTGGCTACTGTGGTTCCCCTGCTTTGCTTGCGGCAGGCTAGGGTGCTAGGTCTCTGTTGTGTCAGGGTTGATAGTAGTCTAAGTAGAGCTTAGATAATGGATGGTATGGGCTGGTTTGGGAGGGTCCTGCCTCAGGCAGGGGGTTGGACTAAATGACCTCTGGAGGTCCCTGCCAGTCCTACTTCTTTATCATTCTGTGATTCTATGGCAGGCAAGTCTGGCATTGCTCCCAGTCCAGTGAAGGACAAATTTCATGATTAACAATGTAATGAAAATCAATACTGAGAACTGTGATTCAACTGCGTTGTTGAACCTAATCCTGTAACCTTGCATCACAAGGTGATGGACTTGCTAGTTTGCGAGGCCCCATTTATTTCAACAGGTTTATTATAAAAAGATATCTGCAAATTGTGTGAACTGTTCCCAGTGGTATTCAATAATCACTAAGGCAATTATGTAACATCTATATGAATGACCAACCAATCGATCTGGAAATAAAACATTTCATCTGTGCTGATGACCTGCGCATAACAGCCCAAAACACTGGCTTTAACTATGTTAAGAAATGCCTATGCAAGGTGCTTATACTACACTACCCATTATGTATCAACCCAGCAAAAACACAAGTATGTGTCTTCCATCTGAAGAACCACGAGGTCAACTGCCCGCTCAACATTACATGGTATGGGACCCCGTTGTCCCACTGTCCAAACCCACTTTACCTTGGAGTCACCCTTAATCAAACCCTCTCATACAAAGAACACATCATGAAGACAAAAGCAAAGGTGAGGACTCATAGCAATATTTTATATAATCTCACCAACTTGGAGTGAGGAGCTAGCCCCTCAACCTTTCAAACCACTGCTCAGGCTCTCAGTTTCTCCTCAGCTAAGTATGCATGCCCTATGTGGGGGAGATCTGTACATGCTAAGGACCTTGACCCCATCCTGAATGACAGCTGCTGATGCATTGCAGGCTGTCTAAAGCCTACGAGCCTAAATCTGCTGGCTGGCATTGCTCTGCCTGATATCAGAAGAGCAGTGGCCAGCAGGATAGAACAACTGAGACAAACTGTGAAGTCATGAGACACCTGCTGTATGACCACTCCATAACACAAAAATGTCTGAAGTCATGCAGGAGCTTCCTCACCAGCACCCAGCTTCTCAACGCCACACCCAAGGAGACATAACTACAGATGTGAAATGAGAGGCTGAAGAAAATACCTGGCAGTGAAAAAATAGACATTCCAGCAGCTGAGTCCTTACCACCAGGGGCTGATGAACCATAGCAAAGAGGGCAAAGTCTCAACTGCCTATGCACTTGAGTCAGATGCTCCAGGAACTAATGAAAGGGGCTATAACATTGGTTCAACCACCTGTGACTGTGGCACAGAGCCTCAGACTATGTATCACCTGTTGCAATACCCGCACGTACAGTGAAAGATCTCCAGGACCAATCAGTTTGGAAACAAAATGTTTCATCTATGCAGATGCCCAGTGCACATATAAGCAAATATACTGCCCATCTTCAAGAAAGGGGAAAAGGAGGATTCAGAGAACTACAGACCAGTCAGCCTCACCTCAGTCCCTGGAAAAGTCATGGAGCAGGTCCCCAAGGAATCCATTACTAAGCACTTGGAAGAGAACAAGGTGATTAGGAACATGGATTCACCTGACCAACCTGACTGCCTTCTATGGTGGATGACTGGCTCTGTGGATGCAGGGAGACCAGTGGATGTGGTGTACCTTAATTTTAGCAAGGCTTTTGATATGGTCTCCCACAACATTTACACAGGCAAGCTAAGGAAGTGTGGGCTGGATGAATGGACTGTAAGGTAGATAGAAAACTGGCTGCATCACTGGGCTCAGAAGGTAGTAGTCAATGGCTCAATGTCTATTTGACAGCCAGTGTCAAGTGGAGTGCCCCAGGGGTTGGTTCTGGGGTTGGTTTTGTTCAATATCTTCATCAATGATCTGTTTGTGGTCGCCATCATATGCCCCTGGGTGTGTTGAAAGTGGACTCCACCACATGTCTTTGAAGGAAGGTAGCACAAGAAGAAAAACAGTACGTTTGAGCAGGGCACTGAGAAACTCCTAGCAAACAAAGTGAGGAGTTATGTTAGACAACGCTACTACTTCTCTTCGCTTGGGTCCTGATACAAAGCTCACTGAAGTAATTGAAGAGATTCCAAATTATTGCAATAGGTTTCGGATCAGGCTCTAGCTCAGTAGCCTCCCCGTTTTTGAGGCTTGCCATTTCGAGGCAATTAATTTCCGAAATTAATGGATTTATATTTAATTTTCTTCCTTTCTGTCTGCTCCTAAGTATAGGAGTTCAACAGACCCATGTGCTTTTACTTCCAACCAGAACCACTACAGTGGATTATTCTCAATTTGCCCTCCACTGTGCATGGTATTTGGACAAATCCCATCTAAATTCCTTTCTTTCTTTAATAGTGGCATTGGCAATTAGATTTACAGGTCCTTTCTGCTCTGGCATTTAGAATCTATTGCTATAGGCAAAAATTAAACTCAGGAGGGAAAATTCTTCTATCCCACTCCTCACTTTTTAAAGCATTTAATCATTTCGAAGACAATGTAGAAATATTCTTCAGAAACTAACCTAGAAATAACAAGAAAGAAGTTTCATTGTCATGAAGTCATAGCAATATTGTGCCCCCAAACTACTTCTAGTCACAAATATCACACAAATGTTAGTGTGTATTATTCTAACCATACTTCTTGATGCTGGCTTTACCTGTGCACTGCATCACATTCATTAATGCTTGCATTCAGACATGAACAGACTGGTAAAGTTCATTATCTTTTGTGCTTTTGAATAAGAAAAACACACTCTCAATGTGTGTATATACAAAATGAGGGAGTAGATCACTGATGATTTTCACAGCTTCCTGATAACATCCACTATTTTTTACTAGCTTGAATTATCATTCCAAACTGTTTGTACCAGAAAATCTCTGCATTGCACCTTTTGTTGGTGAAAATTATTGCTTCTGCCCTTTACCACTAGCCTCTTTCATATCTGCACTTTCCTGCCCCTTCTTTAACCTCTATGATATACAACTCCATCTGTAAGGGACAGTGTCATTTTGGTGTAATCGTTGGTTTAATCCTTTTAAACGTCTGGGATCAGTTCATTTTATAGATGTTGAGCATCTCCTCAAAAAAGGAGATAGTTTTTAAATCCACTTTCATTTTCTAATCCGGGGGTCTAGAAAGGATTCTCTCTGTTGCCTTTTAGTCCCAGGCTTTTACCCCTCCCATAACAGTAAATTGAAAAAGTCAACTCTTTTATATTTGTTTATCTTCTTTGAGCAAGGACCCCATGATAATATCATCTCTCCCTAATCCAGCATGAAGTTCACTGCACTGGAATTTGGCTAAATCCAGTCCTTCACTTTTTAAAAAAAGCCTAGTTTCATCAAGTTCTTAGTTGGTGTAATTTAATACAGCTCCATTGTAGTTGATACTGGGTGACGATCTGGCCGCCTAACTTGAGCAGGAAGAGCTGGAGGAGGATCTAAAAACCACTAAATATGCAAAAATTTGAGGCTGTGCACTTGCATATTTTGAACACGAGTCCCAGAAATGACAAAACCTTGATATCCGAGCCCAACAGAAATCAGAATGAAAAGCAGTGAACTTAGGCTTGTTGGATTGTGTCCTGTATGGCCCTGCCTTCACCTCATTGATGCATAAAATATCCAATCACTTTAATTGGCTGGTTCTGTTACAAAAGTGGCTGAATCAGGACAGAACTTGCTCCAAACATTCAATCAAAAGCCAACTGATCGATAAAATTAAAAGAGACATTTCTGGCCCCCAGTTATTGTTTTTGCACATTTTAATGCCCTTGATCTCCTAATTCCAGAAAAATCACTGGGGCCATAGAAGAGTTGGAGAAGCACTGACTAAAAATTAATATCTTCCCTTTTTAGCAGCGGTTCATTTTTCAATAGGGCACAATCTCATCTGGGCAGGAATAATGTCCCAATGGTACGGAAAGAAAATTTTCCATGCTAAACTAGGTATTTCCTCCTCCCTTCCTTCTTTTTGTCTCTTAGGCTAGGAACAGATTGACTTTTATTAGTAAACATTTAGGATTGGGAATCCAAAAAAGATGACAAAGCGGTAGGGAAATACAGATCACAGCTATCGTGATTTAAGTATGCAGAAGGCACTCTTAAGCCATAACTGAACAGACATTCACGACTCTTTAAAGCTCTTTAAAAATGGTGGGCCATGCTCTAAAGTAGCCCTTGATGGATGTGCACTAACCTAAGCCACTTTCTGTTAGAGCACTTTATCAACCGTCTGTGCCGGATCCCACTGAGGGTTAACTTAGAGCATGTCTCAGCCATGCCAGGTGGTGTTGTGCAGGGCTGTGCTCTAGCCTCAGGCAGAAGTCATTTGCTCTGCCTGAGCACCAGGCTAGCCCAGCCCCCTGAGCTATCACTCACCTGAGTCAGTGACAGCCTCAGATCCCAGTCCTGCCTCTTCAGTCCCAGCTGCCAGGCCAGCCACCCAGGAGGGGAAAGAGGGGTCTTTCTCCCTGAAGCCACCCCAGCCCCACGGTGTGCTGCAACCTAGCCAGGGAGGCTGCGGAGGAAGACGTCCAGGGTCCCTATTGCCGTGCCACTGCCTGACTAAGGCTGCTGCAGGGATGCAGACCACAGATCCTTTTCCCCATCAGACCCACCCTGGGTTGGCTGGAAGGGCTGCCCAGCTAGGGGGGACATCGGGAAGGGGTCCAAGGTCTCTCTCCCTGCAGCAACCCTGGCCCTGCAGCATGCTGTTGCCTACCTGGAGAGGGGGCTGCAGAAGAAGGGTTGCAGGGTCTCCCCCCCACGGCAGCTGGCAAAGGATGGCCTGGAGAGAGGGGCTGCTCTGGCAGCATCCTGGGAGGAATGCAGGAGTGCCCCAGTGGTCAGTGCAGGCAGGCTCCAAGTCCCCCGCCACCGAACAGCAAACGTCTGTTCAGTTCACTCACACTGTTATAGCATTTTAAATAAAGCATGATACAGCGCTTCTGCCAGTGGCCTTTTGAATGTCTGTGACCTGGTCATCTCTCCAAGAGCTTATTCCCTTCATTATGCTCCAAAGAGACACAATTGCATGCCTTCCTGTCCAATAAGTACACTCATTTCAGCACAATCACCCTCCACCCCGCAAGAAAGCATTTCACAATTCCTAGTGATTCCTTCAAATAAATATTGACACATTACTAACCAAAAAACAACTGTAAGTGGCCAGACGCACTTAGCTTCATCTCTCAGACATCTGCCTAAATTGCACTCCAACCTCTGTGTTTTGTTGATTAAACCCTTTACATGGGGGGCTTGGCCTTTTTGCTTCTCCAGAATTTGGGGCTGGATACAAAAGGATATTTAAGTACCTAAACTATTGAAATTAATGGAGTTATACACCTATGGTCCCAGGTATGACCCTAAACTGCATCCAGCTGGAGGCAACATGGTGGAGCTACTTGTGGCAGGATCACTCCTATAAAATACCACAATGCTACAACCTCCAGAGTAAGGTGAGTATAGGGTGCCTCAAAACCCTAGCCCCTACTGCCTTGCAGGTACTCCTTGGTTGGAGAAAGGTGAAGGGACATCACCCTGACACAAATGCATCCTGCTAGGGTGTTAGGCCATCACCAGCAGTTCTTACCTGTTGCTTTCTGGGAGAATATAAAACCACTGAGGCACTGAACTAGATCGGCCCAGCCTTTGGATGCTATCTCAATGGTCTAAAGGAAGGGATGGTAGGTCTAGGGCAGCCTCTACTCCTCCATACTCTTGTTTAGATGTACACCTTGGTAGTCTTGGTGTCACGGTTGCAGGACTCCGTACAAGTGGATTCATCAGGTACCTGACTAGATGGATACACCATGATCCAGAGAATTGACGGTTACCTGCTATACCTAAGAACCTTTTTGGAACGGCTACTTTGTGTTTGGCAATAAGCGTAGGTCACATCAAGTTAATTACTGCAATTTTGTGGAAGGTTTGAAAAACAGCAAATGAGCCCTGCATTGAAAAAAACCCCTGTGATTTCCCTATTCTGCAGCCCAGATGTGTCACCGAGTCATTACAATACCTTCCTCTACCATTGAAAACCATGTGGCCAAAGACTCTCCATTTAAAGACTGAGAAGGAGAGAGAGGGAAAAAAAAATAATTCAGCTGATTAGCTGTCCCAGGAGCATCAGAAACGCACTGAGAGTGCTTGAATATCAGTGACTTTATTGATTTTTGAGATATCTGTGAATGTCAAAGACACAGGCAAATTTTCATAGCGCACAAATGGGCTCTTTCTGGCATGGAACATGAATTTAAGAAATAAACAAAAACAACCATGTTTTTACATAGTGTTTAGACTTCCAAATTTTGTGGCTTTTAAAAAGAAAGGAATAGTGACAATGAAACAAGACTTCACATTGCTTTTTGAGAAAAGCGCTTGCTGAGAGCTATCAATGGGTGTGCACAATATTTCTTGAACTTGTCAGCAGCTATTAGATTTCTTCAGATATTGAATTCAGGTTCTCTTATTGTTATACATCTGCATTCTTGCACCTTCCTGGACTGTCCCTCATCATAGCGATTCTTGACAACACAAACTATACTGAGGATATTGTCCTTGAGAAGGGATATTCCATCATGCTGATTTATTTTTATATTATTTCTGTTTAAACAAGTGATCAGAGATATTACTCATGACTGGGAATGAGCAAATAGTGAAAATGATTGTCTGAATTTCCACTGACATTTAAAAGGCATTTTTGGTTCAGCCACATTTGTAATTCTTTTGTATTCGTTTTTATGAGCTTTGGGGCACTCAAGCCCCAATACTAGTTCTAATAGAAATGTTCATCTTGGGTTAAAATGCTTATAGTTGCTGGAAGCAACGCTCAGCTTGTATATTTGATCATAAACTGTATAATTCACAGTCTTGTTAATCCCATAATCATCCAACTTGGAAGCAGAACCTGCACAAAACAATGTCTGTTGCTAAGATCCATATTGTGCCCCACTTACAGCTCTTTTTCGCCAGATTTTAGTACTGTTGACATCTCTGGGACTATTCACCCTACAAAGCATTGCAGCTAAGTAACATAGGCATAAACTGGCCCTAATCATCATACCTGTCATATTTTATGTTTGCAATGTGCACTGTTCGCTGTTGGTACTGCAACAGGAGACAAAAGGCCACATTGAGGTTGGGCTTGCACCCTGTTCATAAAAAAAGACAAGGACCTTCTAGAACACCACATAGAAAAGGGGCAGAAAGAGGAATAGAGGAATGAAGTGACTTGACCAAGGTCTCATAATAAATTTGTGGCAAAGTTTGGAATAGCCTCTAGGCCCGTGTCCACAGAAGAGCAGAAGTTTGTTTCCCTGGGGACAAGTAGCAGCAGCATACCTTGTGATACTGTTACTTGTCCCCAGGGAGTGTCTGTGCCACATACACTCTGGCAGTTCTGGGGGCCTTGGAGAGCTGCAGCCATGGCACTTTTGCAGCAGGGAGCCTGGCCAACAGCCGGAGCATGGCTCTGGCTGGCCAGGCTCCAGTTTGGAGCAGCATGTGCTGCCACCATGTGCATCAGCGTGCTTTTGTTGGTGTGGGTATTTTGACCCCGGGATCTCCTGGGATCAAAAAAAAAACCCCAGGCTGCAAAGTAGCATTGCAGGGGATGCCTGCATGTGTGGTGTAGCCTGCGGTCAGGCCTGTGGTACTACATACCACACATCCATGCTTGTCTGGATGAGGCCTAGGTGTTCAAAGTCTTAAGGGGAAGATGCAAAAGTTTGCTGACAACGGGCATGTCCACATGTGCATTTAGGCACATTAAGGTGATTAGGCTTGTATTTACATGTGTGCACATGAAAGCATATTAATGCCATGGACTGATGTAGGACTAAAGTTAGTCCTGAGGCAGTCCATATAGTGTTAATGCACATTTTTTGCAAAAATCTAGTTAGTCTAATAAAAGATATCACCTCTATCATGAGTCCTCATTCCTTAATGCGCTTTAGCTATTTGTGCCTAAATGTCATACCTGCTTTTGCAAGTATCAAATTTAGGTATGAATAGCCTGAAATTGCCATTTTAAGGTGCATTAAAGGCATGCAAGTGCAGACATGTGCCCCTAATGCGCCTTAAATTGGGCTAAAGCACCTTAAAAATCAGCACATGAAGATACTTCCAATGCAAGTTACTTCGGTGTTTGAAATGGATAGATGATCAGCTCTCTGAACATAATTTTTGCAACATTTCACACTATTTTGAGGGACAGCCCATAGTAGGATGAAACGACCTAGAGCTCTAGACACAACCCATGCACCAGGAAAACTTACACTAGTGTAAAATTAATCCTGATTTTTCAGGGGCAGCTTTACTCCAGAGTGGTCTGCATTACACGAGTGTAAAATTATTTCAGCTTGATCCAGGGCAAATGGGTTGTGTGCCCATCTTTCCTTTCCTTGTACTGTGCATAAATCAGCCAGTCAGAACAGAAACTATCCCACCTAGCATAAAGACCCTGATGGTATCTCATTACACTGTTTCAAATATATTAACTTCGCCCAAGTTACTTCTACTTAAATCTCAGATCAGAATCAGGCCCATAGTAGGCAACTAATCAAGTGGATTGACCAAATCACTCATTTGTTGGGACAGCTTTATATTCAGATATTCTCACAAACCCTAAAGCTGCTGTTATATACATTTTTCCATGAAAAACAAATTACTGTCACTATACAGTCCTTCTATGACTTTCAGTAATATGCTTCTCTGTCAAACTGTGAAGTTAAATGTTTCCATTGTTGAGCTAAAGAGGCTTAACATTAAAAAACTTATGGAAATGGCTGTAATACTGAGATTTACTTCTTGAATAGCTTTGAAATGCAATATCCCCAGGTACCTTATAAAATAAATAAATAAATAAATAAAACCTAGCATCCATTTCCAATAGCTTTTGCTGAGTTTTTAATCTCATACTCATAACCCAGAATGTGTCATTATAAATAATTAACCAATCAGCATCTGCTGCGCTCACAGTGCACATTTACTGTTGCAAATCCATCATGGGCCTGATTCTGCAGTTTAAGCCTGCGAGAACTTTGCCATTAACTTCAATGGAAATGGGATTAAACTGGATAATACTTAAAAGTATCCTCAGAACACTTACCCATGCACTTGTCTCCAGGTTCATTAATAATCCCACTTAAACCAGTGGGACCATTTGCATGCTTAAGCAAACCATGTCTTTAAGCTTTTTCCTGGACTGAGGCCCACATGTAGGAGGCATCTTAAAACATACATTCGAGCAGTTTGTGCTTGGTCATTGGAAGGGTGGGAAAGGGGACTGGAGACTGCTTGGAAAACAATATTGGTGGGAGATTGTGTTTGCCGGCTCTGTTATTTTGTTTTGCAAAACCTAGCAAACTATGGCCAGGATGTAGGTGTTCTTTTATTTGAACAGCTGAATTGTTGGAGGTAGATTAAAAGAGATGGCCTGTACACAAGTATTCACAGACTCAAGGGTCTTTGTGTTCTTGGGGAGAACATGGACCACTCATTTGCCTTGTCCTGACTTACCTCTTATGGAAGGAGTGGTACAGAGCAGGCCCAAACACCATGTTAAAATGACACCAAGAAGCGCCTGGATACTATCCAACCTACCCACATCCCTCACAAGGAGGCATTATCATAACTTGCCTCTTTGCAATGCTTTCTCAAACTGTAACATAGATTTAGACAGAAGCATTCAGCCATTACTCCACAAACTTTAATCCAAACACAGATGGTTATTACACTCTGCACTGAACAGAAACAGAGAGCCCAGAGACCTCGAATACATTTGATTAGCTGATATGCTAGAATCAACACTGCTTTTGGACATGAGCACTACTCAGGACATCAAAAGGCCAGGAGAAAGTCATGTTTACATTAGCTTATCTCCAAAACAGCTGTACATGTTTGTGTAACAGCCTATGCTGCTATACATTCAGAGATGGTGCAGGGCCCTCAGCTGTCAGCGCTGGGATGACTTTTCTTTTATCAACTGTCTGAGCCTAAACCAATCCAGCACTAGTTTTCCAACCAAGAAGATAAAGAAGCTGAAAAGCCCAGAGAGGCCAATAGCTACATGACTGTCATTTCTACCCACAGATCTGCAGCTCACAGTGCTCCTAGACATAATAGCCACTTTATTCTAGATGCTGTTTTCCAGTCTTCGTTTCACTCACAAGTCTTACTATTCACTGAATTCCTGTCAAGTAGGTATTAGTACTATTTTTATAGTGTATTCAAGAGACCCTACATTTAAGTGGGCCACGTAACCCTCCCAATCCCTCTGCTTTTGGGACTCTTTATCATGGAACAAGGAAGGGGTCGAGAGAGAAAAGTTTGAGAGTGTGAGGAATGCTAAGATAATTATTTCAGAGAAAGAAAGAGATCTGCTTAGACTCCCTGGGAATTCAGCTAGCTCTTTGGCTACATCTAAAACCTACCTCCAAGGAGCCTAACATAACCTTGCCTCTTAATTGCATAGCCCATGGTATTCTCACTCAGCTTTGACCCCACATTAAGCTTCATCACATAAGCTTTCTCCTTCCTTCCTAAATCTTGAACGTGAAGATAATGACATGGTCAAAAGAAAAGACAGGATCAAAAATGTTCAAAAGAACAGGAACAAGAAAAGCCCTCCACATTCTTCCCTGTGTACTTATCAACAACTGCTGTGCATATTGCAAACTTTAAATATGCGCTTGTAAGAGCCTTGAAAGCAAAAACATTGCAGTGGTATTGCACATTTCTTATTCACCTCATTTTGCTAGTTAGTCACATCTTTAATGGCAGCAGGGAGCTCTTCCAAATAGGCTTTGCTTACTTTGCTTTGTGCAAGATGGTGTTTGATCATTATCCAGGGCTGTAAATAATTTCTAATCACACCTCCAGGGGTCAATTTTGCCTACCTATGTCTGAAGACACTAGTCTCCTCTCCTCATAAAAGCTTAATTCACAAATTTGGGCTCTGATCCTATAAACATTTTCC
This sequence comes from Crocodylus siamensis, assembly GCF_052110815.1. NCBI lineage: Eukaryota > Metazoa > Chordata > Crocodylia > Crocodylidae > Crocodylus > Crocodylus siamensis. Next base: position 10,810,113 of record NC_143403.1, on the reverse strand, counting down.
TACAAACTTTGTGCACAAGAGTCCTTGTAGAGGGACCACCTCCTGCCTGAGTCACCTGAATAACTATTTAAAGAATGCGAGTGACATTTTTGATCATATTTCTAAGCTCTTGCAAATTAAAAAAAAAAAAAAAAATCTAGAAATGTTGCTGCCTCGAGCGCATAGTGCTACACAATGAAGAACATGTGGTTAATGAACAAAAGCCTTTTACTTTCTCCTCTAACTCAGGCTGTCACTATCTTCCTGTTTATTTGCCAGATGCATCCCAGCTGCTAATTAAGCTTGAATGAATTAAGGTGAATTGAATCTTGCCTGAGCATCTGCTGCTTCCCTATTAGCATGGCAGGCAATGAAAGGAAGATGATGCTACATCTTTAAAAAGACCATTTATAGTTAGAAACACCTCTTACAATAAACTAATATATATTTTTTTTTTCTAAGTGATGCTATGTAAGTAGCAACAAAACGTGTTGTAGAATGTGCCAATGTGGGTGACCCACGTTTTATTTTTAGCAGCCGTTTGGGTGGTTTTTCATATCACGCAGAATTAGATGTGGAGGCTAAAATGATGTTCAGAGATGAGGAATGAACCAGAAACCAAGTACTACCGGGGGGAGGGTGAGAAAGGGCGTCATTATCTCCTTGCTACCTCAAGGCTAGGGTCCAGCAAAGAGAACCGAGCCTCCAGCTGTGTTACACTCTCTCTGGAGCTGTCTTCTCCAGAGGCATGGGGAATCGTTGGTAGAACAGCAACGTTTAAATCTGTTGCAGCATTCAACTGGTGCAGAGCCATAAAACCTTAGTACACATATTTTCAGCTGAGGGCAGCTCCCCACCGTTCCAGCCAGCCCGGTATAGGAGCAAGCCCTGTACCCCCCCATAATCGGGGTGATACTGAAAGGTGCCTCTCTTTAAGGTTTTCTCTTACAAAGGTTCTGCCTAAGGCGGTAGATCTGGGAGGGGATGATCCAAGCCAGATTTGGCGTTGAAAGGATAATGAATTTAGGGGCAAGTAGAGGAGAAGCTTCAGTGATTTTCGCCTTGGTTTTTCTTTTTTTGTTCTCCTGACTTGTGCGAAAAGCTCACATAGTGTAAATCTGGACACTAAAAATATGGCACAAATCTTTTCAGGCCAAACCTGTGGAAGCAGCACAAACCCATTCTTCAAATTTTCTTATGAGAGACACATAGACAGAATCCCAGATTTTAAGGGCCTAGGTGAGCGTGAGGTCATTTAGTCATCCCCTCTCTATAATAAGGGCCATAGGATTTCATTCAGGTTTCTGACTCCTACAAGTTCTGATATATTTGTTCATATATTTAAGACATCACTGTACTGCAATTTTGTTGGGGAAAAAAACATCTTACTGACGGTAGGTTCATTGAGTTCATGAGTCTTTGTCTATGCATGTATCAGGTACACAGTTATTGCCTGAAGAATTTAAGGACCTTGGTTCCTGTAAGAATACAGTTAATACGGTATTAATAAAAAGAACACAATATTAAAGATAGTTATGAAAAGGAAGCAAAAAGTAAGTCATTTTGATCTTAGAGACACTTTTCAGATTATTTTAGACGCAAAGAAAATCTCTTCATAAAAGAAATATAAAAATGATTAAAACTCAGTGCCTCGCAAAGGTGCAGAGTTTGCTTTTACACAATTTGCAGTAAGTCTTTAGAGTGATAAAATCTTGAATATTAGCTACACACTCCTTAGGGGCTTTCATTTTGCTCTTAAGCTAAAAAGCCAGTCTAAGTTCATAGCAATCAAAAATGGTGATAATTGCCACTGCTCAAATTCTCTATGAAGTCTGTCTTACAAAAAAAGGGAAGCAAAAATTAAGCAAGGGTAGGCCTGAGTAAATAAATTTACTTATTGCACAAGAGACAGTTGGAATGTGAAGCTTATAAATGTAAATGTCTAGGTGTTAGGAACTCATAGTTCCTCAGCTCTAAGCATGATAAATTTGGGCTCCGTAAGTGGTGTATTGTGGCAATTAAAACTAAACCTTATAATGGTAAAACTGCTGAAATAATGATTCTCACTATATGCCTTCCCAACGGAATATGCTGTTGAAGGAAAACCTACCGGACCTAACATCCAATAATGAATGTTTTTGTGCTTTGAGACAAATGAGAGTCATACCACCATTTCCCGACTAAAGATGATTAAGTATTAATACCTACTAGGTTAAAAAAAAAACCAAACCAACAGCTATTGATCCAAGCTTGGGGAAGCGTATTTGTTTTATTACGCTTAATTGAATTTTGCCAGTTCTTAATGGTAAACTCAACGCCATAGGAGGAGTCGTTAATGGAAAACTCTGGAGATCTTAATGGTGCTTGGATTGTCATGTACATTACCTCAAATATCAAAACGGTACATTTTAGAGCCCGGGCAAATTAATTTATCCCACTGAGTTCTTTCTCAAGTGAAAGGACCTTGGAAGAGGGCTGTAATATGCTCAGGGAGGTATTCTGAAATAAAAAGAACCCCCCAGGCACTTAAATATATAATCTGTCTTGATTATTTGATCATTGAAATACCTCTCAGGTCTATGTTTCTCTGTAATAAGCCACTTTCCCTTCTCTCCTATAAAATATAAATATTGGAAGGGTGGTAGTTTCAGCCTGTTTTCTAGCCTGGCATGTGGTAGTTTGGGGGGGGAAATAACCACTAAAAAAGAAACTTCAGTAAATCATCACGTTTTAGATGAAGGCTTTGGCTTTAGCTTATAGTTTGTTTGTACCCTTTTGTGTAAAACAAATTTTAGTCTCTGCCCACTGGTTTTCAATGGTTCTTTCTATTAATATCTGCACAAACAACAGGCTGATACTCATCCAATCAGGAAAAAGAAATAAAATGATGTGACTTATGTGACTAGTCACAGGAGAACCAAACAGATCCAATTCTGGATTTTAAATGTCAAATAACAAGCAAGCTAACGCATGAAATTTAAGGCGGGGAGAAGTGTGTTGAATACCAGTTACTGGTAAAATGGAAAGACTAGGAGAAGAGAAGAAGGCTTTAGACATCTGGGTCAAGATTGGATTAGCTTAAAACTTCTCCGTGGTTGTCTATGCATCTCACAAACAACACTTTTATAAGTTTCAGGAAAGCAGACTATGTTTTTCAATCTTGCCTCAACTTTTAAAAAAGTGCATTGGGGTCATTCTGTGTGCATCATTTCCCTGGATAAGATCAGGATCTAGAGAACAAGGTATAAATACATAATCAAGGCATAAAGAAGAGGAACGGCAGTTCATAAGGGAAAAGGTAGAGCAGCTGATTCAGCAGGAATTTCCTTGTGAGAAGGACGAAGAAGAAGAAAGGACTATTTGCTCAGAAATGAAAAACAGCGAAATGAAGTAGGTATGTCTGAAGATAAAACTGAGATGAAGACAGAAAAACAAGTTCGGTGGAGCTCTTGAGATGTTCATGTTTTGAGGACAAGGGCATACCCATATAAAACAGAAACAGAAAATGAGAACGGAAAAGTAATTTGTAAACCTACATCATCGTGATGCTGGAAAGAAAACCGTATGACTCCAAGATGTGCAGTGACAGTAGAGGACTTTAGAACAACCACTACCATCACAGAATAACAGTTTTCAAATAAAAACAGGAAAATGAATGCCTGGATAGAAAATTACTCTGCATGATTTGAGAATATAACAGAAACAAAACATTGCGGTAATAAGGCATATGCATATCATTGGGGGAGTTGAGTAAAAGGGGTGTATAAATGATTTGCTACATGAGAGACAAAAATTTGATATCTTGACCTCCCAAGGGCCCTCCGGTGGTCTGTGGTGCTGCCACACATGCATAAGTGGAGGGAGATCTGTGTCTGAAGGGCTATGTGACTTGACGGAGGGATAGTTCCTCAACAGTTTTTTTTAAGATATATAATAATGACTGTAGTAAGGTGCAGAAGAGGAAAATAGGGACACTCAATTTAAACCAAGCAAATTTTAGAATAATACGTTAAGTGTTGAGTGAAATTGAACAGGACAAAGCAACGGGGGTGCAGGACACAGAAATGAAATGGAAGTGTTCAAAGATAATTTAATCTATCCCCAAGTGATATGTATGTCATCTCAAAATAAATACATAAGGGATTATGGATGTCATTGAGAAATAAATACATATGAAATTGAAAAAAAAGACAGCCAATGTGAATGAACAAGGGGATGCAGAAAGTAATCCTGAGAAAGTAGCATATGCCATCCCTTGACATATGTCACTGCTTATATCAGTTATGACAGGCGTTTGGCCCCTCTGGCAGTTCCTGGAACAATTTATGGGAAGATCTAGTTCTTGATTGTTATCTTTCTCTGTGTCATTTTTATCTCACCCCTTAAATACTTTTCTCATTTTTTAATTACATGTACCCAGGATTTCAAGCCCACTTGGCAGCATTTTTCTTCTTTTTGCCCGGGTCTTACAGATCTTAAAAAAACCCAAAACCCAACTTAGGGTCATCATTACATCATAGGGAAAAATCATAATTATCCTGGTATATATATTCAAGACACCCCCCAACTGTATTCTAATAAATAGAAGGGATTGCAATGTAGGGTTCCTTGCTTCTGTTCCTAGCTCCGTCACTGCTTCATTCAGTGCACTTGGGTTAATCACTTTAAATCGTCTGTAAAATGGGTAAAAAAAATGTTTTTGAAGATGCTTTGAGGCTTCATAAAAGTGTGTGAAGCCCTTTGAGATCCTCACATGAAAGACGCCATCTTAGTAAAAAGAGTTATAACTGATACAAGAGCATGTCGTGACTTTCATGTCAGTCACATTCAAAGATGGAGTTGTAATATGCCCATTTTTAGTCTCCTCCAGGGGAAGTCTTTTTGGCGCGGTTTCTGCCATCATGTTGCAGCACTTTTTCACAACCTCTGTACAACATGTGACAGCTGGATTGGCAAGGTGGCCACTCTGTTAGTCACGTCTATTAGCGCTAATGCCTTTAGCACCAAAGCAGAATCTCCCAGAGCCTGTCACTCCCGGTGGCATCGGAGCGAACGCGGTTGTCAGGCTGCCATCTCCAACTTCAACTTCTTCAGCTTGCAGTGTTAATAAGGCAAGATAAAACATTTCAGGGGATGCAGAGATTACAGATACTAGGTGTGAGGAATAGCAGAGGAGGGGCAGTCTGGAAAGGTGAGCTTGAAGGAAATGAGAGGTTGATTCACAGCTGAAATGGAAGAGGGCTCCAGGTTTCAGAAGAGCATAATATAGCAGGTTAGAAGTGGGAGGTATGAATGGCCTTCTAGGAAAGAATAAGGAGACAGTATATCCACCTATTTACACCACCAAATCAAGGCTGCCTTCATAGGAGTGTAATGGGGCTCCTACTCTCTCTTTCTAGTTGCAGAGAGCTTCAGTCTAGTCTGTGCTGTCTATGTTGCAGATGTGGTGGGAAATAAACCATACCCAGCATCAGCTTTGCTAATGACAGTTCCATGACATGCCTAAAGGCATTATTGTCAATGCTCATCTGTGTGCGTACATCAGGGAGTAATACCAATAGTCCTTTTCCTGTTTTCCCCAGCTGCATTACTACAGCCAAGCACTAGTCTGTACTGAATACTTGAAGTCTAGAAATGGTGATTAGGGTGGGACTCTCCATCCAGGAAAAGGGCGTAGGGAAGGATAACTGTGGTTTGAAATACAGTTCACTCCTAGGTACCCAAAAAGTGTTTGGTAGTCCATTGTTAGCCTGTCTCTGCTTTACACATATAAACTTTGCAGATGAGTGACAGAGCATAGGGAGTATAGCATTCAATGAGTGACTCACTGTGCTGTTTTGTAGGGAAAATTATTACACATTCAAATAAATGCCCTGTATATCACCCCGTTCTCATTAAGAAACTGGGGGGCTGTGGTGTAGATACCCACACAGTCAAATGGGTCACCAACTGGCTGGAGGGCCGCACCCAGAGGGTGGTGGTGGATGTGTCCTTCTCAACCTGGAAGGACGTGGGCAGTGGCGGTCCGCAGGGCTCGGTCCTCGGGCCCGCACTGTTCAACATCTTCATCAGTGACTTGGATGAGAGGGTAAAAAGCACCCTGTTCAAATTTGCTGATGACACTAAGATGTGGGGGGACGTGGGCACACTGGAAGGATGCAACAGGCTACAATCAGAGCTAGACAGGTTACAAGGGTGGGCGGATGAGAATAGGATGGGTTTCAACACAGACAAGTTCAAGGTGATGCACCTCGGGAGGAAAAACTGGCACCATACCTACAGGCTGGGAACTCCCCTCTTGTCAGCACGGAGGCGGAAAAGGATCTTGGGGTCATCATTGACTCCAAGATGAACATGGGCCGGCAGCATGGGGAGGCAGTCAGGAAGGCCAACCACACCTTGTCATGCATCCACAGATGCATCTCGAGCAGGTCCAAGGAGGTGATCCTCCCCCTCTCTGCGACACTGGTCAGGCTGCAGCTGGAGTACTGCATCCAGTTCTGGGCGCCGCACTTCAAGAGGGATGTCGACAGCATGGAGAGGGTCCAGAGGAGGGCCACTCGCATGATCAGGGGACAACAGGGCAGGCCCTACGAGGAGAGGCTACAGGACCTGAACCTGTTCAGCCTCCAAAAGAGAAGGCCGAGGGGGGATCTGGTGGCCTGTTATAAACTAGTCAGGGGGGATCAGCAGGCATTGGGGGAGTCACTGTTCCCCCGAGCACCGCCACGAGTGACCAGGAATAACGGTCACAAGCTGGCAGAGGGTAGATTTAGGTTAGATATCAGGAGGTGCTACTTCACAGTCAGGGCGGCTAGGGTCTGGAACCAACTTCCAAGAGAAGTGGTGCTGGCTGCTACCCTGGGGGTGTTTAAGAGGAGGTTAGATGAACATCTTGCTGGGGTCATTTGACCCCAGTACTCTTTCCTGCCATGGCAGGGGGTCGGACTTGATGATCTGCTCAGGTCCCTTCCGACCCTAGAAACTATGAAACTATGAAACTATAAATGAGGCCTTTTTAAAATACTTCAGCACGTTTTCCAAATTCTGAGACTCTAGTTAAAGAGTGAAGAGTTACCTATGCCATTCAATTGCTTCACTGTTTCAATAATGCCTAAGCAGTTGTGTCCAAACCACACAAGCTGTTTTTGTCTTGTTTTTAGCAATCAGCAAATAATGTCATTGATCTCTGTTTTCCTCTGTACTCTGAAAACGAATCCCAAAACTATACAATCCCAAATTGTAGATGTGTGTGTGTATATATGTGTATATATATATATATATATATATATAGGTGGCATATATTCAAAGATGAGGATTGATTCATTCATTTTTTCTAGTTAAATTTCAATTTTTCTGGGAGAAAGCCAAGATGACAGAATCTCATTTAAAAGCTGTGAAGACAGCTGACAGAAAGTGCATTAAAAATTAGATTTTGAATTCAAAGAATGAAAGCTTTAAATCACTACAGGCATGTCTGTAGGACAAGATTGATACCAGATGCTATTTAGTACATGTTATTAACAAACCATTCAAGCCTTGAAGGGACCTTGTCACTACATAACTTCTGTCTATGTAAATAAGATTGAAGCAAGGATTTATATTGCTAGTGATATCAAGCATCCAGTACATCAAAGAAACAGGACAGAAAGTGCTGCTCAAGTTAAGAAAGTACTAGTGAATACTAAAATCTGTGACTTTCTCTTGACTTTCCTTGTATGTGCAAATTAGAGCATCACACAAAATATATCCTGACAAAATATTAGTGTGCAGCGCAAGAGCAAGCATCTTTAACTATTCTTTTGTTAGAAATAAATAAATAAATGAATAAAGGATAACAAAAAGGAGTTCAGCAGGCATTGCTGGATTGTTGCAAAATATATATATTGCTACAGATAAAATTAATTGTTGCTGGAAATATTAATCTTCTAAATCCTTCAAACATCATTTCCTTTTTTTTTTTACACAAATCATGAGATGTCACCCAAATTTTTCCACTTACATGTATCATCTGTCTAATGTATTCCCATTCTAGTCATTCTTTAAACAGCTGCACACCATGCAAGGCTGTGGAAAATGGTGATGATCACATAAGAGAATTTAAGGGTTGAATTGTAGGTGTGGGTTTCCTAAATGAGCTCTAGATTACATCTTAAGTACGTAGGGCTCATTTCAACTAAAATACTAGCTCCTTCCCTGTTCCCTATCTGCCTAGGGGCAGAAATGACATAAACCAGTATAAGCAATTGGGAATCCATTCGAATCTGCAACACGACAGAAGGTCTGTGCACATAAACTGCTTTCAAAATAGCTGAAACTGGTTTAAGATAAACCTGGATGGATGCAACATCAAACTTAACTGATTTAGGTTAAATTGTTTTATTGGACTTCTGACCGAGATCCCCTTTAGATTCAAATTAACACAGTCTCCCAGCATCCCAGGATGCATTGCACCTTCCCCCACTAACTCCACCCCCCTCTCAAGGTAGGTGAGCTACCCTTGGCCTAAGCTGTGTGCTCCATCCAAGCAGGAAGGCATGCTCTAGCACCCCCTGGCTTCCGGCCTGGGCCACTGCAGACATGTGGGGCATTTCCAAAATCAAAAGTGAATGTCACTTACTGATTGGTTCCATCTACTCAGTTTAGGCTAACTTGTGAAGATTGAATGGATTCAGCCTCAGGCTTTTTGACTGTCTGTACTTAGCATCTGGGAACAGGGAAGGGCACTTCTGTAACACAAAGTGGATAGCCAAAAAGACATCCTTCACAACAGACTAAGGACCTTGTTTCTCGGTAATTTTGGGTGGCTTCTGGAGTTCTTAACACCTGAATTGTATTCATATTAATACTGAAACTTAGTTTGAAGCACTTGTTAGGCTGCTCAAAGTTATGCTGCTCCAGGGCAGAATTATCTCTGATGTCTGCTATCCAACTAAGGTGTAGCCACTGTAGGTTATTACCTTGGTGTAAATACCTTACTTGCCCCACCTCCCCTGCTAGCCTAGAACAGATCTCCAGCACCCTAGATCCTTGCTTATTCCCCACTCACGCCCACCCCCTCTGCTTACTTGTCACTGCCCATGCTGTTTGCCCCAAAGGAGCAGGCAGGAAAACTGCGTGTCTACCTGCCACCACTGCCGCCGGTCTCTGGGTTGAGATCAGTTTGGAGAAGAGCAGCAGCCCAGCATCAGGGGCTGGACAAGCAGGTTAACCCTTGCTTGCCTGCTCCCCTGGGACAGACAGAGCAGGCAGCCAGAAGTAAGCAGAGGGTGTGGGGGGAACCCCGAGAGGTGGGAGGAACTGTGGCAGTTGTGGAGGAGATTTGGGGTGGGGCTGGGGAGGACAGGGGGATTCTCACCTTGCAGTTCTCCAGCCCCTTCTGGCCTGACGTGTGGCTGCTCCAAGCATGAGCCAGCACTAATACCTATTAACATTGGTGCAGCTTACAGTGTAAAGTGTGACACGGCCATAAGTTTGCCACTTGCTTACCAATCACCTGGTCCAAAATGGTCCTGCTCCTTGGCCACACTGATCTTCAGGACTCAATTCTGGGAATATTTGTTTCCCCTAGTTAGGAGCAGTTGGAAAGGTTTAGCGATAAAGCTTCTGAAGGTGGTCTGTTGATGGGGAAACACTAACTACTAGCAGGTAAAGGGGAAGTTACTGCCATCATCTATTTTATAGCTGCAGTGTCAAAACATGTCAAGGAGCATCTAGAGCACAGGACACCCATCGAACGGGCATATAAACTAATATCAGTCAATACTTCCCAGGCACAATTCTGGGAACATTTGTTTCCTCTAGGTAGGAGAAGTTGGAAGTATTGCTTGCAGTATCAGGGAACTTGGCCCAAACATCAATGGGAGCTGTGCAGCTCACATCAGTATGGTCCTTCCCAAGTTTAGGGGATCCAAGTACTCAAAGGAATAAGAACAAAACTAGCTTGGAAAGGACTGAATGGGATGAGTCTGACATGCTTTGAACCCCATCTGGATGCATGAAGGTAACATGGAAAAGATAACACAGTACCAGGGTGTATCATCTGATCCACAGGTCTCCTTCTGCAAGGGGGGTGTCTTTGATAGGGTTTCTGGGCCATAGGATTGCGGGCTCTTTTGGAACCTTTCTGATAAGCAGAGGAGGAAAGATCCCAGGGCAGAGCAACAGTAAAAGCATGAGTCACTCTGCAGGATTTGGGGTCCCATGACCTATTCTGCTAGGTGCAAGGTCAAATCTTGGCTGTTCATGGAAGAATTAGTAAGGCCATCTGTAAGAGGACCTTCCCTTACTGATATTTACTATTCTCAGCTCTTTCCCATGGTGTAGGGGTTGTCCAGATAGTATGAACTGTTGGTGGCATTTCTCTTCATTTATCTACCTTTACATATAACAAATAAGGATATTGCTTGTTCATTAAAATTCAAAATTGCAGAAACACTGTTTGCTATCTTTTTGAAGAACCGAGCCCAGAAACTTTAGCCTAAGGTGAATGCATGCAATCTGGATTTGGTATAATTCCTTTGTGTCTTTATTTTTTTTTAAAGCTTTCCACAGCTCTGTCAATTTGGACTTACAATGTTACTGGATTTACACATATTATTGAAATATAAGGGCTTCATTCAGTGCTATGTCACAAATGGTGTCAAGACAGAATATTAACATTTTGGGCTCATTCACTGTATTCCCATGAAAAGTCTTATCAGTTTGCATTTTAAATTAATCACTTTCTCATCATGAAACTATTCATTATCTCACATCCTAATTTGACTGTCACGTTCTTCTCTCCAGCTTCTGTGAAATATACATAAACATCTTGGCTTTAGACAGCATCTTTCAGCCTTAATTTCTGAAATAAAATTTCAAATGGTACAATTTTATTAGCCCTTCAAATTCTTAGGGATTACTGGGATTATGAAGTGCCACTGGATTGGATCTAGTCATCCATCAGGATATAAGTATGGGGACTATGGACTGGTAATGGCATGACAGAAGAAGATACGTCTGTTTTCCAAGGCTCACAAGGCAGGTGAGCGATTTCATTTGCAAAAAACAAGACATGTATTTTTGTTTTGTTGTTGGCATGTTTAATCCAGGGGATGCAATATGACCGTGGGTCAATCCAGGGGATGACCTGTACCAAACAGTTCTCTAACGACTGACTTTGTGACTTTGAAGAGTTTGTCTTTGAGCTTTCCGAATATGGGATCACTGTATGTTGATTGTATAGCATGCATTAGAGAGCTCCAGTAACTGCTAATAGGTCAAAGGTTTGGCCACTGTACCTGGGACTCAGCACCTTGTAGACAGCTTCCAGCCCAATTACCATGCCTTACATGACAATAGCAGGCTGGGGATGGTGAAGAAGCCTTTACTGAAGGCCAGAGTGCCTGGAGGTGAGCCTTATATTGGGGTAATCCTCCCAGAACTGCCTGATTTGAGGCAAAACTCACTGAATGCCTTGCAGTCATTGGGCTTTTGGATCAGGCTCTGGATGAGCTGCCCAGTTGAATTACAGTTGCAAATAAACAATGAATTTTAAGCATCAGCTTATGAGCTTAACTCTTCTTCACTCTCACATGATTCACACAGAAAGCAGAAGGCAGTGGAATGAAAATATATAAACCTAGACCTCCTCCCTTCAGTTATTTTTATTAAGCAGAGATTTACAACCAAAGCCCCATCATGTTAAGCTTGGATGCGCTTTTCATCTAACAAATATTTCAGCCATTAAGTGATATATTTTACAACATTTTGAATGATTGCTTTACTATGCTAGCAATATATATTACCCAGAGCAGGAATAAATTCCTCTTTTGACAGAGAGAACAAGTAAATCCTAACCCTCTGAAATGAGAGTTTGATCCTTGAATGCAGTGGTCCTGTATTTATTGTTTACAGCTTCCTTTTTTGTTGTTGTTGATAGGATGGTATTGCATTATTATTATCATCCATAAAACAGTGAAAAATGCACTTTCTGTGAAACTTTCAAAGCAAAGTTAAATCCAAATTATGCAAAATTGACTTCAGAATTGGCACAGGGCCTCTCCTATAAGATACGGGACAATTAAATCAGAGATAATGGAAGGAATAGACTAATCCAAGCACAAATCACTAGAGAAATTACCGAAGAAATGTAGCATACCAAAACAGGTGAGAATGAGCAAATAAATATTATAACTTCAATTAAAAAATAGAGTATTTAATGGACTGGAAAGGGATGTGGGAATTACCTAGGCTGATGGATTTCAAACCATTGAATTAAATCTATAATATCCGTTTACGTTGCTATATTTTAGTGTCTGTGGTTGCCTGGAGGTCACCTTCTAGGAAACAAAAAAGATCTATAAATGTCAGTATGACTAAAATAGTGCTATTTACCCCTGTCACTATCTAATTGGAGCCATTCTGTGTAGCCACACATGCCAGGCAGGACCTCTCTGTCTTAAAACAATAATCATATTGGTTAAAACCCATGCTGGTCTTGGGAGCAGGGGTGTTGTACTACTGGCTCAGCACACAGAAAGAAGCAGGTTTGTAAAAATTCACGAAAGGCTTCAAATCAAGGATTTGAAAACAGTTGCTAAGGAGCACAGATGTGTCTGTAAGGGACCTCCCCTAACTCCAGGGACTCTTTTTTCTGGAACTACCATTTCTGAAATATTTCTGCAATATTATGGTAGGCTGATGTTCTTGCCTTGACGGTCCAGGGGATCTGTAGAAGAATAATTTGCATTTGAAAGCTTGTCAAACTTTATACCAATTATGCAGTTAATTCAATAAAAGATATCACTCCCCAAAAAATCCTTGCTTCTGCTGTGCAAGGATTTCCAAATGTTGGCCTCTAGGACTGTTTTTCGGGGGAGGGGTTGGGGCTTTTTGGCTGAAACTTTTTCAGGAAAAGTGGATTGTCATCTACACAAAGATTTTGGCAGAAAACAGCTACTTTCCTGAGAAATTTTATGCTGTGTTTCTTTTTTTAACCCAGAAATTTAACATTGTACATTTTCTCAATTCTCTATTTCCTTCAACAAACGTCAACATATTCTCTATCAAATTTAAGCACCTAAATTCCTCCTTTTCCTTGAAGTTGTAGAATAACACAAATAAAGCCGATATGCAACGGTATCAGGGGAATAAGTTTATTCTTTTTATTATCTCCAGTATTTTTGTGTTGTTGTGGCTTGCCAAATAGGCCATAGCAAATTGTTTGCTTGCCAAATAGGCCATAGCAAATTGGAGTGGTGTGGGGAGCCACTGCTGCCTGGATATTTCCTAATCTAAGATTAATATTGGGGAGCATTCCTATTTAACATGAGAATTTAATGGGAAAGAAGCCACTGGCAATTAAATGCATTGGGAGATAGGGTTTTTTTTTCTTTTGTCTTGGTATTGAACCAGCGTTGCAATAGTGTTTAAGGGAGGACTTCTGTTTCAACAAGGTTCTGACATCTTACTTGGAGCACGTTCAAGGCCTTTGGTACCCAGATGAAATCCCATTTGGTATGATGGGAATGTAGCTACTTAAAACACACCCTGAAGTTTCATTGCCTGTCTTCAAATGTGGTGCAGCTCAAAAGGTTAAAAAGGATGTTCTGCTCCAGATCTATCTGTCTACCTTAGGTACTTATGTGACCCCTATTACTGTTATATCAAAGCACTTTACAATCTTACTGTATTTATCCTTACATCACCCCTATCATTATCTTTATCGTCACATGCTGACACTTCATGTTTCAAGGAAGTCAAAAAATCAAACTGATTCAAATGAAACGCTTTCCCTTTAGCCTTGCAGGCCTAAGGCAGCTCCTTCCAAACATGGTTTCAATCATGTTTCACAGATTAGATGAATTATTCAGGCCTTTAAATCTACATTTTTCAAAAGAATTTTGCTCAGCTCTAAGATCAAATTATAAAGAGTCATCCTTTCTCCAACCTCACTCTGAACTAGCACAGCATTACCAGTAAATATGTAGAAAGTATATATCTTGTTAAATTTATACCCGTTTTATAGATAGACAAAGGGAAAGAGTCTTTTTTTTCCCCATCTATTCCTGTTATAAAACAATTTGAACCAATTCAAAGCAGTGGTTTTCTGTAACTGTGAAGGGGTGGGGGAATGTAATATGGGCATCTTATAGCAGAAACGAAAATGCAGAAAAGATCCATTTTTCTAGTTTAGGGAATAGTTTTTCTAGCTGAGTCTTCCACATATTTGGAACATAACACATACTAAATCTGGAAAGATATATAGATATTAGGAGCAAAGGCCACCTAAACATGTGCCCAGGGTAGGGGGGCTGCATTTTTATTTGAGCGGTTCCCAGAGAGCCACTCTAATTCAAGTGCCTCACTGTCACATGTATTAAGTGCTTGCAGGTTTAAACATGGCTGTAGCATGCTTAATCTAAACCTCATTCAATGCAGCTTAGATAAGCCGCCCCAGCAGCCATTTTTAAATGTGCGGGGCCTTCTACTCATGATGGTAAGGCCATGCTGGAGCATTTTAATTGGAATATGGAGCAGATTCAATTAATAGAGTCTGCTCTGCTGCTTTGAATGCAAACCAACAAGTGTATAGGCACTCAAAACTTCCAAGATGTCCAAATTAAATGGGGGGCGGGGGGGGGAGAAAAAGAAAAGTCTATCAAAAAAGCCAAATTCACTTAAATATCACTTCTTATTTTGTGCTGTTCTGTTTTCAAAATAAGCCCATTGTCTTGAGTTTTCCCTTTGATCTGCTTGAGGCAGGGAGAAGAAAGTATGGAGAATTGATTGTGGCAGGAGAAATGGGAGTGTTTCAGATTGCTTTTGAGAGAGAAATCCGCTCAAAAAGGCAATGGAATGAGCAAAGGAGATAGCAAATGCATTCTTCATGAGGCTAATCCAGTTAAAGTGGAGAAAAGGAATAAACTACTAACCAAGTTGCAAATAGACAAGTGATGGGTACCAAATGAACTAGAACAGGGGCTAATTTAAAGATTTCAACACAGAGAAAGGTGGCAGCAGTCTCTTCTTCTCTCCTATATGCCACCTTCTTCTGTGTAACAACTACTCATCGGGGCTGCTTCAGGACTTATGATCCATACTGGGTACCCCTAAAAACAGAGGGAAAACACGTGACGTCTATGCTGTATCAATATTGTTAGTAGGGATACTATGAAGCTGCCTATGATGAGTCATGTAAAAGCCTGTCTAGTTATTAGTAGCTTATCATACCACACAATCAGACAGCAGAATCGTGAAACTCAAACGCCACAGAAATGGGGCAGGGCTGCATTGACCAAAAACTGCATTATGTTAAACACACGATTGCTGATAGTCTGTCACCAGAAAGATCTGATAACAATAAAAACAACTTCCAGGAGGAAGACTCTGCGACAAGGATGATAGATACTTTCTAGCTTGAATCATCATCACGTGTGAATAGTGCTGCTTGAATTTAGAGGATGTTGCTGGATTTAATTGTATTTTGCCATCCTTGTTTTGTTACATGGTTTTTAAGAAGTTTCACAATTATGGGGACTCTGCAGTGGTTAGATCTCACTCTATATCCTGACGAGTGAGTCTGAGCCTCACTTTGGATTCACACCGAAGACCAGCCCCCAGCGAACCCAGCTGTAAATGGGAAACTGGTCATATGGGTTGAGGAGTAAAAGTGGCCTGAGTTGATTCTAGCCCCATCTTTCTGTTGTGTGCTGTGGATACAGAAACCAATATGCTTTAATTACATTAACCTGACATGCCACCTATGCTTACAACAGACTTTTGACCTCTGTCATACAAAAGAAGGGGCAAACCACAAGTGTTTAAACAAATAACTACTGCTTTTAGCACTCTGCATTGTAAAAATTGGATTAGAGATTATTCTTTAACACTGTTCACATGATGGGGAAGGGGATGGGGCAGGCAGAGCTCCTCATATTAATCTGTTTCCCCGCTTTACTACAGAACACTCAAAATACGTTTGAATCCCGTTTCCAATTTAATTTTAAAAAATAGATGTTTGGGGGTTTTTTCAGTTGTGTCAATTGTCAAATAATAGCCAAGAAAGGGGACAGGTCAGTGTATTCATACTAATAAAGTGATTTTTTTATATATAGACACACATTATAAATATGCATGCATTAGATGTATGGAAAGAATATATACATAATCTTTAAGGGCTTGATTTTTAAACAAATGTAGTATGTCTTTGCACACCTGATCTGTACATTTACTGTATTTACTCGAATATAAAATATTCCTGAATATAAGATGGCCTGCAAATAATTAGGAAAATATATGGAAAATTTACAAATTTGTTATAATTTTCCAGGTATAGAATCTAATTACTGGAGATTTGCCTAGAACGTGTCCCCCTCCCACTGCTATACTGTAGCAGGGAAAATAAATCTGGGGGTCAGGTGACTCCCCTTTGCGCTTTGACCTCCCCCAAGTTCTTCCCCCTGCAGCCCCTTCCTCCCTTCCTTGCTCTCTCTGAACACATGGAAGTGAAGGGCAAATTTGAAAACACTGACTTTGAAATAAACATGGCTGTAGTAACTTTCATATAGGTAAATTAAAGTATATTCTGTGAAATGGCTCACCATGACCATCCTTGTGATAGGTTCCCGTAAGTACGTTTGCCCAATACAGGCCATGAGTTTTATATTCAGGTTCAGTGTTGGCTGCATTTCATCAACTTCATAATCAGTTTCCATTACTGAGCACATGCTGCTTTTGGCATCGGTTTAATGGTAGACAATGTATTTAGTGAGGTTTCTTTGTACGAGAATGTAAGATGAGGAGTTTTTTGATTAGGGGAAAAAAACTCATCTTTATATTCGAGTAAACATAGTAGTAAATCACAACTTTGCAAGCAGCAAGCTGAACATGTAACTGCCCAGCTTGTGCCCTATCCCAGTAACCACAGGCATGTAATTACAGTTCAAAATTGAAAAACAAACAAACAAACAAAAAACAAAATAAACCTTAAATGGTCACAAGTTCAAACCTAGTTCTGATGATAAGTTCTTCAAACCTCATTCACAAGCTTAAGCAAGCAGCTCCTTTGGCAAAAATGCCACTGACTGTGCAAGTTAATTATGATAAATGTAACACAGCCCCATAGTCAGTAGTGTACATGGAAAGGCTTTTGTCTCCTCTTACATTATTGTCCATCAAGATGAAGAAGGCCTCTTAATTTTTTCTTCTTTTAACAAGAACAGATATGCTCATGAGTGACAGTTAAATTTGTTGGAGGTATTAAATTGCTAATGCTAATGCATTTTGCAATCTTCTGAACTGATTTAATATATTAGACTGCCACTCAAAGCCTTAATAAACAATTCTCCAGTCTTAGTTTAAAATCATTCCGTCAGATCTGGAGGCTCTCTCAATTGGCCTCAACTGCTAATGCGATAGTAGTTTACAAACAAATGACTTTTCTTCTCTCTCTAGGTTGTGGCATGCTACAATGAAGTTGAGACTTTAATGGGTGTTTTTCTTCTTTATTTATCATGAAACAGCTGTGCCGCTGCTTACTGTTGAGGAATGATGCTTTAAAACACCTGCGCCATAAGCTGGCCTTTTCCCAACACCAGGATTAATTTGTTACTAATTCCAATTGGAAAAGACCTCTCCTTTCACTTAAAATATTGCCCACTAATTATTTTGCAAGTCAATAAACCATTTTAAGAATGATTTCATTATGTTTATTCTAATATAATCTATTTCCTCTGTGAAATGCACTTTTGCTTGAGAGACCCGTCAGACATGAAACAACCACGCAAGCCTGATGATTTGCAGATGTTAAAAACAGAGGTGCTCATTATGTCTAATTGATTTCAATAGGAAGTCATTAGAAGTGAAACATTTTCTCTAGTTTTGTGGGGGATTTAAGAGTGAAAAAGAATTGATTTTGTGAGCAGCGTTTATGAGCCCAAAATGTCAGATATTTTGACTGGGGGCCTTCAGATACAATTAGTGAGTTGCCCAACATCAAAAGGTTCAGAGTTTGGTTTGGATAAATATCCAACAGCTGGTACATTTTCTCTATCTCACTTTAGTCCCATTCAAGTGCCAAAGCAGTATATTAGATTACTGTCAAAAAAGGAAGTCATGGAGGAATGTTTCCCCAAAGCAGGTTAAAGGTCTACGATTAGGGTTGTATTGTTTTCGTTTTTTTTTTCCTGCCTGTTGGTTATGGTAAGAATCTTTCAGTGAAGAGCTACATACATTGTTTGCATTAGATCCTAAAGTCTGGGATGATCACATTCCTTTCTCAGCTTGTTTCATAAGTTAACATACCCATTTCAGAAAGCACACTTTTCATCTCTCGCTCTATCAAGCCTTTCAGCATGGACATTGATAGCTGCACTGTTCCAGAGGATAGAGGGACAGTCTCTGACATGGATGGGGTCTATTCCAAGAAAGGCTTTTGGTATTAGACCAAGGCTTTGAATGGTTATTAGTGCAAACTGAAAGCAAGCAGGTACTGAGCACAAGGCTGATGCAATCTCTGCAGGTTAACCCCACAAAGAGGTTAGTTTTTATGCTTTGCATACGGTGAAGCCTCCCTGATCTTTATACCTTTAACTCAGGGGTGGGCAGAAAGGTGGATGTGGCTGGCAGCCAGATTCCATTTCCCAGCAGCCCCTGTCCGTGTCCTGCAGCCAGTTTCCATGGACACCCCAGTAGCCATGATACCCTGAAAGTACAGGGCAGGGGTTTCCATGGAGACTGGCCCCACCAGTGCTGGCAGGGTACGTAGTGGTGACAGCGTGGTCTGGAGCTGGGACAGAGCCACAACCTGCTGCCTGCACACCATTACCCACGGTTTCTGGGGAGAAGATTGCAGCTCTGCCGTGCTCCAGACCACACTGTTACTGTCGCAAGACCCCAGCCCCAGAGCACCTCCCTGCCAGTGCTGCTGGGGCTGGTCGCCATGGAAACACTGGCCCCACACTGTCACAGTGCTGCTGCTCTTGGCATCTCCATGAAAGTCGGCTGCAGTAATGCAGGCAGGGGCTGCTGGGAAATGGAGTCTGGCATAGGCCTGATCTAGTCCTCAGGCTGAACTTTGCCCTCCCCTGCTTTAACTCATGGTGATAGAGAGCTACAGTAATCTTCATCCCATGCTCACTTCAACTGCAGCATCCTGATTTTCTACATAGACCATGCAGAAACCTCACATCAGACAGTAGCATAATTAGGGATGGGTGATGAGGCCCCTAGTTCCTGATGCCTGTTTACAGCGGGGGACAAGAATGGCAGTTTCTGCCACTGGCCTGGCCATTGCTCCTGCCACCAGAATATGATGCCTCTGCATCTGATTTCTCTATATGTGTCCAGTAACCAAGCTGTGGCTCCTGGCTGGTAATATTGTTAAGCCATTTTTTGTTGTTGTTGTAAACTTAGGTTTTAATAGAAAATGTATTTTAGAGTAAATATATATATATATTCAAACCCAAAGGGAACTATCTGAGCTTTGGAATTGACTCTAAGAGGGAATAAAAGTTAACCAAGTTGATTTGTCCATAATTGGTTAAAATATATGACCTAATTTTCTGCATTCCTACTTGACTGGGTGTGTTCTTGGTCCCTCCTACATTATACAGTACACATCAGATGGAGAGTAGCTATAGACCAATACAATAAAAGAAAAGTTGTCCACCAGAAGAACTTAATAGTGTATCATGAAGCTATTAACCCATGTCTTGTGAAATATGAAGTGAGATGATTCTACGACCATCATATGACATGCTCATATTACTAATGCAAAGTATGGACTAGGGGCCCAGATGCCTATCTCCCAATGACA
Source organism: Crocodylus siamensis (assembly GCF_052110815.1). Lineage (NCBI taxonomy): Eukaryota > Metazoa > Chordata > Crocodylia > Crocodylidae > Crocodylus > Crocodylus siamensis. The sequence continues at coordinate 10,790,333 of NC_143403.1, read as the reverse complement.
TCAAGTAATCAATGGGAGTTAGTTGCCTACATACCTCTAAAGACCTTTACATAGGTCTTTACCTTGTATAAATGAGCTGACGTGAATGGAGTTGCATCAATTTATACTAGCTAAGGCCCTGACCCTCTATATGTTAGTATATAGGATATATACCTCAGGAAAACGATACACAATGTCTAATCAGAGCTGTTCAAAAATACTGACATGATAGATTATGTCCCTTTACATAACAGAATCAAGGGCAGTAAAAATATTTTCCCTAAAAATATTTTTTAAAGTCAGAATTTAGCTTTTTCTTCCTAGAGACCACATATATTAACATTTTTCAAGCTGTCATGCTGTTTTGAGTTGTCACATCTGGTTGAATCAGTCACATCACTTTATATTATATTATGAAGCAAAACACAGCATGACTGATGCTACTGGACAAGATATTTTACTAAATATTCTGGTTTTGGAGTTGGTGGGGTATTTTTTAAAAAATCCATTGGTCCATGGATGTCTGAGCTGTTCTAAGTAATATAATTTGTGGTTTATCTTTGATGTATGATGCAGACTACTGGTCTGTTTCTCAAGTCTTTGCTCTAACAGAAACTCCCTTTGACTTCAGTAGGACTTTAGCATGATTTATTTGTCCATTTTTTAAATGGTATCTCTGAACAATCTTCCTAATTCTTTGAAATTTCTTATAGAAATGTATATTCTGGAATGGAAACCCAGGGATGTAAACTGCTTTATCTATGACTATGACTATCACTGCTAGTCCCACATAAGGATTCTGTTAACTGTAGTATAGGGTGTGCAAGTGTATTTCCTATCAATATAAATCAACTCAAATCAAAGGCAGTGACCAGTTAAAGCAACATTCACCTTCAGACCAAGCCCCATGCCTTATTTAACATCATCATAGTAATTCAAAATGTTCACAAACTTATCAATAAACAGATTTTAATTTCATTGCACTTTATATATCTATGTCCTCTCCATTACCTCTGATCTCAGTAAAAAATAAAATATTTCAAGGAATTTTTAGTTCAAAACACTGAAAGTGCTTATTAGGACTTAAAATTATAAAGGCAAAGCAGAGGGTGGGTTTGGCAGGAAAAAGGTAACTGAAAAAAAGGTTAATTTCAAAGGGTGTCTCCGGAGATCACTCACTCAGACACCAGGTGACAGACACTGTAAAGATACAGACTTTGGGTACCTGCAGACGTTACACTCGGAGGAACCTAACTTTGGTTAAGTCAATCTAAGTGCCGATCTGTTCAGATGCTTGGGGAGGTTAGACTGGGCAAAAAATGGAGGAGATGCACTAAAGTAGATTGGGACTAGATCTACTAAACATCTGCAAACATTTGGAGTGCAACCCCAGCCATTAGCCCCAGCCCTGGGGTGTGCTATTCCCATTCCTTCACTTCCCCCTACCCTGACCAGGCTTATTTTTACATCCCTGATCCTCCCATCCCCCAGTGGACCCAACCAACCCTCTCCAGACCTGTCAGCTCCTCCCTCAGCCCCCGATCCCACTAAACCCTGTGTTGACCTTCCCACCCTTCCCTCTACCCCAATTTACTTAGATCAGGTTCCCATTGTGTCTCCCAGCACTGGCGAACATGTGCATAAACTGGAGCCAACCTACAACCACACCGCGTAAAGTCGGCACGTACACTTCTAAGGAGAAGCCTGGACATAATGATAATAACTGATCTGCATTTTACTGCTTACTCATCCATTGGATATAATCCTATTAACAATTGCCTGAATCATTTATTTTTCAAAGAGGACACAAAGTAATGTTCTGTTTGACTCGCTATCTTATGGTCTCCACAGAATGCTTCCAATAAATAATAATAAGTATGAACTGACGAACTTTTCATTACATGGTTAGTCTCACGTGGAATTCAATGCACAATACAGTGGAGCTGCTGTTTGTGGGCCAGCTATTAGTTCTGGTGGAGTGGGATGGAAGTAACCAAAAACGAACTCCCTGAAGAAGCAGGCTTGTCGTGACAGTAGCTATAACTGCCTTCTTTGTTGTGGCTTTCTGTCTTGTGGGAACAATTCTGCTGCTACACTGCACCGAGAACTCCCATTGATGTCTTGGAGCAAGTGCATAATTGGGCCCTTGTGCACACTTTGACACATTTGTTCTCATTACTATGTTTACTATCTACATTTTGCAGGTGTCAGTTATATCTCACTATGCAGTTTGAAAACTGCAGTGCAACAGCAATATTTTAGGTACATTTTTGAAAACAAGATTAGCAATTTTTTTTTTTTCCAATCGGTGTATGAATTTAGAAAGTTCCTCTGTACATACATTGAAATCATATGCATTCAGGACATTTTTCAAATACAGCATTCAGAAAAATATTGCCATTGTAAAACATTAGAAAATGTCTAAAGACGAGGTTCGTTTATTCGGTTAGGAAGGGGAAAATGCAGAAGGACACCAGGTTTTTCATGTAAACCATATAATATTTAATGTATAAAATTTAGCAGGTCTAGGAAATTAGCACTGGAAGTGTATGCATAACATCACAATAGATATATTAAAATACAGTAAAAGCTGTGCTAACCGGCATTTTAGTAACCAGCACACTCTACTAACCAGAATTTCCATGCAGTGAGGGGCGGTGGGGACTGCCCCCTTCCCTCCCCCCACTCCATGTCCAGCCAAAAACCCCTGCCTCAGGTAACCAGCATGTTTAATTACCGGCACCCCCCCTGTTCCTCACTGATGCCAGGTAACAGAGCTTTTACTGTATATGCCAACTTTTCATTTAAAAGTATTCTCTTGTACACCAATGGACGTATGGGCATCACGGGTTATATAACATAGTTCTTCACCTGTATCATGGGTGATAACTTGGACCCATAGAAGCCAATGGAATTTTACTGTTAACTTCAGAGGGATAAGGACTTTATCCCATGTGCACACATTTCTTCCAGTAAAGAATGCAATTTTTTTTCAGAATGAACAAGTTAATAGCAATATTTTCAGGCACCGTATACCGATCATTACTGTGATTTACCCAGGAATGTGACCATTTCAGTTATTAACTACTAGAAAGAAAACAGGCTAAGAATTTGGGGAAAATTAAGAATGAAATGCAATTTTCTGACGACTTCCTCAGTTTCACATGCATGATTGTGTTCGGTCAGATTTTCACAATGTGGAAAATGACACTGATCTCTCAGCAGCATTGGACAAATAGAAAGATCTTTTTTTTGAAAAATATTCCATCTGAAATACATGACGTTCAGTATACAATTTTTGAAAATGATGAAACCATAATTGTAAAAAAGACCTGCAGTATTGCCAATCAGATTCTCACTGTTATGTGCACCCTGGCACATATATCTTACTGTCCCCTTGCAGAAGAAGGAATGAGCATAAAGAAAAGAGCAATTTCCCTGCTGTAAATTGGAAAGTCTGCCAACCAGCTAAGTGATCTACCATCAATCAGTGTTAAATTCTCCTTAGCTGCAGAAAATTCAAGGGCTAACTATTACTGAGAGATTTCACACAGTGACTAATGGTATATGACAAACACATTTAAAATCTGCATAGACCAGCACCAGTTTAAAGTATAACATGAATAATAAATAATTCTAAAGATATCTTGGTGTGCAAAATAAGATATAATCTTCTCAGACACATATTGTACATAGAAGATTACTATTCCAGGAATGCATTCAATACCAATACAGAGCAAAGTCAAGTATACAATATGACTTTGTTTGGACTAACATCTTTCATACCTTGTATGCCACATAGTTCACATAATCAAGTGGAACAGGACAGTGCAGTGGACAGGTTATGGTATGAATTAGAAAGGACAGCCGAGTATAAACATTGGCTGAAATGCATGATTGCTTTACGTACAGGAAGAGCTTTGCTAAAAAAAACATGGACACTTGCAGCTGCCTTCTGCACCATAAATTCTTTGAAGCTCCCAGCTAACTCATCTACTTCATGTAGCCGGGCTTCTAATGAACCTGAAGGGGTGATACCGCTTGCATGTTTAAAGGCTATTTCCTGCTGAGAGTAGCTTTTTGTCTCTGCACCATCTCAGTTTTCAAATCTAAGGCATGCAAAGATTGTATATAGGACAGGAGATCTATAGCTGCTCGTAGGAACCTCTTGGCGAATCAAAGACGGGGTGTCTCTTAAAGCTGTAGGAGTGGTCCATAAGATGAGATGCATGGTGCTTGAATTACATGTTGGCATATAGTCTTTTCCATATATTTCCCTTAATTCTCCAAAACAACACCTATTTACTTGAAGAAGTGAAAGCAATTCCACTGACAGTGACTGTTTGGGCTAAAGGATGTTCCCACTGAGATCAGTGAAATACTGCTTTTGATTTTAATGAGGACAAGATCAGGTATCTCCTTACTTATTTTTGGCTTTGTTAGGAAAGTACCTCAGCAGCTCAAGGCAAAGACATCTCTTTCTGAATAGATAAATACGCTGAGAGAAATGAAACTTTGTAAGTTGAAGCACCAAGGGCAAGGGGGTGCTATCCTGAACAAGTTCAGGATTTCTAATAATCACCAGCATGTGATATAAAACCTGAATAAGTGTGATTATACATGCTGCTTTAAAGGTATGCAGTACAATCCTAAACACCCCCGTTCTGAGTCTCTCCAATAGATTAGCGCCAAGAAGGCGTTTAGATACAACACTTAAAAAATCTGAGAGGTGTACAGCAATAAACTGAACATAAACAGACCAACAGTCTGTTTTCAAACACCTGCTGTCCTCTCAAACTTCAGTCATTCGCGGCTAGTTTGTTCAACAAGAAAAGAAAAAAAATTAAAATGCTGAACCTCACGACCTCTGAGCTGTGTCTTTCAAAAACATTCAGGATCGGTTTATCTAATCTTCTCTCATCCAAGCTCAAATACCGAATGTTTAAATTGGATAAAGCAACTCCATGTATGTTAAAGATACAGTACAGACATCAATGCCTCAAACCATGGGTTTGAAAATCGGGGGGGGGTTTGTTTTTTCAGTGTACATTATGGGTAATGCAATAAAAACCGCTATAACTTCAACTTGATCTGTTTCTAAACCAACAGAAGGATACTATCCCTTGACCCTAATTCACCAAGAGCTAATACTGTGTACAGAGTGCTCACAAAGCAGAGACTAGGTCAGAGAGAATAAGCAGCAACACTTAAGCAATCACCCCATTAACTGAATTATACTAATGACTCAGTGATTTAACTGTTACACAGCCTCAATTACATTTACAGAACAGCTAACAACTAAAAAAATTGGAGAAAGCACAAATGTGGTATTGTGTATTTAGTATTTTTATTTGATTACCATTCAGTGCTGTTTTGCCTAACTCCATACAAATATAAAACATATAAAAAGGATACTTTAACTGTTTGTGATATTAAAGAACCCAAATTTATAGGAACCCTATTCACAGTCAGACTGCATTACTCTTATACCTTCAACAAGCCCATAGAACTTCCTGTAGGGCGAGTTACACCTCAGCGTGAGTGAGGCTTTTAGGCTACAGACAGAGATTAGACATAAACCAGTTGAAGTGGTGAGAAACTGGTTTAAACCTGTAACAGAACAGATGCTCAGTGCACATAAACCGTTTTGAAAATGGTTGAAACCAGTTTGAGATAAACCTGGTTGAATGTAGTCTCAGACTTAACTGATTTGGATTGAACTGGTTTATGCAACGTCTGTCCCAGACCCGTTGCTGGTTTAAGCTAAATCAGACTCCTTCAGCACCCCAGCATGCTCTCTGGGCTGGGTGGGGCTCTCTGCTCCACAGCAGGGCCGGCCCCTCCCCTCTGCCCCCTGGCTGGAGCTTGGCAGAGACTTGCAGGCACAGCAGCATCTGTCTGGGTTCCTCCTGCTCTCCTCCTCCCCTATAAGCAGGGATCCCCCAACCCATCTACCTTTCACAGACACCTCCATATTAGCTAGCAGACCACATGCTGTCTATAATCCATGCTGTGGTGGACAGCTGTGTCGGTTTAGGGCTTTTTGGGGTTACTCAACAGCTCAGCTGGTAATGTCCCTCCCTTCCTTCATTGTTTAAGAAGAGCTTGAACTAATGGGAGAGGCTGTCTGCTTTCTGATGGAGTGATAAATGCTCCAAGCGGAGGTGGGAATCACTCCCTGATCTTGCTGGGACCTGGCTACACTCACCACAGTTCAGCCCAAGGTGAGGGAAGGGAGGGCTTCTCTAGTGCCGCTCCCCCCACCCCCCGGCTTTTAGCCAGAGCCATTGCAGGCATGTGCCTGCATTTCTGGGATACCTCTGCAGTTACAAAATGATTTAGCTTAGCCAGGTTAGACTAACCTGCAAAGACTGAATCAATTCAGGCTCAGGTTTTTTGAATGCCTGTCCCTACCCTTACAGTTGTAACACAGATGACTAATGTGCATTTGTGGTTGCATGCAGTCATTGTTGTAAGTTGCTCATGTCAAATGGGTCCAATTTAAGTTTTTCATATACTTAGCACACCTAATTATTTTATTTTTCCCCACAGGGAAAAAAAACCCTAAAAAACTTTAGTCAATGAATTTAAATTGATACTGGTCCATGATGAGTAGGTATTTGTTAGTACTCTTTTAAATGAGTTTGCACTGCTCCCTTACATCAGTAAAGAACTCTAGCCTTACCATCCTTGCACAGGCTCTCTTCCATTGATTTCAACAGAATTTCAGCTGAGTAAGAACCATGGGGTCAAATGCAAAGTCAGGCCCTCTGCAAACTAACACCTGAAGGAAAGCAATATCTACCATAAGCCTGATATACTAATTTAAGTGTATTAATAGCAACAAAAGAATGTATTGATTCTTCTCATAGTCCCTAACAATATTTAGCCAATGATAGTCACTGGAACAGTTAATTGATTCGCTTAATAATGTTCTTTCATTTGCAGCACAGTATCATCTTTCTACTTCTAAAACTTTTTGCCAGTATTGGGACAAATCCTTATAGAGTGAATGCAAATTGCTGCCCAGCAGTTATCAAATCAGGACTTCAGGGTATAGTTTCCTGTTGCGTAATTAAAAATTGCTAGGGGTTATGGCTGACAGTTTCTTCTTGCCCCTAGGCAAGAGATTGCTGCCTTAGGAAAAGCTCCAAAAAGACACCATGACTCAGAGAGAGTCTTTCAGGTCATTAGTCTTCCAGGATTCCTGATTCATGCAGATGGACTCAGAGGAAAGTAAAAGAGCACATTGTCTCACACAAATACTTTTGAATCAGCCAAGCAAATTGGTAGAGGAATAGTTCCTTCTCTTCCATCCCATTACCACCTGCTCACTTGTTTTATGCTGATGAGGGGGGAAGTAGATACACAATCCCTATTTCTCCTGCCCAGGGTATGGGTAGCTTATGCGGGATGCGCCTTGTATGCCTGTTCTCTCCTGCTCAATCAAACAAAACTAAGGACCAAGTATGTCATTTCCAGAACATTCAGTTTCTGCGTGTATAATCTCTAGGAAACACTCAAAATCTGCCTGACTTTTATATGCTGTGCAGTCCTCAGTTCTAAGCCCCACTAAGTCTAAGGAACCATTACCTGGATAACCTAGAAATCTATAAGAATCTTGACAGATCTCTTAAGCAATAAATATACCTGCTTCATCTTCACCTCCACAACAGCATCCAGGTGGATAGCAAGGCCTTCAATTCCATCCCAAGTGACCTTGCAGACACCATTAACCTAAATGAGATTAGTCACTGAATCTGTGCACAGTTGCTCTTAGCAGCTGTAGCCACAGCAGCAGAACTTATCAATAAAAGAAGCTAGTTGAAAAGAGAGAGACTGGATTTATAAGTCTTGAAGACGATCATAACGACATATGGGATCAGAATTTTTCAAGCAGCCCAGAGAAGTGCAGGCATGAGGAAGCATATCAAAAACCCGAAAATGCATGTTTGAAGAATGCCCATTTTCATGAACATTTTTACAATGCACTGCAAATGTTTGCACAGAAGCCTCCCATTTACAAAACTGAAGTTTATTGTGATCACAGAAGCAGCAAACAAATGCTGGTATTTTATGTACAGTGCTTCATTTGGAGAGATTTAATATTCATGTAAGCGGAGACAGTTATTTTCCTGGCAACCCATGTCACTGGGAATATGCTGATCATCTGGCTGAATTGCAACATTTATAAAATACCAGCATCCCAGATGAAGAACAGCCATTACACCACATTGGTGACAGGGTTTCCTTTTACACCCAATTTAAACATTTATGCTAATTGCTGTTCAGAAAGCAGCTTTTTCTGAGGAATAAAAGGACAACATCCTTAAATGCAGTTCCTCAGATTTTTGTTAAATGCATTAGCAAAGCCAGCTCATCAGTAAGAGAACAGATATCGCTGTTTAAAAGTAGTATTGTGGCTCCAAACCGCATGTCAGTATTTTAATACCTATAAGAAAGTCTCAGAAGGGTTGGTTACAAAAGTATACATTGCCTAGATATTCTGTTCTGAATATCAGGCTACAAGTCATATTACAATCATTGCAGGATTTTAGTACTCTCTGAATGGGAGGAATATTATATTAAATCATGTTGTTAGTTATGTTCTCATATTAAGACTGGGATATCTTTGCTGGGGCTGTTGGAACGCTTTGGGGAAATGGACAAGGAGCATTTATGCATCTAGCTCCTCGGCTAAAGGGAGGTATGACTACAGGCTAGAGGTTAGGGCACTCATATACAAGGGGAATTCATGATTCTCCTTGCTGCTCCATTGAATACTTAATAAGAAATAATGAAGTTTTGAGTAGAGCGGGCACTGGGACTCAAAACTTCTCCTCCTACATAAACCAGGCTAAGATAGCTAAGCCATAACTGAGTGCCTTTGTGGGTCTAGCCCTAAATCCCTTTTGAGAAAATTGACTTGGGCTGGAAGTAGACTGATTTAAGCCTGTAACAGAACAGTAACTCAGTGCACATAAACCAGTTTCAAAATGGCTGAAACTAGTATAAGGTAAACCTGGTTGAATGTAGTATCAGATTTAACTGATTTAGGACAAAAGTTTATGAAACTTCTGTCCCAGACCCTGTCCTGGTTCAAGTTAAATCAGAGTCCCCCTAGCATCCCAGCATGCTTTCCTTAGAATTCATGCCTGGGGCCGGGCTGTCTGCTCCTCAGAACAGGGCTGGCCCTGCCCCTCTAATCCCTAGCTGGAGCAGCGAGAGGTGTCTCGCTGGCCTTACTGGCTGGCTTTAACCCTGCCTGGGGGCTGGGGCCGGGGAGGGGGTTAAACTCACTTTCTGAGTACAGGTTGCCCTGTCCTGCTAGCTTACTTAGTGCTGGCTGTGACTCTGGTCTACAAATCCAAAATGTACCTGGAAACAGAAAGAGAAAGTGATGAGCAATCCTGCAGAGTCCTGCTGCTGTGATTGTGGATTGCAAATCCCAGAGACCTCAGGGGTAGCAAGAAGAGGAAGCAAACATACAGCCCATGCTAGGCATGTGCCAGAGAGCCATGCTCTAGCATCCCCTGGCTTCTGGCTTGAGCCACTGCAGGCATATGGCTGCATTTGCTGAATCAAAAGTGAAGATCTGTTCATTTTCTTATCGGTTCAGTCTTTGCAGCTTAGATTAATATGCAAAGACTGAATCAATTCAGCCTCAGGCTTTCTGACTGTCTATACTTAGCCACTGTGTCTGTCAGTAGCACCCTCCAACATATCACAGTACTCTGTGCATGACCCTTTCCAAGTACAAGTAACTGTGTCGGTGTGGCACTGCAGGTGCGCACTGTCTCTAATTAGCCCACACCCAGCACCACACAGATGACCCTGGCATATTTGTTGGGTGCCGCTCCCAGACATGGTAAATTTGTTGTCTATGACTAACCTTAGGTTTATACACATAGTTCCACTTGCCTCCCTACTTTTAGTTTGGCCTAAGTCTAATATTCCTGAATGCAATGGTATGGTTTTCAGGTGTCACATAGGCACCAGCTCTATACTCTGTATCAGCATCCAACATTGCAGATATTTTATCTTTCTATAAAATAGAACAGAAAATTTAGGATCATGTGATACAATGAGTAGAAGGTCTCTTGCTGCTGTGTAGCATTTCTTGGCCTCTGAGGGTATGGTTAAGACATAGAAGAAGACAGTTTACCAAATACTGCCGCTGAGCAGAACACTGTAATTTGACCCTTGCTGTTATGCAATGTGAGAGGGACAGAGATCTGTCAGCTGCCTGTGCATTAGCCGGCCAGGCCTTCTGTCCTTTTGCTCTTCTATTGCAGCCCAGAAGTCCTCCTAGTCATGTTACCCTGGAGGTATCTGCTCACCAATTTATCTGACAGGTGGTTGGTTGTTAACAAAATAAAAGTTGTGACCTGTCTGCCACTTTCAATAATTCAGGTGCAGCAGTCCATCATGTCCTTGGCAGTTCTTTGTTTATTAGAAACTGCATTTTGTATTGTGAAAATGTGCCTCTTTAGCTGTACTTAAGTGTTGCCCATTTAATTATATTTGGGAACCTACTTAATTTGTGATTTTGTGGAAATTGTGAAATCAGTCATTATCTACAAAATCTGTGAAAAAGAAAAACCTTACTAAAAATAAAATGCCAACCTGGAGGGAGGAGGAGGTAGAGGAGGGAGGGGGAAAAAAAGCTGCTGGCATGAAAGAGAATAGCCAACATTGTGGCATCAGAGGCATGGGTGGCCCTGCCACAATAAGCCCACAAAAATGGTGGCTGGCCCCTTGACTGGCCTTTGATTGGCCTGCAAAATTGGCTGCTTGCCTCCTTGATTTTAGTAGGTCCCTAATTATATTCTACTAGGCTCCATTCAAGCTGTTCAACCAAGTGCAAGACGGTGACTTGGATAATACTCTAGTGAAAAGGAACAAGCGAGAGTAGGATCATCCATTACTTCCCTGTAGGAGGTCCAAAGATCTAGACGTATAGAGATAAACAGAATCAGCCAGGTAAGAGGTGGGCACTGGAAGGTAGGGAATAAGTGGAGAAATAGGTGCATATTTGGCCTCACCCATGCCACTTGCTGAAGAGAATAGCTGATCCACTGCATTTTGGCTTAAACCAGCAGGAAATTGAAACTTTCTGGAAGGTTAGGGTAGCATTGTCTCAGAGGAGATGGCAGTGCCTCACTGCAATGTTCTATCAGTTATGTTACTTAGTCCCTATCCCTTGCTCAGGATTGCACAGAAAAGTACAATCTATCCCTGAAAATAAACTGGGAAATTTAGCACCATCCTTACATAAATCCATTAATATTTATTAGTATTTAATATTTATATCACAGCTTTGCAAAGAGGCTCCACTGAGGATCAGGTTGACCTTAAACTAGTCACTCTACCAACACAACAGCAGACACAAACCATGACCACAAATGCTGAGAGTCTTCATTCTGTCCTGAGCAGATAGAAAGTCTTCAAGGAAGGCAGTGAAGCCCAGATCTGGTCTCTATCATTTAATATCAGAATTGATTTTCTATCTTTAAAATAGCTCCAGAGTTTCTCATTTAAATGACATTGAAATGTTTCTTCCTGTTGTTACTCTGTTTAATAAAGTAAAGACATGTTATTATAATGGTTAAAAGGCAAATTACTAATGTAAAATTGAACCAAATGGATATGCTGAAAATTAGGCAACAACTTTTATTGGCAATAATGAGTGTGACAAGGAATGTGTACGCAATACAGAGCCTGGTATGTGGGAGATCAGATGAGCATAATAGCTTGTCAGTTAAAATTATTTAAACCAAAGTTCCCTATCCACTCAGCTATTTGTCTTCCATGCAGTTTGGATCAGATCATTGCAGCTTGAACCTTCACTCTGAATTGATAAGTCTGGCTTCCTGAAGATGCAAGTAAAGCAAATAATTTAGCCATCTTCTTGGCAACTTTTCAAATATCTTTTCATACAGTTGAACTTTATACATTGTACATATTTCACTCCTAGGATGTTCTGTTGTTTGTTCCTGTTTGCTGCTAACAAAGTATCATTTTATAAAGAAAAATATCACATATTCATGGCAAATCTGTTTATTAATTCCCCTCACACCTTTATCCAAAGGCAGTTAAGAATCTCAAAAAAGAAAAAGAGGAAGAAGTAGATATGGTATAATTACAGACAAATGCTAGCTAGATTACAAATGAGGGGATATTTTTACTGGATATAGTACATATTCTTTGAATTATCTTTAGCTGAATTTGGAAGAAGGAATTCTTCATCACTGTGGAAGAGCTGCCCATTCCCTTCCCCACATACTGTGGGGCTGGGGCATGGAGGTGGGAGGGAGCCAGTCAGAAGTGAGAAGTAACAGTGGGCTGGGCGGGGTGGGGGAGCTCTGCAGGTCGGGAGAGAGGGGCACTGGCAGGGCTGGGGGGGGCTTCAGGTTGGGAGTGAGGAGTACCGGCATGGCTGGGGGGGGCTGCAGGTCAGGAGTGAGGGATACTGCAGGTCTGGGGAGGGCGGAAGTTGGGAGTGAGGGGTACCGGCATGGCTGGTGGGGGGGCTGCAGGTCAGGAGTGAGGGATACTGCAGGTCTGGGGAGGGCGCAGGTTGGGAGTGAGGGGTACCGGCATGGCTGGTGTGGGGGAGGCTGCAGGGTGGGAGTGAGGGGTACCAGCATGGCTGGGCGGGGGGTGCTGCAGGTCAGGAGTGAGGGATACTGCAGGTCTGGGGAGGGTGCAGGTTGGGAGTGAGGGGTACCGGCATGACTGGTGGGGGGGGCTGCAGGGTGGGAGTGAGGGATACCAGCATTGCTGAGGGGGGCTGCAGGTCGGGAGTGAGGGATACTGCAGGCCTGCGGGGGGCCGCAGGTTGGGAGTGAGGGGTACCAGCATGACTGGTGGGGGGGGGCTGCAGGGTGGGAGTGAGGGATACCAGCATTGCTGAGGGGGGCTGCAGGTCGGGAGTGAGGGATACTGCAGGCCTGCGGGGGGCCGCAGGTTGGGAGTGAGGGGTACCAGCATGGCTGGGGGGGGTGCTGCAGGTCAGGAGTGAGGGATACTGCAGGTCTGGGGAGGGCGCAGGTTGGGAGTGAGGGGTACCGGCATGGCTGGTGTGGGGGAGGCTGCAGGGTGGGAGTGAGGGGTACCGGCATGGCTGGTGGGGGGGCTGCAGGTCAGGAGTGAGGGATACTGCAGGTCTGGGGAGGGTGCAGGTTGGGAGTGAGGGGTACCGGCATGACTGGTGGGGGGGGCTGCAGGGTGGGAGTGAGGGATACCAGCATTGCTGAGGGGGGCTGCAGGTCGGGAGTGAGGGATACTGCAGGCCTGCGGGGGGCCGCAGGTTGGGAGTGAGGGGTACCAGCATGGCTGGGGGGGGTGCTGCAGGTCAGGAGTGAGGGATACTGCAGGTCTGGGGAGGGCGCAGGTTGGGAGTGAGGGGTACCGGCATGGCTGGTGGTGGGGGCTGAAGAGGGGGAGTGAGAGGCTGCAGGTCGGGAGTGAGTAGTACCAGCATGGCGGGTGGGGAGGGCTGCAGGGTGGGAGTGAGGGGTACCAGCAGGCCTGGGGGTGCTGTGGCTTGGGAATAAAGGGCACCAGCATATCAGGGCTGCTCAGCACAACAAAGCAGCAGGAGGGACAGCTGCAGCTGGACCTGTGTCCTGGTGAGTGAAGGAGGCAGGGGGAGCTCTGATTGTCTATGATAAAAAAACAAAATCAAATGCCAAAATGTATACGTATTTAAATATATTATAATGATTGAGGCTCTGGTGGGCTTCCAGACTGCTCTAAAATTGTAAATGTATCAATAAAACATTGTGTTCAACTGATACCTATACATATAGTGGAGTTTCATTTTAATCAGAGAAAGTATGGGGAAGAAGCAGGAGGAACTCGCCCTCCTCCTAGCTGTCACCAGCCCTGACATAGTAGGGATCACAGAAACGTGGTGGGACTCATCGCATGACTGGGCGGTGAGTGTCAAGGGCTATAGGCTATACAGGAAGGACAGGATAGGAAGGAAAGGTGGAGGAGTAGCACTCTACATCAAGGAGGAATATACTTCCTCGTTAATTAGCATGGGGGTAGAGGGGGGGCACTCTGAGGTGCTCTGGGTTAGAGTAAAAGGCAGTCCAGGGGAGAGAGACTTAACGGTGGGAGTCTACTATAGACCTCCCAACCAGGGAGAAGAGCTCGACCTGGAATTCTTAGGTCAGCTTACAGAGGCAGTGAGGGCTAAGGATGTGGTCATCATGGGGGACCTAAACTTCCCAGACATCTGCTGGGAGGAGCAGTCAGCCAAGTCTGATCGCTCACGTCGGTTCTTAGCCAGACTGCAGGACCTCCATCTAACCCAGGAGGTGCACAGTCCCACCAGGGGAGACGCCTTGTTGGACCTAGTGCTGGCCACGGGTGATGACCTGGTGAGGGGGCTGCGGGTGATGGGCCACCTGGGAGACAGTGATCATCGCTTGCTGGAATTCACCATCCAGCGTAAGGTGGCAAAGGGCTGCAGCAAGGCAACAGCCCTAGACTTTAGGAGGGCTGACTTCAACAAGCTAAGGAGGATAGTTGGGGAAGCGCTGAGGACCCAGAGGGGAAGGGAATCAGATGTCGAAGGTGAGTGGTTGCTCCTTAAGGAGACGATCCTCCATGCCCAAAGGGAGGTAATCCCAACAAGGGTCAAAGGGAGCAGGAGGGCACATAAACCCCCATGGCTCACTAAGAGCATCCGGGAATGTCTCCTTGCTAAAAGGGAGGCATATACCCAATGGAGAGATGGGGTCATCGCCAAGAAGGACTATGTTATAGTCGCCCGAGGATGTAGGGGGGCAGTCAGGAGGGCCAAGGCAGAGTTGGAGATAGGACTAGCTTCCCGGATTAAGGACAATAAGAAGTCCTTCTTCAAATACATAGGGGGTAAAAAGAGGGTCCCGGGTAATGTGGGGCCCCTGCAGGACACGATGGGCAACTTAGTCATCACGCCAGATGACAAAGCTAACATATTTAACGATTTCTTTGCCTCTG